>NC_142849.1:12502500-13752500 GCF_061612785.1 Hesperophylax consimilis
GTTCAATTTCTCGGCTGGCTAAGTCCTTCATCACAACACAAGCAACATGTGGTGGTAGTAGGAGATTTTCAAATATTGTCAGGTTATTCGTAACCCGGGAATGTTTGTTTTTCTTTTTAAAAAATCCTGAAGAAATCATAATACCAAGCATTGTTATTCATATATACTCGTATATATAGCTCTCAATCGTGACCGATACGAAAATATAAATAATGATTTATTTCATCGAAACAATGCACCTCAAAAATGAGTCTCAATCCACAATGTTTCACAACAACGAACAACTAAAAAAACACAAAGGATAACACTCGATAACGATTTGTATGTTGTATAGAAACAATATCGAAGACTTGGGAGTGGCCGCCTGAACTACAATCTCATTTTAAATGCATCGAGAATTAAAATAAGCTCCATAGAAAAAAGCACAACGAACTAGACATACATAATATAACAAGTGTTATTAAAGATCGATCATTGCATATTTTCAAGTAATTACACACACCTTTGTTGATGATAAATGACTCGAGATGATCATGATTACGGTTTATTGTTTTCCTGAGTGTTTGATACGCTTCTTGAATTTGCCATCATAATTGGAGAACATTCAAGAACATTCGGGTCTTGCCTGAAATGGTCGCCAAGGCGAGTTAAATACGACTGGCAATATTTTATTTTGTAGGATGTGATCACCGGTCAAGATTTAAAAATGATTATTATTATCTGAAGTGCCAATAATTCACCGATTGAAAATTGAAGGAAATGATTATCTCTGACTAATGATTGGTGGTGAGTAGGAAATGAAAAGGCATTTTTGGGTTGGTCAAACTCGTTATCATTTGTGATCATTTCACATTTTTGGTGACTGACAATTTTTTTTTCAAATATTAAATTCTCAAAGGATGCCAACTATCTAAGAAGTTATGTGCCATCTTTGGAGATAATGTGAGGAGGAAAATGGAAAATGAATATCTTGAAGACACCCATTTTGTGCGAGGAAGTAAAAACACAAGTCGGCAAATCATTCCATCCCCGAGCCGTTGCTGCACAAGTACGTTTTATTAACAAAGCCCGTTCGCATATCTCTAAATAGTATAAAATAAAGTCTATTATATATAGTCTAGTTTATAAATATAATACATGTATATTATATAAAAAGAAAGTAGAGAAAAGTCGATATTATGTAATAAAAGCGAAAAAAAACATTTCGGGCATTTACATTGCTAACGATGGCTAAACCTTATGAGATATATCAAAATAATGTACTACGGAATCGTACGATTATATTTCAAAAAGGCCTACATAAAAGTACTCGGTGGTATATGTCAGCTAGTTTATGTAGGTATATTGAAAGCATATATAAAAATGGGTTCCATGATAACTCAACACAGTGACAATTCAACACACTTTTACAAAGTGATATAAAGTCACTAGAAACGATGAAATTTTTTTTTTAATCTAACCAACCTACATAACCCAGTTAATAAAGTTTTTGTTTCATCACTTTCCATGACTTTATATAACTCTTTAAAGATTTGATGATTTATCCGGTTACCATAAAATGAAAAATGTTACTTTAATAAGTTTAATAGCTGAATAAAATCTTATACTATCGCAATATGAATGCAATACCTAAAACAAATAAAACAATGGCATTTTTAATTTAAAAACATAGTGATAAACACCAGCGTTATTCTTGAGTTCAAAATAAAACTCAATAGAATTTTTATTCTCTACAAAAAGATGGATAGGAAAGAATATGTATATCCCGAAAATTTGCCGTTATTGAGATGTTTTTTTTAAACGGATTTAATTTTCTATTTCGATAAAAATCATCAATGCTGTTTATCTCGAAACCAAATATTTTGACTTGACTGTGTTAGCGCTGAAAAATAATTTTATTTGACTTTAAGCAAAGATGAAGACGGGTCGTCTTAAAAAAGATTTTCATATTTTTAAGTCTTTCAATTATTTCTGAGAACGGGAAACCATTTGCAAAAGTGAGGGATAACACAAATTTCAAAAACGATTGCTAAAGCAGTTGTTGGCGTTCAAAACACCAAAACCATGTGAACTCTCAACTAAAATAGAATAATAGATTGAATCAAAAATACTAATTTCGGTTGTGGGCCCGACTGGCTGTCTGTGTAACTCTGGTCCAATGGACTCGGATTTGTTTTGAATTTAAGTGTATTTTCAAAATTGGAATTGATTGTGTGAAGAATTCAGAAAAGCGATAAAAGTACCTACCTATTTATATAATATTTTATCGAAAAATTATTTTAATTTATATTTTCAAAATTGTGTCAAGAATTAAGACTACCCCGTGATTTTTCACGAGTTATACATTATTAAACTAACTAGTTATAAATTATTTGCGGCCGTTTTCATAAATTTACTTCAACACAAGATGACAAACCTTGAAGGGAGTAAGATAACCGTCAGAGCGAAACCGAATAGTAATAAAAAACAAAACTTGTAGTTAATGTGTGTTTGTATATGTACTAATCTAGAAAACAACATCAAAGCAAATAAAGTGACAATGAGTTAAAGCCCAAACATCAATGATCTATTATAAATCATGATAAAGGTGGGAACGGAATTAAATGAGGAAACGCTTTGGGCAAATCGTACAGATATAACCATCGGAGCTTTCTTCTGAATCAATCAAACAATCGACGAATCTCTAATATCCGGATCTATCGCTGGCGAAAACATCCATTTGACAGACACTTGAGTTATCTGAAGAGAACTAACGAAAGATATAAATAGGAATGAAGCAGAAAAACTCAAATCACGAGATGACTCGTCAACTTTTTTGCTTGAAATTTAAGTTATATGATATTGTGAAGGTGAAACTTTGACGGAAATAGGTGGGTAGATAAAAGATAGTAGAAAAAAAAGCAAAACAAAAAAGATTAAGTTCAAATCTAGATGCCGTGTTTTTACCGTGCTCTTATAACTCGTCTTCACCAGCACCTCACAACTAAAAAAATGACTAATGATTAATTAATGTTTTTCTTTTGTGTCGTCCATTTCATGACCGGTTTAGGGACTAAGGATGTTCCTTGAGGTATTCCGGTTTGGATGCCACTATTATAAATTTTGTTAGCTCGCATGTTTGGCGTATCTCAATCAGCGTATATAGGAAATCGATGAAAGTCTCGAGGGATCGTAATTTATTTGCACAGCTCGCCAAGTGGAGTCCACATTACGTCATGGCTATTTTTATATCTTTGTTATCAAACACAGCAGGCAGGGGGCTTTACAGTTGAAGTGGCACGGTCGAAAACCGGAACTTTTCGGTGCCAATGACATCATGCCATTGACATCCTCGGACAAAATACATACAAAGCCGGTATACTGGCTACTGGACTTGCTAATCCACGGTTAACGTGCTGCTTGATGTAAGATATCCACACTCGAAAAGGTGTCCACAGAAAAGCGAATAACAGCATAAGCCTACTCATCTGTTCTCGATGCACTCGTTACAGAAGTCGTTAAACTCGATGTTAACCCACATTGTTCCATTTTACAGGCCTCGAGAGGCATCGGAAATGATGCACCAAAATTGATGGGTCAGACATAAATAACTATGGTAAAATAATCACTTCTAACGAATACGGAAATACATACTCGTACCTACCTACTAAATTATACACACATTTATCTATACATGGAATCAGAGATGTGCTTTATTTCAAATAAATCCATTTCAAATGGAAATGCGAAATGCAAAATAGATATTTTCCATTTTGCATTTTAAATGCTTTTCTAAAAACCATTTTGCATTTTAAATGCTTTTCTCAATGCATTTTCCATTTTAAATGCTTTTTTACAACATTCTTCCTACTATCTCCACTCATCTTTTTTTCATAAGCCCCAAATATCAGTCGGTCCTCATCCTCGCTATGAGAGATAATTTACATTTGTCAAGTTGCTCCCTGGTAGGAGCCCTGGCAATTGAGTGATACCATTACAAAAAATACTGATTCAAATACTGAAAATGGGGCCATGACGCTTTAATATTAAATGTTAGATAGCAGTTTCTATGTTTTTACGTTGGCAACATTAGTCCCGCGCAAATTTTTTGTGGTTTCATAATCTGTAGTCGTAGTGTTTTTGGATTTACCATCATGTAATATGTTTTTTCTACATTGATGTCCATTATTAAATGACCAAGTTGTTTAAAAATTCTATAATTATTTTAATTGTTTTACCTAAGAAACCATTTTGCATTTTCAATGCATTTTGAAAATAGGTATTTTGCATTTTGCATTTGAAATGCTTTTCTAAAAACCATTTTGCATTTTGCATTTTCAAGTGGAAAACTTTTGACCCATTTCCATTTTGCATTTCAAATGGTTTTGGATACCCATTTTGCACATCTCTGCATGGAATATACCACGGCTACAAATCTTTACAATAATTATTACATCTACAAATAAACGGGTAAAAAATTCATGTTTTTTGCAGAGTACTTAATACGTATCGCATTATAATATAATGTTTGTGTGTTTATCAGGAATATAAAACAATAAAAAAATTGTAAAAATGGTTAAGATAATTTAAAAGTGAAATGATCTATAAAAGTGATGATGAATCATCTTTGTGTAACTAAAACCACATGGGAAAAGGAAAGGTCATTATATATATTGAGGGCATAATACTAAAAAAAATTACGATAATTTTTTTCGAAATGAAAATCGCAAATAATATCACGTGGAAAGGTTGTTAAAAAAATTCTTATACTCGATTAGTAAACGCTGTGGTTGCGCGAGCGACAGCGGGTTTTTTTCTGAATTATTAATTCATTCCCAATCTCAAATCTGTCGGATAATCTTGCATGAGAATTTCTATAAATCAGTATTCAATTAGGTACACCACATTATCACTTAATATTTTCCTCTATAATTTCTGTTGGCATTGCAACCTTACTATTGAATGTTCTCGCTCACCACATGTGTGCATTGTCTCGATTTTTGGCACGCTTCTAGAGGTTTCGCGAGGATTGCAATGCTGAGTCAGATTTTGTGCAAAAATATCAAATATCGATTCACAAAGGAGTGGCTGTTGTTATGAACATCAAGTATTACGCAAATAGTTGGATTCAATACAGCAATATAGTATTGTAAAATATAAGGATACGTTTGTTTACAGACAAGGTTAATAAAAACCATAAAAAAGATGAATGCACGAAACTCAATAAACGGAAATGTTGTCAATAGAATTCTAATTGTAACCCTTATGTACGCAGCTTAGCATAAAACTGGCAGATGGAGGATGAATGTAGACTGAAGGCGGTAGAAATTGAAGAAAAAGATGAATCATTTTGAAATGGGACCAAAATGGCTTGAGGTCAAAGTTTGTTGAAACCAAGGAACGGAAACGGTGCGGTTTTAACATTGAGCTGAGGCGAACTGAATAACTTAATCTCTTGGATGAGTCGTAATGGAGGAGACAGGCGAAGTCGAGATTAGCATTCGTTGACGAAGAAAAACTGTATCTATAATATCAATACATAGGTGTAAGATCAACTACTTACAAAGTTGTCAAGCACTTCAAATGGGTCTAATTTCAAATGAATTAGATATATCGTAGAATGTCATGAAAAGTGCTGCATGCGAGCCGAATTTAGTAACTAACAATGAGACATTACAGTTTTTTCTCAAAGTAAACACATCATCGGTTTACGATAAATTAAATCACGTCTAAAGAAGTAAGTAAACTCTTCTTTAGCCGTAATCTAAACCTAAAATTAAGCTTCACAATAGTTTGTAATAATTTATTATGTTTTTATTTATTCTTCTGCAAGGCATGGAATCATGGAATTAAACGTGGAAACGTAGACCAAGCGTTGAAACAAGATGAAGAACAGGGTAAAGAATTCCCAGACGATAATCAACCTTCGATAAAAGAGGGCATCAGAAGAAGTTTTGATTTCTTAAGTGGCAATAAATATCAAATCAACGCTGGTGTTTATTCGAAGTTGGCGGCGCTAAAGCAATTTAAAAGTATCCAATTCATTTCAGCCAGATTTCAAGTTTTTGCAACACCAATAAATTCATTTTGGCGCAATTATTAGATTGCATTAAATAGACTACGGTAAAATAAGACGGATGCGGTGGTTAGGAGCTGACTAATGAGTTAGGTTTTGGTCCATCAATTCCACTCGACAGTTAAATGAATATTCGTTACACTTTTTGACACAGAAAGCGATATCGGATGTGGTTTTTTTGGAAGGTGTAATGTCAGATGGTTTTACACGCCTAATTCGCTTGACGTATCGACTTTATCCGCGTGATGGCTTTCGGAGTGAGTTTTCAAACACGTCGTATTTGACGAATATAAAATTATACGCTATTTCATAACAGATGACTAGGTTATCAAAAAGCAAAAGAATAGAGTCCCAAATGGATGGAACCAGCGGTACTATGGCACGAGAAGAATGTTGTGAGGCTGTAAGAAGTGCGGAAGAACATACGAAAGAGGAAAATTCAGAAGTACCTGGTTATGCAAATTTCGTTATCATAACAAAACATGGTTTAGTAAACATTAAGGATGAGGAAATTATGAAGATAACATAAGTATAACAACATCTATCACAGCGCCCTTGAGGTGATTTTGCACAAAAACGGCGCTATACAAGTCATCCAATTATTATTATTATTTATTATTAACGCAACAGGAATCCCCAGTGAGGAGGACTGTTACTACAAAGAAATTCTATTGTGCATCTTTCTAAAATAATTAATACACGTTTAAAGTGGAAGATCCTCTCAATTCAAATGTTGCTTGAAATGCTATTAGCCATGTTTGATGACCAGATATGAATAACGAGCTACTTCCCCATCACCTTCGTATGAAGAATTGGGGATGCCATAGTCTTACTGGTTCCAGACGGTTTGGGAGCATTTGGGACTATAAAAAAAACACATGATAAATGTGTCTTAAACAGGCATTAATAAAATAATAAATATACACCGATTGGTGGTCTATTTAAATTCTATATGTGTATAAACCTGTCTACATTTTTAATTGACTTCTGGGTTCAGAGCAAATGAGCTTACCGCTTTACCACGAAGGTGGTCTGTAATCACAGTTAGATGTAAGTATCAACACATTGCATGTTGTAAAAATCTGGATGATTTTTACGATTATCAGATTGTGTTCTGGCTTTCTTAGTGCATTCGTGATCATACCATCCTGCCTCAATTACCTGTGAGTGAAATATGAAGCGAAACTCCACTCGTAAACGTATAAAATCAAATGGAATGCGATGTGTGGAATAGTCTAATGTCTAATGCAAGTGTTATTAAAAGAGCTAGAGAGTTTTTTTCCCAGCGCGAGCTACTTGCTAACAACCAAGTAGTGAACTGTGAATTCGTTAGAAATTACTATGACTACCGACAGAGCCGAACGTAATGAGTGTGGGAATTAGTCTTTAATAAGCCAATCCATCTTCTGTCTGTGTGCTACGACTTTTTACTATTCACAAGAATCGAGGATATTAGGAAAGAAGAAGAAAGAAGAAAGCAGAGCCGGGAGAAGATTGAAAATGTTAACGATGAGATTTTAGATAAGGTGAAACGCGAGATGCCGTGCATTCTCTTGAGCGACAGATGATAATCGCAGGTTTGGCCAGTGCTACCTGTAGACTGCAAGGAGAAACAGAAGGAAAGTGACACGAGATGCCGTGCATTCTTCTTGAGCGACAGATGATAATCGCAGGTATGGTCAGTTCTACCTGCAGACTGCATGGAGAAACAGACGGAAATTGACGGTAATTGTTTAACTAACTGAACGAAAGACAAGATTACGGTGCCACATGAAGTAATGCTTCAGGAATCTGCAAATCTATGTGTACCTACCTACATCAGAAGTCAAAGGCGGGTTCTCCACTTTTTACGAGAACGACTAAGGCCATTCGCACACGAAGATACTTATGAGCGACTCGAGTTGAATGACCGTAGCATGCGCATCACTCGTGAGTATCCGCCATACTATTTTGTTAGTGTTCGTACACAACTCAATGCGTCGACAACGGGTTTAACGTCAGTTGCATGCTACTGTCAGTGCTGGTAGCACGCTATCATAGTCGCATACGCATCTGCTACTCGTTTGACAAAAGTTATGTATGAGAATGATTTGAAAGTTAAATTCCTTCTACAGGTGGGAAAAACCAGGTTTATATAACTAAAACACCCGATCTGGCGTAATAAAGGTGCTAAATACAAAAATGGTTTCCAACAAACTGTAAATGTTTATTTTTATAAATACCAACAAAGTTACTACACTTTACTCTGTGACTACTTTCAAAGTACCGTAAGTACTTATTTTGTAATCTTGTTAGCATATACAATTATTGAACTCCTTTGTACAAAAAAACTTTCTATAATAACTTATATTGTACCTGTTTATATATTCGTACTCAGTTTATTATAATATATATTGTACTCCTGAACAAATTACCTATGTACATATTTACATGTAAAAAGCCTTCAGGGCGTGAATAAATAAATAAACTATAATTAATAGCAAGAAATTCTTACGTTTTCGTGTAGGAGGGGATTGTGGGGTTGAAAAAAAGTCTATTTGACATCACTTTCATGTAATTCCTTGGCGGCGACGAATGCTCTACGATTAATACTGATTTCGTTGAACCCTTATCTTATTTTAGATCGTTTTTTGTGCCAACAAAAAAGATAAAGAAGAACAATATTGTCTTCTTCGCTAGAGTCACTAGGCGTCGTATCAACTACACGGCTGCATATGAAAAAAAATACAAAGTTCAGCATAATTCGGGTATCGCCGTGTACGGAATCTTGCTTTAAAAAGTACCATCACCATATCAGTAGGCGACTTGTAAGAAGTGTAAGAAGGGCCTTACACTAAAATCGTTTTTAAATCCAAAGGATTAATAAAGACAAGAAGTATCAACTAGTTTTAGTTATACAAATAGACTTTCGTATTTAGTGCCATTGCTAGCAGAAGTGACATCAGCACGTAAAAATTGAGTAAGGAACAGTTAGTTTGGCGAACGTTAATGCAGTAAATTCGAATTGGTATAATCAAACCTATCCCGAGTTGTCACCTACGGCAATAGTACCGGTAGAGTTTAAATACGAGTAGTAGTTAGCCTATTAAATAATTTCATCGTGAAAATCCACTATTGAAAACCATTATGATAACGGCATCACGGCACTTACTAAGTTACTAAGTTAGGTGCAACTTCGAGTTGCATTCTGGATTTACAGTAAGTACCAAAAGTACTTACCAACTTACTAAATATAGTTTAGAATGTACACCTTTGATGTTTGTAAATATGATCTATCTTAAATACAACATAAAACAGCTGCAAGATGGATTGGTCTTCGTAAACACCACTATGGGAGTAGTTTTAACTAACGAGAGCACACTTGATGTAGTATCACTAGTACGTAAGTACCTAAATGTAGTTTATTATATTTAGTTTTAGAGAAAAGCGCAATTGGGAAAAGCGCAGACCCTTGAAAAAAGACGAAAGCTGTCTTGTGAAGAAGATCACTGAGAAATTTAAACAAAAGACGTAAAAAAATCACAAATGTAAATAAAATATTTTTTGGTAACAAAAATAGTGTAGGTAAATACTTATAATATAATATAACTTTTTTTACATAAGCTCCATAGAGGAGGCCCTGAGGAAAATAATTTTCCTGAGGGCCTATGGTATCTTTGAGTATGCTGTGCGGAAGGTTTTTTTTAAGGACAGGAAGGAGAAGAAGATCTGGAAGGAAAAATGTATAAGGTTGAATAGGATTCTGGGGATCAGTTTGTCCAGGAGTGACAGACGTTTGAATTCATTCCTCCCACTGCGGTGCAAGGCGATGGGTCGAGAGAGTGCTGCTGAAAAGTAAAAAAAATCTCCCTCAAGTCTTTCCAAATCTGGCCCACCATACAGTGTGTGGACAGACGCATTCAAAACCTAGACAATCTCTCGCTGTGAGCAACAGCAATCTCTCGACATAGGAATTACATAGTGAGATGAGCAGCGGAGGAAAAAATAAAATAAATAAATCCTCGCTCAATGAAGCGGGCACCCCTGCTAACCACTTGGGGTGACCTATGGCATAGGTTGGTCTGTCTGAATTCTTCACACATGAAATTCAATTTTGAAAATTACAATTCAAATATTTTCCGATTCGTTAAACATGATAATATGATTTGTTAATTTAATAATCCAGCCAATATCTTTCCAATACTTCGTCACTGACACTATAAATAGTATAAATACGAGAATTATTCATTCTCGTAGCGAGTGCAGCGATAAGCCAACATTTTTTAATCAAGAAATTAAATCCCTTTGATTAAAATATCGGAGATAACTAATTATAAAAGAACACGGGTCTGGCATTATCGCCTTCTAGTATACAAACAGATAAATGTAACAGATAGTAAGTACCCAGTGCAGTAATTGAGATAAGAAGATTTTGTTAAAATTCTTATAATATTAAAATTATTGATCGCTTTAATAAAAAAACAGTATATAAATTGGCGAAATAATATTACTTTTGTTTTATTTGCTTGTATGAAATGGCGCGTTCTAATAACTACTGTGTGGCATTATTAGAATCGATCTCCGGTTGGTATAGAATGCATCAGTAATCGATCTTATAATTGGTAAATACTCGTGGATCTCATTTCAAGGAATCTCGTTATAATCAAACCAGTAATCACTGTTAATCTTATATATATTTATATATGCAGTTGATTGTTTGCGATAAAATACAAAATGTTCATCTTATTTAATATTAAAATATAAAAATTTAACTAAAAAACTCGAGAAATGCCAGGAGTTATCAAACAGCAAAAATAAGTCAAACTTTTGTTCGATTCAGTTAATTGGAAACGATTCAATCACAGATAAAGTATACTTCCATTGATTTACCTTCAGCAACGCAGGGTACTAAGTAAAGTTTGTTATTATAAAATATAAACATGTACAAATAATGTCGAAGCAGAAATATTGATTTTCCGATTTACCGGACACGACTCTTTAGTTTTTAATGTCAAGTAATGAGACTTTTACGATCATTAATTTGACATTTGAAAAAGTTCTTCACTCGACGCTATTACAGGAGGCAAACACATCGACTGAGAAATGTGATGGTTTTAAGTTCCCATAAGCAGGAACCCGTCCGCCATTTCCCGTCCTCAAATGTTATGTATTATGTTAAACAAAACGGTTCTTAAATATGATGTTAACTTTATGATCAAGTCATTTCCCGGCAGCGTAGATAGGGGGATAAAATACCACACGAATCCAATCTTAGCACAGACACCTCAAAATGAAATCAACACATTTATATGTATATACCTACTTCTACACTTATAACGACTCGAGCATTTGTTTTACCTGGGTATCGATTCTCCAAACCAGGGCGCTCGCAATTGCCGTCGACATTCTTATTCTTGAATCTCGTACATAATTACATCCAACAAACGTCAAAAGTCATTACACACGAACAACGAGGAATCGAGCCCTAGATCGTGTCACGTCTTTCCGGAGCGTCCCTGGCTTACATACACTCCTTTCTCCGTCCACCAACTCTTCATGTCCAAACCATCTAAGTTTCCCTTTATCAGGTCCGTCTATCTTAATTCAGTCTACTATCGTCCCGCTTTATCAGTTCCATGCATCAATGACACAAATAGTCGGTACCAGAACTCCATTGCGGGCTGATATCCTCCCTTATTTACTAACTAAATAACGTGAATTTTTGTCTACACCTTGTCCTCATTGTGAAAATCAAATTACAATTTACAAGTGACAACTAAAACTCTCCAATCCTAAACTGTAACGATGAAATAGGCAAATGCAGTGCCAGTGCTATGTTTAGCATAAGAGGAGTGATATGAACTGAGCGGCCACCTTCAGCACCCGTCTCCTGTCTGCAGGCAGACAACAAAGACAGTGTCAGAGCTCGGTTCTTTCCGAGTGAATAATGCACACAGTTTCTCACATACCTCAAGTGACTGCTGCTTCTGGAATTGTCCCTACCAACTAATAAACGGTGCTGGCGGTCCAACTGCAACTACCAAACAGATCGGATCAACTAGAAGTTTTCTGAGAATAGCTCCTGAGGTTGCTGTTATGCTTTAAAGTACTTTAGACAAGATGCTATCTTTTTGCTGCTTTCGGATTTAATGCACGTCACTGCCTAACATTTATGTATAATAATCATGCTTACTACTTTTAAGAAATGTCACCTCAAAGACCCTTAACAAAATCTACATTATGAATACCAAAAAATATGCTTTGGATAAATTTAACCTTTCCTACAATTTCGATTGAGAAGAATTTAAATAAAATTGTAAATTAAGTTATAAAAATATAAGCGTTCACTACAAAATGATTTATTTTATAATTATAAACGCTTAAACTAAGATTATTTGTGACAATTTCCTTTGATCAACTCGTTTTCTTTCATATAAAATTATTCATCTTAATGAAAACCTATTTGCGTTTAAATCGCCCATTTCTAGTCTCCGCTTTTCATGCCTATTACCTAAATTCGTGGTGATATAAGACACACTAAGAACATGCATATTTTTGGCTTGTGTGTGTATTCCTCTTAAGACGAGACAATACCAACAAATAAAGTAGGAATCTTGATGACGTAGGTGAAGAAGCCATGCACGAAATTATGCGGCGCGCGGCCATGGTGTATTGGACGGACCTGCGGTTGAATTTGCTCTATCAAATCTCTAAAAGAAAATGGGAATATTAACGTGATGAAGTCGTGTACAAACAAAATTCGGTGCGCGGCCCGGCGTGATGACCGACCTAAGGTCGAATTTGCCCAAGCAGACCTATAAAAGTGATCTTTACGTTGGATTTATTTGAATTATTTCTGATGAACGTAATACTAAAATCTCAGATGTTTCCAAAGGAATCCCCCGGGAAGTTACTAATTCATGGTCTAGAATAATAAAATCTGGTGCTTACCGTTAATTTTATACTTGAAAAACGTTCTATAAAATTTTCAAACCATTTTAATTAAAATATTTTAATGGAAAGAAGGTACGGTTTTTTATTAATCTTAAAAATAAATAACTTACATCCATTGGAATCGCTTAAAAAAAATATGTATTATCGTTACGAATTCGTTGGAATTAATTAAAATGTGAGCCTCGAGCAAACCTCCGTTATTAGAGTCTTGTGTCGCCTTAAGCTGTAAAGTTTGATTATACTGATGAGCCTTTATTTCCGGTCAGGTATACAGTTATTGGAACAAGGGCAGAGTAATTTCCTGGGTGGGAAGACGCGCGCAGAAGAGACATCAGGAAACGAAGCGTGGGCTGCGGTTATCAAGAATATATATAGTCAAAATGTCAGTATAACTGCATCAGCTCTAAAGGTACCCAGTGCATTCAAAGTTGTTTAACCACAACGTTTGGATGGATTGAGATACCAAAACAAAGATCATATTTATATCTACCTTCTGGGAAGCAACCGTTAAAAGTACCAGTAGGTACCTGCTTCTCCTTTATTAATAAAAAATACACGTAGGTACGGAGCAGTGGCGTGCTAAGAAAAGGTAACAGAAAAATGAGAAAAATTTATGATTAAAATGTTTTTCTTCCATAAATTTGTTTAGATGGTACATTTATTAAAGATGATGATAATAAAATGGTAGTTTATTGCGCATATCAAACCCCAACTTGATAAACTATACACATCCTGCATTTGATCATAAAGCGAAACAAGCCACTGGTACTTAAAAAGAAAAAAGAAAACGTTAGGAAAAATCCTTGAGAGATGTATGTATTAGATGCATTTAATAAAAATATATCTAATACAAAAAAGACCGCGGCTGAGTTGGGATCTGGTTTGGGTCGTGTCCCAGGCATCGTGTGTTTAATTCCTAGGCTAGCTAAGTCCTCCATCACAACACAAGCAACATTACCCTCTTACTTCGGTGGTAGTAGGAGATTTACAAAAATTCTCTGATTATTTATAACACGGGAATGTTTGTCTTCCTTTCTTAAATAGAAATTAAAAAAAAAATGTTTGTGGCTCATTTTAATAAATACGTGTTTGTGCAAACAACCTGAAAAGCATTACAATCAACATAATACATTAAAAGCTAAAGTAAAACTTAATTTGATACAATTTTAATACTATCATTACATATTCTACTATTGTATGTCTACACATAAATGTTTAATATTAACAAACTAACGTAACCTAACCCATTTAACAACAGCTCGTAACTAACAAATTGCATCAACCAACAATAGAAAATTATATGTGCAATACATTTGATTACTGAGTGTGTTATATTGCATGCAATACACAATAGCTATACGCATATTTTTTTATGTTTTATATTTTTTTTTGCATGTATGACCATAAAATATCTTTCACGGCAGCAATAAACTTTAAATCACATTTGGTTGTCCCTCTCTAAATAAATATCCTCTCTTCTATCTATCCTTATCTAAAATTGCATTCTCTTCATTCAACATATCATCTCTTCTAAGTCTGAATTCGACTCCAATCCAATTTTAGTTTACTAAAATCATATTAGTATATATTTTAATATATTTACACCGTATAATTGTTTTGTAATTCTTTTTTGGAAAAGTTCGTATTCTGTATTCGAATTATCTTATGAATATAAGCAATAAATATTAGAACACCAATATAAAATAAAATAAATCTTCCGAAAAAAAATAAATGCCGCCGACGGGAATCGAACCCGATAATAATAATATTTGACAAAAATAATAAAATAATTTACCATTAAATGAAGATATAATATATCTCGACGCCACCTAGTAGGAGATTTAGGGCGACTTGCACCAACTATCGCAAATTTTATCTTAAATTGTATTTAACTAAACGTATTTAAGACCCTAAATACATTTAACTTAAATGCGTTTAGTTGCGTCCTGCACCACGCAGTTCGGTGGCAATTTTAGTTAAACGTGTTTAACGCGTCGGTAAAACAGTTACCGCGTGGTTACCGCCATTAACGCGTAAATAAAACAGCTACGATGTTTCATTTTGCTTGAAGTGTCAAAATATTTTGTGATTGTGTGTGTGGTTTAATAGTGTTTTCATTTATTTTATGAAGAAAAAGTTAAAGCAAATAGACATAATGATGAAATAAGACAAAAAGAGCTTATGTTGTTGGAATTAAAAATAAAACAATTATCCGAGTAATTTTGTTTTTTATTTCTTTTACATACTATATTGTTTTAAAGTATTATAAGAATGCTGTAGGTATGATTAGAAGTTTACAACCTTGCGATAAGGAGCGTTAGCTCTAGTGACGAGCACCTCGCTGATGTTTTTATTGGCGTTGAATTTTAACTGAGGTTCAATTTCTTGCACTAATAACGATGTCGTTTCTTTACTGAGACGAAATCTTCTTTGAAACTTCTTGGCACTGAGTGTTTCAAATAAATTTGTTCTTGTGTTTACTTCTCTGACTATAAACGGTCTACTTATATATATAAGTATAATTTATTTATAATTTCCATAATTTCTTCATCATCGTGAGAATACAAATCCCAAATATTCATTGTGAATACAAATTAAAATGAGATAGATTTTAACCACAATCAGAAATCGAAGAACCTAAAAAAATTTTGACAGTACTGCTTAGAGTGGGGCTAAACACGTTTAACTCGGTTAAACGGCCGCTTTTGGGTATTTAACTTTGACAGTTCTTTAAACGCATTTAACGACTTAAATTTTGTGGTGCAAGACACCAAGTCGACTTAAATCAAATAATGTGTTTAAAATTATATTTAAATCAAATTTAACTTATGGTGCAAGCCGCCCTTAGTATTTAAGATTAAACGCAACGCTCGTTGTATTCTACGTGTTCACAGATGGCGTTAATTAATTAATTTACCTTGCAAAAGCGTATTTAAACAAAATTAATTAATTACACGTAGAATACAACGAGCGTTGCGTTTAACCTTAACATAGCCTTTCCTACAAAAATAAAGCTGGTTGTTTTCAAGTGAAAAAATCTAATAAGCAAAAATTGTTGAATAAAATACTAGTATTTAAAATACAGTTTAAAAATAAGCCGACGTAGCATAGTGGCTAGTGCACCTGACCGGCAATCAGAAGGTTCGATTCCCGTCGGCGACATTTATTTTTTCTCGAAAAATAAATTAGCATTCAAAGATTTCCAATGATTTTTAATTTTGTAGTAATGCTAAAAAAAACTTTTTTAACTGTGCATGGAGTGTACATCATTAAAACGTTGATTAAATATTAGATTTATCAATTGCATTTTGCGTTGATCAGCCATTTTACATTTCAGAGATGATGTTAATGATAATCAGACCGTGACTGCGGATTGCTGGCTCCCAGCACTTACTATAGGATCTCCACTGTAAAATGAACGCATTAAATCGGCTACCCGTCGTGAGAGATCGAAATATAACTTTGATATTAGTATATCATATTGTTTATATCGCAACGGGGACGCCACTGATATTGCTCTCAGGTTAACCTCTAACCACGGCTATGCTCTGTTCACTGAGAAGGAATAATCTGGAATAACTAATTTATTTTTAAATTATTAAATTAAATAACACATCTGCCCTGATGATGGACACTGCAATGCTGTCCGAAACGTTGGCTAAAGAAGGAGTTAGCGCAACACGGCATAACACCCCAAAAACAAATAACAAAAATTTATTTTTATTTCATACGGAGAACTAACGATGTGCGAAGAGGTTACGATACTGTCAGCGGCGTCAACAATTTCATACATTTAATTGCCTGAAGTACTGAATACTGTAAAATGAACGCATTAAATCGGCTACCCGTCGTGAGAGATCGAAATATAACTTTGATATTAGTATATCGTATTGTTTATATCGCAACGGGGACGCCACTGATATTGCTCTCAGGTTAACCTCTAACCACGGCTATGCTCTGTTCACTGAGAAGGAATAATCTGGAATAACTAATTTATTTTTATTTCATACGGAGAACTAACGATGTGCGAAGAGGTTACGATACTGTCAGCGGCGTCAACAATTTCATACATTTAATTGCCTGAAGCAGAATAAATTCTTGAATGGTGAGCTATTGCGTCACGAAAGTTGTACTACTTTTTCTGTCTGGAATTTCTGTAAATTGCATGTTGGGTAAAATGTGCAGAACCTTGAATATCGTTAAGAAATTAAAACAAAAGAAATACACATTTCAAATATAGAATTAAAATAATTTTCTGCTTTAAAACTTATTATAGAGAGATACTTAATCACTCGTCTGAATTTTTGACACATGAGTTACAATTTTGAAAATGACAAATAAAATAATTTTCTGTTCAAATATATTATAGTGTGGGTAGACACTCTATCGCTCGTCTTAATTCTTTACACAATCATTTCCAATTTTAAAAAAATGACACTTAAATTCAAATCAAATTCAAGTTCATTGAACCAAAGTTACTCGGACAGACATAGTATTGTTGATGATTGATAAGAAAAATGTATTGCAACTCGAGTTAAGCTAAGCAACCGGGTATTTACATTATTTACAAGAATGAAAGACAGACTTTCTATGAATTTGTATGAAAGGTTACCCGGAGAATAGAAATCTGCACGGGTTGTTGGATGGTAAGCGTGGGCAGAATGCACTTACATTATTAGTAACAAAAGGGCTATTGTTGTGAAACTTTCTTACTTTCCGACGGACCTCATAATATTGTGCCAGGGGCGGCGGAAGCAGTTATAGCCCAGCCTAACCTTTACATCCGTATGTAGTGCAGATATAATGCCAAATGACCAAGATAAAATATGCACATTATAATGGATTTGAACATGCACAACATTGCAGATAATGTTGATTTTAAATGAGAAGGTTACAGAGCTAAATTCAAATTATAGGGCAACCTAGAAACATAGTATTTCAAGATCAAGAAAATGCTGAAAGGGATATTGAAAGAAGGGTACATAATGTGAACGAGATGGAGCTAAGAAAAAAATGTCCAAAGAAGCGAAGTTAGCAGTCCACAATGGAGAGCTGGTACATGCAAAACCTCCTAGATCACAAGGCCGGGACACTCATTCAAAGCAGCCTCCTAACTTGTGTGGGATTTTATTAAAACATCTTAAAATGTTTATGTTAGTATAAAAAATAAATAAGAATCAATTTTTGGGAGGTTCCCATACAAGTTAGGAGGCTGATTTGATTCAGTGTCCCGGCCTAGTGATCTAGGAGGTTTTGGTACATGACAGTGAGGCATGGAACTGGCAGAGGAAGGATTAAACTGAATGCTATAGAAATGAGATCCTTGAGGCTTATGTGTCACTCATAAGTAAATTTTGCTTATGAGTGTAAAGCAAAAGAGAATGACATATTTCTTACCGAGATTTGAATTGAAATCAAATGCATCAGTTATTGAAACTAGCTTAGATTACGATTAACGGTAGTCTACCCTCTTTGCTTAACCCTACGGCATTATCATAATTGGCCTATACAGGAAGTGCTTAAGTGCATTCTATTTTGATTGCCAGGTTGCTATTATAAAACACCAGGCCAGCGAGCGGGTGGCAGGCGGCTGGCAACACTTAGTAAATACGTATGAAGTACCTACGTGAATATTCACTTTTATTTCACTACATTCACATTAATATTATATTTAATAAAATAATATAGTGATTTCGCGTAACGGGCGTTTGCTTGTTTTGTTATCTTCTATGTGAAGAAGCATTCTAGATTACGCGCCCCACATTGTCACCCAACCGGGGGGTGATTAACGTCCCCTGTTTGCACACACTACAGTCTATATACAGGGGCCTTGTGACCTAATTTTGTGATGAATCACATAAAATAAAATGTACAGTTCGTTGGATTGGAACACATTTAATCCAATAGCGGATAACAACTTTAACGAGGCAATCCACCTTATGATTGAAAATTTATTAAATCTGTTCTCTTATAACATTTCTAAGCTCTTGTAAAAACATCTTCACATCAGTATTAGAAGGCGTGTACAGTAAGGTTTATTGTACACAGATTAATATATAAATGGATGTAAGGTATTTAATATCTGCAAGTGCTCTCCGCTAATGCCACTAGTGACTAGGTGAAGTGTACAGTTTTTCAAATCTCGCGGGATTACGGGATACAAAGAATAAAAAAAAAATTTAAATTTAATGCCCCCTAAATAAACATTTTTTATTTATTATTTGGAATTAATTATTTCTGGTAATACTAACATTATAAAAAAGATATTGAAAGGGTAACATAATAACTCTTTTAAGAAGATTTTGATGTAATAGACGGTCAAAACATAGACCGTGGAGAATCCTGTCATTCATTTGTGCACTGTAGCCCAGCAGCGGAAAACGTTCTCTCTGCTTCCATACCTATTGGTCAGACAGTCATCAAGAAGGTGTGTGTGCTAACTGAAGGCATCTCCTTCTGATGCGATCTTGAGATGCGACTCTACCCTCTCTTCCTAACACCAAGTTCAGTTTCTTTATCATTGTCATTTATGTAAAGAGTACACTTTTGGTGTAAATTTAGTGTTTTTTAGTAATAAGAATGGAAACCGTATGTACATCGTGGGACACGATTTCAGGACATGTTTGTATGAAGTACTCAAATACTGAAATGAGGTGTTGAGGTCCTGTCAGAAAATGTAGTAGTGTAGTGTCAATACACAAACACCTTATCAACTTACCGCCTCAATACACGAAGAAAAATAGTAGGGTCAAATAAAATTTGGGAGGTGGCGCGACATTTTATGTTTTTGTATGGGACATTGACATTGGAAGTGCATCTTGTATGATGTACTCACCACTAGTGCCGTGCACAAGGTAGCGAGGTAGATAGGTGGTTGGTTGGCGTAGATCGTGTAGATAGATGGACGAATGGATGGATGGTAAGGTAGGTGTCTCGTGTTGCGGAAAATTGCAAATTTTCTGTAATTTAGGTCGAGGCATTTAAACGTCGCCGCGTTCGTGTCGTGCAAAGCGTCTTCGCTCTCCTTCTCCCGGAGAAACTCTATTAATGCGGCGTTGTGCTAAACGCCAAACTCAGGGAGAAATTATTATGCAGAATAAACTAAAGGCTAGCTCCGTCTAGTGCAGAGGTTTCCAATCTTGTTATCAAAAGAAAAGCATGACAGCACAGATGGACAAAGCGCCGCAGGCTAAAATTTTTTGAAAAAAAGTGAAAGTTACATGTTCGCAAAGGGAAGGTCACCATACAATTTGCAATGACCAAAGATATTAGAAGAACGAGATGTGCTATGAGCAGTTCATACTGTGTGGAATTGTTTTGCCCAGTGTCGCCGGTTTTGTTCACCAATACTACTACACACCTTCGCTTACGCTAAGGTATCCGCACTAATACATAGAACAGATTTCTGTGCGTACACGTCCCGATAGTATTCAAAGTACCCTAATTAGGTAGTACTCCGCCTACGGTCCGGCGACCAACATAGCATATCTCGTTCTTCTAATATCTTTGGCAATGACTAATCGCTTAGTACCGTAGTAGTTTTTTTTTAATTTTTAACAAGGACATAGTTTATTTCTCCATCATTGCACAAGCAGTATTTTCCAGTTGTAATGATGGAATTGAGGGGATTTTCAATATTCTGAGATTCCTTTTAACTATTTTCTATATTATGAAAAAATATCACTTCATGCGGGTTTTTGGTTGATTTCATAAGGATTTTTCGCCATTTTTGTGAAAATATTACTTAAATGTGCTTTACAAACAATAGAGAAAAATGGCTTCTAACTATAGTAAACGTAACTTTAAAATACTTAGCTATTCGCGTAGAACTAGAGAACCAATATAAATGATTGCCTAAACTAGGTAAAATAAAATAAATAGTAAAAACTGTCAATAAAAAAGTGAATGCGTGGATAGTACATACTCGTAAGTAAAAAGAAAACAGTATACAGACCATTGACGTCAGAGATTCTCATGTCTACGATACAGAGGGCAGACGGTCGGTAATCTAATGCAAATGTTCAGATCTAAAGTAAGCGCACGGATAAGTTAACAAGAAGACAGATGCACTCGCAACTCGCAACTTACAATGTTATCTGCCCAACCTGATGACGTCAGGAGTCTAAGTCAACTCTGCCTTCTACTCTCGTTACACACAAGTCAATTGGAGAATAATTCACCTATTTGGTCCCCTTTATATAAAGTTCACTCCAATAATATAGAAAGAGTTCAGCACAAATTTCTTAAGTACGTAAATTTTAAGCTCAGAATTCCTATTGATTACATTAATTATGTCAGTTTGATGAATCAATTGCATCTAATAACACTGTCTGACAAGAGAATTTCTTCAGACCTGATTGTGTTACACCGAGTCATTAACAACTTAATTGGTAGTCCTGCCATTGTTGCCACTATTAAACTCCATGTGCCGACTAGGAATACAAGACAAAATATAACATTTTTCTGCAATACATACAAGACCAACTATCAGACACACTCACTGACCAATAGGATGCATGATCTGGGCAACAAGTATGGGGGTGCTATTGATTTATTTATTGACTCCATTTATATAATTAAGCATAATCTATACCAACACTTTGTCGAATCCTACAAATTAGAGTAGCGTTGGTAAATTAGTTTTAATGTTTGGTCTTATATGTAGTGTTATTGTAATATCTTTTTTACTTTATGTTACTCTTACGTTTTACTAATATTGCTTCATATTTAGTTTTTTTTTATTTAGTTTTCTTTTTTTTAATCATTTCTTAATATATTTTTTTATTTATTTTTTTATTGTAAGCTGGATATATATATATTTTATTTATTTATTAACCAATATACATATAATACATAATTAAACAATATATATAATATATAATATTAGTGGTAACAATACCTCCCTAATTGAGAAATTCTCGTGTTTAGGGAGGGAAAAATTCTCAAAATTTTCTCATCATACCTTTAATCACAATTTTACAATTGTGTATTTTGTACCTACTTTACAATGGATTACATCTATTTACTGTCAGTATCTCCTGTATAATACAGATTTTCTCCTATGTACACTGCATCATGTATCACTTTTATGTAAAAGCCTTTTTAGGCGTATTTATAAATAAATAAATAAATTACACGGAGAAAACTTACCGATATAAAATATTACTAATTTATTAAAAACCTCTTCAAATTATTCTTATTCCGGTTAAAAACGGGACTGCAGGCCTTTAACGAATAAATTGACAGGTTTCCTATTAAACTATCAGTAAAACACGAATGTGTTATGGCGATGAAGAAACATCGCATTTCATCATTGTGGACGATCAGGACAAACGCGGATGACACTTTATGAATGTACTTAAAGTTTATTAGGAAACGGCATGCGATCCCGTTTTTAACAGGATCTTAATAGCATAATATCAGCAATACTCTTTTTTCTCTGTGTATGGTCGAGATATTATACTAGGCAAAACATAAAGGTGGAATGGACACGGAGTAAACTTATTGATATTACATATTGTTAATTTATTAAAAATCCGGTCAAATTCTTTGTTTTTCTGTTAAAAATTGGACTAGAGGCCTGTAACGATTGACTTGACAAAATTCATTTAAAAAATATCGTTAAAAAATTCATAGGTTTTAATAATTTTTTTTAAATTGCTGTTTTTTTAAAATTTGTTTCTCAGGAATTGTCAAACCTATAGGTATAGCTTAACTTGTGCTCAAATTATAGAAAATTAAACGACATAAAATATATATATACAAAATTTAACTCAGCGACCTTTTGTAAGGAATTTCGCAAAATTGACTGTCTTTGGTCATATATGGTCATCACAACCTATTTCGATACTAGGTGAACGTAGAAGTTCAATCAAAAATTTTCATATCATACGTCGTCTTATCATAGCTATTATGTTGGAACATAAATCGTGTTGTAGCGATCACGTTATAAAAACCAAAAAAGGTATTTTGATTTTGCTAATTTTCGGCATTATTTTTTTATACAAAACTAGTGTACCCCGCAATGCCTCACTATTGATAATGTCTTTCTCGAGCGTCTCCGACTTCTTTCATCATTCACTACTGTATACCACAATGTTACTATTAAAAAACTATATTACCTCGACTTTCTTGCTACTCCATATCTCATTCCGGTAAAGAGATATTGCGTTACGCATTCCTAGAGCGTCTACCATTTAAATCAGTCTCTAAACATTCCTGGCACATATAAGAACAAACTTTGACATTTTCGATAGCGATATCGGTCGACTACTTTACCAGTTTTGCGAGCACAGACATACACATTCTGATTTTTTTAAAGGAGATTAGTAATTTTAAATTACACAGAGGATCTGGAAAAGAAAATATACTGATATCAAACACAGACTAAAACCGAATCTACTAAACTGAACTATACAAAAAAACACTATCTTACTTATTTTAAAATTATTTAAAAAAAAATTATACTACATGATATATGTTTATAATTAAATTCATATGTTACTTTGTTGTAATATTAATTTCTTATAATTAAATTATAATATGTAAATGACATCCTCAGCACGGGAGATCCCAGTGAGGATACCATTATCTTTATATGTTACTAAGAAAAGAAGACAATAAATCATTTTATATTATTATTATTATTAGAAATATTAGATCAGTCGGGTAAGTTCCTGAAAGCTGCTTTGTTTTAGATTTCATAATTCATCGTCTTGCTGTTATGATGTTATTGCTAGGATTATGATTTCCACCTGCTTGTGCATTTTAATGGTCGTTGACAAAGGTGACATCTGTCGGTTAAACTAAACGCCGGTGACCTCGCGCTAGTAATAAATTCACAGTAGTACAGCTTGAAGTAGTGAACATGAATACAGAATTGCAAAAAACCTGATGTAATTTTATAGGCGGTAAGGTATAAAAATATAATTGCTAGTTATTTTCTATTTATGTACTTTATTGATAATAAAATAAAATTCAACCTGAAATAATATTGGTTTATCTCTTAATTTTGGTATTTGGTG
Source organism: Hesperophylax consimilis (assembly GCF_061612785.1). Classification (NCBI taxonomy): domain Eukaryota; kingdom Metazoa; phylum Arthropoda; class Insecta; order Trichoptera; family Limnephilidae; genus Hesperophylax; species Hesperophylax consimilis. The sequence goes on from NC_142849.1 coordinate 12,526,513, forward strand.
ATAGAAACATCCGAGATTTTATTAATACGTTAATCAGAATCAATTAAAATAAACCCCGCGGAAAAATCAATTTTCTGAGCAAATTTGACCGTAGGTTCGTCTAATACGCCGGACCACACGCCGAATATATTTGTAGACGCCCTCTTCGCTTATCTCCGTTCCGTTAAGATTCCTAATTTATTTTAGAGTATTTGCTAGGGCAAATTCGACCGTACATCCGTCCAATACACCGGGGCTGCCCGTCGCTTATTTTTGTACACGCCTTCTTCACTTACGTCGTTATGATTCCGACTTTATTTCAGAGTATTGAGTCGTCTCAACCCTTGGAACAACACCCTCCCGCGACCTAGTACTCCTTGGTGTGCCAGGGATAAAATGCCAACGGCGCGGCGTAACTCGGCTGACACTATTTTAGTAATAACTTAAAAATGATGTTTTTGTAAATTGTCTTACCAGATGATGTTTTTGATCCTTTTGTAGTTTGCCCAGAATAACTACTTATATTCGGAGAAATGTTTTATTTCTAATTTTAAAAAAATATTCATCGAAATGACTAAAAAAAGCCACCCGTTAATTCAAATATTAAAAAGTAGTTCATCGAGACTTTTTTTGTCTTTCTTTGTAAATTTTAAATAAATAAAAATATACAATGGGGAAATTGAGATTATACATAAAAGGAAAACGTAGAAATGATGCAATGGTAAATCATTAGTAATAATGCTGTTCATAGAAGGATAATCATCATAATTACTGAATACAATCAAACACCTTATAATATGGAAGTTTCTTATTAGCGGTCCTGAAAAACGGTGACCGGATAAATCATCACAATTATAATTCATCACATCTTTAAAAAGTTACATAAAGTCATGGAATGTGATGAAACAAAAACTTTATTAACTGGGTTAAGTAGGTTAGGTTAGGTTCAATTTTTTTTTCATCGTTTCTAATGACTTTATAACACTTTTTAAAAGTGTGTTGAATTGTCACTGTGTTGAGTTATCATGGAACCGTGAGAAACACCTCCTAGCAACAATCTGTACTGAAACTGTAAGGAAATGTATTGGAATCATAGAATATATGCGAGTATGTATGATTTTCCATATAAAGGTGATGACTGATGACTGTTGACGATGACCATAATTAGTCCATGTGTGCACTTTGCGGCGCCGGCTCCATCATACATGCATTATACCATATTCCATAATAGGTACATATCTCCTCCTCTTTGTTACCACTGTATATGCTGAATACTGGCGGGCCTTGGTCGACTTCCAGCCACGCATTCAAAACAATCACATCATTGCACAATACATTGTGTTGTGTAGGAGATACGATATGAGTAATAATATTGTTTACTTTGATGGAATGTTTACATAACGCGGACCGAATCACGCACAATGAACAGGAGGAAAAACAAAGAATATATCTTTAACTTTGGACTAAATTATTTTTTTTTAAATGATTGATGTTTTATTGTAATCATAGTGAAGTCTTAAAGCTAGGAAATATAATGATAATAATATATACAAATAAAACGAAACACAAAAAAAGTTATCATTTTGGACTTGATATATTTTTTTTAATGGACGAAGTAACTGATAGTTTTTTTTTTAAATCAAAGAAAAGTTTTAAACCTAAAAAATATAATGATAACAATGTATTCATAAGTAACGAAAGAAATTACAAAAAGTTATCATTTTTTACGGCGATCTTTTGAGTTTCGAGAAAAAACTACGAGAACCAAGTTGAAATCGTTATAAATATCAGAGATAGTTCGCAGTAAGTTTCTATAAAAATTCAAGAAAAAAATCTGTTTATACTATTTTGCCAATTTTCATCTTCAATACTTTAATTTTGTTTATTATTTACTAGTAAAAGTATATTTCACAAGACTGAACTGAATCGTTTTACAGCCCACGACATCTGTAAACAGCACTGTAACATAAATATCATTTTTCTGAATGACATGACCGATTCGGCGAAACCGAAATAAATATCTAGGCATTACAGTAGACAAATAATGCCTAAAATGGTCCACACACATAAACATACTCAAAGACAGAGTGACGAAACTAACATACATCTTTAGATGTTTATGACATATTCTAAATAAATATTTACTCAGAATTACATACTTTGCCTTCTGCCAATCAATAATACAATATGGCATTAAAGGATGAGGTGGAACTTATAAAAAACACACACAACTGCTTTACATAGTGCACAAATTAATATTAAAAACATTTGCATGTTCATAAGAACTTCTGTTTGAATAATTTAAAGTCAGAAAACTAAATGCATTATACCTCTACCATGCAACATTACAAATTTACAAATATAATATTTTAAATAAAAGTGCACTATTTAAAAATAATAGAAACTCAGACAAACGTCGATTCTCCCAATTCCAAAATGTAAAAAAAAACAATGGGATTATTTAACTATAAATATCTTGTAGTAAAAGTTTTTAATTCATTACAAGAAAGTGTATATATATAACAATAAAGATTTTAAACCTCATCTTAAAAAACACACTGAATACTGACATTAATTACTCTTTTTTAAATAATGAACAAAATAACACACCCCCTCCCACACAAGCCTAGGTTTATTATGGTTGTACATCTTGATGAAATATGATTACATTATTTTTTGTAAATTATGTAACATTCTTTTGTTGAATCAAATTTAAAAAATACGTAAATAATAATAATTTATATAGAGTTCAAACTCCTAGTTATGTAAAGCGCCCTTCAATTGAAATTTCACAAAAAATGATTGGAATGAAAAAATGGTTAATAGACAACTACAAATCTTGACCAGCTATTTTCCCCACATTGGTTATTAGAATGATAATCATTAATTATTTCGACCACTCCTACTATCGCATTCACATCCGATTGATTGACGATGGGTAACTTGTAAACATCCCACGTCCCACTGCATGTCGAAAGAGAGTTAACGCCAGAGGTTTTTTTGCATCAAATTAACTTAAAAGGACTGCAGTGATATCATGGTATTGACCTCTTAACCGCAAGAAGTCCATCAATATGCAATATATTATTCCCGGTACATGAATGCTGATGACGTATCATTTTAAGTGTTTTACTGCCGCTTTCACCAATCAAATTGAGCGACCTCTGGCTTAAAATTGGTTGAGTACTAAAATATGAGCCATCTGTTTTCATGAACTTTAAAAGTGAGGTTCGTTAAAAATTTTCAGAACGGTCGCAGTCGTACAAAGTGAAGAATCGTATACGACAAAACGTTAACAATTTTGTTATAAGCATCCCAGGAACGAAAAGAAAACACGTAAATATAATATAGGGGTGTGCAGCGGTCAGCTTTGAATGGTGAAAGTAGCCGAAAAATTATTTGATCGAATTATATGATTCCAGAATACAGCGGTCACAAAAATGCAAACCTACCCAGCTGTAAGACACCATTCTCATCGTACAGTAATAAATCTGTTTTCCAGTATTAGAAATGAAAGCCTTCATTCGGTTGTCGGGCAAAACAAAATAGGTTAAATGAATATATCCCGCTTGGACATAAATCACTGACTCCACAGTAGTACAGTTACATTATTTCATGTTGCGGTTCTGGCGAAGGTTTTCCAATGCGCACAAATGTATAAGAACCATGGCTGTATCGTTGGATGTACATTGGTATACTCAGAGGCGTGCATTCCATATAGGCAACATAATCACTGCCGTTTTTTAACTTAAATAAATATTATTGTTAAGAATGATAATTATAAGTCCGTTATGTGGTATCGCCGGTGATGTTATAAATATCGAACGTCCACTGAAGCCTAGTACGTTAGCTGTATACGGGAAGTACGTCGCATCGCTCCCGCTCACCCCCGCTGCTGTCCCCAATACGAATACATGGATCAGTGGGATTTCGGTATAACGCTTCTTTACAGCACTCTACCACTCCACAGGGTTTTTGTCGATTCCTCACCGACCCGTGAGACGACGGCTTAAGTATGTCAAATGTCGCTCACATCAAAATATTCAACTTTTACTTTACACTATACAAAATGTGTTAATGTGTACTGTTTGAGCATTCAAGAGATTATTTACTCGTGTGTGTTATTGTCTAAATTCTAAATAATCAGAGCTATTAAAAACAAATTGCGACGGCCAGCAAATATTGCAATCAGTGCCATCTGTCGGTACTTCTATTAATAAATTAGTACACCTCTAATTATGATAATATAAGTTTTTACTTACTTTGTAAATATTATTGTTTTGTGTTTATTTAGAAGAAAAATTAGAAATAATTAATAATTTGTACCCCGAAGATGCTTGAGTAAAGCGAAACCGGTCGGTTCAAAAATTATTAAAAACTCGTGGTTTAAAACAAAAAAAGTATTTTATTTCATTTTAAATATGTCAAACCACAAAGTGATTGCTTTCTACAATAATAAAAAATTAGAAAATTCATATATCTGGTAATAGGCATGTAATATGCATAGATTAATGATTTGGCTTACGAAATTCCAACCAAATCGGCTATAGCCAGCAGCTTAGTTATTCTTAGCGAAAACTTGCACGTAGTGAGTCCGTTGTAAGTTTTTTTCAATTTCCCTTCTACCCTGTTCAAAAAGTCTGTGCACGCCACTGGGTATACTGTATCGGAGAAGTTGTCTAAACTAATATAGCTCAGGTTGCATCACCGTCCGCGACCGGAATTCATAAAAACAAACATATATTTTTATAGATGTGCCGCGATGCTTCAAGATAAATATACACGGGTCTGTTTTACTGTGCAGCCTGAGAAGGTTGTCCGCTGGCCTTTTGATCAGAGGTCACGTATTTGATACACATAATAAAATGCAAACAATAATAATCTGACATGAACGAATATTGTTAAAAAAATATTTACGGATATTTCGAGTGTTACCGCTTCGCGTGAAGCGACGAGATCGTGTTAGATGCGAGACAGGGGTGTATTCACCGCAACAGCTTATAGAGAGAAGTTAAAATGAGTAATAGTAATAGTAATACTAATAATATAAAGGAGGACGGTCTCCGTGGTTGCCTCCGAGGAGTGAGGCTCTCGACAAGCAATCTGAATTTTATTTAATTAATTCGTGTCGTTTCACAATTATTAACAACTAGCTGTGCCCCGCCACGTATTGCTGTGGCTCAGTTTGTCTGTGCAGATAGAGAAACAATAGCGCGTGTTGCTTTTACGTCCGACAGATTGTGCTATTCAAAAAGCGTGTTTGTCCAACATATTGCGCTGTTTAAAAAAAATGTTTTTACCTGTAACTAGTGACATTTATATAATATAGGTATATAAAAATAAATGCGTATTCCAATGCAACGTTCTGTCAAAATTTCAAAGCAATCGCTGAAGAACTTTCGGAGATTAAAGATTTTGAACAAACGAACATAATTTTTTTTATTTACAGAGATTATTTCAATATTATTTCAATATTATATGCACATTTGCGGCAAGTTCCCGAGTGGAAGATACTCTCAGTATAAATACCACCATTCAGAATTGAAACGTTGCTTGAATGGCTTTAGCCGTTAGTGATTTATTTTTGGGGTATTATGCCGTGTTGCGCTACCTCCTTATTTAGCCAACGCTTCGGACAGCATAACAGTGTCCATCATCAGGGCAGATGAGGCGGCTTTAGTGTTTGGTGACCAGATATATAATAATCAGTTACTTCCACAACTTCCTATTCCCTGTCTCCTTCCCCTTCCAACTTCCATCGGCCTTACAACATAGCCAAATCGGGGATGCCATAGTCTCACTGGCTCCAGACGGTCGGGAGTAGTTGGGACTCTTTACATTAAAATTTTAAAAAAACTATCATAATTTCCACCCCTCTTAGTTTCAAAAAGTCGCCAAAATATTACCCCTAATTTTGCGCCGCTTCGCATAATTATTATTTGCTTCCCCGAACTTTGTCCTGGAAGACCCACTGAACGTCTTCCTTCTGGAAATACTGAATGAATTTCGTTCTGTAGTTGTATGAAAAAAAAGTTACTTATTCGGGTGAAAACGTTACTCGTACGAATTGTACTTTTAAAGGGGCTATTAGATAAAAACAGGTTTCAAAATTACTCTAATAGTTTTAGGTTTTTTAGAGGAATTTAACATTAGGTGTGTATGTATACACGATGTTTACAAAAATGAGCAAATAATGAAAAACGAGAAATTGAGAATTAAGTATGTAAACTTATTTTCGCTGTTCTAAATATAATGCACTGAGTTTTACTGAGTTTTTTTCTAATCATTTCCACATTGTCTGATATAATTAAAACTAGAGAATATTCCCGATTCAATCAAATTCCGGTTTGTGCTTTTCACAATAGCGACAACAAACCTAACCTTGATACAAGGTTTGTAATGAAAATTTTAAAAAATATATTGGTTTGTGGTTTGTAGGATTACTAGCTTTTGCTCGTTGCTCGACTTTTCTCTACTTTCAATAAATATAATATACATGTATTTATTTTCCTTCAACAGGGTGGGGGCGGTCAGCATTTTCGAAGGTATGGAGAAAGTCTAGGCAAAGAATTTCAACGTATCTAGAATTCTCCAGAAAGAGAGGAAACTCCCTTTCAACTGAGTTGCACAGATCTTTGAGGACAAGAGATTTTTATACATATATATTCTCTAAATGATAGTGAAAATCCTATCACACTCCTTTGCATAGTTTAGAAGAACTAAACGCACAAACAGACATACGTAGAATAAATAGTAAGATAGTGACTTTGTTTTATACTATTTATTAGTAAGATTATTAATATAAAAACCTACCCTCTTCATAGTAGATATCGTCGAATCTGATCCTGCTGCCCGGGCGGGGGGGGGCCTCGAGCGTGCGGTACCTCCTGTTTCCGGGGGAGACCTGCGGTGCCCTGTGCATCCGCAGGGTGGAGCCCGAGGGCCTGCGCCCCCCGCTGGGGCGCCGCGGGGCCTCACCCGACACTGTGAACTTCACTTGGAGCATTGTGGTCACGTGGTCACTCACTACACGCTGATTCACTCACTGCACAATTGCACAACTTTCAGCAAAACATCATAATACTATTACCTATATTGTTTTCAGTCTACTTTTAACAGTATTCTAGCAGTGTATACCTGTTTTAGAAAAGACTTTTTGATGGTTAGGATCAAATAAGCAATACAACTGACAGAATTGACTCTAAAAATATCGCCGTGTGCACGGAACACAAAAGTTAAAAATTACACTTTGAGAAGTGTTCTTATAACGACCGGTCAAGTGCTCCATCACGACACAAGCATCATTTTCCGCTTATTGTGGGGTAGGAGGAGATTTTCAAATATTAGATTATTCGTAACCCAGGAATGTTTGTCTGTCATTAAAAATAAAGCAATTTAATTTAATAACCTTTGCCTGCTAAATTTTAAAGAACTCTTTTCGAACAAATCCTATATACCTACTTGAAAAAGGTTTCAAAAATTGGTAAAGGTCTGTAAAGCCGTATCTCATAAGATAGAGGAATATACCCTTAATCTGTCGACGGTCCCGAATTACAATGTCGGATGTGCAAATTTGTAATTTTGCAGTAGAGCTGTTTAATGTTTTGTTTCTGCATTTTTACTGTTTTTGAGATCAAGAAATATATATTGTTGTTTGATATTTTGCATTAACCCTATTTATTTAATTGCAGAAATATATTATATAAATCAATAAAAATGAAGAAACGAAACTTTATAAAGCTCTGCAGCTGATACTGAAGAACTACAAATTTGCACATCGGACATTGTTCTTCGGAACCGTCGCTATTTTCTATTTATAGGCGTTGTGTTCAAACAACTATATTTTAAATTATAACCATGCATAACCTAACTGGTGTACAATGAACTGCTCATAGTCCAGTCAAGTTAAACATGAAAAGGGGGTTGTGCTTGCAAAAGGTCCAGTCATTCTGAATTTTTTATATGTTGTTAGGACCTAAACCAGTATTAAAAAAAAAATTTTGCAACTTCGAAAGTGCTGTGCGAGCGGCGGTGGACCTAAAAAACCAGGAAATTTTCTGATATTTTTCAGTTTTTGCTCAATATCTCAGTAAAGGAAGGGTCTGACCGGTGTAGTCAGAATGCATACTTTTAAAGTAAACTAAATTTTCTATAATTTGAGACCAAAGAAAGCTATATAAAGCCATTGGTTTTCAAGATACAGTTCTTCGAAAATAGGCAATTTTTTTCAAAAAGTGAAATTTTTTCGAAATGGTCACTTATTTTGTAAAATAATTTCTAAAATACGCATCCCACGTCAAATATTGAATGTAATAAAGTTGTTTTAAATTTAATAAGCTTTCATTTGAGACTACATTGATAGCTGTAGACTAAACAGTTCTCTCAAAAATGGCAGAAAACCAAAAACAGTCATAAGTGGATTTTGGGTGAAATGCAAATAAACTGTTCTCACGTCTTTTTTGTTGTTTGTTTTTGGCTTGTTATGCCGTGTTGCGCTAACTCCTTCTTTAGCCGACGTTTCGGACAGCGTTGCAGTGTCCATCATCAGGGCAGATCTGGTAGATCCGAAGATGTGTAGCGCAACACGGCATAACACCCCAAATACAAACAACAAAAATGCTTTTGGCCGTGAAAATCTAAAAACTTACCTGTTCTCACGTCTTTTTATGGTTTTATTAATCAAACAGTTAACACATTTTTGATGAAAAAAAGAAAAGATATTACATCTATCGGGAATTACGTCATCTTCAAACATTGTTTTATATACCTACATACTAAAATGCTTGTACAAACATCATGGTACCTACTATAAGGACAAATTACATGTACACAAAAAATAAAACTAATATAAATCATGTAGGTATTGTGTCTTGGTTGCCAAATCATGTCTTTCTTTTTATCTTAGCTGGGAGAGGCGCCCAGTCTGTAGTCGGGTCATCTTCATCGTCCGAGCATTTCAGCTCCACATCCGGGACGTTGATGCAAAATTTGCCACCGCATGACTGACAGAGGACTGAGCAGTGGAGCCCAGCCTTTCTATACGAGCAGCTCCCAGAGTATCCTTTCATGCATTTACATGAAATTTGAGGATGGGGGTGAGTCCTTGAGAAGACAGCTTCCACCCCCATTCAGTGGGATTCAAGTTGACTCCCCGCCATTTCTGCACTTGGAGGTAGCACCTTGCTGCATGGTGGCCTGCAGCATCTTCCGTCGGTGGCAAACGGGCGAGGTTTATGTTTGTTGAAGTGACAAACGTCTTATACATCAGGAAATCCAAAGTATCCCTCGCGATGTCACCCCCATATAGAACCACGAAGCACTTGATGCCTGCTTCACTCACGGCTTGTGGGGTAGAGTCTGGCCGAAGGAAGACCTCCACTTGCTCAGCAAGTGGTTCACTCTTGCTCAGAAGTGTGCTGATTTTGGTCTTTCCTTGGCCAAACGGTGCTGAGGTGGTATCGCACCCGGCCAAGGCGTCTCTTATTGTTTTCATTGCCCAATACATGCTATTGAGCAATTTGAATTACTGTGGATTCATCTAACGTCAATTCGTAGCTGGAATGAGCTGCGTAGCGCCGGAGTCGTTCCGCTGTTTTGGTGTTTTTTTTGGTAGCATCTTCGGGGTAGCCGTCAAAAACGATGGAGACGTTCTTCCCAAAGTGGTTTCGGACGTAGGTGGTATAACGCGCCAAAAGTGCTCGAACCGTGCTCTTCCGCTACCACACGACTTTGTGCAAGAGGTAGCCACCATCCAAAATGACGTGAGTGCTGGCATCTATCGGCGTGTGGCTGGAAAGAGGAGTGAAGGCAGAGTACAGAGTAGATTTTGTGCCCTTGCGCATCCCTTGTTCATTGAACAGAGACATCGGGAACGGGGCCAACTCATACTTGAAGTCACCCTGTAAATCCTGTTCAGATTTCTTTGCAATACACACTCGCTGAAAAATTGTGAGCGGATCCACAGCCACTCTTCTGTTTTTGTCCGGCAGTTTAACGGTTGAGGTGATCGATGCCAGCGTGGTAACTTTATTTTTCCGTTTTATTACTACCTTGTCGTACATTTTCCCCACAATTTTCATCACTCCTTCCGTTCCAACTCTCTGGGCTGTGTGGCAATTAATTTCAGGACCTGCCAGTAAACCACTACTGATAGAAATTAATCTGTCAGTTTTGGGAAATGGAGGGTGGAGAGCAAACCAGTTTTTTAGTTTTTCCACATCACTATTATCTCGGATGATTCGAGAAGGTCTCATGTCTACATGCTGCTCTCCAGTAGGACATGATAAGCTGCAAAAACTTTTCAGTTCTTCACAAATGTTCAACATAAACACCATTCCTGTTGTCCACCTTGCCAGAACACTTTCGGAGATTCCTCTTCCTTGGGTCAACCCATTGTAGGTTTTCATGGATCGCATCAGCTTCTGCTCAATATTTAGGTCTGACCACAACCCAGACCAAAACTTGACAGACCGGTGAATGGTGAAGGATCCTTTTGTGAACATGTCGTATTCACTTTTATCCATCCGATCTTATAGAGCCATCATATCCTGAAGGTAGAGGTGCGCGCTATTAGCATACAAAAAATGTCCAGCTGCGTGGAAAAAAGGGAGCATCTTGTGGACAGTGTACAAATGAAGGTTCCAATCACCAGCACGCTCTGCCTGGATGAATAGTTTTATCAAAGTGGTCATACGAAAGTTGGACCATTCCCTTCAATTTTCTCCAAGGCACTTTTAAATTTTGCCTTTAGTATTCGGTAGGTATCAATTTCTTCTGCTGATATAGTGAGAGACCTTTCAGTGTCTCGCAACAATTTTTCATAACCCTAGGATAAACCCACGATGATTAATGGATTTACTTCACAGCACAATAAAACCATAAAAAGACGCGAGAACAGTTTATTTGCATTTCACCCAAAATCCACTTATGACTGTTTTTGGTTATCAGCCATTGTTGAGATAACTGTTTAGTCTACAGCTATCAATGTAGTCTCAAATGAAAGCTTATTAAATTTAAAACAACTTTATTGCACACAATATTTGACGTGGGATGAGTAGTTTAGAAATTATTTTACAAAATAAGTGACCATTTCGAAAAAATTTCACTTTTTGGAAAAAATTGCCTATTTTCGAAGAACTGTATCTTGAAAACCAATGGCTTTATATAGCTTGCTTTGGTCTCAAATTATAGCAAATTTAGTCTACTTTAAAAGTATGCATACAAACTACACCGGTCAGACCCTTCCTTTACTGAGATATTGAGCAAAAACTGAAAAAAATCCGAAAATTTCATGGTTTTTTAGGTCCACCGCCGCTCGCACAGCACTTTCGAAGTTGCAAAATTTTTTTTTTAATACTGGTTTAGGTCCTAACAACATATAAAAAATTCAGAATGACTGGACCTTTTGCAAGCACGGATGTACATCTTGACTGGACTATCAAGCCTACGTGCTTTCTTTATCAAACATCTTCAGTTCTTTAATATGGAACGCAATAAATGTAAAGCTCATAAACCCATTTCTAATGGTATTGTTTATAAATAAAGCAAGCTTGAATCGTGAATAATTTATGTGACGACAGATTACACATTACAGCTGCCAATAAAGGCAGATAGAAGGCGTATTGGCATATAGCTGACGGGTATATATAACTATGATAGACTATTACACCGGCCAATAAAGGCAGATAGAAGGCGTATTGGCACATGGCATATGACTGACGGGTATATATAACTATGATAGACTATTACACCGGCCAATAAAGGCAGATAGAAGGCGTATTGGCACATGGCATATGGCTGACGAGTATATATAACTATGATAGACTATTACACCGGCCAATAAAGGCGGATAGAAGACGTATTGGCATATGGCTGACGGGGATATAATATATATAACTATAATAGACTATTACACCGGCTAAGAAAGGCAGATAGAAGGCGTATTGGCATATGGCTAACGGGTGTATATAACTATAATAAACTATTACACCGGCTAATAAAGGCAGAAAAAAGGCGTATTGGGATATGGCCTACGGGTGTATATGTATAACTATAATAAACTATTACACCGGCTAATAAAGGCAGATAGAAGACGTATTGGCATATGGCTGACGGGTATATATAACTATAATAGATTGTTACACCGGCCAATAAAGGCAGATAGAAGGCGTATTGGCATAACTATAATAGACTATTGTATGGGATAAATAGGCAAACCTCATTAAAGATTGACTGAACGAAATGTATTTTGTGAACATATAACATATTCAATCAGGGGACGGATTTATGGTGCAGGAAGTTGTCTCGCTAGACATTGTTGCACACTTGAGATTATTTTTCCACCAAAACGACTCTACAGAAGTATACATTATTGAAGAAGAAGATAATACTACTGAATCTAAACGAAATAGAACAAGACACAGAAAATAAAAAGATAACAGTCTCAACTGGAAAACGAACCCGGGATCTTTATCTTACCGGGACAACGCCTTTAACCACTCGACCATTACGACCTAAATACCATACGTCATTTTGTCGATCTCATATTTTAAATTCAGAATTAACAATATCATTGGTGACCAGGTCTATCCAGGTGAACAGTCAGGTACTTTCCCAATTTCTTCTTCGCCATCTCCTTCCCCTCCCCACTACCGTCAGCCTCAAAACACAAACCATTTGGGGATGCCAAAGACAAACTGGCTCCAGGCATTTGGGAGCAGTTGGGACTCTTGTGCAGTATTTAGATTTAAAAAAAAAAATTTTGTTAAAATTTTTGAGAAAAGCTATTCACAGCATAATTTGATTCCTATTACATCTCACAACGTCCGTTAACATGATAATTTGATTCCCATCACATCTCGCAACGTCCGTGAATATGATAATTAGATTCCCATCACATCTCGCAAGGCCCGTGAATATGATAATTTGATTCCCATCACATCTCGCAACGTCCGTGAATATCATAATTTGATTCCCATCACATCTCGCAACGTCCGTGAATATGATAATTTGACTCCCATCACATCTCGCAACGTCCGTGAATATCATAATGTGATTCCCATCACATCTCGCAACGTCCGTGGATATGATAATTTGATTCCCATCACATCTCGCAACGTCCGTGAATATGATGATTTGATTCCCATCACATCACGCAACGTCCGTGAATATGATAATTAGATTCCCATCACATCTCGCAACGTCCGTGAATATCATAATTTGATTTCCATCACACCTCGCAACGTCCGTGAATGTGATAAAGTAGTCATGTAAAATATTAAAATATTAACAGACGTAAATATTTATTGTACAGTGGAGAAGAACAAACAATAAAATATAATCAATATCACGAGCGTAAATATGACTAAGTAGTTTATTATGTACTGCGGTCGTAATACGAAAATATAAAAAGATTTAGTTTCACAGCGAGGAGTAATATTCATTTCATGGCCAGAAGGCAGTTAATTTGTGCTAAAAACTCGATGAAACTAATTCGTATTGAAAGGAGGATGGATAAATCTACCAAATGTGTTTATAGTTTCTTAATTTGACGACTGAAACAAAGCATATTTTTCAATTCAGAGCAGCTGCAATCTACAATATGAACACAATGATAACGATCACGGGAAAATCATTACAAAAATAAATTTATTGTTATTCAACTAAATAACCATCACGCCGTTTACAGCAGGGGTATGCAGAGAGGACGGACCTCCAAACAACTCGATCTTGGCACACACTCCTTGACTCATTCACATTCATACATCGTCTCATACATCCTCTTCTATTATTCTTACATTCGACATGACCCGACCCAAGTATCCGATTCACTTGATCATACATTGTCTTCCTCGGGCGCCCCCAACTTCTTCTATCATTCACATTTGCGTCATATATTTCCTTACTTCGTTAATTCGCTCTATAATGTACCTATATTACATTAGCTACTTCTAACTGAAAATCAAAATCTTGTTCAAACAGACATATTTATTTAACAGCCTTCCAACGAGATTACAAACATACTAATAAATTAAGATCAAATGTATGGAAGAAATGGAAATTTAAATTCGTTCAAACTCGTATAGATACACAAGACACAAACTTGGCGACAATCACAGAGTTATGCAATTAGAGGCGTTATTACGTACTAATACTTCGTTGAAACGTGTTCCACTATTAGTAACATAGATAACAGATTGATTAGAACGCCATACGCGGTGTGTGTACACCGGATTCAATAGTTTTAGTTGAGTTTTAAGGAGCTTTGGAGGTCACTTGGAGGCAAAAAAGTGTAACATATTATTTCGCTTCATATCTCATCTAAATATAATACAACAATGGCGGCAATGATTCATACCTCGCAGTCACACGGAGGACATTAAATCTTCATAATTTATTTATACGGCACTAAACACTTTGCAGCAATTCGTTCAAGCGTACGGTAAAACTTAATAGTTTTTAAGTTTGTCACATAAATAAATTGGCCAAGCGCTTTTCTGTCTCGAAACGAGACAAGTACCGTAAAAATCACTGGATTCTGCCTCTAATCGCAGCAATTACGCGTAGGTAAACTGCTGCAGCTAAATGGACTGACAAATAAAACATTTACGTTATGTAAAATGAGAATTATCGACGTAGCTTGCACAACACAAAGACGGAAACTATTCTACTTTAACTAATTTTCAGTAGTACCTAATTAATATAAGTACTAAGTGGATGGAAGTAGTTCTTCAGTGACACACGAAGGATGTTGCGGTAGAAATTAAAGAAATGACAAGTTTCATCATGGTCAAGGATGCGTCAAAGTCTGATAAAAATTATATGAATTTATGAATAAAGAGAGGATTCATATTCCAGGATGAGACGTTATTCAACGATTTCTATATACTTATGTAAAGCGCCACCTCGTGGAGAGGCTATGAAAATTACATAAAATATGATCAGCGAAGGGTGTCTGCTATTCTCAAGCAAAGTAAATATGATTGGATGGAAGGAGGTTAGTGCAAACTTGAACATTCTTCGATGTCAATGTAGTAATGTAATGGAGAGGTAAAAAGATCTCCCACAATCAGTCTCTTAGTCCTAGACAATCTTCACCCCATTAACCCGGGCACCCCAGCACGAGTCACCAAACGTGGCGAACCGCTTAGGGTGACCTTCGGCAAAGGTGTTGGTTATCCAATGAAGTTCCCGGGGCGGCGGTACCCATATCCGCCTCCAAAATTGAAGGTGGTTTGAAAGGGAGAAATGTAAATAAATAGTTTTCAAGTCAAGTATGTTATATGCCACAAAAATATATTCTTCCACTTACTTATTGCTTTACACTCACACAAAATTGAGAAAAGTTGAAGATGGAACTTCTTAGAATGTTGGCTAAAATCATTGGAATGATCGTAGAAAAAATAGGTATCATTGCCAAAGCAATAATCAGCAATAATCAAAAATAGCAAAAACATGAACACGAAAAATAAATAAAGAACTGTGTGACAGATGTTCGAAATAGACTCAAGTGTTTTTCCGCGAGAATCGGAAAACAGCTGTTCCTCGTAAATACTCGACAATGGACCATAAACTAAAAAAGTGGATTTCGACCTCCAAATATTAATTAGCGAATATAACAAAACATTAATTCATTTTAGAACAGTTCATTATAATGCAAACATTAAACGGGAATTTTGATCGAGCATAAAGTATAACAATAAAGTAAAACAGAGGAAGAGTAAATAATTGCTTATATTATTTAATCTCACGACTTAAAAACCTATATAACATAATCCAATTTAACTCGGGCTAATTTGTTCGCTTTTGACAACAAACGGCTCTCATAGAAATCGTTGTGTCTCCCTTATCCTCATAGTTAGAAATACAAACTAAACGGTGTTAGAAAGAGAAAACACCAAGCTTTATATTCAAATATAGAAATTTATCATCAAAATGTACACCCCTATGAAACCGAAGGTTCAGACCTCAATTTGAGAAAAATTTATGCAACTTTATGATTTTTTTTTAATATGAACGATAAAAAGTGAGGTTGCAGTAATGTTTATAGTACATGTGTCTAATAAAACATGTTTTTTGTTGTTGTCAGTAATTTTAATTCAGTGTTTAGATGAAAAAACGTAAGGTGAGCCATTTTTATATGTTAGATTTCAATTTTTTTATTAAACATTTTCTGTTTATTTTTAGTAATAAAATTTGAAAGCGTATTGCATTACCTTTCAAAGACAGTTTTTAGTTTTCGGATACGTTCAGAAATATTCAATTTATTTGGATTTTATTGAGAAGCGGAAATACATACAAATTCTCCGACCTTCTGACAGCTTCTTTAAGAAATATAGCGGTCAATATGCCAGAGGCCTGAAGGGTTAATGCTCGATTGTATTTCTATTTGGAGAGAAGATAGGACTACACTATTTTAAAATTTAAAACACTTAATTGTGAATCAGATACGAGCGAATCAGCAGAATGCTGCCTGCTCAGTAAATAATAATAATATATTTATTTAGTTACACATAATTATGTTATCAAAATCAATTTAACACACCATCTTGCAACAACTCGCGAAAACACAGAAACTCGAAAACATTAATATTATAATAGCGGGAGAAACTGAACAACTATACTGAGCGCTCGGTATAATGCGGACTGAACAGAGAACTGAGCCACGGGTGACAATCTGTATGGAGGAAAATACCTCACAATATGTGAGTAATAAACATTAGGTAGTATTATTCCAGGTAGGTACTTGTTGAATTACACAATAATAACAATGCTCCTCTCGTCATACTTGGGTGTTCATTATCATAGATTGTATGAGAGAAACACGATCCCATATGGAAAATGATTATAGATGTTGTTGGATATGTTTGTGTGATTTGAACTCGGCCGTGAGAAAAGCAGATCGCCGATAATAACACACATCGCGGGAAATTAGAGTTGATTCACGAATTGTTAGCGACCACAACTTCTGTTCGGTTGGTAATCGTTCAAGCCCTATTATTGATGAATTCATCGTGTTTAACAATTGATTTGGAGACAATCATTAGTCGGGATGACGGTATGAATTAAATTTTCCGAGAAACGGAGCGTTTGGTGGGAAATGTTTATCTGTTCGTATATTAATTGTTATTGTGATGAAAATTAAGCATATGATCGGGACGAATTACAGAATGAAACTGAAATCGACTGGAATGGTTGATTCCAAGAGAAAATGTCGTTGTAAGACAGATAGGTACCTATTCACAATTATTTATCAACTTTCTGCGGTTGGTGGATATTTTATGACGAGTAATTTATAGGTTTGAGTTTGATATCGATTTGCATGTTTTGAATTATAATTTAGATTCGCTAAATATCTCATAACTTATGACTATTAACTATTATATTAAAACACAAATAACTTTGTATAGATCACTTTAATAAATTTAACCTCTAAATGTTTCATGAACAAAGTTCACCTCATCAGGAGTATGTGTATACTTACTCCTGATGAGGTGAACTTTGTTCATGAAACATGTAGAGGTTATATGTATTAAAGTGATGTAAACAAAGTTATTTGTGTTTTAATATAATAAATAATGCCATCACAAAGTGATAAGCTTTCCGAAGAAATTTTCTTAGAAAAATTAACTATTAACTCTTGACAGGCCAAGATGTCAAACAAAACGTCTGTAACCAAGTGGGTCTTCCGACGACCCCATGCATTTTTTCTATCTTATGGGCTTTTAAACTATAGAAATCCCAATTATTCACTCAATTATTAATGGTAAATTATGTATTTGCGCAGGAATACGTAAAATACTAAAATGATATGTCAAGTATTTAAGATAATATACGGAGGATAGTAATTTTGGGTACTGCCTACTCCCCCATTTGGCTGCGGGATAGTTAACAAGTATATCAGGCTCCAGTGCCGTAATTATAGTGACGTTCACGTTTGGGGGGTTCAACATTAAGTGGGGGGGTCGACCCTGGTGTGGAGCAAGGGAGAAAGGGGGAGGTTGGAAATGTATTATAAAGTCTTTTGGGACCTCTATTTACCACCACTTACAACACATTGACAAAAGAGATCTGGGGTAGCCGATAAATGTTAAAATGTTAATTATAAGATAATTAGCGAATATGTAAACTACATATAAAATATATTCGTGGCGTTTAGGGCAGCTGCACACGGAGAAACATGAGTATTGTATGAGTATATCGGAACACGTTTTCATGCACATGCGTTTGTCCTGTATATAATGATGAAATGCGACAACATTTGATGATTTTTACGAATACGTATTCCGACATCGCGTTAATTTAATACATTCCTTTTTTAATAAAAGTTTAAAATGAAATCTATCAATTCATTCGGCAAGGACCTGCAATCCCGTGATTTTTTAACAGGAATACGAATAATTTTAAAGATTTTTAATAAATTAGCAGTATTTAAATCATTAGCAATATTTAATACATAAATAAATAAATAAAAAGTTTTCTCAGTACATTTTCGATTCATAGCGTAAATATTGGTTTTATTAAATATAATTAATATGTTTACAAGAATTTGGTCGCTGGTGTAGAGGACCATTAAGGCGATGCACTACGTCGTGTAATATTTTAAATCGAGCCGTTATCAATAACACCCCTTACGTAGATGGCGATAAGGTTTAAATTCCCGCTTAACACCATCCACCTGTTTTGATTTATACAAGAAAAAAACATGGCCAAAAAGAGCCTTTTATTTTATTTTGTGGATGGCATAAGTTTTTTTTCCGATCATTTTATAAAAAACTTAATTTGCCACATTATACAATTAAATTATAACCGAAAATGGGTTCGTAAGTAGGAGATTTCGAACTTTAAAGCAGTTTTCATAGGCCTTATACATTTTTTTTCTGGGTTTATAAAAACACTTATCTAAAAAACACTCGATCATTTCAAAGGTCAAGATGTATCCTACTCGCAGTATTTAGTGAAGGCATTTGAAACATTTCTAGGTGACCAAATTTACAAACCAAAAACACATGATTTTGCATTACTACGTAGTGCATCGACAAGGAAAAATAAGACATGTTCGAACTTGAACATTTAAATATTGAGATCCAATTCAAGTCAGTGACAATTTGCGGTTGTTTTATAGTAAAGAATGCGCGATCGGAAAATCCAAAGTTCTTTACATTATTTTAAATTACCCAATATAAGACATGAATGACATAAATCAGCCTGTTATTGGATAGGTGCAGCATTCACGAATCGCATTCAACAGTGCTATTGTGACGTATTTATCAACGAAGTAATGGAGACAACTGGTCGGGAGCTAAAAGGTGGGCAATACTGGGCGTTGTCTCAAACAGTGTTATGCATTCATCATACGTTTGTTTTGAAATACAGACAATATGATGACGTTTTAAAAAGACTGATTATAATGTAGGCATAATTAAGCAATTCCAAATCCATCTCCTTTTGACTACTGGCTTTGCTACTCGACTTTCCCCGTAATTTGGATTGAGAATTACGAAATATTTTATTTTTATTTTTCGGGAGAAAATCGGATTTTTCAAAACTTTTAGCTCGTGATCGAAAGGGCCGCATAGAGTTGAAAACATGTGCGTTGAATTAGAAGTTCCAGACAGTCTAAATTTCATAATGCCACAGGCCGCCATTCGAGATTTTGCTGAGGGACAAACATATTTTGACACAAATATATTATATTCATAATATATTTATGTCACATTATTATATACACGGTGTCCGGAAACTCGCAGTACAAGCGAGGAACTAGTGAATTTACATAACGGAGTCGATTTTGCAGTAGAACTTTTTTGAATCTAAGCTTTCGTTTTCAACTAAATCGAGACCGAAGTTTTTTTTTTGTAAATCGGTCGCTTGAGGGTTAATGCCTTTTAAAATGCATCGAAGCGTAGACCCGGCTCTAAAAAATTCTTATAACGCTTTGGTTGCCGAAAAAAAGGAAAATAGTAAAAAAAATCGAAATGAACAGGTCAAACAACACTGATTTATAGTTTAAAAAAAACACCGTGTGCGATATTACTGTATTTTTTATCATTTATTTTAAAAAGTAGGTAAGGTTTTGAAGGCATGTGGAACAAGGGACGTGTGTTTACAGAGCTGCCCACACTTGAGGACCTTGAGGTGAACTCTCATACTCACACGGACACGAGTCGATGAGTCAAACACTTGTCAAGCGTAAGTGGTACTGGTTCCCTTATCAGTGAATCATTCCCTGGATCAGCAACACACACGCTACTGATGCTACTTACTGGACCGCAATCAACAATCATGACTGTAATACTGAAATTATGGGATAGAGACGACCTACTACTACGACGAATTTAAAAAAAATACATTTAGACAGAAATAACGATCACCTAAGTCAAGTGTGACATTTACGTACAACAGGAAAATTGTTTTCACAGAAAGTTTTTTTTTGTTTTCTCTGCTTAGCACAGTGGAGAGATAGTATGAAACTTTTGTCATATATTCATCTTAGAGGTATAAATGGAGATCTGCAGAGTTCGCCCATAAGTGGAGGAGGTGAGAAATTTTGAAAAATACATGTTTACAAACTAGGTCGAGTGAGAAAACGTTTACCAGTTTTTCATCCGTGCTAAATCTAATGAGACTACTCCCAAGTAGATAGTATCAATATTTGATGAGATAAATAGGTTTTTAGTAAAGAAACATGCGTGCGAAATATAATATTTCATAAGCTTTTATCCTGTTGATCCAGATGGATTACTAAGTGTTAGTTGTACTAAATTATGTACTGTTAGGTTGTATCTGATTATTATTATAATCTAATCTAACGCACGATTCCGATTGATAATTTTCCACGCCTTCTAAAGGAATTCATAAGAATAAAAGTACCTATGCGCAATCATCATTATAAGTATATAAAAAACGTGAAAAAACAAATGCATTCTTGATTTCGTTACATCTAAATACTTATGCATGTTGTCCTTGTAGAGAACCCTATCAACTAAACTAAAACCTACAGCCCTGAACCCTAAAAACCTTTTTTTCGATCTGATCATTTCGATTTTTTTCAAACTCTTTTTCTTTTTTTTCCATCAGCAACTAAAGGGTCAAAAATCCTTTTGAAGCCGGGTGTAAGCATCGATTCATTTTTAAACACATTAGAGAACCTACTAAACTAAAACTTACAACCCTGAACCCTAAAAAAAAAATTCTCTTTTTCGATCTGAGCATTTCGATTTTTTTTTACTCTTTTTTTTTAAATTTCCATCAGTAACTGAAGGGTTAAAAATTATTTTGTAGCTGGGTCGAAGCTTCGATCCATTTTAATATTATTAAATGGATTGTATTTTGTATAATTACAAATTTGCTGTCCACTTTTCCTAAAATATATGAATAAATAAATACCGAAAGATTTTTTTCAAATTTTTCCTAAAAAATTCCTACTTCGGACTTGATTTACTCGAAAACGAAAGCTCAAATCAAAAAAGTGATACCACAAAATCGATTCAAAATGTGATATAGATTAACCAGTTTCCTACTTGTACTATGAGTTTCCAGACACCGCGTATAATAAATAAAAATCTAGCTTTAAAGGGTAGATCTTGCGATATGGCTGGGGCACCTTAAAATATTATTTATCAACTCTGATTAAAATATAAAAGGATCAAATGATAACCATTGAGTGCCAGAATTTTCCATTAGATAAAATAATTATGACTTCATTATTTGATTTGATTAAACGTTGTTTATTCAATAAATTTAGACTTCAAAATTATTTAACTTCATAGGTAATTGATTGACGTGATCTTAGCTAATGTGTTTACATACAAGTAAGCAAAACTATTAAAAAACAAAAAAAATTGATTTTAAGCAATTCCATCGATCATAAACAAATAATAACTTTAAAGATAAGGATTGATCTAATAAAATTTTTGCAGAATAATTTTGCTGATCCATTTTCATAGTTTATTTTTTAACTAAAGATGTCAACACATACGAATTCGACATAATATTAATTAGCGAGACGTGGTTAGTTGACAGCATATCCGATGATGAGCTGTTTGATTGCCGGTATAACGTATATAGAAATGATAGAGATACTAATCGAACGGGTAAAACTAAAGGGGGTGGCATTGTTATAGGTATAAAAAAAGACTTTAAAGTTCGATCTCAAAAGTCATGGACATCAGAAGCCGAGGATATTTGGATCTCACTATTACTAAGACATTCAAAACATTGCATTTCAAATATTCATATTTGTTGCTCTTACTTACCAGGAGTTAGTCCTAAGTTGTCTAATGCACAGCGTTTCTCTATTATCAATAGTCATACAACTACTATATCTGACTTAACTACTGAATTTCCAAATGACATTTTTCTAGTAATAGGCGATTATAATATGCCAAATGTGAGCTGGAACTCTACGTATCAGCCACGAAGTATTGACCTCTGTACCTCTACCCTCCTTAGCTGCCTTTCGTTTTCCAATTTAACACAGTATAACGAAATTTATAATACTCACGGACGAATTTTAGATCTCGTGCTTTGTAACACTGCAGTCATTGTCTCCGCGGCTGACTCGCCATTAGTAATCGAAGATGCACATCATAAATCTATTATAGTTGAACTAAATATTCCTCTCCCTGCTACCACCCTAAAACCCCAGATAGTCAAAATGTTCAATAAAGTTAACTACGAGGTAGTTAATGATGCTCTCAGAAACAGTGATTGGTCCTCTGTCGTTAATGCACAGGACGTAGATGCTGCAGTGCATCATTTTTATGGTATTATTGATGCCCTGATAGATGATCTGGTTCCAAATAAAGTAATCAAATCAACCAAATTCCCAACATGGTATTCGGCGGCTTTAATTAACATAACTAAAGAAAAATTAAAGTTTTTTTGTGCCTGGAAACGGTACAAGAATCCTCTAGATTACCTATCTTTCTCAATACTTCGCAAAAGACAAAAGAAAATTTCTAGTCATACTCATAACGCCTACATTGCTCGATTGGAATCAGATATACAAAATAATGTTAAAAAAATATGGAATTATGTTAAGACGCAAAGAAAATCTCCCACTATACCAGAACATATGACCTATCATTCGACAACGGCACACGATAGCAAAGAAGTCACAGACTTATTCGCTGATTACTTCTCAACGGTATTTAGAAATAAATTTCCAACACTCAGTGTTAATAATAAGGAAGATCCTCTGAACAACACATTAATATCGTCAATTAAAATAAATGAAGAAATCACCTTGAAATACCTTTCAAACATAGATATTAAAAAAGGACCAGGAATTGATAGGCTACCCGGAGTTTTTATACGCAACTGTAGTAAATTATTTATTTATTTATTTAATACATGTTACATTATTATGAAATTTACATAAAGTAGATATAATGAATCACCATACTAGGCGGCTGCCTGTTTCATGGTGACCAATTGAGTGTAATTAATTTGTATGAAATATGAAATCTAGTATAAACATATGAAATTAGTAACTATAGATGAAGCTAAAATTTTGGAAAAATTGTAATAAAAAGTAGAAGATAGAAATTAGAAAGGAGAAAGAAGTAAATTAGCATTAGATTGTAAAAATGTACATAATTATATATATAATTTTTAATATGTGTGCATGCAAGCACACATGTGTATATAGCAGCAGACATACCTATATACATATAACAGCACATGTATACATACACCCATATGACGCATCCTCACGCATATAAACAATATATACACCTCTATCTGAGTACTTGGAATAGGCTACTAACACTATAACAATCACACATCAAAAAATCCCCGAGCGCTTTCCTGAAACTGTCGTATTTGGCTATTGATTTTATTTCTAACGTTAAATTATTGAATATTTTTGGAGCAAGAAAGTTAAATTGTCTTTGTGCCATTGAGGTTTTTATTGGGGGAATAGTATAATTCGATTTGTTGGAATATCTTGTATTATGGGTCGATTCAAAAATATTTTTTTTCGTATGTTTGAATTTATAGTAGGAGGATATGTTTTTGACGTATAAGGATTTTATGTTGAGTACTTTGAAGTCGTTAAATAAGTCCTTCGTGGGGTGAATATAGTGTACTTTGTAAATAGTCCGCATTATCAATTTTTGAGCTTTAATTAATGGATCTAATATAGTGTTAGAGCATCCTCCCCAGACTATTATACCGTAAGATATAATTGATTGGCATAAAGAAAAGTATACCGTTTTTAGTGTATTTTTATTTAGAATATTTCGTAATGACCTGAAGATATATGCCAGTTTCCGTATACGGTTTGTAACATTTATTACGTGATCTTCCCATCGTAGTTTATTGTCAATTATTACACCCAAATATTTAATGGAATCTACTCGTTCTAGTGGATTGCACAGACAACTAGAGTTATCTCTACAAGAATGTATTTTTAGTGTATGATTGATTGAAGGCTGACTCGGAATATTAAGACTAAACGTTATATATTTCGTTTTAGTTATGTTTAAGGTGAGTAGATTATCATCCAACCACTGTTTAATAATTTGCAATGTTAGATCCGCTCTGTGAAATGTTTCTTCCCATGTCTTACTTTTTAGTACTAGGGCAGTGTCATCGGCGAAAGTGATTATATTGCCATCAATAATAGATAGTTTACATAAGTCATTGATATAAATGAGAAAAAGTGTGGGACCGAGTACACTGCCCTGTGGCACACCAAAGTTAATGCTAGTTGAATGGGATGGTTTATGCGATGGTAGCTTAACACATTGCTTTCTGTCTGTGAGGTACGATTTGAACCAATCAAATGCCTTATTCTTTATTCCGATTTTTTTGAGCTTGGCTAGAAGGATTGGATGAGATACTGTATCAAATGCCTTAGCTAAATCCAGAAATATTGCCAGACATTTATCACCTTTGTCTAAGGCTTGTGTTATATGTGATGTTAGTTCTAAAATAGCTGAATCTGTATTGAGTCCTTCTCTAAAGCCATACTGGTTTGACGAGAGTATGTTATATTTTGTAAGATGGTCGATAAGTCTTTTTTTTACTATTTTTTCAATAATTTTTGATAGTGATGATAATATAGAAATTGGTCTGTAGTTTGTTATGTCAGTAGGATTTCCGGACTTAAAAATTGGTTGAACTAGGGCAAGTTTGAGTTTGTTTGGGAATTCACCTTTAGTGAGACTGAGGTTTATGATATG
The DNA here is from genome assembly GCF_061612785.1 of Hesperophylax consimilis. Classification (NCBI taxonomy): domain Eukaryota; kingdom Metazoa; phylum Arthropoda; class Insecta; order Trichoptera; family Limnephilidae; genus Hesperophylax; species Hesperophylax consimilis. Next base: position 12,551,682 of record NC_142849.1, read on the forward strand.
TACTAATGGATGGATTATAAAGGGTTCAACTGTTTTTAGTATAGTTGAGGAAATTTTGTCATGATTGCACGAATGAGAGGGCTTTAACTGTCTAATGGTTTGAGAAATTTCATCGTAGTTGGTCGGGTTTAAGGTGAGTATATTATCTGTTTCACTGGCACATTGATTGATAATGTCGGCAAGGGCATTTTCATCGGTTGATGTCTTATTTAAAATCTTTGATGCTAGATTTTTACCGATATTGCAAAAGTATTCATTTATGTGATTGGTCACAGTGTCTGGATGGTCATTTAGGGAGGTGTCTTGGCCGTTGATGTTTAATTTATTGATTGGTTGTACTGGGTGATCAGTGTTAGATATTTCTTTGACGATATTCCAAATTTGTTTGTTATTATTACCGACTCTGGACAGTTTTTCTTTGTAGTAGTTTTCTTTTGTGGTTTTAATGATATTATTACATATATTTCTGTACTTTTTATAAAATATTTGGGCTTGAATGTCTGTCTAAATATATCTGTCTTCCGGTTTGCGCCATCTATAAAAAATCATTGACAGAAGGAACGTTTCCCCTCAAGTGGAAATCAGCAGTTATCACACCAATCTATAAAACCGGTGATAAGCATGACGTTAAAAACTACCGTCCAATTTCCCAACTTCCTATTTTAAGCAAAGTTCTAGAAAAAATTGTCTTTGATCAATTATACTCGGCTATTTCCACAATAATTACACCGAATCAGCACGGATTCATGAGAGGTCGGTCTACGACATCCAACCTGACCCTTTTCATTAACTTCTTGCATAGCAAGATGGATGACAAAGAGCAGGTTGATACTATGTATACAGACTTTTCTAAGGCTTTCGATCGCGTAATACACTCAATTCTTTTGAAAAAGCTTGTCTTATTTGGTATACACGGTGACCTATTTAGATGGATCGAATCTTACATTAGTAACCGTAATCAAGTAATCTTAATCAACGGCGTCTTCTCAAAATCTATCGAGGTAAAATCTGGTGTCCCCCAAGGGTCCCACCTAGGTCCGCTAATGTTCAACATTTATATAAATGACATTGGATCATGTTTTCAAAATTCCAAATATGTACTTTATGCCGATGACATGAAAATATTCAAAGTTATTCGTTCTCTTTCTGACTGCGAAGCCTTACAGAGTGACCTAGATAGGCTTTGCAAGTATTGTAAAGTTAACTGTCTAGATATAAACGTTTCTAAATGTCACACTATGACATTCACCAGAAATAAACTCGTAATTAAGTACTCATATTCACTCAACAATGAACCTGTCATCTCTAAAACGGAATGTAAAGACCTCGGCGTTTACCTTGATAGCAAACTTATATTTAATAAGCACATTGACTCAATCGTTAATAGGTCATATAAAATGCTTGGTTTCGTGCTACGTGTAAGTAAAATATTCAGTAATCCGCGTACAATTGTAATGTTATATTTCGCATTAGTCAGAAGTACACTGGAATATGCATCGCCTATTTGGAATCCGCAATATAAACTTTACATAGATAGTATAGAACGAATCCAAAACAAATTTATAAAATATATTACCCACAGATTCAACAATAATTTTGAGTATACATTTGAAACTTTGCAGCGAAGACGAGCAGTAGCTGACTCAATATTTATACACAGAATTTTAAACAATGAGATTGACTGTTCTGAACTTTTGTCCCTTATTAACTTTAACATACCTTTGAGACGTACACGACATACAGTGCTATTCCACACGCTAAATTATAAAACAAATGCAGCATCTAATTTGACAATTAACCGAGCTCTTCATACTCTAAATAATATTTGTATTAACTCTAACATTGACATTTTTTCGGATTCACTGCCCAAATTCAAACGTGGCATCATGTCAATAATTTAAAGAATTCAATGCGCATACATACAGACACACACACACACAAACACTCACACACACATTACACATGTCACACACACACCTATAAACTACACAAGTCACCTGGTAATTAAGGAATAAACAGACCATTTAGCAGACATTACAAGCAGTGGCGGCTCGTGACTTTTGGGTTACTAGAGTGTTAATATTACAAAAAATGGCTTAATTGATGTTGTTGTAGCTGAAAATGATTTTTTATTTTTTTTCGAAAAATTAATTTTTTGTATGAAGATTTTCAGGAATTCCGTGCGGCGCACGGCTATACTGAAATTTCCTGAAAATCTTCATAGAAAAAATCGATTTTCGAAAAAAAAAATAAAAATCGTTTTCAGCTATAACAACATCAGAAATGCCATTTTTTATAATATTAGCACTCTAGTACACCCAAAAGTCACGAGCCGCCACTGATTACAAGGAAACACATCATAGGTACACAATATGAAGTATCTTATTCCTGTATATTGTTTCATCTCTGTAAATTATGTACTGTTTGTTTCAATAATATAAAATAAAATAAAATTAAAAAAACACCATCGGCGTCATGAGATTTCAGTATAATTATTATTTAGATATTATAACAACGTATAATTCCACACAATTCCTCAATTATTTATATATAAAATACAGAAATAATAAAACACAAGAGATAACTAAATCCTAATCCTAATCAAGGCATCCACAACCACAATACTCGGAATAACAATAAAATCCGCATTCCTCTAACACACACTACGAAATATGGGATAAAATCTCTTAACTATATTGCCTACACACTCTATAACTCTCCTCCAGATATGTATAAAAATTCAAAGTAAGGCTTTAAAAGAATATTTTTAAAAACATAAAATTATGTAATTCTTGTTGTGTTTTATGTTGTCTTGTTTCTTTCTCTCTCCTTTCCTTTCCCCTATATTTGTAATTGAGCATAATCTATTTTTACTAATGTATTAGTAAGTAATACCTTCTCGTAAATTCCTTGGCTTTGTGGTTATGTGCACATCCCTATCTGTTTCCTTTTTTGTTTCTTCTCGTTTGTTATACTTAAACTCCCTTTTTCTATTTATGTACTGTTTCATATGTGAAACTTATTATTTTGATATCAAAATACCAATTTCAAATTGTACCTATTAATTTCACACCCATGTATTGTTCCTCTCGTTCTACAATAAGTTTTGTAACTCATCGGGATTGCTCTAGCAAGAAATGAAAATAATTTTAAAAAAATAATTAAAAAGTTTAGCACAAGCAGTACATAATATTCACAAGTGAATTTCTACTAGTAATTTGGTATCACAACCAACCCAAGAAATAAATGTGGCTTTCACAGCGCCCTTGAGGTGATTTTTCACTAAAACGGCGCTATATAAATTAGCCAAATATTATTATTATTATTTCCTGACTTCCAACATACAACTTAAAATCAGTATGCAAAAATAATTATCACTTCGGAAAACACTTTACTTAATTGAAACTGAACCACGCCAAATTCACATACAACTCAAACACCCAAACCAAAACAAAGGAGGCCCACACAACACTGAGACTAGCAATTCATATCTAATCCAGAGGTGTGCTAATAATTCAGTGGAGAATGCTATCAACAAATACATATCATGGACTGTGCAAACATATGCGTGCCACAGCCGCTGATAACGGCGGCCTTATCACCAAATTACTCGCTGATAGTGCGGCCCGGTGCAGGTGAAACTCACATCAAGTATATAGAACAGATTAGTAGACCATCGATGAAGTCGGCTTGATTGGATAATATAATGGTTACAGGGTTACTGTCGTATTGGGAAATAGCTAATTACTCAATACACAATTTTTTTGTGCAAAAAAAAAAACTTTTTAATAACAACAATATTTGTTACTTATTGCACTTTTACATACTTCAAATTACTTGACGAGACACCTAAGATATTAACACACATCCGGCGGGAACAGCATTGCTATCCAATAATTTAATACAAATATTTTATAACACTCTCTTTGTAAGGGTTCCAACTTTAAGCATATGTATTTTTAAAATGTGAACTTGTCTTTTGTGAAGAAAAATATTTCATGAAAAGGAAACTATACTAAACACGTAGAACGGGTAATACATCCTTACACTTATCGCACTGGAGATGCGGAAAGTTTTGTTTATTTTATGATTTGTGCAAAAATGAAAATAAATATTTTTGTAATGTAATAAAATATGTAAATTTTTTACACATAAAACATCACAAAATGGCCCATTACTAACTTTAATTTCAGTTTATCGAGTTGTATTACAAAAGTAGGCTTTAATTTCAGACAATAATTTTATAGTTGGGGTTTGGTGAGAGTGAGAACTACGTAAAAAAATTAACAAAAATATATGTATTGTTTTCAAAGATTATATATAGCTGTTAAAACAAAATCCATTTTCTCAATCGGACCCTTATTTTCGCCTGCATGAAGTGTGTAAACAAGAAATATTTCCTAACTATTCAATGAAATTTTTTTACTTGCATAATGATGGTAGTAGGAGAAATTCAAATATTGTCAGGTTATTCGTAAACCAAAATGTTTGTCTTTCTGTTTTATTTAACAAAAAAAAACGAATTCTTTTACATCACTTGAAAGAAAAAGAAAAATATAGCTCTTCAAAATGTTGTCCATTCCTGCACTATGCTAATAAGAAATTGATTATGTGCAATGGAGTATAGTATTTTATTGTTAATGCCGCATAATTCTACTATGAATTGTTTTATGCGAATATTGTACACACTTATATATAATTAAGGGTAACAAAATATATTCCATGAAACCGATCAGAGACTGTCTTTCAAGTTGACCAATGAATTAATGAACATATTTTCTTGAAATTTTTTATCAAATAATATATTTGTTGATATTAGAAAAAAGTCACCATTAAAAGTCATCTATTTGATGATAGCTTTAAAAATATTATACGGGTTATTTTTAATATTTTCTTGAAGAGCACTGCCATCTATGAATATGTATTCAAAGGAACAATGACATGTATTGTAGATAAATGCTGGTATTTCATGTAGTTGAGGAAGACTCGTCACTTTCCAAGTTGTCTCAAATATTGCAGTCAATGATAATTTCTGGCTTATAAATGTAGAAAAAATATTAATTTTACAGAACCTAGAAGTCATTGGATAAAACATAAAAATTAATGTATGTACAAATTTTGTATAAAAACTTCAAACAGAAACTACACTGTGATGCAATAAGGAAAAAGGACTCACCCTCGTTATTGTCGCTTATACTTCCCGGTGGTGTAGAATAGTTCCCTGTGCTGACAGGGTCTTCATCCTTCTTCTTCAGAGCCTACACAAAGATACAAAAGTTATTAGAGGTGAAATTTGTTGAACATTTATTTGTGGAAATTCGTTGATTCGGTATAAATTTACACATTATTTTAGACATAACAAAATCATTGTACATTATGAATTCAATACATCACTGCGGAATTATCTGATAAAGAGTAATTCTAAAAAAATATCAGCGAGATTATTTTTTTAAAAATCTGTTTTCTGAGTTGTTTCTAAATGATATTTTAAAATATCACAGGTCCCATATTATAATCTTAAAATGATAAGTCACACAAAAACAAATAATTTTAGTGTATTTGGTTTTGACTTTAAATTTCCGGGTGAAGGAATTGTTTTGCTTGGAGCCCAAACATATATTATTATTATTGACTTAATTCATTTTTTGACAATGTTCAGTCTGGGTTTTGCGATATAATTGATTAAAAAATGGGTTTACAAAAGGGCTTCGAATAATACACTTGATAATGACTAAGCAGGGTTGTTTCACAGATTTTGAACAATTCATCAAACTTCAAAGTTAACATTCAAGTTCTGTGAAAGTTCTATTCAAGTTCTACTATTAGGACGGGTTGATTTACAGAATTTGAATATTACATCAAATTTCAAAGTTAAAATTCAAGTTCTGTGAAAGTTCTATTCAAGTTCTACTATGAATTAATAATTTTAACGTAAGTTTCACTTAACTTAATTTTTGTGAATTGTTCAAAGTCTGTGAAACAACCCGTCCTTAGATATCAATGTTGAAACATTAAAAAATGAACACTTGAATGAATGAGACAATAAAAAAGAAACTATTTTAAAATGAATGAAATATCACAAAAAGTTTTTGACGAGAAAAACACACAATGATAAATTATTTAAAATACAAAAAAAATATATGCACAACATGCAAACAAATGCACAAATGAATGCGAAGAAAATGAATAATGATAGGCTGCAAGCAAATTCATGCTGTTATTTTAGTTAATTTGTTAGATTACAGAGAAGAGAAGATTAAGAGAAGGTTATTATTAACTAGCTAACCCGGCTTTGCTGGGGGTTATCCATAGGAGATGGACATATACCATTGTGGACTTTTCTGTAGGCCTGTTCAAGATATACAATTCCGTAGTACATTATTTTGGTGTATCTCATAAGGTTTAGCCAGCATTAGAAATGTAAACGCCCGAAAATATTTTTTACGACTTGATTACAAAACATCGATTTTTCTCTACTTTGTATAAATATAATATGTATGTATTATCTATAAAAACCTTCCGGAAGAAATTCTCTAAATGACAGTGCAAACCCTATCAAAATCCGTTTTGTAGTTTAGGAGAACTAAGCACACAAATAGACAGACGCGGATAGCGACTTTGTTTTATATACTATTTAGAGATGAAACAGATTGATTTTTACAAAAGGGCTTCGAATAATACACTTGATAATGACTTAGCAGGGATGTTTCACAGATTTTGAACAATTCATCACATTTCAAAGTTAACATTCGAGTTCTGTGAAAGTTCTATTCAAGTTCTACTATTAGGACGGGTTGATTTACAGAATTTGAAAATTACATCAAATTTCAAAGTTAAAATTCAAGTTCTGTGAAAGTTCTATTGAAGTTCTACTATTATCCATGTACTGTGAGACAACTAAAATAATCATTGGTTTAAATTGTTTAGAAGTACTCATATTTAAATGTTGAAAATCTTGACATTTTAACAAAAAAACAAAAAGATTTCTAGAGCAGCAAAATGAGCATTATTTATACAAAATAAAAGATTTGAACTTAAAACTGGGTATTTGTGTAGGTAATTAATGTAAGAAAACAGAAGTTATAAAGAATAACAATTGAATTTAAAATTGAACTCGAAGTGGTGAAATTCGATATAATATTGACCTTGTATCGAGACATACACAACATACTTTAACCAACCAATTCTGAGCTTATTTTATTAGAAAATTAAAAACATTTTTTTCTATCACATGCTGTCTCAATGCTGTTGGAAAGAGACAAATGTGACAGAAGGCACTCCGCGTGATGCCTTAGGTTGCAACCAGTGGCGACAGCAATATGTTATCAATATTTTTTACTCCAAAGAGGCTCAAGAATTGCTGGTTAAAGTCTGTGAGTTACATCCTGATAACCCTAAATATTGACACAGGCACTATAAGTTGATTGTACGGCAATAATAAATAATTATTAACTAAATTTACAAAATAAGTATTGTTGAAAATATTAATGAAAACAATAATTATTAACATTAATTTCATTTAAACAATAAATATACTATTAATTCCTTGATATCTCGAGTTACAAAATCTGGCCCAACCGGAAGTTGAAGTCAGAACCTTTTACTATTTGTGTAACTGCTTTACCATTATTAGGAGCTACATATCTAAAGAGCGTACAACAATTAAAAATAAACTTTTTTTGTTTTTTTAATATCTTGCAACAATATAAATATATTCACAGACACAATAAACATAGAATTAGCTCAATTAGTAGAGTAGATACCCAAATAGTAAAAAAAAAATAAAAAAAACTAATAAAAATAGAGTGAAACCTGAGCACAAAATGTAAGACAAAAGTAAACAATTGAAACTGAAAACGAAATACCTACACAAATAACAAATAAAATAAATTGATGAGACATGAGTACTGTTTTAGATTAGAAGCCCACAAGACATAATCCTACATCATGGGATATTCATATGAAACCACTTTGTGATGAAAATGGACAATTTTTAAACCTGGAAAACCTCATAGTTCCTAGAAAAGTTCATAGACATCCAAATTGACAAACTTACCCTAACATGAAATCTAGCTAACGTTTCGACGAACTGGGTCAAACCATATGACAACCATATTTTTGGCACCGGGAGGGTTTGAGAATGCTTTGAATAAACTATGACATCAGTTGTACATTGACCACTGAAGAGCGCACATTGAAATAACCAGACCACGCGCAGAAAAGTAAAGTTCGCCAAAGTAAGGCAAAGGCTTGCAGCGTGGTCCATTGTGGGACATTTTCTGCACAGGATCTGAATATTCATTTTTAAACAAAATACCTGGCGTAGCAATGCTAAAAGTGAATGAGTGAGGTGGATAAATTATAAAACTTTATAAAAGAGTCTAACTAAATAACATTACAAAATATTCAAAACTAGTGGACCCCGCAATGCTTCACTATTGCTAATGTCTTTATCGGGCGTCTCCGACTTATTCCACCATTCACTACTGTATACCACAATGTTACTGTTAAAAAACTACTTTACAATGAATTTAATTCGACTCCGTATCTCATTCCGGTGCGGATATTGCGTTAAGTATTCCTCGGGCGTCCCCAATTTCTTCTACCATTCAAACCACTCTTTAAATACTCCTGGCACTAATAAGAACTAACTTTGAAATTTTCAGCGATATCAGTCGACTACTTTTGAGTTTTGCGAGCATGCAAGCTGAATTTTTATACATCAAGATTGGAAACAAGACTGAACTTTTGTTAACACGATTTGGGATTTGTAGTAAAGTTCTTTACGCAGCCAGTAATTTGCGCGCCATTGTAGAAAGGACTAGTAATTCATAAGCACATTTAATTTTCGAGGACTGAGTAGTGATATTACAATGCGAGTTGCCTGTATATCGTCAGAATCACTTATTGACAAATCACAGAAAGGGAGACAGATCTGTTGGTGCACATTGTTCAGATTGTGCAGATTGTTGGATCTGTTGGTGCTGAAAATTAACTATGTAAGTCAAGAACGAGAATATTTTGCTAGCATAGTGGTCAAGAAGCTAGCATAGTGGTCATAGTGGTAGAAGAGCAAAAAAAAAACAGGTGTGCCGGCCCCAGCGTTGCGATGTCTAGGGATGTCTCTCTAGATCTAGTTAATTAAATTTTTGATATTTCTCTACCTGCAAAAGTATGGCTACTACCCGTGGCTCTATCCTACTGACTTTCTCTTTGGTACGCTCGGAATGAACCATCAACGAGACAGAAGGAATATGGGCTGTGCACATTATTACACATTTCTTCAAACTGATTTGTGGATGACGAGGACTAACATGGTACCTTTAGATGCTTTATAAGTTACTTCTGCTTCATGTAATTTATATTAATGCTTTATAACAACTGGAGTGAACGTCTTGAGTGATAGCACGTCATAATATGCCCATTTTGTCTTTACCTTTTGCAAAACATTTATTTGAATTTTTTTCAAACATTCCCTCGTATAACTGTTATCATTGGTAGAAAGCTGATATAATGTTTTCCTATTTTATCAATGGATGTCTAAATTCCGCCGTTTAAAGCCTGAAGTATAGACTGTGCTAGAATTCATAGATTTTTATTTCTTTCTGAACTGAAGTTTTTTTTTAAATTGATTTAAATTGATCAAAATAACCACAACCACACATAAACATTATGAAATTTTTCAGGATGTGAAAACAAAAATTAGTGTATTAGAGTTTCTATTTTTTGACCTGGCAGTGCAGCGGTTGTCAGTCTGGTACTTTGTCAGACATATTAACTTCTTAGGATAGTTTGTTCGATTTTGCGAACAAACAGCTAAATATCTATCAACTTGTTCGCTTTTCGGAATAGCTCATGTGATTTTGTTGTGTCTCCCTTACTGTTAAGGGTAGAAATATGATCTAAACAGTGTTAAAAAGAGAAAACACTCTGTGTTCTATTCAAATCTAGAAGTTAACTACAGAAGAATTAAAATGTGCACCTCTATGAAACTAAGGACGGGTTGTTTCGGAGAACTTGAACAATTCTTCAAATTTCAAAGTTAATTTTCAAGTTCTGTGAAAGATATTTTAAGGTTCTGTTTTTATTTCAGTTCTGTCAAGCAACTAGCCTATAACGATAAAATAACGGAATTTGAATAGGACTTTCACAGAACCCGCAAATGAACGTTGAAATTTGATGAATTGTTCAAATTCTCCTAAACAACCCGTCCTAAATGTTCCAACTGCAAATTGAAAAAACTTTTTTTATTAATTATTTTTGATAGGAAATGACAAAAAAGTGAGGTGGCAATAATGTTTATACTACATTTGTCTTGTAAAATGTGTTTTTTCAGTCATTTTAATTCAGTATTTAGACGATAAAACGGAAGGTGAGTCACTTTTAAAACTTTTTTATGTTTGATTTAAAAATAATAATAATTTAAAAATTATAAATTTATTTATAACTAGCTGTAACCGCCACGCACGTGCTGTGGATCAGTCTGTCTGTACATATAGATAAACAATAGCTCGTGTTGTTTTTATGTCCAACAGATTGCAATGTTTTTTTAAAAAGCACGTTTTTACTTGTCACCGGTGACATATATACAGGGTGTCTGGAAACTCGTAGTACAAGCGGGAAACTGGTGAATCTACATCACATTTGGAGTCGATTTTGTAGTATATTTTTTTTTGATTTGAGCTTTCGTTATCAAGTAAATCGAGTTAGAAGTTGATTTTTTTATTTTTTTTTATCAAATTCTTTTAAATTATTACTGAAGATCAAAGTACCCAACTAATTAGTAGTAGTAAATAGCCGAAAAATATTTTTTTTTTTTTTTTTTTGTGAAAATGCTCAAATCAAAAAACTTAATGTTTTTTTGGGTTCCCCATGTGGTGTAGATTCTCCAGTTTCCCGCTTGTACTACGAGTTTCCGGACACCATGTATAATACATGTATATTTCAAAGCAATCGGTGAAGAACTTTCGAAGATATAAGATTTTGAACAAACAAATATTTACATTTTTATTTATTTACATAGATAAGAAAATTTGAAAGCATATTTCATCACCCATCAAAAACACTTTTTAGTTTTTAGAAGCATTCAGAAATATCCCATTTATTTGGATTTCATTGAGAACCGGAAATACACACAAATTTGACAGCATCTTTTTTAAATATAATAGCCAAATGCCAGGGCCTCTGAGGGGTTAAAAGCAACTAATTATAGGGTTATGTATCGTGGGCTTACTATATTAAAATTATATAAAAGATAACGTAAAATGATGAAGCCAGGCACAATGGACACACTCGTAGAGACAGGCAGGTGGAGTCTGACCTGCGCGAGGAGCACCTCCACCTTGTGGCGGTCCATGAGGCTGCTGTGCACGCGCTTGTTTTTGAGGTGGTGTGGCGTGTCACGGCGGTGCAGGCGCGAGGCGGCCCCCGCATCAGCCTCGCTGCGATCCAGCGCGCGCCGCCGCAGTCGGGCTCGCGAACTGCCGCGCGAAGCTGATGACGAGTCGTCCTCGCCGGGTGCCGGGCCCGACGTGAAGCCCACGCGCTTGGGCCCGTAGTATTCCTGGGCAGATGCCGGAAGAATGTGATATAGGTTGATGTCAGAAAATATGGAACTCTTATGGGGGGGCAATGTTTCAAATTTCCTGTGGTGAAAGCCATGTTCCTTGTGTACTTCTGTGTTTTTCTTGTATGATACTTATTGTAGTCTCCAGCAACGGTCCTGTGGCAAGGGTCACTTTCTTGGGGCTGTAATAGTTCTATTGGTGTTCAAGAGACAATATCGCCGATAATGTTGAAGAAATACGCTTAGCCATTAATTAGTTTGGATAACAGATGAGACGGCAATATCTATTATGATACTATTTAAAGATATATTTTTAGAATTGACTGTCAAACTCCGTGGCAGAGCAATGACACCATTAATTTTGAGCCCAGAGACACATATTTTAAAACATTGTAGCCTAACATATATAAGTAAATAAATTATATTAATTGAGGAGCTGGATGCAATAACACCCATAAGCTATTTTTGCTTCCATCGCCTTTTTGGTATATCCAATCTCTTCTTTATCTGCTGTGTAAATATTACTTCTGTAGATTTTACCCAGACTATAATATATGCAATGTTTGAACACTAGTTACAAGTGAATACTAAACATTTTATAAAACTTTAAACAGTTTTACTCAAAACTATTTCTAATTGCATATAGCTCATCGATTTGCACTTTATTCCGGAATGGAAACATGATTCAGTATCATAGTAGTGAATGACCTTCAATCAGAATTAAAGCATTGCTTGAAACTACTTTCATAATGTTGAGTAGCTATGTGTGAAGACACTAGCTTATTCCAAAATCCATTATTTTGAAACAATTCTCTAGAAAAAAAAAAAACGAAATAAGCAGCTTCTAAAATTATGAAATAGGAACAAAATCATTATTCAAAATGATAATAAAGTTCTAAGATGATTTCAAAAACAAGATTCTTGGAAATCACAAAAACCTTTTTCTTAGTAAAGTTGTTATCGGGAAAAGTAAACCTAACCTAAAATGGATATTATTAAAGAAAGAAACTTCGAAGAAGATGTTTTAGATTACAATACCTAAATCAAATTCCCAAATCCAAGGGTTATAAAAGACCCCATGCATACAATTCTCCCAAAGAATTCCCTTCACCAATTATGTTAGAACATTAATATTTCATAGGCATCACCAAATGAAGAATCTAATTCTTTGAGATGTTATTTGAACAATACATAAGAGTAAGAAACTGACCTCTTCTTCGTCGGAATCATCATTCTGGCCGGTCTCAGCGTCGGAGGTGGTGGTCTCTTCATCAGCCGTGGGCGGACTGTCTTCTGTTGTGATGGAGGAAGATGTATGCCTTTCTGCAGTCTTTTGTGGCTGAGAAAAAGAGAGACGAAAAAAAATGTTGAAGGAATGTATAGATTATACAAATTACCATTTGGAAACCTTCATAATAATTGTACCATGGAATAAAATATTAAGATGCAATGAGGTTGTCTTCTATTTTTGTTTTATTTTGAAGAAAATTTATTATATTTAAAGAGTTAACAACTTTCAAAGTAAACATTGGTAAAATGTTTACAATGGGGTATTTTCACTAACTATGAATACTGTTCAAAATTTGGAAGATTTAAAATTTATTTTTCTACTCAAAATATATATAATTTGAATATTTTCACTCATAATTATTGATTTCAAAAACGATCTAAAACTACACATTTCGAAACGGTTCCAACTGGCTACAATGTCATTATGACAAAGAAAACTCCACTGGCTGGTGAGACCGTTGTCACAAATGTTGCGTCATTAATATTCACCAATAAAAACGAATATGTCATTTTGGCCGCAAATCGAAAATGTCATATTTTAAATCATAATGGAAAATTTATTCAACAACATAAAACTAGCTTCATTATAGAATAATTTTTTTTGAGAATAAAATAGTGAAAATACCCTATTGTGTCTCGTGATGTCAGTACAAATCATAATTCGAATCATCGGTACTATTGGGTATTTTTCTTGAGAATAAAATAAACAGTGAAAATACCCTATTGTGTCTCGTGACATCATTACAAATCATAATTCGAATCATCGGTATTTTTCTTGAGAATAAAATAAACGGTGAAAATACCCTATTGTGTCTTATGACATCATTACAAATCATAATTTTCTTGAGAATAAAATAAACGGTGAAAATACCCTATTGTGTCTCGTGACATAGAAATCATAATTCGAATCATCGGTAATATTCGGTATTTTCCTTGAGAATAAAATATTTTTTTTTAAAAAAGGGGTAAGTAGGAGATATTGCACTTTAAAGCAGTTTTTATAGACCTGATAGTTATTTTTTTTCGGATTTAAAAAAAATGCTCGATTAAGTGGCCAAGATGTATTCTACTCGCAGTATTTAATTAAAGCATATATATAATTTTTCTAAGCGATCAAATTTTCAAACCAAAACACATGATTTTATCTGCTTGTAAATATATGAATTCATTCGCATATATTTGTATTATACATCTACCTTCTTAAGACGAACACAGAAATATATGTATTTATTCGTAGATCTTTGTGTTACACACCTACATTCTTAAGACGAACACAGAAATACTAAAATTTAAGTAAAAATAAATTTTAAATCTTTCAGAAACCTTTCCAGGACTGCTTTTGACCAAATTGCAGTTTTCCAAATTTTAAAAGAAAGAACATACCCTTTCTCCGTAGTCTTCTGAATCCTCCTCAGGCTCTGCCATCTTGGCCAGCTCCTTCTCCTGTGAGTCGGAAACGGGTGCCGCCAAGACGGTGGTGGGCGGGACGGGGGGCACAGCAGGGGGGGCCAGGGCGGCCTCCGCCACTTGCGCTGCCTCCGCCGCCTGCGCTGCCTGCGTGGCCTGGTTGGCTGAGAACAGCTTGTGCGCTTTGGCCTTCAGATCCTTGGGGTGCGGGGTGTTCTGCCTCACGAAGGGCGTCTGCACAAAACAATCAGGATCACTACATATTCATTATTTTATTCAATGGTGAAGTTATATTATTGTCTTTGTTCTTTAGCCACTCGAGTGCTGGAGATTTCGGTGGCATTCGGAATCGGCAGCGCTCACTCATAAAATCATACTTCCGAATATTAACATGGAAACATATAAACTGATTTCTGTGGTTTAAGGCCAATTGACATTTCATCTTTTATCCCATATTTGTAGATTTATAACTGAGCTATTTGCGGAAATTCCGAAAAAATTTCGTAAAATCTAAATTTAGGCAGCCATCGCTCACGGCCTAGAGCGATGAGACATAAATATGCGTAGCCATCTTACAACTTGCTAGCCGACGAGTGATTGTGTAATGCATTCTACGTCAAAGTTTGTGCAGTGATTTTTGTTGAAATAACAGTAGCGAATAATACTAAAATAAGCAACTGAGCGTGGTGAAGTCGTGTTTTGACTTGACCACTTTGCATTTCATCCGTAAATTTGTTTGCAATACGGTCAATCCTGTTAAGATAGATTTGATATATTATTTTGATTTTATTGCGGTAGATTATGGACATAGAACAAACCAACACATTTTTTTTTGAGACAAGAACTGAGTATTGCTTTGTTCTTAGTCCACAATGTTCCAGGCAAACATCTCAATGCCATTGGTCAAAAAAGATGTGGAAAAAGCCAATACGAAAGAAAACAGGGAATGGCGATTTTCTGCAAATTTTTAGAATTGATTTGTTCTACAAAATATTTTCATAATAAAACTTTTCAAAATCAGAATAGTTTCTGTTTTATATTGTATATTGTAAAATAAAGCAATACTATACATTAGTTTTATATGAAAAAGCCCATTTCATTAAAAAAAGGTCAGTAGAACAAACCAATATTCCGCTAGCGATAAATAGGTGATAGCCAGTGGTGGTCCGTGACTTTTCAGTGATCATTGATGATATTGTTGTAGGTAGCCGAATAATATTATTTTTTTGTATGAAAGAATGCTGAAAATCATCATTGTTTGAAGTTTAAAAAAAAAATCACCAGCAGCCACTGTATCTAGGATTGTGGGTTTGTGGATCAGGAAATAAATAATTTTATTTTAATAAACAAACAAAAAATTATATAGTTTTCGTAAGATATTGTGTATCAATAATGAAGATAACAGTTCTAACAGAAATTGTGGATTTGGTTGAGTGAATTGTGAGGACAAATAAATACAAACCTACGGAGAAATAAATTGACAAATAAACCCACAACAAAGAAAGTAAAAAAAAAAAAATTCCATATTTTCAAATTAAATCAATAACATTTAGTTACTACCAAGATGCAAACAGCAGAAAGCATATTTATTAATTATTACATTTGGCGAAAAAAGATATTTTAAAACAAAAATCTAAAAATTCATCCAAGCATTTCATCTTAAGCCGCGACTATGCATCAATGAATTAAAAGACAAAAACAGTCCACAGCAACCCCATAGTGATGGACCAGTTTAAATTTGACCACAAAAATTTCAACTTTGAACTCGAATTAAACGATAGCTCAAAACAAAAAAGTTATACTTATACAGGGTGTTCGGGGGTAAAGTGCGCTGACTTCATGAGGTGATTGTACATGATGGTAGAAGTAAAAAAGATTAATAACTTTTATCAAAATTCCAATGTTTATTTTCCCAAAAATAATTTTCCCATAGAAGAATATTTATCTTACCTTACAAGGAATTCAACTTTTTTGGAATTTCAAAGTTATTTATCGTTTTTCACTTCCAAAATCATGTAGAATCACCGCCCGAAGTTAGCGCACTTTATCCCCCGGACACCCTGTATGTAGACACTAAATGAAGATAAAGAGTTACCAGTTTCCCCGCTTGTACCATGAGTTTCCGGACACAGTGTACAAACAAGTTTGGGTCATAGCGGCGAAATCCCGAAAGCAAAAATTTCGTGTGACCAAATTCCCGAAACCAAGTTCGAAAAGCCGAAATATTATAAAAATATATGAAAAATAAAAAGCTTATAGACTTCTCAATTGCAGAAAACTACGATTTTTTTAAACTTGAAGATGACCTTAACCATTTTTAGGTTCACATTTAATTAAACCTATAAACATGCGATGATATAATAACAATTTTTTCGTGAATTTGGTATTTCGATACATTTTCCGATCTTCAAATAAAACATGCTGTAAATAAAAATAAACATCCTAATAAAATAATAAATTACATGGAAGCACAAGCACAATCCCAAATCAAGGCACATTATATCGATAGGAAACACGAAAACAAAAATAATAAATAAAAAACAAACAATAAAAATACACTTATACAGCATTCATTTCGCTAACTAAACATCAACTGATCTGTGAAAAGACACGCGATTCGAAGAGAAATGTAAAACGTGGTAACTTATGATATTTGCGAGCAAACTAATAACATTCTCCTTCATTGCATGGAGATGGCATTACGGAGAGTGGGGTACATAGAACGCAGTTTATTCACACTTATTAACGCTTGATATTACCGCCTAAGGCCTATGAATAATTTTGGTTTAATAACACTGAAATGGAAAGCAACACTTTGATTTGTAATGTGGTGATTAAATGATTATTCATTAAAAAGTTGAAATATTACATTTTGGGCGCCGAAAAAAATGCGCAAGTTTGTGAGCCCCGCGTTACGAAAATAGCATTTTTGGTTTATTCAAATACCTGTCTCCGAGGCGCTTTTATATACGAGAAACAATCTAGTCATCTAACAATAATAACAATACCAAAGTCATGTAAAAATGCAGTTGTTTTGAGAGTGGAAATTTAACAAGTTTTGTCCATACGTGATTTTTTACTGTGGAAAATGGAACATTATGACGATATTTGCGATATATTTTCAGGTAACCAAACAATTTAAATTAAAAAAATTTACGTAAAACGTAAACAAAATCGGTAACAGCACAACTCAAAAAATTATATAAAGTCATGAAAAGTGATGAAACAAAAACTAGGTTAAATAGGTTACTTAAGGTTAGGTTTATATGTTAGTTTTTATTCGTCGCTTTTAATGACTTTATATCACACGTTTGTTTCTATCATTGTGTTGAGTTATTATAGAACCAACAAAATCATCAAGAACATATCATAACATTTGGAATTCTCTTAATATCTTAAACGCAATCGACATATCTAATCAAAATTTGTACTCCATTGAACAAATCGTAAGAATTCACATGCAAAGCCCTAACTAACCAAAAATACGGCGAAATGCCTTGTTCGCGCATTGGGCTTCAAACAACTCCCGGAGTCTTTGTAAGCCAACTAGCCGACGCACATAGGAGTATTTTTATTAAAACTCCGGTCAAAAGTCGATTTTACGAAGTTAAATAAAAACCTATTAAAGTCGTTCTTTTTTGTAGCTTAATAACCGGGTCAATGAATGAGTGATACATTTGTTACTCAGTTAGCCGTCCTTTCTCGCGCAGGCAGTCGGAACCCAGTCGTTGTGCAGACCGCGCGTCTTTGTTCTCGGCATTCGTTATTTTCATTATTTTGTAGTCGCAGTTGTGATTTGGTGTGCTAAATTGCGGAAAAAAATTATTACGAAAATGGAAGAAGAAGGTACGTAGAATATTTTATCATGCCAATTTTCTACTTTATGTAGAATTAAAGTGTTTTAAAAAATTAAGCAAAATTAACCGAAAACATTAAAAGAATTGTATAAAAATATTAAGATAATCACGTTTTTGATTATGTGTCAAGGCTTGTCAAACTTTTATTTTATGATTAATATGTTTACTAGGATATTCTCTAATGAATACAAAAAAAAAAATTCTGCTTATATTTGCACCATTTTTGTTTTCGATCATTTGAAAGTGGTAAAGTAGAATTTGGGTAAATTTTGCTTTAATGAATTTTATTTTTTATTTTCAGATAATATTGGATCAACCATTAATTTTAGTAGAAGAGCTCTACATGACATCATGTGTGCCTGCAAAGCAAATTAAATTAAAGAAATGTTAGTGTTTTTGGAAACAAAGTTAGTTGAAATAACCCAGTGCCCTGAGGATTAAAGATTTATTTTGAGTCGCAGCCTGAGATATTTGAAGACTGAATTTAAGCAAAGATGGGAAGCAGCAGGTCGGAATCAAGAGCGTTTTTTACGTAAAAATGATACATGGCTCACATCTTCTATGCAGTTGGAAAAGTTCAACGAGGAAAGTAGACCTAAAACGGGTCGGCCAACAAAATCTTTTGAAAACTTAAGTGAGCGTAGTAAGCGACGAAAAACCAGTGAGATACGGAAGCAAATACCTCCTGAAGAACTTGTTTATGCAGCTGGAGTCAGTCAACGCATTATTGGAAATACTGATGCCTCAGTATTGATAAAAGAGACTGTAGCAACGCCAACAAGAGCATCAAAAATTCGCAAATCTTATTCTCTATCCCAAAATCAAATAAATGTGAAAAAGCACACACCACAAGAGGCATTGGCAATATTTGTTGTAGGCGACTTTACGAGGAGGCAATGGGAAATAATTTATAATGCTAATAAGAGTATCTACCCATGTTACTCATTAATCCAAAAAGCAAAAAAGGACAGTTACCCCAAGGAAGAAACAATACGTGTGACTGAAACCTGTATGGAAATTCAGGTTCAAGGTTTACTGGATCATACGGCATCTCGCCTATATAAGTACCTTGCGGAGGTAATAGAGTTATTAAGAAACGATGAAAAAAAAAATTTGGAACTTATATCAAAATGGGGATGTGATGGATCACAGCAGTCGCAGTTTAAGCAGAGATTTCAAAATAGCTCAGATAGTGACGCTAATATATTTCAAAGTTCCCTTGTACCTCTGCGACTGAATGTAAATGTAAATGGCGAAACGAAATTAATTTGGCAAAATCCGACGCCATCTTCAGTTCGATTCTGTAGACCGATTCGGATAAGATTTATAAGTGAATCCAAAGATATCACTAAGGAGGAGATAGCTTATGTTAATCACCAATTGTCACAAACAGAAATATATATACCTTCCAGTGGATTGGTGAAAATAAATCATAAGCTACTATTTACAATGGTTGATGGCAAGGTATGCAATGCTGCTACTGACACATCTTCAATTATGCGCTGCTATATTTGTGGACAGACTTCAAAATATTTTAATAAGCTGAAGGAAGTACAAGAAGTAAATGTCGAAGCCTTGCAGTTTGGACTATCTGTTCTCCACGCCAGAATACGATTTTTTGAGTCCCTTCTCCACCTCGCCTATAAAATCTCCCTAAAGAAATGGCAGGCGCGTACACCAGAACAAAAAAAAACTGTCAAAGAGACGAAAGAAAGAGTGCAAAAAGATTTCAGAGAACGAATGGGACTGCTCATAGACGTGCCTAAAGCCGTATTTGGAAATACTAATGATGGCAATACAGCACGAAGGTTTTTTGCTGACCCTGATACATCTTCTCAAATAACCAGTATCAATTTAGAACTCATCAAGCGATTCAGAACAATCCTTGAAGTGATTTCTAGTGGAATTAGCATAGATACCAAAAAGTCTGCTACCTATGCCAACAAAACTGCAAAATTGTATGTAGAATTATATGGATGGCACCCTATGTCACCTACAATTCACAAAGTTTTAGTTCATGGGTCCCAAGTTATAAGCCATGCAATTTTACCAATTGGTCAATTATCAGAAGAGGCGGCTGAGGCCCGAAATAAACATTTTATACAATATAGGCTTAATTTTGCAAGAAAGTTTTCTAGAGAAGCCTGTAATAGAGACATTATTAATAGATTGTTGCTAAGCTCCGATCCTTATTTAAGGGCCTTCCTTACTAGCGATCTCAATCGTTGTATGAAGAATCATGAATTGTCAGATTCAAACGACAATCTAAGTTATTAATCGTCAAAATATCGATAATGTAGCCACGCTTGGCTATCGTAAATACATTTTTCTGTCGAGATATATGTTTTTACTAACAATTTATTTTCGTTAAATACTATATAATGAACATCTAATGCTACGTCCAGATCCTTGCGACAAGCTGCTTGTCGCAAGCTCAGGCAAGCTCTGGCAAGCGAATGGCTGGCGACCCCACACTTGCAAGCGCGCCAGTACATTTGCACTATTCGCAGCGCCCAAAGATGGCGGACGTCGAAGCAGCTGTTATCAGCTGTCATTTTTGCGCTAACCTATTTCTATTTTAAAGCGAAACAAAACGAAAGAAAGCGAAGAATTCGAAAGAGAAGATGGTGGATGATTAAAATCCATAGAAAGCGTACCAAATAATTCATTTAATATTCTAATTTTTGTTTATTAGTCCGTAAGTTGTACCAACGTGTGGATGCCACGCCAGCGTTTGCCGCAAGCGCTTGCCGCTTGGGCCAAAATATCCGACCTCGATCGGATCGGCGGCAAGCTCTCGCAAGCTCTTGCAAGCCTACGCAAGCCAAGCCACACGCGCGGCACCAGACGCTGGGACTTGTGGACGCTTGCAGAGGCTTGCCACGTATTTGGACGCGGCTTAAGAATTCTCCTACTCATTCGGCTCTATGAGGTGGCCGTGAATGCACGCTTTCTACGGTCCGTCGTGTCAATATTTTTTCAAAGTTCGAAATTCCGCGTAATTATTACACTTCCATGAGACGTTTCAACAATATTCCACTCTATGCGTTGCGCGTAGGGACTATAATAGTGTGTCGCCTTTTTTATGTTTCATCTGTGCGTTTCCGTCGAAGCTGTGTAGTGTCAAATAGTATTATTAAGAATCAATTTATTGTTAACATTTTTTTGGGTTTCTAG
Source organism: Hesperophylax consimilis (assembly GCF_061612785.1). Lineage (NCBI taxonomy): Eukaryota > Metazoa > Arthropoda > Insecta > Trichoptera > Limnephilidae > Hesperophylax > Hesperophylax consimilis. The sequence goes on from NC_142849.1 coordinate 12,572,979, forward strand.
GTAATAAACAATTTAATATTATTAAGAATTAATATATTGTTAACATTTTTTCGGGTTTATAGGTAATAAACAATTTTATATTATTAAGTATTAATTTATTGTTAACTTTTTTTCGGGTTTCTAATAAATATAGTAATAAACAATTTGATGTTTTTAAAATATATAAGTATATAAAATATTCCAGCACTTACAATAAAATAAAAGAAGCACATCGTATAAAAATGTTTCAGTCGAAAAGATCGAATGCCGAAATCACTTACTTCGAAATTATTGCAAAAAACTTAAATCACTGTTAGAAGTATCCCTTAGCATTGAGGAAGATTGTGTCAAGCCGTATTTTACGCCTGAGAACGGCTGTACGTTGTGCAATAACGTACCGGAAGACTACGAATTAGGAAAAATAAAACAGTTTTATTTGAATATATTGAATGGTCCAAAACATGTATTTGGAGACCACTCACTATGCAAGGAACGGGCATACTTTTGCAAACGGGATACTGGCGACACTAATTACGTACCCAATATGACTTCGAGCTTGATAATGTCAAGAAACGCTTTTACAATTTTTGAATGCTACCCGAATTAATTGATCCTCGACATAATCGCTGCATGCCTATTAGAAATCCTGAGTATTTAGAAAAGTGCATAATAGCGAAAAGAAACAAAGTAAAATTGGTTTCAGCTAAAACCAAAACATGTAAAAAGGAATTGTTTCGAAGAAATCAATAACATTTTATTTCAAGTGTCTTCAGAAGAAATTTCATTTATATTCCTAATGTATGTAGTCCACATTTTTAGAAATAGGGAAAAGGAGGGTTGGAAAGTTCCTGGCTATTCAGATCTAGTCACTAAACAACTAAAGAAACAAACTACCTTAAAAAATTGAAAATTAATAGTATTATTACTTCAATAGAAGAGAGTCCAAATATAATTACTAATCATATAAATTACTTCTTCAGTGACATTGGTCCAAGCTTCGCTAGTAATTTGTGCAGTGCTAATAAAACTATTGAGATGTGTCTGGTGAATGATTTTAAATCTGAACTTCACGTTACAGGGGACAATTTTTATTTTAAACCAACTAGCATTTCTGAAGTCACAAATGTGATAAATGATTTAAAAATGTCTTTCTCGTGCGGTATTGATTCTTTAAGTGTTATGGTGTATAAAATGCATGTATCCGAATTAGCTTGTCTCATATCTCACCTTGTAAATACAGGAGTTTTCCAATAAGAGGTGAAATTTTGATATTTAATCGTAAAATATCAATGGTTTCGTTGCTTGTGTGGCACGTAGCGCCGTCTTGTTGAAAGTAAACGTTGTCCATATTAATACCATCCGATTCCGGCCATAAAACATCATTCATTTTTTTTCGGTAGCGCAGTCCATTCACTGTTGTCCATTCTGTTGCTCCAGCCTCATTTTCAAAAAAGTAAGGTCCAATGACTCCGCCGGACCATAAACCGCACCAAACAGTCACACGTTGAGTGTAAAGAGGCTTTTTAACAATAACTCTTGGGTTTTTCGAGCCTCAGATGCGACGATTTTGCTTGTTGACGAAGCCACCGAGGTGGAAATGGGCCTCATCACTCAAAATGATTTGCATTTGATTCACTCAAGTGAATTTTAATAAGTTCAATGCGTTGTTGAAGCGTGTATCGTTCCATTTTATTAATGGCGTTGTTTCTACTTGTCAAATGTCAAAAAATGACAGCTTCAAAAGTAACATCTACCGAAATAGCGGGCTATTCAAAATAACACCTCTTATTGGAAAACACTGTATTAGCTTCGAGAGTGGGATGTTCCCTTCTCATTGTAAGTAATTCCCCTTTTTAAATATGGAGATCGTCTAGATGTTAATAATTACAGACCTATATTCTTACTCGATACTCTTTCAAAAGTAATAGAGAGATTAGCTATGTCGAGATTGGTATCATTCTTAGAAACATATAATATACTCTCTAGCAATCAGTTTGGTTTCAGAGAGAATACAGGAACAAGTGATGTAGTGTTGAGGGTATTGTCCAAAGTCAAAGTCAAACATGAATACAATGTCCTGAAGGAGCTTGCGGAACTAGAAAGCATTACCATAGAAAAGTGTGGTCTGAAATTCTGGTAAATACATCTCACGATTGGTTTTACCAGGTTCAGGGCCAATTACATGTAACGAAAAAAGCTATTTGTATGTTTGTTGTATGGACTGAACTCGGATAAAAATCGAAAAAATTTTACGGGATGACGAATTTCGGCAGACTAATATGGTTGAACAGCTGAATCGCTTTTAAAATTTTTGCATGCTACCCGAATTAATTGATCCTGGACATAATCGCTGCATGCCTATTATAAATCCTGGGTAATTCAAAGTGCATAATACCGAAAAGAAGTAAAGTAAAATTGGTTTCAGCTAAAACCAAAACATGTAAGAATTTTTAAGAAGATCAATAACATTTTCATTGAAGTGTCCTCAAAAGAAATTTCATTTATATTCCTTATGTATGTGGTCTACATTTTTAGAGATAGGGAGGATGGGGGGTTGGAAAGTTCCAGGCTATTCAGATCTAGTCACTAAACATATCTACGCCGTTCTCAAGCAACTTTCAATCCTGAATTATGGTCTCTCACCAGGGTGATACTGAACGTATCTTCCACTTTTGAACGAGGTACAGATTCATTATATGTAACTATATAAAATTTATTTTAATTCTATAATATGACATACTTATATAAATTAAATTAAATTTGTTTTGTCCTCGCCGGCTTTTGAACCCGTGACCTCAAATTAAACTATACAATTTAGTATTAACAGTGCCCCGCCGCACTGCGAAACCAGTCTGGAACAAAGGGAAGCCTTTTGTAACTCTTTATAATTGTATTTATCAAAAAAAAAATCCAAATAAAAAGTTATATTAAATGTTGTTACTGAGAACCTCCTCCATGAATCAAGCTATTGTAATATTGCATTACATTCTAAAATATATTTTAACATAATTTTCATAATCACAATATTTTTAATTAATAATAATTTGTTTTGCTCTGTGCGTGTCTTGTATTGAATGGAACGCACCGGCCAGCTGCCAGGTGCAGCGAGTTAGATATTCGAATTCGCGCTAGAAACATTTAGTAGCGAGGGCCGTTAAGCTCCATTAGACCCAAGAGTCAAACCAAGAAAAAAGCATTTTCGAGTGAAGCGCTTGGTCGCGATTGGTGATGGTCGCGATTGCACCGTCATCTTTGCCTTCTACATTAAATGATGAAGAAGATGACGTTAGCCTAGAAAATATGGAGGAAGAGGATGAAGATGTAGAAGATGATGTTAGCCTAGAAAATATGGAGGAAGAGGATGAAGATGACGAGTACGATTAAATATTTTTAATTTGAGTTTTTGAAACTGAATAAAATAATCAAAAATTGCTTTATAGTAAATATTTGTACTTTTTTATTTAATTAAAGACTGTATTATATAATAATACGTTGTTTTATTATAAAAACGACCATAAAATAGTTTTGACCGGATTTCACATCGAAATACTCCTATGTGCGACGTGAACCCGGCGTTGCTAGGGGTTATCCTTAGGAAATACCTATCATATACCATCGTGGACTTTTCTGTAGGCCTTGTTAAGATATACAATTCCGTAGTACATTATTTTGATGTATCTCATAAGGTTTAGCAATGTAAGCGCCCGAAAAAATATATTTTTTTGACTTGATTACAAAACATCGACTTTTCTCTATTTTGTATAAATATAATATGCGTGTATACTGTATATAAACCTTCCGGAAGAAATTCTCTAAATGATAGTGAAAACCCTAACAAAATACGTTGCGTAGTTTAAAAGAACTAAGCGCACAAACAGAAAGACGCGATAGGGACTGTTTTATACTATTTAGACATTAGAGATATCAGGCGCAAAAAATTTCCGAAAATGGTTGCTACAGCAGTTGTCATTAGTTTCAAAAGGATGCTGGTCTTGATTGATAAAAACATGGCATAATTTGTTCATACTTATTCCCCAAAGTAGGTATACTCGTATTCCCTTTCCTAAATGATGGCTTTGTTACGAGAAGATTATTCTTAAGTAGTTCTGAATGCCGACTACATCTACATTGTGACTGTAGGAGGTGAATTAACAGCTACCGAAGCTGCAATACAACATGCATTAGGATCGATCAATCATTTAACACGATGCAATTGCTTTGAATAATGATGTGTTCCAACAATGCAGCGACAGAACAATACCGCCATACAAGGAAAAGTCACTTTCGAGGCTATTTTAAACGGTAAAAAGTCATGGATTATCATCTATTGTTCAAGTGACATGCGCCGTATCGGTGGCGGTACGGTGTAAGAAAGAAGAAATGGATTGAGAGGGGGTTTTAATCAAACCCAGTTGCTATATTAGTATCCAAATTACGTACTTACGACAATGAAACCTGAGTGATCTACAACGAATTACTTTTAAAAACCACGTGAGGCAGTAGGTTGTAACAAAATCGTGTTATCTATCAGCGGGATTGCGGAAAAAAGTGTTAATAATTTTAAGAATATGTGGTAATGGCGTATTTTTGAAAAAGATAAATGTCAATTATCAATACATATTCTTGAATGTTCAATTATTGTTAATTTAGTAACCCGGAAACAACTTATGCCATAATCTTTGTTATTTGTTTTTGGGGTGTTATGCCGTGTTGCGCTAACTCCTTCTTTAGCCAACGTTTCGGACAGCATTGCAGTGTCCATCATCAGGGCAGATGTGTTCTTAAAAAGTGTCAGAATGTTAAGTTCCTGCTAAAATTGTTTTCGTAAAAGTTTATTAGCATATCGCTCGCCATTGATGTGTTCATTGTTTATGTATTTCACTTATCGACAGTCTCCTAGCATAATTATTAATAAATAAAAAGCAAAGAAAAACACTGTAAAACCATTTCAAATAAAAATTCTTGTCTGTATTTCGACGTTTTTATCAAAAGCTTTGGATAAAGACACTACCAATAACTCAAAATAACACATCTGCCCTGATGATGGACACTGCAATGCTGTCCGAAACGTTGGCTAAATAAGGAATTGGCGCAACACGGCATAACACCCCAAAAACAAATAACAAAAATACTTTTGGCCGTGAAAATCTTAAATCATATTTATGCCATAATCATTTATGTGGAATGAAAATGGTTGTAATTTTGACTCTATGACAACATTGATAATCGTATCGAGAATTTAACATGTGCGGAGTTGCCATAAGTGACTAGGGTCCCGTCGGGATGGGGGGGGGGGAGTAAACAAAAAAGTGCCACACGAGCTAAGACGCAGCGCGCCGTCAACCCCACCCCGGCCATCGCGACCACTCCCGCACGCGCGGGAGCATCTACGCCATCTACTCGCTCGCAGTTAGCACGGCCGAGGAGAATGTTCGTGGAAAGCGTTACGGCATTAGGTTCCCCCACACATACACTCCGGATTGGCGGTACCACGCGCCGCTTCAGGCCGCCGCGCAGAAAAGTCTGCACAATGAACTGCGTTGCAAACCGTTACTTTACTTTTGGACTTTACTTTCCGCTCGGCGGCCTGGAGTGGCGCGTGGTACCGCCGCTCCGAAGGGTGCGTGTGGGGGAGTCTATTATGGGTTTTGTCGGGACATTGTCAAGGGACTCTATAACGGTGACAGACCCAATATATCGGGACGGTTGGCAACCCTATTCATGTAAACAATGAAGTTGTCCGGGATATTTTATGATCACATTATAAATATTATGTAGAGTTGAGGGTTTGTTTTATTTTCGTAACTATATAAATACAAAACGAATAAGAGTAGTTCTGTTAGTTGGAAACCCTACATTACGAAATTTCAATGACACCAATATAAATTAACGAAATCATGTACGAAAACATCATAATTACGCGTTTTTTGTTAAAATAAAGGTATGAAGAATACGTAAAAGCACATCAAACTCTCAGTAGATAAGTTTTGAGCTGTTGCCATAATCATGCAAGCCTTTTGGGGTCAGCCCAATTAAATTTATTGACAAGTTCAAAAACAAACAATAATTTTACCTACAAAAATGTTCCAGGCGTAAAATTGTATCCAGGGTTAATACCAATTCTCTCGTTGACCCCAAACTCCCAACTTCTGACTGTTGATTGTTTTATTTGTTCACGGCATGGTGCGTGATACGCAATTAAAAATACATTTATTTTTAATAAAACCGACTTCACTAACCAGAAATTAGACTAATTGAAAAATTCATCACAATTATTAAGGATTACACTTTTCACAAGTTAAAAAATCTTAATTTCAGATTTTTTTTTCATTTTTCTTCCTTGTGTGTTACTGTGTTTCCGATCACGTATATGATTTCGTAGTTCCACTGACGACCATATTTCGTAAATCGTACAAATAATTTTCGCGATTTTTAGTCGAAAATATTGAGTGGATTATCCTCGTTAATTTTCAAGGGCCATTGCACCAGTTTTGAATATCTCCCGTCGAAGAGACACCTTCTACTGTCTCCTGCATCGCAGGTTCATAACACCTTCGTTTATCATACTCTTTTGAAATGCGTAATTTCTGAAGGAGGTTCAGATTTATACTGCGTAAATGATATATTATTAAATATTGAAACGATAAGAGTAATAATGATTATTAAATAAAAAAATGAAACACATAAGAAAAAGCGGTACTGCCGTAACCGGTATTTGAACTCGGGACCATCCCCTTATTCAGGCATCTGCTCTAACCACTGAGCCATCGCGACAATCTTCAGGCCTCCATCAAATACGGATAGGTGATTTCTTACAAAATCTTCGCTGTCTAAATAAATCAAGAATTATAATAAATACTAGTTGTTGAGAGCCCATCGGTCATTTCGGTATTATTATATTAATCGGTAATTCCACAAAACTTAATTAGGTTTTTTTTTTAAATTTTGACTAAATAATATTACTTCAATAATTGCAAAATCACTTTGTGGCATCATTTTAATCAAAAAGGATCAATATGTTTCCAAACCAGTAGCTTCTTCGTCAGGATAAACGTAAACGTGTAAAGAAAATAAAAAATAAAAAAGACAAACAAGCATACACAAAAAGTACATATACACAAAAATATTTTTTCAGTTTTTTTTTTTAAATACGTAATTATTGCATTTTTTATATTTGGCAAAAACTTTTATAAACTAACGCATTTATGTACCGATACATCAAAAACTTTTATAAATTAACAAAATAATTGATTTTCATTATACATTTATCCTGACAAAGAGAAACTATTGGTTTTGAAACATGTCGATCCTTTTTGATTAAATAGTGGTGTTTACAAAGTTATTAATTTAATTTAAACAACATTATTCACAGACACATAATTTTGTGAGTTGCGTTTATTGAGGCTTAACCAGGCTTTATTCTCGATGTAATTTAAAAAAAAAATGAGATTTGTATTTTTTTAACTGTACTGGACGACTCATTTTATTCCGAAGTAGTGTATAATTATTCTCACATTTAGTTATTGAAAACGTTTAGATTTTTTCTTGTACTTACCATTATGAAAAAAACACTTCTACATAAATCGTCTCCGCATCCTGAATTACCTGTATGTTTTTCTTTTAGGAATGTTTTTGTGAGAATCCTGATTAAATACAAAAAAAAATAAAGAGGCAATCAATAGGCTTGGTGGGTAGACACTCCGAGTTAAAAACTCACAACGGGTACCAAGATGCAACCTTTTTAGAACAAGTTGTGCTCGATAAATCGAAAACTTCGGATGTAAATGTCATAAATCTTTTAACCATTTTACTTTCAAATGTCATAAAATGCCACTTAACTTGAATCTCCCCACCAATTCTCAGTAAAATTGATGCAATAAAGTGGAGCAATTGAGACAGAGTTCATGATTCACTCCGATCTATCAAACATCACAAATACTAATTCACTTATTGTATACACCAGAGGTTCCCAAAGCGGTCTATATGGACCCCAGGGGTCGATATCGGCTTGCTGGGGGTCTATGTCAGCGAGAAAATAATTTGGAGGTCCACGAGATTCAAATGGGGGTACATACGAGCGGACCCCCATTTACCTCAACTCAATATTCAGGAGTTCCGTAAATGACACAATAGACCTAACAATACTAATAATAGACTGAGAAATTACTTATTTGATATTTGTATGATTATATATCGTAAAGTTGTTTATTGAGGTATATAAATAGAGTCTACGTTCCTTTTCTCGTCAGAATTAATATATTGAACCAAAAAATAGCACATTGGAAGCCGCGAATTTTCCTAGTTACCCAACTTGTTTTTGAAAAACGTCCAGGGTAATAATGACGTTCAACATTTAGATGTACTTCACACAGACTTCAAAACTAAGTTTGAGGACATTTTAACTGTGGAAATGGAATGTTGAAGAATCAGATATCATATGACAAGAAGAACTGATCGGAATAAGCGCTAACAAAGAACTTAAGGGGCAGTTTTGTAGGGCAAGCTACAGAAAGAAATTCCCGTTGCTTATCCTGCTCCATTTTCATTTCGTGTAATACCTCACAAGGGCGCCCCTGTCTGCATAATGCAAAAACAGAGGAACTATATCGCCACCCGTAGGGCAGGCAAGGGAAGGGAATCTTTTTACGAAATAAATAAATGATTATCACATGGGACGTTAATAGTTTTAGGAAAATTGAATATTCGGTAGGCAGGGGGTCTACGGAAAAAAAAAATTTGGCAAGTGGTCTACGGGGCAAAAAAGTTTGAGAACCTCTGGTATACACGAACACTGACACAATGTGTCACCGCAGACGTAAGTAGTCAAAGATTTATAATTTTTTACTCCTAGCATATTTAAATTTTTTAAATATTTTTGACTTTATAAAAGATTGTGGAAAAATGTAAATTAAGTAATGCCTCTAACAGTCTTCCGGTGTACAACAAATTAAGAATAGATCTTCTAAAGGTAGATTTTTACTTGGTTGTTTGACAAAATGAAGTTAGGTTTCGCAGATTTTTAGAAATATTAGAGAATTAAAAAATATATTTATTTATTAATTCAAATATATATATTTTTTTTAAATTGTGAATAATCCTGTTTAGAATATTTTCCCAGTTGACCATTTTTCCCCTTCTAACGACCATCTAATTCCTTAACCCATCCCATCCGAAGTTATTTTGACTGAAACTGATTTAATTTTTGTGCTAACTTGTGCTGAATTTATTGATGTAATAAAAATGACATTACTTTTTGTTTTCGTATAATGTATACTGCAATTTACGTAAAAATAAACATTTTGGTCGGAGGGAAGGCCTTCTAAGATAGCCGCCCTAAATTGTGGCGGCTTAGACGGAACGGGTTAATTAACTCCTACCATCAGACATCATTGTTCTCAGAAAACATAAACAAAATAGTTTGACTTTGATTGATCGTATATAATATATTTACTCGGCATTCTCTGCTTTGATTGGTGAAAGCAAAGTTTTATGAATGAATGAATTACAATTGATATTTCTAGCAATTGAATAGGAAGCTTTATAAAAACTAAATACACATAGTGCTTACTGCTTACTAAACACTGACTACATACAGTACAAGTTGGTTAGACTTTTAGAACTTTGGGGAACCTCCGAGGAGGGCTGTAGTCAACCCCTCAGGCTAATTTGTTCGCTTTTGGGAACAACTCATATGGTCTCACAGAAATCATTGTGTCTCCATTATGTCCCTGTCATGTTGAGAAACATGACTAAACAGTGTTAGAAAAAGAACACGCTTTATATTAAAATCAAGAAATTAACCACAGAAGAATTTAACAAATTAAAGTTAACCACAATTTGAAAAATCTTATGAAACTGCATGAATTTTTTATTAATTATTTTTATAAGAAACAAATAAAGTGAAGTGACAATAACACTTGTAACAATTTGTCTAGTAAAATGCGTGTGTTTTTATATATTTTTAGTTACCAGTAATTTTAGTTACAAAAAACGTAAAGTGAGTCAATTAATTTATTTTTTATGTTTTCACTAATATTTTTTTTATGTCAAAAAATATAGAATATTTCAATAGAATAATGCACCTTCTAATCTAAGAATGCAGCACTTAGGCTCTATGTGGGCGCAATTGGAGCAGTCCGCTCCGGGCGCCGGATTGTTAAGGCGCCAAGGTGCTGATAATACCTACCACCTAACAGTCCAAACACATCGCCTCGAGATTATTTTTCACAAAAATGGCGCTACCCAAAAATACAAATCATCCAAATATTATTGATTACAAAGATCACCTACCTACTTCCTACTAAGTAGGGCCTAGAGGAGTCTGCTGGTTTCTACAAGGGGTGTCGAAAAAAAAATTCTCGTGCCAGGCGACGTTTGGATCAGTGTCGGCCTTAAATGCACTTAACACTGACGCTATGGATATTAAGGTTGTTAATACCCTGGTGAATAGGAGACGTGGCTAGAAGTTGGACAGATCGAGGTTCGTACTCATACCATAAAAGCTCGCTTTCGCCAATTTTTTTTTTTTCAAATAAAGTCAACATTCCCGGGTCACGAATAACCTGACAATATTTTTAAATCTCCTACTACCACCACAGTAAGCGGATAATTTTGCTTGTGTTGTGATGGAGGACTAAGCCAGCCGAGGAATTGAACACGCTACGCCTGGGTGGAACCCAAATGCGATGCCAACTCAGCCACTGACCGGACAAACTTACAAATGTAATTTGTAAGATTGTGATTGAACTAAAATACTTTATTTATTTTATACGAGCATTCAGTAGAAAGGTCCCTAACAATTATTAGATGATAGGCTAATTTTCGTGGTGTTCAATCATTAGCAAGCTTGTGCCGTTTTTTGCAGCAGGCTTCAATAGCAGCATTTAATCAACCTGGAATTATATTCTCGGAACTTGGTTGACGAATTTTGGTGCGTAGCAGGTGCGGCTCGTGACTTCTGGGTGTACTAGAGTGTTAATATTACAAAAAATGGCATTATTGATGTTGTTGTAGCTGAAAATGATTTTTTTTTTTTTCGAAAATTCAATTTTTTGTATGAAGGTTTTCAGGAAATTTCAGTTTAGCCGTTTCACCGCACGTATTTCATGGACGGTACGTAGATGGCACGGAATAGAAGCCCACAACACTATTATAATCATAATGTAATTACCGTGAAACAAGCGCTGTGAAAAATTCATAAAATAATGTATCGCTACTTGGGCGGTTTGAAAGACAACATTGAGACTGTAAAAGCATACAACTAATTAATTAAAATTCTATGGCGCAACTACTAGAATAATGGGTACGATTTGACAGCATACATAATGGGTCGCTGTCGCATGGCTTCACCTTATTCGTTAAGAGCACAAACATTCGGTTGGGAAACGGACAGTTAAAAGGAAAAGGTAGGTTGTGTAATGTTAAGGTTCAGTTCAGTTTAATTCTGTCAGGCAAATGGTAGTTTCGGTAAGGATGGAATTTCTGGATACGTTACATTCGGTACGGACTAATTCTTAGGTTGAGTGATAAATTTTATCAGTGAGGTCACCTAACAAAAGCAGGTAGGTTAGGTTATGTTGGGATTAATTCTGTCAGGCAAGGAAAGGAAAGGTTAAAAATGGCAGGTTTTTTTGAGGATATGTAAATTTAAATACGAAGAGAGTTTTTAAGGTTAGATTTTGATCAGGTTGAGTGAGTAAAATTCTGTATGGTTAAGGAGGTTAATTTAAGAAAGCATAGTTGAAAATAAGGTGAGAACTTTGTGTTTGGTAGGTTGGGTTGGGATAGGGTTATATTCACTATGTTCAGGTTAGGTTTCATAAACGCCGGTGCTTTTGACGAAAACTATTCTACGCCATGCAACGGCTACGCTAATAAGATAAAGAACAACAACGACAATGCTGTGTAGAGGGGCAGTGGGGCCGCAGCGGGGCGCCGTACCTCGGACAGGTTAGTGATAGGCGGGTGCCTCTGCAGGGGGGGCGCTTTGGCCGGGGGCACGGGCGGCGCAAACAGGAGTTTTCTCACGGCCGACATGGGCCGGCCCAGCTCCAACGCTGACAGGAGGCCTCGCCCTGCCATCACCTTGAAACATGGGCACCTTGAGGTCCAATCAACCACCACACACCACCCAGGTGGTAGTTCCGCAGTTCACCGTCAAACAAACATCTCATACTAAACTCATTTCCAGTCACACACACATTCTATCAAGGAGAGGAACAACAACAAACTTATTATAGCATGGTAGTTTCCAGTCACACACATTCTATCAAGGAGAGGAACAACAACAAACTTATTATAGCATGGTAGTTTCCAGTCACACACATTCTATCAAGGAGAGAAACAACAACAAACTTATTATAGCATGGTAGTTTCCAGTCACACACATTCTATCAAGGAGAGAAACAACAACAAACTTATTATAGCATGGTAGTTTCCAGTCACACACATTCTGTCTAGGAAAGGAACTCAACAATAAACTTATTATTACAGCACAGTAGTTTCCGGCCACGTACATTCTCTATAGTTTACATCACGGTGAAGTGCATCATACACCACTAGATGGCAGTTCTATGATTTTACCCACACACATTCTAGCTTACTTGTAGATAACATATTCTAGTATATTGGTTTCCAATCAAATGGTGTGATTCATCGACAAATATATTCTAGTATACTGGTTCACTTAAATGATGTGACTCGAAAAAAATAATTATTCTAGTTTATTGGTTTCCAGTGAAACAGTGTGATTCGCAACAAACACATTCTAGTATATTGGTTTCCAGTCAGATGGTGAGACTAAAGAACAAAAATATTCTAGCATAAGCGGTTTCCAGTATAACACTAATTCTACGAAAGTATAACTGCAAAAATCTGATACCAATCAGATTTTCAGTAGTATAAATTCTCTCTAGTAATGAGATTCCACAACAAACAATATATTCTAGCATAGTGGTTTCCAGTTAGTCTAGGAAAATGACTCCAAAACAGGTATATTTTGGCATAGCCAAATATATTTGGTCTGGGACTGTACCTCGACAACAAATATCTTAAGCCCCCAGCCCACATTGAACGCTGTCGCCAACATTGTGGCCAACGTTGGGTGGTTAAAAGCGGTCATGTTGTTTAGGGGGGCATGGAAAATTTATTTGTTGACATAAAAATAAACTAAATATACCTTCATTTTTGTAATTTTTTCAAAAATACGCTATTTTGCATTGGCCATTTGACCTCCTTTTTTATGTGAATACCGGACAAGAGTCCCAACCGTCTGCAGCCAGTGAGACTACGGCATCAGATATTAGGGTATGTTAAGAGGCTGAAAATAGTGGAGAGGGGAAGGAGATGGGGAAGAGGAAGGTGAGGGAGTACCTGGCTACATCTAGTCGCAAACACAGCTAAAGCCATTTCAAGCAACGTTTCAACTCTGTATGGTGGTCTTGAAAACTGACTAATGGGGTTGACCGCCCAACGTTGGCGGCCAAGTCGTCCTGTGCACGTTGGGCCAGCGTGTTGGCCCAATGCATTGGGCGAATGTGTACACGCGCTATTATACCAAAGTGATTTTCTGTCACACACATTCAGTCTAGAACAGTCAGTGATATCACAACAAATATATTTTAGCAGTTTACCTTGTGGTATCTAAAAGCATTCAAACATGTATGTATTTTTTAATTACTGTCTTATATTTTATGTTAGTATGTGTATGTATCAAAAGAAACTTTGGCATTAAAAAAAATATATTATTATTGTGATGCAAATCACTCACCGACATCCATAATTTATTTTGAAAACATATTGTGATGCAGTGGTTTCTTTAATAATTAATTCAAAACTTTTTTTCCACAAAATGATTCTCCTCTGAATGAATAAAACACAACCCACAACAAACTTTTTTCCAAAAATATTTTTTTTGAATATTTGTCATCAATTTTCGCAACCTTAAAAATGAATTAAGACTGAAAATTTAATATATAAAAACATGATAAATAAATAGCTATTATGGTGAGAGAAAAAGAGAATCGCAAGATCCACCTAATTGCTTTTTAAGACGAGTTTACATGTGACCAAAATAACTGAACTATATAAAGCATGGGATAGCAAAGAACCGTAAAAAAATGTCTATTACTGAACGACGTAACATAAATAAAACCCTATTTCTGCCAGTGACGATTTCAGTCATAAGCGAAACTATTCAGTTGTACTTTTTAAAAATGATTTATTTAACCTGGCAACATCGTTTGTTTTCCATTCTGTTGGCACTACCGTGTAAACTCAGATGATAAATCTCAAGCACATAAAAGAACTATAGAAGTAAACAGAACGCCATTAAAATTGTAATTCACCGACACTGTTTTGATGTCATTTAAAAGGCCCGTACCGAGATATCGAAAAATGAACAAGTTTTCTAAATAAAAGTATTTTTATAAAATTAGTATGGTCTCAACACATCCTAAATGTTGTTGTTTTCAAGCGAAGCTGATTGACTCAAGAAATACCAGGACTAAAAATTCTAGTACCTACATACTATATAATAACAGCCTTACTAATAGAAAACACTGCCCAACCGTTAAACGGTGTTTTGTTACTCATTGTATAAAGACTCTAAAGTTTCTATTTTGAATTATTACTAATTAAAAATGTCTTTAACTGGCTGTGAAAGAACTGGCAAAATTGCATTTTGGCAGACCTGCATGTGCGCCATGCGCGTCAATTTCCCAGCAGAGCTTTGATTTGATTTGTGTTTCAAATCATGTTTTTGTTCATAATTTCTATTCTAATGACCACTTCACTATTATGGTAGTATGATTCAATATATTTACGATTATTTGTGTTATTTTTCATCAGTTTTAATACAATAATAATGTCATGTAGTGGATTTAGTTTCATGTTATCGGAAAGGCAAGGTTATTTCGGACATATTATTTTTTAATTGACTGTTACCGCTTGAATTTTATAAAAATTCCTTGCAATCGTTTTTTTTTAAATAATATAAATGCCTTATGCATGTAAATACAATTCGAAGAAATCAATATTTTATATTATGCTTATATTGTGCCAATGTCACTTTTTTTGGTTATTATGTGGGAATTATTATTATAATTTTTAATTATATGAAAGAGTCAAAAGTGAAGTGACAGCTTTCTTGTAAATTCCTTAAAAAAGGACAGTTTTTTTTTTAATTTTTAAAACGATAGTGGTAACCTTTTTTTTAAATTTTTAAATTAAAATATTGCAATTTAAAATTATTGAGGTATATTTCAAATATTAAAAAAAGGTAATTTTGTCTAGTTTCTAAAATTTGTTTTTACGACATCTTCAAAATAAAGAAATATATAGAACATTTAAAAAATCTTGGATAAATTTTGAAATTATTATTATTTCAAGTTCATAGAACACATAAACAACCCTCTTGGCTGCAAGCAATTGAATAAAATTGTTTATCAATTGAATAAAATTTTCAGCGTGTTTTATTTTTTATTTTTAGTAAGGCTGTTAATGTATGAACAATAATGTAAATAACAAAGGTCAGAAATAATAACTCATTTGGATGAGATAAAAATAATCCCAAAAATGTATTGTACGGGGTTTTCCAATAAGAGGTGTTATTTTGAATAGCCCGCTATTTCGGTAGATGTTACTTTTGAAGCCGTCATTTTTTGACATTTGACAAGGAGAAACTACGACATTAATAAAAATGTAACGATACATGCTTCAACAACGCATTGAAATTATTAAAATTCACTTGAGTGAATCAAATGCAAATCATCTTGAGTGATGAGGCCCATTTCCACCTCGGTGGCTTCGTCAACAAGCAAAATTGTTGCATCTGGGGCTCGGAAAACCTAAGAGTTATTGTTGAAAAGCCTCTCTATCCTCAACGTGTGACTGTTTGGTGCGGTTTATGGTCCTTATTTTTTCGAAAATGAGGCTGGAGCAACAGTTACGGTGAATTGATTGCGCTATCGAGAGATGATTAATGATTTTTTATGGCCGGAATTGGATGGTATTGATTTGGACAACATTTACTGTCAACAAGACGGCGCTACGTGCCACACAAGCAACAAAACCATTGATCTTTTACGATTGAATATCAAAATAACACCTCTTATTGAAAAACCCTGTAGTAATTTTATGTCCTTCAAAGAGCATTATATTTTTGTTCTGCACTTCAAAGTCTTGTAACAGGCAACCCTTTCGAGACCCAGTTGGTGCCATTCTCTGCCTGGAAGAAATGCTTCATTTTCCTAACTCTGCACTTTCCATTTGAAGATTTTTTTTTTAATAAATTTAATGGCTTTTCACCCCAATGGAGTGTTCTAACCAGTGTCAAGTAATGTTCAATGTGAATTTGTAAGTAGTGTCTTATAATGTTTTTGTCTATTTGAAGATTGATTCCATTTTATTACCAACAAGTCACGTTTCCTATTGTCACAGCATCAACCATCACCACAAGTAATGACAAACATATCCCAGACTTCATGCAACCACAATTTAAAATACGCATCAGAGACTTTTTGGTTTGTTTGTTTGTGGGAAGAAGTTTAAATGTCATAATAAAATAATTTTTATTCAGTCCAAAATATTAGACAAATTTCCAATAAAAAAATGATGGATCATCATCACTATTTACTTTCTACCAGCGCCTATTATTAAATTTATCACCAAAATATATTTTAAAATAAAATAAAAAATTTTGTACTGTTTAAGAAATATTTCAAATGCTATTCCAACAGGCTACACTACCATGCAAATAAAAAATAAACAAAACTACTTGATGTTCAATAACTTTATTGTGTCGAGCGAAAAATTAAAAACAATATAAAATGGACAACATAAACTTTTACAAAAATATTGTGCGATAATTCAATGAATAAGATACAAATAATATTATTACAAAAATATGAAATACATTATAAACCAAAGTGATTATACAGCCACAACACCAAAAGCATTCAAAATAATATATTAACAGGAGTACGTACAAAGCTACTATCAATAATTACAACAATACTATTCGAATAATATATAATACTGGATTATCATATTTTAGAGATACATTGCATTAAAATGAAACAGTACAATAATAAATAAATAACAAGCAAATAAATAAATAAAATGCAACCTTAATACAAAATAACTCTTTGAAAAGTTATCAAAGTTGTACAAAAGCTTTATCAAACGCAATTAATGTTTATTCAAATTAGATGTGAAAAAAAAATTAAATTAAATATCTTCATAAAAAAATTTATAAGTAAATTGGACGGCGAAATTTTATTTTTAAGTAAATCCTTTTTGAATATTAATCAAATGTGTCTAAAATTTTACTCAAAGCCAAATAGGCATCTTCGCTATTGCATTTTTGGAAACATTTTTTCAGTGTATTTTGATACAACCAATCAAAAAAGGTCTTGACTCCTCCCAAGTGACATGAAACATGGTCACACTTAGAGCGATAGACGTTTTCGCCTTCAGAACCGGATCTACCACAGAACAGTAGCTTGAAACATTGGCTACTTCGGTTTGGACAACCATTAAAATATTTCAAGCAAAATAAGGATTTGAAACATTGACCGCATTGCGTACAACAATCGTCCAGATACTGCGAACATCTGTAATATTCCACGTAATTCTGGTTGATTCGATTCTGAATGAGTTCGTAACGCCTCTGGCGGCAGTATTCACAGACAGAGCGATAGGAGTTAATACATCGATTTGCCGCCACCGATAAAATGATTTTGGTCCGGCGGGACCGTCTCACCTCTTTCCCCTCGGGCATGTCGTCCGTGAACTTGACGGAGTGTGTGCGTGACGCCTCTCGCTCGACCCAGCTGTCCGAGTCCGACTCCGCATTGTCGTTCAGGCCGGATCGTCGCTTCTCTGTTGCATACGAATAGAGGAGTTAAGTCACAACATTTTCAAAACACATACCAAAATTCTTCTAATAGATAATTAAACATCATACTGGGATTTTGATTTGATATTCATTAATGTAAAATTTGCATTTTGCAAAATCACTGTATATAACTAACATATCGTCACCTTACTATTTAGGAATGAGTATATCTGTTTTCAAAAAAATTCAAGTGTAAGTGTTGAACAATTTATTTTGAATCTTTCAAAATAAATTTCTTAAACGTTTTTTTCTCACTTAAAATATTTTTCTGAAATAGTCAGGAAATCTAAATGGTAATGTGACAGTATGGTCTAAATAAGCATAATATGAATTTGTGCTACAATTAATTAGACATTTTTGTTTTCATTAGCAATGTTTTTTGAAAGGAAGGAACCTGCCAAAACTTCAAAATTCTACATCAAATATACAGAAATACATATCATTACAACACAGGAAATAATAAAAAGGAAATTCTGATAAATTTTTGTCATTGAGAAGAGATACTTTGTTTGAATGAAGACACAAATTACAGGAATAGATTTCATTCGAACATGGGAAAATAAAAAATCAGAAATATGAAATTTGAAAACCTTAGATAAGTTTTTTTAAATTAATGAAGAGATTGAGATCGTATAAAATACATACATATTTCATTTATAGAGGCTACCAAGACTTAAGGAGTGAAAGTGTAGTATAATATAATTCATAATTTAGCATTTACATTTTAAAAACCGTTCCATTTAAGTTGGGGTTGAGATATATTATTGGCTAGATTTACAATGGAGTAAGCAGCAGATGAACATCAATAACGTTGTATTGAAATAAGTCCAAATAGGATGAGAAGTGAGCATTTTGAAATCTTTATAATATATGTAGGCACTTAACCAGTGGACTGCCGATGGGTCTCTGGAGAACACGCAAGGATTCTAATTAACTGCTTGAAAAAAGTATGAAAAACAAAATCAGCATTGTTTGGGCTAGTAAAATTTTAGGTTCCACTTTTGATTTTTATGAATGGCGCCTCTCTGAAGGCTGAAATTTTTTTTTTTGTTTTATGCTCCAGCCTTCAACAGGTTAATAGATGAGAATTTGGTTTAAATTGCCAATTTTTTATTTATATTGCCATATTTTCCAGAATAATTAATTTAGAAATAATTCCAAAAACCACTAAGATTTCCTTCCAATCAGTGGTAGTTCTTCACAAGGGGACACTGGGGACAATCCCACCCCAGATATTCCCGAAACCTACTAAAATAAAATAAATATTAGTGGAACCTAAAGTTTTATTAGCTCAAACGATACTGATTTTGTTTTTCACACATTTTTCGAAGCATTAAGGTCAAAATCGCATCACAAATTATTCCAACAAGGATCATATTAGAATGCTTGCATGTTCTCGGGAGACCCATCGGCAGTCTACCGGTTAAGGATAATATAAAAAAATATTTTTTCGGTATAAAACTGGCTATTCTGAAGAAACCAAATGTGTTAGATTATATACCATTTTCATAAATATATAAACACATTATCTGGTAAGATGGTGCAATTTACAAAAAAATCCATTTGAGAAAAACAAATAAGTTATTACAAAAATAGTATCAGTTGGAGCGTGGCGAAAATTTTGCATCGGCCATCAAGAAGTTAATAATTGTCTATTTTAAATGTGCATTTCTTTTACTTAAATTTTTGACCGATCTATCATCTGTCAAAGATTGACTGTATCTGAATCTCTAAAGATTTTTAAAGTTTACTAATGATGTTCGAAAGGTAAATTTCTGATGTCTCTCTAATTTATCAACAAAAAAATATCAATTTTTCACTTGTAGCAAACACTTTGTGGGTATACATAATTATAATAATTAAAATAAAATAACTTTGTTTAAATACCACTTTATTGTATATATTTATAACCAACCGGTTTCAGTTCTCATATTTTGTAATAAATTCCTGTACAATAGTATCCCCAACATCGCAGTAAATAAAAACCATGGTTGGCGTAGAATTTTATACATTAATAATTTCTCGTCCTCATGTGTTTTAAAATTTCCAACAGAAATTAAAGCCGCTTTTTATACCAATAATAACCTAGGTAAACTTTTAATTAACTCAAAAGATAAAGAAAATAATTTAAGCCATTCTGGCATCTATAAACTTAAATGTAACGACTGCGAAGCATTTTACATTGGTAAAACTGCAAGAAATGTTCAAACGCGGGTAGTTGAGCACTTGAGATGCTTAAACAACATAGGTTTTTCGGAATTTGCAACACATTTAATAGATAAAGATCACTCATTTGATAAGCCTTCAGGTGTAGAAGTATTACATAGAAACGGGATAGGTCTACGCCTCAACAATTTAGAAGCACTCGAGATAAAAAAATCCCTTAAAGTCAATAAAATCAATTTACTAAATAAACAATTAGATTTAACAAACAGCCCCATTTTAAATATATTTCCATTTCCTGCACCTATGTTTACCCCCTCTCTCCTACCTAAGTCTTCCACCCCCACTAAAGTTGATGTTCTCTCTCCCTCTTCCAGCTTAACTATAAGTACCCATACACCTTTGTAATTAATTTAATATGTTTTTATTAACCCTGATGAAGGTTCGGGCTGAACTGAAACCGGTTGGTTATAAATATATACAATAAAGTGGTATTTAAACAAAGTTATTTTATTTTAATTATTAAAAAAATATCATTACATTGTAAAGAAAATTGACAATATTTGATCTTGATAGGCAATGATCCTGAGGGAAATATTGTATAAATACCTTCAGCATCACAAATCCTACCATAATTATAATACCTATCGAGATTTTAATTTATTTTGTGATTAGACGTCTGATTGGTTGCAATTGTCCAAGAATAGTTTATATATTCTCCGGACAGTGAGATTTCAGTACACGTAAAAAATGTCAGCACCACAGACATAAGAATATACAGGGTGTCCGGAAACTCGTAGTACAAGCGGGAAACTGGTGAATCTACATCACATTTGGAGTCGATTTTGTAGTATATATTTTTTTTATTTGAGCTTTCGTTATCGAGTAAATCGAGTTTGAAGTTGATTTTTTTTTTTTTTAATTTTTTTTTTTTTAATCAAATTATTATAAATTATTACTGAAGATCAAAGTACCCAACTAATTAAAACTATTTGAAAGTAAAACAAATGAAGAAACTCGGATTTGAAGCATTATTTTGAAATCACCCTTCATTTAACCCGGTGTAATCATAAAATATTTCTGCTCTGCAGGGTTAAAACATCTGTTATTCAACCCTAAACACCAGAAAAAACTTTAACCCTAAAATAGACGAAAAATATTTTTTTTTGGTTTTTTTTTTTTTTTTTTGAAAATGCTCAAATCAAAAAACTTTATGTTTTTTTGGGTTCCCCATGTGGTGTAGATTCTCCAGTTTCCCGCTTGTACTACGAGTTTCCGGACACCGTGTATAGACTAGAAATTAAAGGTGAGGGGTAAAATCAACTGTTGAAGAACGAAGGGGGTAAAGCTGACTGTGATTCGTCAATAAATCAATCTGACAGTATATAGGCATCTCGCATTTTAATATCACCATTTAGTTCTTAAAAGTAAAATCTGCTTTTGAATGAATAGACATTTTTACATGGGAGCGCAAATTACTCGCCACGTTATGAACAAATTTGCGAAGTCCAAATTCGGCAAAAAAAATTTCTTCTATTTTCAGAGTCGAATATTTTGTTTACGTATTTAGTTAAGACACTTTTATAAGTGTTCATAATTTACTTTCCAGTAACAACGATGCGCACACTTGAGAATCGCTACATTCGACCAGATGTATCTCGATGTGATAGTATATGTTTCTACAACTGATTCATAATATACGATGTGAATAAGCTTAAAATGATGCTTACATATGGAATGTAATACGACAATTGGGTTTATTCTCTTTTCCACATCTATTTTTACAAGTTTTCATATCACAAGCCACTATTTTGCCGTGTTATTTCATAAAATGCCTCGACCATAGCTCGACGCTAGTTCGAACAAGAATGATGACGTCACATTCTCAAGATTCACAGGAAGCCATACGCGAGCCCAGCCGGCTCCAATGGAACCGGTATGGGGAGTGGGGAATAATACGCTTTTAATCACTTAGGGCAGGTCTACTAATATTCATATGTCTATGGTCAGCACCCACCATCGAAGAAATGCTCTGTACACCACTGCTTACGATGTTTGTCAAGGACTGGTCAAAAAAGTCCTTTTAAATTTCTGTTGTTAAGTGACTGAAAAAAATTTTTTTCAGGAAAATGTGTGTTTTACTGTACCTACAATTTACGGAAATCAACTTTTGCACACCCAACTTAAAAGCACAGTTATAAATGAAAACAATATTTACACAAAATAACTCATACATTATACAAGAAGCTCAAAAAACTACACAAATGCTAAGTAATATTAACAGGATTACACTAGAAAGCGTGAATTTGGCATGGAAATGTGGGTTGATTGAGTGGTTGGTTGCTTGGTTGGCGTGCACTTACCTTCGATCTTGTCCAAGTCCTGGGAACTGAATTTCTGGTCCGCCCTGTAGAGTCGCCCGCTGCCCCCGTGCGATGCGTGTTCCAATTCTGCGTGTTTGAGAGTTGTGATGTGCGACGTTTTTCTCGGCACGTCAAGTACTTCCCATCAATTCCATTTTAACCACAATCCAAAAAAAAACTCAAATAAACTGTGAGCTAATTACAATTTGATTGAAAGCTAAAACGGGCCGAGAATCGGCTTTTAAACGGGGACCATTCAAATCTCACGATTCAAGATGGCACTGATCAACAATTTGATGATCGTAAAATGTTAATGAGTGTAAAACAATTTAAGAAACTAACCAAGTAATTTCTAAGAAAAGGTAGTAAAACTATTCTTAGTAATATGGAATCCTGTGTTGATCTTTAAAGTCTCTGGTAAAAGATAATCTTTGCTGTAAAAAGTTGCTCTGTTGCCAGAACCTTAATATCAGGTAATTCAAATTTTATGAGAAGGAATATTACATTCCAATCGCAATATAAATTTTTTTGATTACATTTTAATTATTCAAAGGAAACTTTTTGAATTTGAATTTGTTAAAGGCCTCTTTATATGTAAACCTCTTTTGTATTGTGTTTTAAATGGAATTGACTAGAGTGAAAAATAGCAAAATGATTTGTGTGCACACCAATAAAATAGTTAAGCAAGCCCAATTTATATTGTTGTAGAGTTCTCTTAGCATAACTTTCCTAGGATACAAGAATAAAACTGGACAAAACATTTTACTGTCACCAAATTACATGGAATTTTTGAATAGTTTTGAGAAAAGAACTCTAAAAAGTTAATGTATCAAGTTTCGAGTATATTTTACATTATTTATTGTGTACTCAAGTCTTCGACACTATCTATACATACTTAACTGCTGTTGTTTTCTGTTATGCAATAATATATTCACAATAACATCTATGCGGGCTTAGGTGAGAGCTCCAAATGCCAATATCACTTGTAATTATGATTGTAAAAGGATTCTTGATAAAAGACATGCCCAAGGAGCATTACTTTAAAACGTATTACTTTGAATGTAGAATAAAACGGATCTCTTTGCGTAATCCAGAAAAGTGTGAAAAACAGAAAACTACAGCAGCCATTAGTTTTATAATATCCATATTAAACCTATCTCTAGCCATGCAATGTACAAATGTACATAGCTATGTGATATATATAACACCTGTACATAAATTATGTTTACTGTATAAAACTGTGTAATGTGTAGGTACTAAAAAATAAGAAAAGAAGTGGAAATTTACATTAAAATTACATATTCTACATTTTGAAGATTATGAACTTATATTTTGGATATTATAAACTACTTATTACAGTAGTTTTAATCCATATAATATTGTATATTATCAGTGTATTTTCTTAGCTATGTGCTGAAAATATGACCATTGTGACAAATAAATATCTACACAGAAAATAAAAATAAAATAACAAAAAAACATTTGTACACTTTATGAGAAATTACTTACATACACAACTAAAATTATAAAAATCTACATACATATAAATATTATTATTTTAGATGTGTTGGACAATATTCTTGTGTTAGTTGATATCTGGATTGGCAAAAGTTTCAGACAAGGAAACATTGGTTCACATTTCCAGAAAATCCAGCAACACATTTAGATTACTGAGAGGTGAGCGATCTATTACAACAAATAGTTGAAGGAAAGAATGTATTTGTGTAATTATAATCTGCCGTATTATTAGAATCACTCATTAATTGCAAAACTTTTTTTAAATTGTATGTTAGGTAAGGCTGTATTGAAACCAAGTAAGCGATGGTGATGTTTCCATTAGAAATGCATCAGTAAAAAGACATCACAAGACATACATACACAATGTGCAAACAATGCAATCAATGCAGTGACAAAAATGCTATAAAAAGCCATAAATAATGCATTGTTGTATTCAAAGCGAAAAAAATAACACAAAATTCAGCCATACAAAGGAGAAAATATTCACATGTTCATTGATTATGTACATAGGTTTCGTTCATACCTGGCTGCTTGGTGTATTCGAGCTGCGGGAGGAGGAAGCATGTGAGGACATTCTCTCCCGTCACCAAGTCTCGGTCGGTTTGGAATGTAAGCATCGGTTGGGCTTGGTTCTCTGACAGCCACACGGCTTTCAGGTTGAGATTCACAAGTGAATAGGGCAGATATTCCAATCTACAAATAACGGAAGTTTATACAAATGAGTTACGATTTATAATGGAACAGGTAAATATACTATTTTTGAGGTAATTTGACTACAGTTTTAAACCTTTGAACACTGTACGCTAGCAAACCGGCATGAAGAAGCAAAGTATATGCCCGAATGGCCGGTTTACTGGCCCCAGCATCTACTATCATTACCCCATGGACCTCTTTTATTAATCTTAGTGGTAAGCCACCAGTAATAAATCTTAACTGTAAGAAGTTATTAGTTATAAGTCTAAGTAATAGGGCATAGGTTATATGTATAAATTAAGACATAAAGCACCTTTGAGGTGATTTTCGCACAAAAATTGAAGTGATTTTCGCACAGTGATATGGAAATGATCCAAACAATATTTAATGACCTAAGTGAGAAAAAGAATTGCACTTATAGAGGGAACGGGCTTGTTAATGAGAGAGTTGCGATGTTGCCCAGGCTCACTTACAGAATGAGTGCTCTACGGGAAGTCATTACCTGTTCCCGCTGACGTCCAGCACATGCAGCGAGGCACAGTTGCCCAAGTCCTTGGGCAGCGCAGTTAGCTTGTTGTCCCTCAGGCTGAGCACGCCCAGTTGGCCGAGGCGGCCCACCTCCGAGGGGATGGAGCTGAGGGAGTTGCGGTCTACGTTCAGGTTGGTCAGCTTGCTCATGTTGCCTAGACTGGCCGGCAATTCCATCAGGAAGTTCTCCGTGAGAATGAGCTCTTGCATGTTTTCACACCTGAAATTGTAAAATTTATTATTTAATTATTGTTTCCATGTATCTAGTACATCCTCCAGCAGAAATGCGTCAGTAATCAGAAAGTCCCAAATTTGGAAAATAGGATAAATAAATACAACACAAAGGGCATGTCAGCACATATACTGAACGACTTTAAACATTGATTCAAATTTTAAAATGGACATATAATTTTGTTGTCTTGATTACAATTTTGTTCAATAAAAAATAAATATTAAATAAAAGTTCTATCACACGTTTCAACGGATCATTAGTTATGCACCCTACCTCATCTGAACGGGGCTGCTAGAAATGTGCTTAACATGTGATGCACTAGGTTGTACCCAGTGGCGAGATGAGATAGTAAAAAAATTTCATATAGCAAAATGACATATATATTTTTTACTCCAAATAAGCTCAGGATTCGCTGGTTAAAGTCTTTCAGATACATGCCGATACATCCTGTATATATTTAGAGGGAGAAAAACATATTTTCTCTGAATAAAAGTATCTGAGAAAACCACTTACACTATAAGCAAACAATTTTGATTAATACATATAAGAGTTATTTCAAAATTACAGTTAGCACGACCCACAGATCACAATGAAAGTAAAGGCTTGCAAAAATCCGACATTCCAAATGTTAATCTTATTGATTCTCTAATTCCAGATGGTTTCCGGGGTTTAGGGTTCCCACGTGTGGATGAAAATAGGCAATACTCACATTCCGATATTGACGTTGAGCGTGTGCAGACGGTTTTGGTCTAACTTGAGGATGGTGAGGCTGGTAAGCTGGCACATGCCGTCAGGAAGCGTCTCCAGCAGGTTCTGCGACAGGTGCAGGTCCGTCAGCGAGGACAGGCCGCCGATCTCCTCTGGGAGCTTCTCTAACCTGCAAATTTATTCCAAAATTTTAACTTAATAAACAAGTAGTAGTATTATACAAGGTAAATCGTAAAGGTACCACTTGATTTTAATAAAACAAACTAAAACACAAAACTTGTTGTCGTTGTTTTTGTTTATTTGTACATGCCCAATTAGGGCTTTTACATATGATACATACAATTAAAAATACATTGGATATAATCAGAGAGTAAAAGAGATATAACAATTAAAACATGTACCAAGTATAAAAATATTAACTTAAAAGCAACAAACAGAGTAAACTATAGAATGCACATTCCTATAACTTTATATACATTGAAAATTTATAAACATTACAAAGCTATCAAGATAGACATACAGTTTTAATAACAAGGTTTTTATAGGCTGTTCATTTAAAGTAGGTATTCTACCTGCAAATCTGATTCTTTGCATGAACAAAAATTGATGTTTTAGTAGTATACGAAGTGG
This sequence comes from Hesperophylax consimilis, assembly GCF_061612785.1. Classification (NCBI taxonomy): domain Eukaryota; kingdom Metazoa; phylum Arthropoda; class Insecta; order Trichoptera; family Limnephilidae; genus Hesperophylax; species Hesperophylax consimilis. The sequence continues at coordinate 12,599,689 of NC_142849.1, forward strand.
TAATGGCGGTAATTTGGTCAAAGACGTCCCAAAAATATGCTGCAATATTATTAATTAAATAAAAAGGATTTGACAAACTACCCAATTATTTTAGTTTTAATATTCTCAGTATGGTAATAGCGGGTTCAGGTGCCATCTAGCATCCAAATGACAAGCTATTGCATATAACTACCGTGGGTCACTTTAAATTTCGTCCCCAAACTATCTCCTTTCTTTCTCTTTGCTATACAGACAAAGAAGGTGAACACTATCCTGTCTGATGTATGCTTTGTATCATAAAAAAATTATTTTAAAGGGGTTTTCGGACATGATCTTGGTGAAAAAGAGATATCTATGACCTAAGATTATTAGAGGGGTCAAAAAATGTCAGTCGAAAGTTTTTTTATGTGATAAACGATAGCCATCTTGAACTTGAATGTTAGTTTGCGAAATTATGTTTATCATTGTTGACGTAATTTGCATGGAATAATTTAAAATGTCAAATTCTGTGGATATAATATTGAAAGAAATCGCAAACAATTCATTGAATCATGTCAAATGTATTCAAATAAAATTTATGTAACAATAGGGAAAAATAAAGAGTCTAAAACAATATTTTGAAATGTGGATTCGTGGGTACAATAAAATGTATGGTACTTTTGCTGTTATTGTTTACTTTTTAAGTCAACTGATGAACAACTTTTTAGTAAATAATTAGATAAATAATCTTACATTGAACAATATTGTACCAACGACCTCAGAATAGGAGAGTACCAGTAAATTAATTGCATACATTGGCGTTTTTATAATATTCACTACGCATTAGCAATTTTTCAATTAACCTTCCACTTCTGGACCCCTACAGCCGCCTCTGGTAAGAAGGCTTAAGTAAGTAAAAAAACTAAGTAAAAAAGTAAACAACTGTTGTTTTAATACCGACAGAATTCATTGCTGCATTCAATCGCTTGAGTGCCACCGTATTTATATGGATACGGAGGCACAATCAAAAATATCATTTCTTTGAGCTATTCTGGAGAAATTACTTATGGTAGATTGTATAATATTTTTTATCAATATATATAAACACACTATCTGGTAATACGGTACAATTTACAAAAACATAATTGTGCAAAAAACAAACAAGTTATTACGAAATAGAATCAGCTGGCGGATGACAAAAATTTAACTTCCGTACACCAATAGATACACACCAATAGAATTAAATGTTCTAGTAGGAACTGTAAGAATTCACTGAGATGTTTAAGTAACACTGTACGAGTAGTTTAAAGAATATGACCACTGAAAATACTAAATCATTATTTTAAAGTTTATTATAGTAATGCGCATTTGCAATGAAATAGCGCAAACCGCTATACAAGTATTAGTTTTAGTACAGTGAGAATCTACTAAGATGTTTTAGTATTAATAGAATCCACTAAGATGTTTTAGTACTAATAGAATCCATTAAAATGTTTTCGTAGCGAGAATCCACTAAGATGTTTTAGTACTAATAGATTCCATTAAAATGTTTTCGTGGCGAGAATCCACTGAGATGTTTTAGTGCCGATAGAATCCATTAAAAGGTTTTAGTACAAAGAGAATCCACTAAGATGTTTTAGTGCTGATAGAATCCATTAAAATATTTTACTATTGAGAATCCGTTAATTGTAATATATTAATCCATTTCAGAAGTAAAAGTAGTAAATAAGGATGGAGTTTTATAATAGATCTTAGGAGAAAGGGCTGCGCGGCCTTTATCATACAAAACTTTAATGAGCCCAAAATACCCAACCAAACTGCATAGTTACTTTTAAATCAAAAAACGTGCTAAATATCTATTACGGATACATGGGCCATTAATAAAACATTTTCCATGATTTTAGAAGCAACTTTAACAATTATTTTTAAAATTTTGCCCTACACCTACTATGTAAATAATACGAAAAAGCATTATTTAATGGCTTAAATTTAAATTACAAATGACTGATGTATTTTGACCGGTCGGTGGCCGAGTTGACATCGCGCTTGGGTCCCACCCAGGCGTAGCGTGTTCAATTCCTCGGCTGGCTAAGTCCTCCATCACAACACAAGCGACATTTTCAGTTTACTGTGGTGGTAGTAGGAGATTTTCAAATATTGTCAGGTTATTCGTAACCCGGGAATATTTGTCTTTCTTTCAATAAATTTTTTTTTTTAAATGTTGGAAAACAAATTTGTCATATATAACTTGTTTAATTTCACCCAAAAAACCCTTACTTTTAAAATTTTAATTCTATCAAATTTTATATTCCTTAAATTTATCTAGTAGGTTGGGCAAGATTATTTTTTTTAATAATTACCATTAACATCACAAAGTTAAAATAATAACAATTATTGGATCATTTCTATAGCGCTGCTCTTGTGAGAAAATCACCTCAAGTACGCTTAACAACTTAATTTTTACATTTATCCCATTCCCTACCACATAGACTTGTAACTATTATTTTTTTTTCGATCTATAGTTGCCTATAAAATCGTGAATTTTTTTACTCTTTATTTTTTTACTCTTTCATAATTTAAAACACAATTAAATAAAGTAACCTTTTGATTAAAACAATAATTATTCACTTATATTATTATTAGAAGTATTTTGGCTTCAAATTAAAATTTAAGTTTTTTATGAATAATGTTTTGTTTGTTTTATTGCTGCTGATAACAATAATAACTACTGTATTACAAGTGTATTGAGTCAAGGTTAATAAAGATGGTTTATCATCATAATAATGTGTTGTTTTGTGCAGAAAAAGTGTGCCAATGCCACAACACTGAGAAATTTGTAATAATACAAAATATCATAACTTGACGATTACCATTACCACCCAGTGATTACTCTGTGAATATGATATAATAGAGTACCTACGTAAATAATAGTTATTGAATAATAATAATTGGATAATTTATATAGCGCCGTTTTAGTGAAAAATTAACTCAAGATCGCTAAAGAATTGAAGATATAAAATTAATAACTCTTGCCACTCAATGGGGTTATTCATCTATCTTAAGCAAAGATGTATGTGAATATTGAAGTGTTATTTATTTGAAGGTATGCGTTACCTGTTTTCTGAAACATCTAGGCAGACTAGCGAGCTCAACTGTCCCAATTCTGGTGGAAGAGATTGCAATTGGTTATGATCCAACCACAGTTCCTGCAGGGCTGGAAGGGACCCGATGTGTCCAGGCTGAAATAACAAACAAATGTTCATATTTATAGATTTCAAAGGGCCAGAAAGCATTTCAAAACTAAACACGTCAAATAAAAGTGGTTTCCATGCGGGCATCCCATGAAAACGCGTCTATTAGCAATGTCCGGTAAAACAAAAATGTACCAACATAAAAAAATATTAAAAAATCTTCCATAAGGTTCAACCCCTTAGTGGTTGAGATTAATAAAACAAATGTTACACACATAAATACGTATTGAAAGAAAACACAGATGAATTCTTGCGTGAAGGACATTATATATTGAATTAAATAAATATTAATAAAAACTGACATAATCAAAACATTGGTGAAATGATAAAATCTCTGATCAATACTGAAAATGTTAACAATACTCATGAATTAATATAATTTTCACAATTTACCACGTGATATATTAATTTTTTTAAATCTCTAAATGCGCTATGAAAAGGGGGGCCCATGAACACATAATTAGTGAAAAGGGGGGCCCGTGAACACATTATTGGTGAAAAAGAAGAAAAAAAATCAATCAATACTGCAAAATGTTACAATAATCATGAATATATGAATCATGAACAGGGATTCGGGCAGCGACTTGATGAGGTTCATTCGCGGCTCACATTGAATAAAGGACATATCAGGAAATGAACTCACCAAGTCTTCAATCTCATTGTCCCCCAGGTCGAGTCGCTCCAACTTGGTCAGGTTCTTGAGGGATTCGGGAAGCGACTTGATGAGGTTCTCGCGCAACTCGAGGGACTGGAGAGACACCAAGCTGGAATGAAAAATAAGTTTGTAATATAAACAAAATGTTGTGGTTAAATTTTTTGACAACATTAATGATCTTTCAACAACACAAAGCAGAGACAACCAAATGATTTTTCACAATGTAATAGCTATTGTGGGTATGAACCCCATAATATACCTACTCCGCATAAATGTGATGATAAAAAAATTATAACTAACAAAGAAAGGATATCGATGTGGGAGATGGAAAATTCGGAACTTGTAAATATGTACTGTACTGAAATGCGTTGCCGCCTGCAAAGGAAATTATAATTTTGCGTCATTTTTAGCTTTATGTTTACCGTAGGCATCAACCAACCGCAGGTCTAAAAACTATAGCAGGGCGCTGCCAATCTTTTGTTTAATACTCGTAATTATGTAACTGAAGAGTTACGTTTTATTATGGCGTACCTGGATAGAAATTTAGGCTGATTTTTAAGGTACGGACGAGCAGGCGGAAGCCGGAGAAGTTGTCATGTGTACTTCTACTTTTTGTGGTTTTTTAATGGTTATTGTTTTTATTTAAACATGTTAGGTGCTTGCTTATTGACTTTTAGCCAGATAGTTGTCGTACAGAGTTGAATTTAACAATAATTAATAGTCCAGGTTTGGTAAGCATGAAACTAAGAAGTACGTCATTTGACTCATCAGAACAGAAATTGACGGCGCAGTACGCAAATAAATTATATATAATACGAACAAATGATAAACGAAGAGTTTATTATTTGTTCTAAGAACGGTACAAACTTTGGTGTGCTTTTTCATGAATTCATAATTTATTCACCTGCTTGGAAAGGGTACACCGGGTACACTAAATGCCAAAAGCTTCCGGGCCTTTTCCGGGTCTTCTGGGACATTTTGAAATATTAAATAGCATCTAGATGATTTTCACTGCGTAAATATTTTTCCGTACATGGTTAATAGGTTTTTCGTCATATTTTTCAAAAAAAAAAAGATTTTGAGACATCAAATACATACACTTTTGACATACGACTTTTTTTTGTTAAATTTGGTATTCTATCCAACGAATATAAAAGGGTGTAAATATAATGTAAATAATAAAGGATAGAAGAAAAATAATTAACCGAATTTATTTTCATTCTTCTTGGCGAATAGCATAGTAATAATTGTAATTATTCATTCATAATAAAGGATAGAAGAAAAATAATCAACCGAATTAATTTTCATTCTTCTTGGCGGATAGCATAGTATCAACTGTAATTATTCATTCCAATAAAGGATAAAAGAAAAATAATCAATGGAATTCATTTTCATTCTTCTTGGAATTGTAATTATTCATTCAAATAAAGGATAGAAGAAAAATAATCAACCGAATTTATTTTCATTCTCCCTGGCGGATAGCATAGTATCAATTGTAATTATTCATTGCAATAAAGGATAAAAGAAAAATAATCAATGGAATTCATTTTCATTCTTCTTGGAATTGTAATTATTCATTCAAATAAAGGATAGAAGAAAAATAATCAACCGAATTTATTTTTATTCTCCCTGGCGGATAGCATAGTATCAATTGTAATTATTCATTCCAATAAAGGATAAAAGAAAAATAATCAATGGAATTCATTTTCATTCTTCTTGGAATTGTAATTATTCATTCAAATAAAGGATAGAAGAAAAATAATCAACCGAATTTATTTTCATTCTTCTTGGCGAATAGCATAGTATTAATTGTAATTACTCATGGAATAACTACTAATGGCGGTTCTTCCTTCTTTTTCCTTTAAAATTGTTGTAAATTAGGTAGAATGCGCTAGTATATGATTAAGGCCACGAACTAAGCGAGGATCAAAGCCCTAAATAACATTAAAAAGGTGAGTCGTAAAGGCCAAAATTCAACCTTTGAGAAATTAAAACGTCTTAATCAGTCATGTCGTGAATAATCGCCTGAGTTGAAAATAAACTATGATTTACGTAAACGTAATAATTTCAATGTGAACTAATGATGATTATGGGTAACGAACACGCGCCTTTAACCCCGTGTCCGTAATTCTAGGAACCTGACCTCTATTAAACATAATAATATTAGATATATTACGTTCATTCTTATTCATCTAGTGGTCTCTCGTAAAGATAATAAAATAATTTTCTGATAAAAAAATATTTTACAGCAGGTACTCTAGCGCTTGCCTAAATTTTCCAAGCAAATACTTTCAATTTTGAAAATGAATCTTAAATTCAAAACAAACGTTCTAGAGTTCATTGAACCGGAGTAACGAGTCTGTTATCTAGTACAATTTCGCAAACGTTGACCATCAGATCTCGCACATTAAAATAGGATACATTTATCCAAGACGCTATCTAGATTGCATTTAGATCGAGTTGAATCTTACGATCTACTAGTTATAAATCACTAGTGATATGTTATAAGTCAAGTGATAGGAATAGATTAAATGCGTAAATTAAGTTCTTAAGCGCCCTTGAGATGATTTTCTCGCGAAATCGGCGCTATACAAATAATCCAATCATCATTATTACACATAAAGGTAGCAGCCAATAAAAACATGCGTTAAGAAAATGAAGATAATGTCGGAAGGTCTCATTCTAAGTATGATACAGTTAAATATGACCGAAAGAAATAAGGACGCATTAGCGCAGTGGTTAGAGCATAATATTATTTTTTACAGCATCGTGAAAGTGTTCCCTGAATTGCGCAGAAAAGTTGTTATTTATTGAAAAGGTGGGCGAGTATGCACTGTATTATATTACATTTTTTCGGACTCACTGCCCAAATTCAAACGTGGCATCATGTCAATAATATAAACTGTTCAATGCGCACACTCACACATACATTCACACACAGATATACATTACACACGTCACCTGGTAATTAAGGTATATACATACCACTTATAAGACATTACTAGGAAACATATCATAGGTACCCTACATAAAATATTTAATTGTTTCATCACTGTAACTCATATACTGTTTGTTTCATATCATATCATATCATATCAAATAAATATAATTGGATGTTTCAAAATGTAAATGTACACGTCTCACATAAAAATAGCAACTTTTACAAACCAGATATATTTTTTTAAATACGCATTTACAATAGTAATATTATGAATTGCAGTCGGATAGTTTTCTCTGCATCAGAAAATAGCAGCATGTAAAACAAGAATTTTGGAGATAGTTGAAAGTTTGTTTAAAGTGATAATAAGAGAAGATAACAGCATACCACGAACTTATCGCCTGTTTTATCTTAGAGGTGTGTCATCTTTTAAAAACAGCACATTCTACAGAAAACAGCTAAAGATATTATAATCAGGGTAATCACAATCAGTTTTCAATTTAGAGACCTCAACTCGAAGTGAAGTTGATGTGAAACCAGTGTGAATAGTATTAAATTTACTATGCTTTTTATTGCTGCGAAAGATGGTATACAGTGATCAAAGATAATACATTACATAATTATCTTTGATAGTGATGGTAATAATCGAAATATCCGTTTCCGAAACATTTTGACGAATAGATGTTTCGAATTAGTCGCTTGGATCCCTGACCATGACGTTTTTAGATTCGGTTTTCTAAAAAAAGAATAAAGAAGAATCTACCTCCTATCCTTTTTTTATTTAATGGTTGTACCTTGTACCTACACTGTTTTCTTATTTGACAATAGAAAAACATGAAACAAACAATAATATTTTTTGGCATTAACTACGTAACAATTTGTATACAGTTTTGTTTTATTGAGTTTTATTTTCCAATGTACATTTGTTACTAAAATTTTGTTTAAAGTATGACTACTAGAAATGTAAAAACTAGAATCAGAGAGCATGAACCCTGTTTACGAAATACTAACTATTACGAGTTTGCTAACCATTTGATAGAGACAGGCCATAGCTTCAACAAAGAATAAACTAAATTTAATTTATTTAATCTATTAATTTAGTTAACAAAATAATAGCACTCTGTGAGTCACGATTGTCAATGTTTCCCTGTTTTGTTGACTCCTCCCACCATTCTCCCCCCCATCCCCCACCCCCTTCCCCTTTAAGATTGCTAGTTAATGATACTGTTGTGTCGACACCGGTATCAAAGTAAACAAAAATTAAGTAACAAATGTACATTGAAAAATAAAACTCAATAAAACAAAAAAAATAATAAGGTTACCTTCATTATTTTGAACATTCAAATGAATATTTCAGGGCTTCATAGCCCATGATGGAAATAACTTAACTTTAAATTGAATTAAAAATTCCAGATAGAAAATGTCCAAACTAGGTAAAATTAACTAACTAAAATAGGATAGTAGATTTTTCTGCTTGATACAGACAAATTTTCTTCTATATAATCATATCGTCTTCCTTAGAATCAGTCATATTAAAATGTTAGTAATAGGTAATAATACAGTATTCAATGAATAAATCGTTAGATAATTGATTGATTATTTCGAATATTATGACTAAGGATGGGTTGTTTCGGATAATTTGAACAATTCTTCAAATTTCAAAGTAAATTTTCAAGTTCTGTGAAAGTTCTATTACCATTTCAGTTTTGTCAAGTAACTGGCCTATAATGATATAATAACAAAACTTTAATAGGAAATTCACAGAACTCGCAAATTAACGTTGAAATTTGATGAATTTTTCAAATTCTAAGAAACAACCCATCCCAAGTGATGACAATTGAATAAAATTGATTGATTATTTCGAATATTATGACTAAGTGATGCCACTGAAGAACTTATGAGTTTGCATTAATTTCGTCATGTTTAAATAATAGGGTAGTGTAAAATGACGCAAACCATTGAACATACCGTTTCATGCAAAATCATAATAACTTTATAATTAGGATCGAGGGCGATGATCAGTGGTAAGTTCCCAGTTCCTGTCCAAACAACAAAGCTTTGTTTTCATAAAAAAAACTTCAATGAATGAATGAATTATTAATAATATGCGGGGATCTGATAGTAAAAACATATTTCCGACTTGTTCTTATTCACACAGGGCGGTCGACCGTGAGGTTCCGGAACCGAGCGGTTCGACGTGAGATCACACTACACGTATACGTTACGTACACACGTCAACGGCTACCGCACGTTTTTGCTGCTCCTCAAATTTAATGTCTTTAGCGTCTCTTCCAAAGAATACGCGAATAAAAGGCAATATTGGGTGCATTCAAATTAACCCCTAGCATGCCAAGAGATTGCTAGTAGCTGGAAAAGTTGAGTTACGACAAAATATAGAGGAGAACCCTATGGCAGACGCAATTATTCGAGCGAAAAAATGCCTTACCCCTCACTAATACTGTTAACTTAAAAAATGAATTATTGGTGTTCTTCTGAATAGTATTTGGCAGAATGATATATTCAGGAGTCGTATCTACATTTTGGCAGCGGTTTCATTCCAGTGGCCAATGTAATTTTACTTCCTCTGGAGGTAACAAGTGCCTGCGGATGATTTTAAAGATCACTTGGCAATGCGATATCTCATCCACAATTAAACAAATTTCATAATTTAGGTAAAGGCTTTACGAATATATCGTTTTGCCTTTTGTTTAGTTAACAACGTTAGCGATGAGAAAGGCATTTTTTTGCTCCAATGTTCTCCTCAATATTATGTCGGCTGAACGATATATTCTTAAAGAGGGAACTCATACCTTCATTTTGGCACCGGATTCGTTCGAGTGGCCGGTGAGATATTTGACTGCCTCTGAAGGTTACCTTCGAGGTCGTTTACCAGGTGCTTCTTCCTGTACAAATGTGGGCTAAACGCATTTTTCATAACTAATTAGCGGTCAACTTTTGCCAATAGTTTTAGTAAAGTGGCACGTCGGATATCTTCGCCCCAAAAATGACAATGGAAGTGGTCTCCTTCCAAGACATCCCCCGGGTAGAAATCGGGCTGAACGTGTGTTTTTTACTAATCTTATTTGGGGTAACGCCGGCACTCATTTGGTTGAAGTGGCCTATCGGATATAATTTTTACGGTCATCGCTTGGACTATATATAGATAGTGTTTGTAGGTATAGGTAAAGGGGATTGCACAGAACGTGCATTATAAATAATAAATCGAGTGAATCACCTGGTCCTGATATTAATTAAAGATATAAACAGATTGATTGTAAAACAATCGATGTTTGATAATACTACACAATACACAATTGAAAAGTAAATCTCAATTGAACAAGGTGGCCAGTGTAGAATTTACAATGGCATGGAAAATATAAATTACGAGCATAAATGGAAATAATAAAAACTCTTAATCTGATAAAGTGGCTAGTGATAAGCGGGAGTGGGCAAAATATGACGCTTTCAAAAGGGAATTCAATCAAATGCCCTATAATATTAATAATAAGTGCAAATTCTGTGGAATAGTGGCAACATCAACAACTCTTAAAATATAATTATAAATTAATTCGATTATTCAGCACAGCTGTGTTAGTTTCACGTGGCGTAGTGTTCATGTTGAAGTTATAAATCGTCGTCAATGTTGATGTTCAACATACATTTTTGTATGTGTTTTGGATTATCGAATATATTTTTTTCCGTTGAGAGTTTTGCACGGGTCAGCCCCGAGAATATTCACACACGGATCGGATCGTGACGGACAGACGGACCGACGAACCGAGCCGATTTGTCCGTGGAGCAAAACCTATGTGTGAATTCTGCGCTCTAAAACCAATTTGGATATTGTATCCCTAATTTTGTAGATAGAGAAATGAGAAGTAGAAAGGGAAAGTTAGGAGATAATTGACTTAACACAGATGTAACCAATTCAACGAACTGCTGAACGCTAGTCTGTAAACCAGAGCGATATTACGAAACAATACAACTCCAGAACGAGGAGTAAACACACAGATTGATATAATTTATATACCTCAATGAAAAAGTTATATTATGTGAAAATCACCATAAAAATAACTTATGGTTAAATTTTTAACACGCCTCTCCTTCGGAAAATTAAGTTTTTGTTTAGCTTAAGTCTAGTAAAATTAAAAATAGAATAATATAAGGAGCATGAAATCTACGCAATCGGCTTTTGTGTAACGTTGAGTTTAAGTTTATATTCAAATTTACCTGCGGAGAGAAGAAAATCATATAATAATATAATATCCCTTCAAGTAGCGTGCTTAAAACTTTTGTATTGAAAAGGAATAATTCCTAAGTTGTTGGAACTAAAAACATTCTTAAATGTACACCATTAAAATCATTGAAACTCTTAAGTACCTTAACAGCAAAACATCTGAAAGACTCTCGGAGGGCTGTGGGAGAAGTTGGGTGGATCTGTTCATTTGACTTAAATAATATCCACATTTATGTTATTTTAAATGATTGGACGATTTTAGTTACATAATTATATTTAATTTTAAGGCGAAGCTTAATGCTAAATCACTATTTTGATTAATCTTTATAACGAATTGGTGTACATTATGAATACCAAAAAATATGCTTTAGATAAATTGAAGGTTTTCCTATCGTTTCGTTTAAGTTTTTTTTATTATTATTTTTTATATATATTCAATAATATTTGTTCCATCAGATAATAATAATATCTGTTGTATCAGACAGTTTGATAATGCCTTCAGAGGGCGAAACAGCTATCACGCGTAATAATAATTACACAGCAGAACTTGTTTAAAAATAAACTGTTTTTATAAACCCAATAACAAATATTATTGAATATATAAAAAATAAATAAATAAAATGGAGTTCTACAAATTAAACTTAATAACTATAAAAAGTGGGGAGGGGAATGAGATAGGGAAGAGGAAGTGGGGAATTACCTGGCTATTCAGATCTGATCACCAAACATGGTCAAAGCCATTTCAAGCAACGTTTCAATTATGAATGGTGGTCTTACACCAGGGCGATACTGAGAGTATCTTTTACTCTGGAACGTGCCGCAAATATACTGTACGTTATTTTATATGAGTAAATTGTAAAATAACATAATTTACTGACTTGCACTCGCCGGGATTTGAACCCGCGACTTCCGGCTTGGATATGCAAAGATATGGCGATATCTTCGCATTTCGTCATTGTGTACTATCACGACAAACGCATGAACACGTGTTTCGATATGAGTGACTTTTTTTCTACCCGTTTCAATCTCCGATTGAACTCCCAATGGCCACGAACCGCCACTGATTGCAAGTACCTATAAGTCTAGTATCGCATTAAGCGTGACATCATTATAAGGAGACGAATGCGAAACGTTACGGTTATTGGTATAAACTATGGGATAACCGTCATCACAGAAGGTAGCAGGTAACAGGTAGCCAATATACATACTCGTATACCTACGGTGCCTACGTATGTCATAATTTGAAATAGCGAAGACAGTTCCCAGGGGTACATGATAAAGCGGCAGTGCCGCACAGTGGGCTGAAAATCGCCTTTCATAGACATAGAGACTTGAATTTTCAAGGGAATTTTTTTTGGCTAGAAATGGATTCTGCTGATCATTACTATGCTATAAAATTTCGTACGAAGCAATTGCGTGTACAAATGAAGGAGTTATCATTTTTTTAAGAAAAATTTGTATGGCACTGACATTAAAAATGAGGCTATCTCTGGAATCATAAGATTGGCCATTCTATCCTTACACACAGATATACTACTATTTATTTGTATTTTTTTGACATACTTCGTATTGTGGTGAAAAAAATACCCTTGAAAATTCAAGTCTCTATGTCTATGAAAGGCGATTTTCAGCCCACTGTGTGCCGGCTGTCTCAAAGCAAAGCTATGAAGTATCTCCAAATAAACTAGCAATAATAATGTAATAATATATGTAATATAATATTTAGATAATTTGTACAGCGCCGCGTTTCTGAAAAATCACCCCAAGGTCACCGTACAAATACGACTTTCTAGGCTCTATTTACTTATCGAAAATAACCTAAATGAGGCATTTTCATATTTACATAGCGATAATGACAAGATCTGTGTGAAAAAAAAAATTAATTCAGCATACGAAAATTAAATGTCAGTGATTTATGTTTAGAGTATTATGCCGTGTGGTGCTTGCTCCTTCTTTAGAAATATTTTTGGACAGCATTACAGTGTCCATCATCAGGGCAGATTTCAATGAAATGAATGGATGGACAAGAAAATGAAATGGATTAAAATGGTGACACTGTACAATTTTATAGGTAGCAAACCCTAGTGGTGTTTAGAGAAAGTAATCAGCAGAACCTATCCTTTTTACGCTACAATTTCACCAGTTTATAATTCCTTGAATTATTTGATTAATTTTGTAAAGCGTCCTTGAGGCTTGATTTTTCACAAAAACCAGGACATAAACTAGTTTATTATTGTTGTTTAAGGCGATGCATCACGTCGTGTTATGTATGGTACGTAAATATTTGCGAACCGAAACGCGAACCCAGCCACGAATTACGGGAAAGGAACGAAGCAACCGCAAGCGGCGTTTCGCGTCATTTGCGTTTGCTTCATTCCTTTCCCATAAGTGGAGGTTCAGTTCGGCAGTTCGACTTGGTATATAACGTAACTTAATCGGGCCGCTAACAAGTTATGTAGATGGCCATAAGGTTTAAATTCCCGCTTAACATCAGTCGTCTGTTTTGCTTTATGCAAGAAAAAACATCGCCGTAAAGTGTGCTTAATTTTATTTTGCAAAATTTCTAAAAACTGAATTTACCACATTAAACAATTAAACCTTAACCAAAAAGGGGTTCGTCAGTAGGATAATTTGAACTTCAAAGCAGCTTTTATAGGCCTGATACTTGATGTTTTTCTGAGCTCTGACTTATTAAAAAAGTGCTGGACTATTTCAAAGGCCTAGTTCTCAGTATCTAATCAAAACATTTAAAATATTTCTAAGCGATCTAATTTTGAAACAGAAAATACATGATTTTGCATTACTTCGCAGAGCTTCGCTAAAGGAGCGTTGGAGAAAGATGTTGCCCCCCATAATTGAAACCCCCTCTAACCGCTCTAATAAAAACCAAGGTGGTTGAATATTTATTCTCCTATGATACCCCACCCTCTTTTCTTTTCTTTTTTTTCCTTTTTTCAATTATTTATTTTTATTTTTGATTTTGTTTTATTTTTATTCTTATTTATACATATGTTTTCACAAATCCCTTTATGTTATAAATATGGGATTACACTTACTTACCCACTTTCTGGAATATATATATATATATTTTTTTTTTTTTACTTTTTCGACTTTATGTCCGGTTTAAATCTTCCCCACAGGAAAAACTAAAACTTTCCACACACTTTTCCATAAATGATCATCTAGTCAATCCACATTATGCTAGTACATTATATAAGCATAATAAATACAAAACAATACAAGAACAACACGTCAACTAACCTGAGATCAAATGGGAAAATAATTCACCTCCGACTCCAAATATTTTCATATCAGAGGGTTCGTATTATAATAATAATTATTATTACTAAAAGGATAAAAAATTAGTTGCATTACTTATACTTTAGGATTTTTAAAAAATAAATCGCACCTTGCGCCACAATATGAAGTATGTCAAAAAAATACAAATAAATAGTAGTATTATCTGTGTGTAAAGATAGAACGGCCAACCTTATGATTCCAGAGATAGCCTCATTTTTAATGTCAGCGCCATACAAATTTTTCTTAAAAAAATTATAACTCCTTCATTTGTACACGCAATTGCTTCGTACGACATTTTATAGCATAGTAATGATCAGCAAAATCCATTTCTAGCCAAAAAAAATACCCTTGAAAATTCAAGTCTCTATGTCTATGAAAGCCGATTTTCAGCCCACTGTGTGGCGGTACAGTTTAGTTTTGTTGTAAACGGATGTGGCGCCCTGTTATTTTTAAAAGGAACCTTTGAAGTTTTCAAACCGCGGCAACGGGTTTTTACCTGCTAGTAATAATTAATAGACGATAATGTAATATAAGGACTAAATCCGGCCCTCCAGACTATGATAATAATTATGATGAACGTTATAGCGGTAATTAATTGACGATCTCCGTAGGCTGCGAGGCAGACGCAAAGCCAAGAAGCAGAAACAGGAACAGATCTACAAACAGCTACATAGAAATAACACAACTAAAGGTAGAGATAGAGACAGAGATTGTGGCACGGGCAAGACGGGAAATAGAATAATTATATTATCTTATATTAATAAAACTAACTAATTGCAGAACTATGGAGCTTTCTCAGAAAAAAATCTTTTCAGATGAGGTCGTGAATGTCACATGGAAGTTTGGTACATGAAAGGCAAACATTCCCGGGTTACGAATAACCTGCAAATATTTGAAAATCTCCTATTACGATCACAGCAAGCGGAAAATGTTGCTCGAGTCGTGATGGAAGCCACGAGGAATCGAACCCACGCCGCCTGGGTGGGAACTTTGTCAACACGGCCAATAATCGGTTAACTCGGCAACAATAATAGTAATAAAATTAATGTTTTATCATCTTCCTTTTTTTTTAACAAATAGAGGTAATGATATCCTCACTGGAATCTCACGTGCTGAGGATTTCATTTACATATTATTAAAATTTAGTGGTATGAATAATATGAAGTAATTACAAATATATTATATAGTGCTTATTCTCAATTAATTATAAATATTTAACGTGATGTTTTTTAGTACAGTTGAGTGGTTTCCGTTTCAGTCTGTATTCGGTGTCCGTATATTTTCTATTTCTGATTTCCCTATTTCTGATTTAAATGTTATTTTAATTTAAATGTTGTGAGTTTTTGAAGGGGAGTGGGATTTTGTTGTACAGTTTAGTTCCATAATATAGGAAGCATTTGATCCAAATGTTGTATTTGTGGTTGCTTGTGGGATATGTTTTTGAACCTGAAATCTAGTATACACAATACACATGTCAGTTGTTATTTCTTGTTGTTTTGTATTTATGAATACAAAGAAGTACTTTTTTAGAATACGAGTAGAGTTGTTTAATACACATGATAATAGTTAGTGTTAGTTTTTACAGGGACTTTCAGAACAATTTTGTGGCTTCTTGGGTTTTAATTAGTGATTTTAGGATATTGTCGTTTGCACTACCCCATTCAATCTTAAAATGCTTTATTTCCAAAGGAAAAGTGCCAAATTAACAGCATAATATATAGATCAAAACTTAATCAAGGTCTTAACAAACTGTTTTTGATTTTATTAAAAGGTTTAAAAATCTGTTCCAAAATGCTTCGCTAATAACCTTGAATAAGTTTGAGAAACTCTGATTTAAATGATACTCGCAATTCCGATTCGTCTCAAAGCAATTAAAACGTACAGAATATTAGAACTATCCAGTCATCGATGAAAGTAAAATTGATCTATTACGCAATCTAGCTCCATTCAGCTGCATGAGAAATTCTTCGGCGAGTCATTAATGACGAAAGAGACTAAACTTCGTTCTTCTGGCGTTTTTTTTATCGATTTGTGCCGATTATTTGTCGAGCTGTCGGCTCACTGGCTCACTGGCTCACTCGGTAACGGTTAGGCGAGTCCGATGATAAATCTATCCGCAGCATAGATAAATATGTATTTCATGTATCGATTATATTACCCACCGTTTTGATAACAGGTTTCATTTGGAAGATAACAGGTATCAAATTATCTAATTATCTATCTATACTGTGAAAGGGCATAGGGAATCAATCCACGTTCACAAAATATTGCAAGAGATAAAATAATTATTCGGTCGGATTTACGAATTGTGGCAAATAGTCACCATCTAATTCCAATAAAATGAAGCGCGAGCTTTGGCGTCACGTAATTTGCATTTTTCGACTGGAATTTCTAGATCAACGAAACCATTTTATCTCCCAAGTTTATTTTCGTTTATTTACCTATGGCCTACGTATGTATTATGAAACAAAAGATTGGCGTATTTTCATATTTTTTGACATATAAATGAATATTTCAACGGAGAAGAAGTTGCGAGATGGAAATAGTTGCGTTGATCTGGAACTTAAAGACTTTATCTTAAGTTTTTTGTTCTCCAATAAATACATCACTTAATTACAGTAATTTTAAATTTTAGAGGTGGGTATGTATGGCCGACCCGTTGCTAAGTCATCAAACGGTTCGTTACGTTTGATGACTTAGCAAGGGTGGCCAGGTTCACGGGGGAAGGTTTGTCAAGTTTCTGATGGCAGATGATCCGTAGAGGCTGGTTGAGGGAGACCCTTTAACCTCTTCAGTCGGACACTCTCGACCCATCGCCTTGCGCCGCAGTGGGAGAAATGGATTCATACGTCTGTCACTCCTGGACACAATGACCCCCAGATTCCTACCCACCCCTCATAACTTTGTCCTTCCCAGAACTTCATCTGCTTCCTGTACTTAAAAAAACCCTCCACACAGCATCCCAAGAGATGACATGCTCCTGTAATGATTTAATGTAAAAACAATCAATCAATGTCGTAATTGTGATTCAAAATTCCAAGTGTGCATTAAAACAGAAAAAATTTGTGCAAATGTTTTAATAACAGAGCCAAGAGATCGAAATTTGCTGTTTAAGGTTAAACGCAACATTCGTTGTATTCTACGTGTTCACAGATGGCGTTAATTAATTAATTTTGTTTAAATACGCTTTTGCAAGGTATTGCTTTACAATATTAAGACAAATCATTTGTTTGCGTCCGTATATACGCAATATGAATATGAATCAATAGTTTTGTTCGTTTAAAGACTTAATTCTTTCGAGAAAGGCACACAAATACAATATTTTACCGATGATTCAATCCAATATTGTATTTGTATGCCTTTCTCGATAGAATTGAGTTTTTATATGGAGAAAACTATTTATTCATATTCATATTGCGTATATGAGGGCGCAAACAAATAACTTGTCTTAATATTGTAAAGCAATACCTTTGCAAAAGCGTATTTAAACAAAATTAACGCCATCTGTGAACACGTAGAATACAACGAGCGTTGCGTTTAACCTTAAGAGGAAGCTACAAGCCAAAAATGTGTATATTCTTGGTATACCTTATATTGTAGGTATTAGGCATTCAAATGGCTTGACAAACGGAGTCTAGAAACGTTCGATTTCAAGCAAAAAACTGGTTTTTATTTGTTTTGTAAATAATTTTATAAGAAAGCAAAAAAGTTAATCAAGTGAAAGTGTCACAGATAATTTTAGCTATAATACTGTATTTTTTAAGTTGTTTCCTTTACGCGTTCATACATTTCTATTGAAAAAATATTTGTTTTAGTAGTTTACATTTATATTTTTTATTGAGTAATTTATTATTTTATTTGTATTCTATTCAAGCGAAGCGATAGGAAAACCTTCAATTTATCTAAAGCATATTTTTGGTATTCATAATGTACAAAAATTCGTTATAAAAATTAATCAAAATAGTGATTTGGCATAAAGCTTCGCCTTAAGCAACATTTCTTACATTTGCACTATGGCGTTGATAATAATATATATTCACGAGAGAACATTCTTGCACGCTTCAAAATCACGAACCATTATTATATAACTTGATACTTTCGCATGTGACACTTTCAAAATAAGGTTCACACGCTCGATTAAGTCCGTACTGGATTTACTGTCTACTGAGTGGTCCCAAAGTGCACCGCCGCCATTGATATGTTATATTTAGATGAGACACGAAGCTAAAAAATGGGTTAAACTTTTTACCTCCAACTGACCTCCAACGCTCTAACTAAGGCTATTGAATCCAGTCTACGCGCACCGCTTATCGCGTTCAAATAGTTGAACCATTGATATGTAATATTTAGCTGAGATATGAAGCGAACAAGTGGGTTCTACTTATTTTTACCTCCAATTGACTTGCAACGCTCTTACTAAAACTACCGAATATAGTCTGCGGAACGCGTTTCGACGAGATATCAGTACGCAATAGCTCCTATAATTGTAAGGCTCTATGACCGCCGCGTCTTGCCTCGTGGGCAGATTCCCGATGAAGATTTCGGCGCAAATCGTGACACACGATTTAAAATATCAACGAGAAAAGACGGGACAGGAGACCGGGGACAGGATTAGGAAAACAACATTATTCACGTGGAATAAGTTTAGAGATAATTTATGTATTTATAATTTAAGACGTTGAACCGTGGTACAGCTATCTCAGACTAAGCAACGAACGCTACAAAAAAAATTGGCAACGCCGGGATTTTTATCCTTGACCTAAAATTCATTGAAAATCATTTTTGTAACCTTGGTCTGTGAATTCGATTTCAATTCACCGCATTGCTTGGTAGGCGTTCAAAATATATGTCAACAATAAATCCCTAATATAACAAAAATAATATAATGATGAAACAAATAAATAAATAATACAAATAGGGAAAGCGTCCACGTCACGAGTTTGTTATTAATATTATATTAGAAAGCGTTTAGCATTACAAAGAGAGGTGCCTAACTAAGTCCTTCCGAGTTCCGTACATACAGCCTACACCCTACAGCCAACAGGAAGACATCAGAGCAAATAAAATAATAACGATATCATTATGCCAGTCTTTCGAAATAATCAAAATATCAAATTGACAAACTTCAATCCGTGTTGAAAGCATGCCTCGTTAAAGGGTCACCGGGGGTCTCTAAATATTCGAAAGAATCCTATACAAATTGCGCTATATGGTGTTTAAATTCAACTATGATCTATGCGTTCCGGAAAACACTAGTCTAAGGCAGTAAAATCCTAGATCAGCAACATCATCGGCAGCAGACCCTGAGGCTGAAGCGCGAGATTTGAAAGATCCGAAAAGGATTATAAAACCTTGTACAGCCCAAGCATATTGCCCACAATATTTTCTCATCCTGGAGTCCCTGGGAGCGGCTAGAGAATTTCATGAAGCTACTTTGTGGTGGGGGCCCACAGGCTGCAGCTTGGTAGCCCCTGTTTAAATACGGCCCTGATGCAACCTAAGCGCAATCCAAATACTAAGATCACGCTTTCAGAGTATCGGGGCCCCTTCTCGAACAAAGAAGCATAAAAAGCCCCTCAGAATTTTAGTCGAAACTAAAAACTTATCTTTTTAGAATCTCATACCCTTAAATTCAATATACCTAAGAGTATCTTTCTTGTATATAGCTTACATAACACTTTTATCTCATTGGATTAATATTACTTATTCGAAGCTTTACACCTCAATCTGTTTCTTATTGAGCGACGAATCATATTGGGTTAAGATAAATTCTTATCAAAACCCTAGTGTTTATCCAACACCGCCCATTTTTAAATTTGTCTTTCCCTGCCTTAAAACGAGCACTAAAGAACGCATATAATACAATACCAGGATTATAAAAAAAGCACCTCCATAATATGCAATGCGCATTGTTCCTTGCGTGCAAAACTGCATATAAAATTACACAACAACACTAAAATGATCTGCTAGGTAAGAACGTTTCTAGCATAATACAATTACTATAAAATAATATTATTATTTACCTGCAAATAATATGTACAAGTTTATGCAGCATCCTCATTGATAATATACTATAAATATGTAGTTTCATATGTAATTGATTGATGAGCTGGTTGATGCCTTATGTTGTAAGTTGTTGTAATAAATGATCTAAAGTTTGTAGTATGAGAAAATGTACAGCGCCCTTGAGGTGATTTTCAGAACAACGGGGTTAACCTAAAAATCATTCAAATATTATTATATATCTGTATTACTTTGCAGATTTAAGTGTCGGGCACTCTTTGTTGAAAAGTAAAAGGTTCAACTTCTAATTGTGTTTATTTACCATACAATAAATAGATCTGGATTTAGCTACACTGTTCATTACCCGAGGGTTGGTAATTCTCTGGTTCGAGAAGCTTGTTGCCTGTCAATAACATCCCACAGGTAATTGCTACACTCTAGCGACATCTGTCGGACTCTGGAGTAAGCTTTATGACTAGCGCCATCTATCGCTTAAATATTCAACTTATTACTATACATCACATATAATAATATAATTTTAATACCTTCCGCCGTACGTAGAGCACACGTGTGCCGTATGCCGTATGCCGTATGCCGTGTGCCGTGATACGTGACCTTTCACCGTCTCAAGTCAAGTAGTATGATACGTTAGAAAGCCTTCAAAGACTGCTCCAAACCCAACCACTTATTTATAATAGAAAAAAAATCATAACTTCGCATTTGCCACCATTTTCACGTTCATACTGCGAACCTCCAGGGTAGTGATTATTCATGAAAATCTAAGGAAAAATGTATTTATAGGGTTTAAAATAAAATAAAAATATTACGATGTTTTTAAACTCTTTCCAGTACCATATGTCGAATATATATTTAAGCAAGTTTCTATTCTTAATAGTGTAAAGAAAAAAAATCTCGAAGAAAATGTAAAAACTTAAGAGAAAAGAAAACCAATTTGTAACATCTAACTTTAAAACAACCCAAATGCAAAAGCATTATATTTACCAAGTCATCAAAAAATTACAATAATCTCCTTTCTGAATTGCGCTGTATGTGAGCTATGGTTGTAAGGTTGAAAAACACCAAATGAATAAATGATGTTGGTGAAGGTGAAGATATGTTTTTTATTCAAATTTCTATTTTTTTTGCATGAAGATTTTCAGGATTGGGGAAGTGCTATAAAGTGATATAAAGTCATGAAAAGTGATGAAACAAAAACTCGCTTAAATGGGTTACGTAGGTTAGGTTTATATGTTAGTTTTTTGTCGTCGCTTGGACTTTATTTCACTTTTTAAAGGTGTGTTGGATTGTGGCTATGTTTTCAGCTACATCAACATCATTAAAGTCGTATTTTTTACTCTTGCCACTCTAGCTCAGGGGTCTCCAAACTACGGCTCGCGGGCCGTATCCGGCCCGCCAGTGTCATCCATCCGGCCCGCGACATCTTATGACCAGTGTCATCAAGGACCCGCGACAGCTAATGGCTAAGACCTTGCTCAGAAAGGGCGAAAACTCCGCGAATTTTCTCGTGCGAATATATATGCTCGTTGGCGAAGTACTGGGCACAAATACATAGCGTCCACAAGTATTGCGCGAAAAATACGGGCGCAAACCGTGTATATATCAAAAGGATTTTTTTGAAGAATCGGGATATTTTCATCCCTGAAAATTCTATTCTCTAGTCCCCCTCCCCCCTTCCCACCAGGGTGGACGAAAATATGGGTGTCTAGAAATTAAAACGGTTTTGGCCCTCCGAACTCACTGGAGTAGTCAATGTGGCCCTCCGGCTGAAAAGTTTGGAGACCCCTGCTCTAGCTCATTGAAAAGTCACAGACAGCCATTGGTATACACACATGACTAATAATACTTAAAAATATATTGTTTTGTAAAACATACGTTTAAACGTAACTAATATATTTTTAACTTTACAACATTTTTTTTTTTAAATTATCAAAAATAATGTTTTAATTATTATTTCTTACTAAGCAAATACTTTCCAGATCTTAACGCGATGAACACGTTTTAATACGATTGACGCACATTACTTTAGTTTATCATAATTTCTCACAACATTTTTTTTCCATTTTTAAATCTAAATTTTATAAATTAGGAAAAACCTGTTTTATAATCTGCAGAAGAAAAGCTTATTTATTTCTTTAAATAACAAATATTATGGTGATTTTCTGGGTATTTTTAACGATCTTGATTACGTAAAAAAACACGTAGAAAAACTCTTCCACTATTATTCGAATGTAATAAAAAAGGTACAGATTGAATAAAAACATATTTGTTTTGATTGTATAAAAAAAGGTTTCTTCAGTACATTATTATAAACTTAAACCACAAAGTAAAAAAAAAAAAAAGTAAAGTAAAGGTGAAGCAAATTAATAACTTTAATTTTGGAAAAAATTAGGTAAAGTAAAAATTACAAAATAAAACAACATGAACTTTCGTGTGATGTATGTCAAGCAACAGTGTGATTTGTTTTAAATTGACCCCACACAGGAGGCACCGAAAGAAGATATATTCTTCGGGGCCTGTTTTAACCTTTAGGGGTGCTGAGTGGAGGGTGTTTTAAGGAGAGGACGTTCTGGGAAGGTAAAGGTACGAGGGTTGGATAGGAATCTAGGGATCAGTGTGTCCAATTCAATGGATCGAGAGAACAGTTGGAGAAGTCAAAAGGTCTCCCCCTAAGAGTATGAATCGAATTATAGTTACATGGTCTCCCCAAACAAGCCACTCCCGATTTGGCAAGCCATGGTGGGCAGGCGCCTAAAAAAACCTCACCCGATGAACCCGGGCACCCCTGCTAAATAACTTAACGTAGCAAACCAAACGGAGTGACCTATGGCAGAGGTGATGTTTATCCAATAAATGGTTCTCGACCGCCTCGTTACCCAAACCCGCCTCCCAAATTGATTGCTTTCTTCAATAATAATAAAGCACCTTTATTTTTGTCAACAGCCTGAAAACTTCGTAAATTAACATCAAAGCTATGAAAGTTCATGCAAAGTCAAATTCAACATTTAATAAATCATTGTAATAAAATCGCTACGCACATCTCAAATCTGGAATCACGTTAAATTTTGATGATTAAATCACCATTGCGTACTGCGTGTCTTCAATCTCAAACTTAAATGGATTAAGTCTCTTGATTATACGAATCCAAAATCTCTAACTTCTAAAATGAAATTACTGCGTTAGTAGGTATCTTTAAACTGGAACGGAGAAAGGGATGTTTGGGTTGCGGTTTCGAAGTTCGTTGTTCCTTTGAAAGCGGGTGTTTCCTGTCATACTTTGTATTAAGGTTCCTGGGTTGGGTCGGGAAGGGTGTTAGGTGGTGCGAGGGGGTTTGGGAGCGGGCCAGGAATAATGGGATGTCTCCTATGAAAAGGCGATTAGTACCTAAACATCCCAAAATTGCGCATACATCATCTTCACACCGCTACAAATGAAAACTTCGGAGATCTGAACCAGGAGTTATTTCATGAAATACATTATTTTATCACTTAAAACTTTGCAAAAATTGCATTTCTCAGAACAGCGCAAAACTATCAATAATCAATGTAAACCGAAAAAATGAATTTTCAGAGCCTTTTGTTTATAAGATAAAGTTGTCATAGTTAAATCAAACTAAAGCGACATTAAACTAACCTAGAAGTTTGTTTTTAAGATAATAAATAGCCTAGTCAGCATTGCTAAGTGTACACTTGGTAAACGCGTGCCTAGATGGTTAGGTGACCTTAATGTACAGGTAAAAAAAACATTTCCAAATGATTTTTTATAAAGGAATGATGAATGTGGAAAAGCGTGTTTTTGCCCATACCGAGATGGGTGGAGCTATCAGAAAGTTTACCTGACGTGGTGACATTGCGTCACGTATTGACAAAACAGCTTCTGCTTGTAGTTTATAAGCCCGAGTGCGTAACACGATGCAATGATAATATGTTAATTCCGCAGCCATTTTAGGCAGAGCTACTTGCGTTCGCGAATTCCCCGAAAGCTAATATGGCATCAAGCGTATCGTAACAACGCCCCATTGCCGAAACTGACAGAGTTATCAGGACTAAATACACTAACAGAGTATACTGCAAACCAGTGAGGTGTTGTATGCGAACACTGCGGACATGTCCCGTGTCAATATTTTCACTCAACACGTAGGAATTGAACGCTTTGAATACCAATGCCAATGGCCAATGTGTGAACCTTTCGCAAACCGCGGGCGGGATTTCCAAATTACCGAGGCATATTCCCAGGAGAAAATGAACGAATGCTGGTTCTCTAAAATAATATTAAAATTCAGGACTCATCAGAAATGTTTTGGATTTACCCACCGCCAAAAGAAGGGAAACCCAGATTATTTTGTGTGAAACCACACAATGAAACTATGGCATCCCCAATCTGGGTATGTTGTGAAGCTGAAGGTAGTGGGGAGGTAAAGGAGATGGGGAGGAGGAAGGTGAGGAAGAACCTGGCTGTTCAGATCTGATCACCAAACACGACCAAAGCCATTTCAAGCAACGTTTCAATTCTGAATGCTGGTTTTACACTAGGGCGAAACTGATTATCTTCTTATATATTATATTTTAGTAAAAAGCAGTCACTTTGTGGTTTGACATATTATTAAATAAAAATAAAACACTTTGGTTAAAAACCACGAATTATTGTAAATTTTATTGAGACCAAAATCATCTCAGGTTCTTAATAAAATTTACAATAATTCGTGGTTTTTAAACAAAGTGTTTTATTTTTATTTATTACTACATATTATTTTTAATTTCTGTTTAGATTTGAACCCGCGACCTCCAGCTTGCTAGTCGAGAGCCTTACGACCACGTAGGCCGTCAATTAATCGCGGGTTTTACCAACAGTTGCAAAACTAGTTCAGAATCAGGTAAACAGAATTCTGAAAGAGTTCAGAAAGGCCATTTAGACTTATGGGCGTTCTACACGAGCTTTTTCTTACAGTTTCTATAAGGGGCACCTATTCATATCATAGATTAAAAAGAGTCGTTTTATTTTAATACCGATTTTCGTACAGTTGACGGATATTATTTGACAAATGTCATTGTTTTGCGTAACTGAATGTTTATTTCGTTATAAATTTAAAATATTGATAATGTAATATTAATATATTTATTATTGATTATGAACGTGGTATTGTGAATTTCGCGTGTATTTTTTTATGATTTATTGACGGCAATGCCGAAGTCAAATGACAGATACTTTCGTTTGATCTATGGTAATGTTCAAGAAGTTACCATTTTACGGTGACTTATACCATGCTAAAATATTACTTCTTTTCTGATGGTAACTATCTTTGTGCAATAGTCATTGTGAAAATAATGATCGTGTAAAACGCCCACTAGACGAACCGCTATCTTGATCATTATTTATTTCCATTCCTTGGGCAAGGTTTTCAATAAAGACGTAATAATGGTTATGAGACAAATTTACAGCAGTGTGATATAAAATAGCGACGTTTCATTCGTTTAATAATAAAGATCGCAAAAATTTATCGAGCGGAAAACGAAAAAACCGTTTTAAAGACTTCGTTCCAATAATCGAAAAGTCGGATATTGCATACATGGCATATACGCTGACAGTGCTTTGTGCAGAGTTCATTGCCATGTATGGCTCAGGCATAAAAAAAACAGTTCTTTAGGCGAGTTCTATGACTTTAAATTTGCATAAAATGATCTCCTCTTACGTCTGGTATTTTATGCAAATCTATGACATCATAATACCTATTATGACTTAAATATATGACCCGAATGTGAATCGTAGAGGAGAATATATGACGCGAATGAGGACGATAGAAGAAGTCGGAGGTATGATCAAGAGAACCAAATATCTGAGTCGGGCCATGTCAAGAGTCAGAAGAATAAGTATGAGACGATATATGAATGTGAATGAAACAAAGAGTATGGGCCAAGATACAGGTTTTTTGCGTTCAAACATCGCTGCCCACCCTGTGGAGAAACGACGTGATGGTTAATTAGATTCTATTTTATTTCAGTACATAAAACAGGCACAATGTCCAAAAATTTATATACATGGATGTTTTAATGCGTAATAATAACAAGAATGATTATAATAACTTTCTGTATGCCTTTACATCAAAAAAGACAATAATAACAAAATTAGTAGTAAAAATAATTATCTAAATATCCAAAATAAATTGGCAAAAAAGAATGGGTAAAGGGTATACAAATATGTCCATAAACGATTTATTATTGTCCATGATTTGGTAGGTACAATATTTCCGATCTTAAAATAAAGGGATTAACGTAATATCAGCTTGGTACGATAAATGGTAAAACTTTTTTTTAAGAATTTTATTTTTAATTGAAAATGTCTATATCATTATTAGAGCAGTGTATAATGTTATGGTTTCTTAAAAGAAGTTGTGTTCTGGGCACGGTTCAACCTAACGCAAACAAAGAAAATTTATATTTAGAGCGGTGTGTAGTGTTATAATTTGTTAAAACAAGTCGGGTTCTGGACACGGTTCACGCAAACAAAGAAAATGTATATTTCATTATTAGAGCAGTGTACAGAGTTATAATTTGTTAAACAAGCTGTGTTCTGGGCTCGGTTCAACCAATCGCAAACAAAGAAAATATCTATTTCATTATTAGAGCAGTGTGTAGTGTTATAATTTGTTAAAACAAGCTGTGTTCTGGGCACGGTTCAACCAATCGCAAACAAAGAAAATGTCTATTTCATTATAAGAGCAGTGTGTAGTGTTATGATTTATTAAAACAAGCTGTGTTCTGGGCACGGTTCAACCAATCGCAAACAAAGAAAATGTCTATTTCATTATTGGAGCAGTGTGTAGTGTTATAATTTGTTAAAACAAGCTGTGTTCTAGGCACGATTCAACCTAACGCAAACGAAGGGAAAACTTTTGGAGTCGTTGAACGCCGAGTGGTTTGTTTTTGCGGCGAGGAAATTGATTTCGTGGAGGAATTAAGTAAACTAAAAGAAAGTTTCAGTATACTACATACCTACCTATTCTGGAGGATAAAATGACGGAATTATTACTTATAATAACTTTATAGCCATTGCTTTATTTATGACACTAAAAAATTAGAATAAGTTTTAAAATTGACCTTTCATAACTGAAATGAACAGTTTTGTTTCACACAGGCTTGGTGGCCATGACAAACTTTGCCTTAGAAACAAATAAATATTTTGTTACACTATTTAGTTGTGTAATAATTCACCCAAATCATTCCCAAAAAATCTCACAATGGACAGCGTTGCAAACCTTTGCCTTACTTTAGCGACCATTACATTTCTGCGCACGGTCTCGTTATTTCAATGTGCGCTCTTCGGTGGTCAATGCGAATGTTGTATGGTTATTTATATGATGTGAGGTAGTCTTTCAAATGATACTCCGAAATGGATTATAGCGTTTATTATTAATTTAGTACAAGTATAGTGATACGTATTTAACAGCTGAGATGTCATAGTTCCAAGCATTCTCGAACTCTCGGTGCCAAAAATATGGTCACACGGTTTGCCTCCAACTCGTCAAAATATACACAGATTTCATGTTAGGGCAAGTCCATTAATTTGGATGTCCATGTTTCAAGCTTTCATAATACAAACCTCAATAATATTTAATGTTTTCACGTTGTGACTTAGAACAGACAGAAGCTTCAGCGAAGCTAGGTAGTAATCAGCTACATGTATGTAATCTTTATAAATTTAATATTGTTATAACTCTCCTATATTTTTTTTCTCATCCAGATTTTTAAAAGGTAGGTACCCAGACAGAAGCTTCGGCGAAGCTAGGTAGTAATCAGCTACATGTATGTAATCTTAATAAATTTAATATTGTTATAAATCTCCTATATTTTTTTCTCATCCAGATATTTAAAAGGTAGGTACCCAGACAGAAGCTTCGGTGAAGCTAGGTAGTAATCAGCTACATGTATGTAATCATTATAAATTTAATATTGTTATAACTTTCCTATTTTTTTTCTCACTAAGATTTTTAAAAATTAGGTACCCAGACAGAAACTTCGGCGAAGCTAGGTAGTAATCAGCTACATGTATGTAATCTTTATAAATTTATTATTGTTATAACTCTCCTATATTTTTTTCTCATCCAGATTTTTAAAAGGTAGGTACCCAGATAGAAACTTCGGCGAAGCTAGGTAGTAATCAGCTACATGTATGTAATCTTTATAAATTTAATATTGTTATAACTCTCCTATTTTTTTTCTCATCCAGATTTTTAAAAGGTAGGTACCCAGACAGAAGCTTCGGCGAAGCTAGGTAGTAATCAGCTACATGTATGTAATCTTTATAAATTTAATATTGTTAAAACTCTCCTATTTTTTTCTCATCCAGATTTTAAAAAGGTAGGTACCCAGATAGAAGCTTCGGCGAAGTTAGGTAGTAATCAGCTACGTGTATGTAATCTTTATAAATTTATACTGTTATAACTCTCCTATTTTTTTGTTCTCTTATTATAATTTCAGTAAACAGGTAAATGGTGCGTTTAGCGCCGTGACTAAATAATAGATTGAATAAATGATAGTCGCATCATTACAGGCACGAAGACGACATATAATTACTATAATGATAATAACATGATAACTGTTGTTGCTAGAAATAATTAGACAGATGATGAGAAGTGCCGCTTCCGGCATGTTGGATGTAGCCGCGACTCGGTGGCTTATCGAGAACAATGGTATCCGTGGCTTAGCCTGTCATTAGCCATCAGGGTTGATGGTTAACAGCAGCCTTAGCCTTCGCTAAGCCATTTAATGCTCGGGTGGTGGTGCTTACAGGGGGTCAGCCGCAATGGTACGGCACCATTTAGTAAGTATAAGATAAACGACCTCCGTAGTAGAGCGGCAATCCTTTGCGATAAGTATTAAAAAAAATTACATGATTTAAGATTTTCATGTTATGCCATGTTGCACTTCCTCCTTCTTTAGCCAACGTTTCAGACAGTGTTGGGTTTTTAAACCAATTAAACTATTTATATTAATAGAAACGAAGGGGATAAGCTTAATAATTCTCGTTTTTGTTTTGCGGTACTTAACGGCTACACCAAAACTAAACGCTGAAAACCACATCAATGCGCTGTATAAAAAGGAGGCTAACGAAGGAGGAAGCGCTACACGGTATAACACAAAAAATATCATGATAATGTGTTTCTTCAAAATAGAATAAAATGTACTAAATTTTGCACACGTTCTCATGTTGACATCTTCGATATGAGAACGGGTCGTTTTTTAAGGCTCAGTTCGGCTGTGAAATGATTTTCTGACCTCTGCGTTTCCTCCGACCTAAGGTATTGATCTCTTCAAGATCTAAGTTCACTCCTTCCTTTCCTAAAAAAATAGTATAATCTAGGGGGGACCTTCACTCCTTGTAAGAAACCAGCATTCGGAATGCAAAATTTGATTGAAATAGCTGGTTTAGTGGAGAGATCTGATTACCCAGGCACTTTTCAATCATTTCCCAACCCTCTTCTTCCCTTCCCCCATATCCTACACTCCCCATTCTCCCAAATGTTCCCAAATGGGGACTTTATAGCTTCCACTAAAAAAAGACGTCATTTGATACGAAAAACTTCTCATTGGTGTAATTCCTCAAACCAAAACAAGGACATACATAATATGGCTAAAGTAAATCCTTCGTTCCATTCATAATATTACAAATTAGCTGACTCATATTTCGACTCTCTCCAAATATTCAGAAGCATCAAAATACTTCGACGAAGTAATTATGGCATTAGCTGTATTTATCGTATACGGGCCCTAGTGAAATTAGAAATAGGAAGGAAAATAAAACAAATCTCATATCACATTACCAGAGTTAAGGCCACGTAGTAAGCATTCAAAGATGGTTTGAAAGGGAGATATGTAAATACGAATGTTAGAGCGAGTGCGCTAATATTAAAAAACGATAACAATTAAGCGAATATGGTGAAAATATTTAATAAAACACGACTCGTTTGAAATATAGCAAAAATTTCTCGACGAATGCTTTAGTTGCATTTAAAGAAACACTTTAAATTTTTTCATGCCTATAACATATTAATTAACAGAACAAAACGTGTTTTTAATAATTTTCGGAGCTTACTTAGCGATGTTTTTCTATCGAGGGAATTTCATATAATTAATGTTTCGGCATAGCAAATGTATAGATATTATCTTCAAAATTAACATATATTTTTTGTGGAACTTAGAAACGTAAAGAGTTAAAGGGAAACTTGTTATATATCGGTAGAAATTGGGAAATCGGGGATTTTAGCGTTTTTTGACTCACTTTAAGGCGAAGCTTAGTGCTAAATCACTATTTTGATTAATCTTTATCACGAATTTGTTTACATTATAAATACCAAATAATATGTTTTAAAATAAATTGAAGGTTTTCCTATCGTTTCGTTTGAGTAGAATACAAATAAAATAATAAATTACTCAATAAAAAATGTAAATGTAAAAGAAGAAATATTTTTTCAATAGAAATGTATGAACGCGTAAAGGAAACAACTTTAAAAAATACAGTATTATGGATAAGATTATCTGTGACAGTTTCACTTGATTAAATTTTTTGCTTTCATATAAAATTATTAACAAAATAAATAAAAACAAGTTTGGTGCTTGAAATCGAACGTTTCTAGACTCCGTTTGTCAAGCGATTTTAATGCCTATTGCCTACAATATAAGGTATACCAAGAATATACACATTTTTGGCTTGTAGCTTCCTCTTAAGTCGTTATAAATTCCAAATGACAATTTTGTACGTCATATATCAAAACGTTCAAAGGAACTATTTATGATGATTATAATTATGTTTTTGTAAACAATTAGAAATTTATTACCAAGCTGAAGTTTAACTCGGTTTCTAATTTTTGTCACAAATTCGGAATGAAAAATGAGATCGAATAATTCACAAATTCGACTGAAAGCAAATCTTGAATATCAATGCAATTAATTTACGAATGGCAAATTAATACATTTATCCCGCAGATGAACCGCTATGGATACATTCAGATCTCGGTTACATGTTTCGAGTGATTATTGGGTAGTGGCTCTCGCTGGTCTCATGCTGTCGCAATCATCTCACCCTAATGCACACATATTCTGTCGCCCTAGGGAATTTCTATAGTTAGCGGTTTGGCGAGATATACAGAGGTCACCCGCAAATGAGACGAGCTGACGATCTGAAGAAAGCAGCGAAGTTCAACGCTGGACGCAGGCCGGTTGTTAAAAAAATAAATGAGAACGTTAAATTTATATATATGTTACCGTGGGATTAAGTGGCAACAAATAAAAGTAAGGATGGGTTTATAAATAAAAAATATTTAAGAATACTAAAAATGTATTACTACAAAAAAGACATAATAAAAAAAAAAATTAGCATCCTACTATATAATCTGTCAAAGGGCTTGCATAGGTAAAATGAAGGTGTGATACCAGTTCGTTCTTGATGCGAAGCAGTAGATTCCGGTTCTTCACAGCAACTCCCAGTTTATAATTTATCCAAAAAATAGTCTTGTAGTCCAATGCAAAACATCCTCACGCTGCTGGTCTCCAAAAGAGTCCCTCTTAACCAATGAGGATCGGCAGATGCCATCCGATTCCATCAATACAATGGTCAATGCTGCATATCCAAAGCTGATGCTCACAAAAATTGGCGAATGTGTTCGTCGAACCTCAGCCAAGAGGAAATGCCCGCTGCTCTGGGCTGGTGATCAAAGAATGGCGACTGCTTCCAATTCAAATCACAGATCCTTGCTCCCTCAGGTTTGGCAACTCTCCAAGTCGGAATTCCAGGGCTGCCAATTTGACCAATAGCAAAATGACAATGTGTAGGTACTTAAAGGTCCCACACACCAAGACCATAGATGTGATGTGAGTAAAGTGATGCACACACACCTTGTTATAAATCTTATATGTAAACAATTATGTAGACAATTCATCACCAAATAACAGAGGTTTAAATTGTTAACGAATTATTTCGTAATGTTATTTTCCTTTCTGCGTTCACCGTCGACATACAATGTTATTGTTATTACTAAAAATACAATGTCACAACGGTGAGTTTAAAACAATATTTTTATATAACATTTAACGTCATTATACTTTTTGAAAAGGATCAATCTCAACATGTCATCACAAACGGCACAAATATAACAACAACCTGTTAGCTGCCTACTCGACAAAGGCATATACGTTTTAATTTGCAAAAAAAATCTAACAGAACAATGACAAATTTAGCGTTGTGATTCAAACAATGCCCGATTCGCTGCGTGGAGGAGGTTTTACAATCAAGAACCATAATAAAATACCGGAATACAACAGGAAAGAAGGAACATTAAAGCGCGAACAAGAGTACAATGTTTAGTCGGTAGTGTAGGTTAGGTACTAGTCAGCGGAGATAATGTATTGAATAAACATCACCATCAGGTCTCATGTTGTGTACGTGGGATGACAGAAGGTTAAAATAACAAAAATGCCTGAGTAATGATTTCGATAACAATCGTACTTATGGTAATAGTACACCCTTCTAAATTTAAATTTGGGCGGGCGAGCAAGATGGCAGATTTATACAAATAAACAGTTTAATTCGCACTTGAAGTGAAATAATACAAAACTAACAAAAGTTTTGATATTATAATTATATTATTCCGAGATTGATGAAATTTTGCACACTTGACCTTCAAAACAAGAGGAAGGTCATGATATTTCAGAAAACACCCACTATCTTAGTAAAACTATGTACAATTGACCTTCAAAACAAGAGGAAGGTCGTGATATTTCAAAAAAACACCCCCATTCCCATTTCCCACTATCTTCATAAAATTGTGTACAATTGACCTTCAAAACACGAGGAAGGTCATGATATTTCAAAAAAACATCCCCATTCCCTTTTCCCACTATCTTAATAAAATTATGTACAATTGACCTTCAAAACACGAGGAAGGTCATGATATTTCAAAAAAACATCCCCATTCCCTTTTCCCACTATCTTAATAAAATTATGTACAATTGACCTTCAAAACAAGAGGAAGGTCGTGATATTTCAAAAAAACACCCCCATTCCCTTTTCCCACTATCTTCATAAAATTGTGTACAAATGACCTTCAAAACACGAGGAAGGTGATGATATTTCAAAAAAACATCCCCATTCCCTTTTCCCATTATCTTAATAAAATTATGTACAATTGACCTTCAAAACAAGAGGAAGGTCATGATATATAAAAAAAACCCACTATCTTAATAAAACTATGTACAATTGACCTTCAAAACAAGAGGAAGGTCGTAATATTTCAAAAAAACACCCCCTTTCCTTTTTTCAACTATCTTAATAAAATTATGTACAATTGACCTTCAAAACAAGAGGAAGGTCATGATATTTAAAAAAACACTCTCATTCCTTTTTCCCACTATCTTGATAAAATTATACACAATTGACGTCCTAAATAAGAGGAAAATTACTTGAAACGTTGCTTGAAATGGCTTTGGCTGTGTTTGGTTACCAGATCTGAATAGCCAGATAAGTAAGACCTACCAGCTAAGTATGGTACTGTATATTAATTCCATGTATAGTTAGTAATAACGTAGATCATGGTAGAAATGTATTATATATTTCTACAGCGCCCTTGAGATGATTTTACACAAAAACGGCGCTATACAATTCATTCAAATATAATAATTATTATTATTATTATCTGATTTCGGAAATCTCCGTAAAGACCGAGCAACGCTCGGGACTTTAGCTAGTAGATTGATAAATATAAAACAGTTGGATCTATAGTCAATCAGAACTAAAGTGCCAGTTATAAATCTAAGTTGTAAATTATCACCATAGTAATAAATCTTAGCTGAAAGTTATTAGTTCTAAGTGATAAGTTATAGGCAGTGTGGAGTCTGTTAATCTAGATAGTGTCTTGAATAAATTTAGTTCGGGAAGAATCAAACATAAAGATAGCAGCTAATGAAAACATGTGTTAAGAACATGAAAATAATGTTGGTAGTTCGTATTCAAAGTATGATACAGTTACTATTATCGAAGGAAAGAGGATCGGATTAGCTCAGTGGTAGAGCACCGCCCCGGCGAGGTAAAAGTCCTGGGTTCAATTCCTAAATGCGACCGATTTTTTTATGATTTATCCGTTACAATTTTTTGTTTGAGAATCGCTATGTTGTCTTCAATGATCAAATATTAAAATTTGAAGTTATTCCAATAATAAAAATAAAATAACTAGAAATTAAATTATTGCTTTCAAAATATTACCACAAAATATTAAACGAAGCATGACTTATAAGGGTTGGTCGACTTACTTCTAGTACCTAAATAAGATTAGGTGCTAGAGGTAAATGATGCGATATAATATTATTATGGATTCATCCAATTTCAGAGATACGGAATCAGAAACCATAATAAGATCAATCCAAATCAAATATAAATGGACTTCCAATATGTTTGTTAAGGAGAGGCGAAAAGATTTCATGAAAACGTTCAGGGGAGACTTCGCCACGTAATTATATTACTATGAAAATGAATATTCATAAGTAATACACGTCATAAGTAATTCACATAATATTACTTATGACGGCCTCCTTGGTCGAGGGATAAGGCTGTCGACTAGCAAGCCAGAGGTCGCGGGTTCGAATTTGTGATATTTCACAATATACACATTTAAAATAATATACAGTATATTTGCGGCCTGTTCCAGCGTGGAAAATAATCTCAGTATCTCCTTGGTGTAAGGCCACCATTCAGAATCGACGCGTTGCTTAAAATGGCTTAAGCCGTGTTTGGTGACCATATCTGAATAGGCAGATACTTCCCCACCTGCATCTACCCCATCTTCATGCTTGTTTCTCCCCACTGCCTTCAGCCTCACAACATACCCTATCGGGGATTTCACAGTCTCACTGGCTCCAGACGGTTGGGAGCAGTTGGGACTCTTGTGAACTTATTTACTAAACACAAATAAAATTTAAAAAAAAACTGATATGTTGAAACAATTAAAAAAATTTTCGACTTACTTTATTTTTTAACCGTGAACCATGGTACAATCATTCCTTAATAATATATAAATGTTCTACATCAGCGCTAATTTTTAAACTTACTTACCAAACCGATGATTACTTAAACTTTTCAGAAACGAGAAAAAAATGCAAATAAAAAAGATGACACAGGCATAAAAATAACTACCGTCCTATATATGTATACAATCAACACTTCAAAAAAATTTAGAATCCCTTGTTATCGATTTAATTTATCCATCAATACTCAAAGTAATTGATAAAAACCAACATGGATTCGTTACTGGAAGGTCAACTGCTACTAACCTGCTACTCTACCACAACTATATTACGGAATCTTTTTCCAACAAAAAACAAGTGGACAGTATCTATAGAGACTTTTCAAAATCTTTCGACAAAGAATCCCATAAATTACTCAATTAAATTTTGTAAATCACATGCAACAAATAACTAACAAAGTTATGGAGAAACTGGGATTTATAATCAGAACCATCAAAGACTCGTTGGAGGTTATAAAAATCGTGTATCTGTCGCTAGTACGCAGCTTGTTAGAATACAATTCAATAGTGTGGTCCC
This sequence comes from Hesperophylax consimilis, assembly GCF_061612785.1. Classification (NCBI taxonomy): domain Eukaryota; kingdom Metazoa; phylum Arthropoda; class Insecta; order Trichoptera; family Limnephilidae; genus Hesperophylax; species Hesperophylax consimilis. Next base: position 12,635,633 of record NC_142849.1, read on the forward strand.
CATACTACCGACTTCATATAAAAAATATTGAACGTGTGCAGCACAAATTTTTACGATTTATTAACTTCAAATTACACATACCTATTCAAAACATAAACTATACATTCTTACTAAATACACTTAAAATACATTCCCTAGAAAATAAAGAAAAATAAATGACCTAACTTTTTTATTTAAGATTATTCACTCCAAACTAGACTGTTGTGAACTCCTGCAAACTCATAGATTTCCGAGTACCTACTCGAGAAACTAGGGAAAATATATTATTCTGTAACAATAACTTCAGTACAAACTACCACATTCATGCACATATTTCCTGCTTTCACACACTTGGAAACAAATTCACAACCAAAAAGAGAATCATCCAGAAAACACCTAAAATATCGACATTTTTAATATAAGTTTGCATGTGTTCAAGAGATACCTGAATGACATTTTTATGTAGCATATTTAAAGAGCGATTGCGTATATTTGTTGTTTTCTTGTAGATATGTTGCGAATCTAAAAAAAAATATAGTAATTTTTTGTTGATATTTTAAAAATAAAAACCTTCTGTTGTTACTGTGTTATGCAGTAAATGATGTAAAAGCCCATCAGGGCGTTTTAAATAAATAAATATCAAATTTACATTTTTATTAAAAGTGTTCCCAAAGTTTACCCATTTATTACATACTGGTTGGTGATATAACGATTCCGGGAACAGATAAACTTGGAAATGAATTTTTCGTTCTAATTCAGAAGAAGCCAAAAGAAGTCAATTTCGAAATGAAAAACCTCTCCTTAAGAAATTTCCAAATTGCTTTTATTTATGGAACATTATCAAAAAATATATATTTAAATGATTTAATTCAGTGGAAATCTAATATGATTTTCCATTGTGTTCTATGCGACCGTTTGTCAGGTAGGTACTGGTTACTGCTATTACTCTGTCACGGTAGGGCGAGCGAGAGATTGGAACTGAAATATGGTGGAAGATGCCTCCATCTGGCGAAACCGGTCGAGAACATCTCCCATCTCCCGTGGCGGCATAATCGCTCACCTCTCTTATAATAAATACGCTGAATATCAATACATGAGAATAAATTATCCACCTCCCCAGTGCACTAGTGGTGCTGTTTCCCGTGGATGCTTCATTGTTAACCCTTTCAGTACCGCACTTTTATTTCCACATATAGACAATATTTTAAATTTGATAAGACCATAAACAATTATTTGAAAATTGTTGGTGTATATAACTAATGTGGATTTTTTTCTAATTTGGTTTTTATTATTTTTAGATGTCAAAGGGTTTTTTCTTATTGAGTAAGGAAAAACAACATATCGTAAAAACAATTGTTCAATTGAAAAAAATATTAATTTAGTGTAACGTAACATGCTTAAATGTAAAGATAACATACAAATAATAATGGGTCCCCATCCAAGCAAAACAGCCAAAACGTGATCTGTCATTATATTTACATTAGTTGTTGCTCGAATAAAGGTTGTAACCTAGCATAAAAAATAGACGCGCTTGAGGAATATCCTTCACAAGCGATACGAAACATACGGGGCAATCTGTTTGACAAAATCAAGAGATATAATTTTTTTGTTCATGTTCCTCAGGAGGAACTCTGGTATTGAAAGGGTTAAGTATGATTCCGAGGTCGGCAGCAGATCGCAGACTTAATAAAAGATATGATTATAATAATAATTATTATTATAACATTTAGTACTAAGCCTGCAGTCTGCCGCTGAGATTTGCGGTCTGCCGCTGAGATTTGCGGTCTGCCGCTGAAATTTGCGGTCTGCCGCCGGCCTCGGAATAGTACCCAAACGAAACATTTCTGAGTAGTACTGAAACTACTATTAGACTATCGTATTAGAAAAGTTCGAAGTCAGGTTACGTCAGGGGTCGTTAAAATATACATCATGCAGTAAGGGGGGAGGGTGAAAAGACGTATATTAGTTGTATATTGTGGTATTGTATTGTCAATGACCGCAGTTTATTTTTACGAGTTGATTTTATGAAGTTCACCATTTCAACAAGCATGGTGCTAATTATTGTATATAGTATTGTTTGCAGTCAGTGCATTATTCGTGAAATTATGACGAATAAACAGCTGAAATCCAACGGTTCTCACATTGGAACTTTTAAAATCCCTCTTATACCTTTTTTGGCTATTTAAGATTTAGAATCATCCTTTAGCGACTTATCAAGGGTTAAGCAGCCGAATTAACCCGCTTAAATTAAAGCGAGGAATCTTGTACTTAGCGAGGATACGGATCATCTGATATACCGGGCAAATTTTTATAAAGGGGAGGTGGAGGAGGTGATCGGTATAAAGTGACGTTTTTATGTGAATACCGAACAAGAGTACCAACTGCTCCCAACCGTCCGGTGCAAGTTACAACCAAGACTATGGACATCCCCAATTCTGGTATGTTGTGAGGCTGAAGGTAGCGGAGGAAATAAAGGCGGGGAAGTACCTGGCTATTCAGATCTGGTCACCAAACACGGCTAAAGCCATTTCAAGCATCGTTTCAAATCTGAATGCCTCACATGTTTATTTATTTTTGGTGATCGGGTTTCTCATCGAAATGACAGTTCAACACACCTACAAAAAGTGATATAAAGTCATGAAAAGTGATGAAACAAAAACTAGGTTAAATAGGTTACATAGGTAACTATCACTTGTTAAAGGTGTGTTTAATTGTCATTTTGATTAAATATAATGGAACCTCAGTCACGCCCGTGATGCAGAACGTAGTATTCGAAGCAAACTTTTAAATAAGAAAAATAATCCGATTCTAATGTTTATTTCATTCATACACACACATATTCTTTGAATGTATATCTTTGTCATACATAAACAACGTTTGAACTAAGAGTTTACTGGAAACTTAAGAGTGTTTCTTACTTGCAACATTTTATGAAAACAGTAACAAGTATAGATGCATTGTAACGTCATTGGCTTGAGCAAACAATATAATAATCTTGTTATAAATGTATGCAATTATTATTCAACAACGACCTTTACGATTCGTGAATCAAACATAATATGAACTTAGCAAGCCATAGAACAACATTACTGCAGCTGCTGAATACCCGAAGCTACGTTGATGATGTTGATTTAAAGAAACTTCGAATAATGATAATAATAATTATATTCCTCAGTAATTAAGAACAAACAGGCAATGTTTTGTATTCAGAGACTGAACAAGCATAATCCCGAGAGATCAAACGCAGGCGGTGATTATTGTAGCGAAATTACGAACGGGTTGTTTCAGAGAATTTGAACAATTCTTTAAATTTTTAAGTTAATTGTCAAGTTCTGTGAAAGTTCTTTTCAAGTTCTGTTATTATTTCAGTTCTGACAAGTAACTGGCCTATAATGGTATAATAACAGAAATTGAATAGGACATTCACAGAACCCGAAAATGAACGTTGTAATTTGATGAATTGTTCAAATTCTATGAAACAACCCATCATAAGACGAATATAGTAATACTAGCGTAAACCAGGGGCGGATCTAAGACTCAAAATGCTGTCATCAAACATAACCAAGGGGCCCTTCAGGAGGACGAGGGGGGGGGCAATAAGTCTATTTTGAATGAGATTTTTATGAAGATAAAAATTACATAAGAGAAACGGTAGTGCGGCTTCTTTCATACAAAACTTAATTTTGGGATTGAGGCCAAAATACCCATAGGCACACTGAGTTTGGGGGCACATTTTGAAAGGACAAATAAATATTAAATATATACGTACTTTTTAATGTGTAGTTAATTACCAACACGTACATAAAAAACAATTATAATATTGCGAAAATCCTATATTAGTCCCAGTTCCTCAATAATTTCGAAGCCTGAACTATGCCATCCCAACTGGACAAGTGGAAAAGTTGTTATAACTTTCACAAAGACACGGAAAAGCGCCAAGGCGAATTTTTTTGAAATATGTTATCCCCAGGAGAAGGAAGTGATATACGAGATACATTCACAATTTAGGACATGGCTAATCACAATAAGAAACTTGGTTCGGTTCTAATGCTGCGTATAGATTTACGAGCCGAAACACGAGCCAAGCCTAGAATTAGGGGAAAGGAACGAAGCAACGCCTAGCGGCGTTTCGCGCCATTTGCTGTTGCTTCGTTCCTTTCACATAATTCGAGGCTAGTCTTACGTTTTGGCGCGCAAACGTATTCGCGCCATTACATCTCAAAAAAATCTAGTAAGAATGCGTGCGTAACTTGCAGATCGACTGTGCCTATGTTCGTAGCAGTTCGATTTCGATTGCGATCCAGAATTTTACTACAATGTTTGCATATTCCGTGAACAGTTGAGAGCGTGGATACATACAATTGTTTCCCAATTTTAGCACATCGCGGACGCCATACGAACATTTACCATAACATCAGAGAGCACGGTTTGTCCAGTAGCATGTTAAACAGGAACGCTTGTGTGTGATATTCTTCTCGACATTGTGTCTTCAATTTAACAATTACTCTTTTTCAGTCAATGTTCCGCTTACAGCTTTCTTCGATAAAAAATACAACACATCACTATGAGATGAGTGATAAGTTGACGCTATATCTGGAAAGATGTCCCCTGACGGTTTTGAATTTTAAAGGGAAAATGAGGTTTTTCGGAAATGGTACGCAATCTAGCGAATTTTAAGCTATGGTATAATCAAACGTTTTGTTCAGTAATCCAGTTTTCAACAGAGTCATAGAGGTTTTAGCTAAACAAAAGGAGCGGAGAATAGAGCTTCTTCGTAAATAGGTAGGTATGTACCTAATATTAAATTCATAGTCTGATTTAATGTTATACTCTGGTGAACCTCACTCACATTTGACCAGTGGCCGCCACTGACCAGAATCATTAGGTAACACTACTTAAAAAAATAGTACGTAGTTCATTTCGGTTCATTCTAGCTAGATTCCTTCGAGAATGTTCTCTCAAAACAGACAATGGACAACAACCCCATCGTAAAAATAATCTCACCGTTTAATCATCTACATTTACAATCTTTATTACATTACACCTGTATTGTTTATTGTTGTAAAGTCCGTGCGAACCAAACGATGTAAAGGGAGAAGAACACCCGAAGAGAAGACTACATTCCGCATTCGGTGTGAATGCCTTAGCAAGTCTAACAAAGGTACAAATTAATACTGCACAGTGCACAGTGCATACTACATCAAGGGGCAATAAACTTTTAAACTAAGTCAGCAATTTTAGTATTTCCAGAATACAAGTTGATTTATGATGAGTTCTTTATGTATTTCCAGATTACAAGTGGAATAATTATCATGAGTTCTTTTAGTATTACCAGATTACAAGTGGAATAATTATACTGAGTTATTTTAGTATTTCCAGATTACATATGAAATTATCATGCCTTCTTTTAGTATTACAAGTGAAATAATTATCATGAGTTTTTTTTTTTTCTTTTTTTTATATTAACTTCACACAGGAGGCCATGAAGAAAATAATTTCACTCAGGGCCTATGTCATCTTTGGGGATGCTGTGTGGAGGGTATTTTTGTGGAGAGGAAGGAGTGAACATGGGTCTTGAAGAGTCCCATGTTGTAGGAGGGAGGAAACACAGAGGCCGGCAGTTCGTTCCACAGCCGAGCTGTTGAACTTAAGAACGAATCGTAGAAGCGACCCGTTCTCATGTGACAAATGTCAACTGTGTACAAATGTTGGGTGCGCGTTTGGCGTGTATCCCGACTACGAACCGGTGCCGAAGGGATCAATGACGCTAGTTCCTCAGAGCATCTTCCATTGTAATACCGATAGAACAAGGGCAGCATACCTACCTGACGCCTGTGCTCTAAAGATTGCAGTCCGTTTGTTAAGATTGGGGAATCTATCAAACGGACCGCCCGTTTTTGCACAGAGTCAAGGGTTTTTTTCAGGTATTTAGGGACTCCGGACCAGAGATGGCTGCCAATTCGACAGTAGGGCGCACTAGTATTTCCAGATTACGTGTGGAATTATCATGAGTTCTCAGAAAGCAACAATTATTTATTCGCAATATTTTTTTTCTTTGGTGGCACAATTAAGAAGGAACGAAAATCCAGAGCTCAAATACCAAAATATTGACGTTTTCGTTGCAGAAAGATATCCAAATTTCGGCCCACATTTATTATTTGATGGCGGATATCCGAAGACAAAAAATATACTTTGAAATAACTCCCGAAGTAGTAGTAATTTAGTATGGTTATTATTGATGTTGATAAATAGTCATATATTCTGGAGTCTATTTTTACAATGCAGGTAATAAAACTCTTCACACAGAGTGAACTCGATTCTGCCAGTAGAACAATTCCAATAATAAAGTATATTTGTTTCTCATATGAGTTCATCAGACAATGCATAAAATATTAATGATAACTTCTGTAGATTTTTGTATGAGTTTTGTGAAGGGCTGAAGATGAATTGAGATTAATTCTGAGCGATTAAGTTATAATCAAAGGTCTGGTGTCTCGCCAAGGGCGACTGTTGATTATTGATGGAACAATAACCCTATCGAGGGACAATTAAAGGAAATTATTATTTATTCATTTTTTCAGGATAACTTATTAAAGCTCAAAAACTCATTGAAATCTATCAATCTACTATATAAATAAAAATGTCAATTTTCGTTGGTTCAAAATCTTAAATTTCCGAAAGTTCTTCTTTGAAATTTGAATACAGCATTTGAATACAAGTTTGTTTTTATATATCTTTATTATATAGATGTCACCTGTGACAGGTAAAAACATGTTTTTCTTTAAAAACAGCGCCATCTCCTGGACTTAAAGGCAACACGCGCTATTGTTTCTCTATCTGCAGTCAGACTGAGCCACAGCAACGCGTGGCGGGGTACAGCTAGTATTTGACAATTGAAGTAGATAATATTAACACCACCCAAAACACAACACGAAAAAATATGGGAAATAATTAATAACGATTAGTATTGATTAGGTAAGTGATGAGTAATGGAAGTGGCAACAGCTCAATTTGTAGAGTTTCTAGTCCCGGTAGGATTAGATAATTTGCGTTCGATTCCCAGTTGCGACATTTACCTTTTTATTTATTTTTTCTTTTTCATTTATATTGTGTCAATTATTATTATCTTCGAACTATATTAACAAAATTTATTAAAATTATCCGAACGTAGAATAATAGGTAATGACTTAACTTTTGTTTACAGGGTGTTCGGGGATAAGGTGCACAAACTTCGGGAGGTGATTCTACATGATAGTACAAGTAAACAAGACAAATATCTTTTTCAGGTGCGAAAGTTGAATTTTTTGTATGGAGAAAATAATATTCGATAGAAAAATATTTTTGTACGAAAAAAAACAACAGAATTTTGAATAAACGTTATTTTTCTTTTTTACTTCTACTATCATGTAGAATCGCATCACGAAGTTGGTGCACTTTAACACCCTGCATAAAATCACAAATTCACTGACCCTGAACTATTATACTTGATTTCTTTCCATATACCTAGCAAACCAACTTCGAGGCAAAATCTTCAGTATTAATGCAAAAACTCCAAAACGGAACCACAATTGCTTACTCTCGTTCGCCATACAGAATTTGGGTGGTGATTGTAAGGATGTTGATGACACATTTAATGCATAAATCAATAAATATAAACACGTCTTAGTACAATTTATATCGGCAAGCAAAACAACAAATTTAATTAAACAAACTGCCCTAGTATCTTTCATTGTTATCTTATGTTCTTTACGTTATAAAATATTTTAAAAAATAAACCCAGTTGGGCGTGAAATTCAAAAAAAGAAAAAAAAGTCTTCTTCGGGAATTATTTGAGTTTTTAGAGCCGCTTGTTGGCCATCTCTGCCGGATACGTAACTAGGTACTTCCTTGCCTCACTCGGGGGTATAATTATTATTATTCCGCAAGGTGCAGCGCGGCAAAGAGATCCACGTGGAATCTGCCGTGTTCAAGTAGTCTGACGTTGTTAGAATCCACTGTCTGAATTTCTCAGCGTTCATTAGAAGTTGTACCGGCGAGGAAATTAATATAAAAGTAGGTACCAACTACGTACGTGTATATGGCGCTCTCCTCTTAATAAGTATTGTACAAGACGTGTTTGTACATAGTCAAGTATTTTAGAGCATTTTATTATTTCCATTCAAGTTTATATGGAAGGCACTTCTAGTTTTCTTATTTGTTCAGTGGTAGATAACAACAAAAATTATTTTAATCCATTGTGAACTGGTGTTTTCTTTTATGTGAGACCGCTCAAGAGTTCCAACTGCTCCTAACGGTTTAGAGTCAGTGAGACGATGTCATCCCAAATTGGGGTATGTTGTTTATTAATTTTTTTTTGTAATTTGTACATTTAAGGTTACAAATTACTTGTTACATGCATATATGCTATATTTTCTCCTGCTAGATGTGACTCCTACAAAACATCTTGAACATTCCAGTTTGTGCAGACTTTAAGTTTTCCGGCAGCGCATTATAGTACTTCATCCCTTTATATAGTATACTATTCTGAGTATTCGCCTTGTCCTTTTTTGGTAGCCTGATTTCATTGCACGTCCTTGTTTTATGTTTGTGTATGTCCTTGTTGTACACAATTTTGTTTCAGAAATATTTGGGTAAAAGGTTGTTTACTATTTTATGTACAAATATCATCAAATATTGTGAGTTAAGGTAGTAGGGAGGGGAAGAAGATGGGGGAGGGGAAGAAGATGGGGGAGAGGAAGGTGGGGAAGTATATCTTGTCACCAAACACGGCTAAAGCCATTTCAAGTAACGTTTCGTTTGTGAATACTGAAAGTATCTACCACTCTGGAAAGTGTGGCAAATATAAACATTGACTTCACACAGGAGACCCTGAAGAAAATAATTCCCCTCAGGGCCTATGTCATCTTTGGGGATGCTGTGAGGAGGGTCTTTTAGGAAAGTAATGGGAGGAAGTTCTGGGAAGAAAAATGTAGGAGGGGTGGGTACGAATATGGGGGTCGTTGTGTCCAGTGTAACGGACGTGTGAATTCATCCCTGTCGACTGAGGTGCAAGGCGATGTTCAGAGAATCCTTCTGGAGAGGTCAAAATGTCTCCTTCAACCAGTCGCTCCCGTTCCGGCCTGCCACGCTGTCGAAATCTTAATCTGAATGATGCAATGTTTGAAATTAAATTTCCGGTAGGGGGCGGTATGCGGATAGACACGTCCCTCCTCACCTGCAACAACACTGGGTACTGTGTAGACCTACCCCTTCCACTTATTTTCCCGAGGTCGTGGCCAGGACACCGATTCATTGTAATCACCGACCTCGTAGCACGGTACACGGTCCGCCAAAAAACTAAGTATCAATTATTTATCTTTAACAATGCACGGCCAAGGAGACTCTTTATGGAAGTGAATTATGAAGACTGAGGATGGGTTGTTTCACAGACTTTGTGAACAGTTCATCAAACTTCAAAGTTAATTCTTAAGTTCTGTTATTATTTCAGTTCTGCGAAGCAACTAGCCCATAATGATGTATTATGATAACCAAACTTTAATAAAATTTTCGCAGTATTCGAAAATTAACTTAGAAATTTAAGGAATCTTTCAAATTCTGTGGAACAACCCCCGTCCTAGGTTTAAGTAATTTTGCGAATTTAAAATTTACAGACGAAATACAGGTACAAGTTGAAAGAAGAAGCAAAAAGGCTTAAGTTATGAAACTATTCTCATAAAAAATATTAGATGCTTTTAAGCAAAGAAATGATTTTATTGGTCGTGCCTATCGGCTGCTGCTGTGCGCGACGGGGTAATTCATATAAGCATCTGTCAAACATAAAAAAATCGCTTATTTGCCTTCAATAATGTTACACATTACGCAATAATATTTCACATTACTAACCAACTTACCCACGTCACCGACGGCCGAAATTAGTATGTTTAATAAATGAACATTTTTCAGTTTTATGGGAATCCAACTCAAGTTTTATTTTAAAAAGGCTCCCCTCCCTATATTGTGCAGAATTCAAAAAGAAATCGATAAAAAATAAATACGTGATACGATTATTATCTTAATGACTGCGGTAAATGATTTTTGCAAACAGAAGTGGCGCCCTCTGTTATTTTTTAAAAGAACCTTTAAAGTTTCAAACAGTGGAAGCGGGTTTTTATGTGCTAGTAACAATTGTGATTGTTGTATTGCAAGTATTGCATCATCGTACTGATTCGAGACCGCCAAAATTCCCCAGAGCACTTCCAAATTATAAAGAAAGTAACAGATTACCAAACATCGAATATTAAATGATGAAGATGTAGCGAAATGAAATAATACTAACGTCGAAAAAGAATCATAAATAAGTGCCTGTCTCAAAGGAATACGGTTCATGAGAAACCTTCGAAAAAATAAATATATACCTAGGTAATAAAAAAGAAAGTAATATTATGTAAATGGCTTTATTTAGAATGCTTCAGATCGGCTTATGGTCTTCATTATAATGATGATTGTTTGGCCTTTCTGAGAAACTTTTAATAGTCAAGTAAATTGAAACGTCCACGTAATAACGGCGCTATACAAATCATCCAACTATTATTATTATTAAGGCCGGGCGCACACGAGCGAAATTTAGGCGACTATTAAATAGTATAATTTTCAAATTTTCATTTTTAAACAGAGACATAATACACCGTTGCTGTTTCAGAGTGCCAAAATTTTACCTGTTAAGGCTATTCTATGGCAAAAAATCATAATTTAGTATATATTTACCCCGCAGCATAAAGAAAAATTAGTACATAAATACAGTACTAGATTCACGCGCAATGACGGGTTAATAGTTCCGAAATTTAATAATAAATACCTACGGACAGAGAACGTTTGAATACAACATACCGAAGATATTTAATTTATTACCTGACACTATAAAGCAATGTAAGTCTATGAATAAGGTTAAATATATGGTGAAAAATTAGCTGTCGGAAAAAAATATTTACTTTAATATGTATGAAAAATTGTATGAAAAAATTGTTGATTCTGTAGATATAAGATGTAACTTATAAAAATGTATATGTAACTAAACTTTAAGCACCTGTTGACAAGCCAATTCAATTGGCTTAGCAGGACTTCTTTGTTGATATGTATTAACTATTTATTCAATAAAAAAATAAAAATAAAGAAAATACAAATCCAATAAAATCGCCCTAATGTGAGGTCGCCACATACGAGTATGTGCGTGCGCGAGTTTTAATAAACGGCCATGACTAATTTGGGGTTTGACGAGTGACTGGTCGAGTGATATTTTAACTAATCATGACCCTGCAGTTAAGATACCTCCGTATACAGGATGTATCGGCACTAACCCGACAAACTTTAACCAGCTATTCCTTAGCACATTTGGAGTAAAAAATGTTATGGGCACTTTGCTCTCCGGTAACATTTAACCCATCTGGCAAATATTTTATTCGAATTCCGTTGAATAATGCACGTGTGTACCTATATTGGCGCACCTTTACAATCACAACGAAATGGCACAGCACCATTCGTCTCATTTTTAACTCTTATTATTTAGTGTGTATGAAAGAGCGAAGACGCTTTTTGACACACTTGCTAATAATAGCTGTTGAACACGAGAAACAATGCCAATGACAGTGACGGAGTGTGGATTATTATTTATTTTTTGTTTTTAATGGAAAAAAATGATACCGGACAGCAAAGCGCCAATAACATTTTTTACTCCAAATGTGCTGAGGAATAGCTGGTTAAAGTTTGTCGGGTACTTGCCGATACACCCTGTATTTTGATGGAGCGACAACTATCGCCGTGACATAAGTCGCTCGTGTATGCCTGGCAAATTGACTGAATATTTTATAAAACGCCATGATTGGTTGGGAATTCTAATATTTTTTATTTATTTACATACAGAATTAGTAGCAGCTAAACAAGGATATTAAGTCAGTATCTGTATGGGTTAGTAAGAGTGTTTTGTGAACACCTCACTAGGAGAACCTGTGCTGAGGTGTTCGCAAGTTTTAGGAAAGTATTATTATGATTATAGTTATCATGATAGTAAAATTATGATTTTTCCCCCTTTCTTTATTTTTGACAGAACTGGTATTATTGACTCTTCCATGTACATCATCTACCACCTTGAAAACTTAAGAAAGGTCCTTGGATATTGAATACACTGTCATTTTTTTAAAGTGAAAATTTCTTTTTAGGATTTTTTTAATAAAGAAATTAAGGAATCTGGTACGGTGCTCTAAATCTCCAATCTTAATATTAAACGTAACGTTATTTATTATCTACGCATTCATATATAGCTTAAATATAATTATTTTAATAAAGATATTAAGGAATCTGGTACGGTGCTCTAAATCTCCAATCGTAATATTAAACGTAACGTTAGTTATTATCTACGCATTCATATATAGCTTAAATATAATTTATTTAATAAAGATATTTAGGAATCTGGTACGGTGCTCTAAATCTCCAATCGTAATATTAAACGTAACGTTAGTTATTATCTAAGCATTCATATATAGCTAAAATATAATTATTTTAATAAAGATATTAAGGAATCTGGTACGGTGCTCTAAATCTCCAATCGTAATATTAAACGTAACGTTAGTTATTATCTACGCATTCATATATAGCTTAAATATAATTATTTTAATAAAGATATTAAGGAATCTGATACGGTGCTCTAAATCTCCAATCTTAATATTAAACGTAACGTTAGTTATAATCTACGCATTCATATATAGCTTAAATATAATTATTGTATCAAATACACTTTTTGATTTAAAATATTATGACGAATTATTTGTTTGCGACCGTACACAAGCAAAATGAATAAATATTTTTGTTCGTATAAAAACACAATTCTTTCAATAAAGGCATACAAATACAGTATTGGATTTAATCACCGATACAATATTGTATTTGTGGTGACCGGATCAATCATCAAAATGATAATTCATCACATCTTTAAAAAGTTATATTCATGGAAAGTGATGAAACAAAAACTTTATTAACTGGGTTAAGTAGATTAGGTTAGGTTAGGTTAAAAAAATCATCGTTTTTAATGACGTTATATCACTTTTTAAAAGTGTGTTGAACAGTCACTGTGTTGAGTTAGGATGGAACCTGTATTTGTATGCCTCTCTTGAAAGAATTAAGTTTTTATATTTATTCATATTACCTAAACACTGTGGCAAACAAATAATTCGTTTTAATATTTTACAACACAACTTGCGAAAAGTGCATTTTCATAGCCATCTATGATTACGTAGATTATAACGTACCTTACGTTTACCCTTAAGCCCTCTAGCACGAAAAAATCACCTGTTGCGACTGTTATAAAAAACGCTGAGCTTTCCCCTTGTGGGTTGTGCTTTGAAATATAAATTTACTCTCAGACAATAAGAGCCATATTGCTGGTACAATTTTTGTCAAACGTTGATAAGACAAAGTTCTGTTAAAATTAATTCGAAAACCGCTACTAACTACTAGTTTAATTAATTAATTTAATTAAATTAATTTCGTAGGAACATTTTTTCTAAAGCAAAATAAATAGATCACAGTTTGTATTTATTTATTGGACAATTTGTATAGCGCCGCTTTTGTGAGATATCACTTCAGGGGCGCTTTACAGTTGATGCAGGTATTACAAAAATATAAATATTACAAAAATAAGTTAAATAAAATGAAGTACATGAACAGGTGATGAAGTACAGGAACAGGTGACACGAAGATAGAAGATGGAGACTCTGCAGCAAGAGTCCTAGATGGTGAGGAAACTAGACCATCTGCTGCAGCGAAAGAGTGTATGAATGAATAATAAACCTAATGAGTGTAAATAGGTTGTAGGTCATCCAGGTATATAGCACGCTCATCGAACTGGAACCTGAGAGCAAGGATCAAAGTCTTAGGGTACGTATACATTTGTGAACCGAAAAGCGAACCGTACCACGAATTACGGGAAAGGAACGCATCAACTGCAAGCGGTGTTTCGCGACATTTGCGGTTGCTTCGTTTCTTTCCCATATTAGTTGAGGTTCAGTTCGGCAGTTCGGCTCGCGGATGTATACGTAGGATTAGGTGAGTGCACTAAACGATCACAGAAGAAAGAAAAGTTATCAATCTTACAAGTAAGTTTAAATTAACGCAGCTCGGCTTGTCCGAATAAATATTAATGGACGAGATGCGAAAATATTATTATATTTAAGAACACGTGGTTCGACTTCCTCATAACATATTCGTGCTTTACTAGTAGTTTGTTAAGAAATTAGTCAATTCATTCGTTACAGGCAAGTCTAAAAACTAATAAAAGAACAGATTTTTAATAAATTTAAAAATCAGTAAGTTTTCTCCGTGCATATATGTCCGCGCCTGTGTACGTGATTGATACATAAAATGCATTGTCATAGAAAACGAGTATATCTGCCGAGTTTCAGCTCGATCGGATCTCGGGAAGTGGGTTAACCCCTTCAGTAATCATTTAAAAATTAAAAATGGAAAAAAAACACCTTTTTTATGTTAGGTAATGTTTGCCCGAGTTATCTCGGGCATGCGAATTCTGGCACATAATAGCCGCCCGAGTATACTCGGGCGTGGTCCTTAAGAGGTTAATTTCAGCCGATAACAAAAGTGAAATTCAAATATTTGTATTAAAAAAAGGAGTAGTTTGCAAAAAAATTCAAATTAATTGGCTATTAGTTAGAGTTGAAGAAAAAATATTTCAATGAAGTTAAAATTTCAATGGGTCATTATTTAGTTATCGAGTTTAGAGCAACAAGAAGAGCTAGTAGGCGAAGTTCGTCAAGTTGGTACGCCTCGTTAATTCTGAAAGGTTAGAGTGTTTTCAGAGTGTTTCCGTCGCCAGTGAAGCCTTTGACCGCCATTGCGGACATCCGGTACCCCCTCCATGGCCGACCGGATATTTTCCGGAAATTGGGATGGCCAAAGAGATGGAAAATGTGTTTGGCTTCCGGGCGAGAGTGAGCTGTCTTGTTTTGTTTTCTTTCTAATTAGTTCGGCTTTGAAAGTATTTCAAGTGATTTTTAAAGCGTTTTGTCCTTCACTTTGCAACGCTTTGAGAGTTCATGGTAAAATTAGTGGCTATAATGTCTCTTCGTCTAAAAGTCTTTTTAATGTAGCTTTAAATTTGTGGCTGTCCATTGTAAATAAATTAAAAATATATTTCTTTCTTCGAACCACTATACTTTTTATATCAATGCCGGCCGGTTTCGGAACAACCGTTCCTTCCTCGTGGCAAAATAAATATTACGATAATTTTACAAAATAATGGTTGAACATATATATAATTAAGTGTTGAAGTGGGGGTGGAGGCCGGCCTAGGGATTAGTGAAGAGTCGGGGGAGGAGATAGAACGGACGGTGAATGGGAACGTAGTATCTAAGATGGTAATGCAATATAATATTTTTTATTTATTGATAACTAGCTGTACCCCGCCACGATTTGCTGTGGCTCAGTCTGGCTGCGCAGATAGAGAAACAATATCGCGTGTTGCTTTTACTTCCAACAGATGGCGCAGTTTAAAAAAAACATGATTTTGTCACAGGTGACATCTATATAATATAGGTATATAAAAACACACGCGCATATATATTTATTTGTATATATGGATTCATTGTTATTAAGGGATTTCTTATAAACATTTATATTCGATTTTTCATAGTAATGGGTTTGGCGATAATAATAAATGAATGAACGATTGGTTACAAAAATATCATCTTAGAATCGGGAGGTTGATGTTCATTGTTTGACATAGATTAAAGGACTTTACAACTGCAGTAAAGAACATAACTGGTGATTAAACCAATACACAAGTCACCAAAGTTAATGAAATATAAAAAAGAAAAATACCTACATGATTTTGCTCCCTAGTCGAAATGATCACTTGTACCATGTCAGCCGTAACATAATATCGGGTTATTCGGGTTGCTAGAGAAGTTCAACACATAAGAAAGGTCGACGACTCCATGATACACAAGTACAATCATCACGTATCTACGTACCGAAAGTATCTCGGGAACCGTTACTAAATGAGTCTAGTCTAGAGTCTAGACTCTTAGTTTGGGCATTATATAAGCTTTCAGATCTGACAGCGTGCAGCATCACACCCTATGTAGACTTGACGCAAGGCACTTACACCACGCAGCGGAAAAGAAGCTGCGGTTAACTTCAGATGAAAGTGTTCTACTCATCCACTTCAAGCTGCTGGATTCAATTCATTATTGTTTATGTAAGTATATTTTTATGGCAAAAACTTTGAGAGCGCTAACTACGAAAGGTTGTGTTACCAACTTAATAAATAACATTAAATCAAACCCAATTTTTTGGAACTAGAATATGAATTCGGGACCTTGCACCACTGAATTATCGCTAATAATGATAGTGTTTTATTATTTTTTCTAATTATTTCACGAGATTTATATATAAGTGGCTGACGTGAACCCGGCGTTCCTCGGGTTGTAAATGATTTGGAGTTTCGTCTGATACATACTCTTCTATTATTCTGACTCTTGACATGGCCAGACCCAAGTATCTGATTCAATTGATCGTGCCATGTCTTCCTCGGGCGTCCACGACTTATACAATTCTCAATATTAATCATTTATAAATATTATTTTTAAATTTAAAAAAGTTTACGGGCGTCTTCAACTTCTTCTACTAATCACTTCCACGTCATATATTCTCCTTACCCCTTTATCACGCCATCACGTACGCCAAATTTTATTCATTCATTGATTCATTGTCTTCCTCGGGCGTCCCCGACTTTTTATACCATCCTCTCCTAAAACTCCTGGCACCAAAGAATAAACATTAAAATTTTCAGTGAAATCGGTCCAGTCATAGACATATGAATATTAGTAGACCTGCCCTAAGTGATTAAAAGCGTATTATCCCCACTCCCCATACCGGTTCCATTGAGCCGGCTGGGCTCGCATATGGCCTCAAGTGAAATTTGAAAACGTGACGTCATCATTCTTGTGCGAACTATGGTCGAGGCATCATCGGTTCATTTTACGAAATAACACGGCAAAATGTTGACTTGTACTATGAAAACTTGTAAAAATAGATTTGAAAAAGAGAATAAACCCAATTGTCGTATTACATTCCATATATAAGCATTATTTTACTTTATTTTAAGCATATTCACATCGTATAATATAGATCAGTTTTAGAAACATATATTATCACATCGAGAAACGTCTGGACGCGAAACACAAAGCTGGTTGGTTGCTGGGAAGTAAATTATGAACATTTATAAAAGTGTCTTAACTAAATACTTAAACGAAATATTCGACTCTGAAAATGCAACCGAATTTTTTTGCCGAATTTGGACTTAGCAAATTTGTTCATAACGTGGCGAGTAATTTGCGCTCCCATGTAAAAATGTCTATTCATTCTAAAGCAGATTTTACTTTTAAGAAGTAAATGGTGATATTATAATGCGAGATGCCTATTTACTGTCAGATTGATTTATTGACGAATCACAGTCAGCCTTACTCCCTTCGTTCTTCAACAGTTGATTTTACCCCTCGCCATTATCTTCTCGTCTATTAATTCCTATGTCTGTGGGTCCAGTAGTTTTTGAGTCAAAAGAAACATTCATTTTTACATGAGTATGGATTGACCATAGTATCCATTGTTGGCGAAGTGCTTTAATAACTAAGGGTTGGAATTTCAGTTGCTTATTTCATGAGAGGTATTTACTTGTAGTTGCTATCGGGTAAGTTTACTAACAAACCAATTTGACTTATAAGTTCTAACCTAGTACCTACACTGAAATATCGGCTCTGAATCGTTGAAAGGAGATATCCACTATCCACTTTCATTTTAATACCTAACCACTTTATTTTCAGAATAACCGGTTTCCCTAATTAAAGACTTGTGATTTATTAAAAAAGGTAATAACACAGATCCGTAAAAAATCACGGGATATTATAATTAGTAGGATTTTTGAAGCTGAAACTATTTTATAAAAAAATATTTGCCTCGGGATCTGCCTTTCAAAAGCGAACATTTTAAATTTTAGAGACGATCGAATAGTACCTAAGACCTGAATTACGACATCTGTCAAAAAATTTAACAAAATAAATACACATTTATTAACCGCTTTGTCTGTATTTTACCCAAAATCAGTTCCGATTTTGAAAATAACACTTACATTCAAAGTAAACCAAGTTCCTAAGTTCAGAATCACAACCAAAAGCAGTATTTTTAATAATCCTATTTAGTTCAAAATCATTTCATTTTTATGGTTAACTTTGTAAAAAAACAGCCATTTTTAACAAAACCTAAAAAAAATGACATTCATTACCTAAAATGTAATTAGATGCGTGATGCCTGAAGCTGTTTTATCCATTTTTTAGGTTAGTACTGGAAAAAACAAATCCCGAAGCCTTAAAATTAATTCAACTTATTCCTTCAGCCTTCAAATTAATTAATTTTTCCCTCTCGCAATATTAAAAATCAGCCTGCGATTTGGCATTCTTAAGACAAAGAGATTTTTTATAAATTATTAACAAAGACTACAAAACGAAATTATTTTCAGATAATGTTGTGAAAAACCCAAGTTTGTGTCTGCAACGCCTACTCCTTAAGATGCCGTTGTGAAAAAAACGATACAATAAAAAAAAATATTTTTAAATTTATAAAAACATAATATTTAACAATGAGTTCGTCTCTTTCAACGAAATTTCAGGATTTTTGAGAGGGCATGATTTTTCGAATTTTTGTAAAATAACTCAGGATGTAACGACACCGATACCGACATATCGGCCGAACTAACTAACGCAGAACAAAATTCAATAATCCATCGCTTGCACAGATTAGGCAATGAATATTCCAACATAGATCACGATGATTGGCTATTATCATATAAAAGATGCATAAAACAAAAATTGTCGAGTAATACCATACCATCATAATGATTATGTACTTCAGATTAAAAACTACTAGTACTCGATAGGTAGAAGCTGATATCAGTGCATTATATATCATAGTCATCATAGGTACTATGTAAAACTTTATCGGACTGTCAAGCAGTACCTATCGCACATTATTATTATACAAGCGATTCTCCCGGTAGATTTACGTAATTTATTACTTTTGTTTCCTTTTCATATTATAATAGTATATATTTTATTCCTTTCATTTTCTAATAGTATATACCTTTCTAATATCTTTATTTTATTTTTTACAAACTCTAAATTCCTTTTAGACATTTTGTAAGCACTTCATTCTTCCTTATACTACTTTATTGTATATTATTACATATAATTTCTTACTTTGACTTATTACTATATTACAGATTGCTACTTATATTATATTTATATCTCTTTGTTTTTTCATACTTTTAACCTTACTTACTATTTACTGATTATATTATACCATTATACTAACATTTATATTGTTGCATTCCTTATGTTGCTGTACTATTCTCTGTTAAATTAGTATGTGAATGGCACATGTTGTGCCGTATATGTGAAATAAATAAATAAATAAATGTCAAGCGCGCAAAACGAACAATGCGCGCGACGTTGCCGCTCTGTCGTAGCTTTAGATAGCCAAATATTCCAATTAAACAGGAGTTAGTAATATTGGCATCACTGTCGGTATCGCCGATTATTTTTGTTAAGAATCGGTATCGTATCGGCAAAATCATGTATCTTTACATCCCTAAAAATGACGAATAGTGGCTACCTAACATATAAGCCGTCTTGATATTTATGGCCGGTCGAAAAGCATAATATTGTGATATCCCGGTAAATGTGCGGCGGTATTGCAGCACAGCCGTTCGAATTAAGCCTGTGACAGACCACGCTATAAGTGCACTATATTTAAAGTCAAGATGCGTTTAGCGAAATGTGTCGCCTACTTTATGAATTATACTGGATCGTGTCTTGTGCGAAGTCACGAGACACCATTGCACAAGTTTTACCCAAGTTCATTTTAAAAATCATACACGGAGAAAAGTGAGTATTGCAAATTTATTAAGAATCTCTTCAAATTATTGGTAATTCGGTTAAAAACTAGATTTCTGGCCGTTTCTGGATAAACATTTAGTAATTTTTTAATATATGGGAACAAATGCTCATGCAACTATACTTGCCTTCAAAAAATATAAATGCGAAAATATTAGTTTTTTATGAACACGTTCCGATATCGTGATATATTCGTATTTTAGTAAAAGTTTAAAATAAAATCTGTTAATTCATTTGTTAAGGGCCTGCAATCTCGTTTTTAACCGGATTATCAATAATTTGAGGAGATTCTTAATAAAATTCATTTTTCTCCGTGTAACTTCATCGTTTTTTTTGGAGATACCGAAAAAATTATTTTACCGTCGTTATTAAATATTTAAATATTATAATACATGTTTATCAAAATACAATAAAAGAAAAAAATCATTATTGTTAAAGATTTTTTTTAATCCAAATAGAAGGATTTTCTCGAATTAACAGGCAATAATATATCCTCCGAGATAAGATTTAAAAAAATAGTTGAGGTACAAAAATAATGAAAGTAGCCCATTTAAAAGTAACTGATGGAAAGTAACTAATGGAAAAAAATAGCAAAAGTACTTACTTAATACTTGTAGAGTGGGCATACACAAGTTGAAATATTTCTGATAATTATGAATAAAGAATTCCAGTGTTTTTAGAAAAAAAATATTAATATTCACATCCTTACTTAAATACAAATAATTTTAGAAATGTTGATTTCATTGCTAAAATAATTTTCGAAATTTGCATTTTTCAAAGCCCGCCAAACCGACCGAAATCTAGCGGGGTACGCGTGACGTCGTATGTACCTCGGTTTGGACGGTTAACAAGTACGGTAAATTACACTCAGGTCGATGTGAAATTAACAAATCCCAATTTAAATATTTAGCAAGATTTCCAAAAAAAACTTTTTTTTAAAAATAATTTGTATATCGAAGTGGTGAGCGGTGCGCGAGTCTACGGAGCTCAATTTTGCACAAATTATTCGAATTATAATGCACGCGGCCGACCGAACCGTGTGGTAGCGGTGTAACCCACCGACCAATCACAGGCCGTTTAAGTCTCTTACGCTTTTAATAGTTTTTAAATGACGATTTATTAATTCTACTTATATTATTTATATGTTATTATACCCAGAATATATATACCCAGAATCAGCATTATTGTTGATCTACGTGAAAATATGTTTTTAAGCCATAATACTTTTTACTCAAGTACCCTATTCGGAAGGCAGCCGTATAGTAACCATATGTTACGTACTCAGTGGCTGAGTTTGCATCGCGTTTGGTTCCCACCCAGGCGTAGTGTGTTGAATTCCTCGGCTGGCTAAATCCTTCATCCACAACAAAAGCAACATTTTCGCTTACTGTGGTGTTAATAGAAGATTTTCAAATATTGTCAGGTTATTCGTAACCCTGGAATGTTTGCCTGTCTTTAAAAACACACACACACAAAAGAAAAAAAGTTAATATTCAATTTCTATGAAATAATTGGCCCGTAATGGAATGATAGCTGAACTTTGACAAAACTTGAACATTATCATTGAAAATTGCTCAAGTTCTGTTCAACAACCGGCCCTAAATTGAGCAATATATTCGAATCACGTACAACAAGGTAATATGTGAACGGTAGAATAAAGATAATTTTTCGGTGTTCAAAGACAATTTTTTACGTACAATCACAATCATGTGAATATAGTGCGAGTATATATGTGATTTCAATGGTATGAATCATGTGGCTAGATATGTATTATAAAAGGAAATCAAGAAGATAGAACGCAAAACTCTTCGGTTATTATTCATTCACATGTATACATCTTCTACTTGACTCTTGTTGATTGTATCATGATTACCGATATTTATCTCTGGACCCAGAAATCATGCATTCAAAACCCGGTGAAACGAAATGAATATTTGTTCTTTCTGGTGGAAGAAAATGTATCGGTGGCAGAAACAACCTGTATTAATCTGATGAAACACCACCATACAGACACAAAGGTTTTTCTGGAATTTCCCCGACTCCAACCATTTAATCAACCATTGAAGTACATATTTGCCTTGTTTATAAATGAAAAGCTAAAAGCGACCCAAATTCCCACGACGGCAAGGAAAGCCATTTTACAATAAATGGTTTAAGTTGGAAATTTGGTCAAAATGGTTGAAAGTTCCGAGATTCTCAAAACCAAAGGGAGCACTCAGGCTCTGGGTGTGGTTTGGCGCTCCGCTTCCAAAGTGCATTATAGTTGATGCAATTTCGTATCGGTTCCTTTCCATGGTGTGTGATAACTGCACCTTTCAAAATGAGAGATTTCAACTGTCATTTCCTACCAATCATAATGCGAATGATAAAACCAACTGTTTATATTATAAAAAAATGCTGGCATTCGCACAACAGAAAATTGAATACTAATTTGGATTCAAGGTATATTTTTCATAGTAACTCATGTTTATTGTCAATATATTATGCATGTACCTGCACTTTCAAAATTTTAAAAACTAACAAAATTAATAATGCTATGACATATTCTTTAAAAAAACATGATGTTCCCTATCAATCTCCAGTATATAAAACAAGTATACTTACTATTAAAACTGAAAATTCTAAGAAATATTCAAAAATGATACTAACAATTTAAAAAAAAATGTCCATAATCAAACGAACTGTCAATATTACAAAAAAATACTTGCTCTCACGGAACAAAAACTGGAATATTGTTATAAATTTTAAAGATGTCTATAAAAATATTTCATATCTATTCTCAATGTCTTACAAATACGCATGTACTTTTGAATATCCACAAGCTATAAAAAATAATAATAATATAGTCTATACATTAAAAAACCGACAAATCTTTCATCATTCTACATACTTTAAAGTCAGGATATATGTATTTAAAACCAAAAAATTTAAATCATTCTCTATATATAAGATAAAAAACCTAAATATTTTCTTCATGATAACACATCTCTACTTACTACACTTTTATGTTTATTTTTACAATTCATTACATCTACGTTCTACATTTGTATATTCCTACCAGAAAATAGAAAATACAATAACAATCTACAACTGCATTTATCGAATGCTAGTAAATTACAGAATACTAAAGTCTAATTATAGATATATTAATTTGTCAAAATTATTATTATATACATTACTAATCCATATATCATGCTGCCAATATTCTATATGCAATAAATCTCTACACTATATGTTCACTTGTACTATTGATATATTCTTACAAACGCTTTTTTAATTGTAATTATTATAAAAAGAAGAACGAATCAAATTAATTATTGCTGTCAATTAAACAAACACTCACTATGTCTCCGAGTATTATCTAAACATAAAATAAATCTTATAGAAAAAATCAAAACCTACAATTTTAGATATGAACTGAAATCGAGCAAGAATAGTGTTACACTAATTATGAGCATTATTTACTTATTCATTTACTCGTAGAATTTTATATACATATTTTATCACACCTAAATAAATACAATGGAAAATTTTAACTTAAGCGAAATTGATAAAAATCTAAATATAGAAGAATACGTATGTGAAGCAGCCAGTGAATGCAATAAGATCTATGACAATATAATAAATAGACTAACAATCTTGCACCTAAACATTAGAAGTATAAATAAAAACATGGATGAACTTTTGGTATCCCTAAATACATTATGTTCACAGCCAGATTTCATAATACTATCCGAGGCGCACATACATGCAAACATAAATATACCAATCATCCCAAACTACAAAAATTACAATACAAATTATCAGATTAATAAAAATAGTGGAATTGTAGTATACGCTAAAGAAAAATTTACTGATATCAATATTACCGAAATACACATATGCAAAGCAAACTGTTTGTCATTAAATTTTGTTTTAAATAATATGCCATTCAATATAATCGCAATATATCGAACACACAGTTCTGATGTACCTTTATTTATAGAAGAATTAAAAAAAATACTATGTAACAAAAACCATCTAAATTGTATCGTAATAGGTGATTTAAATATTAATATTGGTCCTAATAACCACTGTAAAAATAAATTAGATTATATAAATGCTATGAATGAAATGAACTTTATATCATGTGTAAATAATTTCACAAGAGAATTTGCAAACCAATCGCCATCATGCCTGGACCACATATGGAGCAATATTAAACACACAGAAAAAATTAAATCTATTATATGGAAAAATGATATAACAGATCACCATACAAATATTTTTATTTATGATTTCAATAAAAACTTAGGATTAAATGACTCTAGAAAAAATATTAACATAATTTCCAAATTGAACAATGTAAAATTAAACAATAAAATAAGTAACGAATCTTGGTCCTCAATACTAAATTGCCAAAACCCAGACATGTGCGCAAACTTCTTTGAAGAAACTTTAAATGCTCATATCGCAGACTGTACAACCTTTATAAATAATCAACCAAGTTCTAAATTAAGGCAAATCAAACCATGGATTACGCAAGGATTACTCATATCTATCCGGAAAAAAGAAAAACTTTTCATAGACACAAAAAAAACCCTACCAGTAGCCAAGTAAAAAACGAATACAAAATATTCCGGAACAAACTCATTAAAATTATCAAAGACACAAAAGAAAAATATTACAGGGAGAAAATAATCCTCACAAAAGAAAACCCTAAAAAAACATGGAACACTATAAATGAAATAATGAATAAAAATAATAAAAATAAGTCTACAATAAATGTCATAAACAATAATGGAACTAACATAAATGCTATCCGTGAACCAAAAATGTGCGCAAATATTTTCAACAAATTTTTCGCTACCGTCGGTCAAAAACTTGCATATAAAATTGACCAAAATTATCAACCTGATGACATACATGAAGATAAAATAACAAATAGCAATCTTTCAAATTTTAAACCGACTTCAGAAAAAAATATTGAAAACATAATACAATCACTTAAAAATGGTAGTGCGCCAGGATACGACGGTATAACTACAGAAATCTTGAAAAAATACTGCAATTTTCTAACCAAACCGATTACGCATATAATTAATGTAAGTACTAAATACGGAATATTCCCGTCTAACTACAAAAAAGCCATTATAATCCCAGTATATAAATCCGGAGATCCAAAAGAAGTAAACAATTACCGCCCAATATCCTTATTATCCAACATTGCAAAAATACACGAAAAAGTAATAAAAAAACAAATTACTGATTATACAGATAACCAAAAAAGTATTAACCCTAGTCAATACGGTTTTAGAGATAAACTTAGCACACAAGACGCAATTGCAGAATTAACTAAGATTATTTACAAAACATTAGATAGAGGCAAAAAATGCTTAAGTATATTCATTGACCTCAGTAAAGCTTTTGATAGTGTCTCACATTCAAAATTAATTAATAAAGTAAATAATATAGGAATTACTGGCAAAGCTAAAACATGGTTAAAAAGTTATCTCTATCAAAGAACTCAACAGGTTAAAGTAAACAACGAATTAAGTGAAATAGAAAATATAGATTTTGGAATTCCACAAGGAACTGTTTTGGGACCTTTACTTTTTATAATATATGTTAATGAACTTTTTCAACTCCCAATCATTGGAAACATCATATCTTACGCAGATGATACAGTTATAACTATTGAAGGAAATTCATGGAATGAGGTCGTAGTATCAGCTAATAATGCAATAAATATCGTTAAACTATGGTTTGACGAAAATTTATTGACACTGAATGTCGAAAAAACCCATTTTATACCTTATAGCCTAACAGGGAATAACTCAAATGTAAATCTAAACATAAAAATTCACGAAAGAAATTGCCTCCTTAAATTCGCACCCTGTAATTCAAACTGTATAAACATTAGTAGTAAAAAAGAAATAAAATATCTTGGAATAATTATTGATAATAACATTAAATGGAAAAGTCAAATAAATTCCACAGTAGACAGAATGAGAAAACTAATCTATATATTTTTTAGACTAAGAAATATTGTATCATTAAAAATACTAAAAGATATTTATTATGCATTTTCGCACTCTGTCCTACAATATGGAATCGTGGCTTGGGGGGGTGCATATAAATCATCCCTACTCCCACTGGAAACTATTCAAAAAATACTAATAAAAATCATCTTAAAAAAGCCATATTACTACCCAACTATAAATGTTTTTCAAGATTTCCCGGTTCCCCCACTTTATGACAAAAAATTTATGACAAAATTGCACTTCTACAAATACATAAAGATTTCTTTAGTAAAAATAATTTACCACAATTGAATATTAGCAAAAGAATAATATCTGTTGGAGGACTAACCGTGCCACTAGCACGAACCACAACAGCACAACATCACTATATATTCAAGGGTGTAAAATTATTTAATAAATTACCCCTTGATATACGATCGGAAGAAAACTACGAAAAATATAAAAAAAAAATTAAATTAAAATACTCTTGTACCACCTCATAACTTTACTTATTGTTTAGAAATATGTTTTTGCCTTTTAAATTCTTTGAATCATTTATTAACTAACCTATATTTTTATTACTTTTATTGTTATTTTTTGTGTTATTTTTTGTTTTATTACTAATATTTTTTGTTTAATTTAAACAAATGTAAAAATATTTTTGTTGTCCTCTCCTAAACACAAGCAGCTGCTTTATTAGGAGAGTGATTGATATATTTTTGTTTATATTGTTAAAAAAATTGTAACCTTGTTTATATGTTTCAATAAATATAAAAAAAAAAAAAAAAAAAAAAAAAAAAAAAAAAAAAAAAAAAAATATATCGAATGAGAGACAATATATATACAGGGTGTATCGGCAAGTACCCGAAAAACCTTAACCAGCTATTCCTTAGCACATTTGGAGTAAAAAATGTTATGGGCGCTTTGTTGTCCGGTAACATTTTTTTCCATTAAAAACAAAAAATAAATAAAAAAAAATCCACACTCCGCCACTGTCATTTGAATTGTTTCTCGTTTTCAACAAGCAAGTGTGTCAAAAAGTGTCCTCGCTCTTTCGTACACACTAAATAATAATAGCTAAAAATGAGACGAATGGTGTCGTGCCATTTCGTTGTGATTGTAAAAGCGCGCCAACGTAGGTACGTACGTACATTATTCAACGAAACTCGAACAAAATATTGCCAGACGGGTTTTCAAACTTTGACAAAGGATAAAACATTGGTGACATGTGGTGAAAATATGAATAATATTTTTTTTATTAAAAAAATGTTACCGGACAGCAAAGTGCCCATAACATTTTTTACTCCAAATGTGCTAAGGAATAGCTGGTTAAAGTTTGTCGGGTACGTGCCGATACACCCTGTATATACGGACGTTATTAACTTTAACGTTACTCTATCTCATTTTAAAGCTCCTTCGTTAGGAACGAAAAGCAGAAATATAGTTTTTTTCTCTGCATTCTAAGAAAGTTTAAAAAAAATTGTTTAACTTTGTAACCTCAATTCTTACAATATTAATTATGTTTGTTCAGACTTATCTCACATATATTTTGTACTGTAAAAGTCCAACAAGAAAAAGAAATAAAGATACACATACAAATTGCAGAAAGGTTTCTAGTTCCTAATGCAGTTAAGTTCAAGGATTTCCAGGTGCATTTCCACTGTTGCCGGAACGTGACTGGGAGATTGTGCGATATCTCACACTCTAATAAAGTTAACGATGAAGATAAATCACCAACGGTAGTGTTATTAGACTGGTACATTCGTCGTCCGTACCGAGGTACCTTATAAATACTCATATTAAGCTGCCCTGAAGGAAACTCTGAAATACTTTCGCGAAGAAAAAGATTCGTGGAAAAATAAGTACACAACAAAAGTAGGTTGGTGCTGCAAAGAAGAGGAACTTTATGGAACTTGGGGAATGGTTTTGCCGCATCACAAACAAATGAATATAAAGTAGCATACGCCGACTCTTTTATATCTATTTATTCACATTAAAAATATAAAAGGAAGACGGATTTGCACACAAATCAGTTCTTCGCCAGATTTAACTGCCAAACGAGATTCAAATCAAAAACCTATGTAAAGGTTTATAATGAAAAATATTCTTATCAAAATGAAATTCCGTCGAATAATTAATTAACGATGGGTTGTTTCATAGAATTTGAACAATTCATTAAATTTCAAAGTTCATTTTTGGGTTCTATGAGAGTCCTATTAGATCTGTTATTATATCATTATGGGCCAGTTACTTGACAGACCTCAAGTAATAACAGAACTTTCACAGAACTTGAAAATTAACTTTGAAATTTGAAGAATTGTTGAAATGCTCTGAAACAACCCGTCCTAACTGTTCCAAAATTAAGAATGATAAAACCATTAAATTCTGAACAGTATTAATAGCATACACCCAGTCAGAGGCGGATTTGCAGTCTCGGCCGCCCTAGGCCTCAGACCATGTAGCCGCCCCTTTCTCAGTACCCATCATATTGACCAGGAGTATCCAAACTTTTCAGTAAGTTCCTAGGGTCAAAACCGTTTTAATTTTCCTGCCATTATCATTCATGGTTCATGGGGTGAGATTTGTCCCGGTCTTGGCGGCGGATACGTCTGCCCACCTGCTGCGTGGCGGGCCGGATCGAGAGAGACTGGGTGAGGGAGGCCTTTTGACCTTTCCAGCCGGACTATCTTGACCCATCGCCTTGCACCGCAGTTGGAGGGATGTATTCATACGTATGCACTCCTGGACACACTAATCCCCAGATTCCTACCCACTTCTCATACATTTAAACTTCCTATCCTTCCCTTCCTTAAAAAGACCCTCAACACAGCATCACCTAAGATGACATAGGTCGTGAGGGAAAATATTTTCCTCAAAGCCTCCTGTGTGGAATTAATGTAAAAAAATACGCTTGCTAAATTCGCTAGTTCAATAACTGTATAATTGTCGATTGTCGCAGGCCGGATTGATGACATTGGCGGGCCGTTGTTTGGAGACCCCTGATATAGACTATAGACTACACAATGAATTTACTTTATTGACAACTTTTATCGAAATCGATTCAGAAATTTAGTTAACTATAATAGCTGCTAGTTTGTAATATTTTCTAAGGTTTCAAGGATTTGAATTTTAAAACAGTTTAAGGTTAAATTTATTTAACTAGTTTCAGGTTTATTCTCATACAATAATATATAAGTGTTTCACAGTTACAATTAGGGTTGCCAGATACGGGCGAGCGACGGAGCATGATAGGTGTGGCGAGGGCGGCTGCGGGGCGTGGGGGCGCGCTGTGTGCTGTGTGTGAACACGCTCTTGCATATCGCTATTTCGTACGTAGAATATTTAGGTACTTAGGAAGTTATTTCTTGTTATCATCTGTGACTTTTTTGTCACGATTGGCCGCCCCTAATATCTGGCCGCCCTAGGCCCGGGCCTACATAGGCCTAAGGGCAAATCCGCCTCTGCACCCAGTTAAACATTAAAAAAATTAAAGCACCGCTGCGCACCCAAATAGCGAATTTTAGTTCTGAACGGCACCGTTCGAAACCGTATTTATATCGATAAAATATCACGAAAGTTTTTTCACTTCATATGTGCGTTCCGAGATCTGCACATGTGAAGCCGTGCGCCTAGTGGATTTTTTTGCTATGAAGTCCTGGCGCAGTGTCACTATTGGATGTTTTTATTAAAAGCACTATCAGGCGCGCTGCAGACTCTAATAACATTATATTCTATGTGAGTCTTGTTCGCGGTTGTTTTTCTTTGGGATTTCGCAGATCTAATCTACCTAACAGTAAGGTGGTACTCACCATCCGAAGTCCGTGGGCAGGCTGGTGAGCGACATGTCGTTGAGGCCGAGCACGGTGAGCGCGCGTAGCTGGCTGAAGCCCTGAGGCAGCCGCGGGATGGGGTTGCTGCTGAAGTCCGCCACCTGCAGCGCGCGCAGGTGCTTGATGTCTTCCGGGATATCGGGGATGTCTGCAAATAAACAAACACACGAGAGATTAGTCACACTTCACAGTTGATAATGGGAACGAACGCTGAAACGCTTACAAAGCAACAACCAATGCCATAAGCACGACTTTATAAAAAGAACAATGGAGATCTTCAAAACCAACCACAAACATCGTACAAACAACAGGAGAGATTAGTCACCGTCCACAGTTAAAAACTCTAACGGCTTTTTTTCAAATTGAGAAAAATAATTTTCCTCAGGGCCTATGTCATCTTTGGGGATGCTGTGTGAAGGGTCTTTTTGAGGAGAGGAAGGAGTGAACATGGGCCTTGAAGAGCCCTATATTTTAGGAAGGAGGAAACACAGATTCCGGAAAATCGCCGAACTCCAGAATGAATAAAAGAAAAAACTAAGTCCCAAAGTCGTGCGACAAATTTCAACCGCGTACAAATGTTGGGCGCGCGTTTGTCATGTTTCCCGCCTATGCACCGGTGACGAGGGGATTAATGACGGTAGCTCTTCTGAGCGTTTTCCATTGAAATACCGGAAAAACAAGGACATCATTTCTGACGCCTATGTTCTTAAGATTGCAATCCCTTTCTTAAGATAGGGGAATCTATCAGACTATATTTTAAATAGTTCAATTTATTTTTTTTAATCGGTTTTGAATTTTTAGGCTATTTTCTTATTCTTCTTCTTCTCCTTATCGCTGGCTATCATCAGGGCTATTTTCAAACTGCACTCAGCGCAGTCGTGTTTCGATGACGACCATCTAATTTTACGTTTATTACAAACTTAGGTTTAGTTTTAAATGACAAAAAAATATTAAAAAATATATGAAAATTAGACTAAACCCCGGATGAAACAACCTGGCTAAGAGATTTCGAAAATGTTGTTGGAAGGAGGGTAGGTCAACAAAAGAACGAGGGTTTGGTCAACAGCAGACCTTTAATGCTGCGTTTACACCAATCCCCATCCGGCATTAAGAATAAGAAAAGTCTACAAAATAATCGGGGACTGGTGACCAGGGGACATGTAATAAAAATGATTGGAGAGATTAGCATCAACCAAAATGAACCTAATCTAAAATTCTTCGTAATGTTGGGGTTTTGGAGATATTTGGAATGCCCGAGGAAAGCTCAACGAAGGAATGATATATTATATTCTACCTAAGTTATTTATAACAACGAGACCGAAAAGAAAATAGTGAGAATGAAATTTTTATTCCATTTGACCTAGTTGATCACAAAAATGTTTTCATCAGTACAGAAACGAACTACTAGCGGTAAGATACGATAATAATAATATTAATAAGATAGATTTTATGAAAGTCTGTGTACTTAACATATTATGAATTTAAAAAATGATTATTTACAACGGAATATAGGTATTAAGGGGTGTAATAAAAAATCAGCTGACAGTAAAGCTTCAACGAAAATCGATATTCAATACTTATAACATGGTGTGCTACGAATTAATATTAAGTATATTTTAGAATCTTGAGAATTTATGAGGAGAAGTGGGTGATAAAAGATGTGACGATGTGGAAAATTATTCGATGTCATCATTCAACGGAAGCTAAGAATTACTCAGAAGCCTGTCGAAATATGATAATTAAAAGGGCGCGTGTTGCAAAAATACAAACATCGAATAAGGATACTTATCATACGTCAAACGTTTAAATAACCGAAGCATTAAAGTACTTTTAGTCAGTGGTGGCTTGTGCTCAGAAAAATGGGTGATGCGCTAAAAATATGGTCAGTCTATCCCCTACGCCACGTAAAGAATACTTAATAAGCTGCTGGAAATATTGGCATGCGAACTGTGAAATAAAGTAAGGCCATCTCGGCGCGACAAATAAATGTATTGTATCTTCGAGTATTTTCGCCTCGCTGAAGATTTCCGAGGCATCGGTAATTCATATTTGTATAATGTATAACCCAGAAAAGAACAGTAGAGTTCTTTGTGAGGTCATACAGTATTTTATTTTGTAACGATCTGTTTAAAAGTGGACAACTAATGTAAAGCAACAGTAACCACGATTAGCTATTCCATAATAGTGTGTGCCAAGACCTATTGTTTGGCGGTCCGTCCTGTCTGCCTACGGCAAATGGTTTGTTAGTTAGTTAGCTATTCCGTTGCGATATTTGCCAAAGCCCTTCGTCATCTTTAGTCGCATCTCGAGGACGCATCGCCCTGAAGAGGACTTAGGATTCGGGAACAAGTAGAGGCAATGCAAGTAAGTAGCTCCTAGTAGTATTAGTTCTTAGATTATGGAGCCAACACCCAACGCCTTGCATCGGTGGAGCGCTGTTGACACGGCACTTGAAGCCTTGAGGATTGTGTGCAGATTGTGGCTGCTCGAACTGAGGCTCCTTTGTTCCAGACTTTAAGTGGGTACAACACGCTGTGGATGTGAAGAAGCCATCGACATACAAAAGGGAATAACAAAGTCTCTCGAAGCTCTCCAGAAATAAATAATCAGTGATGGATTTGAGGTATCCGTGCACGAAGTAATGAACATCAAAGGAAACATTTTTTTGTCACAGAATGGGAAACAATGGCGACAAGAACAAGTATTATTAATTGGCATCACTTATTAATGAGAAACATCTTCTGGGCGGCCTAGGGGCTAGAGCCGACTCTTGTGTAGCAAGCGTGGCAAGACTGAATGACGGCTTTTTCCGCCTGGCCACCAAAACTCTGTGCAGGAATATTTGATTCTATTCTCACTGAAATTTTAATGATTAAAACCTAAATAATGGTTTTTGTAATATATTTCATTGTGTATATTTCAATAATAATAAAAAATTGTAAAGACTTGTTTATTTTCACTGTCATTTCCTCCAATAAAAATATTTTTTCAGGACTCAAATATTCTGCCAGGCGTCCCGTGACGGGTATTTTTTTAGTAGCTACTAGCTAAGGACCTAGTTATATATCAATGGTTCGGGAGTTATTTCCATTTTAAAATATTATGGGTTCAAAATTAAACATTTTCCAAATGTATCTTTTAAGAATTCATTTTTCCCTGCATAATTTTTTGTGTGAATTTAGACAGAGAGTATGTGGAGAGATGTGGGGAGAATGTTATAAAGGAGGAATATAAATACACAATGAGAGGAGTTTTAGGGGAAAATAATTTTCATATTTAAAAAAAAATACTAAACTTAAGTAGAGACCTGGCAAGAGTTGGAATAATAGAGAATATGTGAGGTGAAGATGCATGAAGTAATGAGTGCTATAACAAACCAGTCTGAAGATGCCTGTTGCAAGGGATAAAACCGGTCCGATCGTAAATAAATAAGTGGATACAAAAGCCAATTTATTAATAGGGATGAAGGGGCTAAGCTTAATAGTTATTGGAATCAGGAATACGGCTACACCAAAACTAAACGCAGAAAACTACACTAAGAACAAAACACATTTCACCACAATCTACACATCTGCCCTGATGATGGACTTTGTAAGGCAGTCCGAAACTCCGAAACGTTGGCTAAAGAAGAAGGAAGCGCAACACGACAAAATGACCTAAAAATAATTACGATAAAAGTAAAAAGGTTTTACAATCATAAATTCGTATTGCTAGAACAACGTCGTACGTTGTACGTTCAACATACCCCTACAGAGAACTGGTAAGCAATTTTATTTTAACATAAAAAGCAGATCAATAAATATAACAAACTGTTTTCTCACGATTATTTGTTACATAAAGGATTTTGTAACAATGTGTGTGGATTCTTTTACATGCTTTTTATTCTTGGTTGCGGTGTCTGGCACATTCATCATTGAAGTTTTTTTAAATTTACCATTGTGTATTGACCATACTAAGCAAAACCGGAGTTTTGGGTCGCTGCGGTTACCAAATCTGCGAACTAGTCACCGAACCTGGGATTTCAAGTCTGGGCAATAATTGATTCCTACGACAGCCCAGAGCTTTGTCATGATTTGACAAGGCCACTTTTGATTGTGAAACAACATTATTTTTTTGATAGATGTTATTGCTATCTGCCACGCTGTTTATTAAACCATTGTACGGTAGTCTTTGTTTTGAATATAAATCTTGAATGTTCAACACTTCTTTCATCCTGATTTCTAATCCCAAATCTTACAGAAAAGATGCTAACATTCTATTGCGTTAATGCTCTTTTCCTAAATTTGAAAATTAGCTTTATTTTTCAATTATACAGGGTTTTCCAATAAGAGGTGTTATTTTGATATTCAATCGTAAAAGATCAATTGTTTCTTTGCTTGTGTGGCACGTAGCGCCGTCTTGTTGAAAGTAAACATTGTCCAGATCAATAACATCCAATTCCGGCCATAAAAATCATTAATCATCTCTCGATAGCGCAATCCATTCACCGTAACTGTTGCTCCAGCCTCATTTTCGAAAAAATTAGGTCCAATGACTCCGCAAGTCAAACAGTCACACGTTGAGGATAGAGAGGCTTTTCAACAATAACTCTTGGGTTTTCCGAGCCCCAGATGCGACAATTTTGCTTGTTGACGAAGCCACCGAAGTGGAAATGGGCCTCAGCACTCAAGATGATTTGCATTTGATTCACTGAAGTGAATTTTGATAATTTCAATGCATTGTTGGAGCTTGTATCGTTCCATTTTTATTAATGGCGTAGTTTCTACTTGTCAAATGTCTAAAAATGACAGCTTCAAAAGTAACATCTACCGAAATAGCGAGCTATTCAAAATAACACCTCTTATTGGAAAACCCTGTATATTTTTATTTATTTAATTGTTATCACCTAACCTCTCGATAATACATTCATTAGAACATAACAAAAGCTGTGTACCTACCTAACTATCCATACATCGAGTATTTGTAGAATCCCCCTCAACACATAATATTTATGACGCGAGCCAAAGCGATTGTTTTTCACGACTGCCAACTGTTGGTTGGTTACGACGAATCTAGGGCCGGAAGATGGGGAGTATTATTTATATGTACAAGAAGGGGGTAACGACTCGCCCGCTGTAAACATATCAGAAATAAGCGGTCATAACCCTTTACATAATTCCACGTGGTATAATACCCAATAGGCCACGCAAGCACACTCAAAATTCCTGCTCATTTCAATGGGTTAAAAGGAAATGAACTTAAGACGAACGATCGGCTGCGCGGCCTTTTTTATACAAAATTTAAATTTGGATTTGAGGTCAAAATACTTGTACAAACTGAATAATTATTTTTATAATCAAAAGATAGAGAAAATTTCTAGTACGGATATGTGTTATATATCAAATTATGAAAAATATGCAAACAAAGATTTTCGATTTTTTTTAAATATTAAGATTTTATAGTCAATTTTGGCAATTATTTGTGAGTAAATGAAAATTATTGTTTATTAATTGACCTAGCTACTATGAACATAATATAATTCACAATTTTTAAGATGTTTTTAAATCATAAGTACACAATATAATAATAATATAAGGAAGATTTGTATAGTGCAAAATTTGTGCAAAATCACCTCAAGGACGCCGTACAAATTTATAAAACATTTCTACAATGATTTAATGACTATATATGGAGATAATATATAGTACCATACTTACCTGGTAGGTCACTTAAGATTAACTTTAACTAATTGTTTATTAGCGAAATTTAGATACAGGATTAAGGACATAATTGGAAAATTGTATATAACTGGACTTTCTCTCAGGAACGGTATATTTAATTTAAGGGTATGTATGACAGCTTAAAAGGGTAAGTTTTTAGTTTAGACCTGAATTCTGTTGGACTTGTAATGGATCTTAGTTCCGGAGGGAGTTTATTCCAAGCATTCGGCCCAGATGCTCCGAAAGCGCGATCAACAAACTTAGTATTTGGCTTGCGCTTAAGTTCCATCAGTCTGCCTAAAGCTGATGTTGCTGATCTAAGAGTTGACTGCCTCAGACCAGTGTTTCCGGGACGCATAGTTATTTATTATGTAACAATACTTAACTGATAAATTAAGAATTGTTGTATAGTTGCATGTATATTTGCTTTAACGTAAGCAATGTTACTGAAAAAAATAGATGAACAGAGCAATTTTAGATATTTATATATCTACATCATTTTACATTGTCGAAAAACAATCTAAAAATAGTGCACTTTTATCGAATTAATTAGAACGTTTACTCGAAGGCGATTAGAAACATGCTTGATGGTTATGGAGTGTAATGAACGTATGTCTAAATGTATGAAAGAGACATTCGTTTATGAAAGAGAAGCTTGATTAAGCCGAATAGTATAAATAAATAGGTGTTCTTTTGATTTATGTATTTTTACCAGTAGCTTCCTTCTGAGTAACATGTACCAGTAGTGCAACAATAAATTTGTAAGTAGTGTACCTACACTCCGGTATTTATTGTAAAGCTACCCATCATTATTATTCGAGATTATCCACTGATTTCACTACAGCAGAATACACAAAGTATCTATTATACAAAGAGGAACGAGTCCTTATAAAAAATACTAAGTGACTCGACCTGTAAGTAGTCTCCACAAATTGGTGTAGCCGAAATATCACCACATAGAGTTACTTCAACTAGTGCATAAAATGTCTAACTAACCATGACGTCGTTTCCCCGCAGGGGTAGGCAGAGAGGACGGACCCCCAAACAACTCGGTCTTGGCACACACTCCTTGCCTCATTCACATTCATACATCGTCTCATACATACTCTTCTATTATTCTGACTCTTTAGATGGCCCGACTCAAGTATCTGATTCACTTAATGACTTATGCTACCATTCACATTTGCGTCATATATTTTCGTTACACTCCTTTCTTCGCTCATTCGCTTTACATGCCCAAACCATCTAAGTTTCCCTTTCTTAATCTTACTCATTACGCTTACATCATCCTTACACTCTTTGCGGATCTCCACAACGATCATACATGGTTTTACCAAATATACGCCTAAGGGATCTCATTTTTACAGCATTCAGTCTACTTTCATCCTTTCTCTGTCAGTTCCATGCCTCGGGGTACATCAGGGTAGTTACTAGCACTCAATTCTGGACTGCTAGCTTCGCTTCTTTGGACATTTTTTGTTAGCGCTAACCGCGTTCAGTCCTCTCAGTGTCTAGAAAATATTTTTAACAAAATATGTAGCAATTAATAAAAAAAAATTTGAGAACCAGTGAATCCTAAATTCCTGAAAGAAACGAGTTGGCCCGATATCTCAAGAGTTGACGTAAGCACCAAATTAAAATCCACAGAGAATAGGGTTTCGTATTATGATATGGGATTACTTTCTCAAATATTGGAGGCAACAAATCAATAGAGCCGAGAAACAGAAAAATGCCACTTGAACGGGTATATCTACCGTAAAGGATCTCAAATTTAAAAACAAAAAACCCTATTACAAGCTAAATTCCGATTCTGAGTGGTTGTCTCTTAGCAATGCGATATTGAGAATCTAAGGAACGATATTGTGGAACAAAGAGCTAACATAATTACTAAATAAATTGAATAGGATATGTGTAAAACTGGGGCACTTTACTACAAAGCTCGTCGAAATAAACATATAAAATAAATACATCATGAATTGATTATTGTTTGGTTTTCACTATTCAGTTCTAACTAACTAACCGTCACGCCGTTTCCCGCAGGGGTAGGCACAGAGGACGGACCGCCAAACAACTCGGATTTTGCACAAACTCCTTGTCTCAATTACATTCATACGTACATACTCTTCACTTGATCGTGCCATGTCTTCCTAGAGCTTCCCCGACTTCTGCTACCATTAACATTTGCGTCATATATTCTCCTTACACTCTTGTCCTCGTTCATCCACTCTAAATGCCCAAACCATCTAAGCATACCTTTCTTAATCTTACTCATTACGCTTACATCAGCATTGAATTCTTTGCAGATATCCACATTTCTCACACGATCATACACGGTTTTACAACGCATAAGTCTGAGGGATTTCATTTCTACAGCATTCAGTCTACTTTCATCCTACCTCTGCCAGCTCCATGCCTCACTGCAATACATCAGGGTAGGTACCAGCTCTCCATTGTGGACTGCTAACATTGCTTCTTTGGACATTCTTCTTGTTAGCGCCATCTGCGTTCAGTCCTCTATTAATGGAGTTATCTGCATTTAATTCCTTTCCCTTCTTTCAATCTCTTCGTCAGCATTCCCATCTCTCGTAAATATACTTCCTAATCCGTTCTACAAAAGTATAATACTACAAACATACCTACTTAGGATAATTTATTTGAATACATCAAAGGTTACAAATCTTCAGAATACGAAGGTAGGTTAAATACTAGAATGCCCCCCGAAATAAAAAGAGAACTACATAACACATTTACGTTGGAAATGAAAATATTATGCAGCAAAGCGAGTAATCGATTTGCGCGAGCCAATTGATTATCGTCATTCCTGTTTCGATAGCCATTTCCATTGCACAATAAATCGCCCCAAAATACTTGTATTATTATCAATCTATTTCGAAAGCTTAATCGGCCTGCACTCGTAAACGGGGAATAAAGCTATTTGTGGGAACCGGCGCGTGATGCGATTGGCAGTTCGCACATCACTAAGTCCGTTGTCCCATTGGTTCGGTAATGGTACGAAATCGACAAAAACCGGAGACCGTGCGCAGAAAAGTAAAGTGCACTACGGTTTGCAGAGCAGCAATCGTGGAATTTTTCTGCTTTACCTAGTCAGTGGGCCGACGGGCCAAGTTTACGGGCCAACCTCGCCGAACGAAATATTACCTTTACGATGGACTGCCTGTGGAAGCGATATCGGCCGGGTAAAGTAATCTGCTGGATAAGGATTAGTTTTAATACAATTTTATTTTGAATGACCGCTAATTAGCAGTCGCGGATATACAGGGCTCTTCAACTTAAGTAGCCCTAGGCTAAATCTTAAATAATATATTATTTAAAAAATAAAAAAGACGAAGCCAGACCTAGATAATCATTACGATATCGACATATTTAGCATCCGTGAAGCTGCCTTTAAAAGGCAAGCTCTATTGATGCTGGTATAATGGATACACCGCTTACTTATTATGTAATACCATTTTACAAATGTACTTAAAAACTACCTAAAATGTAATTTTGAAATGTTTTTAAATGAATAAACTAATTGAATTGAATTGAATTACACATAATCATTTGTACCTACGCTTAAAACATTTATATTTTATTTATTAATTACCGCCCTTTTTCGGGGCTTTTACATATGAATATTAAGAAATATAAATATACATAACTGAATTGCTTCATTAACAAAATTTTATATTTGTTTAAAGATAAATTGAAGATGTCCACTGACTTGTAAAATTGTTTCCCCCATGAGTATTCTGGGCAAAGAGGAATATATAGCGGACTATCAAGTAAATCATTTAGAATTTTATGTAGAAATACCAAGTCAGTGAAAATTCTTCTGTTTGACAATTTAAGCATATTCATATAATTTAACAGAGTGTTGTAGTTCAACATAATTGCTGGAATACCCATTTTAAAATTTATAAAATCACTTTTAAAAATTCGCATATTTATAAAACCCTGTTGCTTATTGAATATTTGTTGAAAACTAACATCTTGTCTATTATATTGACGTTTGTCGTTTAGAACAGAGGTTCCCAAAGTGGTCTATATGGACCTCTAGGGGTCGTTATGGGCTTGCTGGGGGTCTATGTCAACGAGAAAAAAATTTGGGGGTCCACGAGATTCAAATGGAGGTACATACGAGCGGACCCCCATTTACCTCAACTCAATATTTAGGAATTGCGTAAATGACACAATACACCTAACACAGTTTACGTAATACTAATAATAGACTGAAAAATTGCTTATTTGATATTTGTATGTTTATATATCGTAAAGTTGTTTATTGAGGTATATACTTAGAGTCTACGTTCCTTCTCTCGTCAGAATTATAGTTAACCAAAACATTGCACATTGGAAGCAGCGATTTTTCCTAGTTCCCTAACTTTTTTTTTAAAAACGTCCAGGGTAATAATGACGTTCAACATTTAGATGTACTTCACACAGACTTCAAAACTAAGTTTGAGGACATTTTGACTGTGGAAATAGAATGTTGAAGAATTGGATATCATATGACAAGAATAACTGATCGGAATAAGCGCTAACAAAGAACTTAAGGGGCAGTTCTGTAGGACCAGTTACAGAAAGAAATTCCCGTTGCTTATCCTGCTCCATTTTTATTTGGTGTAATACATTGATGTATATACACACTCAATGGTGTAATACCTCAAAAGTGCGCCCCTGTCTGCACAATGCAAAAACAGAGGAACTATATCGCCACCCATTTGTTGGGCAGGCAAGGGAAGGGAATCTTTTTACGAAAAAAATAAATGATTATCACATGGGACGTTAATAGTTTTAGGAAAATTCAATATTCGGCAGGCAGGGGGTCTACGGAAAAAACGTATATTTGGCAAGTGGTCTACGGGGCAAAAAAGTTTGGGAACAATTGACATTCTGGTTTAGAATGTCAAATAAAGGTAAAATGATTTTATCAATGTAAAAACTTACATTAGAGTCCGACCGCGGGCGGTGTTTTGGACAACCCTGTGCCAATCTCTCGTGTGAACAATTGATAAGGTCGTAATTATTTAAAAATAAAATAATTTTGTTTGAAAATAGTTTTTCTTTAAACGAGAAAGAATGTTTGCGAGCTAATTTAAACTAGGCAAAATGCGATTGGTTCAATTCTATGGAAATGGTTATTTTCCTTGTAATTATATAGATTTTTTTTATGTGACACCTCACAAGAGCGTCCCTGCCTGTGCAGTGTACAGACAGGGGAACTATGTCACCACCCGGTTGGGCGGCGTTGTGAGGCGGAATAAGGTAGGGGCTGTAGGAAGGGATTTGTTAATGCGGGCCTTGAAGAGGCTCGGATTATAGGAGGGAGGAAAAACAGATGCCGGTAGCTCGTTCCACATACGAGCCGACTTACACAAAAACGAGTCGTAAAAACAGCCCGTTCTCATGAAGCCAACGTCAACCGTGAACGGGTGTTCAGCTCGTGTCCGTCGAGTTTCGCGCGCGTGCACCGGTGCATCTGGAATCAATGCTGCTAGCTCCTTGGAGCAGGCTCCATTGAAATACCTGTAGAACAGACACAGCATGCCTACATTGCGTCTATGCATTAGAGAAGGCAATCGGTCTGTTAACAACGGATTGTCAATCAGACGGATCGCTCTCCTTATAAACATATAATGCTCGTATTAACATGGCAACATGTTAGTTTAAATACATAAGTTTTCAAAAGAGGTTTATAAATAATGCGTGTTGTTAACTATGGTAAAAAAAGTAAAATCATTTCACCTTCACTAAAAAAACCACAATAGCAAAAAAATGGTTGAGTTGAGCAAAAAGTCGTTTTCAAGTTAACGTTTAGTCACACATTAAAAAAAAAGATAAGTGGATGCCCAAAAAACCTTTAAATTTTATTGTTTACTGCGTCATGTGTAATGCCGTTACCTTAAGGCAGAATGAAACGATCTCTAGAATTATCTGAATAGAAAGGGAATATATAATAACTCTCAAATAAAAATAAAACTATTATTGCCTACAATATGTGTACAGGGTGTTAAGAGACGTATTTGATATACTTTAATCAGTGATTCCTGACATTATTCGAAGTACAATGATCTATGTCATTACTAACTATATATGGAGATAATATAGAGTACCATACTTACCTGGTAGGTCCCTTGAGATTAACACTTAATTAACATTAACTAATTGTTCATAAGCGAAATTTAGATACATTTTAGGATATAATTGGAAAATTGGATATAATCGGACTTTCTCTCAGGAATGGTATATTTAATTTAAGGACATGCATGACAGTTTAAAAAGGTAAGCTTTTAGTTTAGACCTGAATTCTGTTGGACTTGTAATGGATCTTAGTTCCGAAGGGAGTTTATTCCAAGCCTTCGGCCCAGATGCTCCGAAAGCGCGATCAACAAACTTAGTATTTGGCTTGCGCTTAGTCTGTCTACATTTGATGATGTTGCTGATCTAAGAGTTGACTGCCTCAGACCAGTGTTTTCCGGGAAGCATAGTTTAGAGATGTAGGTTGGGCCATTTCATTGACGATTTAAACACCACCCTGCACAATTTTTCCATATAATTTTCACAGAAAAGTATTTTGGTAATAGGTTATTTATTATTTTATGTACAAATATCGTCGCGTTCAAGGTCAGCATCTGTTTCACTGTTAGCCAGTTTAGTTCCTTTATCATTTTAGTTACTTTTGAAAATATATTTCACCTAAGTATTATTCTCACTGCTCTATTTTGGAGGATTGACTGCAAAGGTGTTATACTCACGACGCCTGGGTGTTTTCACAACCGTTATTAAAATAATGTACTTAACATATGTTGACCGGTCAGTGGTTGAGTGGGCATAGCGCTTGGGTCTCACCCGAGCGTCGCGTGTTCGATTCCTCGGCTGGCTAAGTCCTCCATCACAACACAAGCAACATTTTCGGCTTTCTGTGGTGGTAGTAGGAGATTTTCAAACATTGTTGGGTTATTCGTAACCCGGGAATGTTTCTTTCTTTAAAAAAAAAAAATAAAAAAATAAAAAATTATATTGATCTTTTCATATAAAACATTACATTTTTTTTAACTGAAGGTAAACATATGTTTCTTGGTGTTAATTAATATCTCCTTGATTGAGAGTAACTCGTGTTGTCGTGGGAGGGAGTATTATCGTGAGTTGTATACATGAAATACTACAATAAACATAGACATTCAAATTAATGATTACACATGTACAGAATACCAGATAGATACGCTAATTATTTGTGAGTTGTATACATTAAATACTAAAATAAACATAGACATTCAAATTAATGATTACACGTGTACAAAATACCAGATAGATACGCTAATTATTTGCGAGTTGTATACATTAAATACTACAATAAACATAGACATTCAAATTAATGATTACACGTGTACAAAATACCAGATAGATACGGAAACTATTGCAAAAAAAATATTAACAAAGATTTTATTGCGCGTCTCATCTCTTCTAAAATGCTATAATTGTAAGTCATACCTTTCTGCCTTTTCACAATCGATATTTAATTAGAATTCTCAGAAAATCGAGGCTGCCTTTCTAGGAACCTAAGAGGAAATTCAATTATCAGTTAGCAGGCTTCTGTCACTACCTAAATACTGGCACGATAATTGGTTATATGAAACCAGGAAGCATCGTTAATTTACTGCAAAGGAATAGTGTTAGGTCAAAGGCGTAGAAATGAGACGATTGAGATCTCAATTCTAAGAAGAGTTCACGAAGCCAGGTTGTCAATTAAAATACTGCAGAGTTTACCATTTCGTAGGAGAATGATAATATCTCACTAGATCGAAGATAAATATATTTGAAAGGGTTGCCTATACCTATTCAGAGTTCATAGAGATTATCTTTTGTCGTAAACTGACTAATCCGCCAGTTCTTTGTGCCGCTTGATATCGAGACTGCTAATATTAGGTAGATCGCAGTGAAAATTCACGGAGAGAAACGTACAAAATGAAGGTTCCATTACAAATCAACATACTTTTGAAAAGTGATATAAAGTCATTATAAGCGATAAAAAAACTAACATACCTACAGGGTGAACGGTGATAAACTTCGGGGGGTGATTTTCCACATGATTTTAGAAGTAAAAAAAGATAATTTTAATGTTTTAAGGTAGTTTTTAGGTTAAAATTTTTAATTTTTTGTATTGGGAAAATGGGAAATAAATATTATTTTATGGAAAAAATATTGTTGTACGGGAAAATAAACACTGAAATTTATTTATCTTTTTTACTTCTACCATCTATCATCAATTAAGAGTCGCCCTAAGTTAACGCACTTTACCCCCGGGTACCCTGTATAACCTAGTTTTTTCCAAACAGTTTCTTACAATTAAGGCTTCATCACCTTATTGTAACAATCGTAATCGGGCAGAATAACAAACTCCTTGCGCAGATGGCGATAAGGTAGACATTCCCGCCTGTTTTGATTTATGCCAAAAAAAAACATTCCCATGCCGTTTTATTTTATTTTGAGAAGTTCAGGCACAAATAATATCAAAATGTTTTCCAATCATAATCTTCACAATCATAACTTAACTTGCCACATTATACAATAAATACATATAAGAAACGAGGCTCGTAAGCAGGGGACTTATTTTTTAAAGAAAAGATTCTTTATTTTTTTCTAAAAAAGACGAGCGATCGAATTTTGTGTTTTTGCAAGATTTTGCATTAATTTGTTTTGCATCGCCTTAAGCCTGTAAAAAACCGGTAAAGCCCAAAAAACCCACTTTAAAAATCATTTGTGAAAAACCCGGGTTTTTACTAACCCTGAGAGTACCTACAGCAAATCATATGAACTATCCAATTAAGTGGTGGCAACCCTTTAAGGGGCAATCTTGAAAAACGGGTACATTTGTACCCAACTACAACAACAATAAGGGCTGTATTTCGTCAGACACTATGAAACATTACCCTTATTTTAATTTATATTTGTTTGATACTTTCACTAGGAATGTGCAAACAG
Organism: Hesperophylax consimilis; assembly: GCF_061612785.1. Lineage (NCBI taxonomy): Eukaryota > Metazoa > Arthropoda > Insecta > Trichoptera > Limnephilidae > Hesperophylax > Hesperophylax consimilis. The sequence continues at coordinate 12,680,116 of NC_142849.1, forward strand.
CATAAACATGCCCATCGTGAGTGAAGTTGGAGCCGTCAGCAGTGGAGTGGAAAGAAACATGTCAGTGAGGACGTTTATGCCATTTGGAGGTTAAGGATCATGACATTCGAATTTCAAGTGCGTGCTCCTGAGTTATATTAATGTATTTAATGTAATTTAAATCTATGAAGAATTATGTTGAAAAAATGTATTAAAGTTATTTGCTAAGTCTTTAATTGGTACAATTGTCACACCAGAAATAATTTTCCTGTCAGATGCACCTACCTGATAATACGAATATTAAAAAAAAATTACCCTATAAAAGGTTAAAATAAAGTTCCAGTTTTATTAAACTATTATGTTACAACACAAATTGATTGCTTTCTATGAAAATATAATTATTATACATCACTGATGAAGCTTAAGTGTAAGCAAAACCTGTGCGACTTCTAAAATGCACCAAAAGTTAACGGGCAATAATGTTAATGGGTTTAATAAAAAAATAAAAAATTCGGTAGGTCTATCTGTTCGTGTAACTCTGATTCAATGAACTCGGATTTGATTTGTCATTTACAAAATTGTAACTGATTGTGTTAAGAATTTAGACAATCGATAAAGTACCTATCCAAAATAAATATTTTGTAACTCTGATTCAATGAACTCGGATTTTATTTGTCATTTTCAAATTTGGAACCGACCGCGACGTGCCAAAATCACGGGTATGCGCTAGAAAAATTCTAATTTATAATTACGTAAGGAATACGTAAGAACTGTTAATTTTTTCAGTCTAATAATATGGATTAATACTTTGAATTTTTTTTATCTCTTTCAGGTCGTTAAATATGAATTATGGAGGTTGGCTGGTTGACTGATAGCACCACCCACTCCGAACAGCAGTTAAAACAAATGGTAAGAATCAAGGAATTACGATGTTATTCGACCAAAAACATCGTGTAGTAATTAATTAGCCTTTAAAACAAAGTGAGACGATTTTTCAGTGGTTTAAATGAACGTAAAGAGGGGGAGGAAGCAGTGGCTGTCACATACATAATAGTTAAAGGGCGTACCACTGATAGATACGTTGTAGCTGCTCCCATTCTTTTCTTAACGGTCCGTAGTAAGTGTTCAAAAATGGTTGAAAGGGAGATAAATAAATACGATTGCTATAGTGAGTGCGCTATTATTAAAAAAAACGATAATAACTAAGCCAAAATGGTGAAAATATTAAATGAAACACGACTCGTTTGAAATAGAGCAAAAAAACTCTCGACAAATGCTTTAGTTGCATTTAAAGATACACTGTAATTTTTTTTTTTTTTAATGTCTATAATACATTAAATAACAGAAAAAAATCATCACCAAACCATCAGAAGGCACGGGTTCAATTCCCGTTAATGAGCGGCATTTATTTTTACTCGGGAGATATTTTCAATTTGTATTGATATTTCAGGCGACTAATAATTGCTTATAATTATTTGTTATCCTTTGTGCTATGCATAAAACCTTGTCTTATAAACATTAGTTTATCTTTTCGTTTAGCTTTAAAAATGTCAATGTACTGCTATTCGCCGACGATATTAAATTATATAAAGAAATAACTTCCTTAAACGACTGTCAAGTTCTTCAATCTAATATAGACATGCTAAATAACTGGTGTTCACAAAACAATTTATATTTAAATGTAGAAAAATGCAAAATTTTGACCTTTTCCAGAAAAAAAACATCACAATTTTTTGGCTATTCAATAAATAAAACAAATTTAGAAAGAGTAAAGGAAATGCGAGATCTTGGCATAATAATGGATGAGAAACTAAACTTTACGGCCCACATTCAACAAACTGTGAATAAGGGTATGAAAACATTAGGTTTTATATTAAGAACAATTAAAAACTTTGAATCTTTACAAATCATAAAACTATTGTACATATCCCTTGTTAGAAGCCTGATAGAACATAACTCCATAGTTTGGTCGCCCTTCTACAATGTACATATTCATAATGTTGAAAGAATTCAAAGAAAATTTCTACGCTTCGTCAATTTTAAACTTAACATCCCTTTAGAACACATAAATTACCAGTCATTATTGAATCATTTAAATATTCCGACATTAGAAAACAGAAGAAAAATAAACGACCTAACCTTTTTATTAAAATTATTGAACTCTAAATTCGATTGTTGTGAACTCCTGCATTTAATAAATCTACACATACCTACACGAACAACTAGGCAAATATCAACATTTTACATACATACATCTCATTCCAACTATAGTTTTCACTCTCCAATACAACGTTTACACAGTCTTGGTAACAAATACTTAAATAATATAAATGTATTTGACAATAATTTGAACTTGGCCAACTTTAAACGGAGTATGTGCGAACTATTTTTACCTAATTTGTAAACTATTGTTATACTTTCTTATTATCATTATGGTTGATTTTGTGGATTTTGGAAGATTTTATATTTTTCGTCTCACTTACTCTATCCATACCTATATTTTTAAAATTCTTATATTTTATGTAACATCTTTTGTCAACTCTGATATTTTTTTATGTAACCTGTATTTTGCTAACACTGATTTTTTATTTTTTTTAAATTTTTTATATGTAATCTGTATAACTAAAAAATAAAGATGTACATTATTATAGGTAAAATCCCTATGGGCGTTTAAATAAATAAATAAATAAAATAAATAAATCATTAAAAATAAGAAAAAACGTGTTGTTAATAATTTTATATCTTTTTAATCGAGGGAATATCATATAATTGACGTTTCGGCATTACAAATGTATAGATATTGTCTTAAAAAGAGGTAGAAATTGGGTATGCGGGGGCTTAAACGAAGCGTATAACTGAAAGCGATGTTACAGCAGAGCTCTCAGTGGCAGTACGGTAACAGAAGCTCCGGGCCGGAGCGGAACAACCGAATCCATTTATTTATTTATTGGACAATTTGTATAGCGCCGCTTTTGTGAGATATCACCGCAGGGGCGCACATGGTTTCACTGGTCACTCAATCACACAAAGGTGGAAAGCGAATGAAATGCTAACTAACTACATGATTTAAAATTTAGGTATGTTTTAATGCACGTTTCAAGTTTCTAGCACCCGATTGATTATTTATTTAAAAAAAATTGCTATCACGGGACACCTGGCAGATGTAACACATCGAAATTTATTTTCATTGAATGAAGTTAAAATGAAAGTAAACACGTCCGTATATTATTGATAGTAAAAAAATTATTTTACTATCATTAAATACATATATATTATAATAAAAATTCATCATCATTTAAAATAGATCAATTGCCAAATTTAGTGAAAATAGAATAAAATATACCGCACAGAGTTTTGGCGGCCGGTCGGAAAGAACCGACGAGTCGCGAGGCTGGCCGAATGAAGGGAGGGTCGTTCGGTGGAAGAGCGTCGTCCGTCTTGCCATCCTTGCTAGGCAAGAGTCGGTATTCACCGCCTAGGCGCGCCAAAAGATGGAGAACTATATACGAGGACTTACATGTTTAAATACCCAATATAATATAATAATAGCTGTGCTAAGAAACATTTGCGAAATCTTTATGAAAAGCATTTCAGTACGAATCAAAATAAGGAAAATAAAAATGCTATACCAGAGAAAATCGCATTTCAAGAAACTCCTAGTCGAGTATAGAGTCCAGTAGGTGAAATAAAATAAAATAAGCATGTTATTTGACAATAGAATTATTCCTTGGAAATCCACTATCATCTCAAACAAAAGAAACTCGGAGACTGCTGATTGTGATAAAAAATATCACAATATAAATAAAGAGTTTTTTTTCTGGAATTCTACGTAACAATGTTGCAGTTGGTGACATATTTGCACGTTCTGCACGGAAGCCATAGAACTGTAGTTGAATAGATATCTACACGCCACAAATGCATATTTAAAGTATCATGTTTATATAGGTTTACTTTAGACAGTAACTTGTGGGTTTAACAAATTAGGTTAACCGCAATGGCGGTCATTAGAACCCGACTCCAACTTAAAACTTGGCGTAACCAGCTAATTAATACTATCATAAAAATTAATTACCTACGCTATTACCCCTAGCTTACCTACTTATACCAGGTTTAAAGAGAAATTGTCAAACAAAATCTAATAAATTTCATTCAAGTAGAAATAACGAAATTTTCATACAACCATGATTTTCACTTGCAAGTGGTTAAAAATTACTAAGCACGATTATTGTTTCGTTCAACAATCGCTCGCGCTTTAAAATATTATATAGTCACAAATGAGTAAAGACTCATATAGAGAGGTCTGTTCTCAGACTGAGGTAGAGACTAACAATGAAATACAGGGTTTTCCAATAAGAGGTGTTATTTTGATATTCAATCGTAAAAGATCAATGGTTTCGTTGCTTGTGTGGCACGTAGCGCCGTCTTGTTGGAAGTAAACGTTGTCCAGATCAATACCATCCAATTCCGGCCATAAAAAATCATTAATCACATCTCTCGATAGCGATCCATTCACCGTAACTGTTGCTCCAGCCTCATTTTCGAAAAAGTAAGGTCCAATGACTCCGCCAGACCATAAACCGCACCAAACAGTCACACGTTGAGGATAGAGAGGCTTTTCAACAATAACTTTTGGGTTTTCCGAGCCCCAGATGCGACAATTTTGCTCGTTGACGAAGCCACCGAGGTGGAAATGGGTCTCATCACTCAAGATGATATGCATATGAATTGGAAACATTTTAGAATGTATGAGTATAATAATATATAGGAATGAATTGCATTGCATTTGATTCACTCAAGTGAATTTTAATAATTTCAATGCGTTGTTGAAGCGTGTATCGTTCCATTTTTATTAATGGCGTAGTTTCTACTTGTCAAATGTCAAAAAATGACAGCTTCAAAAGTAACATCTAGCGAAATAGCGAGCTATTCAAAATAACACCTCTTATTGAAAAACCCTATATATTAAGTACCTAGTAAGCAAATAATATGAAAATTATATCCCGTTGCAATAATTCCAGCATTAATTTACAACACAAACACAGTCAAATGACTGCACAATCAATAACCAAGAAAATTGAATGTAGGTATAAGCTATTAGCTATGCTTTGATTTGAAACAAGATTAGAACTGCCTAGAAAATCGGAAAGTTTTTACGTGAATGATGGTAATGGTTTTTCTATTAAAATTTCTAAAAAAATCAACTGACAATAATAATAATATGTACCACTGGAAAAAATGCCTTTTTGTCCAACGTTTCATGAATAAGCAATAAGCACCATTTTTGAACACGGCCTTTATTGAGACGAATTCGTAAAAAAAAAAAACAGTACCTACAGACAAATCGCAGAGTAAAGATTCCGGTATGTGGCACAAACACTGTGGTCTCAGGTCGTCAAACGTTAACTTTTTACAAGTAACATTATTTTATTTGAATTATATCGACCACCATATTAGCTTCAAATTATAAAGATTAACAGAATAAAACTTTCAAGTTTGAAGGAATCGAAAGCGTCAGGCGAACCATTTGTGATATTTCTATTTTTGATACTGACAATTTTAAACTTTTTATATCTGACCGTACAATTTAACCGAACGGAACAATTTTTCCTTAACTATGGAATATATACTTATACAACATTTGAAGGGAGGGGGGCAATGGTCAGAATTAAAAAAAAACATTAGATTGATTTTATTGAAAAAGAATTCGAAAACAATAAATTGTCATGAACAAAACAATTAACTGAATTTTTTTTTAGTGTTCGAGACATTTTTGGTTTATCACAGAGCTCGGCTACAAAGCACTGCACACTTTTAATCTTTGATGGCAATTTTTCTCGGGAGCTCAATATAAAATATGTATACTTGTTGAGAGTTTAATGTCAATGTTAGGTCGCGAGTCGAAACGTGATGCAATTAATAATTCAATCGAGTTACTCTGCCCTCTGTAGACCAAGGAAGCTCATCGAGCTCCGATCCAAGGGGTATTTAATCAGTTTGCAAATTAAATAACTTTTTTATGCGATGAAAAATAAAAAAATATTTTTAATTAATAAGGATATTATAAAAGTTTTTCGTTTAGTATTAAAAATAACTATTAAAAAATATGCAAACCTTGAAATTTTTTTTTCAAATGCTAAATGTTGTTTCATAGAATTATTTCATTTTTTCAGGAGCTTTTATGGTATTTTTGTATGCAAACTGAAAGCGCACAATTTTCTCTTTCTAACACTACTCAAATTACATTTTTCACCACAATACAAAATGAGATAGCATAAATTTTATGAGACCGTGTCAGACTGGGACATATATCTACAAAAAAGATTTTACGGTTATTACTTGTCTGTGGAAAATGTCTTCCAAAATTGTGCAAGGGGTTAAAAAAGCATTAAAAGTACCTACCCCAGGCTTAATGGCCCAATATTCATTTTAAGATTCATTATCAGTCTTTCACACATATAACGTTAAACTTCAAGGGGATTATACATATTAGATTACACGCGAAAATTTCAGAATAATAAAATATTCACGAAGGTACCTTTGTCTTTCGAACAAAATAAATAAAGTTATTTATTTACATATAATTAACGCCTTTCGGCATTTACACATGCAGCTTATAGAATAAGAAATATGAGTAAATAACAAAGCAAATTGAGATCCTGTTTAAATAATACAATATTGGAAAGAAAAAAATGTATAAACTCATGCATAAAATATATATCTTAAGTAACTGAAAAGATGCGGTATACGGAAAATGCTGATAGGTAGGTATGGTTCCATGATAACTCAACACAGTGACAATTCAACACACTTTTAAAAAGTGATATAAAGTCATTAGAAACGATGAATTTTTTTTTTAACCTAACCTACTTAACCTAGTTAATAAAGTTTTTGTTTCATCACTTTCCATGACTTTATATAACTTTATAAAGATGTGAATATAAAAACTTCATTAACTGGGTTAAGTAGGTTAGGTTAGGTTCATCACTTTCCATGACTTTATATAACTTTTTAAAGATGTGAAAACAAAAACTTTATTAACTGGGTTAAGTAGGTTAGGTTAGGTTTTTTTTTTTTTCATCGTTCATAATGACTTTATATCACTTTTTAAAAGTGTGTTGAATAGTCACTGTGTTGAGTTATCATGGAACCGATAATAAATGTATATTTATTAATATAACTAAATAATTTCATTTACTGCCTTATCAAGAACCGTTTTTTTAATAATTTTCTAAAATTATCGTAATTTTTCCTCATATTTTTACAGTACACTCTATGAAAGTATATACTATATTTGTATTTTATTAACAATCTTATATGCTAATAAATATATATTTATTAATATAACTAAATCATTTTATTTACTGCTTTACCAAAGACCCTTTTTTTAATTTTCTAAAATTATCGTTATTTTTTCTAATATTTTTACATTACACTCTATGAAGGTACACACCATATCAAAAAAAAATTGGAATACAAAGGGTTAAAGTTAGAAACGCCGTAAAGTATGAACGAAAATAATAATGAATAACTGCACTCGGAGATAAAACTAATATGGAATCTGTGATTGTTCGTTTTAGGCATTTGTAAAGACGTTATTATAATAAGGAAGTTGAGTCCATTTTTTTTATTTTTTTATCAATGTTTGCATTCAAACTTAAATACTGGTATTTTTTTTTTTTTTTTTAAGTTTGTTTTCATAGTTAAATTAATTCTCAAAGTTTAAATTTTATTAAGCCCGCCAAAACGAGCGGAATCCGAGCGGTAACAGGCGGGGTGTAGTGTGACGTCATTAGAACTGTGAAAACCACGTCGCTTAAGCATTATGTATGGAAAAAAATTTAATTCTTCAACAAGGAATTCCAGTAATTTTTTTACCAATGTTAACCGTCTATTATAATTGATGTTATTTAAAAAAAAAGAAAATTGATTAAGATTTCATAGTTAAATTAATATTTTAAGTTAGAATATTTGCTTTTCACGCCCGATACGGTACTTGTACGGTATCGCCGTCGCTACTTGTTGACGTTCCCCGCGCGAATTCAGGACCACCGCGCAGAAAAGTAAAGACCAAAAGTAAAATAACGGTTTACAGCCCAGTTCACTGTGAGACTTTTCTGAGCGGCCGGCGGCCTGAAGTGTATCACATGCTATGTGACATGTATAATAATAAAAACATCTAAGTTATGCAATAAACAACATATTATTATAAAGCACTATACGAATATGTATCTTTAGAAATCCATTTCATATAATAATAATAACAAATACGTACATATATTTGACAAACCCAAATAAACCTTTGGCCTATACACCTCTCTCATCTAAATCGACCATCTCTCATGTAATAGAAAGAGATGCACCATAGGTGTTCCGTTGTACGTACAAGTCACGACACATGTGACGACAGAATTCTTTCGACCAATCGTGGAGCGTATACAGTCTTTTGCTATTGAATGCTTTTTCAAGAACGTTTAACTAATTCTAAGAATAATAATATAGAAATATATTTATATATTTAGAATCGATATTTTTTGATCTACATGAACATATTTTTTATAAGTCAAAATATTTTTCACTCAACTTCCTTATTCTACTACAGTTCTACGAGGATTTTTGCCAACAAAAACAACAAAATGCTATTTATTTCATCCGTTCATTTTTATTGGCGAGAGATAAGCTCTTTTTTTAAATCACAAAATGTAATTTATTTATATTATCACAATCGTTCAAAAACATTGAATGTTCAAAAAGCATAAACGATCCGGATTTTCCGGATCAGGTAAAAGTTGGTGAGTGATTTTTAGTTATTTTACATCATTCAGTGTTAAATCGGGTGGAGTGCTTCCGCTTTTTTGAACCAATATTTGTGACATCCTTGCAGTACCGATCATAATCATTATCTGCCCTGATACTAACATCAAACACCTCGACTCTGTGCAGAAACGGAAGGTCGGCTTGACAGATTACGAAACGGATTGCAATATTTAGAGCACAGGCATCCGTTGGGAACGCTGTCCTTATACCGGTATTTCAACCTAAGATGCTCCGAGAAACTGGCGTCATTGATCCCTTCGGCACCCGTGCACGGTCGGGCATGCCAAACGCGCGCCCAACATTTGTAGAAAGTTGATATCTATCACATGAGAATGAGTCGTTTCGACTTCCCGATTTGCCGGCCTCTGTGTTTCCTCCCTCCTACAATATGGGTTTCTTTAACACTGCAGACTACAGACAAAAACTAACTAACCATCACACCGTTTCCCAGCAGTGGTAGGCAGAGACGATGAACCTCCAAACTGTCTTAGCACACACTCCTCGCTTCAATAACATTCGTCCGTAGCATAGACATATGAATATTAGTAGACCTGCCCTAAGTGATTAAAAGCGTATTATCCCCACTCCCCATACCGGTTCCATTGAGCCGGCTGGGCTCGCATATGGCCTCAAGTGAAATTTGAAAACGTGACGTCATCATTCTTGTGCGAACTATGGTCGAGGCATCATCGGTTCATTTTACGAAATAACACGGCAAAATGTTGACTTGTACTATGAAAACTTGTAAAAATAGATGTGAAAAAGAGAATAAACCCAATTGTCGTATTACATTCCATATATAAGCATTATTTTACTTTATTTTAAGCATATTCACATCGTATATTATGAATCAGTTGTTACTATCACATCGAGAAACGTCTGGACGCGAAACACAAAGCTGGTTGGTTGCTGGGAAGTAAATTATGAACATTTATAAAAGTGTCTTAACTAAATACTTAAACGAAATATTCGACTCTGAAAATGAACCGAATTTTTTTGTCGAATTTGGACTTCGCAAATTTGTTCATAACGTGGCGAGTAATTTGCACTCCCATGTAAAAATGTCTATTCATTCCAAAGCAGATTTTACTTTTAAGAAGTAAATGGTGATATTATATTGCGAGATGCCTATTTACTGTCAGATTGATTTATTGACGAATCACAGTCAGCTTCACTCCCTTCGTTCTTCAACAGTTGATTTTACCCCTCGCCTTTATCTTCTCGTCTATTAATTCCTATGTCTGTGGTCCGTAGTCTCGTACACACCCTTGTGTTATGCTGACTCTTGACATAGCCCGGCTCAATAAATTTGGTTCACCTGATCCTGCCATGTCTTCCTCGGGCGACCCTAACATCTGGTACCATTCACGGTCGCGTTATTTATTCTCCTTACACTCCTTTCTTCGTCCATTAGCTTTACACGCCCAAAATATCCCTTGTGTTCCTTTCGTAATCTTACTCATTACGCTTACGTCAGCTTGAATTCTCACATCAGACTGTAGAGTTGCACGGAAGAGTATACCAAATATATATTTTACTAAATTTAAAACTATACATTGGTAAAAAAGGCCGAAATAATCTTGAATTATAATATCAGACACGTCATGGTTCATTCTCACTTATCTGTACTCGTATTCAATCATAGAACATCTTGGTCAATCCAAATAACAAAATTTTCGGCATTTTCGAGCGCGGCGGCTTCACAGAAACGTCTGGATATTTTCAATACCAGGCTTGAAAGAATTAAAAATAGTACATTGTAATGGGTCCGACTGCTCATATCCACAGAGCACGTGTTGCTAGGGAATGTTCCATTTACCGGATAAATAAATATTATACCAATCTAAACAAAATGTACACACGTAGATTATGACATGTAAACTACAGTATTAACGCATCGCTTTGGTTTATTCAGGTATAACGGAAACACTGAGAGCATGGCCCGGATGGAACGATATAAAATACTAGTTGATCGTGCAATACTTCACTATTGCTAATGTCACTCTCTAGTATTCTACAATGTTACTGTTAAAATAACTACATTACATCGACATCAATTCGACTCCGTATCTCATTCTGGTGCAGAGATTATGCATTAAGTATTCTTCTGTCGTCCCTGTCTTTTACCATTCAAACCATTGTCTAAATACACCTGGCATTAAAATGAACAAACTTTGAAATTTTCAGCGACATCGGTAGACTACTTTTCGAGTTTTGCCAGCAAAAACATGGGCAGGCTGAATTTTTACATATTAAGTTTAACAAATGAAGTGAATTAATTTGAACAGTAAGGAATTCACCGAACCTTTTTCCCTGTGGTCTTTAACCCCTCCAGCATTTGAGGGTCATATATAGGGAATGCAATCCCGCAAGAAAATGTCAATCCAGGTATTTGCGGGATTGAACAATCTTAGTCCCGCTGGATCCAGGTATTTGCGGGATCCAGTAGAGTGGACTTAGATATCTAATCAATCGAAAAATAAAGACCTAATACCTCGATCTACCAACCTTGTTTTTAGACTTTTAAATTTATACCTATAATAAAACAAGTTCTTTGGGAAATTTTAAATGATTTATTAATAGGTTTACCTTTAGTTATACATAGGTAAAGTTTAAGTCATAAATTGGCAAAGAATAAGATAAGACATAACATACCCGCCTCGGAACAGACTTTGTCTAGTGAAGTGGGTAAAAGAAATCTATGTACACAAATGAAAATAAAATAAACGCCCGGATTGCCGGAACTGAAACTGAAGTTGAACTGAAAATTGAATTTAAATAATAACGTTCACACGATAAACAATATTCTTGTACAATGAGCATCATAAGTTTAATTAATTTTTAACATTATTTTGGAAATAGCTTCATAAAAAAGTAAAAGTATTAATTTTGTCATCTGATATTGGACACAAGGTTGAAGCGGCTGAAAAAGCTCCTTCAGCTTCCACGCTGGTTGGCACAATAGTCATTAGCGCATTGTAAGTGAATTGAAGGTATATGCCTTTTAATCCACCGGACTCGAAGTAATTAATTTCCTTCTTTATCAAAACCTCAAGGTTGCTCATATTGCCAGATCTAGGTTGTTGATGGGCTGTTGATCTCGAACTCTTCATACTAATCAAAGTAAGTCTGAGTTCGTCTTGAAGTGACATTGGTGCTTCTGCTGCTGCTGCGTTTGTCTCTAGATTAGCGAGAAAAGTGTCGTCATCGTCATCGTAAGGATCATCAGCGTCAGCAGGAGCAGTGGCTACTGCGTTGTTACCCGTGTCCGTGTACTCTAGCCTTTCGACTATAGTTTTGATTGCCTTGCGTATTACACTTTTTGAAGGTAGAATAAATGTGTCATCAACATTAATAAATTGACTTCTGTCTTCTTCGTACTTATATGGATCATGTAAGTATAATAAAACCGCTGTCAAGTTAGTTCGCCACTCTGAAATCCGTTTCCTCGAAGAAGCTGCGCTTCTCTGTAATCCCGCCAGTCCAGCGGGATCCCGCAAAATTATCGACCGAGATTAGTCCCGCAAAATGTCTGCGGGATCTCGGTATTTCGGGATCCCGGTATACCGGGATTGCATTCCCTAGTCATATATGACCGGGCGTCCATAATTTATAAAAGTATTTTAATATTTTTTCTCTTACGCGGAAATTCATAATTTGTTGACGTTAAAAAGAGAAATAATAATTATTTCCAGTTTGCCTCAAAAATTTATAGTGAAATCCATTAATAAAATCGTAAAAATAGCCAAAATGAAAAATTCATATTTCGCGTCACTATCATAACAATCGGTTTAATTTTTAAAAACTATTTTTTATTATATGAACGAGATAAAAGTGATGGTACAGTTTTCTTAAAAATTCCCCAAACAAAACGAATGTGTTTTCTGAACTTTTCTATAATTGTAAAAATTTAAGTTAAAATGTGGTTAGCGTTTTTGACAACATTTTTGAAGTTTGGTATTAAAGTTGTATTATTTAGAAATACTAATTTTTATTTTAAATCCATACACCGGAAGGAAAATTTTTATTCTAGTTATTGTTTTTACGGAAAATTAAAAAATAAAATGTATACAGGGTGTATCGGCACTAACCCGACAAACTTTAACCAGCTATTCCTTAGCACATTTGGAGTAAAAAATGTTATGTACACTTTGCTGTCCGGTAACATTTTTTTTCTTTTAAAAACAAAAAATAAATAAAATTTCCACACTCCGCTACTGCCCACAGTATAGGGGTAAAATAATTGGCAACGCCGCGCTACTGTCATCTCTTTCACACATATTCTGTCTCAAGTCCCGTGTGGTTCCCGCCACCCCGTCTCGTATCAGTGGTCAGTGCTGTTTTGGGAGTTCGCATGTCATCAAGTTTCTAGTTTCGTTTTTGTTTTGTTATCTAAGTTTTTACTGTTGAAATATGCCCCTCAATTATCCACCTGCCGAGCAAGCAGATATTGTTTTTGTTTATGGATTTTGCAATGGAAATTCACGAGCAGCCGTAAGGGAGTATCGCATGAGGTTTCCTGGAAGACGCGTCCCACACCATGCTACCTTTGTCCAGGTTTGTACCCTATCAATTGTTTATTGAAACTATTTACATTCATTGATAATGCCAAAAAGCGCTTTTGAAATTTAAACTGGGAACATTAAAAACATAACAAGGGGCCACCAACTTTAAAAATGTAAATTGTACTTTAGGTGATTTGTGTTCAGTGGTCACTAAACGGCGTTTTAAAAAGTTAATTAATTTTAATCTCTAATAAATGCATCATTCACTGCAATTGAATTCACTCCCTTTCTCACCATGGGATTATTTAAATTACTTGAATTCAATTTCACCCCTGTGAATCCAAGATATCAACCGTACCTAGTTAAGAAAATTATAATTTAAAACACTTTGTTATACATTTTACTATAAAAAAATGAAATAAATGAAGAGAAAACGTAAGTTTTCTGATATGTGCCTAAAATAAGTGTTCTTTAAAAATAAAATGAGTGAAAAAGCCCGCGATTGTTTATTTGACATTATTACTGAGCTGAATAATAAAAGCAGTTGTTATTTGTTGTTTTGTTTCAGATGTATCAACAATTGCGTGACTGTGGCATCGGACGGATTGAAGGCGCCGGCGGAGGACACAACATCGTTCCTGTGGCAGTTGAGGAGAGAATCCTGAACTTAATTACCGAAGACCCCACGCTGTCCGTGCGTCGGGTCGCTCTGATGATAGGACACAGGGAACACATGGCGGTATGGAGAGTTCTGAAGAAGCACGGGCTCAAACCTTTTCACTATAGGCGCTGCCAAGGCCTCATGGAGAATGACCACTTTTCCAGAGTCGTGTACTGCAGAAGAATGCTGCATAATGTCATAAGAGATGCAGACTTCATGAAAAACATATTGTTTACCGACGAAGCACAGTTCACTAAAACAGGAGTGCTAAATGTGCACAACTTGCACCATTGGGCTGAACAAAACCCCAAGCTTGTTCGGGAGTCGTCGAGCCAGGACAGATTTTCCATCAACATGTGGGCAGGAATCCTGGGAAATCAAATACTCGGTCCAATCGAGTTGCCTCCCAGACTAAATGGACCGATGTATTTGGAGTTCTTACAAGTGCAACTGGGCGAGATTCTGGAAGATGTGAACCTCGAATTACTACGGAGAATGTGGTTCCAGCACGATGGAGCCCCACCACACTATTCGATTGCCGTGCGGAACTACTTGGATGTCGAGTTTCCTGGTCGTTGGATAGGCCGTGGAAGTCCGGCCATTGCTTGGCCACCAAGATCACCCGACCTGACCCCCCTGGATTACTACCTGTGGGGGGCTCTCAAGGAAAAAGTGTATGCTAAGCCAATAGCCTCAAGAGAGCAACTGCTCGAACGAGTGATGGAAGCCGCTGCAGAAATTAAAGCAAATCCTGCAAACTTAAATAATCAAAATATAACAAGACTACACGCTTGCATCGAAAATAATGGTAGTCACTTCGAACAAATGCTCCAATAAAAAAATTAACATAAACTACATGTCCGCATTTTCATTTATTATTTATTGGTAAAATTCTCACAATGTCATTCATTTACACATCAATATTACCTACATATCAATATTTAATAAAATCTGTAGAAGAGTATGCCCGTCGGCATTCAACAAGTTTTTCGACAAGTGTGTCGAAAAGCGTCTTCTCTCTTTCCTACACACTAAATATTAATGGTTAAAAATGAGACGACTGATGCTTGTAAGCGCGCCAATACGTAAAAACAACGAAACTCGAATAAGAATTGCCAGGTGGGTTTTTTAATCGCTTTAATCTGACTTTAAACAATAATTAAACACGTAAAAATTATTTAATATAATATTACAGTACAGTACTTTGAACCTTCGCAATAAATTTATTTGATTTTAAGTTTAGTTTGTAGAACTCCATTTCAATTTAGAGATTTTTTTTATTTTAACAGTCTTATTAAAAAATTTATAAAAACAGTGTGTTTATAAACAAGTTCTGCTAGTTGTAATTATTATTACGCGTGACAGCTGTTTCACCTTCTGACGGCATTATCAAACTTTGGTAAAGCCACTTACAGACGACGTAAGTGATAACTTTCTTTTTTTATTATTCTGGCTTTATTGATTTCCGAGTAAATTGTCGTAAATTATTATTTGCTAATCCCAATATTATTTGCTAATGCTAATAATTAAGTGAAATTTTAAACAATGCAATAATAGGATTATTGCATTGTTAATTTCACTTAATGTCGTTGGTATTTCCAACTGATGACTCAGGGGTTTATTTCCCTGAATAATTAAGTATTTTGGGGTCTAATTATTATGCATTTCATTACATCCGATAATTTAAACAATTTTTATGTTGAATTGGGGTAAGTTTTATGGCTAAGGGAAGGAGTGGAAGGTGAGGAAGTACCTGGATATTCAGATCTGGTCACCAAATACGGCTAGTCATTTCAAGCAACGTTTAAATTCTAAACCTGGATATTCAGATCTGGTCACCAAATACGGCTAGTCATTTCAAGCAACGTTTAAATTCTGAACCTGGATATTCAGATCTGGTCACCAAATACGGCTAGTCATTTCAAGCAACGTTTAAATTCTAAACCTGGATATTCAGATCTGGTCACCAAATACGGCTAGTCATTTCAAGCAACGTTTAAATTCTGAACCTGGATATTCAGATCTGGTCACCAAATACGGCTAGTCATTTCAAGCAACGTTTAAATTCTAAACCTGGATATTCAGATCTGGTCACCAAATACGGCTAGTCATTTCAAGCAACGTTTAAATTCTGAACCTGGATATTCAGATCTGGTCACCAAATACGGCTAGTCATTTCAAGCAACGTTTAAATTCTGAATTAATTAATCAATTACGAAAAAGCGTGGGGTTAAGAATATTTTTTTTAAATTATAGTTGTAATTTATTGTCGATTTTTTAAAAAAATTGCGATATTTTAAATAAAATTTAATAATTATTGTTTAAATAAATTAGCAATCTGGCAGCATTCATTTGCAGGTGGTCAATCCAATGCAGTCATGACGTTTGTGTGAGTGCTTTCCTTTGTCTCAGTGTGTTGCGCAGCAGTTTTATATGAACCGTTTTTTGATTCATCGGGATTGTTTTTAAAACTATACATTCTTTGTACCTTCAAATTAGTGGAAATAAACTTAAGTGTGTCAAGCTGCTCGTTATATTCCGGTAATTCTGGAAGGCTTTTAACATAAGCAATAATATTCATAAATCACATTCCGCGAAGTTGTAAATAACTAAATTTATTAAAAAATATACGTTGTAGGATAGCCTAGCAAGTAACATTTTGACAGAGCACTTACGGTGATTTAAAAAACAACGGCGCTGTTCAAATAATCCAATTATTATTATTGATAAGTACCTAAGTGAGGAAAATTGTTTTTAAAAGTGCTCAGAATTATTGGACTTCGATTATAAATTCAGGAAATCTACTAATTAGTTTCTTAGTTTCAAAATTAGACTATTTAATACGTGAAACGCGTAAGAGGTGAAACCAAAGCATTCCAGAGGTGAAAAAATTTAGATACAAAAATAAAACTGATGTGTACAATACAAGAAGACAATCAGTGATTCGCATACGAAAAATGTGAATAATCATTATTGTTAAATAAAATATTTCTTTTCTGGTACTGGATTATGTAATACGGGCTTCGTTCGCAGCAACACGCGAGAGTTGCGATGTTGCTTTCAAATTTTGACAAAGGATAAAACAGTGGTGACATGTGGTGAAAATATGTTTAATTAATTTTTTATTAAAAAAAAACGTTACCGGACAGCAAAGTGCACATAACATTTTTTACTCCAAATGTGCTAAGGAATAGCTGGTTAAAGTTTGTCGGGTTAGTGCCGATACACCCTGTATAGCGCATTTGAAATACACAGACAAAATTGCAAACTGAACGTGATGAAAGTACTGAAGGGTTAACAATAAACCTAGGGAGGGCGCTACTAAATCAGGGGTACATAAGACTGAGAAGATACGAAATATTTTTTATAAAAATCGGAACGTTTTTTTTATGATTTTAAAAAAACACGTTTTCCATTGTCGCGCAATACATAAAACACGGGGATGAAAAGGGTCGACTTATACGATTTGAGTAGTGCTCTATAAACAGGGAATCCTCGGGGTATACACGAAGAACTTTCTGACATAAAATATGGCTAATTTATTAAGAATCTCTTAAAATTATTCCAGTTGAAAATGGAATTGCAGGCTTTTAACGAATGAATTGATAGGTTTCCTAATAAATTTTCAATAAAACACTGTTATCTCGATGTCGGAACATGTGTTCATAAAAAATATAATATTTTCGCATTTCACCATTGCATATTATCAGGGAAAATTAAGAATGTAATAAAAGTACGTATGAGACGATGTATGAATGTGAATTTATTTATTTATATATAATTTGTACATTTATTTATAACAATTACAGGTAATATAGCCTAAGGAGGCAAGGAGTGTGTGCCAAGACCGAGTTGTTGACCGAGGAAGAAGAGAACCTGGTTGTAGGATGGAGTCATTCTCATTCTTTCATGAGAATGTCGACCAAGCGTTCGAATGATCGAGTTTCAGCTAACGGTGCCCGATGGATGCCAAAGGGAACGGATAAACTTATTCAAAGCTCAAGGGTAATAATGACCAATGCTTCATTAGTTTTACATCAAGGCTGTGCACTGCGAAGTAATGCAAAATCATGCGTTTTTGGTTAGAAATATTATAGATGCTTTAATTAATTACTGTAAGTAGAACACATCATGTCCTTTGCTGTAATTGAGAATTTTTAAAAAAAGACTAGGAAAAAAAAAGGATCAGGTCTATAAAAATGATTTATAACTGTAAATTCTCGTACTTACAAACACCCTTTCGTGTATGGATTTATTGTATTAGTGTGGCAAATTAATTTATTTATTGTTTTTGTGTTTAATTCGTAGAACTCCATTTAATTTTTTTATAAATTTAATTTAGATTAAATTTGATAATATTATTATTAAGTTCTGCAAGTGTTTTAGTTTTTTATTATTGTGACAGCTGTTTCGGCTTACAAGGCCATTTTCAAACTGTGGTTAGTCCACATTGAGACGACGTATTTATATTATTTCAAATGTAAATTTTGAAGGTGCATACATTGATTTATTACTGGTTACACCGATGACATGATCTATTGTTGGTTAAAGCAGTATAATGCACCCAAATAATTCATAGCAATAAAGTCATTAGTAAATAATTAAGAACTCATTACCATTTACTGAGGGGAAAACATAGATTGGTTTAACCAACAATAGATCATGTCATCGGTGTAACCAGTAATAAATCAATGTATGCACCTTCAAAATTTACATTTGAAATAATATAAACTAGCAGTTAAAAACCCGCTCCGCGGGTTTTTGCTGCTAGGCCCTGCGGGCGGCACTTGCTTCGGCTGCGCCCAGTTTAAGTGATATTAACAACAGTTACATTTAATAGATAGATATTAGGTCATTTACAGAGAGAGGGTGAGTATATATTGTTAAAACACGGAACATGAAGGAGTTAATGAATAATAACATGCTCAATTTAGGCATAATAAGAATGACAGTTGTTTGAATAAATGAAATTTTACGTATTTGTGATGGATTATTTCAAATGAAACACTATTATTGACTACATGTCTACAACTGATATTAACTGTTATGGTACCTAATATAATTTGCTCATAGGAGACTTGCAGTGCTTAAATATGTGTTACAACCGTCAATGTCTATAAGTTGAATCAATATCGTATAGTTTGTCACAACAATTAAAGATAGTTACAACAAAGTTGACTGAAATAATACATTATTACATATTGATTAATTGTACCCGTGTTTATGGATAAAAGGAGGGTAATTGTGCAATGTGATTAGCAGTCGGTTTAATTAAAAGGTGTGAATTTTACTCCAACTGGTGGTAATTCTTTTCCTAAAACTGTTACTGTATCTAATAAAGTTTAAAGTTAGATTATATATACACCTTCATCAGGAGAGTAAAAATCTATATATAAAGGTAGATTATTACAATATAGCGCCCCTGAGGTGATATCTCACAAAAGCGGCGCCATGCAAATTGTCCAATTAATAAATAAATATAATGTTTACATTTTATTATGTACGTATGCATTGATATACAATGGAAATAGATAAAATAATGTTATCCGATTAAACTTTATTTTATTAAAAAACAAATAACTTTTTTAACTTCACTTTATTATATACAACCAATACATGTTTCATGAACGAAGTATACACCGAAGTCAAAAATTAAATATAGATTACAATTGGAAAAAAAGAAGTGGAAGGAGGGGGGAGGGGTAAGAGTAGGCTGGGTTTATAAGAATTAGGAATTACAATATGAAAGACCAGTTAAGTGGGAAAATATTTAAAAGAGAGTTTATAAAAAAAAATTCTTGTTAATTACATCTACTTTTATAAACATGTTCTCTTATTTCTAAAATTTCGAAATTATTTATTTGTGATGCTTTATATCCTGTGTGAAGTATTTTAAGACCTGAAATTTTTTTTTGCATATAACCATAAAACAATATATTCATAAGACAAATAACATTTAATAACGGTTATTCTAATAAATTGATAGTTGAAATACTAAATAAAATAATTAAACATATTATCTTCAAACGGTATTTTTACCCTAGTTCTTAAGATATAAATAAACAATGGCGTAGAATTCTGTTTGTGGATAACGACACTTCTAAAATTATATATGTATATAAACATTCCTGGTACTATTCAAGGCGTTATACCGGCGTTTTACACTAATAACAGAATGAATAAATATATTCTTAATAATTAATATAGATTAATAAGTAATATAGATATAGATATATAAGTAATATAGATTGCGAAAATCAAACAAAAAAATCAGGAGTTTATAAACTCAATTGGGCTGGATTGTAATTTATTTTACAAAGGTAGAACCAATAGAAACTTTGAAGTCAGAACTAAAAAACATCTCAGGGTTCTAAATGGAAATAGTGAATATGAGTTTGCAAATCATCTTTTGAATCACACTTTCGATAAAAATTCAGGTCTTAAAATACTTCACTCAGGATTAAAGCATCGCAAATAAATAATTTAGAAATTTTAGAAATTAGAAAACATGTCAATATAAAATCAGATGTAATTAATAAGCAAAAAAAAAATTATAAATAATAATGAAAAATGCCATTGCAAAGTAGAACTAAACTTCCAGAAGAAATCTTATTATTAAACACTTGATGTTCAAGTAATTTTGCATATTTAAATATACGCGCCAGTCATTTGATTCGTTTCTTCACCGCCAGAGGGGCGCTCTGTCGGCCACCTAGCCGCGATGCGTATTCGGGTATCGGCCATATTGAATTAACGCGTGCTTTTTTTGTCAAACGTCAAACGTAATCACGTAATTGTGGATAATTTTCACTGTAATGTAATTAATCCAATGGATTATGAACTTTCTAAGACATATTTTCTTCGATATTATCCAAAAATTGTATAAGCAGAAACGATATTTTTTAAGAAATATCGTATTACATGTGGCGATTCTATTTCAGTATGAAATGGTGTCTTAATCTTTAAAGTCTTATTTAAACACAATTTGAATTTGACCAATCACAGGGCCTACACCGTCCAGACGCTGGAGTAATAATATTATCAGATACGTCGTCTCAATGTGGACTAACCACAGTTTGAAAATGGCCTTGTAAGCCGAAACAGCTGTCACAATAATAAAAAACTAAAACACTTGCAGAACTTAATAATAATATTATCAAATTTAATCTAAATTAAATTTATAAAAAATAAAAAAAAAAGTGGCAAATTAAGTTCTTTAGATTATGACTGGAAAATATTTCATAATTTGTACATGAACTTAAAAAAAGTGCATTTTGACGTTGTTTTTTTGCATACATTCATATATTCTTATATTTATTGTTAATGTTGGCGAATCTTCTACAATAGAAGCTCCGGTTCCATCTACGTCAAACGTGCCTAAAATTTGCTACCTGTGTCCATCCAAGGCCCGGAGGATGACCAAAAACCGTTGCACCAGATGTAGAAAGGCTATTTGTGGTCCACATAATGTTGACATGTGTGGTCACTGTGTAGACTGATATTTTGATATTAATTTGTTCATTATAAACCTTACTTTTGTGCCATGTAACAAGTTCCTATCTTAATTAAATATTTTTGATTTATTTATATTGTTTCGAAGGTGCAGTTACAACGAAACAATGAAAACAGTTTAGTTATCTAGGGTTACAAAATGCGTGATTTCACCCGATTCCTAATGTGATACGTCGAGGTGGATCGCCTTAGATACCGCTTGAACAAACACAGCGTTCCCACCTTTCGTTTGTGGTTCAAATATTATAATTCATCCACTCGTGTTTGTAAAGATTTACTAGTATGTAGTAAGATGTGGTACAAAATCAAATTAAGTTGTACAAAAAGATAGGGGTAATAGATTCCGGGAAACGGAACACAAAATATTGAATAACGCTGCTCTTTGAATGACCTTTCATGAACTTTGACGTCGGCACACCACCCGTTTCCATGGAGAAAAAGAACCCACTGAAGTAAAATGACGGAAACCGGGGGTCTTAAAATTTGAATAAAACTCACGAATGAAAAGGGTGCTCTGATTTTATCCCCCATGCACTCTTTATGTGCATTACCAGGCATTTCTACATCATTTCGTTTTTCTATCAATTAATCTAACTTTGATAAACGGTCGAGTAATGAATGAATTACACATATTTCCAAATTGGACAAGCTACTCCAAAAGGTCTACAGCCAGTGAGACTATGGTAACCCCTAATGGTGTATGTTGTGAGACTGGAGGTTGTAGGGAGGGGAAGGAAATGGGTGAGAGGAAGGTGAAGAAGTGACTGACTATTCAAATGTGGTCACCAAACACAAACTTATGATAAAAAACACGAATATTATACGTTGTCTACCGGGAATTCTTTTCACCTCCATTCAGCTCGATATCGTACTATAATTATAATATATAATCTGGTAGACTTAACAAAAGCGCCAGAGCGATTGTGTTTCCGATATTGTCTTACGAACCAGTGCGGTCGTTGAGGTTAAGACAGTCATATATTTTTAATTTTCGCACCGATAAATACTTGCGGCATTACAATAATTACAATAGCGTATTATCCAAGGTTGATATTTTCAGTTGCGAACTTACCAAATACAAGGGGTCCTTAAAAAAATATTTCTCTGATGGTTTGTGAATATGTTTATGTCGCTATTGTTCTCTATTATGATTTGATTTAAATCTACAACCTCGCTCCATGGCTATAAATGTATTGTTTTGTAAATTTTTAGTTTTATATAATCTTTTGTTTTATATAATTTTTTTAATTCATATTCCTTTCTCAAAAATTTAATTTACTTATTCCATATTATGCTGTCTCAGTAGAGGTAAAGTCACAAGGAGGAAATCCATAATAGGTTTTATTTTAGCTATACAATACTTATGTACAAACTGATTAAATGTAAACTAATAAATAATTATTGAACTAGGGTAATATAGATACCACATAAGTTCCGAGATCATCTTGCCTTCGGGGTATCAGGCCCTAAAGCTTTTGAATGGACTAGTGCATGAAGTAAAAACTGATAAAGGAATCGACAGAATTCAGAGTGAAACTCAAAATTCCTACCTTCAGACGGTCAAACTCAAAAATATACATTCACACGGAAAAATATGAGTATTGCTAATTTATTGAGAGCATCTGGATTAAATTCAATTATTGGTAGTCCCGTTAAAACGTGATTGCGTGATAAACTTTTAGAAAAATTACAAATATATCAATTTTCACGATGGCCTACCTATAATAATAATAATAATAATATTTGGCTAATTTATATAGCGCCGTTTTCGTGAGAAATCACCTCAAGGGCGCTGTACAAATATATTTCTTAAATAGTTAATACTAGAACTACTGACTTATCTCTAAGACTTATATCTAGTGACTTACGACTAAGGCCTATAACTACTATCTTAACGACATATATACGAGTATTTACATATTTAGCAACTTACAATCTGTGAAACTATTAATTCTATTCTGTAAACTTAACACATTGATGAATTGTTAATCTAACACCATCAATTTGGGAGGCGGGAATGGGTACCGCCGCCCCGGGAAGCATTTATTGGATAAACAATACCCTTGCCATAGGTCAGTTCAAGTGGTTTGCTATTCTAGTATCAGTTAAAAGCGAATGTTGGCGAGGACGGCGGAAAACGTGTTCATACAAATGCTGATATTGTCGCATTCCATCATGATATTTATTGGGAAAACAACATGTGTTCTCGATATATTCCGAATGAGTAATATTTTATCGGGAAATTGGCATGTTATCGCTTTTTTTAGAAGATCATTTTTCTCCGTGTAGGGTTTGCAAATCCCGCACCTCTTTCAAATCCCACAGGATTGCGGGATGCAATCACAAGTTCATTAATTCTATGCTTATTGTCTTTACATACAAGATATGAGTCTATGAGTTGTCAAAAATCTTAAGTCAATTCATCACTTTTCTATCTTCATTATACTAGAAAAAAGTCGCTATTCGCGTTTGTCTGTGCGCTTAGTTCTTCTGAACTACTCAACGGATTTTGATAGGGTTTTCACTTTCATTTAAAGATTTATACATATATAAAACATGCATATTATATTTAGAGGAAGTAGAGAAAAGTCGAACAACGCCGGGTATATGTCGGCTAGCATACCTCTAAAACACAAACAAAATCCTAAACAGATCTACTAAAAGCATCGTTATTTTTCATCACTTAAAAGTTTTTTGTAGTAAAGCGGAATTGAAGTGAATGACACAAAAATGCGATACATAAATGTAATGTTATTATTATTATCTAGATCATAATATTGCGACATCACAGGCCACAGAATGTTACGTATCACGGTTACTTTGCACAAACAATAAAAAAGATGTAAAACTAAAAAAAGTTTTAAGATCGTCTATAAAAACCGTCGAATCGTAAAGTATCAGATCAAACTATTATAATTTATGCTACACAATCATGTCTATAATTTATTTATAAATTGCACGTCTGGCTTTCAATGTGAAGGAATTTTTATTCCTTGAGCGCTTCGTAAAGAATACATTTCAATATTTCGAGATTTTCAAACAAGAAATGACACACTGAAAAGTATTTTTGAGGAACATTACTGAAAGGAACTTTGAATACATCTTTAACTTTATATAGACACGCCAACCGGTTTCGGGATATAGAGAAAGTGATGTACGAAAGTGATGTAGGAAAGTGATGTACAAAAGTTATATTTTTTATAAGATTTATTAAAGAAATAAGGTAACTACATATAAACTAGTATTTACATTGTGTTTGCACATATTGTGAGCTTTGAATACTCCTCTTCTATGGAAGCGTTAAATTGTGGTTGTAAGAGGAGTGTACAGTACATTATTGTAGTTATTTATAAGTAATTAATTTACACTTATCGTTTCTTATTGGATTAACATTTTTCGAAATCTGTCTTATACCGAGGGACGAATCACATTTAGGAAAGTGAATTCTGATCAAAACCTTGAACTGTAGTACGGCTCAGCATAAAATTTGCTTTTCCTTTCCTAAACACGCTCATTCAAGAACATACATATATATAGTATTAAAATAAATACCGGAAAGTCCGATTTTCCAATTATGTCCTAAATCCTGTATCTAAATTTCGGTAATAATCAATTAGTTAATGTTAATTAAGTGTTAATCTCAAGTGACCTACCAGATAACTATAGTACCGTATATTATCTCCAAATATAGTAAGTAATAACAAAGATCATTGTAGAAATGTATTATATATTTGTACAGCGCCCTTGAGGTGATTTTGCACAAAAATTGCGATATCCAAATCATCCAAATATTATTATTATTATTGTAGGTTCATGTATTTTGAGACTTAGTAAGTACAACAAAACTATTTTTCAAAAAGGACCACACTACATGGCCATTGAAGTATATAACAACCTTCCACGTAGCATCAAACAAATAACCGACATACTCAAATTTAAATCATCACTAAAAATATTTCTTTTGAACAAATGTCACAAAACTTTAAATGAATACTTTAGATAAATTAAATACCTCTGTTTTTTTTATTTACATACATTTGTTTACATGTAATTGTTGGGTTATGTAATATAATGTGTATTTGTTGAGTTAGCTGGAAGAAATAGGATGTAACCTATAAGCTATACCCTTTGTACTCTGTATTTGTGTGCAATAAATGTTTTTTTATTTGAACGTATAATAGTTTATTACAAACATAAACAAACTTTGAATTATAATTATTATCTGATTTTTTTATGGCACGACATTGAGCGTCGAACTCCGAACCTCCGCTTTCGCAGAATGTGCGCAACCTTCGTATTTACTTAAAAGGCAAAGTCCTTCATTAACTAAGTACTAAAATATAGTATGTATTTATACCTTAGGAAATAACAGCGGAAAAAAGTAGCTTATTACTTTATTAATGTCTGCTGGGATAATATTTAGTGATAAAGCTTCATTTACGTGAAAAATAAAGAAGTATTTTTATTTTCTTTATAACTCTCGTTAATTAATTGGGGTTTACTTTTCGCGATCAATATGATCAGTTTCCTCTGACGCCAATAGCGACAATATTTGTATAAATATACGAAGATACCAATGTTATTTAATTGCCATTGTTTGATTTCACTGAATACATCGTGAAATGTTCAATTTGTGTTATATTGACTTGATAAAATTGATGGAAAAGCACAAATATTAAAATCACTGACATATCTATTTGTTTAAATCTAACCGAGGAGTTCAGAATCAGGGGACTCTAGAACGCTTAATGCCGTTAACCCTTTCAGCCCTAGTGTTCATTCAAATTAAAACGAACTTTGTGATTTTTTTTACCGTATTGGTAGCGATTTAGAAAAGCCATATTTTTGTTTTATTATATAGCTTGTAATCTTTTCTGTTGCGTCTATTTTTTTTCCGCTCGATTGAAATCCTTATTCCCGCTACAAAAACGATCTGCTGATTGTTAGTTTAATCAAATTTCTGCGGTCATTGATTACTACATTTAACGTGAGATATCAATATTTTCTACTGGAATTACAAATATTTTAACGCATAAAGATGTGTTCTATAATAATAACATCAGTTCAATTCACTGTTCGCAGTCGTATATATCGTAAATGAATTTTAATGTTCATTCAAATTAACACGCACATATTTTCGACTAGTATGGCGAATTTTTAAAGATTATTATTCTAGTTAATTTATTTATTTCTGAATGAATATTAGTTAAAATGTTATTTGTTTCAAACCTTAATAAGTAAATGTGCATTTTTTACAAGAAATAGTTATTTGTATTACATTTTTGTTATGTTTATTTTACCTTAATATAAAAAATTCCCTCTGACGTTTAATTTTAAGCCAAATTAAGATTAAGGTATAATCAAGCATTACATATTGTATATACAGGATGTATCGGCACGTACCCGACAAACTTTAACCAGCTATTCCTTAGCACATTTGGAGTAAAAAATGTTATGGGCACTTTGCTGTCCGGTAACATTTTTTTTTAATAAAAAATTTATTATTCAAATGTTCACTACATGTCACCAATGTTTTATCCTTTGTCAAAGTTTGAAAACCCATCTGGCAATATTTTGTTCGAGTTTCGTTGAATAATGTACGTACGTACCTACGTTGGCGCGCTTTTACAATCACAACGAAATGGCACAGCACCATTCGTCTCATTTTTAACTATTATTATTTAGTGTGTACGAAAGAGCGAGGACACTTTTTTACACACTTGCTAATAACAGCTGTTGAACACGAGACTCAATGCAAATGACAGTGACGGAGTGTGGATTTTTTATTAATTTTTTGTTTTTAATGGAAACAAAATGTTACCGGACAGCAAAGCGCCTATAACATTTTTTACTCCAAATGTGCTGAGGAATAGCTGGTTAAAGTTTGTCGGGTACTTGCCGATACACCCTGTATATGGAAAAAATAATGCGGGTGTGAAAGGGTTAACGGGGAGAACGTCATCTCGCTGCTAACATTATAAAAGCAGTTATCAAGAGTTGGGAAGCAGATTATTTCCCACCATCTCATTCTTCTGATCTTGCTTCTTTAGATTTTCACAATTTAAACTATCTGTTTTATTTTAATAGTACATAGTCTCATCTCGAAACAAAATTGTCTCTTAAGGACGTTACTCTTCGAAGTTGGCTAGCCGACCTCTTCACCTTCAAACAATTCGATTTCGTCAGGCTTAGAATAATATAAATACAAATTGCCAACGTATCGATGGAGCGTTCAAAATTTGGCACATAAGAATAAATTAGTATCACTATCAAAAAACACTCCGGAGTAAATTACCTTATATTTGTATGCCCGATTCAGTTACCTATTTGCCGAGCGTCGCCCAAATTTGGGCCAATTTATCGATCGTAAATTCTGTCGATAAGTATTATTATTATTATTTCCTTCAATATTGCGGATTGGCGGATGGTGTCTTCGCTTGTGTGGTTGTTGGGATAAACTCAATCAAAAAGCGATAAGAGAAGATCGTAAAGTCTTGTACTTATTTATTTTCTTTTTCAAGAGCGTTTTTTTCTCATTTTCATTATTTATTCTGTCACAGTGATAAAGAGCAATGATTGTGGGAGCAAAAACTTGTTGATAGGCTTATGGGCCATAACAACACATAAAAATCTTGTACTACTATTCAGAAATGAAACGTAGATTGAAATGGCTTTAGCCGCGTAACCAGATCTGAATAGCCAGCTTTTCCCCACCTTCCTACTGATTATCTACCACTCCCCGCTATCTACGGCCTCACAACATACCCGAACGCGACATGCCAGTTTCATTTGCTCCAGACGGTTGGGAGCAGTTGGGACGCTTATGCAGTATGCACATTAAAAAAACTCACCAATTTATTTCTTTATAATAATTTGCCGGTTCATGGATGACAACAATGCAGGTAAAACAGTGGCGTGCACTTTTTAATTAAAGAAGGCAGTAGGAAAAACAGCAATTTGCACGAAAGAAAGCCGACAAAACATGTTTTTGTTTTGTTTGTAAAATTGTTCTAATTAATAGAGGTATCAACAGATGGCACGGGATTGCTACATTTGTGATTTGTACCAAAAGACACGGCCTTTTTCGATACTAACACAGACGAGTCTTCCATTGAACGAAAATTTGCGTTATTTGGCATATTTAGTTCGTGCTTTTGACACGTTATAGTAGTAGAGACGCGCGCGTATTTTTGAAAGTGTAGATGGATTTCTTTGGAATAATATTATTACTTTATTAATATCATTTATATGCTAATGTGAATATATGGAATACACGCCTGTAGGTACAATTTCAATTCATACCACTGTTAATTAAGCTAAGCAGGTAAATAAATTAATAAGACACTGAAAGGTTTGACACGATCTTAATGGACTGAACTCTGGTTGAGTAACAGACTGACTCAAATGCTTACGTCCAGGACAGATGCGTTGAGACTTGTTGAGCCTTCTCATAATAATATATTATATAAAATATAATATAAATGTTACGAAATGCGGGGACGGAGCTCATATTCTCTGAATTTATTGTAATGTGATACAATTCGTAAAACTGATAATAACAGATGAAAAAAATTGTGAAAAATCGCTTGGGGGCACTTCTCAATTCGTCAAATGAACTCGGAAAAGGAATTTGATACAAATCTACAAACACACTCAGCCGTGAAAACTTATAAAACTTAACTTTGAAGTTGTTTTTATATTGCTTTTTGATTAATAATCCTTAGCATTTAAATTAAAAGTATAAGTCAAAAGATTACTGAATCTGCAAAAGCTCTCAAATTGTGAGATTTTACGACGTAAGAATTTCACAGTCTGTCTGATTTTCTATATCAAAGCAACTATTTCAGTTAACAATGTCACTGTGAGCTGTGGAGTTTATCCATCAACTGTTAGAAAATATGAAAATTAGTGTCCCATCATTTTTAACACATTTGAAAAAGGGTATAAGAAGCTGGGCAGCAACTCTTGGCAACATAATAATATGACAGTATAACAAATTATTATAGGCAATAATTAGTCGCCTGAAATATCCATACAAATTGAAAATATCTCCCGAGTAAAAATAAATGCTGCCGACGGGAATTGAACCCGCACCTTCTGATGTCCGGTCAGGTGCTCTGGACCACTGAGCTACGTCGGCTTATTCCCAACCCGCCATTTAGACATAGAATAAAGAATAACATAGTGCTTTGTTTGTGGGCGTGCTTCGTCAACCAAATATTATTTCAATTTGAGCATATATTTTAACCCCTCCGAAAATCGCCATGTAAGCACTTTAACTGTCTTTAACGAAATGACATTTTACGAAAACTTTTTGTTATTACCGCTTCACAATTAAAGCTCTATAAATGAAACATTTCTGAACGTAGCCGAATAGTAAAAACTGTTTTAGAAAAGTTACAAAATAAGCTTTCAAATTATTATATTACAAATAAATATTAGCATTTTTAAATATTAAAATTTAGAACGCAAACATTAAAAATAGGTTAAAAATGACTCACGTCATGTTTTTAGGTGAAAATGGTACTAAAATCACAGATTATGTAAACAAAAATATTTATTCTATTGTATATATGTGTAATAAACACTTTTATCACCTCATTTTTTTATCATTTCATATAAAAATATTTTATAAAAATTTAATATGTGAAGCGCGCGGCGCTACCGGCAGACATTTTGCGAGGGTAAAAATGTTGTGTCAATTATGCGACTGTCAGCAGATTCCTGTTTTGTATTTCCATAGACAACTTGGTAGTGATGTGTAGCTTGATCTATAATCGACCTTTTAGTTTTTGTTTGAGGGATGTAACTAAAATAATAACGGAGTAAGAACGATTTCTATGGAGAGACACGCGTTGACGTGTAAACACGCTTATTGTACTTGACTGCTATCGTTATTTTATCGTGTATATCTGCTTACGTTGCTGACCGGTTAATACAAAACAGTGTTTCATCATGATTACGAAATTCAAATGAGATGGTATATACAATTTCAGCCAAGTGGAAGAGAGACAGATCGCATGCCAAATGGCCTAGAACCAAAAAGTACTAAGTCAGCGGCACATTTTTTTCATTCAAATTTGTATTATAGGCACTTCTAGTTTTCTTATTTGTTCAATGGTAGATAATAACTATTTTTTTACTTCATTCTATGATGCATTTAGGCATTATGGTTCTGTCAGTGGAAAAGCAAAGGCTGAGATTTAGTCAAATTAATATACTTATCCTAAAATATCAATTTAAGCAGGTTAGTATGTTATCTATGTTTTAAAATATTCAAACGAAGTTAAATATACCACAAGCAAAACAGCCAGGAATTTACAATGTAATAATGTCTGCGTTTCAGGAGTACTTTACATGTTTTTTTTCAGGCCAGGAACCGCCGGAAGTAATGCATTTCAAATGCACCGAATAATAACACAATAATGGTCTGCCGGCCACAGGCAGAGAGATTGAATCACGGCAGAGTGAATGGGAAGCTGGGAGCGGTCCATCAGACGGACTGTCCGTTTTGATAGCAGCGGCAGACGATATGTGCAACAATACATCAATACAACATCCCACAATGGTCTGGTCGGGCAGGATAGGAAACATTAAAAAGGGAGTTTAGCAGTCGAGATAACATCCGCTAAAAGGGCAGACCGTTATTATCATTTAATACAATGCAACACTAGGAATAGGGCAAAATCACACATTCCTTACGCAGATGGCTATAAGGTTTAAATTCCTGCTTGAAACGAGATAATACCTACCCTAAAATAAAGTCGGCATCTTAACGACGGAAGTAAAGAAGTCATGCACAGAAATATGTGATGCGCAGCCCTGGTGTATTGGACAGACCTACGGTTGAATTTTCCCTAGCAAATCTCTAAAATAAAATGGAAATCTTAACGACTTAAGCGTATTTTTATTATTTCAGGAAATTTCAGTTTGGTTAAAAGTGCCTAAGTAATAATCTCTGCTCTAACATGGTGTAATAATTTTTCCTAGAACATACTGATGCGTTTCGTCTTCGAAAGATAAAGTTTACAATCTTTGTAGAGGCAGGTAAAAGCAAACGTAGTTTTATGCACAAATGTAAGCATGTTGCGTCACATTTTTATTTGACACTGAGCATTATCTATATACAAAACAATTTTCTTTTATACTTTTTCCTTATTTACATGTAAAAAAAATATTTAAAATTGTTATCTACCAGTCAATCTGTGAGAAATAGTTAGGATGCAGGCGAATTCTCAAGTTATTATTTTACAAAATTATCTTTTAATTACTGTCTGTATCTATGTTTTCTCCTTAAATAAATAAATAAAATAAAATGTCACTACTAGTTGTCAGTTGTCAGCATCCTTTAAATGTGTATCAATATACGACCTTCCTAGCGGAGAGGCAATATGTAAATAATAAGGCATACTTTTCAAGCCTCCATGAATTTCTAATGCTAGCAAAGCACAAAAGAACAGAAAGTTATTTTTACAAAGTGTCTGCTGTTTTCTTGTCTTTGTTTCTTGTAATTTTGTTCAGTTATGTTACCATTCTATAATATATTTGTAATTGGTTATAGTATATCCGTTGCTTTAGAATATCCCTACCTTTTATTATAATAGCGTAAAGGAATTAATACAACATTCATACATTAATTTTATAATAAACTAGCGCAGACTAGTATTATAATATGTAGGTATATTTAAAAAATGAAGTGGCGATAAAAATAATTTTATGTTAAAGTTATTATATTTTAGATAGGTACATTATTTTCCCTTGTCTGAATTCTGCACGCAAACATTTTCAATTATGAAAATGATTTGAAAGCAAATCCGAGTTCTAGAGTTCATTGAACCAAAATTACAGACATAAAACCTAAATTAATATTTTTAATTAATAACTTGGCTTTTATGTAGGTAGGTACCTACATTTCATATCGTGTCTTAATCTATAATCTTCAAATGTAACATGGCTTGATTAACATTAGTAACGTTGCTATATTTTTTTAATATTATGTGTGTATAACACCATTGAGTGAGTAATGTTGAGTAATTATAGCTCCCCTGCATAGGTTGTATTAGCCAACTTGGTATTTATAGTTGAAGCCATTAAAGAGAAACGTACTTGGGGTGAAATACCACTAAAATTCGGTGTATATGCATGGGAAGGTTCATTATTATTATTATGAATTTTTGTAAGGACGAAGACCAAAGCCGAAATGAATTAATTTTATATTTAGCCCCCCCAGGTGACATTTTTATAAGGAACATTAAAAAAATATATGAAGACAGCAAATTTCACTTCTTCAAAATGACAGTTAATATTGTAAGAGAATTTCCAATTTATATAATAAATTCATTACACATATTTTTGTTTGCTTTATGCAATAGCGCGCGACCAACCCAACATCAAATTAATAATAATACTAGCTGAAGTGAAGCCCCGGTGTTGCCCGGGCTTTACGCAAAGTTTTTCGAAATCTGATGAAGGCAGTGAACTTCCTCTTGAAGGTCAAGTGTGTAAATTTCATCAATCTCGGAATAAAACTATAGATTTGTATTAAAATCAAATCCATGCCACCCGCCACAGATACTCTTATTTATATAAATAGAGTTACATTATGATACACATTGAAATAGAGATGTTAAAGTAAACATAACCCTACAATACTTGCATAAGCTTTCTTCTTTGTAATCATAACAAAGTAGTAATAAAAATTCGAAAGTGTGCGTTTGTTTGTCCTTCTTTCAAGTCGCGACGGAGCGACAGTTCGACGTGATTTTGCATAGGGATAGTTGGAGGACTGAGAAGTGACATAGGCTACTTTTCATCCTGGAAAAACATTTCATTCCCGGAGGAAAATTCTTTGTACAGTAATTTCTCCCTAATACCCACGCGAGCAAAGCCGCGGGTAAAAGCTAGTATCACGTATTTGTTACGTATAAATTAATTTTAAATTTTGGAATATTGAACCTACTGTTAATACAAGCCTCTAACCAAAGCATTAATATGACTTAATTATTATGCAGCCGCGACGAAGCTTGGGCACAAGAGAAATTTTCGACTATTTATAATCATTATTGTAGCACATCATTAAATGCAGTAAATAACTTATAACGCAAAAATTCAAACAGATTAAACGCGACGCTATAAAATAAAATTAAACGAAACTGGTATCAACATATTTATAAATGTGACGGATTATGAATTACAACGTACAAAATGTGACTGGTTATTATAAAACCCAAATTGAACTTAAAACAAAATTGTATCTTATCTTGTTGAATAAACATTACTCGAAGCCTTAAAGGTCAATCTTCCTCCGAGGGACGAATCATATTCAAGAAGATAAACTTTAATCAAATCCCTGTACTGTTATACTGCCCATCATAAAATATGCTTTTTCTTTCCTAAAAACATCCATTAAATAATGTAATAAATTATTAAAATAAATACCAGGATTACATTTAAATACTAGTATTTCTAATAATACGTGTTCCAATTATGTCCTCTGCTATAAACAGTGTTAATCTCACGTAATCTACCAGGTAAGTGTGATCCTGTATATTATCTGCCTATACATAATATAAATAAATAATAATACATCTACATTTTAACGCAGCACCACGTTCATTGGTCTAATGCATGGGTTCCCAACCTTTTTGTACTCTAGAGCACATTCTAAAATATCGGTAGGGTGGCGGGCACCACCATTTTTAATCGACAAACTCCTTCCATAACTTCTCATTTTCCCATAATTTATTTTCTTATATTCATAATTTGTTAATAAATAAAAAACGAAAATGTTTAAAAATAATAAAATAACTATTCAAATTGCATAAACACAGAGAAATGTACTTACAAAAGGTGAACAAAGTAAACAAAAAAACATAAATACAAAGAAAAAAAATTATAAAAAAATATAATATCAAAATGTTAATGTGATCTTTGGCATTGCATATTATTGGCCAGTGCCTCATAATTAGGATAGTATGACGATAATTCTGTTAGCAAACAATCATAAAGATTCTCATCGGTGAGTCGAGATCTATATCTTGCTTTCATTAAGTTCATGTTTGAAAACAATGCTTCGCATAAATATGTCGAACCGAAAAATGATTCAATTTTAACCCGCCTTTTTAAAAAATGGGAACTTTTCTCTGTCCACTGTACTCCAAAAGTCCTCTGATATGGAGTTAAGAATTTTAGCAAAATATCATTCTTAAGGTCCAAACTTTCTAACTCTAGTTCTTCTGTCTTACATTGTATAAAATCTGCAATACATACGGCCATTTCCATTACATTTATTTGACAAGTAAAAAGATTAATACAGAAGGAAACAATCGGCTCGATATGTGTAAACTGCAAAAATCTCTCTTCAAACTCTTTAACACTTGAACACACATACAATATCGCAAACATTTGAGCGTATTTAATAAACCTAGGTACTCAAAATTAAAACTCTAACAAATAAATCATATTTTTAATTAATGTTTATGAAAAATTCTTTCACTGTCGAATAGTGGAGGGCACATACGAATCGTTTCGCGGTAAGCAATCTGTAAGCCATAAGTTGTTATAGTAGTTTTTCAGCATTTAGGTAGTAATAAGATAGACTAATATATAAATATATATTTGTACAGAGCTCTTCGGGTGATTTCTCACAAGAAACGGTGCTATTTAAATCATCCAAGCATTAATAATATTTATATTTTTCCTATGTACTTTGTACAATATTTACATTGTATTTTATGGAACGTATGCACACTGTGAAGAAAAATGTATATGCGCTACAGGATATGCATAATAATGTGATGTGATGCATTATTGTGGCGACCCATTTTGTGTGCGACGAAGTAGCGGAGCGGAACGAGCGCGAGCGGCCAATACAAGCTGTACTCAACAACTCAAGCCAACTCAACTTAACTCAACCAGTGGTCAGAGTCTGCAGTTTACTGCAGGCGCTCATGTGTGCTTTTTCATAACGTGATTGCGTTTATTTATGACAAACAATTGCATATTATGATCATGACTTCAATGCATCGCTCGCATGGTGTATTTTATATAATTTATGGCTAGAGACATTTTGTCTTGTAGTTGATTCTGTACCTAAGACCTATGTAGGTCATAATCTAAGTATAAATAATATGAAAGGAATACTTGGCTAGAATTAAAAACATAGCCTCCAACCCTCGAACATTCAAACATTGTCGCTTTTAACCCTCCAGGCATCGGAAGGACATTACTAACCACAAACATCATATTCCAAAAGAGGCTCCGAAGGACAGATCTGACCGGGGCGTTCAAACATTATAAAAGTATTTTTATTTTTTTATTAAGGCGTAGATATGCGATTTGTTCGTCATTGGAAATATAAATAAGTATTCTTCTCAAATAATTATACATAATTACATGGATAAAATTTTAAATAAAGTGTCAAAGTCGTTTACGAATTGACGGGACTTTTTCAATGACTCAAATAATAGAACCCCAACCTATTACAATCCTAACCAACTAACCATTACGAATTTTCCCCGCCGGGGTAGGCAGAGAGGACGGACCGCCAAAAAACTCGGTCTAGGCACACACTCCTTGCCTCATTCACATTCATACATCGTCTCATACATACCCTTCTATTATTCTGACTCTTGACATGGCCCGACTTAAGTATCTGATTCACTTGGTCGTGTCATGCCTTCCCTGGGCGTCCCCGAATTCTGCTACCATTTGCAATCCTGGCTTGCGTAATAGCCTACTGGCTTCCTCACTAGCTTTCACTAGGTTAAAAACAAGACTAGTTTTGTTAGATGTAGCTAGAGTTACTACTAGTTTACTTGATTATTAGGAATATCTTGCTGTCTTGGCTTCAAACACTAGACTCGTGTGGCTGGGGCAGAAGTATGTATAAACCAATGCACTATCAAATACGATACGATGACGTCACTACAAACTGATTATCAATCCACCCAACTGAATATAATGTATTCAATTTAACGTTGCAAATTCAACATAAACACTACAATAATATGGTACTCTATTTTACCGGCCGTCAAGCCGAAAGCACACACGATAAGGCGAAGTTAAGAGAAATGACTGCGCGGCATTATGCACACAAAACTTAAATTTGGATTTAAAGCATAGACATATGAATATTAGTAGACCTGCCCTAAGTGATTAAAAGCGTATTATCCCCACTCCCCATACCGGTTCCATTGGAACCGGCTGGGCTGGCGTATGGCCTCAAGTGAAATTTGAAAACGTGACGTCATCATTCTTGTGCGAACTATGGTCGAGGCATCATCGGTTCATTTTACGAAATAACACGGCAAAATGTTGACTTGTACTATGAAAACTTGTAAAAATAGATGTGAAAAAGAGAATAAACCCAATTGTCGTATTACAT
Source organism: Hesperophylax consimilis (assembly GCF_061612785.1). Classification (NCBI taxonomy): domain Eukaryota; kingdom Metazoa; phylum Arthropoda; class Insecta; order Trichoptera; family Limnephilidae; genus Hesperophylax; species Hesperophylax consimilis. The sequence continues at coordinate 12,716,972 of NC_142849.1, forward strand.
TCCATATATAAGCATTATTTTACTTTATTTTAAGCATGTTCACATCGTATAATATAGATCAGTTTTAGAAACATATTATACTATCATATCGAGAAACGTCTGGACGCGAAACACAAAGCTGGTTGGTTGCTGGGAAGTAAATTATGAACATTTATAAAAGTGTCTTAACTAAATACTTAAACGAAATATTCGACTCTGAAAATACAACCGAATTTTTTTGCCGAATTTGGACTTCGCAAATTTGTTCATAACGTGGCGAGTAATTTGCGCTCCCATGTAAAAATGTCTATTCATTCCAAAGCAGATTTTACTTTTAAGAAGTAAATGGTGATATTATAATGCGAGATGCCTATTTACTGTCAGATTGATTTATTGACGAATCACAGTCAGCCTTACGCCCTTCGTTCTTCAACAGTTGATTTTACCCCTCGCCATTATCTTCTCGTCTATTAATTCCTATGTCTGTGATTTGAAGCCAAAATACTTGACCAAACTGAATAATTATTTTTTTGTAATCAAAGGGTAAAACAAATATCGAGTTTATTTGTATTTTAAGATATAAAACATGGGCCAAAAAAGAATTAAAATTTTCAGGATTCTAGAGCACAGAACTTAGCAATTATTTTTTTTGTTGTAATTTGAAAAAAAAGCAATTTGTTGTGGTAAAATTTAAATTACAAACGACCGATTAGCGTTGGAACAGAAATTTTCGTATATAAATTTAAAATTTCGACCTGAAAAACACATTTTTTCACAAGTTTTTTATTATATATTTACTTACTACAGGTTGGGCGAGATTTTTAAAAATAATGACTATTAACACAACTGCCTCCAAACTGATGTAAATTTTTTTTTTTTTATAAATTAAAAAAATAAATAAGATGTAACGTACTATAATTTCTGAGATTCCTCTACCTGAGGGAATATGGCTACTACCCGTGGCTCTATCCTACTGACTTTCTCTTGGGCATGCTCGGTATGAACCATCTACGGGTCAGAAGAGATGTGCATATTGTATCACACTTCTTCAAACTGATTCGTGGATGGTTTGAAAATCCGACTATCATGGAGAGTATTAGTCTCTATGTTCCTGATGGTTATCTCCGTCACCGACAGCATAGACTGTTTTATCTCCCGGCCTGCAGGACCAACTTGCCAATGGTCATGCCGGTGGGGAGAGCAGTCTTGCTGTTGAACAGAATCAATTCGGATATCGACATATTTAGCATCGGTGAAGCTGCCTTTAAAAGGCAAGCTCTATTGATGCTGGTAATACCATTTTACAAATGTACTTAAAAACGAAATAAAATGTAATTTTGAAATGTTTTAAAAGGAATAAACTAATTGAATTGAATTATAACGTACTAGATAATTTGGTATACTCTTTGATTAAGAAAATAATTATTCAGTTTGGTCGAATAAATTGGCCTCACATCAGAATTAATGTTCTGAATGAAAAAGACCGCGCAGCCGTTCCTCTTAAAACTTTCTCGTTCAAAAACTCAATTGGTTGAGTGCAATGCCCACTCCGTGACTCCATTCCATAGTCGATAGAGCCGAGGGGGATATATTATAATTTATAATGTATGCAGAGATGACTTTTAGTGGGCGGTACACTTAACCTCTCTAGCCTCAAGTGCACTTCAACCAATGTTATTAAATTCAGATATCTGCGTCTTCCCGCAATGGAAAAGAACGAGGTATTATGCAGTCGTTTATGTTGCAATATATTATGATATGTATCAAACATACTAATTTTAATTGTGGGTTTATTTGCGAGTGGTTGTTACTCTGGTTCAATGAACTCGAATAAAAAAAATTAAGGTCATTTTCAAAATTGGAACTATTTAGACATAATTTTATTTTTTTACCCGAAAATTATTTTAATTCTATATTTGAAATGCTACTTTTCCATAACAAACAATTTAGCCGAAGGTATGTAGATTGTTAGCCAATTATTATCGAATACATCCATTCTGTTTACAATAATAACTAGGGAAGTGGATAATAATGCGACCTATCCATCGTTGAGGTAGAGATTCATTTAGAAAGCCTAATATCCGGGCGCCAATAAGGTGGGGGCTCGGTCCTATTGAAGGGAATAAAGACCTGGCTCTTCAGTTCTGTCCCCCGAAATCTGCTGATCTCAAGCTTTGTGACATTTTCTTGTGGGGGTTCATGGTCAATTACTGTTATGGGGTATCACCGCTACACAAATGAAGTTTTCCTACAATCTGACGAAGGACTATGGAAGGCTGTCCGAATCGTGGATCTGGAAGAAAGAAGCGCAAACTTGCCCAATAAACCAAAAATTTAAGACTCTTGGTCATGAAAATATTACGTAAATCAGACATATGATGATATTACGTATTCACTGAGAGGAATTCCAATTATTATTTTTTTGTTTTCAATTTGTTCATTTGACTTCTGATAAAATTGGATATTCATTTTGTTTATACATTATTAACTCGTTTGAAGGAACTTTTAAAGTCGGGTTATTTAAAGCTTTCGACACTGCAAAAATGATCCGGAGAAAATTGGTTACAGAAAAATGGTGTTTTAACAGGAGTAATAACTTGATTGTAAAAAAGGCGATTTTCACAACGAATTATGAGAAGTGAAAATATTAATTATAAAAAGGAAATTAGGGATTCAAATTCAAATAAAATGCTAATTGTAAAATGCGTAATATGCTTGCCCGTACAAGTTCAAAAATCCTTTTGATAAACCATTTAGTCATATATCATAAGCAAAATAAATATTTAATTAAATACGTATTGAAAATGTGCATGACATGCAGATAGCAGAGATGTACTGATGATAAACTGTTGGATAGGGCGGATGCAGTATCCATTCTCAGTACATGGTTATTAAAAATACCTGCTCGATACATCTGGTTTGCATATTGTCGGCTACCTGGACACTGGATACACAGATACCAGCGTGTTCCGATCGGGCGTGGAGAGGTTCGCGAATTGGTGAATCACACGGCGGCTGAGTTATCATTAATATTCATGCCCGGGTCCAGAACTTGTGTTTCCCAAACTCTTGCCCGCGGGTATCACTTAAGGGTGAATTATACAACATCGAAGAACAACACGACTTTCCCACAAGTTGTTAAATTTGTTTAAGGGTTGTTCAGTTTATTTACCCAATTAATTCATTGATCATCAATAAAAAAATACAACGTAGTTAACTCAACTCGGTAAAGTAATTGAATTCATGAAAATATTTAAGATTGAGGTAACCCCGTCGTTTCAGGTAGATTCCTTGAAATTGGGATTCAGGCTATCGCCTATACTGCCGTGGGATTGCTAAAGAAACCCTCCAAAGATTGTTGAGACTTCTCAAAAGATTTAGTTTGAGGCAATCCTTCATGGATCGGGGAGCTTCCTAGAAATATTGAGTTGAGGCAATCCTTCATGGATCGGGGAGCTTCTGAGAAATATTGAGTTTGAGGCAATCCTTTGTGGACCGGGGAGCTTCCTAGAAATATTGAGTTTCAGGCAATCCTTCATGGAACGGCGAGCTTCCTAGAAATATTTTGAGTTGAGGCAATCCTTCGTGGATCGGGGAGCTTCTGAAAAATATTGAGATTGAGGCAATCCTTCATGGATCGGGGAGCTTCTGAGAAATATTGAGTTTGAGGCAATCCTTTGTGGACCGGGGAGCTTCCTAGAAATATTGAGTTTGATGCAATCCTTCATGGAACGGCGAGCTTCTTAGAAATATTTTGAGTTGAGGCAATCCTTCGTGGATCGGGGAGCTTCTGAAAAATATTGAGATTGAGGCAATCCTTCATGGAACGGGGAGCTTCCTAGAAATATTGAGTTGAGGCAATCCTTCGTGGATCGGGGAGCTTCCTAGAAATATTAAGTTTGAGACAATCCTTCATGGATCGGAGAGCTTCCTAGAAATATTCAGTTTGAGGTAATCCTTTATGGATCGGGGAGCTTCCTCGAAATATTGAGTTTAAGGCAATCCTTCGTGGAGCGGGGATCTTCCTAGAAATATTGAGTTTGAGCCATTCCGTTCCAGTTTGGGAGAAATTACTAGAAATTATGAGTTTTAGGCAACCCAATTAAAGGACTACAGCATGTATCAATTAAAACAACATGATTTCTGTAAAGTACAACATTAGAAATTTAAAGTGATGATCAGAAATACGGTATTCCGTTTGTTTGGGTTAGGACTCCAACGTTAATAACTTACATACTCACCGGAGAATCGCAAATTTGATGAGCAACAGAACTGAAGTAGCTTACCTGGAACAAGAGAGAATAATTTATTATTAGCCGTTCACAAGGAATAATGTATAAAGTTTAAATACGAAACAATATCTCGTAAGTCAGAAAAGTGACAGGTATTATTTATTCATAGTTGAGAGAATAAACCAAGTAAATATTTATATATGTAACATTAATAATGATTTTAAGAAGTAATATTTGTTAAAGAACAATTATAAAATAGAACAAAAAACACATGCACAAGAATAATAAAAGAACATGATGAACAGATGTTATTATAGCCTTCTTGCAACTAAATTCCAAGCAGTTGAACATAACTACTATTTCTGAGAAAGTATTGCCAACTGCCTGTAATATAGGTAAGGTACAAGCGAGTATCTAAATGTTCTGCTATTGTTGTTGCAATTTTTAAAAAAAATGATCGAGTAAATCTAGTTGGTATATGAAAGATAACTAGGCCAAGTAAATCAGGGCTATCTATAATATCAAATATAATATTCAAAGAAAGATAACTTATATGCAATTGAAAAGAATAAAAAGAGAACGATTAATAATCAACAACCTAAATATTATTTTATAAACCAAATATCGAGCGTTATTAGAAAACTGGATTGAAATTAAATCGGAAAACTAGGTTTATACACAAAAGTTGAAAAAGAACGAAGGACGCCCTCTTCTACTTGACATAATTTATAACGTCGTGGATACTGCAATATGTATGAGTGGGTAACTAGGTTCTAAGCCATAAATATAAAACTTCCAAAGGAAACTTTTAAATGAATAAACCTTTCATTTATGAGTAGATTTCGTATACCGATGTTTGGTGGTGTACAATTATATTGACATATTATTCGATACTGCCGAGTGTCAGCGGAATGTTTAATTTGTTTATCTATTTATATAAAGAGAGTTTCTGCGACGGGCGATCGTGGAAACCAGACACCGGGCGGGCGGTGTGGATTTGATTACTATACAAATCTACAGTTTTATTCAGAGATTGACAAAATTTTGCACACTTGACCTTCAAAGCAAGAGGAAGGTCACTGAAGCCAGGGCAACGCCGCAGCTGAAAATCGCCTTTCATAGACATAGAGACTTAAATTTTCAAGGGTCTTTTTTTTGGCTAGAAATGGATTCTGCTGATCATTACTATGCTATAAAATTTCGTATGAAGCAATTGCGTGTACAAATGAAGGAGTTATCATTTTATAAAGAAAAATTTGTATAGCACTGAAATTAAAAATGAGGTATCTCTGGAACAAAATTTTACAAATTATTCTTTAAAAAAATGATAACTCCTTCATTTGTACACGCAATTGCTCAGCAGAATCCATTTCTAGCCAAAAAAAATACCCTTGAAAATTCAAGTCTCTATGTCTATGAAAGGCGATTTTCAGCCCACTGTGCGCCGGGGACATCAGCTGGTCCATCTTCTTTCTATCTATAAATATAACGAAGGTGGCGGGCGACAGGCGCGGCATTGTTTCTTATACAAATCTACAGATTTATTCCGAGATTGATGATATTTTGCATGCTTGACCTTCAAAATAAGATGAAGGTCATTGTCTACACGACATTTCGAAAAAAAACTCCGTATCTCCTTTACCAACCCTTAAAGCAGAATGTTGACACAATCGATGGAATTTTGGACACTCGACGGTTTCCTCAGCACGGAAAAGATTCGAAACTAACCAACTAACTATCGCAAGATAGTTTTAAAAAATAAGAACCGCTGATTTAAATATTCAGCGACATTTACAAATTTGAAAATCTGTTGTTTTCAGCGCTTCATGTAAAAAGTCGAGTTGGATTTGCATACGAATTCCTACGACATTCACACAAAGGATTATTGGGGAACATATTTCCATGTTATTGCCAAGGTCACTGACACAAGTGAGAGTTATTTATTTTAAGAATGACAATAAAATTATGTACAACTTGAATGTAAATGTGTCACACGAGGGGGAAATAAAGTCTTTAGGATTTTAGATTTACGGCGGATATTAAATATTTGCTCGGAAGGAAGCTGATACGGGTGGGTTCGTAATTTCGTAATATGTGTATTTGTGAATGCTGTCGTTTGTTGTTTTTTGATATTGAATAACGATGTTAGATAAACATTGTAAATAAGTTACGTGATTTAAAATATAGATAAAAACATACTAAAATAATACTGAAAATACATTATTCTGTAAGCAAATAGAAATCATTCAAATAACTCGAGATATTATACTTTAAAGCAGGGGTGGGGGACCTTTTCACCGTCGGGAGCCATTTGGATGTTTGTAGACCCGCGGGCCGCACTTCTTTTGGTGGCGGATGGGAGGAGGGGAGTTTCGGAATCCTGGATATAATATTATAACCTCATTTTACCAATTACAGATTTTATTTTATTTTTATATCACACCTGTCAAGAATACTTTGAATAAAAAAATGTTAAATGCGTGCCAAATGAGTTTAATACTATACTATTTATTTGCTCTTTATGGATGCCCACGGAGCTTTTACATTGGGTACAATGAAATGTTTACAACTTTGTACATAAGGGTTATAAACAATGGTTTGCAAATTAATTGCAATTGGAAAACTAAAAGTAATAATAATTATAAACTGAAATTATCAGAAAAAATATCTTGACATAAAAAAATTGTTTAAGTAAGCGAATGGTTTTCGTCGGAATTTTGCAACATATGGTGTTAATTCGGGACATGCGAAAGGTTTCCTCCGAAATACGTCAGTAGATGAATCCGCTACTGGAATTTATTTTAACACATCATTCGAAAGACAAAACTGCTTTTAACGTAAGATTGAATCTTTGTGCGAGATTAAAACTACACCCAGCACATGAAAATGGTTTCCTCCGATTTTTGCAGCACAGTCTGCATATTGAATTTTATAACAGCACTTCGAATACGTTTAAATGTAATATAATAAAGAATATGTGTTAAATGTTTACCTTAAAAATGCGCTCAGCAGATGAATCCATAACTGTAATTTTATCGTTACATTCTGAACACAAACCTGGTTTTAACTTTAGATTGAATCCTTGTGCAGGTTCCCAACTATAATTAAAACTACACCCAGAACACGAAAATGATTTCCTCAGATTTGCATTTTCCTCAGATTGCAGCATACAGTCTGCAACTAGAATTCTAAAACTGCGCTTCAAACGCGAGAAAGGTTTCCTTCATAAATGCGTCTGCAGATGATTCCACAACTGTGATTTTATCTGTAAGCGAATCCCCACTTTAATTAGCATTAAACTCATAATTTCTTTGTACACATTTAATTTCTTATAAGTAAAACAATAAGAAATTAAAATAAAGTTAAAAAGGGATCGCACACAGGTCGCAGGTTCCCAACCCCTGCCTTAAAGCATGTACGTATATTAATATTTTTTAACATATTTATAAGATATAAGATTATACATAATTTATTAACTATTACACAAAGTCTTAGTTTTCTAGGAAGAATTTTATAAAACGGAGTTATTACTTTATTTACGCCCTAGTGGGCTTTTACATAAAATAAATGTAAGTAGGTAATAAAGTTGTTTGTTGTGTATTATAACCATGGTAAAGCAATTAATTACACGGAAGTGATATGTAAAATAAGTAAAGTTACAAAATGTACAAGTTAAGCACATTTCAAATAATGAAGAAAACTCACTTCTTTAAAATGATAAATTAAATTAGGTAAAGAATAAAAAAATATAAAAGAAAGTAAACTCGTACAATTTGGAAAAGTAATCATGAGGATTTCGTTTCATCACTAATACAGAATCTTTAAACATGTCTATAACATTCCCAAATCTATTACCAAAATTAAGCAGTCGAATTATATTATATTATCAGTGTGTGAGCCTGATAATTTTGTTTTAAAATTGTAACAGAAAAAGGTGGCACTTTGTCTCGCATTTCTGGTAGCTACATATAATTTTATTTTGGCGAGAATTTCGGGACTTTCAGTACAATCATTAATAATTTCAGAACTTTCAATACAATCATTAATAATTTCCGGATTTACATTGCGATCATTAATAATTTTATTTAATAGAACAAGGTAAAAAAATAATAATACGCTTATCCGTATAAGGTGTGCATGAAAGGGGATGAGTGCAACAGAGAGAGAATACTTGCAGATGTACATATATATATATATATATATATTACATACCTATTAGAGTAATTTATTTGTTTTCTCTTGACTAACATACAAGGATCATGACATGGTAGTCGTATCGACGTAGTAAAAATCTGTGTTTTGTTTGTTAATATCTATATTACGTAAAAGGTTAACAGATGTAATAATTGAGTGAACTTCTCATGGAAACTATTCCAAATACATATTAATAATAAAGTGTCATAAAAGTAATACCATTAATGAAAACTCGAACAATACCAAGGGAAGCAAATAAAGAAGATAATTACATACATTACAGTTAATGATACGTCTGAGTTAAAGTGCAATGTGTAATTCCATTTTCAGTACATTGTGCTACAATATTGCGAATAGTATTGTAATGCTATAAGGGTCTATTCGAAATGTACAGCGAGCAGGGGAGCTCAAGAAAACGACTGGGGGAACTTTTAAGTTGATTGTGGAAATTGTTGTTATTTTTAATTATTACTAGCGCAGACCCGTAAAAAAAATACATTTCTATAAAAATGAAAAAAAAATCCAATGCCGAGAACGGAACCCCGATCAAGTGCTTGAAATGCAATTTTTCTGACACCAACTATTTTAAGAACGGTGGCATAAAATCATTACGCCGTACAGATAATATAATTTTTAATTTTAGATTTTTTTTTAAAGAAAAATATATTTTCCACGGGATTATTGTTCCTTTCAAAAATAAACATTGCCAATTTTAGAGACGATCAGTTCTTTCGAATGAACACCGTAAATTAACATACGACATAAAAATTACGACATACGTCAAAACTTTTATCAAAAGATATGCACATTTAAAATGTAAAATTATTAATGAATAAAATAAAAATGAAAAATAAGGTTCTGATTACAGATTTTACCTGTTTCTCGCTTGTCTGAATTCACACAAGCAGTTTTGAAAAAATGAAAGCAAATTTGAATTCATTGAACGTGAATCATTTCGTGCAGGAATAATTCACTTCGGGCACCGACTACCGAAATTAGTACCAACATTTTTTAATGATATAAAATTCCAGTCGATCGCTGCCTCCTAGAAATTGTATGGTAGATCCCCGCTAACAAGACTACGAGCTTTCCTGGTACCAAAGATTGAGAGCAGTTTGAGTTTATTGCGGGGTAAACGATTGCCCTATGGGGAGTTTATATAAATACTTATGCTGAAGTAAAACGTTTCGGGAAGGAATAAAATGAAAATGTAAGCCGCAAAGATAATAAAAATGAAGCGGGTAAAAGGATTTATTTCCTGGAAAGGACTCAAAACGCAGCTACGACGGTCACAAAGCTTTGTCACATTGAAAGGAATATTAAAACATTTCTCTTGGAAAAGTCATTTACACAAAGGTTTATTATACGCGTGGAATGCTTGTAGAAATATTAAGAACAAAAGTAATGTCTAGTACAGGATTTTCCAATAAGTGTTGTTATTTTGAATAGCCCGCTATTTCGGTAGATGTTTCTTTTGAAGCTGTCATTTTTCGACATTTGACAAGTAGAAACTACGCCATTAATAAAAATGGAACGATACACGCTTCAACAACGCATTGAAATTATTAAAATTCACTTGAGTGAATCAAATGCAAATCATCTTGAGTGATGAGGCCCATTTCCACCTCGGTGGCTTCGTCAACAAGTAAAATTGTCGCATCTTTTTCGAAAATGAGGCTGGAGCAACAGTTACGGTGAATGGATTGCGCTATCGAGAGATGATTAATGATTTTTTATGGCCGGGATTGGATGGTATTGATCTGGACTACGTTTACTTTCAACAAGACGGCGCTACGTGCCACACAAGCAACAAAAAAAACCATTGATCTTTTACGATTGAATATCAAAATAACACCTCTTATTGGAAAACCCTGTATTTTGAATCCAGAAATATTTCGAAGATTGATAATTATGTTGGTAAATATACAGAAAAGAGGGACACGCTTAATACGCACTTTTTATTTAAAAAAATGCTTTTTAGTAGTTTGTCAAAGTGGGACAGGGTTAAAGGAAACGCTTTGTATCAGCTAGATAATAATTACAAGTAAGTATTTCAGTTTCCGGAAATGGAAAATAATGCATTTTAATTGTCACATTGTCAAAGTGTCAAGGTTTTAAGGTTAGTTTTTTCTTCTCTTATTTAAACCAAAATATTCACACATGACCCTAAGATAGGTTCTTAGGTTGCCAGTTTAGGTTTAATTAAATATTAAAATAAAAAAACAAGACTAAAATAAATTATTATTATACTGTCAAAATATGATTTGCAGAAAAAACGTCGAATTATCAGTTTTTTACGAAATTGCTTAATCAACCTTTTCAACCTGAGGGCCAATTCATCAATTCAAATTTGTTCGCGGGCTGTTGGTTAAATTTGCAGTCGGGGGTATTATATTTACTGAAACTGTAACTTTTTTAGTAAAAAATTATAGAACTTAAAAACAAAGTACCGCAGACCATAATTTTATGTCTCCAAAGCCAAACCAATAAATGCTATTGATTTTTGTAATTATGAAAAAAAATTTAAATCGCCAAGAACGAGCGTCACAGGAAATGCTAGGTTAATAATTGCTGCGGATTTTTAACGTTCAGAATGTACTCGAGACAGTTTTGGTATTTTATGAATTGGAAACATTTTAGAATGTATGAATATAATCATATATAGGAATGAATTGCATTGCATTTGATTCACTCAAGTGAATTTTAATAATTTCAATGCATCGTTGAAGCGTGTATCGTTCCATTTTTATTAATGGCGTAGTTTCTACTTTTCAAATGTCAAAAAATGACAGCTTCAAAAGTAACATCTACCGAAATAGCGGGCTATTCAAAATAACACCACTTATTGGAAAACCCTGTATAAGTCCAACAGAGTTCAGGTCAAAACTAAAAACTTACCTTTTTAAGCTGTCGTACCCTTAAATTAAATATACCAATCCTAAGAGAAAGTCCAGTTATATTCAATTTTTCAATTGAGTCCTAAATCCTGTATCTAAATTTCGCCAATAAACAATTAGATAATGTTAATTAAGTGTTAAGGTTAAACGCAACGCTCGTTGTATTCTACGTGTTCATAGATGGCGTTAATTAATTCATTGTATTAAAACACGCTTTTTGCAAGGTATTGCTTTACAATATTAAGACAAATTATTTGTTTGCGCCCGCATATACGCAATATGAATATGAATTAATAGTTTTGTCCATATAAAAACTCAATTCTATCGAGAAAGGCATACAAATACAATATTGGATTGAATCATTGGTACAATATTGTATTTGTGTGCCTTTCTCGAAAGAATTAAGTCTTTAAACGAACAAAACTATTGATTCATATTCATATTGCGTATATACGGGCGCAAACAAATGATTTGTCTTAATATTGTAAAGCAATACCTTGCAAAAAGCGTGTTTTAATACAATGAATTAATTAACGCCATCTATGAACACGTAGAATACAACGAGCGTTGCGTTTAACCTTAATCTCAAGTGACCTACCAGGTAAGTATTGTACTGTATATTTTCTCCATAAATAGTTAAGTAATAACATAGATCACTGTAGAAATGTATTATAAGTTTGTACAGCGCCCTTGAGGTGTTTTTGCACAAAAACGGCGCTATACAAGTCATCCAAGTATTATTATTATTATTATTATTATTTTATTATCATCATCATCCAATAATACCATATTACATACAATACAGATTGAACAACTGCACAGTAGGTAAGTTTTTAGATTTTCACGGCCAAAAGCATTTTTGTTGTTTGTTTTTGGGGTGTTATGCCGTGTTGCGCTAACTCCTTCTTTAGCCGACGTTTCGGACAGCGTTGCAGTGTCCATCATCAGGGCAGATCCGGTAGATATTCGGATCTGCCCTGATGATGGACACTGCAACGCTGTCCGAAACGTCGGCTAAAGAAGGAGTTAGCGCAACACGGCATAACACCCCAAAAACAAACAACAAAAAACTGCACAGTACACTATTTTTAGATTTTCTTGTCTATATTTCGTATAATATGCACAAAATATATTATTTATAATATTTAATAATGTGTTAATATACTATGAAAATATACATTTTCTGGTCCGTTGGGCAAGTTATTTTTTTCAAGCATTTCTGACTTTCACCCTTCAAGAGTGTTGTAGGCCATAATTTCAAACTATGGAGAGTGGAAAGATGAATTTATATATTAATTTTGTTTAAATTGGCAAATTTCAAAATTATATGGAAGATTTGAATCCAATTCAGACTAAGAAAAGATGAGATGTTGAATGGAAGGAAGGCAATTTTAGTTAAGGCTTGATAGAAGATATTTATTTATAGAGGGACAACCAACAAATATGTGATCTAAAGTTCGCACCTCTAGACCACAGAATGTACAATCTGGGAAGTCAAGAATGTGGATTTAAAAAAGGTGAGGAACAATGTCCAATTCTCATTCGAATAAATGAGGAAATTTCTTTTTGGAGAAATAGGGGAATTGTTGAAACCATGGTTTTGATGGTTACTTCTACAATAAAATAATGGCTTTCGTAGGTACGCACGCCAACTTTCAAAGTATTATTCTTCCATTTTTAATCTTCCCGTCCTATATATTAACGGAGATTGCAAAGGAAAACGACACTGCAAAAGCTGATAGCAAAGCCTCCCGCATTGTGCCCCGTATGAAGGATGTGCCTATATCCCACTTGAGCTCTGTCGTTAGTCGTTATATCGTTAGAATTTGCAATATCCGCTACAATATCGCCATGCAAATGTGTTGGCGGCGAATGCAGTTTGAATAGGAAACGGAAATAGATTCTATGACTGGAATGCCAATGCGCTTCCCCGTTGACCGCACTTCCATTGTTTGAGAAAATTGCACTAAAAATCCATTTCCAGTGGTGAAACAAATCCGATTTAGATCGTACATTGCAGAATGTGTACGAGTATATGTTCTCAAATTTTGTATTGTGGCCTACTGAAGAGCTCTTACAAAGTTCTTCGTGGATTGCTATAAGCAAAACAAAAAATTCATAAAAAAACTCCTTGCCGTCAATAACATTTAACTTTTAAAACGTTTTATTGCGTCAATAAAACAAATTGTATTGCATTCAAAACTACGCGAATTGGCAGTGTTTTCTTTATGAAAAATAGTTTTAAGTGCCAGGAGGCAGTTGATACAATACACCTACAATGTGGAGTCCTTGAAGAATAATTTTAAAACATTTGGTGTTGTTTTATTTCAACACTTTCGAAGTAATAGCTACTTTCATTTGAAAGAACATCGTGTAGTTAGTGATGTACGAATATGTCCAATTATTATAAGCGATAATTACTCGCTTGAAATATCCATAAAAATTGCATGAAAATATCTCCCGAGTAAAAATAAATGTCGCCGACGGGAATTGAACCCGCACCTTCTGATTGCCGGTCAGGTGCTCTGACCAACTAAGCTACGTCGGCTTTTTCCCAACCCGCCAAATAATTCAATATGTAGGTACTAGTTTTTCAATCAACAATTATTGCTTGTTATATTTTATTAAAATTAAGTTGGTTGTTTACAGGTGAAAAAACATAATAAGCACTAATTGTTGTTTGAAATACTAGTACATATTGAATAAGCCGACGTAGCTTAGTGGTTCAGAGCATCGGAAATCAGAAGGTGCGGGTTCAATTCCCGTCGGTCGCATTTATTTTTACTCGGGAGATATTTTCAATTTGTATGGAATATTTCAGGCGATTAATTATTGTTTATAATAATGTGTTTTGCTTTGTCTTCTGAACATTAGTTTATCATTCAAAAATAATAAAATACGCATTTCACTTAAAATTACAAATCACACAATGTTTGCAAAAAATCAACAATTTATTAATTTAAAAAATCATAATCAGACATTATTTAAGAGCTTAAAACTTAATGTGTTAATCTGAAATATGTTATAAATCAGTCTTAACAAGGATACGATACGAAGATTGATGAGGTGCAAATGAATAACTGCTTTAACTTTCAAATATCAAAAGCACTTAATTTTTTCATATTCACTAAAGAAATAAAAAAAACTTAAATGACGATTGATTACACGCTGGTTAATATCACCTGCGACAACGATGGTGACAGGATAACTAATTAAAATGACAATTCAACACACCTTTAAAAAGTGATATAGTCATGAAAAGTGATGAAACAAAAACAAGGTTAAATAGGTTACGTAGGACTTTGGATGACTTTAAATCAATTTTTAACGGTGTGTTGAGTTATGATGGAACCGACAACGAAATATCCCACAAGTATTACAATTTATTAAACATGTCTAAATATTAAATATAGCCGAACGATAAAAGGAACCTTACGGCGTGTACATACATAATAAATACGATACTAAGGATAAAGAGGAGAACAATAAATATGTACGTACAAACAAGTTAATATGTTTGACATGTCGAAGCTTTTAACGTGTGAAAATCAATACATTATGGAAAAGGGGGTGGTAAGTAAGGAGAATCTACTTAGGACATCGAAGAACGCAAAAATACCGTTGAGCCTATAGCAGATGTTTTTTTTCGTACCGATCCCCATACGGAAACTATATCGGAACTAATATGAAAAATCGTTGATTTAAACCAGTGTTTTTCAATCTGTGAGTCGCGACCTCTAGGGGGGTCGTGAAGCCTTCCTCGGGGAGTCGCCGGCAAAAGGAAAAAGGCGAGGTTCTAACTACAATAAAAACACTATTTCGGTGAGATGGATGAACTTGTTTATTTTTAAAATCGTTGTGCTATTTTTGATATGTTAAAAATGGTTCCATGATAACTCAACACAGTGACAATTCAACACACTTTTAAAAAGTGATATAAAGTCATTAGAAACGATTAAAAAAAAAATTTGAACCTAACCGACATAACCCAGTTAATAAAGTTTTTGTTTCATCACTTTCCATGACTTTATATAACTTTTTTAAGATGTGATGATTTATCCGGTTACCGTTAAAAATCAAATGATTTTCTAAGTTAAGTCTGTTTCTCTTTTTAGTTTTAATGTCCACCATTGAAGAGAATGTTAGTTCACATAATTACGAAGTGGCAAATGGCACTAATAATTTTAGAGCTTCCCTTACCAGTTCTGGATACTCTTCTTTTGTTTTCATCCAAAACACGTCAACACTTTGGGGCGTCCAAGTCAAAGTCGCACACAGCCTTACCAACTTAACTCGTACTTAATTTCAAAGCTCTCGCGGTTTCCTTGCAAAGTGTAGGCCGTAATAATGAATATAGGTACCAAAATAGAGAAAATTATTAACGTATTTAAATTACTAACTTTTTGTCTGTATCTATGGCCAAATGGGGTCGCCAGAATTTTTCAACCTGTAAAGGGGTCGCTTATTCAAAAAGATTGAAAAACACTGCTTTAAACGAACAATATATTTCCTTTTTTACTATTCGTGTTGAATATTGGCTATTCGAAAGGGGATGAGTTCTTAACTATCCCGCAGCCAAGTGGGGGAGTGGGTAGTACTTAAAATTACTATCCTCCTAATATTAGCTTAAATACTTGACAAATCATTTTAGTATTTTACGTATTCCTGCGCAAATACATAAGTCACCATTAATAATTGACTGAATAATTGGGATTTCTATAGTTTAAAAGCCCATAAGACAGAAAAATGCGTGGGGTCGTCGGAAGACCCACTTAGTTACAGACGTTTCGTTTGGCATCTTGGCCTGTCCAGAGTTAACACTGTTTTTTAAAAAAGTTTTCATTATTTATGATTATTATTTTTTAATATCGCTAAATTCAAATGTAACCGTAAATAGGTACATTTCTAGATAATTACATACCACAATTAACCTGTGTTAGAGAAAAAAAGTATAATTTTGCATGTATAAATATTAGTTTAAATATTCTTATTTCTATTTTCTTCTAAATATCTTTTCATCGATCAGTTTAATCTTTATTTCTAAAATTGTTTCTATATTAATATGATTTTTTTTAATTTTTGTTTTACCATAACATGTCATTTTCCCTTATGTTTTATTATTTGTTCTACAAAATATTATTTTTTTATTCTTACATAATTCATGTACCTACGACTAATCTTGTAAAAATTATAAAAATAAAAAATGATTCAAACTTATGATTTCTTGCAGATTGTTGCCACTAGAGAAGAAATGATATTTTGGGACGGTACTAAATCGTCCAAAAATAGCAACAACGATCTGCATTTACCATTGCAGTAAACAATTCATCACAAATACCAAACAGTAATACTCATAGACATATGAATATTAGTAGACCTGCCCTAAGTGATTAAAAGCGTATTATCCCCACTCCCCATACCGGTTCCATTGGAGCCGGCTGTGCTCGCGTATGGCCTCAAGTGAAATTTGAAAACGTGACGTCATCATTCTTGTACGAACTATGGTCGAGGCATCATCGGTTCATTTTACGAAATAACACGGCAAAATGTTGACTTGTGCTATGAAAACTTGTAAAAATAGATGTGAAAAAGAGAATAAACCCAATTGTCGTATTACATTCCATATATAAGCATTATTTTACTTTATTTTAAGCATATTCACATCGTATAATATGGATCAGTTGTAGAAACATAATATACTATCACATCGAGAAACGTCTGGACGCGAAACACAAAGCTGGTTGGTTGCTGGGAAGTAAATTATGAACATTTATAAAAGTGTCTTAACTAAATACTTAAACGAAATATTCGACTCTGAAAATAAAACCGAATTTTTTTGCCGAATTTGGACTTCGCAAATTTGTTCATAACGTGGCGAGTAATTTGCGCTCCCATGTAAAAATGTCTATTCATTCAAAAGCAGATTTTACTTTTAAGAAGTAAATGGTGATATTATAATGCGAGATGCCTATTTACTGTCAGATTGATTTATTAACGAATCACAGTCAGCTTCACCCCCTTTGTTCTTCAACAGTTGATTTTACCCCTCGCCATTATCTTCTCGTCTATTAATTCCTATGTCTGTGGTAATACTCTTTTACAATCGGTAATAAACCAATATTACAGTATATTTTATAATATTTTCAATATGCAACTAAAAATGTATATTAAAAATACAATGCCACATTTCCATGTAACATAGTTACGTTAAACAATGACAGACGACTGGATGTCACAAATAATGTCCGCCATCTGTACAGGGTGTTAAGGGATGTACTTGACTAACTTTAACCAGTGATTGCTGACATGATTGTAGAGAAAATTTACATGAAATTTTGGTCTCCGGTGACATTTTTGATGTTTTTTTTTTCAACAAAGAAAATCAGTAGTAATTGGACAGCTAGGGTCGATGTGAGAGGTTGGGCAGTTACTCGGCGTGACCAGTGACGACATGTGTAAGTTTAGTTTTTTTTTTTGAGAAATTTTGAAAAGACCTAACCCTCATTTACTTTTTTTACTATAAATGATGTCAGGACTCACTGGTTAAAGTAAGTGAAGTACGCCCCTTAACACCCTGTATACGAAACTCTGTACCAAAACAGCACACACGTCTTTTTTTTCATTCCGTATCCACATGAAAAGAAGACGACCCACATGGAAAAGCACGATAAAAATATCGGATAAAATGTTCATTATTGACTCTAAACTCTCGAAACAAAGCAAAATAAACAATGATAAGACAAAATTTCAGACGTAAAATAATAAGAAATTAACCAAGGAGGTTAAAATAAAATAACATATTTATTACCATAGAATGTGTTTGGCAAAAACAGAATACAACCATATATTTTCGTAAGAATAATCAATAAGCAATAATTAATTAGTCGCCTGAAATATCACTACAAATTGAAAATATCTCCCGAGTAAAAATAAATGCCACAGACGGAAACTGAACCTGCAACTTTTGATGTTCGATGTCAGATGCTTTGGACCACTGAGCAGAACCACCACATCAGAAGGTGCGGGTTCAATTCCCGTGGGCGGCATTTATTTTTACTCGGGAGATAATTTCAATTTGTATTGATATTTCAGGCGACTTATAATAATTTGTTATCCTTTGTGCTATGCATAAAACCTTATCTTATAAACATAGTTTATCATTAAAAAAATGATAAAATAGATGTCAAATAAAGTTTGAAACACTTGTATTACCTACGTACAGGTTGTAAAACAATAGCCAAAAAGCAAAATTATTGGGAAAAATTGAGTTTTAAATTCGATTCAACAAGTGGCAACGCCAATATTAAATTTGAACAATGGGCAGATTTGTGAGTTAACAAGTAAACACCCCCATAAAAATTATTACACGAGGGGCAATTTCTTCAAGTATTTGATACTTGGGTGTGAGACTGTAATTTTTGTCCTACTTTTCCGCAAATACTGGTTTGGAACTATGCCATTGAAAAACTACATAAAATATTGGCGAAAGAAATTGATTGAATACATTTTGATTCAAGAGAAACTATACAAAATTAGCCATATTATGCTTGAACATCGGAACATCGATATTTTGCGTAATGGAAATACGAGCATCGAAGATAAGCTGCAAATACATGGTTGAATATATTACGGCGGCCTCTAGGGCCTCCGTGGTCGAGGGGAAAAGCTCTCGAATAGCAATCCAAAGGTCGCCGATTCAAATCCCGGCGTGCGTAAGTAAATTTTATTTGATTGATTTGTGGAATTTCACAAATTGATAATTTGAAATAAAATAAGGCATACCTATTTGCTGCACGTTCCAGAGTAGTATATACGTACTTACAGTGTCGCTTGGTTTAAGACCACAATTCAGAATTGAAACGTTGCTTGAAATGGCTTTAGCAGTGTTTAGTGACCAGATCTGAATAACCAGGTACTTTCTTAACTTCTTTTTCCCGTCTCTTTCCCCTCTCCACTACCTCCAGCCTCACAACATACCTCAAATTGGGGATACCATAGTCTCACTGGCGCCAGGCGGATGGAACTGTGGTATCCCCATAAAAAATATGGTAACATTAACAATTTGGTTTCCTGCCTATTCTAAGAAACTAACAATGTTGTGCAAAATTACAGTTTGTTACTCGTACATTTAAATTTTTGTTAGTTGGTAAATAAAATCAATTTACGAAGATGGGAAAATAATTGGATCCTTACATCTGCAGTAAATTTTGTTAGTAAGTAAATAATATCAATTTACGAAGATGAGAAAAGAATTGGATCCTTACTACTTACACCTGCAATACATTTCAATCATCATTTCCCTCCACACATGTCTCAGATTCTCTGTTTAATGTAATTATTATATTCAATATTTTCACTCCAACAAAGTAATTATTAATTATATTTGTGTAATACATCAATCTGAATCATGTTATATAAAATAAACCTTCATAATATTGCGCAATAAATCAACCTGTAAACGTCGTTCGCCATAACATAGACACCCTAGCATGGCGGCCGAAATAATACAAAAAATGTAATTTGTATCAACCTACCTTTTTAATGAAATAAAAAATAAAATAAAAGAGAGGAGAAAGCCAGTTGTAATTGATTGATAACAGATGATATTTTTTTCTGATATTTGGCTATTTTTGGACCGAATGACGACATTTCACTCCATTTAACGCTACGTATACATATACGCGAGCCGAACTGCTGAACTCAAATTGCGGTAAAGGAACAAATCAACCGCAAATGGCGCGTAACGACGCTTGCAGTTGCTTCGTTCCTTTCCCGTTATACGTGGCTTGGTTCGCAAATGAATACATATCATAAGATGTATAATACAGAATGCGGCAAAACAGACATTGCAGTTTTGAGGGGGTATTTAAAAAAGAGCGGCGCAAATTACAGATATGGAGTTTATTTTATTTTAGTCAATACATCATGCCGTTATATGCATCAAGTCCAGAAGATGACATCAGAAAGATGATGGCCCCCAGCAGCGATACATTGATGAAGGAGATTTCCTCCCGAATTCGATCCTTGAGTTCTTCTAAGGTTTTCGGATAGCTCCACAGGAAGAACTGCAGCCACTCCAATGGCAGCCGGAAGGTCCTCTGACAGAAGAAACGTGCGGACGGCAAAGCCCTGGTGTTGTCCTGACCAAACCATAAAAACGACTGAAAACGGCACGACCCTCCCGACACAGTGAGACCCCTCCCAGGTTACTACCCCCACCACACGGGGTGGTTAAATATTATAATTATTATAGGATTAGTGAAGCTGAAAATATTTGCCTCATGGTCCATGCCTTTCAAAAACGAATACTGAGAGTTTTATTTCTCAATACTGCATTACAAAAATTGACTGTTGTTTTTTTTTTTTTACGGAAGCCCTGGGAATTTCCAAAAACACATAGAGCACGCATAATTACGTAGAAAATTGACATTCACAAAAATCCCATTAATATTGATAAAGACAACGGTGCTAAGCTCAAAAGATTTTGGTATCTGATAATTGACGGCTACACCAAAACTAAACGCAGAAAACCATTTTAAATTATACTGTAATACCAGTTCTTCGAGCATTGGAGCAAGAAACGCTTGTCGCATAAGCATATCATCACAATCTTCGAATACACATCTGTCCTGATGATGGACACTGTAGCTTAAGGAGGTAGCGCAACACGGCATAATACCCCAAAAATAAATCACTATAATACTTTTGGCCGTGAAAATCTTAAATCTTATCTGTCCTGAATCGCTTCAATTAATCAAAATCCATGTTCCCAAAAGATCTTGCCGAACTTATTACCCTATTTTATGCGAAACCGGACTAGAGTCCCAACTGCTACCAACCGTTTGGAGCCAGTGAGACAATGACATCCCCAATTAATTGGGGTATGTCGTGAGGCTGGAGGTAGTGAGAAGGGGATGGAGAAGTGGGGAAGTACCTGGCTATTCAGATATGGTCACCAAACACGGTCAAAGCCTTTTCAAGCAACGTTTCAATTCTGAATGGTGGTCTTACACCAGGGCGATACTGAGAGTATCTTCCACTCTGGAACGTGCTGCAAATAAACTATATATTGTTTTAAATGGGTAAATTATGAAATAACACAAATTAATCAAACAAAACTTACTTGCGCACGCCAGGATTTGAACCCGCGTCCTCCAGCTTGGTAGTCGAGAGCCTTACCCCTTGACCACGGAGGACGCCGACGTTTTACTTTAAGAGGAATCTACGAGACAAAAATGTGTATTTTCTTGGTATACCTTATATTGGCATAGGCATTAAAATCGCTTGACAAACGGAGTCTAGAAACGTTCGATTTCAAGCAAAAAACTGGTTTTTATTTATTTTGTAAATAATTTTATAAGAAAGCAAAAAAGTTAATCAAGTGAAACTGTCACAGATAATCTTAGCTATAATACTGTATTTTTTAAGTTGTTTCCTTAACGCGTTCATACATTTCCATTGAAAAAAATTTTTTTTTAGTAGTTTACATTTTTTAATTGAGTAATTTATTTTTTTATTTGTACTCTACTCAAGCGAAACGATAGGAAAACCGTCAATTTATCTAAAGCATATTTTTGGTACTCATAAAGTACACCAATTAGTTATAAAGATTAAACAAAATAGTGATTTAGCAGTAACCTTCGCCTTAACAATACCAGGACAGTAGCTTATCAAAATTTCCCGATTCTGAGACTTCAGTCTCGAAAATAAATATTCAGCTCTGGGAAATTGCTTGAATACAATGTATGTTTCAAGATACAATATTTTTCAGTGAAGTTCCTTATTAGTATTGTTAGAAGTCTCGAAGGCAACGTGTTAGATATAGTAGCGCCCAAGAAATCGCGGAGTTAGTTAGTCACGGTTAGCGGTTTTATTCCTAGGCGATAAACAACCGCAAGGCGATAGTTCAATACATAATATGTGTCAATGTCAGCGGAGTGCGGAGGGTGGGAAAGTGAGAGAATTGACGCAGCTGACTGATGCCTGCTACTGGCTACGTACTCGTCAAACTACAAGTGAGAGAATTGACGCAGCTGACTGATGCCTGCTACTGGCTACGGCTACGTACTCGTCAAACTACAAGTGAGAGAATTGACGCAGCTGACTGATGCCTGCTACTGGCTACGTACTCGTCAAACTACAAGTGAGAGAATTGACGCAGCTGACTGATGCCTGCTACTGGCTACGGCTACGTACTCGTCAAACTACAAGTGAGAGAATTGACGCAGCTGACTGATGCCTGCTACTGGCTACGGCTACGTACTCGTCAAACTACATTAAACAAACTGTGTATCATATAGAACGGTCTGTAATACTGGAAATTGATTCAGGAAATACAAGAAAAACTTGATGTATAATTAAATTTGGATATTATAATACTTTATGTAGATACAAATTCTATCTATCTATTTATATGATGAAGAATAAATTGTCTTTGGCGGGCGGCACGTATTTGATTATTTTTTTGATAATATTTTGAGATCTAGTTTTATTTCGATGTTGATGAAATTTTGCACACTTGACCTTCAAATCAATAGGAAGGTCACTGTTTACGTACGATTGATGATCTCTGTGTAAAGACTTTAGCTAGTTTTAGTATAAAGATGTCTTATTTATTGCCAACGAGGAAAACCTAGATTTCAACGGGAATTCAATTAAATAAATATAATATGTACGTAAAAAGAGGCATCTAAAAATGTAAAAAAAAAAATTATTTGAGGAGGAAGCGCATATCAACATTAAATGGTGAATTCGCCCGCATCTTAACTATTTCTCACACATTTAATTAGCAGCAGATAAAACCTTTACAAATAACATAACCGTGAGAGATGAATAATAATTTTACATAATTATGATTATAGCATTGAATTGTGTAATTAGAAAGCGAAATATACATATATCTTGAACTTCAATAATTAAATAAAATATATCTTTCACATTTAAAGGAAAAAATATTAAAAAATTGTCATACAATGAGAATGAGAATGAAAAATTAGAATAAGATCATGAGAATTCTGGCGGAAGAAAAACGTACTATTCTACAGGGCCACCATCATAACAGGATTGACCGGATACGGAATACACAAATAACAAATTTCGAGAAAGACGAAAGGCAAAGCGGTCAAGCTAAAACAGGACTTCGCTACGCTCAGTGAATTACCAACACTTTATGAATACACATTTTACTATAAAGATCGGTTTATTACCAGTAGTTAACTTCCAACAATTTCTTCATCATCACAACATGCCCCTATATCTGAATCTGAATCACTGTATCTGAACAGTTGGAACTGTGTTGAGATATTCACAAAAAAAATTAACAGCACCTTTTTCCAGGGTTCAATGTCACCGTGGGTATTGGGACCTTTCATTATCTACTGACCGCAAATGCGGTATGGAAGATTAACAAACAAAATATCAAAGGGTTGATTTTATTTTATCATCATAAAAACGTCACAGACTTAAAACATGTCAATTTGATAAACAAGAACGGTTGAGATTGCTTCAGAAGTTAAGAATCATACAAAGACCGCTAAATTGACAAGGGCAAACTACCCACACGAAAGGGGAATAAACAAATAAAAAGTCCGCCCAAAATGAATAAAAAAACTAAACGAAACTAAAAGTATAGGGAAACATTTGTATATTTACAAAAGCTCGAAAGGATTTTAATGGCTTTAAAGTAGAACATCAAAACAAATTATTTTATCATTCCGTTTTCATCAAGGCAGTGGGATTTTAAAAATAAATAAATCCAATTTAAAATATTCATTCTCATAATCCGAATAACTGAAGCTCTTTTTTAAATGTTTTTTTTTAATATCTCTCTCGGCAATGAATAATATTTGTTTTAACCATTCGGGTTTTAAAAAAAAATTACCAACAAGTCCCAACGACAACGATAGTGAAATTTCACGGAATTTCGGAATTCTCCCGAGGTATCTAAAATATGCTATATATTGCTTATTTTTGAAGTTGTTGTTAAAGGAAATACCATTTTAGAAACTGGATAAAATTATCTTTATATTATGATAGTTATATTTTTTGACGGCCGGCATAGTCCAGTGGTAACGCATTGGACTGCCATTCCGAAGGTCGCGGGTTCGAACCCGGCGTGCGCAAATAAATTTTATTTGATTAATTTGTGTTATTTCACAATTAATTAATTAAAATAATATATAGTATATTTGCGGCACGTTCCAGAGTGGAAGATACTACCAGTATCGCCCTGGTGTAAGACCACCATTCAGAATTGAAACGTTGCTTGAAAAGGCTTTGGCCGTGTTTGGTGACCATATCTGAATAGCCAGGTACTTCCCCACCTTCCTCTTTCCCTTCCCCACTTACCTTCAGCCTCACAACATCCCCCAATTGGGGATGCCATAGTCTCACTGGCTCCAGACGGGAGCAGTTGGGACTCTTGTGAGGTATTCACTATAAAAAAAATAAAAAAATGAAAATGTTAACAAAGAAATTTTCCGACTTTTGACTCGGTACGTCCATAATTTAATAAGAATTCAATATTTATTGATCACATTCCTTTTGTGTGGGTAATTAGTAAGAAAACTGACACTTCTTTTTTAAGCCGTTTGTACAATAAAAAAATTAAAAATATATTTTAACTTTTAACTGTCAATGAAAAAATCCTGCCGTTTCGTAATCAAGCACTTTGACATTTTTTTATTTATTTTATGCACGTAATTCGGTAAAAATATTTGATACAAACTGAAAAGAATAATTATCTATCTTTCCAAATCACCCTTTACGCATTATAGAAAATAAGATTAAAATACTTTTATAATGTATGGACGTCCCGGTCAGATCTGTCTCTCAGCGGCTCTAATGGAATATGATGTTTGTGGCTAGTAATGTCCTTCCGAGGCTTGAATGGTTAAGAGTTATTAGAACCCAACGTTCCATTAAAATAAATACAAGATATGAAGGTTAAACAAAACAAAACACAGGTTATGCGGCTTTCGCCGAAGCATGCCCTTTAACTTGAAACAATCCCCTGTAATATTATATTTATTTATTAAATAATATCTTCGAAAGAACGATAACTCAGTTTCTGAGATTAGAGCTAAACTAAAAATTAACATCTATAAATAATTTTCACATCTAGCTCATCTGAGATTAGAGTTAAATTAAAAAAAATCACATTTTTAATGCCGCGCAGCCGGCCCTTTTCATACAAAACTTAATTGGCTTTGAGGCCAAAATACTTGACCAAACTGAAAGTACAGGGTTTTCCAATAAGAGGTGTTATTTTGATACTCAATCGTAAAAGTTCAATGGTTTCGTTGCTTGTGTGGCACGTAGCGCCGTCTTGTTGAAAGTAAACGTTGTCCAGATCAATACCATCCAATTCCGGCCATAAAAAATCATTAATCATCTCTCGATAGCGCAATCCATTCACCGCAACTGTTGCTCCAGCCTCATTTTCGGAAAAGAAAGGTCCAATGACTCCACCGGACCATAAACCGCACCAAACAGTCACACGTTGAGGATAGAGAGGCTTTTCAACAATAACTCTTGGGTTTTCCGAGCCCCAGATTGACAATTTTGCTTGTTGACGAAGCCACCGAGGTGGAAATGGGCCTCATCATTCGAGATGTATTTGATTCACTCAAGTGAATTTTAATAATTTCAATGCGTTGTTGAAGCGTGTATCGTTCCATTTTTATTAATGGCGTAGTTTCTACTTGTCAAATGTCAAAAAATGACAGCTTCAAAGGTAACATCTACCGAAATAGCGGGCTATTCAAAATAACACCTCTTATTGGAAAACCCTGTATATTTTTTTAAATCAAAAGGTATAACAGATATATGTGCTACTTTATTTATTTGTGTTTTTATCTATCATAAAATAAAGGACATAAAAAAATAAATTTTGAATGATTTTTGAGGCAGCTTTGGCATTTTTTGTGAGGTAATTGTTAAAAAATATAACTTTACCCTACCTAATATTTTAATACAATAAAAAAAAAACATTTTAAAAAACCGTTTTCTTGGGTAGAAATTTTTGTTTTTTTGCATTTATTTTATTTCAATGAAAATTGGTCGTTTGTAATTTGAATTTACGCCCATGAAAGTGCTTTTTTATTTAATTATATTTGAACAGTACACAAAGTACAATATATTTTTTAAATAATTACCCTTAACCCACAACTAATTTCCAAAATTGCTTCAAAAACATTAAAAAATGATTGGTCTATATTTATAATTTAAGAGATAAATAAATTAAGTAGCACATTTCCATACTAGATATTAGCTATACCTTTTGATTTTTTTATGTTTGGTCAAGTATTTTGCCCTCAAAACCAAATTTATGTTTTTTATGATAAGGCCCGCGCAGCCATTCCCTCTAAATAATGATCGCATCTAACTCATTTAAGATTAGAGCTAAATTAAAGTCACATCATTAAATAATGATCGCATCTAACTCATTTAAGATTAGATCTAAATTAAAGTCACATCTTTAAATAATGATCGCATCTAACTCATTTAAGATTAGATCTAAATTAAAGTCACATCTTTAAATAATGATCGCATCTAATTCGTCTGCGATTGGAGTTAAGACATTCAATTCATCTCTTTAAATTATATCATTTAGCTTTCAGATCAGGTGAAAGCCCACCATTCAGAATAAAAACGTTACTTGAATGTTGTGTTTGGTGAATAGCCAGGTACTCCCCAAACTTCCTTTTCTCCTCCTCACTACCTTCAGCCTCACAACATACCTCAATTGGAGATGCCATAGTCTCACTGGCTTGGGCGGTTGGGAATAGTGCAGTACTCATATAAAAAATAAAGCTATTTGTAGGTAGTTTGAAAATAATTTGTAAAGATTCATTTAGGTAATGTCACACGAAAGCGGCGATACACAAATTGGCTGTTCATAATAATGATTAATATTATCATAATAGGTCATCAATTACTCACGAGGCTGTTATATAGTTTTGGTTGACACTCGTGCTGCGTGCGGTGTTTCGTGCTGCACACGATTTACACCGGGTAAAAGGCAATTGCAATAGGGACACTGCTCAGTGCTCACGGCAGTAGGCGCAGCGAAGGCAGCAGGTAGCGGTGCAGTATCTCCGTTCCACATTCATAATGATGATTGGTCGGAGTCGTTCCGCTCCGTATCATATGACAATTCTTCCACTGCACTACATGTAGGCTTTCATGCAGGGCTGAGGAAGGTATATACAGGGACAGCCAGGGGGAACAGTGTAGTATCCAGATATCTGGCCACAAAACATAACTGAAGTCTCATTTCATGCCCAGAGAGAAGTAGTCGGAAAAAGCCGTATAATCAAACATACCTAGGTTACGAATAACCAAACAATGATTGAAAACTCATATCTAACACCATTATATGCGAAAAATGTTAATGATGGAGGACTTTGAAGGTAGAAGCTAGCGGAGGAATCGAACTCCAAGAAGCACGAGTGAACCCGGCATGGGACTAGATAATAAGAATTATGTCAAATTGACTTTACTTCAATCCACGCCTTCTCCGCTAAATTCTTTCTAACGTATTCCGGAAATGATATATTTTCCCACCTTCAAAACAAATTTAACATTCAAATCATGCAGATGCGAATGCAACTCGCGTAGCGTGCTAACAGCATTGTCAGTTGCGTGCAACTGACGTTAAACCCGTAGTCGACGCGTCGCGTACTAACACTAACAGAATAGTATGGCAGATACTCACGAGCGGCGCGTATGCTACGCGCACGAAACTCGAGTCGCTTGTAAGTATCTCTGTGTACGAAAGACCTAAAATACCCAATCAAATATATTTTTACGAATAATAAAAAACAATTGGATGACAGTGTTGGTGATATGATACGAAATGAATTTAACACTTTGCCTACATTGCAAAGCATATAATCTATCGGTATTTCAAACATTAATTTATCACGCCGTCAGACTTCTCTGGGTATTATGACTAATGCTTTCCCCATTAGTAACTTGGTCCGTAACATGCAAATATATACTTACAACATAAACCCAACTCTACACTCAACAGGTAGATTAGACCTGCCAGATAAAGGCAACGAACCACATGTCAACCGATTGCACATCGATCTCGTGCCGAATTAACGAAATAACAAAATGATAGATGTCGATTTAAAAATCAGCGTTGCACATCGAATAAAACGATCCAAAGTTGACCAATGGATTAACATCGGATGGAGTGACCATAGAACAGTGATCATGCCGGCCCTGGCTGTAAAGTCCACCCCGCGCGACACACGATGAGTGAGGCCAGTGGTGCGTGAAGTCTCATTGGCTCTGGTCACCCGATATCAATCAATATCAATATAGGCAGACACAGGCACCTAAATATTCATAGTATTACCTATTATTTACGTCTGGTTACCGGCGCGTGGCTAAGCCCCGGTTTAATGATATGCTCCTGTTTGGTTGACGGTCGGTAACTCTATTCCGGTTTTTTTTATTTCTGTATCGGAATACCGCCAGCCACCACCTAAATTTTATTACTTTCAGCTTAAGGCGATGCACTACGTCGTGTAATATTTTAAATTGAGCCGCTATCAATAACAACCCTTACGTAGATGGCGATAAGGTTTAAATTCCCGCATAACATCATCCGCCTGTTTTGATTTATGCAAGAAAAAAACATGGCCAAAAAGTGCCTTTTATTTTATTTTGTGGATGTTCAGGCATAAATATTTAATTTTTTTCCGATCATTTAATAAATAACTTAATTTGCCACATTATATAATAAAATCATAACCGAGAATGGGTTCGTAAGTAGGAGATTTTGAACTTTAAAACAGTTTTCATAGGTCTATACATTATTTTTTTCTGGGCTTATAAAAAGACTTATGTAAAAAAATACTCGATTATTTCAAAGATGTATTCTGCTCGCAGAATTTAATTAAAGCATCTGAAACACTTCTAGGCGACCAATTTTTCAAACCAAAAACACATGATTGTGCATTACTACGTATGGCATCGCTTTAAGAAAACATTTTTGTTAAAGTATTTAATATTGATGCACTTACCCAATGACTCAAATAGACTGCGATGGTTTTAAACATGTCAACTTACCTGTAAACAAATAAAAAATATAATTAGTAACGCATGTAACATAGGTGACTATATTTCCGTTCCCATGTTATAATAAAAACAGTATGTACAAACGTATAACAATATATATTTTTTATTTTTGTATCCAACACCCTATGCACGAGGAGAACATTGTGTAAAAATGTATTTACTTTTATTTTGCCTCTATCAATATCAAAGATATTAGAAGAACGAGATGTGCTATGCGCAGTTCGTACTGAGTGGAATTGTTTTGCCGAGTGTCGCCGGTTTTGTTCACCAATACTACTGCACACCTTCGCTTGCGCTAAGGTATCCGCACTAATACATAGAACAGATTTCTGTGCGTACACGTCCCGATACCGTTCAAAGTACCCTAATTAGGTAGTACTCCGGCTACGGTCCGGCGGCCAACATAGCATATCTCGTTCTTCTAATATCTTTGATCAATATATATATTTTGAAATACGTACATCTATTTGAATTTTGTTTTCGGTCATGAATGAATGCAAATCTAGCTCAAACTTGTTAACGACAAATGAATTCAATCAGTTTTTGGTGGCAATCACGCATACACACGCACACATGCTCTACAGCAGTGAATATATTAAATAAATGTCGGTCCTACCTGTGATGTATGGTAAAAAGTTGGGTATTCAAGCGATAGATGACACTAGTCATAAAGCTTACTCCAGAGTCCGACAGATGTCGCTAGAGTGTAGCAATTGCCTGTGGGGTATTATTGTCAGACAACAAGCTTCTAGAAACAGAGAGTTACCAACCCTCGGGTAATGAACAGTGTAGCTAAATCCAGACTTATTTATTGTACGTAAATAAACGCTATTATTGTAAAGAACCTTTTACTTTAGAGTTCCCAACACACTAAATCTGCAAGTAAAGGCAGAGGTATAACAAATCGGGATTTGGCGAGGTTTGTAGAGTTGTCGACAGTTCTTGGGTAGAAATATTCAATCCTCAGTGAAATCATTTTTTTTTTAAATTTTTTAAATAAACATTATAATGAAAAAACTTTGTTTCTTACGGGTTGATTATTTTAAAGACACCTACGTTTACTTGGTCCATAACACAGATCGACAATGGTTACATGGAAACATGTTTAAAAGTGACATTGTAAAATAAGTTAACTAAGTTAATAAGCATCCAGATGTAACTGTATGTAACTAGATTTGTTTTGCTTTATTTGAGGTCAATTTTCCTATGTACTTCTGAACCGCAAAAAAGGAAACAAAGAAAAATATTTACCGATAAAACTTATCGGTAAATAAACAATTTTGTATTTACACGAAAATGCGCTAACATTCGGGTATCAAAGTTTCTCTTTTCTTTATTTTGTCCGTTTTATTTGTCACGAAACATTCAATTTATATCCCGCATAAATTTCATTCCTCCCTCGGGGGCTTCTCGCCCTAGAGAAATCTTTACTGCCGTAAAATTACAGTCCTATATAAAACGGGCGGTAAATTATCTCCGGGCAAAGTGATGAGCTAATTTAAATGAATGAAGATGTGCGGAAAAGCAACAAGAATTTAGTAAAAAATGTTTATTTTATAACATGCTAATAAAACAGCTGTTAAAAGATGTTTTATTTAATGACCACCACTTAAGCTGTATAACAACCAATGGTTGGTTGTACATTAAGTGAAGGTGGTTTTCTTTATCCCAATAAACTTATCAAAGATAATAAATGTTATTTCTGCTACAAATTTGAGGCAATCAGTGGAGAAGTGGATCCAAGAAGTCCAAAAATTAGTTAGTTAATTGGGGTGAATTTTAAAATTCGAATATCCTGAAATTCACGGTGAAATAAAGCTTATTGTAGACCTAGTCACTCCTGGTTGATATAAATTAGATTTTTTTTAGAAAATTGGTGATTCCTTGGTTACTCTAGAATAAGACTGCATTGATCTTTCAAATTTCCAAATTTAGCTTGGAAATCTAATAAAATTACGTTTATTTGTATTTCTAATTTGAGAGGCGGGTTTGTGTACCGCCGCACCGGGAACCATTTGTTGGATAACCAACACCCCTGCCATATGTCACCCCAAGTGGTTGACTACGTTTGGTGTCTTAGCAGGGGTGCCGGGTTCGTGGGGTGAGGTTTGTCCAGGTCTTGGCGGCGAATGCGTTTGCCCACCTGCTACGTGGTGGGCCGGATCGGGAAACCCTCGGACCTATCCAGCCGGACTCTCTCGACCCATCGCCTTACACCGCAGTGGGAGGGATGGATTCATACGTCCGTCACTCCTGGACTCATTGACCCTAGATTTCTACCCACATCTAATAACTTTTTCTTTCTCAGAACTTCCTCTCCTTCCTTTCCTTAAAAAGCCCCACTACACAGCATCCTCAAAAATGACATAGGCCCTGAGGCCCTCCTGTGTGGAGCTTATGTAAATCGCACTACTACATTGTAAAGCGGTTGAAAACACCATTGTTTTTCCAACTTGAAGTAAAAATGTCTTGCAAAAACGTTTATGAAAAAATATACCCAAGTACCTAATATTCATTTTTATTGGGACCTTGATGAAACTAGGCTATAGGGTAAACTCTGCTAGCGTTTAAAATATTAATAAATAGAAGTATCAAACAAAGTTACTGTATTATTAAATTTCATACCACAAAGTGATTACTTTCTGGGAACATATAAATCATTTTAGTTATCATTACATTTTGTCTAATTACACGGCCTAGATTCAAGGTTTTGTCATCGTTTCTACCATTCATACCAAACTGTTTCCCGAATATCTCTCCTGATAAGTACATATTATGAAACTATTAGACAATAATTTGAAATGAAAATGAGGAGAATAATCTGAGTTGATATATCACTTTTGGTTTCAATTTATTGGAATAACTTTTTGAAGGTTATATAAAACTATGTGACATTTAACCATTTTAAGAATTTAATCATTTTAAGAAGACGAATTTCATTTTCATTTGAAGAATTTATCCATTTTCAATTCGTTTTTTTATAATGTCAATGGCTTAGAGCTAAAGTATCGTTTCTCAAATTTTGGTTGCTCAACTCACTAGTTAAAAGTACGAAATGTAATAAAGATATTTTGTAATAAGCTTATTTTTTTGTACAAATATTAATATTAAAAATCTCCTAAACCTATTGTTCAAAAGATATAAACGTAGATATTTAAAAAAATATTGTAAATTCTCCAGGCAAAGTTTTTATGAGAACTTCAAATTTTATAATTTCTTTAACGAATTTTACTTTAATAATGTTCCACAATTATTTTGTTATATGTATATGTAAATCAAATGTTTGTAAAAGCCCATATGGGCGTATAATATAAATGTTTTTTTTTCCATATGCTAATCGAAGACAATGCCAAAATATTGTATTATATCAGATACAGATAAAATATGGAAGTAAAAAATATTGTATTATATCAGATACAGATAAAATATGGAAGTAAAAAATATTGTATTATATCAGATACAGATAAAATATGGAAGTAAAAAATATTGTATTATATCAGATACAGATAAAATATGGAAGTAAAAAATATTTTCATACCAAAAAATTGAATTCTCGAAAGTTAGCGAATTTTCAATTTCAGTTTTCTCAATATCCTCAATATCTATTCCCATTATTTCCGATTTCGGTTTGAACCCACAAAATACAAAATAATACAAAAATGTACAGTGTATAGGTAAAATGTGATGACAAGAGATCAAATAAAAATAATAATAGCGCTAAAAAGCACTTTCCCTGAAAAGACCCTCCACACAGCATCCACAAAGATGACATAGGCCTGAGGGAATTTTTTTCCTCAGGGCCTCCTGTGTGGAGTTTATCTTAATGTGTTTCCACCCCGATTGTACGAAATGATAATGTAATGGTGGTTTATTAAAATTACTAATCTCAAATCATGTCTGATGAGATGATAGATAATGCGTTCACGCCTCGTTCAAAGGCTACGCCGTAGATGCGTATGATAACAACTTTAATAGTTCACGGGACTGAAGCCTTGTGGATAGTGGATAAACAGAAGTACCGACTGCTATATTATTATGGCAGCTGAAGCATTCCAGTCTGTAACAGTATAGCGACTACCGTAGCAGCGTCACACTGAACAGTAGTGTGTAGGTATAGCGGGACGGGCCAAACGGGCCGGGAATACATTAGTCAAGGGGCGCCGGAATACGATGTTCTAATGAATAAACAATTCAAACAATCTTCCTCGCGTTACACTGGTACGAATAAACCCAGATACAAGATTATAAAAACATACAGGTGCTTCATCACGCAAAATGAATCTTCCTCTCGTTACACTGGTACGAATAAACCCAGATACAAGATTATAAAAACCTACAGGATGCTTCATCACGCAAAGTGAATCTGCCTCGCGTTATACTGGTACGAATAAACCCAGATACAAGATTATAAAAACATACAGGATGCTTCATCATGCAAAACAAAAATGGCTAGCGTAAACTGCATGTAAAAATTAAGAACGTGTAATATTAATATCCGGGTCAAAGATCACCTAATGCTACGTATACACACGCGAGCCGAATAGGGTTCAGACTGGATAACTAGAGTTACGGAAAGCTAAAAACACTAACAGCAAAGTCCTCAACAATCAAATCAACATAAATAAAAGCCCAATACTTAGGTTGTTCCCTTTTGACTAAGACCATTATCTTTCCAACTCCATACCTATTCCTACTACCCCTTCCAATGGAACTCGGCACAACTTTTTTGCAATCCTAAGTAAGCTTAATATATTGATAACACAGGTTACTTGTAGAATGTAGATTTAGATTTAAATACAGTATTATACAGCCCTGAAGAAGCCAAGGTTGTAGCGAAAACCGGTGGGCATTAAGTATAAAAATAAAATTTGTGTTTACAAAGTTGTTATTTAATTTAAAAAAATAGATACGTATGGAAATTAAAATAGGTCGTCTCCAACAACGAAATTTTACGTTGTTTAGAAATGTATGGTACTAATCAGAAAATGCAGAGGACAGAACTTTTAAAAATTTTGGAAAATACTGAATAGCGCCGAAGATACAAGCCGTCAAAATGTTGATTTTGTGGCCGGCCGAAAAACGTGTGACATCACGGGTCAAGCGCGGCGGTGGTGCAGCACTGCCATTCGAATTATGAATTGTACTGTTTGACTTCAAGGGACACTACCGACAACGTTTTACCAATGTTCACTTCGAAGTTTTAAGAAATATCGAAATACTAATTTTACAGTCGTAAATACCTCTTTAAATATGCATAACATTTTCATTAAAAAAACATAGGAGACGACCTCATTGTAACCAAATAATTACATTGAAAAAACTATTGTTGTCACTGAAATAATCTTGTACTTTAGCCCTCTGATACTCACCTTGTGATACTAAATTTGGAATTTAATAAAAACAATCGACAATAACTTTTATAAGGTGTTAACGAAAAAATAAGTATTTAGAATTTCAAACAATTTTTCATCGTTAAAATAAATGAAAACGTGTACAATTTACTTTTGAAACCATTTCCAAAAAGTGCAATTGAAC
Source organism: Hesperophylax consimilis (assembly GCF_061612785.1). Lineage (NCBI taxonomy): Eukaryota > Metazoa > Arthropoda > Insecta > Trichoptera > Limnephilidae > Hesperophylax > Hesperophylax consimilis. The sequence goes on from NC_142849.1 coordinate 12,751,902, forward strand.
TAAAAACAATGCTACTATTAAACGTAAGTGCAATTGAACTAAGAACAATGTTACTATTAGAAAGAAGATTCGCATTAGAAAATAACACACTGCTGTGAATCACTTTATTATTAACTGGTAACCTGTTTTTGTACGGGAGACAGACACACTCGGAAATAACGACGAGATTACAATTTATTCTAAATTTATGCGGATTTATACAGTTTTATCAAAATTATAAGAATACCTCAACGGGATAATCTTCTACGCGACGATCAATTCTGAGATTTTAAGATAAGTGGGAACAGTTCAAAGATTTCTGTTGTTATCTATAATATTCAATATACTTATAGCCCCAAAATGAAGAATCTAACATGGAAGCTATTTGAATGCAAAATACGCAGAATTTAAGCTATAAAATAGACAGTATTCAGAATTAAAATTAACTTAGGGACTATTTCACAACCTCTCAGTAAGCCGTAGAATGTGTGATGGGTATGTACATGCGCAAACAAACAATTCATCTTAATATTTTAAAGCATAACCATTTACGATAGAGCAGTTTATGGATAGTTTACCCTTAAGTAGGCCCCTGAGATTCACGAGTATCTCGTTGAAACCGAAAACATATATATTTGCTGTATCAAAAGTATGCAATGGCTGGGTATGTGGTAAACCATGATCACAAATATGCGATAGATTGGATATGTGGAAAGAATGCCAGATGAAACCATAAACCATGACCACAGATACGCGATGGGTTGGATATGTGGAAAGAATGCTGGATGAAACCATAAACCATGACCACAGATACGCGATGGGTTGGATATATGGAAAGAATGCTGGATGAAACCATAAACCATAACCACAGATACGCGATGGTTTGGATATGTGGAAAGAATGCTGGATGAAACCGTAAACCGTGACCACAAATACGCGACGGGATGGATACGTGGAAAGAAGGCCAGATGAAACCGTAAACCATAACCACAAATACGTTATGGGCTGCATGTGTGGAAAGAATGCTAGATGAAACGGTAAACCATGACCACGAGGCTGACTGAAGAAGAGGAGGATAGATTGTGTAGAAGAAAGTTGGAGCAGGACGAGATGGCGAACATTGGAGAACCCCCGTGAAAAATATTAAATTATGTAAGAGGCACAGATGACATAAAATATTAATTTAAAATTCTTCGAATAAGGAAAATTATTTGAGCGAACGAACAGCATTTATCAAGAGCACTGTTGCTTTGAAAAGGTTACAGTTGAATGATTAATGAATTACTTTGCGTACTCCCAAAAAGTGATTAGCACCATCGAAAAGTCTAAAATATTAAAGCGCTAAGAGACAACATTTGAAAACATTAGAAACAACATTTGAAATTGTAAAAAGTAGTAGAGACTTACTATATTCATTTGATCGCTATGTACAAAATTCGACAAGAAAAGCACACCCTTTTCATGCCAATAGAAATAATAGAAACATGGGTAGGTAGGTACCTAATTACTTAATAAAATGAAAGAATGATGCAAAACCTTTTCATGCCAATAGAAATAATAGAAAAATTGGTAGGTAGGTAGGTACTTAATTACTTATATTTAATAAAATGATAACAAAGGGATTATGTAGAATATGTCATGAAAATGTATTTGGGTGAAAGAGACCTTATTTCAATTTTAATCATATTTTCCTAGTACGGGCCCACCCACATCAAGCGACGTTCAGATGACGTTATCTTTTTTTTTTTTAATACTTTTGTGACTTTCCAGACTAATGTGAGATACACATTGATAAACTTCGTCTATTTATAAAAATTCTCATTTTCATAACATAATACATACCAATTTATTTATTAAAATCAACTTAAGTAACTAAAAGATTAACTAGTAATTAGTTTTAAATATAATCAACAGATTCCCAAACAATTTAGTAGATAAACTAAATGTAGTCAAACAATTATTATACGCAATAATGATTCGTCTGAAACATCCATTCAAATTGAAAAAAATCTCCCGAGAAAGAATAAATGCCGCCGCCGGATTTGAACTCGCCACCTTCTTTTTTTGTTATTTGTTTTTGGGGTGTTATGCCGTGTTGCGCTAACTCCTTCTTTAGCCAACTGTCCGAAGAAGGAGTTAGCGCAACACGGCATAACACCCCAAAAACAAATAACAAAAATACTTTTAGCCGTGAAAATCTCAAATCATATTCGCAACCTTCTGATTGCCGGTTAGCTGCTCTAACCATTAAGTTACCTCAGATTATTATAAACCCGCCAAATAATTCAATATGTATTAGTTTTTTTCATTCAACCATTATTGCTAATAACATTTTTTTTCACCTGGAAACAAGCAAATTTATTTTTGTAGGAAAGGCTTTGTTAGTGCTGAAATCCCCACTAGATGGCGTCGAGATATATTATGTCTACAATTATTCGTGAAATATTTCGACTAATAGAAGGTTTTTTTAATGCATGGCACAAAACCAAATTATTATAAGCAATACTTGGTATAATAAAGGTACATTAATACAATAAGGGTGTTTCAGGCGAATAATTATCGATTAAAATAATTTGTGAACCTTTGTGCTTTTGCATTAAAAAATCTTGTCTTATAAACATTAGTTTCATATTCATGTGTTTCATGTAAAATTATGAGTTAACAATGTATTCTTCAAAAATGGGCGTAAAAAAGGCGTAGTGCCGAAGCTTGAAGGCAATCAACCTGAAAACCTGATTGGGGCAGTCAATATGTAAATGCATGGACATACGCACAGACAATTTTTCATTAAGTGTGTGTATTTGTTCAGAGAACGATGCGTAAATAGAGCAACGAATAAAAGAGATTGAAAACGGAGGAAAAGCCATTATTAATATCAGCGCTTTTGAAACTGAATACTATTGTCTGATGGACTTCTCGGAATATTGGAACAGTTGACTACTGAAAGAAACTAAATACTCTCGTCGATTATTCGTGGAATAAAGTTAGAACTGATGTTATGAGTCGTACCCAAAATACGTTATTCCGTAACATGTCAAAATTACTTTACTGTGCCAAATCGCTCAAACTAAATAAATTAGAACTAAAAGAAAATAATACAAAAAAACACGATTTTCAAGTTCTGTAAAATTTCTGTAATTGTTTCAATTCTGTGAAGCAAACTAGCCAATAAAGATATACACACAGAACTTGAAAATGAAGCCCCCGCATACCCTATTTCTACCGATTTATATATAACAAGTTTCTCGTTAACTCTTTAAGTTAAGATAAAAGAAAAAAAAATAAATTTGAAGATACTATAGATATATGCATGTGTTATACCGAAACGCTAATTATATGAAATTCCCTCGATGGAAAAAAAATCTCAAAGTTAGATAGTAAGTTATTTAACACGTTTTTTTCGGTTATTTAATATGTTATGGGCATAAAAAACATCACAGTGTATCTTTAAATGCAACTAAAGCTCTATTTCAAACGAGTCGTGTTTTATTAAATATTTTCACCTTTTTCGCTTAATTGTTATCGTTTTTAAATGCGATTCGTATTTTTACTCTGTTAATTCATTGGTAATAAACAATAAGGTTCTCTAAATGTGAACAATTGAAATTGTGAAACTGGTTTAACTATCGTAATCAATCACGAGCATGAATGAACAGAGTAAAATTATGAATCGCCTTTTATTGTAGTTTGGGGTCAAAAATATGAGGCCAACGTATGCAATGAAAACTGATTGTCCTGTAAAAACTTATACTATTTTCAATATACACATTAATGGATACGTGGTTTTTAAAATGGCTTTAGTCTTGTTTGCTGACCAGTGTGAATAGCCTGGCACTTCCCAACCTACCCTTCCCTTCACAACTTACCCCGGTTAAGGATACTATAGTACCACTGGGTCCGTGTAGTTGGTACTTGTGTTGGAAGTTGTGCGGTATTCACACTACTGTTACTTTCCAACCTACCATTCCCTTCACAACATACCCCGGTTAGGGTTCCATGCTAACTCAACACACTTTTAAAAAGTGATATAAAGTCATTAAAAACTATGAATTTTTTTTTAACCTAACCTACTTAACCCAGTTAATAAAGTTTTTGTTTCATCACATTCCATGACTTTATATAACTTTTTAAGATGTGATGAAATATCATTTTGATGATTTATCCATTCACCCCCGGTTAGGGATACTATAGTACCACTGGGTACGTATTGTAAGTTGTAACTTGTGCGGTATTCACATTAAAAAAATATAAAAGTCCGAACACTTTAAAATGTCGAAAGAATTTCCAGAAAAGGTGTAAGTTTCTTTAATCTGGAAAGCACGATGTACATATCCATATTATGATCAGCAAGAAAAAAATCAAAACAAATGAAATACCACGTCTCATGAATCCCTCTCCATTACAATAACAGTGTCGGGTAGATACAAAGTGCCCCACTATTTGACGAATTAACCCCGCCGATGCCGCCTACTCCTGCCGGTAAGGACGGCCCAGGTTTGTAACCTAATTTATTATATACAATAATGTAACATGGCGGGTTAAGGCCTTTACACTGTTGCCTAATAGTCCTCCCTCCCTACCATGTTGCAATGATAGAACCTCGTGACCCAGTTAGGGGTTGGTAGTAAATGAAAGTTGGTGCTGAATCAGAGCTTGCAAAACACCGGTAAATCGGTAAAAGTATGTAGTTATTACTGGTTTATCGGTAACTATAAAATAACTAGAGCAGACCTTTGATGTTAGTAAAACTGGTTAGTTAGTAAATACCGCTTTTTTATAAATGAGGAAAGTGCAGACCTTCAATCACGAAAAGTGACTTTATTTGTCCAGTAATTCAAATAAAAGAAATACACATTTCAAATAAAGAATTTAAATAATTTTCTGACAAAAAAAATATTATATGTGGGTAAGTACTTTATCGCTTGTCTGATTTCTTAAAAAAAAATCACCTCAAGAACGCTTTACAACATAATTCATAGAACCTATTAGATTTTGATTCAACTTATATAATCACCTATTTGATTTCACAGTGGTTGGCTGGATTATTGTACACGCTAATTGTTAATAGGTGATTGAATTACATAAAAAATCATGAAGTCTGTAAATTTTATAATATCATCCAATTTTGTGAGTGTAGCCAAGTTGATAGAATGCATTGTCATCGACAACGAGTCTATCTGTCGAGTTTCAGCTTATTCGGGTGTCGGGAAGTGGTTAATTTTCCATTCCAAATTCCACTTCATTCATTCATTCAATAAAACAGAAATTCGAATACAGACGGACGAACGGTTCAAAGGGATGTATGCAAATATCATAAATACCGAGAGGACCGCCACTATCACCAGATTAAAGGATCATATTCTACACTCCCACAGGCTATACAGGACTAGAAGCTATTTAACAATAACAAGGTTTAGGTAATTAACACCCTAAGCTTTTTGAAGTCCCTCGTAAGACCCGATGAAAAGCTACCTCTGCAAGTAAAAGAGTGCGCAGATTATATTCAAACTATAGATATTCAGATTAAGGGTTCATCCCACTTTAGCAACTTTAAAAACAATTCTTTTGGTGGATTTCGAAAATAGACTACTTCAAAAATATTGTATATAAATTTCATAAAGATCAAAGCGCCCTAGGTATTCTTTTTTCGGTTTATTTCGGGGCGCTTTTCGGCATACATTCACTTGAGCGAGCAGGTGTAAGTTAGCCTAGCTGCTCTGCCCCTTCTCAAGACTTTCGGCTTTATATACACAAACAGCCAGAACGAGCCGAAGAGATGCCAGACTTGAAGAAAATGAACTGTTTGAACAAGTGGAAGGCATCGTGTATGGTGCGAGCACCGCTGATAGATTTTTCAGTAAAAAAAACTTTAAACGCTTTTTTCTCGAAACGTTTTTTTCTTTTTTCTTGCTATGTTGATTTTTTATCCGGAACTACTAACCGATCATTACGAAATTAAGTACACATTCGCTACATGTATGGTCACTTCTGGAACTCTGGTTCAATGAACTCGGATTTGTTTTGAATATAAATGTATCTATCAAAAATGGAACTGATAGAATCAAGAATTTAAACAAGCGATAGAGTACCTACCACAGACATATGAATATTAATAGACGAGAAGTTAAGGACGAGGGGTTAAAACAAGAGTTGCGGGACGCAGAGAGGAAAGCTGACTGTGATTCGTCAATAAATCAATCTGACAGTAAATAGGCATCTCGCATTATAATATCACCATTTAGTTCTTAAAAGTAAAATCTGCTTTTGAATGAATAGACATTTTTACATGGGAGCGCAAATTACTCGCCACGTTATGAACAAATTTGCGAAGTCCAAATTCGGCAAAATAAATTTCTTCTATTTTCAGAGTCGAATATTTCGTTTATGTATTTAGTTAAGACACTTTTATAAATGTTCATAATTTACTTCCCAGCAACCAACCAGCTTTGTGTTTCGCGTCCAGACGTATCTCCATGTGATAGTATATGTTTCTACAACTGATCCATATTATACGATGTGAATATGCTTAAAATAAAGTAAAATAATGCTTATATATGGAATGTAATACGACAATTGGGTTTATTCTCCTTTTCACATCTATTTTTACAAGTTTTCATAGCACCATTTTGTCGTTATTTCGTAAAATGAACCGATGATGCCTCGACCATAGTTCGCACAAGAATGATGACGTCACGTTTTCTAAATTCACTTGAGGCCATACGCGAGCACAGCCGGCTCCAATGGAACCGGTATGGGGAGTGGGGAATAATACGCTTTTAATCATTTAGGGCAGGTCTACTAATATTCATATGTCTATGGTACCTACCTATAATATAATATTATTTGGAGATAATTATTTTAATTCTATATTTCTTTTACAAAAATTCCTTACGGTTAATCTTGACATGTAAAGTCAGATTTCGTGATTTTTCAAGGTTCTTCGATTTCTAGCAACATGAAATTATCAATTCCTACAAAAAATATAATATCCTTTGATTTTTCACGAGTCTGCGCTAGTCAAAAGATAAAAATTGACGAACGTTCGAAAGGAAACGCCCAAGTCTGCTTATAACTAGAACAAAGCGCAGCTGGTTGGTTTGGTTTCTATGGAGGAATTAACCTATGCAGGTCGGGTGATATGTCAATTGAGACTTCAATATCATTTTATTATCGATCATTCTCCGAGTTGCAAAATAAAAAAAACCGAACCAAATACTCCAAAAAATGTTCAGATAAATCACCCTTAGGGGGAATAGGTAATCAGTGTAATCACTTTTCATTTGACGCTTTACAGAAAGAATACATTTTTTTACTACAGGAATATCGATTCCACTGAGAAATTTCAATTAAATACGCTGCTCAGACTCTCTCTGCTCTGCTCGACTTAGACGAACAAATAGAAGGAAATTTGAGATGATAGGGTAATTCAAAGTCAGTGTGACCACTGTAATTCAAAAATCACTCTACGCATTTGAATGAAATTTATACAGTTTATTGAAATCATAAAAAACTAGATAGAAGGATTTTTTTATTAACAAAAAAACTAGCACTTTTTTCCTCGAAAATCAACGAGTAAATTAATCGAAGGCGCCATTTTGTTTACTTTCAACAAAGCTTCGAAGAGGCACTAGATTAACTATTAAACCAAGGATTTGTTTGTTTGATTGATTCTAGAGGAACCAGTAAAATGCTACGATGGTCACCGCAAGCCAACTTGTGGGACGGGGTCCAACAAATACGGGGATAACTTGGTCTACAATAAATATGTGTAAACATATTTTTTGTCAAATAAAATTAAAACATAATACAGTAACTTTGGATTATTTGTTTTTTAAAATAAATAAAGTAAACTTACTGTCAGAAAAATTCAAAACAAGTCAAAAATATTTCACCAATAAATGAAGATATCATATGTCTCAATGCCATCTAGTGAGAAATTTAGCACTAACAAAGCCTTTCCTACAAAAATAAAGTTGGTTGTTTACAGGTGGAAAAAATATAATAAGCAGTAATTGTTGATTGAGGTACTAGTATATATTGAATCATTTGGCGGGTTGGAAATAAGCCAACATAGCTCAGTGGATACAGAGCACCTGACCGGACATCAGAAGGCACGGGTTCAATTCCCGTTGGCAGCATTTATTTTTACTCGGAAGATATTTTCAATTTGTATTAGTATTTCGGGCGACTAATTATTGCTTATAACAATTAGTATCATTCATTAGATTTTCCCAAGCGAAGTTACCGTTGTTGTGGCGAAACCGGTCAGCAGGTTCGTTTAAATAAAGTGATGTACACAATGTTATAGCATTTAAAATTAAATAAATACAATTGAAAATACGGAAATAAAATTTCAAGTTCTTGCTGAACTCAGCTTGCAATGCCGTCTACCAGTTCATTCCGAAGAATTGCAATTCATCACAGCACAACTGAATAGGAAAATATAAGATAAGATCTGACCCGGGCCCGAGGTAAAGAGAGTTCTGCCAGGTACCGTAGTAGTGGCGTGCAGCGGACTGTTGCTAATTTTACCGAATAATGTTTATTTGGTTATTAATCAACGTTCTATTTGGCCTTTACATGGTATAGTTACAGTTTGTAAGAATGTAAGTATAACAAGATACATAATATAGTAGTAGTATTGTACAAAAGTACATGGATGATATTATTATTGATTAATATTAACTCCTCAGGTTAATTTGTTCGGTTTTGGCAACAAACAGCTAATTTGTTCGGTTTTCGGAACAGGTCTCATAGAAAGCATTGTCTCCCTTACTATCATGGTGAGAAATGTATTTTTTTAAATTTTATTTATTACAAAATAATACAAGATTTCAAATTACAACAGTATGCAAATGTTTATTTTTTCCTAATTATTCTACTACTCCATAAGGTAAATTCCAGGCGCTCGTGTTTATGGGAGGTGTAAGTATATAGAAAAATAATATAATGCTAAAAAGGCGATGTGTACACAATTTTCAAATTTATTAAATAACTACAAACGTCATTCAACATACTAATTAACATAATTCAATATTCAAATTAACTACAAACATAATTCAATATACACAATTTTAGAGAATTAGTATTGTAAAAATAGTCAATGTTTTTAATTATTTTGTTAAATGCTAGATAGTATTGATTAAGTAAACGTATATTAAGGGTTACAATATATCATTATCTAATTTCATAGAGTTAATATATTTTTTTGAATTAATCATATTTAAGTTTCGGATTCTTTAATTTTGTTTTTGGACAGTAATATATTGTACCATTTCACACATACAATAAATACAAGTAGTGGTGCTGAGCCGTGGTCGTTCATAGCATTCTGATGGCTATTAGGTTCTTCGTTATGAAATTTTATAAATTTGATATGAGGCGTTTGTTTGATACAATTCTGTGATAGTTGGTACGTTAAATATGAAAAATTAGGTTAGAAAAAGAAAACACCAAGGTTAACATTAAAATATAGAAGTCAACCACAAAAAAATTAAAATGTACACCTTTGTGAAACCAAAGGTTCCGACCGCAATGTGAGAACAAAATATGAAACGACAAATGTGAGGTGGCAGTGATGCTAATAATACATTTGTCTAATATAAACATGTGTTTTTTTCCGTTAACAATAATTTTAATTCAGTGTATAGACGAAAAAAAATTAACGATTTCATAAATTATATGCTCATTTAAGCGTGTTTCTTTACAAACAGTTTTTAGTTTTCAGATTCGTTTAGAAATATACCATTTATTGGGATTTTATTGAGAAGCGGAAACACGCACAATAATCCGACTTTCTGACAGCATCTTTAAAAAATATAACGGTCAATATGTCAGAGGCCTGAAGGGTTAATACATAATAATAGATTCGCTCCAGGGGTCGGTCCGTCTCCTAGGTCAAATGGATCGTCTTAAACCATATAGAACTAAGTCAAAAAACTTACATTTGAGAAAACGATGGTTTTGCGTTTGGTAATGCTGTGTAAATACCACCATCACTATGGAACTAAATTGTGACCTAAATTTAAGATAAAGGCTTAGATTGAGTTTTGAACATATATTTATTATTCCAGCATATTTAACATATCAATTAAAAATCATTTAAAAAAGTTAGTTCACTCTGGTTGAATACTTCGGTAAGTTAGTTCAAAGTTAGTGCACTCTGGCTGGTTATATTATGTGACTAATCTCTTCCATTGCATACATTAAGTGAACTAAGTTCATTCTTCGAAAAACTCGTCGTCTGAAGCAAGTTCTAGGCCATCAACATCTTCATCACTTGCATTTCCTGATTCTTCTTTTGTACGCAATGCTTCAAAAAATGGGTGATGAATCGGTGGAACATACTTTAATAGTGACATTATGTCATTCTTCTTTGCTTGTGCGATTCGATTTCCTGCAGGGTACAGTTGGGTTAAAACTACCTTGCTAACATTGAATGGTTTTCCCCGGAGTCGCTTATTGAGGTTCACCTCATAGAATTCAACTGCATCGTTGAGAGTGTACTTGAACTTCAAAATGCCTGGTCTTGATTTCACAACACATATTAAACGCATTTTTAACCATTCTACTTTCATTTTTTTGTTAGCGACAGTGGTTTTTTTCCTGTTTGTGAGAAATGATAAAATCGGTTTGGTAGAGACAAAATTTTCAGGGATCATCGTCGAGACTTCAAAGGATTGCTTTCGTGGTCGACATTCACGAATAATAGCGTTGTAATCTTCCACGGAATACACATTTTTGTGATACTTTAGATGTTTTTCAATGTCCCCAAAATCGCTGTCGTTAGGAAGGAAGCTATGTCCTGGCACTGGAAATTTGTGTTCTATAATGTCGATTGGGTTGTCATCTCTCTGAACAATGTACATTATTGCTGCTGCCATCTTGATGTTCCGGTTTTGTCCACCGCAAGAGTCGGACCAGAGCACAAGGTGGTTGGAATTAATTTCGTTAGATGCTAAGTATTTTAGAAGACATGATGCAATTTCGTTTGGCCCACGAGAAGCAAGTCCTTCGTGCCAAACATGCATAGTAGCCTTATCATTCTTGCATTCATGCATTCCTAGGTTATAAACTGAGAGCTGACGCTTATAATATGCTTCACCTGTAGATATCTTGGGTATTGGCAAAGTTTTCTGTAGGTCGAAAGTCAGCATTTCAATTTCTCCTTTTTTTGCAAGCACTATATCATTTTTTTTGGAAGTCTGCGTAGCTTCAACACGGGCGTGGTGAAGAGCAAGGTCTGCTTTCAACTTGTTCATTTTGTCTTTGTCTTGTTCTGACAAAGGTTTTCCTTCTTCTGCCCTTATTTGCACATTAAGGCTATCACAAGTCTTGCATGTATCCTTCTGTGGTGTCTTGAACTTGAGATTAAAAGATCTACGAAAAACTCTCTCGTATGATGATTGACTTACTGGCTTATTGTTTTTGAATTTGCAATCATCGCAATACAACCTGTACATCATGCATAGGTTTAACCCTGGCTGCAGATACTTGCAATTGGGGTTTTTGATACGCGTGTAGTGACTGATGTAGCGAGGAAAGCTTTTAATGTGGTCGTGAACGAGTTTTTCAGTGGCAGCATCAAGTTTATTTCCTGGCACATGGCGCCCCCTGTTATCGGTTAACTTTCCGGATCTACCTTTTACAAGAGCTCGATGCACACGAGCACTGTCAATCCGTAAGGTATTCAAAAACATCAGTTTGCACACCTGAATGTCCTTTTGGTCCCCCTTTAAATAATACGCCCTTGACTCTTGTCTTCTAGATGCCAATCCTTTCACACTAACTCGTTGTTTCACACTGGTAGTCTTCACAGAACCAGCAAGAAATGCAGTTTGGGAATCCCAAGACCCGTGCACATAAAATCTGTCATAACATGCCTTTTTGTTGGCAGTACTTAGAAAATTGTAGCACTTACGTCTACAAGTGCATTTATAATCGATAAAAGGTTTGCCCGTCATAACCTTTCCTTTGGATGAAGTGTATTCTTCTGCCGAATTTCGGTGCTTTTTCCTTAAATTTTTTCGCCACTGCGCAGCATCAGCATACTTGCTTTTCACTTTTTTTGCCCCTTCGTGTAAAACGGCATTAGTTGGCAGTGGCAATGCGTTTCCCTCCGGGGAAGAAGTCTCACTATTTTCAGCATTTTCGGTGAGTTCACGTTCCGCATGAGGAGAATTTTCAGCGCAAATGCGATCTGAAAAACAAAATAATTATTATGAATGGCGAATTTCACTTATTTTAGTCTTTAATTCAACCCTACACTATCTCTAACCATCAAATACAGCAGCCTTCTGTATCATGTTGCTTCAAGTTTCCCCTACATTGATTCAACCATACTGAACTAACTTTTAAAGTGTGAATTTTATTGCACTTAACCTGAGCTTTCCAAAATTATTATTCAACTTATAAATGCTTAATAATAAACACAATCTGCAGTACTCAACAAAAACATGATTTTTTATTTATTTATCAAAATATTGAAAGTTATCATGATTTTGCTACTTAGTTTACTTTGGTTGAAGACTGGAGTGGCTAAGAACGATCCCAGTTCAAAATAACATTTATTTCCAAATACTAGTAATTATTCAAATAGACTTACCTTCTGAATCACTAGGAACATAAGTTTTATCATTGTCATCTGACAATTCACTGAAATCTGACATGGAACACTCTGAAAAGTCATCATTTCTGCTGACCGACGCGCGACCTGTCATGTAGGAAGCCATGTTGGATACTGAGTTAGTTTAGTGTGGCTTGAGAACTAATGGAAGAATGCTCGTTTCTGATTGGTTCACCGTGCTAAAAAACTATCTATGATTGGTCAATCAACATGGTTCTCTCTGGCAAAGGTAGATTATGATTTGGAGCCCTCATTTCAAGCACTAACTCAAAAACTGCAAAAAGTGAGTTAGTTCACTATGGTTTCAGACGATCCAAATGGTATTTGACATCCAAAGTCATAATACCAATTTACTACAATAACAAATGTAATTAAACTTGCGGATTCGTGACGTACCTGCAAATTAAATTAAATAATAATACATCGGCCTTTATAACAATCTGCATATCCACTAGACTTTATTTTTAACCAGTCATTACGAAGCAGAAACACTCCTGAAAACCAGAAATGCAGTTAAGTTATTATTTTAAATATTACCTAGATATTTCAAAAATTGAGATAAAAACGAGGTGAGCAATTTTTGTAGACCGACCTGCTATTTATCAACTATTCATAAATTGTTTGAGAAACTTCTAAACAAAATCATTCACTATATCGAGCCAGTAATTTCACCTTAAGAACTTGGCTACATTCAAATGAAGATTAGTCGGACATATTTGTTCAAATGACCTTCCACGTCGATTTTCGGAAAACAGACTGCGGTTACTGACACTGTAAATCTCTCATCCATCTTCCAGTACAAGTATGTTATATTCGTTATGTATTGTTATCAAGTTATCGGCATGACACTTCACGGATACACGGCGGAGCCATTTGGTCCCGATCCATTTGGACACGTTGCAAATTATGGGGCCACGCACGACCGAGCCGAGGAGACTAGCCTAGTGATGCCATGTCGCAAAAATCAAACTCGGTAAGTTGTCAAATATTAATAGAGGCTATTTATAGTTATATTTCAGCAGTATATATTATATTATATAGTTATAGTTACTAGCAGACATGGGCAGAGCCAGCGAGCCATTTGTGTTTGATTTGGGGATTTTCCACATACGGCTGAGCTGAGGCACGGCTTTTTGGCTCAGATCGTTGATAATTTTCGTCTCAATAGGAGGCTGCCGAGCCAAGCCGTGCCACCTGAGTTTTATGAGTTTTGACTCACCGCGGGGCTATCTAGCTCGCTGGATCTGTTGTGTGTGTCCAGCTTTACCTTATTATATTATGGATTATTGATATTACTTCTTATGAAAGAATGTAGAAAAAAAACAATGAACGCAGCCAAAAGAGTGGAAACGTTTTTTGTTGGATTTTTTTGTCAGAAATTTTAGTAAAAATCTAACAAACTTAACCTTTTCTCAATCGAATTGATTCCCATGGATGCGATTTTGGCATTTAAATGGAAAAGGTACGTCGATTTTTTAATATATGCACTTATATTTCATAAGATACTGAACAAATACTATTTATGACGAATAGCAACAATTTATCTAGAAGAAAAACAAAAACCAAAAAACAGAGCATGCAAAGTTCCCAGAACAGTATCAAGGAAAGAAAGTTATTCGATGGCGGGAGCTACAATGTTTGGTTTTCGTTTCCCCGATTCTTTGGATTTTACCCTAAAGTTCTAGGAAGGTTCAAAACTTATCGAACTCGCCTAATTACAGAGGCGATTTAAATTTACAAGTTAAAATCAACACTAATAGGGATATACATTTAATATTCTCAGAAATAACCTTTGTAACCCACCCACATTAAGGCGACATAAGACTCTAATAACGGTGGTTTGCACGATGCTCTCATTAAAATTATTTCTGATGAACGTATTACTAAAATCTCAAATGTTTCTAGAAGGATCCCTGCGGATGTAAGTTATTTATATGTAAGATTAATAAAAACAGGACCTTACCATTAAAATATTTTATGTAAAATAGTTAGAAATAAAATTAGCGGTAAGCACCATATTTTATTTGTCCAGACCATGAATTAGTAACTTCCCGAGGGATCCCTCGACTCATCTCAACTTTTGAGATTTTAATTAAAACGTTCATCAGAAATAATTAAAATACACCACACGGAAAGATCGATTTTTCTAGGCCTGCCAAGGCAAAGTCGACCGTAGGTCCGTCTATTACGCTGGGCCGCGCGCCGAACATTGTTTTTACACGACTTCATCACTTATGTCGTTATCATTTTCACAATGGCATAACATACATTTTATATTATACCCATCTGCCCTGAAGACGGACCCTGTACTATTATCCGCAATGTTGGCTGACAACAAACAAGGAAGTTTATATAACGCTATTACGAAAACCTACATAAATTAGAGTCAGAGTTTGCTTCGGAAAAAACTTGTGATTCGAAACAAAGTAAAGTTAGGTGTTTTAGTGATTCGAATCGACACAGTCGAGGTGGGGTTAAAATCAGGGAAACGAGATCGCGTGACGTCATTCGGGGATCATTTGCATACAAAGCAACTCAGCATCCCGCCTGAACAGCGTCTACGTACGTCTGAATATTAGGTTTAATATGGGTTGACACACGACTTAAATAAGGGGAATGGCTTTGCGGCCTTTTTCACTGTGGATTTGAGGCCAAAATACTTAATAATATGTATTTTTTTAAACGAAAAGGTACAGCAAAATCTAGAACGGGTATGTGCTTCTTAATTTATTGGTGTTGCGCCTTACCTCAACGCAGTGGTAAAAAGATGGGTTGTAGAGATGAATGAAGAAGGGACAATGGTTCGATAGATACTATTATTTTTAAATACAAGATGTACAGGTGACATAATATTACCAGAGGGAAGAAACTAAGTATGACCCAAGACGGCTCTATAAGGGCTGCTTGTGGTGCTCGTGTTTTAATGCATTCCAATTCCGCCGCAATAGTTCATGGGGGCTACGCGTCGCTTCAGTGTGGCAAGCTGATAACTCTTGCCAGATGCCAAAAATGAAATACGCGAGAGCAGTTTCTACAGTTGTTATCAAATAATTGTCAAAGTTGTCTCTCAAATCATGAAAATCGATTTCTTTAATGGCCTCTATTTTATAATTTACAACACAAAAAATAAAAAAGTACATACCCCGCATTAGATATTTGCTGCACCTTTTTATTGAAAAAAAAAAATTCAATTCGGTCAAGCATTTTGGCCTCAAACCCAAATTTATGTTTTGTATGAAAAGGGCCGCGCAGCTATGGGTTTACGCCTTTACTTACTGGGTAAAAATTTATTCTAATCTGGTACTACAAGCAGCACGTATTACTATTCCTACTATGGGTAATTTTAGCATTCCAAAGTGCAAAACACGTGTTTTTACAACGGCTTCGTGAACACGCTCGCAGCGTAAACATTTCATGGAAGTGCTACATACAATACGAAAAATATAACAACTGCTAAGAATAAAAAAATCCTATTGAACTTGTGTTAATTTATATTCTGGATAAAAGCATAACTTATAAAAATTAAATATAGTTTATGTTCAAATTAAATTATTATTTAATTTGAAGTTTTTTTGATAACTTTCGAAGGTTGTTCTCATTGCTGTGAAGAAGATAATACTAATAAAAATCTAATCGAAACAGGAAAAAACAGGACGCAGAAAATAAAAATCAACGGTCGCAACTAGGAATCGAACCCAGGATCTCTGTCTTACCGGGACGACGCCTCTAACCACTCGGCTATTTTTGTCGAACTTATATTTATAATAAATATGAGTATTATATTTTATTGACTAATGTTAATTATTGCAGCAGGATATTCAATTCATGTTTATAAATGAACTACAGAGTTTTATTATTTAATCTACTGTTACTGTAGATAGAATTTTTTTTTTGAATAATTTTGTTTTATTTATTATAGTTTATGCAAATTAATCAACGTAGCCTCTTTCGAAAACAAGTATTTTCAGTAAACTCTAAAATCAAGAGTAGGAGGAGGCGTCGCAATTTTGGAAAACATGGCTCCATTTGGAGTAAACTTCTAGAAAAATACTAAACGACGCGACGATAAAATAACTTGACTTTTAATTACTTAACGGAACGGAAAATCCAATGCGTGCTTAGTTTTAGAGTAGTTCTCGAAACGCTGTTTTGTTGCTTCCTAATATAATAAATTCTACGTCATTATTAAAGTAGGTGCCTACAAATATTATCAGTCACAATTAATGAATTAATTACTTCAAATCGAGCCTAAAAATGTTATACACAATGGCTGACGTTTGTTCCGTAATTGGGAGGTGATTAGACAAAAATATTTCAGGCATGTGTCACAGGAGCTAGGAGCACAGGCGATGCAGGAGATGTGAATTCCACAGGTGTTGATTGTCTTTCCACATTCGAGCATTCCACAGTCAGCTCACGTCACAAGGACGGACGTACCACTGGCATTGCTCAGTCCAGAAGTCTAGTGCTAGTTAGTACCTACCGAATCGGAAATAGATTTAAGTAAACACGGACCACGTGGTACATGCTTTCATCCCAAAAGGCATATTGTGCTGTCGAGGAAATGTGTAATTTAATACAAAATTCATTTACAGTAATGGAAAGAGCATAAAACGTCTAATTCGCACGAACTCACATATTATTAAAAACAAGCGATAACAGAACACTATTCACTTAATAATTTCATTTTTAAAAACGTCTCTGACAAGCATAACTACTACCAAACAACTACTTTAAAACATTGAAATTTCCAACTAAAATAATTCCAATACAGAAAAAAATACAAAACCATTTGCTTTCCTTCTTAACTCCTCAGGATAATTTTTCGTTTTTTTTTTAACAGTTTTTATCCCTTACCGTCATAGTTAAAAATATTAACTAAACGGTAAAAAAACAAGGTTTACATTAAAATATAGAATTTAACCATAGAACAATTAAAATGAACAAAAGGCTAGACCGCAATTTGAAAAAAAATGATACATTGTGAATATATATTACGAATTATTTTTATATGAAACAACAAAAAAGTGAAGTGAAAAAAAAGAGTAATGTGTATAATACATTTGTCTAAGAAAATATGTGTTTAAAAAGTATATGTTTATTTGTAATCATACAATTTGGAGGCGTATCTCATCACCTTTCAAAAATAGTTTAATTAGTTTTCGGATACGTTAAGAAATATCCCATTTAATTGTATTTTATTAAGAAGCGGAAATACGCAAAAATTCTTAGGCTTAGACAGTATATTTAAGAAATGTAACTTTCAATATGCCAGAAGCCTAAAGGGTTAGTATAAGAACATCATTAAATAATTACTACTTTCATACAGAAGATAAAAGCAAGGTATTTATTATTTCTATCGACAGACATGAAATTGCCACGCCCATGAGCAAATGTAACCTTGGAAGAGGCTACAGTGTAATAATACATATAATGATAATCATCGTCTGGTCGCGTCCAAATTATTCTGCACGAAAATGATTGATCGGTGTGTCGAGATTTCGCGCGAACAAAATACATAATGATTACGTAATTCTAGGCGCTAAACAAAACGTCTATCGTCTAATGCTCCAGATCTGAGGATTACAGAATTACTACTCCGAGACTTACGTCATCCATCTTAAGATGTGAAAATACCCTAAAATAAAGCCAGAATCTAAACGGCGTAAGTGAAGCAGTCGTTCACAAAAACAAGCGACGCGCGGCCCTGGTGTATTGGACAGACCTGCGGTTGAATTTGCCCTATCAAATGTCTAAAAGAAAGCGACAAAAGTGATGAAGTCGTGTAGAAACAATAATCGGCACACGGCCCGGCGTAATGGACGGACCTACGGTCGACTTTGCCGTAGCAGGCATAGAAAATCGATCTTTCCGTTGGGTGTATTTTAATAATTTCTGATAAACGTATTAATAAAATCTGAAATGTTTCTAGAAGGATCCCTCGGGAATTTCTACTAATTCATCGTCTAGAAAAATAAAAACTGATGCTTACCGCTAATTTTATATTTGAAAAACGTTTTATAAAATTTTCAAATCGATTTACATTAAAATATTTTAGTGGTAAGGTCTTGTTTTTATTAATCTTAAATATAAATATCTTACATCCGTAGGGATCCCTATAAAAACATTTGAGATTTTAGTAATACGTTCATCAGAAAAAAATAAAATGTGAGCGTCGAGCAAACCCCTGTTATTAGAGTGTTATGTCGCCTTAAGTTCGGATACGTTTGTGTGTGAAACATATAAAATGGTACGTATACATTTGCGAACCTGGACGCGAACCGAGCCACGAAGTACGGGAAAGGAACGAATCAACTGCAAGCGGCGTTTCGAGCCCTTTGCGGTTGCTTTGTTCCTTTTCCATTAGTTGAGGTTCAATTCGGCAGTATACGTAGCATAACATATTGGCAGTAGATTATATCCGATCGTCTTGTATTAACGAGAACAAAATGAACTGTTTAACTTGATGCCCAAATCTTGGTATTTAGCCCCCAAAAATAATATCTGGGCAAGTTAAGTTGGATAGTACAGATTATATTAATGTCATAATCCTCTGATTAAATATTTTGGTAATCTGAAGCTTTATCAACCAAAACCAAGATATTCGTAGAGAGGTATTTAAATATAATAGTTTTATTCTTTTAAGTTATATCCTAACGAGGAATTAGAAACAATTCTTTCATTTCTCCTGTTTCTTACTTCGTGTATGCTGTGTATTGTGTTATTATTTATTTATCAATGCCCTTTTCAAGGACTTTTAAAAATGAATAGTAAAAATGATACAATATTTTTTATAAATAACTGAACTGCCTCAGTGACAATATTTTGTATTTATAAAGTGACCAATTGAAGATGTTCACCGACTCGGTATAATTATTTTCCTCCATTAGTATTCTGGGCAATGAGGAATACATATGGCAGTTAGTCCCAGAATTTCTGCACTGAAATAAATCCCGACTTCTAGTTTCGCGTAGTGGAATCCGAAAGCTTATCAATGCAAGTAATTCTGACTATCAAATGCATCATTTTGAATTTTTTATTGAATACCAAGTAAGTGAAAATCCTTCTGTCCGAAAATTTAAGCATATTCACAGCATTTAAAAGTGTTGCAGTTCAACAAAATTGACGTACAAATACGGCTCAATTATGCGGCTCGTTCATGAACGACTCGTCGCTAACGCATACAGCAGCGGTACATAAATGGCAGCCAATCCGTACAGCGTTTGAGCAAAGGGCCTGCTGCTAAATCAACGCGTGTGACTGTATGTTGTTTAATATTTGAACAGGGTAATTCCAAAGATATTAGAAGAACGAGATGTGCTATGAGCAGTTCATACTGTGCCGAATTGTTTTTTTCCCAGTGTCGCCGGTTTTGTTCACCAATACTACTGCACACCTTCGCTTACGCTAAGGTATCCGCACTAATACATAGAACAGATTTCTGTGCGTACACGTCCCGATAGTATTCAAAGTACCCTAATTAGGTAGTACTCCGCCTACGGTCCGGCGGCCAACATAGCATATCTCGTTCTTCTAATATCTTTGGGTAATTCATTGCGAAAATATGATTAATGTAATGTTATTATAAACTGCTCGACATTATTCGATGATAGGTACTCCCAATCAGGCCTTTGTGATTCACCCTATATGTATTTAAGATCGCGTTATCGCCTTTTGTGTTTGTATAAAAACATAATCACAGTTGGGTCATTTTAGTGATAGGTGAAATAATGCACTTTGTCATTGTATTAGTCATTAATATACTTTTTTTCATTTTCCGTGCCAATAAATCAGAGTTTATTGAAAAATTAATTTTGCAGTTTCATACAATATAAGTATCAAACTTTGCTACATAAATAATAATAATATTTCGATGATTTGTATAGCGCCGTTTTTGTGAAAAATCACCTCAAGGGTGCTGTACAAATATATAATACATTTATACAATGATCTTTTTATTTTATTTTTTATTTTTTTTTTATTTATTAGGTTTGTCAACAGTGATTCATATCAAAGCTCTCGAAATACAATTACATTAATTAAACTTGGTTGATACTATCACTAATTACAGACAAACACAACATTGATGAACACAACACTGTAAGAGAATGATGATAATAATAATGTAATGATCTACGAGATCACTAACTATAGACTATTGTCAATTTATGGCTAACAGATTTTATCCACTGGTTCGTCGATCACTTGTACAAAGCTATATGTACAACGCATTTGATTGATGAACGTGATGCTAGAATGTACACATGTCATTATTCTTATTTAGTTATATTTTGTAGTTCACTTCCACAATAGACTTTCTAATAATTTTAATTTTAAATTCAGCAGACGAGCGAATGAGTTCACCCTACATTGCAGCCCTACACAAGTAGAACATTCAAACAAGGGCTGGTCAGTTAGAACTGTAAACTATCGATTAATACATCAAAGTCGGCTTTTGAATGAAATTTAGTAGCGCCTAGTGCTCCCTATTAATTCCGCGTCGCGCGTGTCGGAATAATTGAAGTATGTTTTATTGGGTCGAGGTCAATCATAAAATAATAGAATCATATTTGCCAGCCGCGACAAAAAACAGTGACCTCTTGTACTCGGGACAATAAAACAAGTAGTAATGAGTAATGAGTTGATGTCTTAGGTTAGGTTGCTTTGATATAAAAATATTGTTATTTTCGTATTTATGCTTGCATCGACTATTACGTTTTCGTATTTAAAACAGGAGTTCGTATACCTTTTAGTACATCAACGAACGACGAACGCATTCAAAACAATGGAGTGGATTATGCATTAATAATTTATTAAATCTTAAGGCTAATTTGTACACTTTTGGGAACAATTCATATGGTCTTATTAAATCGTTGTAACTTCCTCACTGTTAGAAATAGTATAGTATAATGAGAGAAATAGAATCTAAACGGAATTGGAAAGAGAAAACACTTACACACCTTGCTTTATGTTAATTTAATTAAAATTAACTGTAGAAATCAAATTTAACTGCAGCAATCTAAGAAGACCTTATTAATTTTTTATTAATTATTTAATAAAATATGAGACAACAAAAAAGGAGGTGACGATAAAGTTTGTAATATTTGCAATACGTGTGTTGTTATATATATATATATATAGCACGGAAAATGAAAAAGGTATATTAATGACTAATACAATGACAAAGTCCATTATTTCACCTATCACTAAAATGACCCAACTGTGATTATGTTTTTATACAAACACAAAAGGCGATAGAGCGATCTTAAATAAATATAGCGTGAATCACAAATGCCTGATTGGGAGTACCTATCATCGAATAATGTCGAGTATATTTGTTGTCAGTAATTTTATTTACAAAATACGCGATTTTTTTTTTACGTTTCCAATAAATATTTTATATTTGAAAAAATATATGTTTATTTCTAATAATAAAATATGAGAGCGTATTTTATCATATTTCTAAAACAGTATTTAGTTAAATCATCACATTTGTAAAAAGTTATATAAAGTCATGGAAAGTGATGAAACAAAAACTTTATTAACTGGGTTATGTAGGTTAGGCTAGTTTAAAAAAATTCATCCTTTCTAATGACTTTATACCCATCACTTTTTAAAAGTGTGTTGAATTGTCACTGTGTTGAGTTATCATGGAACCGTTCAGAGATATTCCATTTATTTGGATTATATTGCAAAACGGAAATACTCCGATCATCTGACAGAATGTGGCTGAGCCCGAAGAGTTAAGGTATCATTTCCAACACTATAAAAACAATTTTTTTTTTTTTTCAATGCACTCATGCTTGTTCCATCAAGGATTAGTAACCGTCGTAGGAATCATTTTCAGGATCATCTTAGTGAATATATTATTGTGGGCATTTTATTTTCTTGACCCGTCTTGCCCTGAGCCCCGCCCCGTAACCGTTATCTTGGTCTGAATATATCATTTTACAATGATAATATGAGCGTTACCGTGTGGGACAATAAAATCAGGTGTTTGACTCCGTCAGTGTAGAGAGAGACAGAGATATTATAATAAAACCCATGTAGTAGTTTGATCTCTCTCACATCCCAGCTCGCAAGAAGTAAACACGCATCCGTAAAACCAAAATCTCGGAGTATCATTCAAGGAATAATCCTAGAACCTTAATATAATAGTGGTACAGCCTACAAACCGTATTATAACAATTTGTATGTTGCAAAATAGCTTTAATAGCTTCCATGAGGAGCATTCACAAACCTGAATTAAGTTCTGCAAGTTTAAAATTTACGAGAGCTGTTGGGTCCTTCGAAGAAATCACCATGCTTTTAATTATTACACCCTTGTCAGTGGCTGAGTTGGCATCGGGTTTGGGTCCCACCCAGGCGTAGTGTGTTCAATTCCTCGGCTGGCTAAGTCCTCCATCACAATACAAGCAACATTTTCCGCTAACTGTGGTGGTAGTAGGAGATTTTCAAATATTGTCAGATTATTCGTAACCCGGGAATGTTCGTCTTTATTTTAAAAGAAAACAAATATTAGGGGTGAGACCTTTTCATTCTATGTATTATACAACATTAAAGTTTTGGTCGCGTGTCAAAGGTTCGCCGCCCCCGCCGGCCTAGTCAGTCTACTGGCAACATCGTCGTTTTACGAGTGAGTCAATACACCTTTATTGCATTACGATGCGACCATCACAAAGTATTATTTAAAGGGCAATAAATAAAGCCATTAAGGGGGGGACGAAATGAAAAGTGACAAGCGAATGAAATAGAGAT
This sequence comes from Hesperophylax consimilis, assembly GCF_061612785.1. Lineage (NCBI taxonomy): Eukaryota > Metazoa > Arthropoda > Insecta > Trichoptera > Limnephilidae > Hesperophylax > Hesperophylax consimilis. The sequence goes on from NC_142849.1 coordinate 12,775,264, forward strand.
TGCGTTATGGCGTGATAATGAAATTTCCCTTTCGTGCTCGATTACGTAACCATTATCATCGGCCTTTGCGATTTCGAAATAAGCTGGCATCTTGTGTTAACTTCGGCGACTTAATGAAATTATAATAAAACCTTATATCCAAACGCTGGAAAACTTTTTAATTGAAATTTAAAAGAAAATAATCACGAAATAAAAAAGGGAAATAATTTATTTTTTCGACGGAGAAAAAAGGAAAAAAAAACTGATGATAAAAACGAAGAGCTACGCGAGAAAACACTGTTTCAAGTTATTATAAACATTAATTTAAGTTAAGGCGATGCCATACGTAGTAATGCAAAATCATGTGTTTTTGGTTTGAAAATTTGATCGCCTAGCAATTTTTCAGATGCTTTAATTAAATACTGCGTGTAGAATACATCTTGGCCTTTGAAATATTCGAGTATTTTGTCTTTTTATAAGTCCAGAAAAAATAATGTAGGTAAAGGCCTACGAAAACTGCTCTAAAGTTCAAAATCTCCTACTTACGAACCCATTTTCGGTTATGATTTCATTGAATAATGAGGCAAATTAAATTATTTATAAAATGATCGAAAAAAAAAAATATTTATGCCTGAACATCCACAAAATAAAATAAAAGGCACTTTTTGGCCATGTTTTTTTCTTGCATAAATCAAAACAGGCGGGTTGTTATTGATGGCGGCTTAATTTAAAATATTACACTACGTAGTGCATCGTCGGGTAAGTCCTTTAAACTTCGACAGCGTTGAATAGACATATGTTCCACAGCAAAGTTAGCGATTATATATATATTAAAAGAAATGCGATTTAAAATCTACAGAGCAATATATTATTTCTTCATTACACAGAAAAAGTTGAAACTCATTGTTAAATATTCAGCAGAAATCCGATTATACGATGATAAGGGGAGTTCCTTCAACTGTAAGATTGATTGTTTCATCCGCAAGGCTCTAAGAAAAGTGCTGCATAATTCTGTTAGTTACGGTAGGATTAAATTCAACCACGGGTTACTTTCTAACAGCAGTATCAGATAATCAGAAAGTCATAGTTAATCCTCAACCGTGGTTTAAAGCTACACGAAAACTGTTGTATAAACTGGTATAAAAGGTTAGGTTTAATTCAACCGTTAGTTAAATTTATGGATTACCGTTATGTAATCGGCCGGCTAGGGTTAACCTTATACAGATATAGAGCGGAGGCATCTTCGTTAACCGTTAGCTGAAGTTAACAGTAAATATAAATAACGAATAGCGTCATGGCTTTTCGGATTAGTTGGTAGAGCTCGCGTGCCAAATGATAACTGACTGCTTCCCAAAACCACTGTGCTATACGAATACGAAAGACATCCAGATCCTAAACCTGCAAGGAGGAAAACCTAAAGAGAACGTGTATGGTATAATATATATTCGATTCATTTTGTCTCCGACAGCCGGTAAACAACCCACATTCTGCATGGTGACCGGGTAAATCATCAAAATGATAATTCATCATATCTTTAAAAAGTTATATAAAGTCATGGAAAGTGATGAAACAAAAACTTTATTAACTGGGTTAAGTGGGTTAGGTTAGGTTCTGCATGGGGGCTATTCTTAAGAGATAGACATATACCATCACGGACTTTTCTGTAGACCTTTTCAAGATATACAATTCCGTAGTGCATTATTTGAGGTATCTCATAATGTTTATTACGAATTGATTACAAAATATCGACATTTATATACATGGATTATATATATTTAAATATAAATCTTCCGGAAGAAATTCTCTAAATGATAGTGAAAACTCTATCAAAAACCGTTGCGTAGTTTAGAAGAACTAAGCGCTCAAACAGTCAGACGCGGATAGCGACTTTATTTTTTACTATTTAGAGATATTATTTACATTTGGATTAAAAAAGTAATTTTCAGTTTTGTTGTGTATTTTGGCCTAAAATCCAAATTTATGTGGATTATTTATATTATATTTATTTTAAAAGGGCCGCGCAGCCTTTAGTGGATAAGTACCTACCTTTTTTGTAAATTCCACCTTGGCTTTGAGCTTATGAGCATATCGCTGTTTGTTTCCTTTTTTGTTTTTCTTGTTTGTTCTACTTAACCTCCCCTTTTCAATGTTTGTGTGTGAAACTTATAATTTTAATATCAAAATACCAAAAAAATTGTAGCTATTAACTCCCACCTATGTATTTAAGTTCCTCCCGTCCTACAACGAGTTTTGTAACTCATCGGGATTGATCTAGCAAGAAATAAATTTTAAAAACGTGCAAACAATAATTATAATATTTATTGATGGATATCGAAATATAACTTGCAAATTTGTTACTTGTCAAAAATTAAATCAATGGAAAAAAGCGTTTATTTAAATTTGCACGTCAAGAAAATGTTCATTCATCGTTTATCTGTATCTGTACGTTCTGCAACGGTTCTAAAAGCACGATGGGGCAACTTTACAGTGTGATTTCGACCGTGGAAGCATCTCAGCGTAGCAGAAGAATGAAAGGATCTATAAAGGAATCCGCCACACAATACAATGCAGGGGGGTTACATTACCCGCTGCAGAGCGCCAGTACCTACTGCCAGTATTAGGCTAGTACCTACATAACTAGTACAATGGGCAGATGCCAGTCGCGGAGTCAACGGCCGGAGAATGGTATTTTTCTACTCTGGCAACAAGACAATACATTGCACGACTTGTACATATACTAGATTTGAATATTTTAATGAAATGGCAGTGAAAATTACAAGGGGAAAAAGGGGCCAGCAACAAAATGAAGAACATACTGTCAACTAAGCACGTACAGTATTTATTGATTAATGTCTCCAAAAAACGGTTATACACCTATATGTTGCGGAGAAGATCACACATTTAAGGTACATGTAAGTATAAAAGGCCATGAGGGCACAGTTTTACTATATTGTGACTTTTGTCAAAAGAGAGTTGATGAACAGTTTGTAAGTGACGTTGAACATGTCGATGGTCAATGCAGAATCGTTAAGCAGTTGAGTCGCTATGTCGATTGGCGTGTTCTGATAGGCAGAAGTACTCGCTTGCGGAGTATGAAAAAGTGCACGGGTATACTTGTTAGAGACATATAAGTTAACCTCTTTTAACATAAGGGGATTAACATAGTTAATTAGTCCTCTTTTAACATAGTTCCAGTGATAAGTTTAAAAAATGTGTAAAAATATTTATTTATTTGTTTGCTTTTATCTTTAATGGCGATTAAATCGGGGGTATTTTTTAACGTGTTTCAGAAAAGGATAGTATTATGACTGTACCAATTACTTGCTCCGGCTCCCAGAATAGGGGAACTACGGCACCCCTAATGAAGATAGAATAAAGAAAAGCCTAAATGGTGTAATAAGCAGAAAAGCCCAATCATGATCAATTATTAGCTAATTGGGTGGGGATACGAGGTTAAGCGATATTTTCATTATGGTGTTATTAACCCCAACGGAAAAGAACTGGGATTTTTTTATTTATATTTTATACAGTCAGATAATATACAGGACCATACTTACTTGGGAGGTCACTTGAGATTAGCACTGTTTATTGTTTATTAGAGAAACTTGGATACGTTCGCACGCAGAGGAAACAATTGGAACATATGTAATTGGAAATGCCACTATTAATTCCGGTATTTATTTCAATAATATATATTTATGTTGTCATATGAGTGTTAGGAGAGGAATAGCGAATTTTATGTTTGGCGGCACAATAGTACAAGGATTTTATAAGAATTTATCATAGGAATCGTCCCTCGGCATGACACATATTTCGAATAATGTAAATAAAATTAAGAAAAGTGTAGTTTGGATGTATTTATAGGAAATACAAGAATGCTAATCTCAGGCAGGTATATTTAATTTAAGGATATGAGAGCCTAAAAAGGTAAGTTTTTAGTTTCGAACCGAATTCTGTTGGACTTGTTATGCATCTTGGTTTTGGAGGGAGTTTATTCCAAGCTTTCGGGACCACATACTTCGAAAGCACGATCTCCAAACTTAGTATTTGGCTTACGCTTATGTTGCATCAGTCTGCCTATAGTTGACGACGTTGCTGATCTAAGAGTTGATCATCCAATAAACGGTTCCCAGGGCAGCGGTACCCAAACCCGCCTCCCAAATTTAAAACTATCGATTTTATCCTATGCATCGGATTGAAGATGACCGTAACCGTCTGAAACCGGTCCGGCTTACTAAAAAAAAAGATGGACAAACAATACTATAATTATTGATTGAAATCATTGAAAACTTATTTTTTTGGTAATTAACTACTATTAATTTGTGCTTCTCTTTAATTGAACTAGCATTATTCGGCTCTGAAAGTTGTTTCAAACGATAAACGTAATATGCGAACAATAATAAGCATGATTCATGAGCTTTAATAAAATCGACCATAATATATTTAAATATAAGGTTAGGTTAGGTTACACAAATGCGTATTACACAATGTTTTTTTTCACTCAAGAGAGATACATATTGTCCACAACGCAACCTGTGATGTGGAGCACATTTTTAATGTGTAAATTGATTCAGCACAGTGGAAAACCTGGAAAATAATACTATAAAAACAATTAAAAATATAAAAGCAAACCCAGTAAAATAAGTGTTATAAATACAACATAACAAGACCATTTTCTTTTGAACATAAATATATTTACCCACTTCAAAAAATAATGCACGCCAAGTAATGTGATAACAGCAGAATGTAAATAATAATCACAACTGTATTTCCATTGTTACTAATAAATAGCACAAGAGGAAAATGCTTTTGTTTAAATCATAAAAAATCAAATGCAATGAACATGGTGTTTTCTCTGTCAAAGCGAAGGTTCACGTTCACCAAATCAAACAGAAAATAATTAATTAATTACAAACTTCTTGGTGGTTTAATTTCCGGATGATTATTTTTACCAGGAAAAAACACGTGATGCAAAGGTATTCATTCAGTACATAGTAAACAAGGCGAAATAGTTGTTTTTTTTTTGTTATTCGATTACCGTTAATCAACCTAAGCATTCTTTGCAAAAAGTGACTTTATAAGGAATTTTATCGTCTATGATAACGAAAGTAAATGAAGAAACACGCTGAATTATATATTTTTCTAATTATCTATCATTAAAAACATTAATTTGTTTATTTTAGTTTTAAATTTTACGAGATATAAAGAATTACATAAGACACGGCGGCGTTAGAAATTCTTTAATAAAATTTATTAACCCCTCCGAAAATCGCCATGTAAGCACTTTAACTGTCTTTAACGAAATGACATTTTACGAAAACTTTTTGTTATTACCGCTTCACAATTAAAGCTCTATAAATGAAACATTTCTGAACGTAGCCGAATAGTAAAAACTGTTTTAGAAAAGTTACAAAATAAGCTTTCAAATTATTATATTACAAATAAATATTAGCATTTTTAAATATTAAAATTTAGAACGCAAACATTAAAAATAGGTTAAAAATGACTCACGTCATGTTTTTAGGTGAAAATGGTACTAAAATCACAGATTATGTAAACAAAAATATTTATTCTATTGTATATATGTGTAATAAACACTTTTATCACCTCATTTTTTTATCATTTCATAAAAATATTTTATAAAAATTTAATATGTGAAGCGCGCGGCGCTACCGGCAGACATTTTGCGCGGGTAAAAATGTTGTGTCAATTATGCGACTGTCAGCAGATTCCTGTTTTGTATTTCCATAGACAACTTGGTAGTGATGTGTAGCTTGATCTATAATCGACCTTTTAGTTTTTGTTTGAGGGATGTAACTAAAATAATAACGGAGTAAGAACGATTTCTATGGAGAGACACGCGTTGACGTGTAAACACGCTTATTGTACTTGACTGCTATCGTTATTTTATCGTGTATATCTGTTTACGTTGCTGACCGGTTAATGATGTTCCAATATAAACTTACAACTAATATACAGGATTTTCCAATAAGAGGTGTTATTTTGAATAGCCCGCTATTTCGGTAGATGCTACTTTTGAAGCTGTCATTTTTTGACATTTGACAAGTAGAAACTACGCCATTAATAAAAATGGAACGATACACGCTTCAACAACGCATTGAAATGATTAAAATTCACTTGAGCGAATCAAATGCAAATCATCTTGAGTGATCAGGCCCATTTCCACCTCGGTGGCTTCGTCAACAAGCAAAATTGTCGCATCTGGGGCACGGAAAACCCAAGAGTTATTGTTGAAAAGCCTCTCTATCCTCAACGTGTGACTGTTTGGTGCGGTTTATGGTCTGGCGGAGTCATTGGAACTTACTTTTTCGAAAATGAGGCTGGAGCAACAGTTACGGTGAATGGATCGTTATCGAGAGATTAATGATTTTTTATGGCCGGAATTGCATGGTATTGATCTGGACAACGTTTACTTTCAACAAGACGGCGCGACGTGTCACACAAGCAACGAAACCATTGATCTTTTACGATTGAATATCAAAATAACACCTCTTATTGGAAAACCCTGTAGTTTTATTAAGGCTATCCAAAATATCACCGGCCGAAACGTTTAAAACCAAGTGGTTAATATTGAATATTCGAAGATTCTACACTAAAATGCGATGTAACTAGATATACAAGTGGATAAAGTCAGGTGTTACGATGCGGATACTGTGCACTGAACAGTGCAGTAACTTATTTGAATACACTTGAACTCCGGCGAGGCTCGTGTCGAGTGGGAAGTGCGATCGCCTACGGATATACAGGTCTCGGGTTCACTGCCGTGTAATATCATTGAATGTGCAAATTACTCGCAAATACATCAAAGGCCATAAATAAATAGATATATAGCATCGTTTAATAAAACCAGGCAAGGCGAGCATTATATAAAAACTAGTTGAAGTCCCCGGCATTGCCCGGGCTTTTTTCGAAATAAGATGTAGACAGTAAAAATTTTCCTCTCATTTTGAATGAAAAGTGTCAAAATTTTATGATGAAGTATCAAAATTCTGCTTTAAGGGAGGAAAAAGGGTATTGGGGTGGTTTTGCGAAATCTCATTTAGACAGTTACTTTATTTGAAGGTCAAGTGTGCACGATTTCACCAAACTCGGAATAAAACTGTAGATTTATTTAAAAAAAAACCATACACTATTTTTATAGATGCATAGAAGGTTTGTTATTGAATACTAGCTGTACCCCGCCACGCTTAGCACTGTGGCTCTGTCTGTCTGTGCAGATTGTTGCTTTTATGTGCAACAGATGGCGCTGTTTTTCAAAGAACATGACATCTATATAATATATGTATATAAATTGAATGCAAAGTTGTGTTCAAATTTCAAAGCAATCGATGAAGAACTTTCGGAGATTTAAAATTTTGAAGAAACGTACATTTAAATTTTTATTTATATGTACAGGGTGTATCGGCACTAACCCGACAAACTTTAACCAGCTATTCCTTAGCACATTTGGAGTAAAAAATGTTATGGGCACTTTGCTGTCCGGTAGCATTTTTTTAAAAATTAAAAACAAAAAAAATAAAAATTTCCACACTACATCACTGTCATTGGCAATGCGTTTCGTGTTCAACAGCTGTTATAAGCAAGTATGTCAAAAAGCGTCTTCGCTCTTTCGCACACACTAAATAATAATAGTTAAAAATGAGACGAATGGTGCCGTGCCATTTCGTTGTGATTGTAAAGGTGCGCCAATATAGGTACACACGTGCATTATTCAACGGAATTCGAATAAAATATTTGCCAGATGGGTTTTCAAACTTTGACAAAGGATAAAACAGTGGTGACATGTGATGAAAATATGAATAGTAAATTTTTTATTAAAAAAAAACGTTACCGGACAGCAAAGTGCTCATAAGATTTTTTACTCCAAATATGCTAAGGAATAGCTGGTTAAAGTTTGTCGGGTACGTGCCGATACACCCTGTATAGATTGAAAGTAATTTTGTCAGATTATGTATATGGGGGTATATTCCAAGAGTGTAGACGTGGGCCTCATATTTTGATAAAAGCTCTGACCCCTAAATTTAGTAAACTTCATACATCATTCGTGTAGCGCAGTTTTACGTTATTTCACTTCAAGTGGGCTTTACTACAACAATACTTAAAATACTCAATCAGTCTGCTAGACGCATCACCCTTGGGCGACCTGAACATGTTGAATAAGACTTGTTTTTCTGGGAGAAATTAGTCAACGTCTAAGTCCTTTCGACCTGTTTGTAAACAAGTAAATTTAATCTCTATTTTGATAGACGAAAAAGAGAACTTTATCCTAGTTTACGGTGGTTGATACCGTTGTTTTATTGTGTCTGAAAGACAAAACAGCTGACAAGAGAAAAAATACAATAACATCGCATAAACAATAGAGCGTTTAGGCCGGAAACAATAACATATTCAAGGAACCATAATTATTGCTGAAAGTAAAAGTTGACTTTAATTTCCTAGAGCCTCAAAGAACTGCATTGTCATCGACTCAATAAATACCTACACTAACGTTTTTTATTAAATTTGATCAATCGTCTATTCCACTGTTGTAAAAAAAGGTTAAATTTCCGCTAACTGTCGTCCATTCTTTCACTGTCGATTACGCGTCTATGAATAAGTTGAAACCCGTGAGCAAATTGGTCGACAACATAAAAAGGCGTATGTTTTTATACCTGAATGTGACTAATGAAGAGGTACTGTGCCCAAGGCCGACGAGATGCATGACGCGCGATGGAAAGGTGACCTCAGAGGAATGTCGAACAACAAACATCTCGGGAGAGAGAAGAGAAGCCTTGGACAACGAACAATTCGCGAGAATCCTCAAAAGTCCAAATAACCTTTAGTTTGAGGAATTAAAGTGCGAATCATTTTGGCATTGGATGATCGCTTGTATAAAGTCTGCCATTCGGCGGCGTTCGGTGGTGACTAAAGGGAAAAGCGGCCGTGATTTTCGATGTGTAATTAAAATAGACAAAACATCAACGATCTATATATACCCTTTTGATCCCTTTGATCTTACAGATTGATTGTTATATTTTTCACATCAACATACTATACAGCATAAAAACTGTGTGATGAATAAATGAAACTCTCAAGCAATGCATAGATTATTAAGAAACAAACAATAATAATTTCAAGAAAAATAAAATAACCCTTTAACTGTCAGTAAGAGCATTGTAAAAAGGACGGCTCTTAGAAAACTCATTCCAATATCTTATGATTATCATAAAAGATAATGTCCTCGTCACAGGCCTAGGAGTATAGCGTATCAAGTCGCCTCCCCTAGCTGCGGAATGTGACGTGGCAACAAGTTTATTTTACAGCCAGTCGGCAACCGGCAACATGACCTTCCCATGTTGCTCGGGACCGTTGTTATGCGGTTGCAATGCCGCCGAGTGGGAGGAATATTGCCGAGATCATGATAAAGAGATTAATTATTTCAAAACAAAAAATGATCAAATTAATACTAAAAAATATCTTTATCATAAGTTACTTTAAAACTAAACGTTATTGCTCTATCCATCAAAAGAAAATGTTAAAAGCTTTAATGTTTTCAGTATTATAAAACTGAGTACTTTATTGACCAACACGCCTACACTTCAAGGACGAAAACCTTAAATCTACAGATGGCCAGAAAAAGAATAATGTTCATGCTACAAAACTATACAATCTCTTATACTATACTCTTCTAAATGAAATTGAAACACCATAGAGTTTGAAAACGACATCAAAATATGGCTAACTAAACATGAAGAAGAGGAAATCATTAAAATTATGAAGGAACATAAACACAACTTACAATCAACAAACATGAAGATTTTTATTTTATTTTGTAGAAATCAACATTTAATTACGTAACACACAAGTACAGACGACAACAACAAAAGCTTAATTACAAAAAGTACGTACTGGGTAGCAACTAGATTACGTAAAACGATCTGTACGAATTTCCGTGAGGACCACATTTCATCAAACTTCGTAAATAAGATAATAAAACCACAAAGCTTACCCAGAAAAAAAGATTAGTCTGTAATAAATAATAAATCTTTTTTGGCCCAGTTCAGTGAGACTATGGCATATTGAAAGAATGCTGTTAAACTGACGCAGATTTAGCCAACTCAAGCAATGTTCTGATTTCACCCAAGGAACCTGACTGCTTTGCCACGGAGGTCGTAAATAACAACAATTCTAACATTTACATTTCTATAAATATGTACGTTATTAGTTTTTGATTATCCCTGCTTACTCAGCGTTCCATAGCAACACAGAAAACAAAACTGAAATACATAGCTAAAAGGAGAGCAGATACGCCTACGTCAACGAGAAAAGACCTTACTAGTACAGTAGTGGGTAGGTACAGTAAACAAACAGCGGAGATCACAGTGATGAGTGATGTTATATACGATACTTTTTTTCAGAGAGTTTCCATACGGGTCCTTTTCGTACTTAAGGGGACGGTATCAAATCTCGACTTCAGTACAGTTAGGTATTATTGCTACTTGTAAATGAATCGGTCGGCCGCTAGAACACCTGCGTCTTTTGAGTAGATAGGGGGATGATTGACACGGTTTTGATAAAATACGAAATAAAAATACACGTGCTTTATAAAATTTATATTTATTTACTAAATAATGGATACAACTTGACAGAATAAAAATCATACTAGCAAAATAATGGATATACAGTCACATCTTTTACGCCCTGGACCTTTTTTGACGTCTCAGTTTTTTACTCAAAGTCACATAGAATCTAATCGTGTTTTGACTTGGAAAACATTTTTGGTTCATAAATTTGATTGTATGGTTTGTGTAATGACAATAACTGTTTTTTTTTTAATATAATATTACCAGAAAGCAATGGGTGTGAAAAAAAGGGAAAACGTAAAATTTACGACAAATATTTTTTGATTACATATTTAGTGCGATAGAAATGGAAAAAAGTTTATTTGTAAATCATGAATGTAATTTGAAAATTTATTTCAATGTTTTTTTCGTACTCGGGAAAGAATATATTTTACAATTTTAACTTAGATATACAAAAAAGTAGAATGAAGTACATAAACTAAGAAAAAAACACAGTCTAAGATAGATATAAAGAAGTTGATAAAAATTGATATAAAATTATCTAAATGTCTTGGTTAAAAATACTTTTTTCATGTTTTTAGCATAATATCCTCGAAAAGTGCCAAAACTTTGGCTTTCTTTGTGGTTAAGGCTATTAAAAAAGTTTTTTGTACATTTTATAAAATACACTATAATTCTTACTATGTATGTTACCGGTAATATATTATTTTATATTTATTTTCTCTCTCTCTCATATAATAATATTTATATATATTTTTTTTTTAATAATTTATTTATAATACTACTACCCGGAATTAGCCATCAACGAAATTCAGTGCATTTATCAATGGATCTGATAGAAATTGTTCCCAATCTTAGCGACAGTTTGAAAGGAATCGGTAGAATCGTTGAAAGCACCTTCACACTAGTCTCGCAAAGTCCATCTCCAAACTCCGTAATCCAGATTTTGCATCAAATCGGCAGAAAACTCAAGAAATTCAAGCTGGATGCTGAAGTTATGACGTTAGATCCGAGTTCAATGCACATCCAAACTCCTTAATCCCGATTTTGAACCAAATCAGTAGAAAACTCCAGAAATTCAAAATGGATGCCAACATTATGTTTTTTGACGTTAGATCCGAGTTCAATGCACATCCAAACTCCCTAATCCCGATTTTGAACTAAATCGGCAGAGAACTGCAGAAATCCAAGATGGATGCTGAAATTATGCATTTTGACATTAGATCCGAGTTCAATGCACATCTAAACTCCCTAATCCCGATTTTGAACTAAATCGGTAGGGAACTGAAGAAATCCAAGATGGATGCTGAAATTATGCATTTTGACATTAGATCCGAGTTCAGTGCACATCCAAACTCCCTAATCCCGATTTTGAACCAAATCAGTAGAAAACTCTAGAAATTCAAAATGGATGCCAACATTATGTTTTTTGACGTTAGATCCGAGTTCAATGCACATCCAAACTCCCTAATCCAGATTTTGAACTAAATCGGCAGAGAACTGCAGAAATCCAAGATGGATGCTGAAATTATGCATTTTGACATTAGATCCGAGTTCAATGCACATCTAAACTCCCTAATCCCGATTTTGAACTAAATCGGTAGGGAACTGAAGAAATCCAAGATGGATGCTGAAATTATGCATTTTGACATTAGATCCGAGTTCAGTGCACATCCAAACTCCCTAATCCCGATTTTGAACTAAATCGGTAGAGAACTGGAGAAATTGATTGATGCCGAAATAATGCATTTTGAAATTAGATCCGAGTTCAAGCCACCACCTACTCCGTTTTACCGACTTCGATAAAAGTCGGTAAAAATTTGTAGAAAACGTGTCCATCGGAATGATGTATTTTGACAAAACTTATTCTTCTTTTCCTCCAGTGGAGCGGTCTCTTTCGGCGCTGTACGCGCGAGTCCCTTTATTATTTCCCATTTATGTGCCCCTTTATTATTTACGTATTGGTACCTGAAAAGGGTAAAAAAAGTTGAGACCGTAAAACAAGTTTCAAATTATATATTACAAAATAAATAATATTTATTTTCCACTTACCCCTTGGCTATAGCACCAATCTCCTCTGGATTCCTATTAGAAATTTGAAAGTTGGCCGAGGACTGGAGAATAAACAAAACAAGCGTGCTCTCACTTCCGAATTCACCTCGAGACTGACAGTGACTAGCGGTGTTCGGTCAAGCCATGGACAATGATTTCATCCATAGGATTTTGTATGACGGAAAATAATTGAAATATTCGGGAAGTTTAATTGAATCACAACAAAAATCCATATATCTTAAAGTGTTTTTTATTTATTTAAAATGACCTGTATCATATTTACTTTGAGATGACCGATGGATTTAAAAAAAAAATCTCTCTGATAGGAGCTATTCTGCTTCCAGCGAAGGCATTTTTGAAGTTTTACGTAAAGTTGCAATGTGTATTTCATATAGAATAAAAAAGTTTACGATAAAAAAAGTTCATTCACTGGTAACATAAGACATTTTTCTAACTACCCCTATAGAATTTTTAGATAAATTATTAGTGGTATTCCTTTTACTAGGTAAATACAAAGTGATGTTTAGCGCTATTTATGATACTTCCCCCTTTATGACGTACATTATTTGACATTAATTCTGTCGCCTGGCATTGTTTTATGTAACTATATTAATAAGAGGAAATTTGCATGTTTATTTAGGATGGGTTGTTTCACAGAATTTGAACAATTTCAAAATTGATTTTCTTATACTGATTTATTAATGTGGAAATTCTAAATATACAATTGTAAATGTTCTCCAAAATGCCCTGGAAAGAATCTCAGACTTGTGATGTCCCGAAAGAAACCATTCATCTGTTCAATTACTAATGTTATCCAAATTGACCCTGGTAATAAATTACATCTTTGCGATTCTTTCAAGGATAAAGAAACCATCCTGTCACTTCGAATGCAATCAACAATATTCTCAAAATTTGTTTTGACAGCAACGCCATTCCATTTTAAGAATATTATGTAGTAAATAGACAATTTGGCTGTCCTGAAACGGGAATCCTTCCCAGTTGGACAGACAAAGGTTTATTTTGTTTTGTATTGTTTGTAATTTATATATATCTATATAAAATAAAATAAAAAATAAAGTTCTGTAATGGTTTTATCCAAGTTCTGTTATTATTTCAGTTTTGTGAAACAACTGGCCAATAATTAAATATTATTGGCCAATGAATTCATTCGTTAAGGACTGCAATCCCGTTTTTACCCGATTTACCAATAATTTGAAGAGATTCTATAAATTAGCAATACTCATTTTTCTCCGTGCATTTTAAGCATACACACTAGTGCGTGCGAAACTTAATGTCATGTTTTCATTTGCGGACCGGATTGGTAGCCGAACCACGAATTACGGAAAAGGAACGAAGCAACTGCAAGCGGCGTTTCGCGCCATTTGCGGTTGCTTCGTTTCTTTCCCAAAAATTGAGGTTCAGCTCGCGTATGTATACGTAGTATTAAACATGCGGCTTATCGGTGGTTGTAAACATATCAGGGAGAGTGGAGGCAATATTACTCCACCGAGGGAAATACACGATACGTATGCCACCATGTCCTACATGCCCGTACCTATCTTACCCAGCTATAAACCTATATGACTTTTATTGGAAGCTGTACTGCTTCGATAAGGCAAAAAGATAAATAACCACAAAAAGTAACGAGTTTATTGTATGCAATATTAAAACCGGTATTTTTTTATATAAACTCCACACAGGAGGCCACGAGGGAAATTATTTCCCTAGGGGCAGCGGCCGTATCTGAGGATGTTTCTGAAGGGTATTTTTTAGGAAAGGAAGAAACGCAGAAGCTGGCAATTTTTTACAGCCGGGCTGTTGAATACAAGAACGAGTCGTAGAAGCGATCCGTTTAGAGCAGGGGTCTCCAAACTACGGCCCGCGGGCCGTATCCGGCCCGCCAGTGTCTTCCATCCGGCCCGCGACATCTTATGACCAGTGTCATCAAGGACCCGCGACAGCTAATGGCTAAGACCTTGCTCAGAAGGGGCGAAAACTCCGCGAATTTTTAAATAAATATGCTCGTTGGCGAGGTACTTGGCACCAATACATTGCGTCCACAAGTATCACGCGAATATATCAAGAGGATTTTTGTTATCTAAAGCTATATTTTCATCCCTGAAAATTCTATTGTCTACCCCCCCCCCTCCCTAGGACAGAATATATGGGTGTCTAGAAATTAAAACGGTTTTGGCCCTCCGAACTCACTGGAGTAGTCAATGTGGCCCTCCAGCTGAAAAGTTTGGAGACCCCTGGTTTAGAGGAAGCTACAAGCCAAAAATGTGTATATTCTTGGTATACCTTATATCGTAGGTAATGGACATTAAAATCGCTTGACAAACGGAGTCTAGAAACGTTCGATTTCAAGCAAAAAAAAAAAGTTTTTATTTATTTTTTAAATAATTTTATAAGGAAGCAAAAAAGTTGATCAAGTGAAACTGTCAAAGATAATCTTAGCTATAATACTGTATTTTTTAAAGTTGTTTCCTTTATGCGTTCATACATTTCTGTTGAAAAAATATTTTGTTAGTAGTTTGCATTTATATTTTTGAGTAATTTATTTTTTTATTTGTATTCTACTCCAGCGAAGCTATAGGAAAACCTTCAATTTATCTAAAGCATATTATTTGGTATTCATAATGTAAACCAATTCGTTATAAAGATTAATAAAAATAGTGTGTGTGTGTGTTTTTTTTTTAATTGCCGGCAACCCGGGCGTTTATTGCAATAACATAGTCAAAATTTGGCATTAAGCTTCGCCTTTAACGACAAATTGCAAAACTTTATTATAAACTAGCTGTACCCCGTGGCTCAGTCTGTATGTGTAGATAGAGGAACATTAACACGTGTGGCTTTTACGTCCAACAGATGGCGCTGTTTAAAAAAAAGCATGTTTGTCCAATAGATGGCTTTGTTTATTAAAAAAAAAACATGTTTTTGGTGACATCTATATAATATCTGAATATATAAAAATCATGTATCACTGTGTTCGTACACGCTAATCTCCGAGACCGCCCAACTGATTTCTATGAAATTTTGTGAATGTGTACGGTTGGTTCCAGCTTGAAATATAGGATAGTTTTGAACCCGATAGGTGGCGCTGTTGTCGAGAATTAAAATTTTCAACGTTTTTTTTCCAGATTTCTCATCCATACATACAACCACAAATTTTAACTTCCCTACATTGAAGGCGGAACGTGGCAGGACAACGTCTGCCCGGGCCCACTAGAAGGTATATAAAAACACGGATATTCGAATGCAACGTTGACGAAGCTTAATGGTAAATCACTATTATGATTAATCTTTATAACGAATTGGTGTACATTATGAATACCAAAAATATGTTTTAGATAAATTGAAGGCTTTCCTATCGTTTCACTTGAGTAGAATACAATAAAATAAAATTACACAATTAAAAATATAAATGTAAACTACTAAAAAAAATATTTTTTCAATAGAAATGTATGAATGCGTAAATGAAACAACTTTAAAAAAATACAGTATTATAGCTAAGATTATCTGTGACAGTTTCACTTGATTAACTTTTTTGCTTTCTTATAAAATTATTTACAAAATAAATAAGAACCAGTTTTGTGCTTGAAATCGAACGTTTCTAGACTCCGTTTGTCAAGCGATTTTAATGCCTATTACCTACAATATAAGTTATACCGAGAATATACACATTTTTGGCTTCTAGCTTCCTCTTAAAAACTTTCGAAGATTTTGAACAAACAAGATGGAAATTATGCGAGTAATTATTGTAAATAGTAGCGTTGATTTGGAAATTCAAAAACCTGAATTAAAAGGATTTGTTAAACAGAAGTGAGACTTTGATAGGCATATATTTCAGAGTGGAAGATACTACCAGTATCGCCCTGGTGTAAGACCACCATTCAGAATTGAAACGTTGCTCCAAATGGCTTTAGCCGTGTTTAGTGACTAGATCTGAATAGCCAGGTACTTCCCCACCTTCCTCTTTCCCTTCCCCACTTACCTTCCGCCTCACAACATCCCCCAATTGGGGATGCCATAGTCTCACTGGCTCCAGACGGGAGCAGTTGGGATTCTTGTGAGGTATTCACTATAAAAAAAAAAAATTAAAAAAAAATATTCACAAAAGTTAATAAGAAAAACGCGTACTGTTTCATATCGATTATCAAAATCAAGTTGTTTAAATTAACAGATAGGCCTATTAGCCATATTGCAAAGGCAGGATTTGGTCCTAATTATAAAACCCACCGAGAGCAGATAAAATAAATTAATGTTCGATTTCGTATCGCGTAATCGTTACTCACCGTGCATAAAAAACAAAGTTCCCACGGCTTACCCAGATATACGAAGAATAATTGATTACGTACGGTGGCGTACATTTTTTGCTCGTTATAGCCAAAAGCTTCGGTTATAATGTAATTGGTATACATGTGTAACAGATACTATGCAAATCAGAGAAAAAAATCACGTTACACGAAACCTAGGCAGGATTATAAATAAATTATTTTTGTTTCTAACTAGTAATAATGTGATATTAATAATAATTTTAATAATTTTATTTTGCAAACACATAATTGAAAAGTCACTGTGAAAAAAATTTAGGCAGAAGCCTAGAAAAATTATATAAGCTCTTCTATAACAATTGTTAACGTAAGCTTTATGTCGGTTTCTTGAAATTCATAATTGGTTTTTGGAAGTTTAAAATCCTCATTCAATTTCTCGTTGGGAAGCCATTAATTTAAAAAGAAATGAAACATAACATTTTTACCCCTATTAAATTTAAACTCTGGAAGCTTATCATTTTTTTCCACCACCTTCAGAAGGTGAAAAAGCTGTCGCGCATAGTAATAACAATTATAATAATTAAACGGTAGAACTTGTTTATAAACAGACATTTTTTTAAATAAATTGAATAGTAATATTATTGCATACATAAAAGAAAAAAACTAAAATTAGGTTAAAAATTTATATAGGTTAAATTATTTAATAATTTTTTTTTAAATTCGCGGAGCGCAGTATTTAAATTTTAAAATTTATATGTTTAGAAGTATATGTGGCATAGTTCAGCGTATGGATAAAGGGAGATATAAATACGTGCATAACACGAAAGAAAACTCGAGATAAACCGGGGTTGATTAGTTTACAATCTCTTCTCTCGGAGTTTGAAGTAAATTGGTTCTTTCATATTTAAAGGGAGCTACAGGGAACTACGCCTACAAATTTCAAACCACGTCGTAATAAAATGGTAAAATGAAAATATAAATAAACCGTTTTCAAGGGTAACGTTTTAAGTTTTCCCTCTTATTTGAAACCAACCGGAGTGTACTATATAATTCCATAGTTACGGGAAAAGGGTTGTAGAAATTAATATATATTATAAATTAAGAAAAAATAGGATGCACGAATTTAAGACCTTGACTTCATCTTCGTAACTTTCTCTTTCACACTCCCTTCAGTCTCACAACAACCCCAATTGGGGATGCCATAGTCACTAGCTCTGGACGGTAGGAACCAGTTGTGAATCTTACAATGTATTTAAAAAACGTAAACTAAGGGCCAGTTGTTTCACAGAATTAGAACAATTCATCAAATTTCAAAGTTTATTTTCAAGTTCTGTAAAGGTTCTGTTATTAGAGGATTATTGGCCGGCTGTTTCACATAACTGAAACGATAACAGAACTTGAATAAAACCTTCACAGAACTTGAATAACTTGAACTTTTACCTTTTAAATTTGATAAATTGTCCAAATTATGTGAACAACCGGTCCTTACTTTCAATAAAATATCCAGTTCTCGTTCGAATTTAGGTAAGCATTTTTATAAAAAAATTTAATAACAAAGCGGTTGAAAGACTTCCTTTTATTTCGATTTTCTATTAAATAGGGTTTCGAAAGAAAAACATATTTTAGGAGAAACTTATAGTTAGGCTCTTATAATTCGTTGTTGATTTCCTTATTTTCCAGGCGCTTCTACCTTAATTATTAACTGAAGTGAAAGTAGGAAATAATAATTGTTTGGCGTTATCAAAACTAAAAAGTTTTTACTATTAAAGCATGAATGGATTTAAAAGCAGAATGTCCAAAATTGACTGAAAGCGATAAATCATTCATCGGCAAAAAATATATAAGTCCTTTCGTACCTTTTGCCTGGTAAAAACGTGTTTTATAACAAATTCTACCAGTCAACCAGAATCCCACGCGGTATCGAATTATCGCCGGGCAGAACACCAAAGGGTAATAATATCAACAAGGAGAATAAATTGTACACTTTCCTCTTCTGGTGGCGGGATGGAACATTCAACCTGCCGCTGATGCCGCTCACCACCCACGCATTCAATTCGAATCACAAAATCAACATTTAACCCCTTGGACAATTTTAAGAGATATTCTTCACAGACAACAAACAACAGTAGTCTTTTCGGGAGATATATCTCCCAGCCTGACACGGTCTCATAAAAGTTATGGTATCGCATTTGGTATTAGGATGAGAAATATGATGTAAATGAAACAACATTTAGCATTTTAAAAATATTTGTCAAGGTTTGAAAATTTTTATGTAACTTTTATAACACGTGTTTTTTTAGTTTGATGTAAAGTTGTAAATATTATGCTGCCTATAAACAGGAGAAAATCAAGCCACGAATTATGGGAAAGAAACGAAGGAATTGCAAACCCCGTTAAACGTCGCTTGCGGTTGCTTCGCTTACGCAGCCTTATGCTATGTATAAACAGGACAAAATTTCCCCGAGCAGAGAATTATGGGTTTATACGCACCCTCACAGTACACGAAGAAAACATCGGTAAGCGACTTTAAAAACGTTACTTTTGTTTGCGTTCATTATTTTTAATATTGTTAATTGCATATGTCGATGTGTAATACTACATTTTGAAAGAGTCTTTCATCTGCTTTCGAGAAAAGCATTTTATTTTAAAATACGTTAAAAAAGCGAATTTAGCTGGAATCAAATGTAATGCGAAAATATTTTCCGTGGAATCTGTATTCTGATAGTTCTTAAGAAAGGTAGGTACATTACCTACAAAACTTACCAAATACCTATGCGAATGTAAAATACTTCAAAATATCATAAATTGATGAAAAGTTGGAAAAGAATGGAGGAAACTGTTCTTTTGCGGGTTGTTTCAGACTTGATCATCGGGATGGAAGCAGGTAAGTTGGGTTTGATATCTGTTCTTGACATGAGTGCGGCATTTGACACAGTAGATCATAGTATTTTACTAAATGTGCTTGAAACCGAATTTGGCGTTCGAGGTGATGCACTCCAATGGATGACATCGTACCTGTCTGGACGAGTAGCCTCAATAACTTTCAATAAATGTACATCACCTGAAACTCCCATAGAATTTGGAGTTCCCCAGGGTTCTGTCCTAGGCCCCATTCTCTTCATTCTCTATACGAATCGTCTTGAACGACGAATTCACTCAGCTGGCTTTGAATCACAAGGCTACGCAGATGATCGTTTGATTTTCAAGTTTTGTTCTCCGGTCGAAAAAGACGTCCTTAAAAACGAGGTGGTTAGCCTCATTAACACAATCTCAAGTTGGATGTCTGTCAATAAACTTAAACTAAATCCCACAAAGACAGAATTTATGTGGATAGCTTCCCCTGGAAGGCAAGCTCTCCTTGACTTCAGTCCAATCCGTATTCAGGATACGGATATAATCCCTTCTGCAGAAATAAAATTTCTAGGTTTCACTATGGACAATATTCTTTCTCTTGAATCGCAAATTTCAAAAGCTGTGAGTTCTGGTTTTTTCTATTTAAGGCAGATAAAATCAATCAGGAGATGCCTTCCCTCTGATGGAGCAAAGTCACTCATAAATTCGTTCGTCGTCTCACGTATGGACTATTGCAATAGTGCATATGCCGGCCTACCTCAGAAACAAATCAATAGAATCCAGTCAGCTTTTAATGCTGCGGCAAGAATGATTTTTGGTGAATCTCTAAGTATTGCCGTATAACCCCACTTCTAAGGGATCGCCTTCACTGGCTTCGATGCCCTGAAAGAATAGAGTTTAAGATCTGCTTAATAACCTTCAAAGCATTGCAAGGAATGGCGCCAGCATATATATCGGAACTATGTATCCGACAAAACTTAAGCAATAGACAGCTTACTCTAAGGTCAGCAGATCTAGATGTTAGTAATCGTCTAATCGAACTTTCTAGGTCAAATCGAGCTGTTTACTATGATCGTTCTTTTAGTGTAACAGGCCCTCTCATCTGGAATAGACTTCCCTCAGCTCTTACTAATCTCCAGAATTTGGCTGAATTTAAACGAGCTTTAAAAACAAAATTATTTAATAAATCTTACCATCTATAAATTTTAACTTCTTTTCAATATTTTATAATAAGCCATATTCTAAAACTTCCGGTAATTGTTTGGTTTCGGTTGTCTCCTTATTGTACCTTTTTAAAGTGTCTGCTCAGAAAATTCTCATTTCTGAGCACAAACTGCCTCCTGTTTTATGTTATGTTTTAGTTTTAATATTCGTGTTTTGTCCTGTCCTACTGTTATTGTTATTCTAAGTTTTGTCATCACTTTGTGTAAACAGTGTATTTAGTGTTATAATATTAGATCTGTGTTGGGTAAGGTACACTGTAGGAATAATTTTAAGATTGTTATACGAGTAGTTAAGCGCACTTGAAGTGAAATGACACTAAACTGCGCTATATAAATTCCATGTTATTATTATTATTATAATATCATTTCTACTAACCATCACGCCGTTTCCCCGCAGGGGTAGGCAGAGAGGACGTACCGCTAAACAACTCGGTCTTGGCACACACTTCTTGCCTCATTCACATTCATACATCGTCTCATACAAACTCTTCTATTATTCTGACTCTTGACATGGCCCGACTCGAGTATCTGATTCACTTGATCGTGCCATGTCTTCCTCGGGCGTCCCCGACTTCTGCTGCCATTCGCATTTGCATCATATATCCTCCTTACACTCCTATCTTCGCTCATTCGCTCTATATGCCCAAACCATCTAAGCGTCCCTTTCTTAATCTTACTCATTACGCTTACACCAGCCTTGCACTCTTTGCGGATCTCCACATTCCTCACACGATCAAACATGGTTTTATCACACATACGCCTCAGGGATCTCATTTTAACAGCATTTAATCTACTTTCATCCTTTCCTTGCCAGTTCCATGCCTCACTTCCATACATCAAGGTAGGTACCAGCACTCCGTTGTGGACTGCTAACTTCGCTTCCTTGGACAATTTTTTTGTTAGCGCCAACGGCGTTCAGTCCGAATGCAGGCGAATTACCTGCATTTACCCTTCTTTCAATATATCTGTCAGTCTTCCCATCTCTCTAGAACATACTTCCTAAATAAACAAACTCATCCACCTGCTCCAAGTATTCCTCATTCACAATTATATTGCACACTGTTTTCGTACTCTCTCTTTCAAACACCATTACTTTAGACTTACTTACATTCATCATTAACTCATTCTTCATGCATACTTCGTTGATCCTAGACAGGATATCATTTCTAGTGTTTTTGAAACCTGTTTTTGTTGTTTAAAACCGCGTTAATGACGGAGAATAAACCACGAATAGATCTCAACATCAAGTTGGTTATTATATTTAAAATGGTATGAAGAAATAAAAATAAGATTGAAGCTCATTTCGTAATAAGCGGTTATTATAATCCTATTTATTTTTATTTTTGGATTTACAAGGATAGGCAGTGTGAGTCAGCTTAACTGTTGAATTGGAAGTAGCATGAATCGAAGGTTCAGATTTTCTTTTATCAACGGCAAATATGATTAAATTAATTATCTTGGTACTCTCATCTGTCCGCTAATCCAATAATACGAATAATACATATAAAATAGTTGGCGTAGCGTATAATTCTCATAGTTGCAGCTAGCACGGGACCTGGCGCTCAGTGCGTATGGCCGGTCGTGTCCTACCTAATATCCATATTCTCAGGTCCTGTCACTGAGCATTCCACAGATATCATAAGTGTAATGTAACATAACCAAAGCTATTTGTTCACTCATATGGTTTCTTAAAAATCGTCGTATCTCCCTTACTGGCGTGGTGAGAAATATTAACGAAACGGTGTATGAAAACAAAGTTGGGAAAACTATTAAATTTTGTGAAATTTTTACAAATTATTTTTATATTTGACTACAAAAAAGAGAAGTCTAGTAAAATATATATTTTTAATCAGTAATTTTAGTTCAGTTTTTAGACGAAAAAACGTAAGGTAATAATAATATTTAAAAACGTATTTCATAAAACACATTTCAAAAACAGTTCAAGTTTTTGGATACATTCAGAAATAACACATTTTACTTATTTTTATTGCGAAGCGGAAATTCACACAAATTCTCCGACTTTCTCACAGCGTCTTTAACAAAATATAGCGGTCAATACGCCAGAGGCCTGAGGAGTTAAGTATAATGTAGCATAACCATTTATATATATCATATTATAACCATAGATATCATAAGTATAATGTAATATAACCATAGATAATATCATAAGTACAATGTAATGTAACCATAGACAATATCATAAGTACAATGTTACATAACCATAGATATCATAAGTATAACGTAAATCCTGTTTATATTACGTACGTAGTTTACGAGAATTGGACCTCTCAACGATTTTCGTAAATACATCAACTAAATTGTAAATACTTGAGGAATTTGCATAATTATTATTGTATCTTGTATTTACGCATGTAAATGGAAGATAATCATGATCATAAGCATTATGTAAATCTAACATCAGTGTTTTGTAGACAAATAATATTATAATACATTGTGATTAACATCTTACGAATCGGAAGCAGTCATTGCATAGCAATTATTAGCACACAACATGTCAGACAGCAGGGTTATTTATTTCACACGATAATAAGGTCTGATCCAGCGAATTTGATTTGAAAAAAAACAAATAATATCACTTCGTTTGCAGGGAAATGAAATCCATTACATTCTGAGGCATTTTATCGGGTAGGCGTAGACGTTTAAATTCAATTTGATGGATAGCAAAGAGATAGCGAGAGATGAAACGTAAACAATTTACAAAGGAAATGCCAAAAGATAAGAATTCTTCAACAGATATTTTCTGCTCGGATCGGTAGTTGAGAGGACAGGTATTTTTGTTTGGTTATTTGCCATCCACAAGCTCCGATAAAATATTTTAATTTTAAGAGTTTTAGGACGGGTTGTTTCACAGATTTTCAAATGTAACATTGTCATCAAATAACCATTCAGCGCCATTTTTTTTACATTTGAAAATCCGTTTCAGCTTTTGAACAAAATGTGATCAGCACAAAAGGACAATTTGATGACTGAAATTCTGCGAAATAACTCACTCTTAGTGGTTTTACTAACGAAGGAGATCTACTTCCATACGAAGATTAGTGAAATTGGATATTTGGGACTACGTACAGTATGTACAACTGGAGATAGTGGAAATCTTCATAGAGGCCCTTTATTACACAGGATTAGATGACCATTTTCTAATCAGGCTGTTGATTTGGCACATGCCATTTCCCAGGGTGACGGGTCAAGTAAGTATACGCACAGTAATAGCATAACATAGTAGCATCAATCATTAATTTATTTATTTATTTTCCCAAATTAACGAAACGTTAAAGTAAAAATAATAATAATAAGTGTTTATACATATTTTTTTTGTAACAAATAGATATAATGATATCCTCACTGGGATCTCCCGTGCTGAGGATTTCATTTACATATTATGTATAATTTAATTATAAGAAAATTAATATTACATCAAAGTTACATATGAATTTAATTATGAACATATATCATGTAGTATAATTTTTTTAAATAATAATAATACTTGCTCTATTGTTTGCGATCGACATGTGAACACTTATTCTCACTCAAAACTGAGTTTGTTTAGAATCAGAAAACGTGTCTTTTCTTTACGCGCCCTTTACAATAAGAGTTTAAATCCACAGCAGTGACTCAAAGGTTTTGGAATGTTCCCTCTAGATCCAGGCCTTTTCGTAATCCACTTGACCCACTCCACTCCGATAAGGTGTTTGTTCGGTCCCACTCCTCGGTCGACTCCAGTGGGTTACACTACATATTAATATTATAATAATATACTATATATATTTTCTAATACTTTTATGACAATGCTTTAAAGTGGCTATTAACACCATACTTACTTTCTAATACTTATGTCCGCAGCCTGTATGACTATAGCATACCCAATTAGTATATTGAAAGGAGTAGAAAAGTGAGGGTTTGGGAAGTACATGGCTATTCAATTAATGAATTAATCTAGAAAAAAATGTTCGAAGCCGAGTAATAACAAGCAGTATTACCTACTTGCAGAGGCGGCTCTAGGGATTCAGTCGTGGTAGGTCATTTGAAAAAAATGTGTGACTAATCTTTATTTGATATTGTGAAAAATGCCCATATATTATTAACTATATCAATTTGTTATAGAGTTTTAGAGTCGCGGACTCTAAATAAATATTATGTTAATATAATAAATTGGAAATAAATACACAATCCATGTACTTACGGCAAATTATTTTTAAGATATTAAGTTTTAATGTAGTTGTCCACAACATTAAAATAAATAAAATCAGTGTTTGATTCTATTTGACAATGATTTTTGACGTTTTTTGTTTTGTTTCATTCTAAATCGATAACAACATAAATAATTATTCTAATCCTTTCCCGAACTATGCAATTGAAAAACAACCATTGTTCCACACACTACAAGCGTGTAAAATGAAAAAACGACATTTGTTTATGTCACCATCTCTGTAAAACATATAATATTCACCGTGTTGTCTCCCCCACGGTCATGACCTAAGCGTCCCTAAACTTTCTTCGGAAGCTAATTTTTACTTCGACGAAAAATATAGTGCCATCTCGTTTATTCTATGGCGCGCGTAGGGACAGAAGATGCCAAATTGGACATTCTTTAAATTGACCCAGCGAATCGTGTGGACTTGTGAATGAAAGCTTCTATTAGAGACAACAGATGTCACTGCTAGTCACTCGCCGCCGCCGCTGTTTCGCGTTACATTTTAAATGTTTTGATGCACATAATTGATTATTATATTTATTATTGTTGTCTTATAATTTTGGGGGGTCAAACACCAATTGACCTAAGGGAAGAACCGCCACTGCCTACTTGTAAAAAACCTTGGCAGTTATTTTAAGTAAGAAAAACACCCACAAAGAAGAGACTTGGGTTGAAAAACGTCACTTAATTACGCCAAATAAAAATATATATATTTACACTTAATCAGGACATTAAAACATAATATGTTGGATGTTGCGTTATCGTAATCGCCACTCGAGTTTCTTGACAAAATGCCTTAGTTGGTTGCATGACTAAACGGAACACTTAAAAAGTGATGAAAAAACCAGCTTTAAAACATAACATAATTTTTCATCGCTTGTAATGAATATATCACTTTTAAATGTGTTCTGTTTTGTCAATGTTATGTGTTTGATTCAGTCCGGTTACCGTCCCAGTCCAAGATCAAGATACAAAACAGCGACAAAAAATCCTTTGAAATTAGCAAATAAGGAATGAATTTTGAAAGATTATGATTTGTGTACAATTTGCATACATTCATTATTATTTCTACTAGTCTAGAATAGACCTTTATCTTAGCGTCATGATCACCATTCTTCCATTACACTATGAAGGTCTCTTCTGTATTACGAATCCAAATAGAATTATTCAAAAGTAGAAAGCCACTTGGGACGGGTTGTTTCGGAGAATTTGAACAATTCATCAAATTTCAACGTTAATTTTCGGGTTCTGTGAAAGTCCTATTCAAGTTCTGTTATTATATCATTGTAGGCTAGTTGCTTGACAAAACTGAAATAAAAACAGAACTTGAAAAAATCATTCACAGAATTTGAAAATGAACTTTGAAATTTGATGAATTGTTCAAATTCTCCGAAACAACCCGTCCTTAGTAAAACAGCGGAGAGTCGAGCGACTTTACAGCAAAAACATATGACGAAAAGGTAGTTCTTTTTTATCTAGTGCCAACCTTTTGTGCAAATACAAAGGGTGTGTGTACATTAACTAGCACTAACAGAAAAGTCACGACGTTAACTATAATTTTACGATTCAGAAGGTAATAAAAGATTAATATCAGTGCAGTAAAATAACTCTTAACATCGCGCTTACTAGCTTTCAGTTAACATAAACAAAATATGATCGTGTTAAATTAACGAGTCCCTTTTCATTTAGGTGTGTTCCTCGTTCAGAATAATTAAATAACGAGTAATCGTTTTAATTACCTATCATAAACAACCGAAGATTAAAATGTTATATTGTAATACATGATACGGCATAGAGAGGAGATTAGTTAAATTGGCATAATCTAAACTGTAATATCCAAAGTATTTAAATAATCGAAAAGTATTTCTGAGAAAATATTATTTACCGTGTTTCTCGAATCGGTGGTTCAGTCGAATAAATTTGAAGCGATTATTGTTTAGACTTTGATGTCTGTCCATCACTATTATGGATGCTAAGAAGTAACATAGGCATCTGGTACCAAAATAAGAATATCGAGAGTAAAACATAAGCCGAATATAATATACGGCCTCCGTGGAAGAGCGGTAAGTTCTTTGGTTCTGTAAAAGGGTAGCGGGTTGAAAGCCTGGCAATGGACAAACTAAAATTTTTGCAAGTTACCATACGTTTCTTGAAACGGCTTTCTTTTTAATTTTTTGTGTGTTAATCATTTCTACAAATCTTTGGGGAATGTTGTGTGAAGGGTCATTTTAAGGAGAGGAAGGAGCAGAGGCGGCTCTAGGGATTCAGTCGTGGTAGGTCATTTGAAAAAAATGTGTGACTAATCTTTATTTGATATTGTGAAAAATGCCCATATATTATTAACTATATCAATTTGTTATAGAGTTTTAGAGTCGCGGACTCTAAATAAATATTATGTTAATATAATAAATTGGAAATAAATACACAATCCATGTACTTACGGCAAATTATTTTTAAGATATTAAGTTTTAATGTAGTTGTCCACAACATTAAAATAAATAAAATCAGTGTTTGATTCTATTTGACAATGATTTTTGACGTTTTTTGTTTTGTTTCATTCTAAATCGATAACAACATAAATAATTATTCTAATCCTTTCCCGAACTATGCAATTGAAAAACAACCATTGTTCCACACACTACAAGCGTGTAAAATGAAAAAACGACATTTGTTTATGTCACCATCTCTGTAAAACATATAATATTCACCGTGTTGTCTCCCCCACGGTCATGACCTAAGCGTCCCTAAACTTTCTTCGGAAGCTAATTTTTACTTCGACGAAAAATATAGTGCCATCTCGTTTATTCTATGGCGCGCGTAGGGACAGAAGATGCCAAATTGGACATTCTTTAAATTGACCCAGCGAATCGTGTGGACTTGTGAATGAAAGCTTCTATTAGAGACAACAGATGTCACTGCTAGTCACTCGCCGCCGCCGCTGTTTCGCGTTATATTTTAAATGTTTTGATGCACATAATTGATTATTATATTTATTATTGTTGTCTTATAATTTTGGGGGGTCAAACACCAATTGACCTAAGGGAAGAACCGCCACTGGGAAGGAGTGAATATGGGTTTTGAAGAGACCCATGTTGTTGGAGGGAGGTAACAAAGAGGGCGGCAAATGGTTCCACAGCCGAGATGTTGAACTTCTACGAGAATACGCACGCGTTTGGCATGCTTTCCAAAATGCGTGTAGGGAATAACATAAAAAATATAAACTTGATTAATTTGAGTGTGTAGTAGGTAAACAAAAATTTCCACACTAGAGCAAAGAATGCAGGAAAGGCTGCCAGCGTTATCGCCTTTTATCGCACCTCCTTATCGCTATCTACACGAGCCGGGCGTAGATTATAATCAATGTACAACCAACCGTAGAGGTGGGGATAGACAAATAGAGATACATATTATATACAATCAACCAGTTACTGCTACATCTTACATGGAATACCTAGGCTTTGAGAACTGGGGGTTTGTTAATCCAGGTCTTAAAGGGGATTGTTCCACGTAGGGTCATTTTACAATAGAACAAGTCGTAAAACGGATCCATCTCATGCTGCCGACATCATCAGCTACAGTGTTGTATCTACGCTCGCCGGGGTTATTTGCCCCCATCAACGAAGTGCGAAAATTAACTTTGCAAATTATAATAAAATACTTTTAAATTTAAGAATAATTTCTTCAGGTCAGCGTTCCTTTTAAGTATAATTAACATAAAATATAAGGAATAATAAATAAATAGGTATTAGGAACAGAATACTTAAGACTTTAAACAATTCAGAAAAAACTCAGTATGTTGTCATTGACAACGAGCCCCGTACGACAGCGAGCTGTAGAGTCCGGTTACAAAACGCATGCTGACATACTTTTAGTTCTGCGCCCGAATCACACGCGCAACCCCCATGTTCAAAAGTGAAACCACAAAACCTTGGAGACTATAATCACCTTCAATTCCAGCCAGTTAAATCAACGCCACTATTTTGAGCTCGCTAGGTATACGACATTTTCACAATACGCAGAAAAAAATGTGTTTAAACTCGGACAAACTTGAGTAGTAAAAATAGCAAGTAATAAAACAAGTCCTACCACCAGAGGCGGTTCCTTGGTATGTGCATTTGTGCTTTGCACTGCTTGTCTTCAGTTTTCACATAACTTGCAACGACATCTGTGTCCCAGTATCTTTCGTATATCATCGATATACGAAAGTACGCTGCAGTCATGATTCCCGTCAGGTCATTACTTCAGCTATCTTCTAGTACAAGACTCCCACGCAAGCGCAAACGAGTAGTGCATATTTTGTTATGCACAAGGCTTTTTTTTACCATACTACACGGGAACGGCATCGGACGGTGTAGAGATAGCGCGGTCCACCAAAACGGTGACATGAGCGAAACTGATTACGCTCATAACGGCAAATCACGAACAGATATATAACTCATCCCGCGCACTATCGACGCAAGCGCGAAGCGCCTTGAAAGCAACTGAATTTTGCACCACTGTAGTCATGCGTAAGCCAATGCGTCTGGAAGGAATTCGTTTAGGAATACTGATTTACAATGTTAGCGCTATAACATTCACACTCGTGCGCGGTAGATTTCAACGGTTTTGCGGTATTTTCAGCGATGAATTGCGTGTCCTTTACTATCGAGATGATTTGGCGAACGCAGAGGGAGCAGTGTTATTTATTCAATTATTTTACAAACTAAGTGGAGTGAACGAATTGCAGTACCCCCATTAATTAATTTGCTACACGAATATTAGTTACTAGATACATTTTATAAGTAAAATGGACTGCTGGCAAATTTAGTCACGAGCCGCCTTTGCCTATCACGATTGATTTATTTATAATGTATCTTCCAAGAAATAATCAAGTTTACCTCAAAAGGTTTCTACGAAACATAAATATAGTCACTGGTTATAAGTTTTAATTATTATAAGTCACTAGCTATTTATAAGTCTTATTAGTCTCAGTAATAAGTTGCTGGCTATAAATAAGTATTAGTTAATAAAAAATATGGGTATAGCTTCCTTGAGGTGATTTTTTACAAAAACGTCCAATAATAATAATAATAATAATTGGATAATTTGTAGAGCGCCGTTTTTGTGAAAAATCACCTCCATCATTATTATTTCATAATTCAGTACCTATCACTAAATCGAATAGCATATTGTACCAGTGACTGTAGCCGACACCCGCTGATAAAGAGGATTAATAAATGTGTCAACGTGCACCCACCGTCAGTTGTCAGTACTGTCGACTGTAATGTAACTATCACATTTTTTAAAATGTAAACTATGTCAACATGAAATCCTATCAAATTCAATTCTTACGACTGTTATTCGAGTCAACACGGTTGAAGTAGCGCACGCGTTTGGAATCACATTTTTAAATATTTACTAATACTCAACGTAAACCTTGAGCCTTTTATCATGTATTTAAATAGTCAATGTGTATAATATACATGTTTAAATATTTTCAAAGAAAGAAAGTTAATGTAAATTTATTTCACCATTTTTTTTCTTTGGGAAATTAATGTTTTGCGATCGACGACTAATTCAATAAAGTCGATTTAAACTGAATGACGATATATATGTAATTCAATCATTAATTTTAGAGGAAATATTTATAATTCAAGACTAGCAATACGAAGGTCGCGGGTTCAAATCTCGGCGTGAGTGAGTAAATTTTATTTGATTAATTTGTGTTCTTCAGCAATTTATTCATTTGAAATAACATATAGTATACTTGTGGCACGTTCCAGAGTAGATCAATAGTCTCAGTATCGCCCTGGTGACCACCATTCCAGAATTGAAAAATTGCTTGAAATGGCTTTAGCCGTGTTTGTTCTTCACGAACTTCCTCACTTTCCTCTTACCCATTTCCTTCCACTTCCCACTGCTTCAGCCTCACAACACGCCCCAATTGGGGATGCCATAATTTCAACTACTCCAGATGTTTGAGAGCAGTTGGGACTCTGGTGTGGGATTCTCACAACACAGTCACCTCAGACGAAAATTTGAAAACAAATTTAATGCAGAGGCTGTGCGATGGGCTGGTGCGATGGTGGATGATAACGAAGTAGATCAAGAATGGGACGCTTGGAGTGAATCGATATACAAATAAATGTAAAATAATTAACGATTAAGTACACTTTTTAATAACTACTATGATTGGCTGCATTGCGAAGTTCATTCCATGAATTATTCTTAAATATTATTGCGGTGTCATCGACGAAGGATATAAGTTTGCCATGTAGCGCTAAATTAAACATAAATGAAGAACAAAATGTGTCCTATGACAGTTCCCTGGGGGATTCCGAATTCTGAAGTCTCGGCTTTTCTTAATAAGTAATTTAATTCAAGGTGGTGATATTTCCGTGTTAGAACCAACAGAATTGTAACTAACATCTAAGTTATCACTGAGACAATAATAACTTTCGACCAAGTTAAAATACGATTTATTTTAGTAAAAAAATCTTCAGTATTTTGCTATGAGCTTACTAGCTATTCCGAAATTGATAACATTTCTGAAAAATAAGGTTAACATAGATTACGAATTATTTACGATTTCTTTTTGTTATTTGTGAATTCAAAATTTAAAAAAAAACATACATTTCAACCTCATGACATAAAACAATGTTAAACGAGTGCTAACCGATAATTTTTCGTAATATTCAAGAACAAATCCGATATCAGCAGAACGATATGACTGGGAAAATTTAATAAATGAACCGTGGCTTTACTTCACAGGTGGGCGTAATTAGGTAATTTTATTTATTTAGTAAAACGTCAGGTCAGCTAAGTTACCCAAATAAAGGTGGGAAAGGTCAGAAACCACCTACACTGTAACTGGATACAGAAAAACATGCAGAGATAATTTGATTAGATTGCTTTACAAGTAATTAGTGTTTCCATTCTAGTTCAGCTTCCAACATCTAGCAGCAGTTTGATAGCTACGTGATCGCATGTCATGGAAGTGCGGAAATTGTATAATGCGTTTTAATTGATAAATAACTTGCACAGGCGTCAGCGCTAATTACTATTTCTGCTGCCACCTTAGTAATACTTCTTCTATTTGTGGAATGCGTATTAAATAATGTAGCTCGGCCACTGTGTACAATAAATGGGAGGCGTTTGCTCACGTGTAGTCATTAAATATTTGCATAAACGTAATTTCCAACCAAATGGTTGACTACTAAAACTGGCAACACTGGAGTTTATAATTTAAAATTTATCTCATTTGTTTTTTTTTCTTTCTTTTAATTTGTTCGTAAAGCATCGTTCGCAAAGAAGGGAGGTTGTCAAGTGATACATAGGGCTATTGTAGAACGGGCCCTCTACATATCACCCAATTTGGTTGGTTTAACTGTTTTGTGTCAACCGTTAAGTGTTGCGTACAGACAAGGCGATCGCGATGGTTGGTTCAATTTAGTCAGTTGCTACTTTCTGGGAACAAACGCAGCATGCCTTATAAAAAAAAACAAAAAGACAAACGTGGGCAAAAAAATGGCTCATGGGACGAAAAAAAAATCAGTAACATGATGCAACAAAAATTAACTTTTTTACGCTTTTATTCGTTGCTTCATTTTCAATACATTTGAACTGCTCCAGAAGGATCACAATAGCTTAATTCCTGACATCTCTATCAGAGTAGGTATACCTTGCTTTTAGTATCCGCCAATCAAGTTAAATCCTTATATAATATCAAAAACTGCGTAAAAAAAGTCCTGTATTTTATTTATTTTTATTCGTTGAATGTATGCTCACCAACTACGCACGACGGCTTCCTAGGCAGACTGAGTAAAGTTGGTTCAATCGTTTTCAACCTCGCTACAGACGATTAACTTGGTTGGACGGTTGGGTGGTTGAATGGTGGTCGGATGATTCCCACGCCCCCATATCACATACGACACATGGAGATGAGGACACAAGGATCATCTCAACCGGGTTGATACAACCGCTGAACCAAATTGAATGGTATGTAGGGCCCATTTGTTAGATCTAAACCAACAACAGAGAAAGCAACGTAACACGAATCCATGAAGGCACACGTGCTTCATTTACATTCACACATCGTCTCATAAATACTGTTTACAGACTCTTGACACGAAAAACTTAAGAACTGGATAGTGCTAAATTTACTGAGGCGTCCCCGACTTCTTATAATAATAATTGGATGACTTGTATAGCGCCGTTTTTGTGCAAAATCACCTCAAGGGCGCTGTACAAACTTATAATACATTTCTACAGTGATCTATGTTATAACTTAACTATTTATGGAGAAAATATACAGTACAATACTTACCTGGTAGGTCACTTGAGATTAACACTTAATTAACATTATCTAATTGTTTATTGGCGAAATTTAGATACAGGATTTAGGACTTAATTGAAAAATTGAATATAACTGGACTTTCTCTTAGGAATGGTATATTTAATTTAAGGGTACGACAGCTTAAAAAGGTAAGTTTTTAGTTTAGACCTGAATTCTGTTGGACTTGTTATGGATCTTACTTCCGGAGGGAGTTTATTACAAGCCTTCGGCCCAGATACACCGAAAGCGCTATCACCAAACTTAGTATTTGGCTTGCGCTTAGGTTCTATTTAGAACACATTATCTACTATGGAAGTAATAATAATGAAAACATTTCAAATTCGTCCGACATGATTAAGGTATTCAGAAAGTTCTGTAATAGTGGCATAGAATGGATGAAATAGAGACATTTCCTGCCGACCACTTTGTAAGGGGCTAACATGCGGCCAAATAAAAGTGACACAGTACACACTAACCCCACAATAAAACAGTCATCAAAATTGCAACCAGTTTACAATTTACTTTCCTTGATGACAATTCACACAACCTACGTCATGATATTTACAAACACCTTAAATTTACAAGTTATCTCTTGATAACTAGGTGCTGTTATGACAATTTATGATATGAGTAATCTAGAAACTATGTCAGAATCATTAAGACTTGAAACCTTTCTTGTATCAATATCTAGCGGATCAGGCTAAAATATTGAAACGTGATCAATACGTTCGAGTATCCGACATTATAAAAATACAAGACACGTTTTATTTATCCTAATCTAACAAAAAGTGTAGCACGGCTTATAAAGATAGCCATTCAAAGAACAGGTCGCTAAAGAATGTCCACTGGAATAAGTTCAGTGAAAACAAACCAAACTTCCTCCGTAGGTACTTACGCTGTCACACGCAGATTTATTGATATATTTGGGCGATTTTAATGTTTGCGTGTGCGTACCCCTTCAAGTAACCTAACGCACCCATGGGGGTACGCGTAGAACTAATTGTGAATCACTGATCTAAGGGTTAACGTCAAGTCGTCGGTACACAGAAACGATGGAACGCTGTGATGGTGACAGTGACATTCAGAAATGATAATGTGGACTCACCATTTCTGGAGACGTCGAGTTCCACGAGATTTTCGAAATTCTGTATATCGGACGGCAGCTTATGGATCTCATTGTCGCTAAGGCCCAGTTTCCTTAGCCGGTGGAGACGAAAGAAATTCTGTAAGAAAAAAAGGTTTGGTTTATTACATGTGTTGGTAATAGACATATGATTTTATGTATACTATACGACTGTAGATAAAATTCGGTTCGCGTATTTCGAAGTACCTAAATTAGATCTAAGTTTGTTATAAGTATTTTGTGTATAGAACTACACTGCGATTTATTAATGAACTACCAGATACCAGTGAAAATAATGGGATATTATAATTGTAAGATTTATAAAGCTGAAGTCTGAACCATTCTTTTCTGCTATGCTGACTATTTTACACCGAACAACTATTGTAAGCACGTCGAAATAAAATCATTGTACGTGTAAATAATCGAAATGATATTTTATTGAATTTATGAATGTTAAGTACATCAATTCAAATTTGAAATTATTATTTAAAAAAATAACAATTTAGATTGTGTCTGTAACTCTGGTTCAATAAACTCTAGAACTCCTAGGACGGGTTGTTTTAGAGAATTTTAACAATTCATCAAATTTCACAGTTAATATTCGAGGACTGTGAATGTTCTATTATTATTTCAGTTCTGTGAAGCAACTGGCCCATGTTGATAGAACTTCAATAGGACTTTCACGGAACTTGACAATTAACTTTGAAATTCTCTTAACTCTTAAACCCTACCTGGGGTACTGGAGTACCCCCCTGGTGTTTAAAATATCAACAATTTTGACAACATTGCACTGTTGCAAAAATCGCTCTAGCTAATCTAATCTCGATAAATGGCGCGTAAGTACGTCGGTAAGCCGTGACATCCCGGCAAGTGCAGTCGCGTCCACAGGTGTTCCGGGGTACCCCAGTACCCCGTGGTAGGAATAGTGTTAGTTCTTCCTTCCAGTTATACTTGAATTACTGACGTTGTTTTTCGACACCTCTCTGGTAAGTTTACACATTATTTATGATTTACTTTACTTTGTGATAATGTCTACAGTACAGTGTTGATAGAGAGGGCCTGCGCCCAATAACGAGACATTCATGGACTAATAATGTGTTATGAATGTAATGACAGTGTATGCAGTGTAATGAGGTGTTGTATTGTTTTCAGATATGGAATCCCAGACTCGAAATCTTGGGGGGGGTAAAATTGCAGCTGGTTTGTTGGTTTCTGACCAGGAAGAGCTAAACCTAGGAGAAGATTCAGAAGATGAGCCCGACGGTGTTATCGAGGATTTATGGGACCATTCTGAAGTCCCATCTCATGAAGACGGTGATCAAGTGGAAGGAGATGAAGAGTATTTCGTGCCTGACAATGATGGGGCTGGTATAAATGAAGAAGATAGGCGCTTGGTTCGTGTGCTAGATTCTCCATTAGTTCTGTACAGAAAATGTCATAATAATGTTATGGAACTGACTGCTCCCGTACAAGGTCTTAACAGAAACCTGACATGTAACAATTGGTTCACGTCTATACCTACGGCCAAGAAGTTACTGGAAAAGGGGATAACATTAGTTGGAACTGCAAAGAAGAATAAACGAGAAATTCCTCGTGTATACTTGGACACTAAAAATTTAGAAAGATGCACCTCAATGTTTGCCTACGACGGACCTCTCACACTTTTGTCGTATTTTCCTCTGAAGTCAGCTAAGAAAAAAGCTGTAATCATGCTGTCCACCATGCATGACAGCCCTGACAAGGATAATGAAGTGTACCTTCCAGAAATAATACATTTCTATAATAAACCAAATGCGGGGTGGATGTGTCCGACCAACTTTGTAAGAAGTACTCAACGTCCAGGAAGACCAAAAGGTGGCCCATGTGTCTCTTCTACGGGTTGCTAAATGCCGTTGTTGTCAACTCTTGGGTCTTATTCAAACTGTCAACTAACATTGATAAAGAGAAAATAACCAAACGGCGTGACTTTCTTAAGATTTTGTCAATGGCACTCATATATTTTCATATTAGAGCAAAATTTCAATGGCCAAGTTTACCCCGGGATATCAGAGAAACTATACGTGCAGTCTTAAATATTCATAGTGAAGATCATAGGCCGGTCCCTTATAATCTCAAACCTGGTCGCTGCTGTTTTTGTCCTCGCACAAAGGACAGAAAATCTCGATCTGTCTGTAACACTTGTCGCCGCCATATTTGTGTTGACCATCAATACAAAATCTGTCCTTCATGTGACGACAAAAATGTCTATTAGTTTTTATTAATAAATTGTATTATCTTTTCTTATTACTTTGCCATAATACAAATAATATTTAAAAAAATATCAAATACTTTTATTTTATAAATTTTTTTCTGCCCGGGGTACTTCAGTACCCCGTGGTAGGAATAATTACAATCCCAGAGTGGTAGGGTTTAAGAGTTAAACAACCCGTCCTTATTCGTTTTGAATTTAAGTGCCATTTTCAAAATTTGAATTGATTGTTCAGACAAGCGATAAAGTAGGTAGGTACCTACCTACCTGTGGCCAGAAAATTACTTTATTTTTATTAATTATAATAATTCTATTCTTTATTTGAAATGTGTATTTCTTTGTTTAATTTTTTTACAGAATTCGTTATTTTTACTAGACTAGTTGATCGTTGATCCAGCATCTTCCAGTAGAGATGAGAAATCTTCTGACCAAGATCGGTCTATGCCTCTCACTTCAGAGCTGTCGTCTTCTCTGTGAGGAACTTTTTCAGGATCGAAACGAGAAATTCCTTATGCTCTGAATCCGGCTTCCAAAATGAGTGTCTTAGCTATTGATGCAGGCGAACAAGCATCCTCAGAAGTTCACTATTTGGCAGTACTTCCCTGTTAATTTCTCATCTTCCATTGGATTAATAAATTGTTTTCGCCAAGCGATATTTAAGGTTCGATCCTGTAGTGTGCTTTTAGGTAGGTATAGAATATTTTTCACTTGCACCTCTAGTGGAAATTTTGTACATAACTTTTTTAGTACGTTGGTTTCCAGCATTTAAATTAGACAAGTATGTAGGAACTTATAACAAATCTACTCAAACTATAATAAAGAAAATTTAAATCCTAGGTTTTCGCATCAACCGTTTTAATATATCTATTTCGTCGGACCGAAGATTATTCATAACTTTATAACATTAATAAATTATTCGAACTTGTACGTCATATTCGTCAAAAAGTTTATTTAAATTAGGAAGTATTTTAAAGAAGTACAGGTTTTAAAAAAATATATTAATTTAAAAGTTTCCGTAAAATAAAATGACATCATATCTAAAACATTCATTCACTCGTAAAAATAATCAACACACGAAAAGAAAATATTCCGTGTGCACGTAAAAATTATCATACCATGTGAACTATGAACACATCTGATAATCTCATAAAAATAATTAAGAAGCTTAGAAAAAATAACAAAGATAGAGTAAAAAGGTAACCGTGGTGCAATGATAAACATGACGTTTTGTAATGAAAACACATAAATAATGTTTAAATCAATTTTGTCTTCAGAAAGGTATATTTTCGGACGAAATTAAATTTTAGTGAATGAATAAATATTTGGAAATATCGGTATTTGACCGAAATGTGTAGCCAACAACAAGAGCAACAATCGTTGACGTTTACACCTGAGGAGCATGAATACGCCCACATTCCTGGGCGCCCGGGGGCTCCGGGGCGGGATGCAGTGGAGCTAATAAGTGTAAATCTCACCTTAGGTAAATCTCTTATGTGGTTAGCATCCAATAAAAGTTCTTCCAAACTACGGGAATACCGCAAGATGTCTTCTGGGACAGTAGGCAAGGAGCAATGCCGCTTGTCAACATACTCCACTTGCCTATTGCAGCCTTTAAACAGGGGTATGCAACGAAACATTGTGTTCACTACACTTTATAAGCACTGCACATAACTATTTCACAAGAACAGCGCACATTTTAAATCAAAACACCACATAAAATCTAAATTTCGTTAAAAAACGGACCGCCGCACAGAACAACACGCACCCGCCGTTCAACTTTAAACCATAGACTAACTGAAACTGCCATAGAAAAAACAGAGGTACGATAGGTGAGTCATGACGTCATAATCAGAATCACCTGCGTAGATACCGCCCAGGAAATAAATATTTATTTTTATAATGTGCTTTGACATCACTAAACCAAAGACAATAGTGTAAAGATAAAGTTATATTTTGACATTTTCTAACACAAATGTCATAATAAAGAAAAGCAAGCTGGTCAAATCATTCATTGAAACAGCTTCAATTTGTTATTAAATAGACGTGCACGCAGCTATAAAATGACATCTTACGACTTTAATCTTGGATTCATTGGGGGCGGAAACATGTCAAAAGCTATCGGTGAAGTTATCATCAAGAAAGGTTTGTAGAAATATCTTTTAACCATTAGCCATTACCTACCTACCTATTATTATATCGTTGTTTGCTTTCCCTCTTTTTGTAGGTAACATGTTGATTTATGGTTTATTTTGATAAGGATTTCATATGTTTTATATTTCATATTTCACATATTTTACAATGTTTAATCTTTTCGTCAAAACAACTGTTTGATGTTTTAAAATGTAGTTTAAACATCACCATATTAATTTTCTTTAGAATAGTAACTTTAAAATTAGCCGCAAACTTGGCAAGATGAATTAAAAGAGAAGATAGGTTACTGAGACATTGCGCGTGGTTTCACTAAACTTGGTCCTGTCGACGTACTTAGAGTTTTACTTAATTTAGTATCGCACATAAGTTCGTTGGTTAGACAAGCTGTCGCCAGCTGTCACAAACACCTTGCTGTAGGCTCTTTTTGTGAAAACAATGGCTTCCTGTGTTTTTGAGAGGTGCACAAATCATTCTCGATCGAAAACCAAATCTGATGGAGTTACTATCCATCCGTATGTACTCAAAAATTACTTATTATTTCAATAAATACAATTATTTATTGCTCCCAAAAATGGTAATGTCGAATAAAATAAAGTGAGACAGCAAATGCAGAAGCGCGTAAGTGCATGAAGGACAACCTAGCGACAGTTCGTCTTATTCTACTACTCTGTTCGCTCGGCTTGAAGCGGTCCACTGGCGGGCGAGCACATCCGCGGCGAGCTGTCCGAGCATGACGTCACGCGATTATTTATCTAGCGGACATCCATACAAAAATGCTCGTCGCTTGCCTGTGACCTCATTCTCACCACGGACAAGCTCACTTAGGCCACTTAAGCTCGCGGCTGATGTCAAGTTACACTCATACAGAAACGACGGGGGTTCATAATAATATAGCAGTTTCACCCGTACACACATTCTACACTAGGCAGGCTGTTATATGTAGCTATTTCATATATATTGGCTATTCTTTTCATGCATTTTGTTATTCGCTATGAATCTAGAAACTGGAACGTGCCATATTTTTTGTTCATTTGAACATAATGCAGCATTGTATTTATGTCAATGCCGAAACGCGTGGATATCGTAATCCGATTGTTTCCTTTTATTTTGCAGGATTATTCAAGCCTTCGCAGGTCTGGGTATCTGGTCCTCATATCGAGAATCTCCATCACTGGAAGATGTTGGGAGCGAATACGACTACTAAGAATGGAGAAGTAGTTAGCGAGTGCAGTGTTATTTTCATATGCGTTAAACCTCATCTCCTGGAAGACGCCATTGCAGGTGCTCAAAGTACTTTAAGTCCCGGAAAACCTGCTAAAGATAAACTGTTTGTATCAATTTTGGCAGGGACTAGTATCAAAGTCTTAAAACAGGTTAGAACCATTGCTCAATTAAGTGTAAACTGGAATTTCTTGGTAAATCCCACTATTTTCTATGCGACTTTGAAATAGTGATATGTATTTTTACTGCCAAAAAGATGTCATGTTGTTTGTTCCATACTTTTTAATGATTCAACAAGAAAAAAGAGCAAGCAGTGAGTTTCGTTTGGAAAATTCTAACAGGAAGAAAGAATCTTTTTAAAGCAGACAGTTAAAGTATGCCCAGATGTGTTTTCCCATTTGGCTCAGTGAATCTGTGCGCATAAGTATATTTGGCAAAGTTACAGAATTTCGTTGCACGCTATGCATATATATTTTTAAGTAACTCTAGGTTTCAACTTAATAACTACTAGAAACGACTATTTACATTGGGGAAAAAGGAAAAAAAATGCATGAAGTAGAATATTAGGTTCTTAATTTGGGTTATTTTTACAATTTACGCTTATTTCCTAACCTTCAAACTTAAACTATGACAAATTTCAGATTGGTCAAAATACACATGAAATTGAGTGGTTGGGCGCTCATTGCGTTGCAATAATAAAACGTCATAATGCTATCTGTATAAAATTCGACGCATCTGTACAGAGTTCCAGGCTGAATGCATCTTACATTGGCCGTCCTTCCGGAACATTCCAGAAGTATCGATCGCCACAAATTCATTAAATTCAAAGTTTTGAGGTTTTCAAGTTCTGCGAAGGTTCTTTTCATGTTCTGTTATTATATCATTATTTGCCAGTTGTTTCGCAAAACTGAAATAATAAAACCAATTAAAAAGAACCTTCACAGAACTTGAAAATCAACTTAGAAATTTGATGAACTGTTCAAATTCTGTGAAACAATCCGTTGTGAGTGTTATTTAATGGATATTGCATATTCAGCATTTATCAGTATTCTGCAACTTTACTGTTATTTTATTAATAAACATTATCTATATCTTTACTAATTATGCAAAAGTTTCAATTTCCCTTCATAAATTAGTGCTGTGTTTAAATTCAGGCTTTGTCACCGTTTCCCAACGCCCGGATTATCCGTACGATGCCCAACACTCCCATGACTCTGGGCGTTGGCGCCACGGTCTACACTCCTGACAAGTCAGCTACCGAGAAGGACTGTGAGATCATTGAGAAGATATTGACCTGCGCCGGGATTTACCAGCGGGTTCCTGAGACCATGATCAATGCAGTGGGAGGACTGGCTGGCAGTGGACCGGCCTTTGTAAGTCATCAAATATTTATACAGTGCGTTCTCACTAATCTGCCATCCCAAAAACCAGGCATGTGTCCAATTAGTAAAAGCAGCGGATTATAGTGTATACGTACAAAATATGTTAAAAATTTAACTGTTTTGGTGCTACGCTTATTTTGTAAGTATGTTTGTAAATTACAACAGTTTTTAGATAAAAAAACTATGGTATTAAATAAAAATGCAATAACTTTTACAAATT
This sequence comes from Hesperophylax consimilis, assembly GCF_061612785.1. Taxonomy (NCBI): domain Eukaryota; kingdom Metazoa; phylum Arthropoda; class Insecta; order Trichoptera; family Limnephilidae; genus Hesperophylax; species Hesperophylax consimilis. The sequence continues at coordinate 12,817,100 of NC_142849.1, forward strand.
TTAATGATTCTTTTTGCAATTGAACAAGTAAAAAATGATATTTTATGCTTTAAAAAAAAAAATTACCCATTTACAACTACAAAAAATGTAATCATTTTCAATATATATTATAAAATTAAGAGTACAATGTGCGTTCTGCTAAAATCATCAAGAGAGCTATATGGTATTGTAGCCCTCTATCTCCCATCCATGGAGAAGGTTCCTGTTTTTACCTGAAGGGGGTGCTTTTGAAGATGTGAGGGCTGGAAGTTTCGCCCTCAAAAAATTTCTAGAACAGTCCAGAATGTTCGAGAGCATTTCACAATATTCAAGAACATCCCGGAACGTTCGGGAACATCTTATATATAAAAATTCAGCCTGATGTATGTGCTCGCACAACTCGAAAAGTAGTTGACCGACATCGGTGAAAATTTAAAAGTTTGTTGTTATTAGTGCCGGGAGTGTTTAGAGATGTTTAAATTGCAGAAGAAGTTGGGGATGCTCGAGGAATACTTAATGCAATATCTCTGCACCGTAATGAGATACAGAGTGGAATAAAGTCGATGTAATTAAGTTTTTTAACAGTATAATTGTGGTATACAGTAGTGAATGGTGGAAGAAGTCAGAAGCGCCCGAGAAAGACATTAGCAATAGCGAAGCATTGGGGGGGGATCCACAAGTCTCTTGCCCATGAATTTGATTTCAAATTTCCTACGTTCAAAAATTGTGCAGCATAACGATTGGTTACTTTGATAATATTTTCAAGAAGTAATGAGGTGAAAAATAAATTGAAATAGGCTGTTGGTTTTGCATCAGAAGAAGGAGCGCTAGGTCCAGGAATTTAAAAAAATAAATATTTTTTTGTGAAAACTTTTGTTGGAGTGATGAATACCAAAAATTTTGTTCATTTTTACAAAAAAAACTTTTGCAAACAAAAGTCTCGTCGTCCGTATAGTGTCGCTGTCATTTGATATATCGTCCGTAATAGAACTTACCTCCAACATGGTGAAAAATATTGATTCACGTAAATTATATTTATTTTAACAGGATAAACAATAAATACAGCTACCAAGGCACGCGCCAACCGCAATACACCGCACTCAAATATAACACGCGCTCTCCCGAGGACCGACAAATGCGCTTTAAAGCACGTAGTGAAGCATAGCAATTATTTTTGAGCAACTCCTGCAGCGCGATAGCGCTGGATAGCACTCTAACGGTTATATAAATATTTCGTAATTTAACCTAATGATGGTAAAATGGTCATCGAGAGCAAGCTAGTGAGGCCGTCATCCCATAGATCAGTTAGGAATCAACGTAAACCAAATGCTGTAAGACCCTATGCAGAAATGTCCCACATTGGACTGCGCTGCAGACCGTTACCTTACTTTAGAAAACACTACATTTTTTCGCAGGGTCTCCCATCACTCAGTTTATGTCGATTCCTTACCGACCCATGCAACGATGGCCTAAGTTAACCCAACCCGTTGATGTACAAAGCTTAGAGCTCGATTTTAGGCACACGGCGAACTACTGAATTCGACATACGAATATATGCGAATTGTAGAGCTTGAATTTGTGTAATAATATCTGCTGATTATGGTAGTTGTCAGATAATCGAGCGGCGGATTACTGAGAGAGAACTGTGTATTATGTGAATATGTTTAAGGCAGGGATAATTAGATATTTTGGACACAGAGCACATGGATAGAAAAATATACTATGTAGTAAGCCACACGTGAAATGAGAATAAGAAATTGCAAACGCTTAAATCTTTATAGCTCCCATTAGAACACAGGTCCCAGCTCATCTCCGGTTCCTTTAATAAAGTTCAGTAGCATTATCATTGGAAGTTTGACGATATCTCCTGTTTCCAAAACACGGTTCCACAGGTATTTTCTTCTTAATCCACCACACTTGCACCAAAGATAGATTGATGTTGCTTCATTCTCTTCACATTCCAATGGCTATTTATGCTTTCCATTCCAATCAACTGCAAGTGTCTCCTGATGTAGCTGCATCCTGTTAATAGTTCTCTGAATATTTAGGGATTATATTTAGGGCTTAATTCTAGAACTGCCTATTTTAATGAAGATTGTTTTATCGATTTCTTAGTGCAATAAACACCAGTGGCGGTTCTTCCCTTAGGTCAATTGGTGTTTGACCCCCCAAAATTATAAGACAACAATAATAAATATAATAATCAATTATGTGCATCAAAACATTTAAAATGTAACGCGAAACAGCGGCGGCGGCGAGTGACTAGCAGTGACATCTGTTGTCTCTAATAGAAGCTTTCATTCACAAGTCCACACGATTCGCTGGGTCAATTTAAAGAATGTCCAATTTGGCATCTTCTGTCCCTACGCGCGCCATAGAATAAACGAGATGGCACTATATTTTTCGTCGAAGTAAAAATTAGCTTCCGAAGAAAGTTTAGGGACGCTTAGGTCATGACCGTGGGGGAGACAACACGGTGAATATTATATGTTTTACAGAGATGGTGACATAAACAAATGTCGTTTTTTCATTTTACACGCTTGTAGTGTGTGGAACAATGGTTGTTTTTCAATTGCATAGTTCGGGAAAGGATTAGAATAATTATTTATGTTGTTATCGATTTAGAATGAAACAAAACAAAAAACGCCAAAAATCATTGTCAAATAGAATCAAACACTGATTTTATTTATTTTAATGTTGTGGACAACTATCTTAAAAATAATTTGCCGTAAGTACATGGATTGTGTATTTATTTCCAATTTATTATATTAACATAATATTTATTTAGAGTCCGCGACTCTAAAACTCTATAACAAATTGATATAGTTAATAATATATGGGCATTTTTCACAATATCAAATAAAGATTAGTCACACATTTTTTTCAAATGACCTACCACGACTGAATCCCTAGAGCCGCCTCTGATAAACACTAAGGACGGGTTGTTTCGGAGTATTTGAACAATTCATCAAATTTCAACGTTCATTTTCAAGTTCTGTGAAAGATTTTTTTAAGTTCTGTTTTTATTTCAGTTTGTCAAGCAACTAGCCTATAATGATATAATAACAGAACTTGAATTGGACTTTCACAGATCCCAGAAATGAACGTTGAAATTTGATGAATTGTTCAAATACTCCGAAACAACCCGTCCTAAGTCTTTATTTAGATTTTCTCTTGTCATTAGACGAGCTATAATTTCCTCCAATCTCAAGCACATGATGAAGGTACTCATAGCGTTTAAATAAGGGACTTTTAAAGGTTCCACGTTAACCCAGGACAGTGACAAATCAAAACACTGTGTCCGGTTACCGTTTTAGAGTACTTTCTGGTACCTAAATTAATTTACCAAAAACTGACTTATGCACTTCTAGCATTAATCCCCAGATATTCTCCAATGAACTTATCAATATGTATATCCCCAGGTATATCTTATGATTGAAGCCCTGTCTGATGGCGGAGTGAAGCAAGGTCTGCCGAGAGCAATGGCGACCAAGTTTGCTGCGCAGACAGTTATGGGAGCGGCACAGATGGTTCTGGAGACGGGGAAACATCCCGGACAACTCAAGGATGAAGTCTGCTCACCCGGAGGCTCCACTATTTGCGGGATGTACGAGTTGGAGAAAGGAGGGGTCAGGTGAGAAAGAGAATTATGATAAAGACATCCCGCTGTCACACGTATTGTTATGTGAGAAAGAGGTATAGATTACAACGGAGGTCTTGGCAGCAAAACTATGTTAATTATGGTGCTTTATCATATTTAGATAATAGAGTTCAGGAATTGATTTTTGAATGTAACAATTTTGGTTTTTGTGGAAGTGAAGCATCTTAAGGTACAAGAATAATGGAATGATTTATACTTTTAACTGTGTTTTCGTAACATGTTCGTAAAAAACACTTTGTGGCTAGATATATTGTGGCTTGCCGTAATCAGATTAAATTAAACAAATAATACGTTTTGTGATTTGAAATAAAGTATTAATTTTACTTAACCTTTTCATCGCGTTCTTGATGTACATAAAATATTACTGATATGCAAACTCATTTTTTTAAACTGCTATGTTTATTTGATAGTATTAATAATTGTTTTCTATTTCAGAGCATCCTACATCAGCGCTGTGCAAGCCGCGGTAGAGAAATCTACCGCTATGGGGAAACTAAATGAATGAATCTCGTAGAGTTCCATAAACTCATTTCCAAGTACACAGTATTTTTTTTTTTTTCGAAGGAAGCAAATACTTTGGGGTGTGACATATTGAATGAAAAAACATACACTTAGTAAGACACCACTTTATTTTTGAATTAATAACAATAGCCAACCGGGTTTCGCTTGTCCCAAGCTTCATCAGGACTAAATATCAACTAAAGCAAATTAGATACAGGCACATATAAATATAGGTAAATGAAAACAATGAGTGAAAGAGATACAAAACAGATAGAAAGAGATGCAAATAGAAAATGTGGAGACAAATTATTAAGGATGATGAGGAGGGTGGGGGGGAAGGAAATAACAGTTTCAGCGGCGGAATAAATTTAATATGGGACTATCAGATAAATTAATTTGGTTATTTATTATATTTAAATTATTATTAACTGCTTTTTTTATTTCAAGGGCTTCTAAGTTGTTTAATCTAATTCCAGATCCATTTTTATGCAATATTTTAGTTCCCGAGATTTTATCGAATGAATGATTAGATTCTATTAAATGATTCGCGAATTCTGAAAAGGCATTATTGTTTAAACATCGTAAATGTTCTTTTACTCTTAAGTTGACATTCCGGGCCGTTTTTCCGATATAAAAAGCAGAACAATCATTACAATTAAGTTTATATATGCCCGAGTGGCTTAGTTTATCATCTTTATCTTTAGTATTAATTAAGTATTTACTTAAATTATTATTAGTGTAAAAAGCGGGTTTTATTTCAGATGGGAATTTTTTAACGCTTAAAGAAGAAAAGTTATTTGTATACAGAACTCTACGCCATTGGAATGTTTGATTTATATTTATATTATTAGGGTTATAAGATTTGTTAAATAGGAATTTATTTGATGCTATTTGTTTCAATTTTTTATTAAGAATATTGTCTATTAGTTTTGTATCATACCCGTTGTTTAAAGCGATTTGTTTAATGATGGATAATTCGTTGCAAAAATTATTATTATTCAACGGAACGGTAACCAATCTATGAATCATGGAGTGAAATGCTGAATGTTTGTGGGATATAGGATGGTTGGATGAATTGTGAATTGTAATATCAGTATACGTGGGCTTACGATAGATATTAAATTCAAATTTATTGTTAATTATACTTAAAGTTAGGTCTAGAAAATTCAAGGTTAAGTTTGTACCTAATTCTACAGTGAATTGAATTTGTTTGTGAAAGGAGTTTAATATTTTAAGAAAAGAGTTTAATTGTCTTTCAGTGCCTGTCCAAATGCAAAAAACATCGTCAACATATCTTCTCCATAGTAAAATATTCTTTAAGAGAGGTGAATTTGAAGCAAAAATATTGTTTTCTAAGTTATTCATAAAGATGTCAGCGATAAGGGGGCTTGTAGGAGCGCCAATTGCTAGTCCCTCTCTCTGCTGGTAAATAACATTATTGTATTGGAAGAAATTTTGATTCAAACAAATATTAAAAAGACGAGATAAATCATTAGCTAAATCTTTACCTGACAGGTACATTAGGGAATAAGTTGACTACATTCACTGAAAGCAAAACCCTAATTTCTAATTTACTGAATAATTCTCACTTGTCTAAAGAATTCAAACATTCAGCATTTCACTCCATGATTCATAGATTGGTTACCGTTCCGTTGAATAATAATAATTTTTGCAACGAATTATCCATCATTAAACAAATCGCTTTAAACAACGGGTATGATACAAAACTAATAGACAATATTCTTAATAAAAAATTGAAACAAATAGCATCAAATAAATTCCTATTTAACAAATCTTATAACCCTAATAATATAAATATAAATCAAACATTCCAATGGCGTAGAGTTCTGTATACAAATAACTTTTCTTCTTTAAGCGTTAAAAAATTCCCATCTGAAATAAAACCCGCTTTTTACACTAATAATAATTTAAGTAAATACTTAATTAATACTAAAGATAAAGATGATAAACTAAGCCACTCGGGCATATATAAACTTAATTGTAATGATTGTTCTGCTTTTTATATCGGAAAAACGGCCCGGAATGTCAACTTAAGAGTAAAAGAACATTTACGATGTTTAAACAATAATGCCTTTTCAGAATTCGCGAATCATTTAATAGAATCTAATCATTCATTCGATAAAATCTCGGGAACTAAAATATTGCATAAAAATGGATCTGGAATTAGATTAAACAACTTAGAAGCCCTTGAAATAAAAAAGCAGTTAATAATAATTTAAATATAATAAATAACCAAATTAATTTATCTGATAGTCCCATATTAAATTTATTCCGCCGCTGAAACTGTTATTTCCTTCCCCCCCACCCTCCTCATCATCCTTAATAATTTGTCTCCACATTTTCTATTTGCATCTCTTTCTATCTGTTTTGTATCTCTTTCACTCATTGTTTTCATTTACCTATATTTATATGTGCCTGTATCTAATTTGCTTTAGTTGATATTTAGTCCTGATGAAGCTTGGGACAAGCGAAACCCGGTTGGCTATTGTTATTAATTCAAAAATAAAGTGGTGTCTTACTAAGGACGGGTTGTTTCGGAGAATTTCAACAATTCATCAAATTTCAACGTTCATTTCCGGGTTCTGTAAAAGTCCTAATCAAGTTCTGTTATTATATCATTATTGGCTAGTTGCTTGACAAAACTGAAATTAAAAAAGAACTTGAAAAAATCTTTCACAGAACTGGAAAATGAATGTTGAAACTTGATGAATTGTTCAAATTTTCCGAAACAACCCGTCCTAAGTGTATGTTTTTTCATTCAGTATTTTTTTTATTATTTATGAATCTCATAATATGTTTAAAATTATTATTGCGGGTATTAGAGTCTTTTGATGTTTATGAATATTTAATAATTGTTCCTTTATTAGTATTATATTTGATTTCTCATGAGTTGTTTTAAATTTAAAATAAGTTTCTTCGTTTCTTCTCTCAAAATAAGAATACAATCGAGCTTCTAATTGAAAAACTCATAATTTTTAGTGATCTTTCAATCTCTCTAATTTCTAGCTCAATTGTTTTCTTTATCAGACATAGGCTAAATAGATAAGCTTGTTTAGTTTCAAAGCAGACAATAAGTATTGTTATTAGGTATTCCATTGTATATTGCAAATATGTAACAGTTAATAATGTTTTACTGCCTTAATAACGTTTTCCCCGCGGCTGATTTGGAAAGTCAAGCTCACAGTGCAACTGACGCTTACGTGTAATATTGTTATTATCATAAATTATGACCTTCATTATAGTACGTGATTGGTTCACAGTTCTTACAATATGTTAATGTTATTGTAATTAAAAATTCACGATTTAGGGGCCGTTCAAGTATTATGTAAGCACTATAGGGGGGCAGGGGGGTCTTTGCTTTGCTTATTTTTGATGACATGGGGGGGTGGGGGGTCGAGATAGTGATTACGTCAGCACTGCTCAGCAGTAGTTATTTTTTTTTTACACATTGGCAACCCACACATTCATTGTCTGTGTTTGAAAACCGAATACATATTCGAGGATTCCCACTGTGTCAATAAAGTTTGTTTAAATGAATATTATGTGCATTAAAGTCCTCTATCCTAAGTCTATTTTATAAGTGCTGCTTATGAATCAATAAAAAAACAGAATACATTAACAGAAAAATGCATATAGGTACCAATTTTTACGTAAGCATGGGAGGGGGGGGGGTAAGAGCTTTGCTTACTTTTGGTGACAAGGGGGAAGAGGGGGTAAATAATTGTAATAAATCTGCTTACGTAATACTTGAACGGCCCCTTAAGATAAATTAAAATTTCAAAATCGAGCCCACGGATAACACGGTGAATGTCTAAGCTGATTTGTTGAGTGGTGTATTGGTTAAATGTTTGAATATGTATGAAGTACGAAATAAAGCAATACAGAAGAGATTGGTTTTATCACCATAATAAAGAAGAGATTATTAAAAATGGTTTTATTGTAATGATAAATTAATGTATTATGACCAACATTTTGTACACATTTCAACTCTTCATACAGATTGTGCAGTGATCAGGTTTGAGGGGTATATTCTACACATCTAGAAGGATCCGTGGGGAAATATTCTTGGCATTTCGTCATCAGCCTCTTGAGTGCCTGAATGTATTTTCTCTGCGTTTCATCGTTCATCACGTGGGCCACATTCTTGGAGAAGATCTTCTCACGTCCAGTTCTGGCGTGGATTCCCACCATGGTCACTCCGATGGGCCAGGGGGCGTTGCCTATCGCCATTTGGAGGTATGCATCACTTGCCTGGAAAAGAAAAGAGTTAAATATGACAAAACTGACCACCATCAGATACAAGATTTCCACATGACAAAGCAACCCAAGTTTAGTAGAAAAAGTATTGAAATGTAACAGTAGAAAGAGACCTGTTTCCGCTGGGAGCTGGGACCTGTTTCTTTCACTTTTGCACTGGGTTAGTATGTACAGGTTAGTAGCAGGGATTAGTACCGAACCCTGCTAAACCCAGTGCCAAAGGTCGAAAACAGGTCTCTTTAACTTGTCAGTTCATTTTCTACAGAACGGCCTGTATCAATAAAAGATGGCCAGTGGCATACTCAATACATACTATTTTTGTGCTGCATTTTAAATTGAAAACTTTCGAGGGGAACCGTATAACAGGAAAGCGCACTTATTAAAGGTCAGCATTTGTAATATATAATTAGTGAAAAAGCACATTAGTGAAAAATCGTGGGATATTATAATTGCCGGATTGATGTTAGCTATAAAAACAGCAGACCCTAGAAACACCACAAAATCTGACTATGTCAATTTAAACCCTAAGAAATTTAAAGAAAAGAAATGCGCAATTCAAATATACAAAAAATAGTTTTCTGTAAAAGAAATATTATATTATGGGAAGGTACTCTGTCGCATGTCTGAATTTTTGACACATCAGCTCCAATTTTGAAAATCACAACTAAAATAATTTTCTGTTAAAAAGAGTTCTTCACCAATTTTTAAAATTACAAAAAAAAAAATATATCCGAGTTCATTGAACCAGCATTACAAACACAGACATACAAACCAAATTTTTGATGATATTATTTGTGGGCTCTGTTCAATATGCCCAGCCTCTGGTAAGCCAAAACTTAATTCTGGATCCTATGGAGTTCGCATGGCTGATCTAGTAATTTAAAGTTACACTGAGTATGTCAATAGAAGGCTTTTTGAGAAGAGACCAGATTATATTGAGAAACTGTTTTTACTTAAATAATCTTACCATAATATAGTTCCTGTTGAGTAGATGCTTGGTTATTTCACACAAACTATCGCTGATGTCTTCTGGCAGGGATTTATTTCGCAGTTTCCTGAGCAGTGGCTTCAGGTACACCTGCGTCTGGGTGAAGGTGGCTCGGGTCATCTTGTGGCGGGTGGCCATCTTGTCTATGCTGCTGGCCGAATTCAGCTGGGTGCCCCATAGTTTTAGAAGGAACTGGAATGCATAAAAAATTATATTAGAAAGAACTAAATAAAACTCATAGTTAGCAATGAAGAATATGTCACAATCAAGAGAATCAAATAAGAATGTATACTCCAGTCACAATTGCTGCCAGATGATTATTTGAGCGATCTTCTAGTAGAAAACTCCCACACAAGCGCAAACTGGTCATGCATATTCTGATATGCCCAAAACTTTGTTTTACCGCACTACAGAGACAGCATCGGGCCGTATAGAGACAGCTCGGCCAGCTGAAACGGTGACAAGAGCGAGACGGATACGCTCTGAACGGCAAATCACGTGTTAGAGCAGTACAGATATACAACTCATCTCGTGCTTTATCGACGCATGCGTGAAGCGCCTTGAAGGTAAGTGTATTTTGCTCCACTTTGATTATGCGTAATCCAATGTATATGGAAAAAATATTTGTTTAGGAATACTTATTTACAATGTTAGCACTACAACATTCACTCATTGGCACTTGTGCGCGGTGAATTTATACAGTTTCGCGATACTTTCAGCGATGACTTCAGTGTAGTCTCGAGATGTTTTTGCGAATGCTCACATAGCAGTATTATTTATTAAATTATTTTACAAATGTAACTTAATGGAAAAAATAAATTGCAGAAGGTACCCCATTGATGAATTTGTTACACCTGTATTACATACTAGGTACATTTCAAAAGTGAAATACACTGGCGGCAATTTCTGATTACAAATACCGAAGATTTGAAGTCCCTTAGAGTCCATTAGGGAACATGAGTTCGCACACTTTGCAACACTTAGGTTTAAGGACAAGTAGGTCGTCTCATACAGCGTTCCATATTTGTCTTAGTGCAAGCAGTAAGCGTATTTTAATTCAATCTTACCCATTATGTATAATGTATCATTCAACACAACTTTTGAGGGTCTAAACACTGCCCGGTCCTATATCTATTTTGTACATACAAACATATTCTTTGAGTGTCCATCTTTATCACACATGACCAATGTTTAAATAATAAAAAATTACCAATATGTAAGTGTGTTTGTTACACATTTTGTGTTAATTTTGTGAGACAATAATATGTATGTATGTTTGTTATTACCTTGAGTAAAATTTCTATAACGTTCATGTCATGTTCCCGATCTCCTTTACCCATTTTTTCTGCCATTTCCTGAATAGTATCGTAAGTGATTGTATCATCCATTGATTCATCTTTTGCTGATTTTTCATTTGATCCCTGCGTTAAATAAATACATGTAATTATGAATAATTGTTTGGCATGATAACAAAATACGATTTTCTAATAAGTCAAGTTCCACCGCATTTGAATGAAAAATATTTATTGAATAACAGATATATGTTAAAAAAATTATAAATATTGTGTCATTATAATATCTCATACTTACTTCAGCTCCTGCAAAGGCTAGAATTTCATCCAAATATGCCTGGTCCACTTTTTCCATGGCCTCTTGAAAATCATTTCTAAAACCCTGAAATAGAAAAAAATGCAATTAAAATACAGGAAAATTAAAAAAATTTTAATACAGTGTTTAACCTTTCCGGGAGTAAGTTACGTAATGCTGGTTGTGCTCTGGGGAGTGAGTTTTTTTTTACATAAATAAAAAAAATATTTTTTGATTAAATTTTATGATAGTATGCAAAATAAATAACAGCTGATATCTCTGTTGATAATGATGTAGTGTTTAAAATTGGTGTAAAGTTACAGGAATACGCCCATAGATGGCAATACGATGCATATTTACAGAATATGCATTGAATATGCAACCCCTGTCATCCATAGGCGTCGATACTCCTTTGGCGAAAGTGTGTACTGTTGTTCATTGGCGTCCATACTCCCGGAAAGGTTAATTTATTATTAAAGTTACCCTATTCGCTTCTGGTTCTTGAATTTCTATTCTGCGAAGTCGCTTGAAGGCTTGCTGCTCACTCTCCCCGTAAAGTAGAATAGGGTGACCTCTATCTCTTAACCGCTTCATCACTTCTCCTCTCGGTAAAGTTATATTGTTTTCTTGCACTTCTTCCACATTATTTGTTATGGCAATTTCTAAAAAAGAAATGTTGTAAAAATAAATATTAAAATTTCGAGGCTTTGGATTAGTTTAAATTTAAGTACAAACATTATTTTTTTCGTTCTTTTTCATAATCCTTGGGTAAGAGATAAGTTTTGAAGATGATGACAAAATGAAATAATAAAATACCTTTAACTTCGGGTTTACGAGCCTCTTTCTCTTCTTTTGCAGCAAATTCTTCACTGTCTTTTAACTCTTGCTGTCCTAACAGTAAATCACTCCTCTTGAAGTACTTCTTATTGTCTTTCTGAAAAAGTTAAATAGATACCATTGCGTGTCTCATATTTTAGATAAATATTTCACTAACCGCAGATTATGGAAATTACACTTTGTTTCAACAATTACTTGCATGCACAAGATAGGTTATTAAGTTCCTAGTTTGGGTTAATCAAGCAATTTATGCGTATTTAGATTGAAACGAAACTCTCGGAAGTGCACTCCATACAAAAAGTAAAAAATGGCGGCAAAGGGATCGTTTTATAAGTTAAATTTTGAACTATGAATAAACATGGAATTATAATGCATATTTCTTGTTTAGTGAAATAATTACCATATTTTAAATTGACTGGAAGGAATTAAATCTCTCTACGTCGGAGGTAATGTAAATTGAAATATAATAATACTAACCAACAAATTACTCTCCTGGAGTAACTTTCTTTTGTTAGCTATTTCAGCCCTCAATGCCTCCATCGCAGATTAAATAACCTTCGAAAGCGTACGGCACAGAAGGTTAAACTTATTACTTAACTATAAACAACTCGATTTAGTTTCAATTTATTTTGATGTTTGTGTAGTTGCGTCAATTTTGACATTTGCTTTTATTAATCTGATTTTTCTATTTTCTATGGATGAATTCATGTTGCCAGTATAACAAAATGTCACCATAGCCTCATTTTTACTACCATCTTGAGTGACTATCCTTTTTCTACTGTGCGTAAATACCTACTTTTGTTATTTTTTTACATAGCAATAAAATATAAAATTATGAACGTCAAACAAAATTAATGTCAAATTTATTTCTGCTGTATTCATCGATTTCAATGAATCATGCATCCTGACTAGTTAATTGGAACATGATAAGTATTTTTTTCTAAAATTTTTGATTGCACAAAAGTGAGTGGGCTTGAAAAACAACCGAACTAAAATTCTAGTAAGAAAACAGATTCGAAAGAATTGATTAGTCAAATACTACGATGGCAGACTATTATGAAGAGATGTCCTGGAGACCATTAGATGGTGAATCAGGAGATAGACTGTTACATTTTGCTCGACTGTTGTATGATCTGGTACATAATAGCGACTCCCCTACTGGAGAGTGGCCGAGGTTTGTTTGTCAGATTTTTCTGTTTACTAAAAGTTTATTATTATGACTTGTCAAAAACACATGCACAAAAAATAGCATAATCATCGTGTTGTAATTTTTAATGACTCTAAATTATTGATGTTTGTATTTTTAACTCCTCGCCATTCTCCAGGTATTGCAAAGTTATAAATACTGTCCAATAATTCAGGAATGACAATCTTTTATATCAAAAATGCATCACAGGCGCCTGGAGCTAGTAAAAACCTCAAGGGCCCTCTATTAATTGTTAGGTATTATCAGTGCCTTGGCAAGTTGGCGCCCGGAGCAAAATGCTCCAATTGTGCCTGAATAGGGCTGGCCCTGTAACAACACTATTGAAACTGGCTATTGATTAGGTATTTGTTGCCTATTGTTTTGGCTAAGGTGCAATCTTTTCCAATGCGCATCATCATCGGCAACTACAACCTTTGGGAAGTTCTAACTGCCTCTACCCTAACCAGTCCCCTGCTGTCTCCCTCCAGTTCCAGCCACCTAACCGCTGCGTCATCCTGCAGGCTTATTACTTTTTATAAGTAAGCCTTTTTGGAGATTGGCTATCTTTCACCCCTTCAACCTCCTATCCTGCCCACTGCCCAGCACGGCCATTCCAGTTTTATAAATATTGTTATTGATACATCCCCAATTTACATGATCACTACAGCTTAATCCTCGTTTTTACAGCTTATTAGTTTTAAATAATCGTGTTAATATTATTTTCTATTTATCATCTCTGAGTACACCAAAGTAACCTACCATTAACATCAGTACGCCGCGAACCTTTGTGGTGAGCAGTCCGAGCCGCGCTCGAATTTCCGTATTTTGACGTAATCAGAAATTACTACCAGTGGACACGCATTGGTGACAATAAAACTACAAAACGTTGTTTTCGAAAAATTACTCGTGCTTGAAATATAAATAAAGGGGAGACCAGGGCCAGAAGGCTCTGGATCCATCCAGTAATATGGTGTACCCACTATCGCCTAAAATAGTGATTAATGATGTAATGGAAACATCAAATAATAAAAGTGATGAGATTTCTGGAGAGTGGCAAACTGTGACACGGTCCGGTAAAAGGTCAAGGCTGAACTCCGAAACTAGTGAAACAGGGAAAAAAGAATTGAATGAAAAGAAAGGAATCATTGTGGTACAAGGAGAAAACCTACCTGGAAAATTAGGAATGGCGAAACTACTTTTTAAGGCTGGAATGAAAATGGAGAAATTGAAAATAATTTCCGGAACAAAAATGGAAATTACGTTCCCAAACGATCTGGAAGCTGAAAAAGCCATCAAAAATTCAATTTTCAATTTTAAGAAATGGGAAGTGGCAAAAAAAAATAATAATGAATTTTCTTTCGGTGTAATACGAAGGGTAGACCTTGATGTGACAGACGAAGAAATCATGGAAGTCGTCAAATCTGATAAAAGTGTGGTTAGCATAAAGCGTTTCTCTAAAAAGGGGAAAGAGGGTCAACTGACGACAACTGTGAGCCTGAAATTCGTTGGGAAAGAGATCCCATCACACGTCTTTATGTACGGGGTCAAATTCGGAGTAGAACCTTATGTGTTCAGGGTAATGCAATGCTATTGTTGTTGGAGGTATGGACATATTGCAAATAACTGTAGCAAGAAAGATATTAAGCTGTGCCCGAAATGTAATGGAGAGCACGAGACCTGTGACCAGGTAGCCAAATGTGTTAACTGCGGAGGAGACCATCCGGCAAATGACATTAACTGTCCAAAGTGGAAGAACGAGAAAGAGATTACACAAAAAATGGCAAAAAAAAATGTTACGCATAAACAGGCGAAAAAACTCATAGAAAAGAAGATATCCAACTCAAAAGAAAAAGTAAATATTCCAAATAACATGTTTAATAAAGAAAATGTGTACAAATCAAGCGGAAAAACTACTTATGCTGAGAAACTTAAACGAAATAAGACAAACACAGCTGAAATGCATATAAATTCAAAAAACAACAGTAATGTCAACATTGCTCGTGAAATATTGACAGCAATTATAAATGGGGAAAACTGGGAAAATCTCGTAAAAATAGCAATTAATAGATTCATAGACACCATAATGGGTATGATTAAGGATGGAGGCTTAAATGATATATTGAAATCACTTGTTACGGCGAATAATGGATAAGAATAACCTTAACATATTACAATGGAATGCTCGAAGCTTACATTTTAAGAAACCTGATTTAGAAATATATTTACAGAGGCAACACATTAAAATTGCCTTAATATCAGAAACTTGGCTACAATTTCCTTACATTTTGACATTTAAAGACTATACAACATATAGACGAGACAGAGCCGATGGCTATGGAGGAGTTGCAATCTTAATCCATAAAAGTTTACAGTCAATTGAACGAACCCTAGATATCATCGGATCCTGTGAATTAGAATTATGCAGTGTTAACTTACTCAATGCTGGAAATCTGAAATCCGTCAACGTGATATATTGTCCTAGTAATATAAATGTTACAATTCAAACATGGAGGAAAGTTTTTGATCAGATGGGATCAGGTGCACTAGTAGGCGGTGATTTCAATGCCCACAATCCACTATGGGATAGAGCTATACGAGATACAAGGGGAGATCTCATTGCAGAAGCCTGCCAAGATTCAAACCTTATTATTGTCAATAACGGAGATATAACAAGATTAGGACATCCCGGACAAAGGAGTTCGAGCCCGGATATTACCCTGGTATCTTCAGAGCTCCTACTGACTTGTAACTGGAGGGTAGATTCAGATACGATGGGTAGTGATCATTTACCAATAATTATCACTTTAGAAGAAAATTGTTGTAACTATGAACCACTTTTGAAAAGAAATTTCAAAAAAGCAGATTGGAACAAATATAAATCCACGGTGGAAAAATTAATACAAAATCTTCCAGAACAATCATTGTCAATCCAAGAGTACTATGATAAATTAGAAGAAGTTCTGAACAAAGGTGCAGATGAAAGTATTCCATTCTTTAAGAAGTCTAAAAATAAAGAATTCAAACCGAAGTCATGGTGGAATCAAGAAGTCTCGAAAGCTATAGCTGAAAGAAGATTAGCTCTGACTCGTTTACGGAAAAATGTTAATATTGACAATTACATAGAATTAAAGCGCAAGGAGTCGAGTACTAGGCGGATAGTAAGAAAAGCAAAAAGGGATGGATGGAGAAAGTTCTGTGATTCTGTTGACGCTAATACAACCTACTCTGATATGTGGAAGAAAATGAAATGGTATAAGGGAATAGGAACCTCCCATCCAAATATCTTTGAGAATAGCGAATCAGCGTTAGAGTATCTAAAATATCTGGCCCCAAACGAAGATCTAATTGAACATGTGTGGACAGAAGAAGAAACCTCGGATACTTCTGGCATTCACAAACCGATAACAGCTTCTGAACTAAAATCAGTATTAAAAATGAAAGATACATCCCCAGGAATAGATATGATATCTTATTCTATGATAACTAATTTACCTACTTCTTGTCATTTGCTTATTATCGATTTATTCAATTCAATTTTACGAACTTCCATATTACCTATGCAATGGAAACAGGTAAAAATTGTGCCTATAATTAAACCCGGAAGAGATCCGAAACTTATGACCTCTATAAGGCCAATTTCGTTAATTTCATGTCTTTGTAAAACTTTCAACACTATAATTACAAGACGATTAGAGTGGTATTTAGAAAGTAATTTTTTATTCGATAAGTCTACAATAGGATCTAGAAGAAAACTATCAACCATGGATAATCTGGGAAGAATGGTTACAGAAATACAAGTTGCCCAAACAACCAATGCCGTTACAATTGCTGCTTTTGTAGACATTAAAGATGCATACAATAATATAAAGATCGAAGAGGTCATTAAGGTTCTCATCTCTAAAGGTATAAAAGGAAAAGTTATAAAGTATATCTGGGAATATTTTAAACAAAGAATGATCATTATTAAAGAATCTAACATATTTGCTACACAAAGGTGCTCGAGAGGACTACCGCAAGGAGATCCCATGTCTGCCCTACTATTCAATATTGGAACTTCTGGTATAGGAAACCATCCCCAAGTGAAACGTGTACAGTACATTGATGATTTTGGTATTTATTATTCAAGTAAGAAAGTAAAAACATGTGAAGACATTATTCAACAAGCTCTGTTAGAACTACAGAATGCTCTTCAAATAAAAGGTCTTGAAATATCGGAACATAAAACGAAAATATGTCTATTTGCAAGGGGAAAGAGACGAAACATCCTGAATATTAAAATAAATGATATACTTATAGAAAGAGTGGATGAACATAAGTTCCTTGGGGTGTGGTTGGATTACAGACTCGCTTGGAATAAACATATAAATAATACCTGTCTAAAATTGAACCAGCCGATGAATATTTTGAAAGTGTTGTCAGGCAAAAGCTGGGGAATTCATCCACTTCATATGAGAAGATTGTACACGTCCCTTATAAGAAGTCGATTAGATTATGGTAGTATACTCTTTCATAATTCTGCCAAAAGCAATATTGAAAAATTAGAGAGAATACAATCACGAGCTTTAAGAATATGTGGAGGCTTCCTGAACTCAACTCCGGTGCATGTCTTACAAAGTGAAATGTGTGCCCCTCCTTTGAATATAAGAACTTGGAAACTAGCTGCAAGATTTTGGCTAAGAGCTGTATCAATTGAAAATAATCCACTTGTTTTAGAAATTTTCAAACTAAAATCCTTGATACAAAACAGATTCTGGAATAATAAAAAATTACCTATGTTGATAAAAATTTGTACAGAAACCATTGATTGGAAAACAAATAGAAACAAATGTCTCGATATGTACTCCTTCGAAACCTGGGTTGGAGCAATTAATTTAGAATGTATTGCAGTTGATATTGATGATTTCAATTACCCCAAAAGACATCTTTCATTGAGAGAAATTGGTAATGTCGTAAGCGATATGCTAATTAAGAAATATTCAGGATTCTACCAGATCTACACCGACGGATCGAAAAACCGGATCAAGTTGGAGCTGCCTTCATTTCAATACAAAACAATTTTACACATAAAATAAAACTGAATAAAAATTGCACTATTATGAATGCAGAATTGATAGCAATCAAAGAAGCTGTGGAGTATTCAATTAAAAATAACTGGAATCAAATTGTAATATTAAGCGATTCTAAAAGCGCGCTTCAACATATCAAAAGTGTTTCAAAAGGAATTGCCTGCAGAAAGATAGCCTACAATATTGCAGATCAAATAATGCGGCTACAGCAGAAAGGTGTGCAAATATGCTTGCAATGGATTCCATCTCACGTAGGAATACATGGGAATGAAGAAGCGGATTTGTTAGCAAACGAAGCATGTGTGAATGGACACATGTATGACTGGAAACCAGATGCCGAAGATTACTGCCAAAAAATTAATTCAACATATAATATGATGTGGAATCAAAATTTTGAGACTTTATCTACCAATAAGGGTATATGGTATAGAAAACTCCAAAAGGAACCGTTTAAAGAACCCTGGTTCACTGAGGTTAATCTGAAAAGATCGGAAATGAGAATAATTTTTAGATTAAGATCCGGACATGCACTAATGGGAAGAGTATTGTGTTTGATAGGCCTCTCTGATTCTCCAATGTGCTCAATATGTGAAGAAATTGAAGATGTCCAACATACATTAACAAAGTGCATTAAGTATGAACAACAGAGAGTAACAATATTGATGACCTCGGACCCATCGGAAGTTCAGAATTTAATAGCCTCAACAGAGTTCTATGCAATATCAAGAATCATGAAATTTATTCGATCATGTAAATTGGAAAATATTTGAAAGTGTAATCTTGGACAAAAGGCACCTTTTAAAGAACTTATAAATTATAATTAAAATATTTTAATATTGTAATTTTAAAAACAGATGAGGCAAAAAATGACAGCATTATGTGAGTCAGAAGCCTCGTTAAACAATTCAAAAAAAAAAAAAAAAAAAAAAACCTACCATTAACCTTTACAATGCTAGCTGTTTCAATCCTATCATGCGGCACGTTTTGTATGGATCACATATACGACATTTGCTTGTGGGGACTGCCGCCGATGGATCACATATGTTCCAGCTGTGTATCTCAGTATAATTACTTGTGTTAATATTCTATTGTTGTTTGCAGACTGCCTCCCCCGGCGGCCAAACAGGCAGTGGCGGACCTGAAGAAGACAGCAGTGACCAGCGAGGGAGAAAAGTGCCCCGTCTGCCTGAAGGTCCAACAGCAAGGGGAGACTGTGACCGTGATGCCGTGTGACCACATGTACCACCAAGACTGCATTCTCACTTGGCTCGAGAAGGTGATTATTTTTCACTCATATCACCGCTGGGTTATTCTAATCTACTATTTCACTGAACTGAAATAGAATAATAAGAGAGTGCAACAAAAGAAGAGCTTTTTATTAGGGTTCTAAGACCGTGTTATTTAAGTGCATTAATCGCTTGAGTGGATATGGATATGGCAGCACAACAAAACAAATTCTTTGAGCTGTTTTGTATTTATGCGAGATTATATACTATTTGTATCAATACGTAAACACATTATCTGGTATAATAATAATAATAAGCCTTTTATTCTGAACTTCTGTTAGGTATATTAATATTAGAAATGTTTTGTTTGTTATAATATATCCCGAAGCTCAGATCAATCATAGATACATTTAACAAGTTTAAAAAAAACTATATTTTAAACACCACTGTTTTATCCTTACACTATAATACCCACGCTCAGGCTTCGCCTTTGTGGGATTTTTTTGTTACTCTTTCATTCTATATTACTATGTATGTACCTGAATTGTATATGTATCAAAAATTTTGTTAATAAAAAAAAAAAAAAAAAAAAAAAAAAAAAAAAGATGGCGTCAAAACATTCCGAGTTTGACAGCGGAGAAGTGAGTCGAATTTTGTTGAATGAATTTGAATGCTTGTATGATCCATCCTGAATTATTTGATTGTGTTCAAAATAAGAAACAATGTATTAATTCGACACGAATCTATCTAAAATGACCTGATAATCAACATAACATAACCAAAAAATGCACACTTTCCGGTGTGCGGACTGTGACGCATGACAGCCGTGGCAGTAGATGGAGTAACTGCAAACATTTTGCGATGTTGCCAGACTATTTCGAGTCTTATCTATCCGGAAGCTCGCAAACAATGGTGAAACGGTCGCCGTTGAATAACGAAGTTATTCTGATCTTTAAAGGCAGCCAACGGATAGCTAGTCAGATATTTATCCCGACATAGTGAAATACCCCCTAAGAGTTAAATTATAGAGAATTACAAATTATTATAAGCAATAATTAGCCTGAAACACAATATAAATAAAAATAAATTCCGCCGACGGGAACTGAACCCGCACCTACTGATTGCCTGTCAGGTGCACCAAACCACTGTGCTACGTCGGCTTATTTTTAACCGCCAAATAATTCAATACATACTAGTATTTCATACAACAATTATAGCTTTTTGATTTTTTTCCACTGAAAACAACCAACTTTGGGTTTGTAGGAAAGGTATTGTTATATACTTAGTTTCTCACTAGGTGGCGTCGAAATACATTATATCTTCTTAATGGTAAAATATTTTAACTTGTCAAATGTTATTGTTTTTTTTATTAAAGATGAACTTGTGTTTACAAGACAAGGTTTTTATGCAAAGCACATAGGAAAACAAATTATTAGCCTGAAACACAAATATAAATTGAAAAAATCTTCAGAGAAAAAATAAATGCCAAATACATACTAGTATATATTGAATTATTTGGCAGTTAAAAATAAGCCGACATAGCACAATGGTTCCGGGCACCTGACCGGCAATCAGAAGGTGCGGGTTCAATTCCCGTCGGTGGCATTTATTTTCTTTGGAGGATTTTTTCAATTTATATTTGTGTTTCAGGCTCATAATTTGTTATCCTCTGGGTTTGCATAAAAACCTTGTCTTGTAAACACAAGTTCACCTTTAATAAAAAAATAATGATAAAGTATTAGGTATGAGAGACAATATTAAATGCGTAAACTGCAAAATGAAATCGCAAACCTGATAACCAAGAGATGCTTGCTTTTAGCTAGGTGCAAGACTTTGCAGGTGTCTTTTGGGGCTTTTTTTTATTAGTATTTTTAAGTTTTACACCTCATAGGATATAGGTAATTAATAAGATGGTAAATCAAATGCAACATTCTACATAATTTTTTTTGTTAACGCTAACTAGCATCATTTTCGTTATTGTCTTCATCATCATCATTAGCAATATTGGCTATTGTGTCATTGTCGTTATTGTCATCTTCACCATCGTCGTTATCATTATTGACTTATTTATAGTCGCCATTATTGTAGTCTTCAACGTCATCGCTATTGTTATCATTGTCATCATCGCTATCATTATTGACTTATTTATAGTCGCCATTATTGTAGTCTTCAACGTCATCGCTATTGTTATCATTGTCATCATCGCTATCATTATTGGCGATTTTATCATCATCGTTATTGCTGTCTTTATCACCATTGGCGTTTTTTATCATCATCATTATTGTTGTCTTTATCACCTTGGGCATTTTTTATCATCATCGTTATTGTCGTCTTTATCATTATTAGCTTCTTTATCATCGTCATTATTGTGACCATTTTCGCTATCATCAGCAACGTCATCAGCAATGGCATCGGTGTCATCAAAAAGGGAGTTTACTTCCTCGTGGGAATTATAATACATTTTCTACACATATTCTGTTTTCTGCAGTAAGAAACAGATAGAATATTAATAATATGGATATTTATGGAATTATTTCTTCTGTTACAGACAAACTCCTGTCCGTTGTGCAGATTCGAGCTGCCCACGGACGACCCGCGCTACGAGGAATTCAAGAAAGAGCAGAAGCGTGCCAAGGAGCGTGAACACGACCTGGACAGCCTCCACAACTCCATGTTTTCATGAGTCACTCCACTTCTAGCAAACAACTTTTCACTCTTCTAGACCCTAAGTCTCCCTATTTATAGTGACATAGTGAGGTAGAACATCTAGAAATATGTTTTGATTGTGTGTGATAGTGATATAGCGTGGTATTTAAAATTATACATACATTTCTTCACGTTATTTTGGTGCTCTGGATTCTAGTACATTTGTTTACCATTCCATTTTGTTATTTCAGTAATAAATGTGACTAGAAAATACTTGACTAATCATTTACCTTATAATAATCTGACTGAACATTTGGTTTGACCAAAATCAGAAGTTTCCCTTTGGCAAAATTTTAATTGCTTTGGTTCTTCCATACTACCTTGCCTTGTTTGTGTTCTTCTTCTGACTAACCAATTCTTTTCCACCATACCTTACTGACTTTTAGGTGTATAATATAAAATATGATATTGGTGTAAGTCCACTACTGCGGAAGAACATTTGTTAAAATTTTCAGAAGACAAAAACCATCTAGGGATATACGCATTCTTGCTTGCTTGTACTGGAGATGGTTCAATTTCTAAATTTGAAAGTACCAAGCAATGCGCTTGTGCTGTTCCACACAAATTGTATTATGATTTATTGGCTCATACACTATGAACTTATATAGACGATAAGGTCCTACCTGTCCTAACAGCGTGATGCATTATAAACTCGTCTAATTCATTCGTAAATGGAATATGAAAAAGCGGAAATATTTTTGCTAAAGTTGTCACCTTTGTTTCCAACAAAAGGAAACTATTTCACAAATGAAGGAAGAGAGGATGAAGAATTTGAATATGCTATCCTCGAGTAACTTTCATCTCATGTTGTACCTAATCTCATGATTTTTATTTTTATTTTAGTAGGTATGTTCTTCATTTACTCAAATTTAATATTTTTTTCATTATGTGGGCATTTTCGCCAAACTTTGTCCATGTTTTCATCATTTTTATACTTTCCATTCTGCTTAACTTTTACATTTTATTTTTGAGTTTTCACCAATATCAGATTATTAAGTTGGGATTTTTTTTCAGTGCATGGGACTAACTACCATAATATGTACTCCTCATTGCCCAGAATACTAATAAGGTAATAATGTGGATCCTTCAGTGGACATCTTCAATTTATTACTTAAAAAATGCAAATGATTATTGCTGGGGCAGTTCAGTTATGTACAAAAATAATAAACATAAAATATCTCGGGGTAGTAATTGATGAAAATCTTAGATGGGACCTACGTAGCAAAGGTATCACGGAAAAACTTACAAAACTTCTTCTTTAAAAATCTAAGAAATGTGGTAAATAAAAAAGACATGAAAAAAGTCTTATTACCCTTTATGTCATTCTCGAATTGAATATAGAATTATAGGATGGGGATCTGCTGTATCTAAGAATATACATAACCTGAACACAATTCAAAAAGGAATCATAAAGACCATACTGAAAGTATGGACATAAGAACGCCTTCGATTAAAATTTTCAATAGGTTTGATGTACCAAATGTACAATATACCGTTGAAACTATTCGAAAATACTGAATCCTCTGAAATGTTAAATGTGTTTTTTTTTTTAATGTTGGACCAAATTTATGTAAAAACTGTATATTTTACAAAAATATATTATAAAAGCTATTTAAGACATCACAAAATTAATCTTATAGATACTCCTAAAATTAATTTCTAAAACAGGCTTTGTTTCTTTGAATGTAGAAATGGGACATGCTAAAACCACACTACCTTTTGATCCAAATAATTAGTTAAAAATATGTTCAGGATCGACAATTGCATGTTAAAAATACTTTCCTTTCTAATATTCTACAACACATACCTATGAAAAATCCAATGAAAATCATGGGATATGTCAAAACGCAATACACAAACTTTGGTGAAAATGCACATGTATTTTTTTCATCATGTTTGCACACCTCCGCCATAAGTCACCCCAAGTGGTTCGCTAAGTTTGGTGATTTAGCAGGGGTGCCCGGGTTCAGGTTTGTCTAGGTCTTGGTGGCGGATGCATGCAGAACGGGAAAGGCCGGTTGAGGGAGACTCTTTCATCTCTACAGACGGACTGCTTTGACTCATCGCCTTGTACCGCAGTGGAAGGATGGATTCGTACGTTTGTCGCTCCTGGATGCACCGAACCTCCTCTTCTTCATTTCCTTAAAAGACCACCCACACAGCATGTCACAGGCTCTAAGAAAATTGTTTTCCGCAGGGCCTCTCGTATGGAGCTAATGTTAAAAAAAATCCTTTTAAAGTATATTTTATGTAAGTCCTCGAGTTTCCTCAGGGCTAATGTCATCTTTGGGAAGACTCATGTTATAGGAGGGTGAAAACACAAAAGCCACCAGTTCATTCCACAGACGACCTGACGAGCACAAGAACATGTTGTATAACAATCATCTGTAATATCGGAAATATACCATAAACCGTGTATGAATATTGGTCAATATTATTATGGTTCTGCAATATTATTATGCACCTCACTTCCTCATCTTAATCCTTCGTCGGGCGCACCTGATCTGACAGGCACAGGCCGGAATCTTTTATTTCCCCCTCCCCGCCAGAGCGGCATCGGAACCTGCCCTTCCCAGTACCTTACTGACTTTACGAGGCGCATTAAACCCCCCTTCTCAATCTCTCACTTGACAACGTGGAGAGTAGTATTTGACATCCATGTTCTGCCAGGCTCATTGCTCCCGATTTCGTCATATTTTTAAGGTACTCAATCTATGAAGGTTATCAATTCTAATGAACATAATATGATGTCTGATTCTGATTGAATACGGTTCTAGTAACATTCAAGTGCCTTACAATATGTATTTTTTAATTTAATTGGTTTTTAATCAAATTTTGATGTTTGAAAATGATTGTGTTTAGTGTTTACGCCCATTTCAAAATTTGATTACTATTTGTCTTATTGTATGGGAGATGTCAGAAGTTGGAGGTATTATTAATATTATAGGTGTTTGCTTTTTTTTACTTTTACTGTAATATTACTTTTTATTTAATCTCTAAACATTTATTTTTCATCAAATTTCATTTATCCTCTGTGTATAGATCCCTTACACAGGCCAGTGATTATGTTTGGTGAGCTGAAATTAATATAGGTAGTTAATGGTAAGTATACGGACGGCCGGCATAGTCCAGTGGTAACGCATTGGACTGCCATTCCGAAGGTCGCGGGTTCGAACCCGGCGTGCGCAAATAAATTTTATTTGATTAATTTGTGTTATTTCACAATTAATTAATTAAAATAATATATAGTATATTTGCGGCACGTTCCAGAGTGGAAGATACTACCAGTATCGCCCTGGTGTAAGACCACCATTCAGAATTGAAACGTTGCTCCAAATGGCTTTAGCCGTGTTTAGTGACTAGATCTGAATAGCCAGGTACTTCCCCACCTTCCTCTTTCCCTTCCCCACTTACCTTCAGCCTCACAACATCCCCCAATTGGGGATGCCATAGTCTCACTGGCTCCAGACGGGAGCAGTTGGGACTCTTGTGAGGTATTCACTGTAAAAAAAAAAAAAAAAAATTGCATTTGACAAGACTCACAATGGTGTTATTATTTTACTAACCGTTAACGTAAAACCGTGTACTTATTTTTACCCATGAAAAATCCCAGGATAGTCTGAATACTTGACACATCAGTTCCAATTTTGAAAATGACAATTAAAAATTATTTTCTGTTCAAATAATATATATTAGGTGGGTACTTTATCGCTTGTCGGAATTCTTCACACAATCAGTTCCAATTTTGAAAATGAAACTTAAATTCAAAGCAAATCCGAGTTCATTGAACCAGAGTTACACAGACAAAACCGTTATCTGAAATATACAGGGTGTCTGGGAGTAAAGTGCACAAATTGTCAAATCGGGAGGTGAATCTACATGATGGTAGAAGTAAAAAAGTAAAATAAAGTTTTTCGAAATTCTGTTGTTTTTTCCCATTCAAAAATATTATTTTCTTCATACAAACAATTCAAGTTTTATACCTAAAACTGCCCCAAAATTTCGAAAAAAGTTAAATTTCTTTTTACTTGTACCATCTGTATAGAATCGCCTCCCGAAGTATGTGCACTTTTCCCACGGACACCATGTATACAAGATGCTAAGGTACGTATTTGACTTCAAAAATGAACAAAATTTAATTTACATTTTTTACTCCAAATAATGTCAGGAATCACTGGTTTAAGTAAGTCAAGTATGTCCTTTAATATTAATCTCCGCAATTTTGTACGCAGAATGTACGCTTCAAGATTGCTTTCCAAATTAATCTAAGATGGGAGTATGATTCCATTTAGAATCCAATTAGCCAATTGGTTTTTTTGCACATTATCAAAAACGTATTATCTGTTGCTAATATTAGTAGATCTAATCTCATAATCAATTATTGTCATTTATTACCTATTTGAATTATCTTATTGACGTCAGCAAATGCATTTTGGGAAATCATTGTAGTATTGCAAAATATTGTTGAATGAGAATCAAGAAAGTAGGTATATTACTAGAAACTCAATCCCTTTCGCAAATGTTTTGCAGAGCTATTACAATGCCCTCTCTAAAGGTAGCCCTGAAAGTTTATTTCACAGTATGTTGTCATCCTTCAATGGTTGAGAATCCCTGGCAAGAGGAATTCAAACGAAGGCGGTTCAAAATCAATCAAAAGGTTTTTTGCACTAGTTATTATCGCAGAGCAAAAATGACGAATTTGAATGTTATAAATTATAAATTTATCAATACACTTCACAATTTCAACATATCATATATTTATTTTTAACAATTTAAAAAAATAGTGTGGTGTACATACATATTATTTTATATTATACAGTATTTAACAGGTGGTAAATATATATTTTTCAGATTTTTTTGATTTGTAAAAAAAAACAGAAGACTTTTCTCTCACTAATTACCAAATGTACCTACTACATTTATCGGTCCCGAAATATATTAATTAACATACAAAATTTGTTATTCTAATTATTGTTCCCTTTAAACCTTAATTAATCGAGCTAATTAATTGTGCCCTGCAAAGGAATGACCTAGGTGGTGTAGGTAGAAGCAGAAACATCTCCGCCATGGCCAGTCCAGTTGGTGTGCACGTACTTGCCCTCCTTCCCGAGCACCTCGTAAGTATGTGCCCCAAAGTAATCCCTCTGTGCCTGCAGCAGGTTGGCAGGCAGCACCTCGCAGCGGTAACCGTCATAGAAAGATAGAGCTGAACTCAGCGCGGGCACTGGGACTCCAAGGAGAACCGCCTGGGAAACTACCTCCCTCCAAGACTGCTGGCTTTTCAGAATGGCGTTGGAGAAGAAATCATCCAGCAATAAGTTGGAAAGGTTCGGGTTCCTGGTGTAAGCATCTTTGATGTTCCCCAGGAAAACGCTCCTGATTATGCAGCCGCCACGCCACATCAGTGCAATTCCCCCGTAGTTCAGCTTCCAGCCGTAAGACTTGGCCGCCTCTCTCAACAGCATGAACCCTTGAGCGTACGATACGATCTTGCTCGCGTAAAGCGCCTTTTGAATCTTGGCTAAAAACTCTTTTTTATCTCCATTGAAAGACACTGGAGCATTTTTCAGGATTTTGCTGGCCTCTACCCTTTCTTCCTTTAGGGCACTGAGGCAACGCGCAAACACCGCTTCTCCTATTAGCGTGACAGGAGTTCCGTATTCCAGGGCGGCGATTGCGGTCCATTTTCCAGTGCCCTTCTGCCCGGCTGAGTCGCGAATCTTTTCGAGAAGGAATGAACCGTCGGTATCTTTAAATTTGAGAATATCTTTAGTTATGTCGATTAGGAAGGAATCCAATTCACCCTTATTCCAGGTCTCGAAAACTTCCGCCATCTCATCCTGGCCCATGCCGAGTCCGTTCTTCATCAGGTGGAAAGCCTCGCAGATGAGCTGCATGTCTCCGTATTCGATGCCGTTATGAACCATTTTGACGAAGTGTCCCGCGCCGTCCTCTCCCACCCAGTCGCAGCACGGTTCGTCCCCGGACTTGGCGCAGATTGCCTGGAAGATAGGCTGGATGTGCTGCCAGGCCTCCTTGTGGCCTCCGGGCATGAGGGATGGCCCGTACCTCGCTCCGTCTTCTCCGCCGCTGACTCCGGCACCGACGAAAAGAAGGCCGAGTTTTTCTAATTCTTTGCAGCGGCGCTGAGTATCGGTATATTCCGAATTACCCCCGTCGATGATGATGTCTCCCTTGGAAAGCAGAGGAACCAGCTGCTGGATGAAGTCGTCCACAGCGGAGCCGGCCTTGACCAGCAGCATGACCCTGCGCGGGCTTTTCAATTTGCTGACCATGTCCTGCATGGAGGTGGCTCCGATAATGTTGGTCCCTTTCGCTTCGTTGTTCAAGAAGTGTGTTACTTTCTCGACTGTCCGATTGAAGGCACAAACCACGAAGCCTTTTGAGTCCATATTCAGAATTAGGTTTTGGCCCATGACAGCCAGCCCAATAAGGGCGATATCAGCTTTTCCAGACATTTTTTAAGATGAGAGTGAAAAAACTACGTGATTTAACAAAACAGAATCTTGCTGGTAATCCACTATCACACCACTTGAACACTTAACGACGAACTTCGGACAATGCATAAATGAGACAATGATATTTCCATAGACTAACAATGTTATGAAGGATAGCGCATAGATAACGATAAAAAGCCTTTCTAATAATTTACCATTTTAGTACTTAAATGAACACACTGAAAAAAAAACACTTTTGCAAGTTTCTTTATTTTACTTTTGAAAAGTGTAACGTGAATTCATGCGATAAAATCGTTATTTTTTTCTATTTGCAACATTGTTTTGTGTTGAGTTTGGGAAGGTTTGGTGTGAGTGGTTTATTTATGGCTTTGATAAAACAAATGAAGGCGGAATGCGCTTGCGCGGAACCACTTTTCTCAGTTATCATCTCGGCGGCAAATATGAACAGAAATAAAAGTTTCTATAAAATCTTCACACACATTCAGGTTTAAAAAAACAATATGATAACAAAAAACATTTTACAAATAATAT
Source organism: Hesperophylax consimilis (assembly GCF_061612785.1). Lineage (NCBI taxonomy): Eukaryota > Metazoa > Arthropoda > Insecta > Trichoptera > Limnephilidae > Hesperophylax > Hesperophylax consimilis. The sequence continues at coordinate 12,846,125 of NC_142849.1, forward strand.
GTTGATGGACAATATTAATCTCAACCCAAAAATATATTTTTATAATTATGTAATTAACTAACTAGCTACGCCAAAATATTCGATAAAATAATGTTTATTTCCAACGTTAAATTATTCAATTTAAATTTTAAACGTTAAAAAATATCTAAATCATCTTAGTCACATAATATGTATGTTTTTAATCTTTATAGTTTAGCATTCATTTCGCACTCCCATACTCGATGACTAAACGACAAAAGTTATCCAATATACAACTGATGCGCGACTCGACTTTTCCTAATAATAATAATAAAATAGTCGTCTTGATAATCTTGATGACATGACAATTTGCCCTGAAGAGCTTGCGCTACCCAAATGACATCATATTACGTAATAATAATTAAAGGTAAGCCTACTCATAAAACAATGCATTGCAAACCACAAGGTGACGTTATATTTAAATGTAATCTACGATGAATAAAATCAATAAACTGATCGTGTATAAAACTCTCAAGGTGAAAAAGTTTCTTCGTCTAATAATTTATGCATTGGACATGGTTCGACACCGTTAAATTCAAATATGCAGTCCAAATTTGTACGTGAGTAGGCCGGGCAGATATTGGTACTGTAAAACTGTACTGAAATGCATTCTCCAACTTATGGGAAGGTACACTATGCACACAGCGCAGGTGGCACACACATAACTCACCTTTGCTGTGGCTCCGGCGCACCTTAAGAACATTCATTTCAATGTACGTCAGAACTCAGCAGGTTGGGAAAACAATATCAAAGTATCGATCTTTCCCAAACTAGCACTTTCGTAAAAGTGCGATAATACATTTATTTTCTTGATAACGTAATCCGAATTCATTTGTAAAAGCGATTAAAACAAATAATGTGATGCACCGCTGCGTTACCAATACGCATTCCTTATCTATAAACGGCTCTAGAACTATGAGAACTATTAACTTGATGCAACAAACCTGTATAGATAGTATAATGTATATATTTGTTTTGTGTACTGGTATTGTAGTTTGTAGCTTTATGGGAGTGGGTCGTGCGTATTTGTAGCGTAAACAGGGAGTGGTTTAGGTTCTTTTTCAGTTCGTTCACATTATTCTAGCTGTAAACTTGTTGTTGACATCGGCGCACTATCGCTTGTTCAGTTCTTCAGTTTACCAGATCTACCTTAGCAGTTAGTTGACTACTGTTTTTGGTTTCCGTGTTTTAAACCTTTTATAATTTATAAATAGAAAACATTAGTTTAATAAAATACAGGAGCAACGCAGGTTGGTTTATATTTCAGTGAATTTATGTGCTAATCGTGCTAATAGTTAAATCTATTTTAGTTTTGTTTGTGTCTGAAGCGCGCGAGGGGGAATTTCAACTTTAGAAGTTTCTTGAGACCTATTTTATTTAGCCATTACTTGAGACAAAGTTGTGTTATAATTTAATATTTTATTTTACTTTTAATTAAAACAGTTATATTCCCTTGCCTTCGTAGTAAAAATGTTAAAAATATTATCTTTACCAGAAAACTTTGTTAAACAGTGATGTCCCATCGTAACGTTATTGGATGTCCCCAAAAAATATTTTTTCTCGCTAGTCTTCAAAAATATGTTTTTTTATTACCTATGTACTTGCACAATTCCGCAGGTAGGTACTTTGGATATGCAGATATTTTTATTACTGCCTGGAGATCGCGGGTTCAAATCCCGGCGTGCGCAAGTAAATTTTATTTGATTAATTTGTGTTATTTCTTTGGTGTAAGACCACCATTCAGAATTGAAACGTTGCTTGAAATGGCTTTGGCTGTGTTTGGTGATCAGAACTGAATAGCCAGGTACTTCCTCTTCCCCATCTCCTTCCCCTCTCCTCCACTACCTTCGGTCTCACAACATACCCCAATTGGGGATGCCGTTGTCTCACTGGCCCCAGACGGATGGGAGTAGTTGGGACTCTTGTGCTGTTTCTCATTAAAAAAAAATACTTATGTACTTGTGCAATTCCCCGGGTAGAGAGGTACTTTGGAAATACAGATATTTTTAAAACCCTGCTTCGGTTACGACTATTTTTTAAATATATTTTCTAAAGGGTTTACCGACAAGCAACATAACAAGCACAGTCTACAAATAAAGTAGTTAACTAATAACTATTATCAATTAACCAAAAATTATAATTATGCAAACCCTATATTATTTTAATATTTAAGTTCCTTCGGCAACTATGTGTCTGTTAAATTAACTTTTACCTATATGTTTGTAAGTAAATCCCGCTGTAAATCCTAAATAAATATACGTAAGCAACTATCTTACCTTACTATCTTACCTTACTATCTTACAACTAATTTACGATAACTAATATTTGTAGGTTAGATGGAGACATTATATATTTTTAAAACCCTACACAAGTAGGGTTTAAAACGTAGTTTTGAAAGAAAATTCGAAAGAACCTTATACAACATTTTGCAAATCACATGATATATTCGTCACCGGCATTGTACAATGACGACTTGCATTCAATTTCAATGTAATTGCGATAAAAGCTATCAAGTAACAAGTAGGTAAGTGTAACTAGATACTAAGAGCATTAACGTGTTTTAAAATACACAACTGATAAACAACCATTGGTATGGTAAAAAGATTATTTTTCAGTTGTGTAAATATTTAATTTATTGTTATCAAGTTTAATTTGTGGAACATTATTTTAATATTAATATTTTTCTTTTATATACCTACATATTCAATAATATTAGTATTCAGTCCAGATTAATACCATCTATTTCCGGCCATAAAAAATCATTAATTATCTCTCGATAGCGCAATCCATTCACTGTAACTGTTGCTCCAGCCTCATTTTTGAAAAAGTAAGATCCAATGACTCCGCCGGACCATAAACTGCACCAAACAGTCACACGTTGAGGATTGATAGGCTTTTCAACAATAACTCTTGGGTTTTCCGAGCCCCAGATGCGACAATTTTGCTTGTTGACGAAGCCACCGAGGTGGAAATGGGCCTCATCACTCAAGATGATTTGCATTTGATTCACTCAAGTGAATTTTAATAATATCAATGCGTTGTTGAAGCGTGTATCGTTCCATTTTTATTAATGGCGTAGTTTCTACTTGTCAAATGTCAAAAAATGACAGCTTCAAAAGTAACATCTACCGAAATAGCGGGCTATTCAAAATAACACCTCTTATTGGAAAACCCTGTATTTATTGAAAGTAGAGAAAAGTGTTTTGCAACCAAGTCGTAAACAAATAAATCGTTCGCTTTCATCGCTAACGCTAGCTAAATCTTATGAGATTCATCAAAATAATGTTTTACAGAATTATATAATAATATGTACCTTGAAAAGGCCTATAGGTATGTCTATCTCCTAAGGATAACCCCCAGCATCGCCAGGTACACGCCAGCTATTATTAATATCCATTAATAATTTAATTTAATCAATAATTTGTTATTTTTTTATAAATATCCATATGAATATAATGTAATACACATATGGATATGATATAATGTAATATATCGTCTATAAGTGACTTTTGAATTTTGATATATTGGCATGCAGAGCTCCGGGCTAAAATGGCATCTTTCATAGTGAATTTTCAATAATGCTTGGTGGAAAAATATGTATTTTAGGTTTATTTTAAAAATTAATTGCAAGGGAACATGGCTGCATATGTGGAGATTAATTCGCACAGCAGAACTTGTTTATATATTGCAGCCATGTTGTAAATTGAATAATAATATTAATGGATATTTAAAACTAGCTGACGTGTACCCGGCGTTACTGGGAGTTTCTGGGAGGACTTTTCTGTAATCCATATAATTCCGTGGTACATTATTTCTCATAAGGTTTAGCCAGCGTTGGCAATGTATTTATTTTACCATTTGATTACAAAACATTGACTTTTCTCTAGTTTCTATAAATGCAATTTGCGCGTATTATATATATATATATATATATATATATATATATATATATATATATATATATATATATATATATATATATAAACCTTCCGGAAGAAATTCTCTAAATGATAGTGAAAACCCTAACAAAATCCTTTGCGCAGTTTAGAAGAACTAAGCGCACAAACAGACGCGGAGAGCGACTTTATTTTATACTATTTAGGATAATGTACTATTAATGAATATATAAGCAAAGGACATGTAATATTTATGCAAAGGACATGTAACTACTATAATAATAAATTTGCAAATATATACACTCGTGCTGACATATTCACTGCTAGTTACTATCACTACAGAATTTCATTGTATCACATTCTAACTCATGTTCACGACTCTTAAATTGATTGTACTTAATATTTTAATATTACTTGCGTGGCAACTTTTCCTTATCCCTCTCCTCCCCTTTCCCGTTCCAACCCAAGTCTATTTAAGTATAGTTATAATCACATTTATTTTATTGCTGTTTATTGTAGGCATATTACCTATAGGTTTATTGTTTGTTGAATTTACATTCGTATTATTATTTTTCTTATTTGCTGCTTTATTCTGTTTTTTTTTTCTATTTTAATTAAATATTCTAGTTTACAGGTTAGTTTTATGTTTCTGAATATATCTATCTGTGAACATTAATAATTGGTCTGTTTTTTTGTTATCCTCTTATGCATATTGTATTACTAAGACTGTTTATGTTAAATAAATAAAAGAATACGTAAAGGTTGTGTAAAATATAAAACGTGTATATTAGTAAGGGTTTAGATAGTTATGCATCGGCGAGTTTGAATGGTGTACTGCCTGTTCTGACTCTTGAGTTATCGCAGTTCGTCCGGATCACTGAACACGTTCGCGTTCGCATTCATCAAATTTTATCCATGTTATCAGCAGTTCGTCCAATCCACCACCACTCGCAAAAATAGCGAACACACACGAGACATCACTGAAACTAATTAGAATACAATTTTATTAATAAAGAACTTACCATATCAATCTGAAAGTTAAATATTAAAGCAGAAGAGAACTTTAGTAAGTTCGCATTCAACCACCGCCAATAAACTACTGACTACTGATAAACTCGACCCCTATATATGTATAAATTAATTCTACGATTATTCTTTTTTATTTGGTTGTAGTTGTAGATGGCAGTAACTAGTGTAGCGAGTTAGCTACAAAATAACTGGTGTTTTGTGTTTTAAAATGGGCACATTTAGAATGGCTCTAAAAATGTTAAGCTCTGCCATACCTCTACCGATGTCATATGCCCATTTTAGTATTAAATCGTAGGAAGAGAAGGCCCTGCGTGGGATAGTAAGAACCTGTACTTACTTTACTAGTAGTTTGCAGTTGCAGAAGAAATATTACAGTTATATAGGTACTGCAGTCGCAGTCGCAGTGCCTAACCAGAACCTAGATTTATGAGAGTAGGTACTAGTTACCTACCTCACACAGCGAAGAAATGGCGCGAAAGTTCATGAAACAGGAGGCATTGCTTTTGCGAATACTAATTATTGTGAATCGTGAGAGTGCTATTAGTGTGAGTCATTGGAACTCACCTTTCAACAATAAAATTAACCCACATGCAAACATAACTTTGTTTTGTTTGCAAGTTTGGAATTTAAAATATAATTATAACATTTTACTGATGTTTTTAAAGTGAAAACAGTGGCTTCCTGTTAGATTATTGTTTGTTGATAATATTTACAGCAAAATGCTACATAGGTACTCGTAATTTTAAATAACGTAATCATGTTCTCAGAAATAATGCTAATTAGACTCGTAACTTCACGTTGGTTCATAACAATGCTTTTCAATTTTCATCGCTCGTAAAGTCAGCCGTCATAATCTCAGGGCCGGCATGTTCATTGAGGTGGGGAAACGGAAGGTTGGGAAGTAGGTACCTGGATATACAGATCCATAAGACTAAACATGGATAAAGCCATTTCAATCAACGTTTCAATTCTGAATGGTGGTCTTACACCAGGGAAATACTGAGAGTATCTTAAATATTATTCTAAATTAATAAATTGTGAAATAACACAACTAAATCAAATTTAAAAAATCTTGCGCACCCCGGGATTTGAACCCGCGACATCCGGATAGCAAGTCGAAAGCCTTAACCCTTGACCACGGAGGCTGAGGAAAATATTTTCTAAGGCCTATGTCATCTTTAGGGATGCTATTTCATTGTAATTTCATCACTTTTAGAAGTAATTGCACAATTTGGTCTTTAAAATATTAAATTATTCGATCTTATTCTTAGGCACAAGAGGAAACCCTCTCGAGATAACCGCAAATTCTTTGCTGCAAAGACCTACGAGCAGAGAGTTTGTGGGCTAATCGGGTACAAATTAATAAAAATGTCGCCTGATGGTGGAGTAACAGACAACATCGGATCAGAGAAACTACCGAGCTTATCATCGGATGTTGAACTGTATTTAGTAAATCAGATGATTCAGCAAATGAATAATATCGTTTTTTGTACATACCCTACCTAAGTCGATTAAATTAAGACATTTTCAGAGGTGAATTAAATCGAGTCAGGTCATATTATTAGGACGCTCCCAACATCATTTCATCATCACCGATAATCGAATCCGGAAAGAAATATGATATGACATCAATGCTAACCTTGTAAACAATATTTATCTATTTGTAAATACAAACGTAAGACTTTAAAAGGTAGGGTTTGTGTGCGTAAAGCTTACGGCGTTTTTTCTCTAGACAGCGATAATATTGCCGTAACACTGGCGATCATTGTGGACACTTTTTTGAGTCTGTCAATTGGGTAAGGCACCGTGAGATTATTGGCTGAAAACGGCTCACCGTGTGAACAGGGCCGTGTTTCCGATTACAATTCACTAAACATAAGCCCGTGTGAGGCGTCCCCCTTTTATAATTGATGAAAAAATATGTTTCTGAATGTTATCACTCAAAACCCGTTTTTCAACGGGATTTTTCAATCCTTATCAATAAAATGTTATCTCCAGTTTACCGGCAGTAAACACATAATGTCTTATCTATGCATAATTATGACGTGAATTACGAAGTAAAACTCTATACTTCAAATTAATTGCCATTTGACGACATTCCGAAGCGGACGACTGTTAACAAAGTGTGTTATTAGTCAAATTTTAGCATAAACTCAAAAAATAACCATTGAATAGTGTTGATAATTTTAATCCTTTCCGTTGTTGTTAACCGTTTTAAAATATTGTTTCAGAATAACTTAAGATGGGCAACATAGTATACTCACTCATCTGGCTGCTATTATTAATATTTATAGCATTTTGGTTGGCTTTCCTGTGCGCTGGCATTTACATCATCGTCTATTGTTTCAGAGCCTGCTTCGACTTTTTAGAGGTAAGTTTAAAGTTTCAGCACCTACTTATCTGAATCCCACAATATTATTTTTAGAAACGAGATGAATTGATATAAAAAACCGTTTTGTTCCGAAAATATTCGAATGCAACGTTGTGTAAAAATTTCAAGGCAATCGGTGAAGAAGTTTCGGAGATTTAAGATTTTAAACAAACGAACATTTACATTTTTATTTTAGATAGATAGATAGACTGATACCTGACTACGTCAGTAACCTCATTTTTAATCGTATTTTTTTATCATAAAACAGTTTTTTGTGATAATCCTAAATTCCAGCAATGTGTGTTATTCATGAATCCATATATGGATTTATCAATCGATCTATTATTTTTTACAGCTTATTGTCGTTGATAACCAAAGAAAACATAGATTACATTCATGTCAGTAGGTATTACTTATTTGCGCCTAAACCATATACCTACCTATCCGTGGAGCATTTTTTAAAAGCAGCACTTCGTATTACAGATATGTATTTACCCACAAAATTCAATGTCAATTAGACATTTGATAAGTGACGACTTTGAAGTTCAAATCAAGCGTTCCTGGTCATGATTTAGGTACCCCTTTCGAACAACGACCAGTTAATATAGGTTAATATTTTGAGGTCTTCCTAATATCTTAAATAAAATAATACACGTCTTTTTTACAATATAACTAATGATCACTTACTTGCAGCAGAAGTAGTGGTAGGTTTTTTCTGCCAGATTAAACAATATAACTAGTGATCACTTACTTTAGCAACAGAAGTAGTGGTAGGTTTTGTCTACTAGATTAAACAATATAACTAATGATCACTTACTTTAGCAACAGAAGTAGTGGTAGGTTTTGTCTACTAGATTAAACAATATAACTAATGATCACTTACTTTAGCAACAGAAGTAGGTAGTGGTAGGTTTTGTCTACCAGATTAAGCAATATAACTAATGATCACTTACTTTAGCAACAGAAGTAGTGGTAGGTTTTGTCTACCAGATTGTAACTCTTTTCCCGTTACAAACTACAAATAATATTTTTTTTACGAACAACTTGTGATGTGTAATTATTATTATTACGCGGGACAGCTGTTTCGCCATCTGAAGGCATTATCAAACTGCGGTGAAACCACTTATAGACGACATCGTCTGTAGCTGTGTAATTATTATTACGCGTGACAGCTGTTTCGCTCTCTGAAGGCATTATCAAACTGTGGTGAAGGCACCATTGATATAAATACATCTAAGTAAGCCACTTACACATCACTTACATATCATATATACATATCGTAATAATAATTACACAGCAGAACTTGTTTAGGTATAAATAAACTGTTTTTTTTGTAAATTTAATAATAATATGATTCAATGTATAAAAGAAAAACCAATAACATCCAAATAAGTAGGTAGGTAGTTGAAATATTTATAAAGTTTTTATAAGCCTAAAATATTCCCTTAAGATTAAAAAATAAATACCTACCTACATACTTAATTTATAATGCAATTTATACCAGATTATTCTGGGAAGCGGAAAGCAAACCTCAGTATTGCCAGTCACAAATACCCATATATTTTTCACTCGGAAAATTTATTATATTATTCTAGGTAGGTACCTATTTTTGTGAAACTAAAGTTAAAAACGTTTTTACTTTGTTCTCGCATTGTCCAAAAATCCATTCCTCTACCGTTTCACATTCCAGCTCGAAACACTGCTTAATTTCGTGCAATTAAATGTTTTGTTTTTTTTTTCAGCCCGTTTGCGATGTGCTGCTTCAGGGAGTCCAAATGCCATACTTCTGCGCCAGGGGAATGATGGAAGGAAAGCCCCTGTTCTAATGTGTTTACGCTTCATCATCACATCACCCAATTCATCGTACGAATGTGCCAAATATTATAAAGAATGAGCTTTCTGACTGACTGGAGTTCAATGTCTCGAACAATCTTAAGTTTCTTTTAATTTATTTTTACGAAGATTTTATTTGAAATGTGTTCAATAAATTTATACGTTTAATAATGATCGTTTTAATTTTAAATCGAAAAGTTTTTGTTATAGGTAAGCAAGCACATGACAGGTATATAAATCATCAAGCGTAACCTTGGAGGAAATATACATATTATCCCTACATGTTATAAACTACGTGTTCATAGATGGCGTTAATTTAATTACTTTATTAAAATACACTTTTTGCAAGTTACGCTATAAAATATATGAATGTGAAAAATTAGTTTTGTTTTTTTAAAAAGTCAATTCTTTCGAGAAAGGCATACAAATGCAATATTGGATTGAATCACCGCCACAATCACAAATCGAATCATCATTGGCGCAAACGAATAAATTGTCTTATTTTTTAAAATTACTTTTCATAAAATAATTAAATTAACTCCATCTATGTACGCTTAGATTGTAATGTACGTTATTTTTACCCTTAAAACAAAAAAAAATAGCACGTATCCTGTATTGTAACATTTCTCCTTGTATTAAGTTTGTATAATATGTAATGTGTTGAAATTGGACATGGTCCGTTCATTGAGTATTTAACCCTCAATTTCAGATCCACAAATCACTCCTTGTCCTCGATATTTTAGTTGTAATGGGTTGTAATTAATAGGCAACTGGTTCGGCCAATAGAACTAATGGAACTTTAGGTGACTCTAGAAGGGTGCAAAAATTACGTAGGTACTGACTCACTTATTAGAATATTTTTGCTGCTCGAGGGTAAGAACTTATTATGTGAGTAAATAAGTACTTGATAGTCTTTAGATCTGTAAGTAGGTGCATAGGTGTAAGTAAAATATATTATTTTTGAAATTAGAAAACTTAAAATAATGGAGAAAATCTGACAGATAATTATTTAATAGGTACTTGGTGTGATCTTTTCCTGTCTCTGGAGACATACTAATAAAGGTGTACAATGTGCTTTGTAATAGCTTTTGTTGTCTGGTTTATTTTGCTCATCATATCCTTACCCATAGCTTTTATTTGTGCTCCATTTTACATAATAATCTTCTGTTTTACAGCTTGCTGTGACTGTTCAAAGGTAGGCATAGTCATGGCATAGTTAAGCTTGCAATGTCATTGGCCATAGTGCTATTTTTTAAAATTATTTATTGATGGCTTTAACACAATATTAGATAAACTTGTCGAATTCTGCTTCACGCTTAATACGCAAAAGAATTATCAATAGCACTTGGTTTCAACTTAATTATTACAAGAAACAACTGTGTATGTCGGAGAGAGATGGTAAAAGATGCAATAAAGTTCTATCGTTTCTCAATCAAAGTTACGTTTGAAGTATAGGAAAAACTTTTTTATTTTTTATGTGAGCTCAAGAGTCCTGACAGCTTCTAACCGTCTGGAGCCAGTGAGACTATGGCATCTCCAATTGTGGTATGTTGTGAGGCTGAAGGTACCAGGGGAGGAAGGAGATGGGGAAGAGGAAGGTGGGGAAGCACCAGGCTATTCAGAGCTGGTCACCAAACGCGACCAAAGCCATTTCAAGCAACGTTTCGATTCTGTATGGTGGTCCTAACACCAGGGTGAAACTGAGTGTATCTTCCGCTCTGGAACGTGCCACAAATTTACTATATATTATTTTTGATGAATAAATTGTGAAATAACACAAATAAATCGAATAAAATATTCTTGTATATGCTGGGGTTTGAACTTGGGAACTCCAGTTTACTATTCGAAAGTCTTACCCCTCGGCCATGGAGGCCGTCATATGCATACAATGTTAAAATAACCTAAACTAACAACCTAAAAACCTATTATGTGCATGTTTACTTAACCCCCCCCCCACTTAAATAGTTGTCTACATTATATACTGAAGTTTAAATTAAGGATGAGTTCTTTAACAGAATTTGAACAATTCATCAAATTTCAACATTCATTTTGGGGTTCTGTGAAAGTCCTATTCAAGTTCTATTATTATATCATTAAAGACTAGTTGCTTAAAAGAACTTGAAAATGAACGTTGAAATTTGAAGAATTGTTCATATTCTCCGAAACAACCCGTCCTAAGTGCTTAACAAAATAATGAAATTAAAGAGCCGTTGCACGAAGCTGAATTCGACAACTTTACTAAAAAAAATTGGAATTGAAGCATGATATTGTAATAATAAGTAAAAATAAAATTTATATGGTGCAGTTTTGTGATAGATCGCAGTTCACCTTGTGTGCGAAAATAAAAATGCGTATATTCGTACACCCCAAATGAAAGTGTAGATATTCAGCGTGGGAACGAATCCTCCAATACATATTATAAAAATAAAATATGTACCCCCTTTTTAGTGAGAAATCAAGTCTACGATACCTGAGGAAATTGAAGATGGTATTATTTGTGCCTACTAAATTAATTGTTCTGGCACTTACAGCCAATAAGGAACTTGAGTGAAAAATACTCTGGCTTAAAAAACATAATATTCATATAGATCAACAAATGCTGATATGTATATAAGTTTTACTATATGTTATTAAACGTAGAATTAATAAATCGTCATTTAAAAACTATTCAAACCCTGATACACTCAAATGCCCTGTGATTGGTCAGCGGGTTCTGACGGCACTTAAACCGCTACCTCACTGATTTGCCGGTCGCATGCATTAAGAATGTGGACAAATAAGTGCCAAATTGGGTTGCTTATTCTCGCACACAGGTCACTACTGCGGATTACAATTTATCTGGAAATCTTTCCAAATATTTAAATTGGATTTTTTGTTTTCATACTGACAGTTGGATTGACCTTACTTGATTATTGATTTCGATCGTTTTGGCGGGCTTTGAAAAATGCTAACTTTATGAATTATTTTATCTATGAAATCGGTATTTGTAAAAAATAATTAAATTACTGGTATTTATGGTAGAAGGTGAACATTCACAATAAAAAACCAAACATTGACAAGAATTTCTTATTGTAAAAAGCACACAACAAAAAATAGCCAATTCATCAATCAGAATACTGCTTGAAATTTTAGTCTCATTTAATGTATTAAAACATTCCATAATTTATTATAATCTTTATATTTTTTTACAGATTATCTCAGATATCTTTCTAAAGGGAATGCATTTACCAAGATTTTGTGCACAGAAAATGTTAAGCTGTATACTATGTTGACAATAAATATTATGCTATTAAATATTATGTACTACATACTCAATATGTATACAAATGATTTTTCAAATATAAGATAATATTATGCAATATAATACTTGCTTATTACATAAAATGTATGAAACTACATATATAATATTATGTAAAAATGAACAAAAATGTGAATCGGTATCAACCATATAATAAAGAAGAACACAAGAAATGTGAATCGGTATCAACCATATAATAAAGAAGAACACAAGAAATGTGAATCGGTATCAACCATAAAATAAAGAAGAACACAAGAAATGCGATGTGGGCGTGTTTCGAGATTCAAAAGTCTGATCATTGTTTTCTTAAATTTATCAGAATGTGACTTTTGCAAATTTCCAGCTGCTTTATTGCTTATGTCAGCAGTGTGGGTACTTGCTACTTTTAAATTTGAACCTGTTGAAAAATAAATGGTGTGTTTAAAATAAATGTTGTAACATGATATTACGAGATTATCTGCACTAAAGGAATGCATTTGATGAAATATGCAATAACTGTAGGCAGAGTTCAGCATCCCCTTTTAAATTTCCCCACATACCACATGGCCACGGTAAGGTTGATTCCAAAATCCTCCCCATGCCACCACATGCTATGATATTGGAAAAATAGTACCCAGTACATATAGTTTTATCTCTAAATAGTATATAGTGTATAAACCTTCACATATACATATACATGCATCTTATATTTATAGAATGTAGAGAGAAGTCGATGGTTTGTAATTAAGTCGTAAAAAAATATTTTCGGGCGTTACATTGCTAACGCTGGCTAAACCATACGAGATATGTAAAAATAAGGTACTACGGAATTGTATATCTTAAAATGGCCTGCTGAAAAGTCTGTCCTGGTATATGTCTATCGCCTAAGGATAACTCCTAGTAAAGCCGGGTACATATCAGCTAGTGTTGAATAAAGGAAGAACTCTTAACATTTATATTAAGGTTAAACGCGACGCTCTTTATATTCTAAGTGTTCATGGATGGCGTTAATTAATTTATTTTATTAAAAATACGCATTTTGCAAGGTATTGCTTTACAATATTAACACATTGTAATCGGATCACGTATTAATACGTTTTTAGCAAATTGATGCTAGAGAGCGGATCACGTATTTATACGTGTTTGATAGATTGTTAGTGGAGCGCGGGTCACGTTAAAATACGGGTTCCAATATACTTGAGTTTTCTCTATATAGCGTCTGTAGGGTTGTAGCCATGCAATAATAATTTTTATTTTACATTTAGAAATAATTTTTGTGTATAATTTGTAAAATAAAGGATGTTATGTAAAAAAAATATTATTTTTTTCAAAACATTCCTACTTTATGTGAAATTCTGCACTAGTTTAACGATAAAGAATACATTTCTAAATATAATAAAATAAAATAAATAATTTGCAAAAAGAATTATTGAAATCAAACAAATATTTTTGAAGTTATCGCAATTTTTCTAGAGGTCTATGTTAGCGCGAAATTGCGCAAAAAATCACCCATTACCAGCACTAGTACGCGGCCGAAAACTGCCCGATCACAATGTGTTAAGACAAATTATTTGTTAGCACCCGTACATACGCTATATGAATATGAATAAATAGTTTTGTTCGTTTAAAAAGTCAATTCTTTCGAAAAAGGCATACATATACAATATTGGATTGAATCACCGCCACAACCACAAATCGAATCATCATTGGAGCAAATGAATAATTTGTCTTATTTAAAAAAAATTATTTTTTATAAAATAATTAAATTAACTCCATCTATGAACGCTTAGGACGGGTTGTTTCGGAGAATTTGAACAATTCATCAAATTTCAACGTTCATTTTCGGGTTCTGTGAAAGTCCTATTTAAGTTCTGTTATTATATCATTGTAGGCTAATTGCTTGACAAAACTGAAATAAAAACAGAACATGAAAAAATCTTTGATGAATTGTTCAAATTCTCCGAAACAACCCGTCCTTAGAGTATAATGAATGTTATGTTTACCCTTGAAATACTTAAATAAATTTATTACGGCTGGTTTATCCCCGTAAACAAAATAAACCTCTATAAAAAGATTATCTTTTTATTTTTATCAACGCAGAACACATCCTCAACCTTCACAACAACAAAATATATATCTCACCTTATTACAAAACGACATCAGTCTGTCTCAGTTGGTTTCGGAAAGGGAACAAATCAACTACAGCTATCGATGTACAGTGTACTGAAAGAAACAAATCGACTTAATTACGACACGAATGTGAATGGTAGAAAAAGTTGGTGACTCCCGAGGAAGACATGGCATGATCAAGTGAATCAAATACATGAGCCGGGCCATGTCAAGATCCAGAATAACAGAAGGGCATGTATGAGACGATGTATTATTGTGAATGAAGAAGGTGGTCTGTCCTCTCTACCTGCGGAACGACATGATTATTAGTTAGACACACCGATAGTATTGTGAGCACGCGTCTAACTGTTTTGAACTTTGTAGTGGAACCTTGGAACACCCGCCCGCAGTCTCCTCTTACCTCGGAGTGCTCCAAAGATACAGTACACCACTACATAAGTAAGAATCTCTTTATTCTGATTTAAACGTACGAGAGTTAACCTCTTGAACGCCAGCGAATCCTTACAGATACATTTAAAGAATCATTATTCTGAATATTATTATTATTATCTATTCTGGGGAAACTACACAATAAGGTGTGTAAATAGATTGTATACTATTTTTATAAATATATAAATACATTATATAGTAAGACAACACGATTTACAAAAACGTTATTTTGAAAAAACATAAAAAAAAAACATAATAAGAGAAAATTATAAACATACTTTTTTAGAATCAGCCAGCAATAAAGGTAAGACTAATCCCAGAGTTAAAGAATAGAGTGAATTTTGGAAAAAAAAGATTTTTTACACCAGCGGTCGTAATTACTTTGGATGCAGACACAGAAACGTTTGTAAATCTTTATATTTTTTTGAAAACTGTATAATTCAAATAATTTTTGTACAAGCTAACAGCCAAAAAGTTACATGGTTTGGGTTAGCACTTTTCAAACAAATTCATTTTTCGAATTTGAGGTCACTATGTGTCAGATTTTTTTCAAATTCGCCTGCTAAGTAAAATAATGGACTAAAATTAGAGTCTATTACACAATATATCATCAAAATATATTTTTTAACACAATTAAAACATCAAAAATGTGTAATTTATTACGATGTATAGTCTATACTATTTTACTGATTTTGTCTTTCCCTGTGGCAATTATTTGTACTCCATTTTATATTTTACTCAGTATCTTATCAGCTTGCTGTGGTTTAACTCAGGTAGACACTCGTAATACTTTATCCACAGCAATTTTTAGCGTTTAGTTTGGGTTGGAGCCCTGAAATAGCTGTGCAACGTAGGATTAACAATCCATTGTCAGAAGATAGATTGCCAACTCTACTACAGACAAAATGAAGGTATGAGGTAGTCTGTTATACAGGTATTTTAATGGAGCCTGAGCAGAAAAAATAGCATATTGATCGTCTGTGCACCAGCGCAAAACTCAGTGGACAGGAGTGAACATCTGTTTGTAGTTGATGCTATTAGTATAAGAAAGAGTTGTTTCTTTGACTTGTCCTTACATAAGATGGCATATACAGGGTGTCCGAGGGTAAAGTGCGCTAACTTTGGGGGTTTATTCTACGTAACGTCACCTTAAAGCAATAGTGGGATATCTTGAAAAATGCTGTTCTGAGATAATAGGACTTTTAGGTTTGCGTGAGCTCTAGCAGCATCAAATTAACTAATCTTGCAGATTAATGATATAGTATAAGAGAGGTAAATTATTTAACATCAACACAAAATTGTAATAATAGAAAAATAATTAATTTTTTCATACTAATTTTGACAAAGTATACGTAAATCTGGAAATATCTCACTGTTGCGTGGAGTGTTTGGTAATCATCTCAAATTATCTCAGTGTAGCATAGTAATAATATTACGAGTTTAGATGGATAAATGAATTAATAATTAATTTTTCGAAGAAAACTTCTTCTAACTGCTTTTCACTTTGTGATGGCATTATTTAAAAAAATTAATAATTGTTCCTCGGGAGATTTTTTCAATGTGTACGACTGTTTCAGGCTAGTAATTGCTTTAAATAATTAATAATTGCTTAAAATAATTAATAATTCTTTTTTCTGCATGTTTTTCCATGATGTTTATAATCATAAATACATTTTCAACAGTACACACCCACCTACTCCTATAGTTTGTCAATACGACAATTGACGATAGTAAGGTGGAATAAAAATGAAAAAAATATATATTTGTGCTTATAAATTTATTTATGAGAAGCGTTATATAATGTATGTAACAAAAATAACAGAAAAACCTTAAGGATAAAAGTATGTAACAAAATTAACAGAAAACCAAGAATAAAAAGTAGGTATGTATCAAAAATAACAGAAAACCTTTAGAATAAAGGTATGTAATTTTTTTTACAGAAAACTTTATGAACAAAAAAATAAAACAAATATGTGTTGATTCCCTGGAAACCTACAATGAACCTTCATCGTTATTTTCTTCTTGTACATCGCAGTCTGTATTAGCAGTATTAATTAATTCAAAACAAATTATGAGGTTTTTTTGGTATAACGCCACTTTGGCAAACAAATAAGAAATCACGATTTTTATTCGGTGGAATTGTAGGTGGAACTGTATAAGCTGGTCCTAGAATTATACTATTCTCATTCCGAACATTCTTTAGTCGCTCTCTCACATTAATGCTCTGATTAAATGGATCCTCGGTGTAGGTGCTTTTGTATTTGATAACTAACGATTCGTCTTTAGTGATCTGTAAAATCTTAACTTTATTCCAAATACATTTATTTTTGTCCATGTTTATTGAGAAATTTTTTCCAGTATTCTCACATACCTTCTTCCAGTCAATGAAGTCCGTTGTTTCCATTTCTGTTAACTTATAACGAGGTTCATTCTTCTTGGAACACTTTATGATCATCGCTAACTCCGTTGGAATAAATATTAGGCCTTGTTTTAAAATCCTGACCTTTTCTCTGTCGATGCAATAATGAATGGAGTCTCCTTTGTTCTCTGAGTGCCCAACAATTAGGTATATATGGGTAATGATTTGAATATCAAGTGTTCATAGTGCATGCATGTACATAGAAAATAAATAAAATTGTTTTTATTTTGTGCCACACAGTTATCAGAATAAAAGATCACTTCCCGTTTCCCTTGGCAAAGGTTTTTTAAAAATGTGTACACGCAGGTAGATATTTCAATTGCGCATCTTTTCAATTTGGTAGGCGGGAATGGGTACCGCCGCCCTGGGAACCATTTATTGGATTACCAACACCTCTACCACAGGTCACCCCAAGTGGTTCGCTACGTTTGGTGACTTAGCAGGGGTGCCCGGGTTCATGGGTTAAGGTTTGCCCGGGTCTTGGTGGCGGGTGCGTCGGCCCACCTTCTGCGTGGCGGGCCGGTTGGGAGATGCTGGTTGAGGGAGACCCTTTACAACCGGTTACCGCTGTCCGGGCCGCTCGATAGTACAGGGGCCCGACCCTCAGGCTCACGACTAAGGGTGGGCTGCCCCATCAGCGAGTGAAAAAACCCCGCCACTGCTGTTGTGCCGGTTCGTGACCGGAGGGGACCCAGCAGCAACGTTTGGGGCGCATTGGATGCCCTCTCCAGCCGGACTCTCCCAGCCTATCGCCTAGCACCGCAGTAGGTGGGCTGGAACCAAACGCTCATCACTCCTGGACAGCCTGAACCCCAGATTCCTACCCACCCCTCATACCTTTCCTTTCCAGACCTTTCCTTTCACCTCCTACCCTTATAAAAAAAAAAAAAAAATAAATTCATGAACATACAACACAACAATTTTAACATCGTTACAGCGGCGAGTAGCAGGCGTCCCCGGTGCGGGCCAAAACTGTTGGTAAATTTTGCCAACATTCGCGGCCTGCACACAAATTTAAATTCCGTCCATCACCATCTTTTGTCCCAACGTCCCAACCTTCTTTTCCTATCCGAAACTCAGATAGCCGAGCCGCCAGACTCCTCCTATCTGGACTGCCCGGGCTTTACCCTCGCAAGCAAATTCCGACTGAAAGGAGGAGTCTGCCTCTATAGTCGAGCTGACGTCAACTGTGTGCGACTATTGAGTCTGGAAAACTCCAGATTCGACGTAATGTGGGTGCGCGTCAATCTTGCCAGTACGGCAAGATTCTACGCATGTCTATACCGCTCACCGAACCATAGCGAATCAGACACTTCCGAGCTCTTCAAACATTTGAGCGATACTATTGATGATCTCTTGCCCCGCTACCCTTCGGCCGAGTTTATTGTTCTGGGGGACTTCAACGTTCATAACGAACCATGGTTGAAGTTCTCAGGCCCAACGGACTCGGCTGGCCGACAGGCGGAATCCTTTGCCATTTGCTACGGATTAGAGCAATTGGTTCAGGAGCCTACAAGGGTTCCTGATGTCCAGACTCACCGCTCCAATCTGTTAGACCTATTCTTAACTACTGTGCCACACGGTTATAAGATTGACGTCACAGCGCCTCTGGGATCATCTGACCACTGCCTAGTGACGACATCAATCCCCGTTAGCCTCAGACCAACCAATGAGAGGCTGAGGAGAAAAGTGTGGCACTATAGGTCAGCAGATTGGTTCGGTATGCGGGCCCATTTCAACGCTTTTCCGTGGTCAGCTGTTTGTTTTCGGACTTCGGACCCTTCAAGATGTGCCCAGGAGATTGGTGAAGTCATCAAATCGGCGATGGATGGCTTCATACAATCGACTACTAAAGAAACTGGTGTGGGCTCAAAGCCGTGGTTCAGTCGACAATGCTCCGAAGCAGTCCGACGAAAAAACGCGGCTTACCGAGCCTACAACACATCTCGAACGCCCGAAAGCAGATCAGCATATAACAAATCGGCAAAGGAATGCAAGAGAATCATCAATAGGTCAAAATTCGAACACGACCTGCAGATCAGCAAAAAGCTGGCTGCCTGCCCGCATGGCAGCAGAGCATTCTGGTCGCTTGCGGGCTCAATAGGTCGAAATTTTTGCAAACCCAGTTTGCCACCTCTTACCAGACCTGACGGCTCACTAGCAAACACCGCCACCGAAAAGGCTAACTTATTAGGGAAAATGTTTGCGGAAAACTCGACCCTCGACGACGGGGGTGCTGTTCCGCCGTCGGTTCCTCACTGCGGCTTCTATATGAAAAAGCTGAGGATCCGGCATCGGGATGTACTCCACGTCATACGGGGGCTCGATGTTAACAAAGCTAGTGGACCTGATGGAATACCTGCCCTGGTATTGCAGAGGTGTGCTGCGGAAATAGTTCCAGTTTTGACAAAGCTCTTCAAAATGTCCCTGAAGTGTGGCACTGTGCCCTCTGGTTGGAAAAAAGCGGTCATTCACCCTATTCCCAAGAAAGGTGACCGCTCCAACCCGGCCAACTACCGCCCCATAGCGATCACATCAGTTCTGTCCAAAGTGATGGAACGTGTGATAAACGACAAACTGCTCACATACCTCGAGAAGAACAAAATTATCAACGACCGTCAATACGGATTCCGGCGGAACCGCTCGTGCGGTGATCTTCTCGCGTATGTGACGCATGTTTGGGGGCGGTGCCTGGAACGTCACGGTGAGACCCAAACGGTCGCACTAGACATATCCAAGGCCTTTGACCGGGTCTGGCACCGAGGACTTGTCAACAAATTGCATTCTTACGGACTTCCCGCATCCCTGTGTACGTGAATTGCTGACTTTTTAAGGGATAGGTCGATTCAGGCGGTTGCTGACGGTTTCACCTCTTCCTCGCACTCCATAAATGCTGGCGTCCCACAGGGATCGGTTCTGTCTCCGACTTTGTTTTTGTTGCACATCAATGACCTTTTGACATGTGCACCGATTCATTGTTACGCGGATGACAGTACAGTTCATGATAGCTTTTTGTTTGACAAGCCCCCAAAGGGCACACAAACTCCAACGGCTCGGAGGGCTTTGAAGCAGAGAATGGACGGTTATCTCGAGAGTATTTCCTCCTGGGGTAAAAATAATCTCGTCGAATTTAATGTTTCAAAGACCCAATCCTGTCTGATTACGTCTAAAAGGGATCCAAATGATAATCTAGTCTCCTTCAACGGAAGCAATCTTCCGAACAGGCCTTCCATTGATATGCTTGGTGTAACTATAAGTGACCAGCTCAGGTACGGGGGCTCCATCGAAGCCAGAGTAAAGTTGGCCTCTCAGAAGCTGGGCGTACTGTACAGGGCCCGCAGATACTTTAATAGTACACAACTGCTCACCCTGTACAAATCGCAAGTGCGCCCTACTGTCGAATTTGGCAGCCATCTCTGGTCTGGAGCCCCAAAATACCTGAAAAAAACCCTTGACTCTGTGCAGAAACGGGCGGTCCGTTTGATAGATTCCCCAATCTTAACAAACGGACTGCAATCTTTAGAGCACAGGCGTCAAGTAGGTATGCTGTCCTTGTTCTATCGGTATTACAATGGAAGATGCTCTGAGGAACTAGCGTCATTGATCCCTTCGGCACCGGTGCGTAGTCGGGATACACGCCAAACGCGCGCCCAACATTTGTACACAGTTGACACTTGTCACATGAGAACGGGTCGCTTCTACGATTCGTTCTTAAGTTCAACAGCTCGGCTGTGGAACGAACTGCCGGCCTCTGTGTTTCCTCCCTCCTACAACATGGGACTCTTCAAGACCCATGTTCACTCCTTCCTCTCCAAAAAAAGACCCTCCACACAGCATCCCCAAAGATGACATAGGCCCCGAGGGAAATTATTTTCTTCAGGGCCTCCTGTGTGGAGTAAATATAAAAAAAAAAAAAAAAAAAAAAAAATCTTTTAGCTACACCCTCATGCCGCATGTAACAATGGCCCTGTCGTGTTTGGTATTGTAAATACAGAAGTTATAACGTTTAACTTGCTCTTATAAAAAAATAGATATATTGCCATTTGGCAACGGCATAACAGCTTGAAAGTCATAAATGGCAACTACAGTATCATCAGTGGTCTTGGTAATGTTTTTATCTTTTTCTTGTCGAGATAGCTTTACATTCTGAATGTGTTCAGAATATGTATTATTATTTTTTCTAATATATCATTTGCAGTACTATAGTTGTATTATACACAAAATCCACAAAGGTTCTTTTTTGGTTAAAAAAAATATATATTGAATTTGGTATTGAATTGTATGTAGAGTGTGTAACATAGAGATTACCTACCGAGACACACTTCTATTTGTACAAATTGTACATCTTTTGGATATTTGGAGATACGAGATGATCCTGCACGATAATAGTGCGATTCCACTCTACTAAAGCTGTTGATGTGATTCATAACACCATCAACTAAATCATCCTTTTGCAGGAAGCTGTCTGTTTTCTTTTTTAATGCAGTGCTTATGGTATTATTGCTTATATCTAAGGTTGCCATAAAAAAATCTTACACATACGTATGTTATGTCCATCTCTCTCAAAATAATAACCACTGTTAGCTAGCATTCATGGAATCATAAATATTAAAATATTTTAATCGATCAACTTCCAAAACAGATTCAGAACATTTGTATTTACAATTAGTACACAGTACAGGCTTAATTTGTTTTGCTCTGCGTATTTTTCCTGACTTTGCTACATACTCCTGACCAGTATTCAACTTCAGTTTATTTATGTTTCTCTTCCAAGATCACCCAACTTGTTGAAAACTATAGAGCTACAGTGAGACAATAAATTTATTTCAGTATTTTAAACGACCTTTTGAAAGCAACAGTGGGACAACATCAATATCTCAGTGTTGCTCTGAGTGACCGAACATTTCAATACTGAGATTTTACTTGTAACACTGGCAATTTTTTTTTTACAAAATATCCCAGTAATGCATCATGTAGAGCTCAAAATTTTACATCGAACTGCATACTTATCTCAAAAGTGTATTTATCGAAGATATCCCACTATTGCTTTAAGGTGACGATAATAGTACAAGTAAAAAAGATTAATAACTTTTTATGAAATCCAACAGTTTAAGGTAGTTTTTAGGTAAAAAATTTTAATAGTTTGCGTGGGAAAATAAACATTGAAATTTCGAAAAAGTTATAATTTTTTTTCTTCTACCATCATTTAGAATCACCTCCCATAGTTAGCGCACTTTGCCCCCGGACACCCTGCATGTGAGACAAGCTACCAGAATTCGTCACTATTTTCTTCACAATCTGCTTAACTTCCGGGGAGCAATTTATTCCCCCTTTTCTATACACTGTGTAGAACCCACTACATGTGGTATCACATCAAGGCTTTTCCAAACATCTCTTGGAAAACGCAAATAAAATAATCATAGTGAACCTTTTAAATAACTCATCAATTGTACTTTATTTTCATTTCAGAAGTGTGCTGATTTTTTCTTGATGGGTTTACAATTACCAAAAATAATTACTGAAAAAATGTTGAAGTGCACTGCTCTCTGCGTGTTAAAACATGCTGCATAAGTTGTCAGATTGATTGTCATGTTTAATTATTATTATGAACAAACTTGGAAAAGAAATCAAATTTATTTGCCATTTGCAATAGCATAATATATAATATGTACTTCAATAAAAAAATTTAAATTTTTATTCAAGATAATAAGAAATAAGTACAGCAGTAGGTGTCTAAAATAATTTATTTAATATTGCAAGCAAGTTATTAATTTTCATTTGAAAAATGCCTTTAGATACAAAACAATATTTCCAATTTGAATTTTTTTAAATAATGATGCATTTTACGGCAAAATTATTTGGTAAATTCCATGGCAATAAAAAAAGGAAGATTCAACATTATATTAAAAGTTAAAAGGTTAGTTAAGGGATGTTGTGTCATAAACCATATTACAGAAACATCCGTAAAGAGCATGAATTTATAAACCAAAATATTTGCAAGATCCTCACTTTAAAAAATTGATATTAACCTCCCTGCCACGAACAATAAGTTCCACAAACCGCTCGCTCGGCAACAACCTAGGTTGTTATGTATATGGATGATATGATTTTGTATATGGATAAACAACCTAGGTTGTTATGTATATGGAAATAATACATTTCAATGTTCCATGTGTTTTGATGAGATAATTGTATAGCGGCAGGGAGACAAACACCCTTTTTTAGTTCTTAATTTAACTCGAGAAATATTGTTAACATAAGCATAAAAAAGTACAAGCTACAATAATAGTTGAAAGGTGTGTTATAATTATATTTGTTCATAATATGAAAACAAGAGAATGACATCTGTGAATGAATATGAAGAAATTAGGATGAAATGGATACAATTTTAAAATGCCGAATAGCTAATTAACCACACATGAGAATACAATACAAAATTGACAGTTCAACTCAAACGTAGGGCGTTCAGTTTAGAACAAGAAGCCTTGGTCACGGTGCAGATCTGGTCACAACCGATGATGTCTTATGATTTCACTGCAGCTTTTAACTGGGCTTGTTGATATTCTTGCTGTAACTTGGAGAGAATCTTAGTGTGGCTTTCTTGGCTCTTGTCTAGGGCAGATATGACGTCGTCCACCCTTTTCAGTTCCTTGGAAATATATTCCATCCTCTTGGTCACGTTTTGCCGGGCTTCTTCCAGATCTTGCTTCACGAGCACCGGGCCGATGAGTTTGTAAACTTGCGCGTCCTTCTTAATCAAATCCAGTTCATCCTTTACCGCTTTATTTTCATTGAGCTGACCGTCTAAAAGTTTTCTTTGGTTAATGGCTTTATTGAAATCCTTTTGCACACCTTTGAAGGCGTCTAGCTCTTTTTGCAGTTTCTTTTGTATTTCTTCAGCCATTTCGATAGGTTTAAATAGAAACTACGATATTATTTACTCCAAAATATTCGGAAAACTACAACGTGCTCGGCAAATAAAACCAAATTTCTCGTTCTTGGTTAACCACCCACAACTGTCAAAATATGAATTTATGGCGATTGATGATCTGCGAAGCGGCCGGGAACAGCGACCACACAGCGACTACCCAGTACCTACTTGTTTCATGAGCAGATCCAACGTTAAGAGCGCCTTGACAAATAATAATAATACATTAGTACAAAACAAGCGCTGCTGGCTAAAGCTGATGGCACTTTACTTAAGCGGAACCATAGGGGAATCGTCATAATAACATACCCTCATCCGCAAAGGAAAAATATAGTTCAGTTTGTGTTTTTCTTTTGCTGGCGTTTTTCGGGCGCTTGCGGGCTGCTCGCGTTTATTTGTTTGCTGATATTGTACATTATACTATCACGGCATGGTATCGAGATGTTCCTAGATATATCTCCAAAAGTAAGTTCAAAAGTTCAAAAGTTAGTCATTTATTTATTGGTAAAGGTAAGAGACAAACAGCTTATACATAAAATATATATAAATATATACATGTTAAATACAGTCAAGCCAAAAAAGTCAAGTTAAAAAAAGGGGTGGACTAACGCAGTTAGATATCAAGAACGGTGAGTCTTTTTTAGTACAGCACAATGCACGAATTTTCGGTAATCTTTCTGTTCTCTCAATTCTCTGCAAGTTGTAGATATTCAGGAGTATGTTTCGATTACTCCCGGAACCCTCACAAACCTCTACATAATATAGTAAGACACCAGTGAGGAGATAATGTAGAGAAAAAATACAAATTAATTGAGTATTCTGTAATAATATCGTGATTAAATAATAAATACCACCATGTTCGACTTAATTCATTACCTTGCGTTAAGTTGGCCAACTACAGGGTGAGTGGTTTATTTATGATTTTAAGTTTAAGTTTCCCCAAGTTTCCCATCTTGACGTGTCAAACATTCCTGTCATTTTTGTTATCTCTTTTCGTGACTCATTTGAATATTTCAACCAGGGGCATTTAACTAAGCTTTGGCCTCGAAACTCATTTGAAACCGCCACGCCCACCTCAAAATTCTTATAGAAAACGAATAATATGGCTAAAAGCTCAGATCTCATTGGTGAGAACAGAAGGATTGGTTTGATCTCTCGCTCTCTACCATAATGACTCGTGTAACAGAAAGAGATGACGGAATTTTGACAGTTTCAAATCATTCAAACAAAATGACAGTGGTTTATTTATACACGCGGGTTGTCATTTTCTGCCGAAATACTATCATTTCCGTCGAAAATATTGCGTGTTAATGTTGTTCGTGATAAAAATACAATATAAGCCAGTATAGTGTTAGCGAGTTACAAACATATTATATTCAACCTACCTACGTAAGTTCAAGTTTAAAGTGAATTAACAGTTTTAGGTTATTCGTTCGGTTTTTTGAACAATGCTTCATACTTGACATTATGTCTTCCTCCACAACGTATAAATGTTATTTATTATATCGATAAACTTATTCATGTTATTGATTAGTGTTATCCTGTATTATCTTATTGTTTTTGGTGAAATTAAAGATTTTTTAACATATGTAACCATGAGTTCATGAGGCTGAAAAATGTCGGAATTCTTCGTCATACTGTCGGACAATCATGTTTTGGAAATTTTCTTCAGTGTTTTTGCAAATTTCTTGTCATTTTGGGTTTCTTCTTCTCAGATTTACAAGTTTCATCTCAAGGAAATGCACTGTAAAAGTTTATTTTCTTAGTCAGGCCCTTGGAAAACATTTCGACATTTTTCTGCTTCAAGGACATTTTTATTTTTAAAATATTTTTTTTGGGCTAGTGAATGAATGGAGTAGGCCGAGAGCAATTATATTGTCTATGGTTGCATCTTACTTTTAGATGACCTTGAGTTTTTTCTATCTTGTCTACTGCTCTTTTCCGCACGGTAGGTACTGCTTGTATATCTGTGGTTAAGTACTGTATAATTCTGTTGTATACAAAAAGCCCGAAGATATCGATCTAGAGAGTGGTATATTTATGATTTCAACTTATTTCAAGACTAGGTGTGTTTGCGCAAGTCTGACACCTTCGTT
Source organism: Hesperophylax consimilis (assembly GCF_061612785.1). Lineage (NCBI taxonomy): Eukaryota > Metazoa > Arthropoda > Insecta > Trichoptera > Limnephilidae > Hesperophylax > Hesperophylax consimilis. The sequence continues at coordinate 12,872,551 of NC_142849.1, forward strand.
AACGTCTCTGATTCAAAAGCTGGCAGTTGAATAAAACTTCGAATTGAACACAGTGAGTACCGGACGATTAGTAGATACAATAATTAAATTATTGGTGTTTTTCCTTGTTTTCATAATTATTTTTCGTATTAGTTCTGTGTTTACGGCTTTTGTTTTTGTTTATTAGTCATCGTTTAAGATGTCGGGATCGTGTATTGAGACGGCAGAGGCGCCTGCATGGCTTTCCAAACTGGAAAGACAAAGAGAAAAACTAAGTAAAGGAAAACTAGGACATGATAGTGGGGCCGGAGCAGCTTGCAATACTTGTGGTAAATAATGTTTTAAAATTTTATGATTCATACCGTCTAAATTTACCGGTATTTACTATTTTGATAGAAATTTGTGCAAATTTCATTTAGTATCTATACCTAACTTTAAAAGAGCAGTGTTTGTACATGTTTATATGAATAAGCAACAGGTTTGTTGTTCCTTATTGTTTTCTCTGTTCAGTACCTTATCAGTAATTTGCACTTTATTATCTTATTAGTATCGGTTCACTGCTGTCAAGCTATTTATAGACATTCAAAGGCTTATTCATTGCAAATACCTTGGAACACATCTCTTGAGTAAACAGAAGACTTTAGTGTAATATTATTTTTATTGTGCACCTTTCAATTTTTCTCCCAAAGCTTTTCTCTTCATCTATCCCCAAACTCCCCAGTCAAATTGCGTTTTAATTGATTGTCAGAAACAATTAAAATGCTGTGTATGCTCGGAAATCAAATCTGCGTTGTTATTGAATATTTATTTAAAAGCCTCTTCAGATTGCATGACATAATCACTTAAAATAATCACTTAAAACCATTGTATATCATTTTCGAACTAATCAGTTAATTCAATACCAGTAAATGCCCCTCCCAATTTTCGGCTTTAGATAGGCAAAATTATTTAAAATAATAATAATTTAAGAGATACTGCACAAGATTTCATCTGTCCGGAGCTTGTTGAACTATGTGACTCTCAGGGGAATATTGTGAGGCTAACAGAAGTGAGTGCAGGAGGAGAAAGGAAAGAGGAGGGTTGGGAAGAAACTGGCTATTCAAATCAACCTGTAAAAAAATTTTTTTTTTTTTTACCATAATACATCAATTTAAAAATGTTTTTTAAACTTATTTTTATGGATGAAATAACCCACACAGCCATTGGGAGCCACCTCTAGGCTGGAGCTCCAAAATATCTGATAAACCTACTTGATTCTGTGCAAAGGAGGGTGGTTCCTCTGATTGACAATCCATTGTTAAGGCGATGCACCACGTTGTGTAACATTTGGAATCGGGCCACTGACAATAACACTCCTTATGTATTCTCGGTCCAACATAAGAACAACCCGTGGACGCGCATGTCTCCGCCCCTTCTCCCCCCTTCTACAAGGACGAGCGTTAACACATTCAGACCCACTTCTTTAATAAATTAATTATTTTATTTTATTTGTTTGCCGACAAATAAAACAAAAAATTAAAACATTTCATGCATTCAAATAATAATGATGATAGTATTACAATATATATTGTACTTTATTTGGCATCAGATTTATCAAATCGGCTAAAAATTAAAAGGCCATTCGAAACAAATCCTGCAGCACTTCCAATGTGTAACACTATTAACAGTTTTCCCTTACCGGCTGGATTAGGGGGTCCTACGGAAAGGCCGCGTGCGAAAGCATCTCGTCTTGATTTAACAGTATTATCAACCCATTTTTTTTTCGATACATCACCTGCATTAATCCAGGTTTCATCGAGGTAGTATATAGTACGACCTTCCCTACGGTGTCTCTCGATTGCTCTTAAGGAATCTCTACGCCAAAAAATCAAGTCTTCACGCTCCGTCAATAAACTGTAACGTTTTCGATTACAATATTGAAAACCCAATTCTTTGAATACCTTGTGGAAAGTGCTGCGCTTAAAATTTGGCAAGGAATCATCGTTATTGACATTCTCCAAAACTTTATTTATTGTGGGATATGCTTTTCCAAATAAAAAAGTGTGAATCTTTGATCTTTTGGCATTTTTATCGGCATATTTATTTTTTTAAACCGATCAACACCAACATTCACAAATTTTATACATATATTACCTATCTATATCCTTTAATCATAAAAATGCCTTGTTGTGAATCGAATAGTCATACAAATAACACATAAATAATGTTTACATGTCTTTTTTTGTTTTTCGTAATTGGTGATAGTGAATTTGGACATATCGGCTGAACATTTATTTTATCGCGGGGTCTGAATGGGTTAATTTCTCTAAGCGCGGGCACTCAGAACGAAAACCAAGGACATACTGAATTGTGTGCGGTAACGAGAATCGCAGCCGAGCGATGGTGAAGGAACGAAGCGGGGGGGGTGGTATGCGCAGAACGAACCTAATTTGGTACGACAGCAGGTTGTTCTTAAGTTGGATAGAGAATAGATGGCGATAAGGTTGAGATTTCCGCTTAACATCAGCCGCCTTTTTTGATTTATGCAAAAAAAAAAAACTGCTAAAAACCCTGTCTTAACTCATTTTGTGAAGTTCAAACGTAAATACTTAAATGATTTTCAATAATTTTCCAAAGAAATCTATTTGCCACATTATACAATAAAACCATAATCAAAGAGGGGTTTGTAGATAGGAGATTTTACCCATTAAAGCTGTTTTTATGAGCCTGGTAATTTATTTTTTCTGGACCTAGTTTTTTTTGGTTTTTAACATTAGTTCCACACAGGAGGCCGTCTTTAAATATGCCGTGCGGAGGGTTTTTTTTAAGGAAAGGAAGGAGAGGAAAATCTGGGAAGGAAAATGGTATGAGGGGTGGGTAGGAATCTGGGGACGGTGTGTCCAGGAGTGACTGAAGGAGTGTTGAATTCATCCCTCCCACCGCAGTGTAAGGCAATGGGTTGAGAGAGCCTGCTGGAGAGGTAAAAGATCTCCCTCAACCAGTCTCTCCTAATATATAAAAAGACTTGTCAAAAATATGGTTGATTTAAAAAAATGTTTTCCACCTGCAATTTTTAATTAAAGCATCTATAATATTTCTAAGCGATCTAATTTTAAAACAAAACACGTGATTTAGCATTACTTTACAGTGCATCGCCTTAACCGACTAATTGCCATCTCTAATGTACAGATGCAATGTAGATTGTTCTACAGGTATTTCAATGGAGCCTGCTCGAAAGAGCTAGCAGCATTGATCCCCTGTACACAAGTGCACATTAGCGAAATTCGACGGAAACATAACACCCATTCACAGTTGATGTTGATTTCATGAGAATGGGTCATTTTTCAACTCCTTTAGTGTGATTCGGCTCGCATGTGGAACGAGCTACCAGTATCTGTTTTTCCTCCTTCATATAATCTGGGTCTCTTCAAGACCCGCATTGATAAATCCCTTCCCACAGCCCCTACCTTAACACTCCCCAACCGGATAGCGATATAGTTTCCGTCTTTATATTGTGCTTTAATTTACACAGTGCTCTTACGAGGTGTATCACTAAAAAATATATACATGTAAATTGAATCTAATTTGATGGCCCACGCCGGTTTTTGAACACGCCACCTCTGGGTGCAGAGCCATGAGTGACGAAAGATAACATACACATACTGTATTCATCTTTATTGATATGTTTTATGTTTGTATCAACAATGGCAGTAGTTTTATTTAATTGAAGCTAAAACAAAGAGTTATTTTATACGTTTATTTGAATCATATCTGAAGCCAACAGTCTTCTCCAGGTCATTAACCCATCGCATGATTGTAGCAGGCTCGGGATAATGCTGGGATAGCATGTCGCTCAACCTGCTATTATGTATTCATATAATTAATATGAATTTGTTTTGACTCAACCATCTGAGAACTGACGAAGAATTTTAAAATTTCACGGTTGTCTACTGAATTGTGAATCAATTTTTTATCTTTTTATCTTGAACTTAAACTTGTAGCGTTGTTGCGTATTTGTTTAATTTCTCATTTTCTAGGTATTAAGTATGTAGATAATCTCTGTATGTGTTATTATTTATTTTGATTCATGTTATTATGTGTCATACAATCAATTACGTCTAACACTAAGGGGCGTTGGAGCAACATACTCCTTGAATTTGGGTCAATCTAAAAATAATAAGTATACACAGGAAGGCATTTTTACACAAAAAAAAGAGCCTAGAACGATGTGTGTGTGGCAGTTCGTGACAGAAGAACTTATGTACGATACAATACAATTAAAATTAAGTACATTGTCTCAGTAACCTATCTTCAATTTTAATTCATCAAGGAAATAAGTCAGCAAGTGCATAAATATGTGTTACCTAATTTGTTTAATCTTGGTGAATTAATTTTAACCTTTTGATGAATGTTTGTAACTTTGCAGGCTCCAAGTGCCCCGGTCTGGACCTGCACTTCTGGCGGAAGGTTTGCCGCAACTGCCACTGTCCCAAGGACGTCCACGACGTTCAGGATGACGATACCTGCGGCTGGGCGCAGTTCGCACTGTTGGGGACGGCTAGACCCAAGAAGGCCAACCGTAAGTCATTATTTAAACCTTTTCCTTTTTATATCCAGACTTATTAACACACTTTAATGTCGTCTAAACAAAGTATAATCATTTTTTTCCACTAAAATCGCAGTGTAATCTTAATTCCAATCTTGCATCACATTGAGAATCTATTTAACTTTGCATTAATATTGTGACAATGTCGTAAAATTGCATAAAGTACCCTTTTTATTACGCTACGCTATTTAACTTTGAAATAACATTGTGACAATATCGTAAACTTGCATACAATACCCTTTTAATTATGCTACGCTGCAGTATAAAATAGTATTGAGATATATTGAAACCATGATGATGTTTGCTTCAACTTTTTCTTTGTTGCATAAATCGATTCTACTTTTTTTAAAATATAAGTGAAAATGTGCCTAGAAGAATCCAACTCAAAGGCGAGTACTAAATTTAGTATGTAGTTAGTAATATTATTACATATAAATTTTAATATCACTAGGCGATGATGGAATAGAATTTGAAATTGCGAATAACCGGTTTAATCAAAATGAATTATGTAAATAAAATAATATTTTTATATAACCTGCAACAAATTATTATGTGTACTCAACGTAACAAAGATGCTAAGAAGTATCTAATTATCTTGTTTGATAAATAATTAATCATAAAGTAATCCCCATTATCATAGGTTTACACTAAACATTATACATTTAGTGCTTAGATTTTAGATAATCTTGATTAATTTTAAAGGTTCAACTTTTAAATGATTTAACCCTCAATAACTTCTACTGTCTGATATATAAAGGTTTCTGATTAATTAATCCCATTGAATGATATCGTAGCTTAGATTAAGATAAATCACATATAAAATAAAACATATAAAACCCACTTATCTAAAAGATATCAATACAATATCAAAATTCCAAAATGTAATACCAAACAAATGCAAAATAACTATAAATATTTAGGAATAAAGTATTTCAACAACCTTCCGATTGAAATAAAGAAATTAAAGGATATTAACATACTTAATCATGTACTAAAAATACATTCCTGTAGGGATATATCTAGCTGTCTATGCAACGCACTGGAACGAGTAGATTCAATTAGATACTTGGGCGTAATAATCGACAATAAACTTCGATGGGAAGATCATGTAATTAATGCCACGAGCCGTATAAGGAAACTGGCATATATTTTTAGAGCATTGCGAAATATACTAAACAAAAACACACTAAAAACAGTATACTTTTTCCTGTGTCAATCAATTTTATCGTACGGTATAATTGTCTGGGGAGGATGCTCTAAAACTGTACTAGATCCACTAATAAAAGCCCAAAAATTGATAATACGGACTATCTACAAAGCACATTATATACAACCCACGAAGGACTTATTTAAAGACTTTAAAGTTCTTAATATAAAATCCTTATATGTAAAAAATGTTACCTCTTATTTTAAATTCAAATTTACAAAAAAATATATATCCGATTCAAATTATAACACAAGATACTCGAACCAATACAACTATATTATTCCGGCAACAAAAACTTCAATGGCACAGTCCCAGTTTAACTTTCTTGCCCCTAAAATATTTAACAATTTATCAATTGAAATAAAGTCAATAACCAAATATCTCACTTTCAAAAAGGCGCTTGATGACTTTTTGATTAATGATTGTGACAGTGTTAATCACTTGTTTCTCATTCTCAGATAGTGAATAAACAACTATGTACAAGTAGGCATATGTATATGTGTGTATGTATGTATGTATGTATGTATGTATGCATACATATATATATATATATGTGTATGTATGTATGTATACATATATATTTGTATATCTTTGTATGAATATGTATGCATCTATAAATATGAATAAGTGTGTGTGTGGATGTATGCGTGTACACGCGTATTTACGCGCTCATACATGCATGTACACTTACACAACCAGAAAAGAGAGTTATGTATTTGATCTTTTCCTGCATAATAGCATGTCTTAGACTACAAATTTTTTTTTTTTTTTTGTTTTTCTTTTATTTTTATTTCTTCTTTATTCTTTTTATTTTTCTTTTTGTCTTCTGCTTTCTACTTTAACATTTTTATATTTTCTATTTCCATTATAATTCATTCTAATATAATCTTTCATACTTTAAACATGTATAAATATTTAATTCATATGTTAACACTAGACCTCACATACTAACTATATACCATTGGTCGCCACGAGACAGGCAGTCGCCTAGTGTGGTGATTTAATGTATCACATGTAAGAAAATGTATTATTGTATTATCATGTATTCTATAAATAAATAAAATAAATTAAACTAAAACTGAAGTTACTCTTTGAGAAATAATTAACTAAATAATTGCCTGTTTTTCCCTTCATTGATATTTATTATCAGTCTATACTCATCTCCAATGTATTTAAATTTTGTCTCTTTATATATTGTTTCTATCATATATATACTTACTTATAGCACAATGATTCTATTTTTCTTATAATTAGTGTAACTCTCTCACCAAGCACAAGAACCAGTTTCTTCATTGGTGAGATTGCGAACATAAATATATTTTGTAAGTAATGTAAATATATTTTTTATGTACTCATATTTTATCCTGTACCCACTTTATATATATTAAATACTAAAAAAAAATATATATATATATATATATATTACATCAGTACTGTAAAATGAGTTGATTATCAATTTTCAACTAAATTACTTTTTATAAAGACATTTGTGTCGGAAAATTTGATGTCATATTTGTTGCACATGTTTAAACTATAGAAATGCATTTAAAAAAATAAATTATACATGTTTTTCAGAAGTCAAAAAAAACCCCACTCACTTATAACCCCCAAAGTCACTTATTACAATGATATGTGCGAGTTTGAATATAAACTGGTGAATCTACCTTACAAAAACTCTTTTTTTATTTTCGATTTGAACATTTCGATTTTCTTTTGTCTACGCTTCCACTCATTTTAAAAGTCGTTGAATAGCTGATATTAACTCCCTAGCTAGTGATTTTTTGACCTAAAAAATTTCAACTCGCTCTACTCAAAAATGAAAGTTCAAATTAAAAAAAGTTATACCGCAAAATCGACTCCAAAGTAGATTCTTCCGTTTCCTGCTAGTACCACGATTTTAAGTACACCATGTATATATCAATAGACACTGATACGCTTTACGATATAAACAAGAACTATTATAATCGTTGAAGAATTTATATAACGTATTTACAACCGACAGTATATAACTAGAAACCAAATGTGATGTGTTAACTAGTGATTTCCCTAAAATAAAATAAATATTATATCCGTGATAATCAAAGTCGTCCCCCAACTCGAAAGTAGCCCCATATTACGGGTTTTTGTTTATTTTAGATATTTACAGTTTTATTTGTATTTCAGACACCGTAATGAAGATCAGGGGAATATCAGATGAACCAGTGAAGCTTGAATGGGTTCCTCCAAATACATCTCCAGACATGGTAAGTCATAGAAAACTCATTCCGTCAAGATCAACACGACAAAACAAAATATATCGTTTGCTCCAATGTAGAACCAAAACTAGAAAAAATTCTCTAATTCCCCGTATACGTGTGCAATATAACACAAAATTTCACAATATAGACATTTTTAACAATAATAATAATTACTGCCTCTTTTTCAATTCCAATTTTATACCCCCCTGACCATAAATAAACCACTCACTAGAATCTAGTGACTAGATTGATATCTTCGGGCTTTTTGTATGAAACAAATTGGTCCTCTATTTAACTATAGATATGCCAATATTTAGACAATTTTTATGCGTGGAACAATGCTACGTCACACAACATCGATGAGGATAGAGGAAACTCAAAAAAAAAGGCGCAACCATAGACAATATACAAATAAAAATGGCAAAATATTACCTCACAACAGGAAAATGAAAAACTGTCACATGTTAAGCATTTTTATTTCAGCATGACAATAAATTATAGATGCACGTTAAATTATTAACGAATAAGGTAGAATGATGGAATTCTACATAGCATGATATAGTCACGATCCGGTTAGGCCTCATAATACGCACAATCCTGCCTGAAAAAGAAAATAGATTAATTTCTGCGGTGAAGTTAAATTAAGGCTATTACAAATTAGCAAATTAAGAATAGAGCAAAGAGAGATTCTTGGTTACAAACACCTGTTCTATTTTGTGTTTGAGATGTCAAGATTAAGCATTGGAACACTCGGCCTTTGCTTCCGATTGAGAAACGAGAGCCACAAACTGACAGACATCTCGCTAAAATTGGATAAACAATATATTAAAATCCGCCAAAATCAGCCAGTACTCAGCTGTCAACAGTTTTTTCCAAAGGCATTCAGAGTTTTTCATTGGTGGATATCGTTAAGCAACAATATGAATCAACAAGCTGTGTCTTTTCTATGGTTCCAATTTTTGATTGGAGTTATACCCCCCTGCCCCTGACTCTATCAATACATCTACCAAACATGTAAACAAATAAATCACATTTTGAATAAAGAGTTATCAATTAAAGTAATATTGGTATCTACGTTATCTTGTCTGATATGAAATGAAGTTTTTTGTTTATTTATAAAACAAAGACAATTTACTTTATTGTGGACTTATTACATGTTCAAAGTCTCGCATCAAGTGACGCTTCAGACATGCCAACTTGTCATCATGTGACAGTTGGCTTTGTGACAAATACCAACAGAACAGATACTTATCAATAAGTATGTTGTTTCAACTTTGAATAAAAAGTTTGATGAACTTTTGAATAATGTTACACATTACGCAGGAATATTTCACATTACTTCAGAAATTAGTATGTTTAATACTATATATTCCTAGTGTTGCTCTTTGCTCATAACATTGAAATGAGACTTGATGGTGGATGTATTGACATGTGTTTGTGTTCCTGACAGGTATCAGACTATATGTCCAGCCTGGGCGAAGGGCTGGCCCCGGTGGCGGGCTCGGGGGGTGCAGCACGCAGGAGGGAGCAGCTCCGCAGACAGATCCCGCCCCATGACATCAACAGCGACCTCTGTTGCCATAAGCTCACACAGCAGGAGCAGGTGGACCACAAGGTATGCGGATGTTTACTTGCGGGTATCAAAATACGGTTCCATGATAACTCAACACAGTGACAATTCAACACACTTTTACAAAGTGATATAAAATCATTAGAAACCATGAAAAACATTTTTTTTTAACCTAACCTAACCTACTTAACCCAGTTAATAAAGTTTTTGTTTCATCACTTTCCATGACTATATAACTTTTTAAAGATGTGATGATTTATCCGGTCACCCAAAATGTATATTCGTTCTGAGCGTAGCAAAGTTCTGTTTTAAATCAACCGTTTTGCATTTCATCTCTCTGTAAATTTGTCTGTACTTTCCATTTCAAGATGGTGGCCATTTTAATGGTTCTCTAAAGGTTATTTTTTCAAATGTAAAATTGTTGTATTTATTTATACTTTCTTATTCGCATTTTTTCAAATTTATAATACCTAATTTAAAATTAAAATAAAATTTCACAATACAGACAGGATTTCGGCAGCTGTATTGTTCTCTTTATTATCCATAAACAACCATCCCAAGTTTCTCATGCAGAAATTCTTACTCTCATGTGCAATTATTTTTATTTGCTTCCAGGAATACATATCTCGCATCAAAAACCAAGTCGTAGGGATGGGTAACCTCGTCAGAATTGGTACCATTCAGAAAGGAGATATTTTGTCCATCAATACTGAAGGCAGCCAGCCCGTCGCCGGCACCAAGTCCTATAGCCTGCCGCTGCGAGTGTCCAGCCTCGGCAAGGGAATCAAGTTCGCCAATGTACCCAAGAATACTACGGACAAGCACCTGGTCCTCGACAGCCAAGGCAATGTCATCACCAAGTCGGCCCACATTGCAGACTACAAGACCAGCCCCATCATTAGCCGCATCGTAAGAGATAAGCTGAACTTAATGTTTATCGAGTCTGACAGGATTAAGAGCGCAGTGGAACACGGACCCATCTACGATAGAATGTTTATTGATCTAAAACAACTCAACGTTCCAGTGGAGAGTGACGTGTACCTCAACCCCATTAAAATCTTCCGTGCAGAATATAATGTGAATCCCAAATTTAAAGATGAAACTACGGCTTTTGTGGAATCGCAGGGAGCCAAAATCGTCACCCCCTCTTCTCTCAATAACAATGACAGCAGTCTGAGGAGTCAAAAGAGTGGAACTATCTTCGGGCCTAATGGAGAAATCTGGAGCTGGGCTACACATACTGAAGATCCCAACAATCCCATTAATTCTGTGCACGCTATTAATGCAAATCCTAATTACTACGCTACTTCTGACAGTGTGGGCGTCCACAAGCAACATTCCAATCATCTTTCCCCCCCTCCCAAGGGGACCAGGCAGGCTAATAACTATGATGATTCAGATGTCCCGCCACTTCCTAACTACGACACGTATCCTGGGGAGTTGACCCGACCAATGTCAAAGAAAGATGGCCTTTCAATGTTGGATGCCAACCCAATTTACAGAAATGTGGATGATTCCGAGCAATCTGATACATTGTCATCACTCAAAAACTATCGAGGCACCCACCCTGGAAACAACAGGAATTCCGATTATTCACAAATACATGACTCGGATATTTCCTACATTCCGGACGATATGGTAGAACGAGTAGGAGAGTTGGGAATCAATCCTAACGATAATAACTTTGATGCCGTGAGTCATATTCCTTGCCAGCGTTGCAAGTTGCCTTTCCATCAGGGGCAGGTGGTGGTGAATGCAGAGAGGGCGGGCGAGAATGCCTCCTGGCATCCGCAGTGCTTCACTTGCCACAAGTGCGAACAGCTGCTGGCCGATATGGTGTACTTCTACTATCAGGGAGAAGTATACTGCGCCAGAGATTTTGCAGAAGCTCTGAAGATTCCGCGTTGTGCCGCTTGCGACGAATTGATCTTCTCCGTGTCGTACACGGCTGCGGAGGATCACTTCTTCCACGTCAAGCATTTCTGCTGCTACCACTGCGACGTTCCCCTCGGGGGTAAGAAATACATTCCCGACAACAAGACGGGACAGCCGATGTGTCTCGATTGTGATGTTAAATTCCATGCGGTCAAATGTAATTCTTGTAAGAATATCATTGGCCCCGAGCAGCAAGGAGTGTCGTGGACAAAGTTCCACTGGCACGGCTCTTGCTTCAACTGTTCCTCCAAGATGTGCGGGAAGAGTTTGTTGGGAGGTAAGTTTGTGGTAAAAAACGAGTTGCCTTTCTGCAGTGCAGCGTGCCTTACCAATAAATAGTTTATTACCATTCCTCATGGATTACAAAAATATTATAAGAAAATTACATTCAAGCTTTTTGGCTTTATTGTATAATAAGCCGTATTCCTCGTTTAAGAAATGTATTTAATACAAATTTACTGCCTATTGCATAGATTTTATGAATGTCCACAATAATATTATTAAGACAAGTTAGTAAGGTTCCAACTAATGTTACATACATATTAACAGAGAAGAGTGTATTTCGCAGGGTTATTACTACAACTATGTATTAATCGGCATTTTCAAGTTGTACGCAAAACAATTTCATCATCCGTGAATACCACAAGCATAAAGTATGTGTTTGTGGCATACACGTACCTCCATGTGGGCCAAGTGGGTCAGGAAATTAATGGTATGGTTTTGAGTATAACTCGAAAAGATTTTGTAGTTACAGAGTTACCCCACGATTTCTAACGCCATATTTTTGCATAATAAAATATTGCTTACTTGTATTCAACTAATGAAATATACAATATTAAAAATGTACTCTTTTTAGGGTGAATTGCCTTATACAAAAAAATGTTTTTTGATAAATTTTGCCAATTATAATTATTATGTAATTCTTCCAAGATTTTGACCAAATTGTTCCTTAGCCAAGCAGTGCCATGAGAAAATATTGTGATAGATAATAAGTTAAATAATTACATATTATATCTAATTAAACATAAGATATTTACAAACATATATTTGTAGCGAAGATTTACATCCTTATATTTCAAGAATTTAATTTGATGTGTAGCATAATACTTTATTTTCATATAAATATAATGTAATGATGTACTCTTGTGATAATGGTCTTATTTTTTTATGTTCCCCCCACATTGAAGATCCTAAATCCACATTCCAATACCTGTTATCATTACATCACATCACATCTTGTCAGAGAAACCACACAGCTCCCCTGAGGTGATTTTTCACAAATCCAATGCTGTACAAATTATACAATTATTATTATATCTCCCTGGTTGAATTTTCTTTGCCGTCTGCGGTAATGTAGGCATGCCCGCTGTGTTCTGTATCTTTCGGTTTTATTTTTTGGGAGTGCATTCTCTGTGGATATCTCAAGAAATCGAATAGTGATTTGGCCGAATACCGAATACTCGGACGAAATGCAGAATATTCGGCCGCCGAATATTGAAATTCTTTTAGAATATATTGACATCTGGGCCAGGAAATAAAAAGTGTGGTTTTGAGAATAACTCGAAAATTTTTGTAGTTACGGAGTTGCCCCACGATTTCTTACGCCATATTTTAGCGTGATAAAATATTACTGCAATGTTTAGAAGCTCTGAAAATTAGTTGTGATGAGCCTAGTATGTAGTACAGAATCCGATAATGATTTTTAGCCACCTAGTAAGAAAAGAAACACCAATGAGAATGATATAACATTTGAAGAAAAACACCAGAAACTTTTCTGTGCCTTTGTAGATCTACAAAAAGCATACGACCGAGTCGACAGGAAAAAGCTATGGAAGGTGTTGTCCCAAGTATGGAGTGAATACAAATCTGACTCAAGCAATTGCGTCTCTGTATGAGGGAAGCGTTGCATGTGTTAGGGTGAACGGTGATTTTACGGGGTGGTTTGATATCACAAAAGGTGTTAAACAAGGCTGCGTAATGTCACCGTGGTTATTCAATCTATACATGGATAATTGTATGCAAGAATTGAAAGAGGTGGGATTGGGTGCGAATTTGAATAATTTGAAAGTATGTTGCCTGTTGTATGCTGATGATGCGGTGCTGATTGCTAATAGTATAGAAGATCTACAGTCTCTCGTGTCTAGGATGAACGAAGTATGCATGAAGAATGAGTTAATGATGAATGTAAGTAAGTCTAAAGTAATAGTGTTTGAAAGAGAGAGTACGAAAACAGTGTGCAATATAATTGTGAATGAGGAATACTTGGAGCAGGTGGATGAGTTTGTGTATTTAGGAAGTATGTTTACGAGAGATGGGAAGGCTGACAGAGATATTGAAAGAAGGGTAAATGCAGGTAATTCCGTTAATGGAAGACTGAACGCCGTTGGCGGTAACAAAAAATTGTCCAAAGAAGCGAAGTTAGCAGTCCACAACGGAGTGCTGGTACCTACCTTGATGTATGGAAGTGAGGCATGGAACTGGCAAAGAAAGGATGAAAGTAGATTGAATGCTGTTGAAATGAGATCCCTGAGGCGTATGTGTGGTAAAACCATGTTTGATCGTGTGAGGAATGTGGAGATCCGCAAAGAGTGCAAGGCTGATGTAAGCGTAATTAGTAAGATTAAGAAAGGGACGCTTAGATGGTTTGGGCATGTAGAGCGAATGAGCGAAGATAGGAGTGTAAGGAGGATATATGATGCAAATGTGAATGGTAGCAGAAGTCGGGGACGCCCGAGGAAGACATGGCACGATCAAGTGAATCAGATACTAGAGTCGGGCCATGTCAAGAGTCAGAATAATAGAAGAGTATGTATGAGACGATGTATGAAAGTGAATGAGGCAAGGAGTGTGTGCCAAGACCGAGTTGTTTGGCGGTCCGTCCTCTCTGCCTACCCCTGCGGGGAAACGGCGTGATGGTTAGTTAGTTAGAAAAACACAAAAGTTTCTGGAACTGTTTCGATGAAGTCACTACTGCCAATATGCAAACTAAGGGGATGAAGAAAAATGCAATTGCAAATGAAATAGATTTTTATTTGAAAAGTTCTTGTCTCGACCGTAAGGCAAACCCTTACAAACTGGCGGTCTGCAAACACAAAACAATATCCAATCAAAACTAATTAAGTTTGTTAAAAAATTATCTTTCGTTATCATGCGATAGTGTCTATAGAGTGAGAGACTATTTTCGGAAGCCGGTATAGTCTACGAAGAAAACGCAATCGTCTGCTACCAGCAACACAGAAAAACTGGTTTTTATTCACCACAATTTGTCATGGATAGATTTTATATATTAAATAACGTAACGTAATAACGTAATAAATAATAACCGTATCTTTAAGTATTTTAGAAGTTATTGCTAGGTTCCTTTGAAAGAACATTAGGTGTCGCAAGGAGTTTGACTTAAACATATCCATACATTAATATATAAAATAATCAGAAATTATAAAATAAAACATTTTGCTAACGGACACGGCGCGACCTCGCGTCTCAGCGGCTTCTAACTACTAACTTACTCAACTTCCTCTAGAGCCCGGCTCGATGGCTCGAAGCAAGTAAGAACGAAAGTTATTTGGAGTTCCTAATCACTTCCAGCCATCGAGCCATGAGTTTTGCTATCGGACACGGCGCGACCTCGCGTCTCAGCGGCTTCTAACTACTAACTTACTCAACTTCCTCTAGAGCCCGGCTCGATGGCTCGAAGCAAGTAAGAACGAAAGTTATTTGGAGTTCCTAATCACTTCCAGCCATCGAGCCATGAGTTTTGCCGTCCACACAGTAATACTTACTCAATATCCAGTAAAACCATTGAGTACGGAGCATAAGTCTCCTTATTACATTTATTTTTAGGAATGGGAATAATAACACATCATTATAAAGCATATTATTTATTTATTGATAAATAACCTTTAAATATGGCCTTGTTGACAAGTATATAATAATTGAGAAAACATAAGATGAAGAAATAGATTTTTGACTAGAGAATATTATTGTAAAGAATAAACAAAATGCTTGTAAGATCAACATTTTTAACATAAATAAGATAACTGCCGAAAGAAGAGAAAAAGTGCCACAATAAATAAAATAAAAAATGATCGCACCCCTAATTTTATGATGAATAACATGATTTCGGACAAGAGTGTCATTGATGAATAAAAAAAAAGTTAAATATTGCTTGTGGCCCTCAATCAAGAAAAATAAATTATTTTCAATAATAATATACAATCTCCAACAGCAACTAAGGGCTCATATTATTTTGTGATAACGGCATAAAGTAGTCCAATATTCTGAATTGTGGTAACACCAGATCACAGAACATTTGCGTGCAGATAAAAAAAACACAAATGTCGTACATTCGGCAAATACGTATAAAATAAAATAGGTTTGTCTTAGAAAAGTGATTGTATTCTTATTAACCCTTTGTCGTGTATGGGCGTCATATCACGTCCAGAAATAAATGCTCTCGAGTATGGCTTCAATATTCCATTATTACAATAATGTTCTGTTAGTTATCTCCAGTTGTTTACAAACCCTTCAAATGGTAAATCTTTTTTCTAATTCATTGAAATATACACTTAAATATATATAATTTTTTGGATTTAAGAAAACGATATTGTAAAGTATGTGTATTTTAAAATGTTGGATTAGTACATTGTTAAAAAATACAGTCAAAGAATAAATATACAAGAAGTCCCTCGAGTCGAGGCTTAAATTTTCAATACAAAACTGTGTTTATGAAATTCAAATGAGATGGAGATCTAGAATGTCAGGTGTGTATAAGTGAGACGGAGCGCTGGGATGTTGAGCAAAAAAAAATATTTGTTTCCATTCAAATTTGTATGGAAGGCATTCTAGTGTTATTTTATGCCTATAATTTTGTTTTTCAGAAAAAGGTCACTCTCAAAGAGCTTAAAAAAAAAAATACAATGTCACGTTTGAAGAAATCGCATGATTTTTATGATTATTGATTTTTTTTTATAAGCTAGGCAGAAAAAACTTATGATTAAAACTATAAAATAAATAAGATAAGAATTACATTATATAAATGCAGACGATACCATATAAATAACAAACATTATTTAACTAAACATTCAGGTTTATGGAAAAATCATGTTATTTTTTTGCATGAGGGAATATTAAAGACTAGTAAAGTATGAGGATATATATTGAATTATATTGATTCAAATGAATTGAAAATACAAAACTTGTCTTATAAGATTTGTTTGAGTAGAAAATACATACATTTTAGTTTATCTAATATGCTCAAGAAAAGTTGTGCTTTAATATGACAATATACACACATATAAAGTGACTTCTCGACGAAATCGCAAAAATATAATTAAGTGCTTTCAAAAAAGGCTTCTCTTAATGCGTGATTGCATAAACCTAGTCTTACATACTAAATTACAATAATATAAAAAATATAAAGATTCAATTTGGTAAAAAATATTTTTACAATAATTAAGGCTAGTATTTGAAAAACTACTAAGAATTGATTTCATTTTTGGTATTCCATATTTATCATATCTACAAACTTCTGCAAATACATTAAGAGAACTTTTAAAGGTCTGCGCACAAACTGAACATCAAAAACAGATCTCCTATCATCAGGATAATCTACAGGCTGTAACGCGGAACAACTTAGCGGGACTGTAATCGTACATTTCTTTGCGAAGCCGCAACATTTTTACCAGCTACCTACACAACATTATTTAAGCACTGTAGGTACGAGTAGGTGTGAACCGCCATGTTTGTTCACAATTTAAAGCTGACATCGTCTTGCACATCAGTGTGAAACATTTTTTAACAAGATCTATTAGTGAAACTTTAGTTTTACGAATCAATTATTATTGAAAAATATGGACACCAATTTTTCGCAAATGTTCTACACGCAAGCTTCATGTGATAAAATGAGTTCTAGCATGTGCGTACAGCACGCTCAATGCCGACAACAATTTAACAGGTTTTTTGATATTTGATGTACGCAGACCTCAACTGTTCTAAGATATCTTGGCTTTCCTCAGGCACTGAAGACTGGAGGTAGGACCTCAAGGTCCGGAGGCCGAACTATTATGTAAATACAATTCAATTATTGCAAGTGAGATTTGGTTGCATGGTTAAATTTACAACAGGAACGTTTACATTTAACAAAGTCCTCACTCGGGAAAATCAATATGAATTTATATTATATTGTAATAATTCTCAATTCACATTAGGCCAGTAAACTACGGTAGTTTTGAAAGTATAATAACTTCTTTGCTTGTAAAAAATTAGAATGTTTTACAATCAGACTCAGTTCAAATCACAACAGAATTAAAGAAATGTGTGAAATTGATTTCTTCAATTTGAAAATGTTACGGTTTTTACAATAATTTATTAATTCATAGCATTATATCTACATAAATTGTGATGTAGTTTACAACATCACAAATTTCCAATAAGCTTATTTCAATTCCAATTGTACCAAAGCAAATAAAATGTATATTATTTTTTTTAAATAAATCTGGTGATGTCTGCTAGATCCGGGCTGACTTATACATACATATAATATTAGTACATATGTATAATACATTTTGTTATGACATACACAATATCGATAAAATGGCACTCAAATATGGAAAAGTAAGTTGGGTGTTTAAATGTCAGTGGATCAAATATTACTTAATTATTTACCAGCAGAAGGCCCTAAATAGTACCCAGTTTCATGTGGTTCAATATTACATCATCGAAATACTTGGTTAAAAATCTGTTAAATTATTACAAATGCTTTTTGTAAATTGAAAAGTACATAAATGCATTTCAAATACAAGTGATGAGAGGTGATAGTAATTTTAAAGTATTGTTACATTTCGAGGTAGACTCACATTATTAGTTGAATCTAGATCAGTGGTTCCCCATTACCAGTTTAGTTCCCAATTAAACCTGCGTACCCCCAGGGGTACGTGAGGTTACTTGAAGGGGTACGCGCGCGCACTGTATGGACATTTAGGGTACATGAGTTTGGGCTCTTTCTCGAAGGGATACTCAGTAAAAACTATTTGAGAACCACTGATATAGACAGATAATTTTTTTATCAGCTTACACAAGTTATAGCAAAATAAGAAAATGTATTCAAAAAATTAGATTGCTACTTATCAAAATTTTTATGATTTCTCAAAAATACATGCATGGTATAGAATTATCAATGTGCATAATATACAAGATTATATTTGATGTGTAAAATTTATGGGTGTATTGATTAAGTTAGAGATTTTTACACCAAATAAACTAATGTTACCGTTCTTATCAATTTGGCACATCATGCACCAGTCACACTGTATAATATATTTTATAGAAAAATTTAAAATTAATCATAAATATTTATGAAAATTATTGCACAAAAGATCATGGTTTTGACGTAAAAAATATTAAAAAATCAGATCAACATGACAATTTATTCAATAAGTTAATTTTTTTATGAGAAGCTGCCAATATAATGTTAATAAAATACGAGTGTCATGAGATATCCCTAGTTAATAAAATACAAGTGTCATGAGATATCCCTAAGGTAAATTCGTTTTATACATTTTATTCATAGAAATCGAAATTGATAGACTTGCCCTACAATAAAATTCCAGTATCATTTCGATGGGCTGGAGGTGTGCCTGCACAAATTTTTGGCACAGGATGGTTATAGAATTTTTTTTTATAATCTACGACATCTGTCGTACGTTCTATGCCGAAGAACGCACATTGAAATAAACCAGACCCTATGCAGAAAAGTAAACTTGGCTAAAGTAAGGCAACGGTTTACAGCGCAGGGCATTGCGGGACTTTTCTGTGCGGGATCGGAATGTTTGTAAAAACGGTTAAAAAACCAAATTGCCGTCAAATCGGGTTGCGTAGCGAGGCTAAAAATGAGTGAGGTGTGTAAATTAAAACACATTTGTAAAAGTATCTAACTAAATAGTGTAACAAAACATTCAGAAACAACCCTGAACTTTTGTTTACCCGATTTGGGATTGTACGATGAGCACAATCGATGTATACTCAATCTTTTTGACCATCGATATATTTCGATTCAGGTAGGCGACATATTACGCTATACATATCATGGCTTGGTCTATTTCAGCATATCGCTTGCCATACACTACCAATAGGCCAAGCCACGTAAATATATCGCTTGCCATACACTACCAATAGGCCAAGTCACGAAAATATATCGCGCTTATAGTGTAGTCTGTCACAGGCAATGTTTATCATGGACAAATCGATTCTGTCAATAATCATCACACAGTCCGAGAAAATCATTTTGAAACGTGATGACATTTCAAGAAATCGATTTTGTCAAAAATCATTCGAAACCACAGCCGTCACGTTATTGGTCAGAATTTATCGATTCCCAAATCCGAGATATGTTAAAAATATCTCGAATTGCTTTGACAAACGAGATATTCCCGTGGGTACATTATGTTATGTACTACCTAATATGATTCGATATGCATTTGGGATAACGCCAGTGTGAAAACATTGCTTTTGCCCATTTATTGCAAATGAAGTACTTACTAGTGCTTAGTACTTATTAGTGCTCTTGCTGAACTCTGAGCGAACCAGCTATTTGCAAAAAATTGTAAAAAGGAATAGTAATTCGTAAGCGGATTTTATTTTCGCAGACTAAATGGTGATTTTACAATATGAGGTGCATGTATACTGCCAGATTCGTTTATTGACGAATTACACCCCTCCATGCACTTGGTATGTTCCCCTTTCCCTAATGGGCCGGTCTATCAACTTGGACGTCTATGATTTTATTTTATCTGACAATAATAATTGTCATCCCAAAATTTGAATCATAAATTTTCAATTTGTACGCATAATGGATTTGAAATAATCTAACTACATACATGGCTTTGTTTTCAAACTATAATAATGTCTTGTAAATTCATTAAAAGGCAAAAAAGCTACAATGGAATTTGCCTTACACTTATTCGTTGATGTTTCCTTAAAACTGTTAATTACGAGAAAGTTGCTTTTGAATATCAAAAACAGTACAAAATATTAACTGGCCAAATTCCTTAAAGTCCTCGAATATATCATTATTTGCTGGGTTCGGGCCCCATTTAACAACATTCATTAAGGCTCCGATCGGCAACATTGGAGTAGAATTAATTATCATATTAAACCTTCTTCGTAAAGTGATATTTACACCTCGGCTGTTGAAAGTTGAATCAAAACACTGAATATACCAATATTATGCGGCACGCAAGGTCAGAATAGTAAAAACTTACCTTATTATGTAGGTATAGTTAAACCGGGCGTAACTGTATTAACACTAAACCTGAGCGTAAGAATCTATGTAGTAAGTTAGACGGATAGTGTTTTGAATAAGTCCCCAAAATACAGACTTAAAAATTTATGTTCTTCTATTAATTTAGTGCCATAATATTGAATTTTTGATTTATCAACTTCACATAAATATTGTGTTTTACATTGGGAAAGTACGCATTATTTTAGAATCCGATGCCAACATAAGAACAATTTTTTACGGCTATTATCACAGAATATACAAAATGTCATATTATTTTTTTTAATTCAGTGTTTTTACTTTGACAACCGAGTTGCAAAGATTTATCTCTTTACACGTCTTCTATTACTATGGTAATAAAATAAGATCTGTATGCTGCGTGATTGATGTTTCAATGTCGATCGTGGAACATTTGAGTGAAAGTTGTTAAAGCGGGCCGTCAGTTAATTAAATCTTATAGTAATGAGTAGACAGTTGGATACAATTCACTGAGCAAAAGGCTTATGTATTTGGATTAGGCAATATTAGCTGGTGGTGGGGCCCATTGCAGCGCCTATATAATAGACCAGAGAGGGATGAGGCCTTACATGATCTCGCACTTTCTCTGGTGGCGCTTCTGGGGCTCCGGCCTCAGGACTGCTCGGACCGCCTCATCAAATACCTGAAATAAATACGATAAATTATCAATCAACTAAATTTACATTGGTGACAGACATGTTAACACACTTCCTATGGGAAGGGTAGTTCTACCTTTTATGCCGGTCCTACTTGAATGGCGGAAAAGGCTTTGCTGTCTGATAATTTTATGTAAACATTTTGTATCAATCTCTTTGTAAGTGTCCCAACTATGTGTATATATAGGTATTTAACCCTTCAGTACTTTCATCACTTTTGTACAGTTTGCAATTTTTTCTGTGTATTTCAAATGCGCTACATACATCTTATTTTTTAATTTTCCATAAAAAAAAAACTGTTTTAGAAACTAGATAAAATTATCCTTTGGGGGTTTTGAAAAATGCTAACTTTGAAAATTATTATACTACGGAATCAACAATCGTAAACAAAATACTGGTATTTAAGTTAGAAGGTGACCATTCTTAATTAAAAAAAAGATTTACATTCCTTATTAGGATGTGGTTTCTGCTGCGGTGTTAAGAATAGTCATAATAATATCATGAATCATTATTATGTTACTGCAATAGCAAAAAATCACCTCTAGGGCCCTTGACATTGAATAAACAACATATATGGAGGTACTATGGAAAATTGTTGGCACCGGGTTATTTATTTATGTGTAGATATTCGGGAAATCAACAGTAATATTTTATCATTTAGTTTTATTTACATATTTCAATTAGAATTAATAAAACCAATTACAGATTTACTCCTTGTAATTTTACCTCTAATTAGAAATTTTATAAATTAAATTTACGACAATTATAAAAAAATAAGACAGGACATATAACAAATTAAAATTAAAAAATGTGACACGTATAAAAGACATTATAATTACAGGATAGTCTCCATAATCTGGTCAGTTAAAAACCGAGTCGGTTCGGTTTAACGAATTATCGGATTGCTGGAATCTTTAACCCTTAGGAGCCGAAGCCCTGCATTTGCTGTGTTGAAGAATTGTGCCCACGCACATTACGAAGCACTGCAATTGCAGTGTCGACCTTATACATTCATTTTGCCTTCGGATATTACTTCTAATGGGTATGTTAAACACAAAATTCAAAATTACTTAGTCACTTTATCAAATATGGTAGGGTCTTCATTTGGCCTTAACAAAAATGTATTCTCATTTATTGAATATTTGTGCTTTCTTCTACAGTAGAAAAACAGTTAGATTTTCGGAAAGTTGGAGAGTTTGATGTTTTCTGGAACTTTTTAACTTAGATGCTACATAGCACATAAATCCTTATATAGAGGTTGTAAGCATAGATATCTTTAATATCACACGTTTTGTCTACGATTTTAACAGAAGAATGTGTTACTTTTTTCTTTGCAAAACCAAATTACATAGTATGTACTTCCCGTAAATAAACCACTCACTAGATCGATATCTTTGGGATTTTGGTATGAAACAAACAGGTCCTCTATTTAACCATAGATATGCAGATATATAGACAGTACAATTCTCATTCGGAGCCAACTTATAATACAAAAAAAAATAAAAATGAATGAGAGTCATAAACAGACTAATATTGGATAAACAATATATTAAAATCTGTCAAAACTACACGAGAACGGCGTAGTTCGAGATGAAAATATCAAACAACCATAAATGTTCCACTCAGCCAGCAGTTTATTTCATAGACTTTTTTATTGGTGGATATAGTTAGGCAACAATATGACGTCACAATATTTCTGTTCCAATTTTCGATCGGAGTTATACCTCCTGGTACTACCATTGCGATGTTTCAAAATGTTAACAACGGCAGTTTATTTTTATGCAGGTTTAATTTAAGAGTTGATTTTTGATTAAGTTCCCCAATCAGCATGGTGCTATATGCGAGGATACTAATTGTAACTAATATTTGATTTGCTGGAGTCAGTGCACTCTTCATGAACTTATGATGAAGTAATCGCTGAAAACAAACTGTTCTAACATTGGAACTTTTAAAATCCCTATTATACCTTACTTGACTGTTTTAGAAAGAGTAGCACTTCCTTGCAAATAGAGTAGTGGACGCATGGAACAAACTTCCACAAAATGTCATCGATTCTACTAATATAAAGCAGTTTAAAGCTCAATTGGATTCTTATTTGGAGAGAAGAAAGGATTAGCTTATTTTAAATAAAAAAAACTCAATTACTGTTAAACTTATTGTGAAATCAGATACAAGCGCATCAGCACAATGCTGCCTGCTCATCTCTAAATAGTATAAAATAAAGTTGTCATCCGCGTTTGTCTGTTTGTGCGCTTAGTTCTTCTAAACTATGCAACGGATTTTGATAGGGTTTTCACTATCATTTGGAGAATTTCTTCCGGAAGGTTTGTATTTATAACACATGCATATTATATTTAAAGAAAGTAGAGAAAACTCGATGTTTTGTAATCAAGTCGTAAAAAAATATTTTCGGGAGCTTACATTGCTAAACCTGCAGGAATTGTATATCTTAAAAAGGTCTACAGAAAAATCCACGAATGTATATGTCTATCTCTTAAGGATAGCCCCCAGCAACACCGGATACACGTTAAAAGCTAGTTAAAATAATATTTCATCAATTAATTTCATCGACATCGTCTCGCTCGATGAATCATCGAAGTCCTTACAATAATGTACATATGAAGTAATTACATATTACATAATTTTCTTCAATGGTTAACGTCTTGTGTTTTCCCCATCCCGTCCCATCTTCCGGTGGTTCGGATTATACAGTGTGGGGCAAAAGTAATCACCCTATTGGAAAACGCTATAACTTTTGCAAATGGCGCCAAATGTTAATTCGGTTTTGACATTTGTGAAGTAAACAAACGCAGAATACAAATCGACAAGATATGAATCGGTTTACTCCGCAAGAATGCGGAATAACAAGCAGTACCAAAGTTTATCATAAAAAAAAAAATAATACAGCAAAAGAACATCGGGTGATTACTTTTGCCCCACCCTGTAGTTCGGATTACGGAGACTATATGTATATTGTATAGTTTTTAATGAAAATGAAAACACTGATCCTTTTGTTAACTCCCTTAGAGCGAATGTTTTGTATTTTGAAGTTTATTAGTGTATGTATACATATATAATTAAATTTAAAGTGAATTTGATTGTAACATACCTGTTTAAGTCCACGCTGTGTGAGGGCCGAGCACTCCATGTACTTGATGGCCCTTATTTTATTGGCTAACTTCTGTCCCTGCTCGCGCTTCAGGGGGGACAGACCCTGTTCTGACAGCAGGCTCAGTGTCTCCCGGTCATCTCGCAGATCTATTTTGGTTCCTGCCAGACAAACGTAACATATTTTTAATGCTATATAATTAAATATATAAACAGATATTTGAGGCAGTCAGCATTGAAGTGGCGTAACCAACAATTTTTTTTTGCTCAATTCTATATATATATAATATAAAACAAAATATTTTATTTCATCAAATAGAAGTAGATAGAAAAAAAAAGTTAAATTTCACATTTTTAGCTTAGATTTCGCTTCGTAGAAGCATCTGCAAGATTCAAAATTTAACTATTAAATTTTTAACCCTGAAGATGCTTCTACGAAACGAAATTGGTCGGTCTTAATAAAATTTACAACAATTCGTGGTATTTATATTCAGTGATAACAAAGTACTTTATTTTTATTAATAATATGTCAAACCACAAAATGACTGCTTTTTACCAAAAAATAAAAAAAAGATTTTTTTTAAAGATGTTTTGTTGTAGACAATACCATAATTGATAAAGTGAATTTTTATTTTTGTATTTAACCACTCAGAACATTAGAACGTCAAAAGACGTAAATATGATAATAGCGGTCAAGACATTAGAACGTCTTTTCACGTAAACGCGCGAGATTTTGCAAAAATCGATTTATTTCCTTCACTAGTATACGGATTGCCATGATTTAAAAAACAGATTATCGATAATGAATAACGCTACGCGTCTGTATTCAAGAATATCTATGGAACGTAGAGGTGCATTATCTAAGCCGATTGGATCTGTCATCTTGTTCGTTCATAATTTATTGCGTTTCTAAATAATTTATTAAAAATATTTTAGTTTGAACGGTTAATATTTTGAGGTGACTAATAGTTTTTAATTATATTTCTTCAATATATAAAGTGTTATTTCTTTATGATACTCAGAAAAAAGTACATTTTTCAAAGCTTTGAAATAATTGTAAGCGATTTTTACATATTTTTGACGTTTTCATAAAATGTATATTTAGAAACGCAAATATTTACGTATAACAACACAATGCGATAGTGGATTTCATAATCTTTCCAAAACATTTTTTAGAATGAGGCTATGTTTCCCAAAACGTGAGTTATGAAGTTTTTAGCAAAACTCGTAAATAACACAAAAATTATCACGTTTTGACAGTTCGCAAAGGAACACATAGTAAATAAAAGTCTTTGTCTGAGAGGTTAACTAACCTAGTGGAGGTAATATCTGAAGGCAAAATTAATGATTAAGGACAACACTGCAATTGCAGTGTTTGTACCTTACATGGGCACGATTCTTCAACACTGCAAATGCAGAGCTCTGGCCCCTAAAGGTTAATAGAATACACAGAGGACTAACCATAATGTCCTAAAACAATAATAATAATGAATTAATCAATCCTGGTGATATAGTAATTGCGTGTGAGAGTAACTTAACCCAATCATCAAGTCGGTGTACTCTTGACTCTAGACATTTGGCGGACTTCTGAATTTGATATACGGATACCGGGGAATTACAGAGCTTGATTCTGTAATAATTGAATGGAAGATTACTGAGAGAGAGTACTACGTACAAATCAACATAATTTGCGGACTTAATAAAAACATGACTTACCAACTAATATCATGGGAGCATCTGGGCAGTGATGTTTAATTTCTGGATACCATTTTGAAGTGACATTTTCAAATGACGAGGGACTGAAACAAAAAAGAAAAATAATGAAAAATAGTTGAAATTCTGAGCAAAATGTCAAACGGCCTTTCAAATTCTTGCTCAGTCAATATAATATTTTTTATTATTTCAGGGAAATCTCCTGGAGTTTGTTTTTTTTTTTAATATTCATTTTTCTTTTAAGACTTATTTAACTCTTTGCACGTTGCCGTATCAACTGTTGTTACGGCAAAAATTCTATACTCACACGCGGCTGTATCAACAGTTGATACGGAAACTTTGACGGCCGATATTCCAGCTCTCTTTCGTCATAAATGTATTTCTTGCTCACTTGGATATTCGTAGAACTATCACGATGCTGACATCTACAAGAATCTCTCAAAAATAAAATTGTATTTCATAAAGAAGATCGATAATCAAGTGCGCCTCTTCGCGCCTTTTAGTCCTCTAGTTTACATTTTTGTCAACGGATGACGTTAGTATGTCACTAGTATGTCATTCACAACTTTTCATAACTAAAAATGATAAGTGATCATGGAGTCCCACTTGTGTCTATCGACGCAGTGGCCTAAGTACACACACGCCGAGTGAATGGTGGGACCACATTCAAAAGATACGGTACGTCTTTGTATGAAATTTTATGTTTTTGTTTTTATAAACATCTAAGAGTATTGACACACGAGGATTTAATTTCATATTGTGGAGAATAATCTGTTATGTCTATATAGTCCGATAAATCATGCCAGAATATGCCATAGGTATTTGAAAATATGTACCGCGTACGGGTATAGATAAAACGGAGCAAATTAAGGCGTTCAAAAGGTTAAATAACTGTAAAAAAATGTACAAAGTTAAAGTTTGATTTAAGATTTTCACGGCCAAAAGTATTTTTGTTATTTGTTTTTGGGGTATTATGCCGTGTTGCGCTAACTCCTTCTTTAGCTTAAGAAGCTTCTCTAATATTAAGAAGACATCTATCTGTCTGTTTGGCTAAAGAAGGAGTTAGCGCAACACGGCATAATACCCCAAAAACAAATAACAAAAAAAAAAAAAAAAAAAAAGTTAAAGTTTAGTTAATAACCTAGTACATAGCACTTATTAACTATTGACCATCACGCCGTTTCCCTGCAGGGGTAGGCAGAGAGGAGACCCTTCTGTTATTCTGACTCTTGACATGGCCCATCTCAAGTATTTGGTTCACTTGATCGTGCCATGACTTCCTCGGGCGTCCCCGACTTCCTCTACCATTCACATTGGCGTAATATATTATTTTTACACTCCTTTCTTCCTTTATTCACTCTACATGCCCAAGCCATCTAAGCTTTCCTTTCTTAATCTTACTCATTACGCTTACATCAGCCTTGCATTCTTTGCGAATCTCCACATTTCTCACACAATCATACATAGTTTTACACACATAAGCCTCAGGGATCTCATTTCTACAGCATTTAGACTACTTTCATCCTTCCTCTGCCAGTGCTTTGCCTTACAGCCATACATCAGGGTAGGTACCAGTACTCCATTGCGGAGTGCTAGCTGTGCTGGACAATTTTTTATTAGCGCCAAACACATTTACACCTCCATTAACAGAGTTTCCCACATTTACCCTTCTTTCAAAATCTCTATCAGCCTTTCTCATCTCTCATAAACATACTTTCCAAATACACAAACTCATCCGCCTGCTCCAAATATTCATCATTCACAATTGCAAGTAGCACTGAGGTATATAATTACCTAGTAACACTGAAGCATATTAAGAAGACATCTGTCTGCGGATAGCTGAGCGGCCGGAGTCGGTCGTAGTCCTCCTGCCCGGCCGTGTCCCACAGGCCCAGCGATACAGCCACCCCGTCCACCACCATGGGGGCTGAGTAATTGTCAAATCTAAAAACAACAAACACCACACATTTCAAATACTCGCTCCACTAACAATGAAAGCGACAAAACAAATGTAATGTGCTGAACACAGATATGTAATTTATTAAAATCACTAAAGTATGCTGCTCTCTTTGGCAGAGATAGTAGAAAAAGAGTTGTGCATATTTCATGATGTCACATGAAGTGTTCTCACTGTGGGGATGATCTAAAACGTCTGAAATGGTGAATGCGTTAAGACCAGTGAAGGCATATGAAGCCTGCTTGCATTCGAAGAGTAGAAAGTAGAGAAAGGTCGAGCGACGCCAAGTACACGTCAGCTAGTTATTTACTGTAATTGTAAAGCTGCACATCTCGACACAGGAATTCCCTAGAGAGATGAGCGGCTTATGTAAAGCTGCACATCTCGACACAGGAATACCCTAGTGAGATGAGCGGCTAATGTAAAGCTGCACATCTCGACACGGGAATTCCCTAGAGAGATGAGCGGCTTATGTAAAGCTGCACATCTCGATACATGAATTCCCTAGAGAGATGAGAGGCTTATGTAAAGCTGCACATCTCGACACAGGAATTCCCTAATGAGATGTGGGGCTTATGTAAAGCTGCACATCTCGACACAGGAATTCCCTAATGAGATGTGGGGCTTATGATTTTATTGTAATTTACTAATTTTTTTTTATAAATAAAATAAACATGTTATGTACCATTTTAAAGTGAAATGCACTGCTGGCAAATTCAGTCAAGGGCCGCCTCTGTCTATTATGCCGGCGCCAGACATGTGTTCAAATAAGTGAACACTTATTTGAAGACTTTGCTCACACATTTGGTCACTTATGTGTGTCTCTGCCAGATATGTGTTCAAAGATTTGATCACTTCTTTGAGCTCACAGTTTTCAAATAGACCTCACATTAAAATAAATAATGCCATCACTAAGTGAAAACCTTTCCGAAGAAGTTTTCTTCGAAAAATTAGTATTTTGTCTTTATGTAACCGTGCTAAGAATTTTGTATCAGGTGTTTGTATCGATTATTAATAAATTACATAAAGAATTATGTAGCAAAAATGATTATTTATTTACTAACCACAGCTTCAGTACAAATTGACACACGGTACTCATATATACCCCCCATAAACGTATGGAGGGCATCAAATGCAAACCATGAAGGTTTGTAAATATCCTGAACACTAGATCCACTTTTGGTAGATTCTTTTACTTTCTTCAAGCAATCTCTGTACTGGGTTAGTCAAGTGTTTCTTTTGCGCTTTCATTCCTCGATAGCGCAAGGTATTGAGAAATTCCGTTGAATACGGCTCCAGGCGTCATTAATGTTATTTTTGTTTTTATGCCCTTTTCGTTTTGGATCCCATATGTCAGGCTCTCCTTGTAATTATTCAATGAATTCAAACACGCCCTCATTGTTACACTCCATCGCTAGTTCGCTTGGTTATGGCTTGTTTGTGTACGCACGCGGCACGACAACTCTCCACGGCGACGCTCGCGCTACTGGGCTTCGCGCAGTGTGGCAGGCATGCAAACATTTTGACTTTGATCCCTTTGATGTGCGCCAAAGAAACCGACACGGAACGGCAAAGCGCACTTAAGTGCGCAAATAAGTGAACACAGTATCAAATGCCCGTGCCACACATGTGAACACTTATGTGAACACTTCTTTGAACACATGTCTGGCGCCGGCTTTATAGGCAATAATTTATACTGCATGCTTGCGTAGGTACATTTCTAACACATTCCAATAGTAAATACACTGGTCATAAGTGAACAGGTAAATGTATATTCAGAAAAAATATCACCACATAAAGGGGGTGATGATTTATACAATATCCCGGTCTTGGTGAGGCAGTTAAGATACAGCGTTTTGAATCCAGAATGCTGCCTTTGAAACTCAACCTCATTCATAATTTCATGAGTGGAGTAATCAAAATTAATTTATTCATAATTCGGCCAAATGAGGTTGAGAATCTTTTGGTAGAGCCAGGGCCCAGGGCTGGCCCTGAGCCAAACGGCGCCTGGCACTATTAAAAACCTCTGATGTTAAGTTATTATCAGCGCCTTGGCAAATTGGCGCAAAGGACCGAGTGGAGAGCATCTGTGGTTAACCCTTAGAGTGCTGTGGCGCTCATAGGTAGGTGTGCGAAAAATGTCAGCATTGCGGTAGCGCTCATTTTGACAGTTCACTTTTGGCGCGCGTCAGTGACAATTGTGTTCCCGTGTTCATATTTTTATTAATTAAATTGCATTCTAACTTTCTTCAATTACACGTTTTTTCTATAAACACAGCTATTATTATTATTTTTTATATTCCTAATTTTGATTTCAGAATGTCGAACACAAGTGAAAGTTCAGATATAGATGTTGAAATGACAGAACTGCGTTAGTGATTATGAGAGCGAAAGCGGAAGTGATATTGCGGTTCCTGTCAATCGGAGGTTGCGTGTTATTAGTGACAGCAACGATAGTGAGGATGACCTTAAAAATGTGACACAATCAAAACAATTCTTGGAACTACCGCCAAATGCTATGTTTGCAATATATTTTCCACATATTTTCTGGTCAATAATTATGTAGTATTCAATTTCTGTGCTTTTATTACCATAGTTTGAAACCTTCTGAAGGGAATGTTGAAAACATTATGCAAATTAGTGTATTGTAACAGAAATGGCAAGTGTTTTTCTTTTTTTATATAAATTATCTATGAAAATGCACTTTTTTACTGGTATTTTCAGCATATTTTTACAAAATATTTATAGCACTAAAAGGGTTAACAAAACATTACTAACTCCATTTATTTATCTCTAAATATAATAAAACAAAGTCATTATCAGCATCTGTCTGTTTGTGCGCTTAGTTCTTCTAAACTACGTAACGGATTTTCACTATCATTTAGAGAACTTCTTCCGGAAGGTTTATAATATATATTACATGCGTATTACATTTATAGAAAGTAGAGAAAAGTCGATGTTGCCGGGTACACGTCCGCTAGTCTTAATAAATAAAAATTCAGCCTGCGTATGTTTATGCACGCAAAAACTCGAAAAGTAGTTGACCGATATCGCTGATAATTTCTAAGTTTGTTCTAATTAGTGCCAGGAGTGTTTAGAGAGGGGTTTGAATGGTAGAAGAATTTGGGGACGCCCGAGGAATACTTAACGCTATATCTGCACCGGAATGAGATATGGAGTCGAATTAAATTCATTGTAATGTAGTTTTTTAACAGTAACATTGTGGTATATAGTAGTGAATGGCGGAAGAAGTCAAAGACTCCTGAAAAAGACATTAGCAATAGCGAAGCATTGCGGGATCCACTACTTCGAACTAATATTAATTCAGTAAAACTATTGTCAAATTTAGTTCGAAACATTACAGTTCCTTTATATAAGGGGTATAAATGAGGGGTAGATGGTCTCCAAGTTCGAGGGGTAAGGCTTTCGACTAGCAATCCAAAGGTCGCAGGTTCAAATCCCAGCCGTGCAAGTAAATTTTATTTGATGAATTATTTAACAATTTATTCATTTAAAATAATATACACTATCATTAGTGGAAGGTACTCTCAGTGTGGCCCTGGTGTAAGATCACCATTCAGAATTGAAATGGCTTTAATAATAATAAAATTTGGTTGATTTGTATAGCGCCGTTTTTGTTTGCTCGGTGACTAGATCTGAATATCCAGGTACTCCCCCACTTTCCTCTACCCACCACCTTCAGCCTCGCGAAATACCCCAATTGGTAATGCCATAGGCTCACTGGCAGACAATTGGGAGCAGTTGGGTCTCTTTTGCGGTATTCATATAAAAAAACAAAATAATAAAAGCAAAACTGGCACCATCCACGCTTTGTTCATTTTGACGTAATGATTAATTAGTAATGTATATCTCACTTGCTACAAAGAAAAAACGACTCTTAGGACGGGTTGTTTCGGAGAATTTGAACAATTCATCAAATTTCAACGTTCATTTTCGGGTTCTGTGAAAGACTTATTCAAGTTCTGTTTTTATATCATTGTAGGCTAGTTGCTTGACAAAACTGAAATAAAAACAGAACTTGAAAAAATCTTTCACAGAACTTGAAAATGAACGTTGAAATTTGATGAATTGTTCAGATTCTCCGAAACAACCCGTCCTAAGCCATTCAAAAATTACTTTTAAAATGGTGGTCAAATGCATAACCGCCTTTCTTTCACTTTTGGTGAGGTTCAAAACTGCCACTCTCGAAATGTACCAATCACGAGCCAGAAAACAAAAGTACTTCGCAAATCCAATTTGGCCACCGTGCTGGTTGAAGTTCAAAACCACCACTGTAACAAATGTTTAAGCTCAAAAACGCCACTAAACTAATTTAACTGCAAAACCTTCACTATTCAAAATACATTCGTTTTTAAAGATTCAAATTTAAAAATGATTGATTTGAGAATGAGAAACTAAAAAAAGATGCATAAGCTTGAAATTAAAAGATAACTGGGGAGACATACAGTAGAACCAGAAGACATAGCCACATACCCAATGACAACCCTGGTGAACTTTATTAAAGGGACTGGGTTGTTGTTAAAGGAATGAGATAGCACAATGGGCCTATGACCTAAGTGCTCACGGGAAATACGTGTAAACCGTCTCCGCTTTAAAAGTCCGTGTCAGTCGATATTATTATTTTACTACTATTTAACTCATTGGTAACGAAAAAGAAACCCATAATCGCATATAACTTCAATATTATTGAACAATAAAGAAAGCTTTCACTCCCAGTAAAGTCCGTAAACAGAATCGACCGCTGTATAAGCAAAGGTTGATTTCACCGAGAATGAGAATTTGCGCGAGTGACGTGGATGCGGGG
Source organism: Hesperophylax consimilis (assembly GCF_061612785.1). Classification (NCBI taxonomy): domain Eukaryota; kingdom Metazoa; phylum Arthropoda; class Insecta; order Trichoptera; family Limnephilidae; genus Hesperophylax; species Hesperophylax consimilis. Next base: position 12,905,618 of record NC_142849.1, read on the forward strand.
GGACGCAGGTGCCCGGTAGCGAAGCTGTCAAGCGCTGGGTACATATAAAGAGGCATTCGGTACCTAGTCCGGGTGATTTGAAAAAGGAGGAGTGGGATCTGCTTCCCTCAAAGGACTCGGGTTCTGAACTCATTCCAGCTGAACCTACAAACCGCTATTTTATACCGCTCATAAATAAAGTAGGTTAGGGTGACATAGCTAAGATTTTTTAGGCTAATGTTCTTTGAGCCTTATACCTAGTCTTCATTAACACGAAAGAGGATAAAGACAAGGGATAATATACTCACACTGTGGGGACATATTCTCCTGGAAAACTATCAGTTGTGTAGGATATTAACATGCAGGTCTTTCCCACTGTGCCGTCTCCCACGACCACACACTTGATTGGCCGCCCAGAAGACATCTGCGGGAAAACATAACCAAACTTATAAATGTACTCCTGGTCAATAAAATTTCAATATATTTAGAAGCTCTGTAGAAATCTCAGTGACAAGCAAAAAACGTAAATTGTTGATTTTTTTAGTACTAAACTGCCACGCGTCGCATAAGGTTGTGTGCTATCTCTAAATAAATTGCATTAAAAAAGTGCCAAAATTCCCTTGTGTGTGATGAGGTAGTGTTTTTTTATTACTCGGAAAACACTATTAAAAGTCAAGGAATAACATTTCATTTGTAAGTGCTGTCGCTAAGTAAACCTCACTATTTAAAATAATCTAATCACTCCGTTTATTTATATGCTTGCGGTAAAACAACACACAAATCAGCAGTAACAATGAGCATCAACAACAATCACTGCCATTTGCAAACTGTCGTTGCTCTATTATGGCATTGCACTGACTTGATCACCTCAAAATTCGTAAGGCGCCCAGGCTTGTAACTTTAGTTGGCCTTGAGGTAGTATTCGATGCAACTTTCGAATACGAAAACGATGTCTGGTCTTAACGTTTATTTTGTTCATGCACACATATTCTTTGAATGTCTATGTTTGTCATATATGAACGAAGTTTGAATTAAGAATTTACTGGAAACGAGTGTTTCTTACTTGCCACATTTTATCTTAATTTTGTGAGACAATTACAAGTCTAGGTGTATTGTAACTTTATTGTTCCTGGTAGGTTCAACAATCGATTTACTATTCCCCTCGATGGGAATCAAACCAACAATCTCGTCACAAAGACAATCTTTCTAACTGCTCCACTACAGAGGTTGTGTTTATAAACTCATGGAGGATGTACATATATTGTAATCCACAACCTGAGGTGATGTACATATATTGTAATCCAAAACATGACAAACATCCAATTATTATTATAATAATTTTTATTTTCATCCCAAAATCACTACAAAATATTATTTTAAGAGCATGTTTATCTTCTATTGTACCTAAAAGTTTATTCTACACTTTCAAATAAATACGCATAGGTACAATAATGTTGTTATGTAAATCACATTACGAATCCTATTTCGTGGAATAATTAATTACATCGGTTGAATCATCAAAACCATTCTAAGAAGAATACGTAAATAAGGGATCTAATTTGGACTATTTCAGTACTCCGCTTGTGAATGCAACTGAGAGGTGAGAGATGAGGATGAACCGACTTAAAAATAAAAATAAGCATATTATTGCAATTCTAAAATAGCCCAAACTTTTGGAATGGGCGTAAAAAGTTGACGAGGGTTATTTTTATAAGTATTTTGTCGAAAATAAAGTTACGATGATAGACAGTCAGATGTTTTTAAAGTTAACGCCAATTATTCGTGTTTATTCCGACTATATAAGCGTTCTTCACAATTGTAACGAAGGGCTTGGCCATTCCTTTGAGTTTAGTTTCATTGTCAACATTGAAATCAAAATAAAATAGAAACGTTTGTACCTTATAAAAGCATAAAATAAACAAAATAATGCACTTCCGCGGCTTTTAGTACTTTAATAATAGGAAATGACCGGCAAATTTATAAATTTCACTTAAAAACCAGGACACAACACGCAAAGACAAGGCGATTGGCGAATCTAATGTTGCCTTAGGATAAAATAACCAACGTGAGTCATCCCATGTCGAACTGAGGGACGTCTGGATTTCGTGATTGATTGTTTATTTTGAGCGAACCGGTCATCATTTTGTTTAATTTTATTAAAGCGGCAAGAGTTATTTATAGTTAGTTATACCGAGAATAATGATTTATTATTGTATTTTTAGGTGATTTAGAATTTAGCCTACCAGCGTATCTACTTATTTATTAGTTCATGGGAGATATTTGTAGAAATGGTAACACTAAATCCACCCTCACTTTCGTCGCGCAACTGTCAAGCATTTTTACTGACAAAAAGGATTGGCGTTTTACTGTATAATGTTAATAATGTATCATTGAAACGATAGCCAGTGCGTGTAAATAAAAGTTTATAGTTTTTACGGTGCTATCGGGAATACGCGACATATTGGATAATCAATCGCCCACATTACGAATATTTGGTATCGATTTAATGACGTCTGGTTATTTTCAAGCTGTTTTGCTTTGAAAAATGGATTGAACTCGTGTTGCGCGTCAATCTGCAAGTTATCTGCAGAATCAGACGACATTGACGGCATGAGCCAAGAAAACCTAGAGGAAATAGCTAAAGATGTGGCAGAAGAGGTGGAACCAGCTGGAGCTATAAGTCCGCGAGAGAGACATAACAGTATGAAGGAGAAGAAGTTGTCCACGGCGTCCTTGACCGGCACCGATGGCGCGCGACCCAAAGTCGTCACAGTCAAGCACCCTGAGTCCAACAAGCCAAAGCCAACTACCAAGAAAAACAAACCTGTGCAGGCCGACCTCGACATTATCAAGGAACTCAGCAAGTGCAAGGAGAAGTCCAGTCACCGCCTGGACCTCAGCAAGTCCTCCATCACCACCCTACCCTCCAACATCCGGGAACTCAGGAATGTGTCTGAGTTGTATTTATACGGAAATAAAATAGCTGCGCTGCCCTCCGAGATAGGGTGCCTAGTCGAACTGCAAACTCTCGCCCTGAGCGAGAACTCCCTCACGAGCTTACCTGAATCTCTGTCCAACCTTACCGCGCTCAAGGTCTTGGACCTGCGGCATAACAAACTCAATGACATCCCACAGGTGGTATACAAGCTCACCTCTCTCTCCACACTGTTTTTGCGTTTCAACAGGGTACGGCTGGTGGGCGACGGCATAGCCAACCTCACCAACCTGACCATGCTTAGTCTGCGTGAGAACAAGATCAAGGAGCTGTCCTCGGGGATCGGCAAACTGGTGAATCTCGTCACCTTTGACGTGTCACACAACCACCTAGAGCACCTGCCAGAAGAGATAGGCAACTGTGTAAACCTGTTGACCCTAGACTTGCAACACAACGAACTGCTGGACATTCCTGAGTCCATCGGCAACCTGCAGCAGCTTAACCGTCTAGGCCTGAGGTATAACCGCCTCACCGCCCTGCCCGCCACCCTCAGTGCCTGCAAACACATGGACGAGTTCAATGTGGAGGGGAACGCCATCTGCCAGCTCCCTGATGGCCTCCTGTCCAGCCTCAAGCAACTCTCCAGCATCACTCTCTCCAGGAACGCCTTCGTTAGTTATCCAATCGGAGGCCCAGGACAGTTTACCACTGCTTACTCGATAAACCTGGAGCACAATCAGATTGACAAAATTCCCTACGGCATTTTCTCGAGAGCTGAAAAACTGACTAAATTAAACATGAAAGAAAACTTGTTGACTTCTCTGCCCCTCGATATCGGGACGTGGGAGCAGATGGTGGAACTGAACTTAGGCACCAACCAGTTGACTAAGCTTTCGGACGACATCCAGTGTCTGTACAATCTGGAGGTATTGATTCTCTCGAATAACTTGCTTAGGCGCATACCCCCGAGCATTGGGAAGCTGCGCAAGTTGAGGGTGTTGGATTTAGAGGAGAACAAGATCGAGACTCTCCCCAGTGAGATTGGCTTCCTATATGATCTGCAACGCCTGGTGATCCAGTCCAACCAGCTGCAAACACTGCCGCGCACCATCGGCCACTTGACCAACCTCACGTACCTGGGAGTGGGGGAAAATAACCTGCAGTACTTGCCCGAGGAGATCGGCACGCTGGAGAACCTGGAGTCGCTGTACTTGAACGACAACCCCAACCTGTGCAACCTGCCCTTCGAGCTGGCCCTGTGTGTGGGCCTGCAGATCATGAGCATAGAGAACTGCCCGCTGACTGCCATCCCGCCCGAGGTGGTGTCCTCTGGTCCGTCCCTCGTCATCCAATACCTGAAATCCCAGGGTCCATATCGTGCCATGTAATTATGTTTTCCCCTTTGGGATGGATGGGCTCCTGATACTTCTATTTCAAAAGTATTGTATTTTGTGATTTTATTTTAAAACTTATTTTACGAAATTGATTAATGTTGCTGATAATTTTACCGCATTGATGTTCCAATAGACTAGATTCAATAGTAAACCCTCTTATACATTGTTGTGGCTTGCTCTTCAACCCGGCCCATCTTTTGTTCATCGGTGTGGCTTGTTCTTCAGCCCGGCCCGTGTTTTGTACATTGGTGTGGCCTTGTTCTTCAACTCGACCCATAATCTTTGTTTCTTGAACTTTAACCTGGCCCATCTTTTGTTCATCGGTGTGGCTTGTTCTTCAGCCCGGCCCATCTTTTGTTCATTGTTGTGGCTTGTTCTTCAACTCGACCCATAATCTGTGTTTCTTGTCCTTCACGTTGGCCCACCTCATACCGGTTGGTTGCGCCCGATCTCTGACTCGGCCTATCATTGGTGTTGTTTGTTTGTTCTGGGACATAACCATCACATTGTTGTTTTCACACAACAACGGTTGTTCTTCACACATTAATGTTTCTTATCCTTCAACTGGTCTCCCACGCTGATGTGGTTAATTGTTCTACCGGTTTCACGCTGGTGTGGCTAGTTGTTCAACCGTCCCGCCCTGGTAAATGTTTATTGTCCTTCAACTGGTCTCCCACGCTGGTATGGTTAATTGTTCAACCGGTCTCACACTGGTGTGGCTAGTTGTTCAACTGACCCCATCCCTGTGTGGCTAGTTGTTCAACCGGCCCACCCTGGTAAATGTTTCTTGGACGGTGACCAACTCTTTTGTGTTAAATGTATGAATAGCATTATCATTCTGTGTAAAGTGGAACTGCTCTGACCCGGCTCTTACCAAATGGTCCCTTTGGTTAGTAAGTCCTGTTCCTACATCGGTTATTAGTAGCTCCTAATCCATTGTGTCAAATGTCTATTAGTTTGATGTAATTATATTTTAAACGAAGGCAAAGTTTCATGCCTTCCAAATATATTATTATAGAAAGAGTTGTATACAGAATATAATGTTAATAAAGCTGTGTAACACTATTTCTCCACTATTTCATTCAATGTAAATATGTATTGAGTTTTGTACCAGATAGCATTTTATTTTGTAGTTTGCATGTAATCTTAAGTTTTATACTTCATTTTTTTATTACGAAATTTTATTTATTTTTTGTAAATATTATTTGCTAAGATTTATTTATACAACACGCATGACTCAATAACTTTGTATTAAAGTTTTTTTTTAATAATATTATATTATAATTATTTTTGCCAAATATTATTTTAAGTTTTACTTTCAAATTGCCTTATTATTTCTCTAACATTATGTTCTGTAGATATTCCTTTATAACATTCCCATTTCCCAATATTGATGGTCCAGTGCACACATGTGTTAAGTGCTATTTGATAATTTAATCTATATGAATACTCCAGGATAATTATATCAAGTAAAGCATCAAAATGAATGTGAATATCCACTTTTTATCCATTCTAGATGAAATAAGTTATGTAAATTTCCCACGAAACATCTTGAGTGATCTTGATAAATGCTTTACAAAACATGCAATTGTTTTTACTTGAAACTGCACTTAACACATGTGTGTGCTAGGCCATTGATATCTTGTAGATAGGTTGTGGAGGTACCCAAGTAGTGATGTGCACCCGGGAATATTCCCCAACCTAATATAAATTCCCCAATTTAGGTAATTCATTTTTTTTTAAAGAAAGTTATTCTAAATTAATTGTCTCCATTTTTATTTCGATGAAAATGTATTTATTTGAAGGGATAATCACAACAGTACAATTAGTTTTTCAATATCTCCAAAAAAGAGAAAGTTATGAGCTTTCGAAGTGAACTTGGGTAAAACATATACAATCACGTCACACGAGACATAAATAAGTACAATTCATAACAGTGCATGGCAACCAGTCATTGCGTGCACCGTCACATCACATGCTTATTGGCCCGGCTGCAAATAAATCAACATTTTGACGACTTATATATTCGATATTTTCCAAAAATTCAGAATGTTCTAATTAAGGCGATGCACTACGTCGTGTAATATTTTAAATTGAGCCGCTATCAATAACAACCCTTACGTAGATGGCGATAAGGTTTAAATTCCCGCTTAACACCATCCGCCTGTTTTGATTTATGCATGAAAAAAACATGGCCAAAAAGTGCCTTTTATTTTATTTTGTGGATGTTCAGGCATAAATATTGAATTTTTTTTCGATCATTTTATAAATAACTTAATTTTCCACATTATACAATAAAATAATAACCTAAAATGGGTTCGTAAGTAGGAGATTTTGAACTTTAAAGCAATTTTCATAGGCCTTATAAATTATTTTTTCTGGGCTTATAAAAAGACTTATCTAAAAAATACTCGATTATTTCAAAGGCCAAGATGTATTCTACTCACAGTATTTAATTAAAGCATCTGAAACATTTCTAGGCGACTAAATTTTCAAACCAAAAACACATGATTTTGCATTACTACGTATGGCATCGCCTTAATATGATTCCTTTATAAATAAAATGAAATTTCGTTGTAGGAGACAATTTCAAGGGGATTTCATAATTTAGACGAAAATTCCCGCAATGTTTGCTGTTTCGGGAACATGTATTCCCCAAAAATAAATTGCATGAAATTTTCCCATCGCTATGCCCCATAGATTATTTTAGTGAAGAGATGGATTGAATTATATCCCAACAGACTTTAATTTGTATTCATGTATTGATTGATACAGGATACCCACCAGCCAGATCAAGTTGCCAAAGAATTACTTGAAAGTATGTATATGATTATAATTGTGTTGGAATTCATTGCATTGAACAGACCAAATTAAGAACCATTGAAATTTTCCTACTTAGTCACTCCTCCAAATGAAAAACATTTCACGAATTATAAATGACAATATTTATATGAAAAGCACGTCATAGATTGAATATGGGAACGGATAAGAATTTGTGGTTTCCTCCGGCGATGTTTGTGGTAAAATGTGATAAAGGTTAGATTTTTGAAGTAGATTAAGTTTCCGAAACTTATGCCCTGTAAAGTGGGGAATTTTACCATCATAGGTTATAATTATTTAAAAGGTAAGTTGTTATTATTTATTGTCTTCGGAATTTTTTCTCCCTTTTTAACCAGGGCCTCCACTGCTCTTGAATCACAACATTCTCCGAATGGAGGTTGCATTATGCCACTGGCTCTGACTGTTAGGATCTTTGAACGGTATAGCTTTAGCTTTTGAAGAATGAATAGTTTATTTAGAATTTAAAACATTAAATTTTATAGGTTTCATTAAAATATTGTCTTATCTATACAAAATTATTTTTGATATTTTTCTAGGAAAGCCTAAAACCAAGAAAATTTGAAGTTTTATTGATGAACTATTTCACACGCATACATTTTTATGTTCTGTTTTTTTTTTAATGTGAGTTTCGCACAAGATTTCCAACTTTTCCCAAACATTTGGAGCCAGCGAAACAATGGCATCCTGAAATGGGGTTGTTGTGAGGCATTTGCCTGCTTATGATATGACTAATGAACGCATTAGTCTACTGAGAAGGAAAGAGCTTTTGGACCACCTCTTTCAATCTTATTGGCATATAGAATATCTTCACTCTCTGCAGATGAGACAAAAATGGAACAGTCCTGCTAATAACATTCTGGTAGGTATTATAGTTTTGGTGCATCAAGTGCTGTATTGGCCGGTGGGTGTTTGAGGAGGTGTTCCCGGATAAAGACAGAGTAGTTCGTGTGGCACTCGTAAGAACCCCTTCCGGGAACTTTAAACGACCGGCCATGAAATTGTGTCCTCTGCCCACACAGTAATAATCATTTTTCTTTTTCACCAAGGGTCATAGCACTAATTATTACGTACTGCGGTGAACACAATCGCACACAAAACAATATCTCTTATAAAATATACCATTGTATCTACTGTTGCTACAAATCCATTACTGCAATATGCCATACCACATTGATTTATCCTGAAATGCCTTTTGACATTTGAAAAATGAGTTTTATAACAACAAAGGTGAAAGCTGCAACGTTGTGTGTGAATTTCAAAGCGGTGAAGATCTTTCAGAGATTTAAGATTTTGAACAAACAAACATTTTTATTTATATAGATAAAGCTTGGTGTTTTCTCTTTCTAAAACTGTTTTGTTCATATTTCTAACTATGATGGAAAGGGAGACAAAACGATTTCTATTAAACCATATGAGTTGTTCATAAAAGTGGACAAATTGACTACTAGAGCTAGAAGGGTAATGCTACTTGTTCCCAAAACAGAACAAAGTAGCCTGAGGAGTTAATAATATATTATTTAAAAAAATTCTATGAACCTACATTTTTGAAACGTATTCAAATTTGAACAGGTTCAATTGTTTCGTCCATCGAGACAGTTAATAATTTAGCAATCGAAAGGGTAAAATAAAGTATTTGAGATCTATCATGTTATGATTATAATAATATATTTGGGCTTTTCCACTATTGCTCGATATTTGTTTGCACTTGCCTACCTCATTCAACACATGCTCCGTGCTGTCTGGACGAAGCTAATTATGTATTTTCATAAAGGATTAGCAAAATAATTAAAAAATATTTTTTTTCCAGTGAACTGGATTAACGACTGCAGTCTCTTAACTGAATGTAAAAAAATTCCAAGCGAGACAGGAATTTAATAATAAAACAAACATAAAATTTTTGACGTTATGTTTTTATAGTTTGTAAACATAATTATTATTAACACGAAATTTATAAACATATTAGGGTGCTCCAAAAGATAAAATTTAATATTTTTATTGACACACCCTTTTATATGCTTTCAATAGCCAAAAAATTGTCACATTTTTTGTTTTTTCATTTAAATAAATAATGAGTCGCTACTATTGATCAAAGTTTCGAAAATACTCGCTGTTTAGGCCAATGATTGCAAAGCTTTAGACCAAACATGTCACTACATGCAAGATGAGCACACCCCTCTCCCGACCCTCCTCAGTATTGTAAACAATAAGAAATTAGTTCAAACGTGTTAGAATCGCAACTAGAGTCTTGGAGTAATAACATACTTTTTGTACTTAGACAGAATTTTCAATCGTGCCATATAATTGGCATCTACCATTGAAAGTGTTATAAAAACTAAAAAAAAATTATATGTATGTATTATATGGCTTATTGAACACCTTCCACAAACTTTATCTTAATCAAGATTACCGTCAGGATTAAAGAAGTCATATGTTTGTTTTTGTTATAAAACTATAGTGAGTAAAAACAAACCAATCTGCAACTTCTACTGGGTGTGATGTTCTGCAAATATGAGAAAAAGCAAGTATTCCTACCAGACTAAAGAAACATGAAATAGCAAAAACACCATAGTAAAATTGTATTGAGTGAAAAAGTTAAAGAAAAACAAAGCAAAAGGTTCTGCTGTTATGAAAAGTAAAGAAGAAAAGTTTAAAATGCTTTCTTTAATAGTTCGGGCACTGGAAATGATTACTATCGAGAAAGACAGACTGTTTTGTGACAGGGGAAAAAGGACGACCGGATCAGATAGGAGGTTGAATGTTTAGACTGACAGAATGACAATAAATAAGCTATGAAGTTACAAGAGTTGGTGAAGTTAAAAAGTAGAAAAAGGCGAGAATTAGAAAATACACTAAATCCCACTGAAAATTTTTCAAAAACTATTGGCTACAGATAAAACAAGAGGACCTTAAGGGAGTGGATTCCACTCAGAGACGTGTATGTTTAAGATGTAACCAAAACAATGATTTATTTTGCTTCACATCAGTTACGATTACAAGGAGTTACTGAACCTCATTTTAATATTTTTGGGAGGAACATCTGAAAAGGGTAAGTACTTTAAAGCAAATGCTGGACTACACTGAGCAAAAATGGCTGTTTATACGTTTTACAGATGTATCTATTTAGAGAACAGCTAAAATTGACAAGGAGACAACTAAAAGGCATTAAGAATGGTAGTATTTTTACTGTTTTTATTTACGCAAAGTAATGGTTTCAAGCTCTTTGCACACATGGTCTGCGTCAAATAATTTACAGCTTACAGCTTTTGAAGGACTTGGTGGCATATGAAAAGATATATCAATTATTATATTGTATTTTTATACAAATAACTTTGCTAAACTCCAAACTACTGAACCGATTTCACTGAAAATTTCAAAATTTGTTATTTTAAGTGCCAGGAGTGTTTAGTTTGAATGGTAGAATAAGTCGGGGACACCCGAGGAAGACTTTACGCATTATCTCTGCACGGGAAATGAGATATGTAGTCAAATTAAAGCAAAATCTCCTAGAGATGTGATCTAGGAGGTTTTGATTAAAGTCGATATAATGTATTTTTTCTAATGTAACAATGTGGTATACATTAGTAAATGGTAGAAAAAGACGGAGACACCCGAGGCAGATACGAATCAAATAATTATTTGTGGTAAAAGGAGGCATATGTGATGAACCAAGAAAGAGTAAGTTGTCATTTCTTGTTGTATCTTATCCATGTTTTTTTTTCTTCTTTCTTTCTGTACTTGTTTTCTATTGTTGTTTGTTCTACTTAACGTGTCATTATTTTAATTTTTATGCTGTATTGAATGTGAAACTTATATTTGATATCAAAATACCGTTGTAAAACTGTACCTACTACCTCCTACATATGAATTGTAAGTTCCTCCTGCCCTAAAACGAGTTCTGTAACTCATCGGGATTGCTCTAGCAAGAAATAAACACAATAAAAAAGAATATATCATTATGATGTGGAGAGAAATGGTAAAAGAAGTCGGGGACCCCCGAGTAAGTCATGGCACGACCAAGTGAAACAAATGGTTATGTACGGTAAAATACTTATGTTTGGTCAAAACTTTACTAACAGAGGTCTCAAAACTTTTTTGTCCCGTAGACCACGAGCCGATTTTTTCGCGAGCCGTTTTGAGTAGACCCCAGTGATGATATGGCTAGAGAATTTCGAGATGAATAATTCCCACAATATTGATTACCTTAGACATCGCTGTCTCTGACCAAGTCGTACAAGTTTGGTCAAACTTTGCTATTGAGCTACTGGTATCAAATGTGCAAGTTTCACTCTCGTGGATCCCCATTTGCATCTATTGCAACTCCAATATTATGTTTCTTTTTTTTTTCGACCCCTGCAGGTCGAAATCGACCTCTGTGGATAGGTGTAGACCACTTTGGGAATGACTGCTTTAAACCATTCATACCTCCGATCAACACCGGGTACACATCAGCTAGTACTGAATAAAACTAAATTTATTAGCACACCAACTAGTTTTAAATACACCAGGTCTTCTTCAAATCATACAACTATTATTGTGAATATAAAATTAAATAACAAATATTAATTAATAAAACTACATAAATCAGTAAGAAATATTATTGTTTATTTATTTTTTATTTAATTATTTGAATATTAAATTAAATACAATAATGACGTATTGCCCATCTGTAACGTGTAACGCCTGTGTTGAGATGGCAATTTACAGAGTGGTTGTTAACTAGGTTTTTGTTTACACAATATTATGAAAATGCCAGATAAAATAAATCAGTATTTTATTTTATTTTTAAATTATACAATTCAAGAATGAATGTAGAAGATGAAGACGAAGCGAGAATAATTTTAAGTAATTAATAAATAATATTTCAGTTTGACCAAAAGGTATAGTATACATACAGAGTAGGCACAATTTTTTAATATGTTATGAAATACTTCTAATGTAAATGCTTATTGGAGGTAATCAATGATTTACTTAAAAGTAAAATTATTGATTACCTTCAATAAGCATTTAGCAGAAGTAGAAGAAGCAGAAAGTAGCAGAAGTAGAAAGTAGTGTAAGTGTATGTCGGGGACGCCCGAGGAAGACATGGCACGACCAAGTGAATCAGATACTTGAGTCGGGCCATGTCAAGAGTCAGAATAGTGTCAGAAGTTGTGTGCCAAGACCGAGTTGTTTGGGGGTCCGTCCTCTCTGCCTACCCTTGCGGTAAAACGGCGTGATGGTTAGTTACTTAGTTACTTTTAAAGGAAGTTTTGGTTTGTGTGTTTCTAATGTCAGCAGGTTTTTTTTTGTCCATAGGAGGTTTGACAAACTGGGATGCTAAAAGATTTTACTTTTGACTATCTCAAGGCCCTAGTGCTAAAATGATATTTGTAAATTTATCAATCGTTTTGGCCCAAACTAATTGGTTTTTTAATTAAAGAGTCATGTACACAAAGTTATTGTTCAAAGTTACTAAATTCCTAAACATCAATTAGTTCATTGTTAAAAAGCAATCAATTCTTAATAATTATGAACTGGTTTCACCAATCTATGATGCTGCCCATTAAGCGCTGTTTAAAAGTAAGAAACCTTTTCGGCACTTTCCAAAAAAAATCCTAAAAAGATATTCCGATTTGTGAAAAGGTGCTATCTGTAAATACATCTTGTAACAGGTTTCTGGCTGTAATTAATGCAATTTATTTGATATATAATTTATAACACAAAAATCTCTAACACAATTAGCAACACCCAAGAAATAACTAAACAAGTAGGGATGGCTCAAGCAAGTAAATAGAAAAATTTCAGCCCTGCATTTGGGATGAGAAAATAAAATATACAATAAATTAGAAACAAACTAAATATTACATTAAATTAGAAACAAACCAAATGATTTTTTAAAAATTATTTAAGTTTATTTAGGAAACATTCATATCTGGTTTACACATGAATTAATTTTACATTAATTAGAGAATATAAAATAAACCAGTTAAGTTCTATTTACAGTTATTTTTGTATGGTTACAGATTAGAAAGTATGTAGATATTAAAAGTTATAATATTACATGGTATAAGTAAAAAATGAATGAAAATAATAGATAAACATAATAAATAGTTTTGATTTAAGTAAGGTTAATTTGATTTCAAACGTTTCAAGGGTACAGTGGAAAATATCAATATCTCTTAGGGTATTGTAAGCGCACTTGAAGTGAAATGACACTAAACTGCGCTATATAAATGCTATGATATTATTATTATTATTGCTGATATGTCCGAGTAAAGAGTTTTGCGCGTATTTGGATTAGAAATTTCTAAATAGTAAAGAACAAAGTCACTATCGCGTCTGTCTGTTTGTGCGCTTATTTCTTCTAAAGTACGCAACGGATTTTTAAAGGGTTTTCGCCATCATTTAGAGAATTTCTTCCAGAAGGTTTATATATACATGCATATTATATTTATAGAAAGTAGAGAACAGTTGAGCAACGCTGAATACACGTCAGCTAGTGTTGTATAAAAAAATAAGGTATTCCATCTGGTATTGCGTTCAGGGCAACGAAATGCAATCCTTTCTAATACTCGTAGAGCTGGTGAGGAAAGTTTGTAAACAGTAACAGGGTTAAAATGATGATTTTCAAAACAAAACAACAGACACTTCAAACATTTTATTTGAATATTTTCAATTCGGTTAATATAAGTTTGGTAATGAGGATTCCAAACGACAGATCTTACCTATGCCATAGAATATAGTAGTTCAAGTTTAAAAGATTTATTGAATGGTTTTGTGACGCAAAAAATGAAGTCCATTCGTTTGTAGGCTTTTACTAAGATGTGTTCAATATGATCTTTCAATAGTAATTTAGAATCAAGTAATACTTTAAGGATTGTAATTTTTACTTTTTTGACTTTTACTTGAAAATGTTATTGCATGATTTTCTATGCAATATTCATTACTTTTCTTAATATTTTATTGTAATAATTTTTTACAATCATTTACTGAACTTATGCATTTTTATATTTTCGTATCGTAAGCATTATCCGTGGAGAGGTGTTAGATAAGGAAAAGTAATTGTTTTACTTTTGACCTCGAAGATTTCACCCAGCACAAGTGCCAATAACGAATGGTCTGTGTAATTATGTACATAAAAATGATATCAATGTTCATAAGAAACATTTAGAATTATATCTCCAACACGATTTGCGATAAAAGTTTGCAGGAGTTTTTGTTTTTGTTTTTATTGGAAACAAGTAGGTGTTTTCAACCATTCCAATACAATGGTTGAATCTGTGAAAGCGTTAATTATTTCTATTTGAAGTCAATCTTTGTATACTTCCATACAATATGTTAATAAATTTGCTAACAAAACTGCTCCAAGCAATTCCAATCGTGGGATAGAAATTACTTTTATGGGAACAACCTTCGACTTAGCCAACAAAATATGGCTCAATATTTCTTGGTTATTTATTACTACTATTTAGTAACAATTCCACAATATCCTCTTTCAGAGTCATCTGAAAAACTCAACAAGATTGCTGAAGATGTTTTAGCATACCGATTAATTCTTAAATTGGCGAGTGATGGAAGTTCTGTTTGTATTTTTTCCACTTCAAATTCATTTCCGAAGGGATTTCATCTGACGACATCCATTGACGGCCGGCATAGTCCAGTGGTAACGCATTGGACTGCCATTCCGAAGGTCGCGGGTTCGAACCCGGCGTGCGCAAATAAATTTTATTTGATTAATTTGTGTTATTTCACAATTAATTAATTGAAATAATATATAGTATATTTGCGGCACGTTCCAGAGTGGAAGATACTACCAGTATCGCCCTGGTGTAAGACCACCATTCAGAATTGAAACGTTGCTCCAAATGGCTTTAGCCGTGTTTAGTGACTAGATCTGAATAGCCAGGTACTTCCCCACCTTCCTCTTTCCCTTCCTCACTTACCTTCAGCCTCACAACATCCCCCAATTGGGGATGCCATAGTCTCACTGGCTCCAGATGGGAGCAGTTGGGACTCTTGTGAGGTATTCACTATAAAAAAAAAAAATCCCAATTGAATTTTCCACAAGTTTTGCATGAAACATTTAGCAATAAAAACGACAGGATAAATAAAACCTAATGAATCATATAGGTGTGGAAATCTAAATAAAATTATGTGTTTGGTACAGTGGTCACCATAAATAAACCACTCACTAGTTCGATATCTTAGGGCTTTTTGTATGAAACAAATTGATCCTAAAAAACCATAGATATATGTACCAGTAAAATTCTCATTCGGAGCCTACTTATTATACTATGCACCAATGATAAATCCCAAAAAAGTTTATTCCATAGATTATCAGAATTTTTCACTGGTATATAGTTAGGCAATCATATAGTCACAGTATTTCAGTTCCAATTTTCGATTCGAGTTATACGCTAATAATAAGAAAATTATTAATTTTTAGTTGGCGAAGAGCTGATCGATTACCGACACAAAACAGATTCTTACTTAAGCGAGATTTGAATTATGAATACTTTATATCATGTGGGTAGGTGGTACCTACCCACAACTTACCGATACTAATTATTATAAATTGGAACAGTACCTACCTAAGCACCTATTGAGATTGGTGGAACAGCCAAATACAGAATGGCATTTAGAAACTAACTTTACAGACACTCGATTCGAATTGTACATAATCATTGGAAGAATTTTAAAATGGCCGCTACCAACGAATTAAAAAAAAAAAATTGTTTATTCGTTAATAATTTTAAACTTATTGCAACAATTTTATGGCAGAAATGGAGTAAGACAACAGGGTTGCGATTTTAAAAACACAATTGTTTTCTTATAGAACCGATTGTTCTATATCCAGCGAGATGGACCAAAAATACATATGCTGAAATGTTGGATGAAAGGAAAATTCTATTCAAGAAAACCAAAATAATGCGTTACCAAAAGCTGCACTTGAGCCTCGGAGGAATTTTCATAGAAAATGGACAGCAGGATTATGCTAGAATCAAATTCCAAGTCAAGAAAGGAAACTAGGCCAGAAAAATTGAGTTTAGATTATAATGTGACGCAATTAGTAAACTTATTGTAAATCAAGGGGTTTCCTCCAAACACATGTATTCAATAAGTTAATAAATATAATTTTTTTTATTTTAAGAGCCGCGCATCAGTCTCAACTGCTCCCAACCAACTGCAGTTGGCGAGATTGCGGCATCCCTAATTCGAGTATGTTGTGAGGTTGCGTTAGTAGAGAGGGGAAGGAGATGGGGAAAATAATGGAGAAGTACCGGGCTCTTCAGATCTGGTCACAAAATATGGTTAAACCCATTTCATAGGATCAGGGCGATACTGAGAGTATCAACCACTCTGAAACATGCCGCAAATATAATATTTTAAATTATTAATTGAGAAATAGCACAATTTAATCAAATAAATTTTACCTGCGCACGTCAGGATTAAAACCCGCAACCTCTGAATTCGTAGCTAAGGATTGTAACTTCAGAACCACAGAGGTCGCATATGAACCGTAATATGGACTTTATTTAACTATTATAATTATCTTAAAACCAGTTAGGCCGGGTACATATGTTGCCTTGCGAGACAGCTAAACTAATCTGTGGATAATAAGTGAGAAAGAGGCTGCCAACATTACTGTTACAATCTCCATACTCAAGTGAGACTGCACTGACCTTGTTGCACTAACGGAATTCTGCATCTTTGGCTATAGAAGTCAGACAAAAGTAGCTAATAATACTTTTTCCAATCTTCACACTCAAGTTAAACTGTGCTGATAGAATTGTAAAAATGTAAAAATAAAAATGAATAATAAATAAATAAATAATAAATCTAATAAAAATGTCGATAGAATTAATAAAATTCTATCGACATTTTTAAAGAAATGGTTGTCAATGCATGACTTTTAGTCAGTAATATTATTACCAATTAAACATTGACTCTTTGATAGTTAATCGATGGTTGGACGTTTACCAAACGAGACGAATTACCAAAATGTAAGTTTTCTCAGTAATATTTTTTAGTGTAATAATAGATTTTTCATAAAATTAGATAATATGTAACCGAAACTAGTACATATTATATTTATTTAATTAATTTATTAGAACATAAATGTACACAACATCAAGTTTCTTTATATATTGTATTTATATGACCAGGAAAGGCAGCAATTGAAAATTATTTTAATGTTTAAAAAAATAATTATAAACCTTCAGATTTAGAAAAGAACGTTTCTTATAATGTTATTCCAGGGATTTAAAAATATGGATCTTAAGCGTTGTGTTGGTGGCTTTTGTATCAACGCCAACTAGCGGAAGAACTAATAGAATTGAACCTGAAATGCACTGGAAAGGACTCAACAGGGAAAACACGAAAGGTGCCATTAAAGCAGCTTCTCCACCCAACCACAATGATCTCGTGGCAATGGCAAGATACGTCATGCACCAAGCAGGTGATTTAACTGTCTTTCCTTTTCATATGGTTATCCTTCAGTAGGAATGCTGAGATATTTCAGTCATTAGATAGTTCGATCGATCAGCTCCCGGGAACCAGAGAAGATGACTTACTTCAACAATGTGCTCCGTGGTTTAAAGCTGTCCACATTAATACAATATATAGTCTTACACTTTTTCCCCGCGGCTGACGCACACGTATGTAATTTGAAAAATCAAACCCACGGCATGGCTAATGCATATGTGTGTTCGAGTGGCACCCAACATTCGAATCAAACATTTCGCAGAATGTATTAATCAAATGGTACTCAAGCCATATTTAAAATCTGGCTTATTCTTTATCCCATTGACATCTGTTGAAATATAATAAAGAAGAAATATCTTTAATTCATCCAGATACACGAAAAAACATAGTATCAAATTCACGGGGGCTGGGAGGAGATCTCCCGCCATTTAGTTGATAAGTACCTGCATCTCTCTTACTTCATTTTTATTTAATATAATATTGTCGGTATCATAAATTATGACAATAACTTTAGTATGATATGGTTCCGTCTTTACGATATTGGAAAATATTTAATTGTAAAATTTAAGTAGCACTTATGCAATAAAAAAAAGTTTTAAATGATAAATAAAAAATGTCAAAATGAACTGCGCACAATGTATGTATGAGCTGAATTAGTGAGCGGTGTTATATATTAGCCACACTTTCGAGATAGAGAGGATCGATTAATAATTTTTATGATTTCATCAATAATTATTTATTTTACTATCTTGCTCCTTTTTTGTACTTATTTTAGGTTGGACGTCCCTCGCCACTTTGTCAGCGATACCGAAAGTACACAACTACCCTTTTAACAGCGTGGTGTCCATGAGTGATGGGACTGTACAGAACTCAACCGGAGTTCCATATTTTTACTTAACACCTCTGGACTTTCCAAGTAAAGATCTCGAAGTAAGTAATGTTTTGAAGCAAATTTTGCACCTGCTGATTAAAATTAGACTTTTTTATATTAACTCCTCACAGGAGGCCCTTAAGGATATAATTTCCCTCAGGGCCTATGTCATCTTTGGGGATGCTGTGTGGAGGGTCTTTTTGTGGAGAGGAAGGAGTGAACATGGGTCTTGAAGAGTCCCAAGTTGTAGGAGGGAGGAAACACAGAGGCCGGCAGTTCGTTCCACAGCCGAGCTGTTGAACCTAAGAACGAATCGTAGAAGAGACCCGTTCTCATGTGACAAATGTTAACCGTGTACAAATGTTGGGCGCGCGTTTGGCGTGTATCCCGACTACGCACCAGTGCCGAAGGGATCAATGACGCTATTTCCTCAGAGCATCTTCCATTGTAATACCGATAGAACAAGGACAGCATACCTACCTGACGCCTGTGCTCTAAAGATTGCAGTCCGTTTGTTAAGATTGGGAAATCTATCAAACGGACCGCCCATTTCTGCACAGAGTCAAGGGTTTTTTTTTAGGTATTTTGGGGCTCCGGACCAGAGATGGCTGCCAAATTCGACAGTAGGGCGCACTTGCGATTTGTACAGGGTCAGCAGTTGTGTACTATTAAAGTATCTGCGGGCCCTGTAACAAATTTCATTAACAATCTAATAATCAAGATTCAGGAATCCAACCACCACTCTACAGAAGTTATCTTTTCTTGTTTTGTCATAATCATAACGAAGCTTCATTGCGGAATGGGATTTGGTACCACCACAAATAATGTTCTCTATAAGCGTCAGTTCCTAGTCAGCACTCACACCTCCTTCACCTATCTTCATCTAAATAATAATTTATCTAAATGCTTTAGTAATTCACCTCAAGGGTGCTTTACTTTCGTTCAATCGACTCAAGTTTAATGTTAGTTTCTGACATCAGACTTGACGGCCACCTCTGGTGAATAGAGCCAGGGCCGGCCCTATGCGGGCGCAATTGGAGCAGTTCGTTACGGGTGCTAAATTGCCAAGGCGCCAAGATGCTGACAATATCTAGCACCTAACATTCCTTTGAGATTATTTTTCATAAAAACAGCGCTAAACAAAAATACAAATCATCCAAATATTATTGATTGTAGTGATCACCTACCTAGGCGTCTACTGTTTTTGACAAGGGGTGCCAAAATTTTAGTCGTGCCAGGTGCCGTTTGGCTCTGGGCCGGCCCTGTCTGGAGCCCCAAAATTCTTGAAAAAACCCTTGACTTTGTTCAGAAATGGGCGGACCGGATTACATTTTAGAGAACATGTGTCAGGTGGGAATGCTGTCCTTGTTCTACCGGTATTTCAATGGATGATGCTCCGAGGAACTAGCATCATTGATCCCTTCAGCACTGGTTTATAGTCGGGAAGCATGCCAAACATGTGCCCAATATTTGTATACGATTAACATTTGTCAAATGAGAATGGATCATTTCTACAACTCTTTGAGTTCAACAGCTCGGCTGTGGAAAGATTTTCCGGCCTC
Organism: Hesperophylax consimilis; assembly: GCF_061612785.1. Classification (NCBI taxonomy): domain Eukaryota; kingdom Metazoa; phylum Arthropoda; class Insecta; order Trichoptera; family Limnephilidae; genus Hesperophylax; species Hesperophylax consimilis. The sequence continues at coordinate 12,925,664 of NC_142849.1, forward strand.
TGTGTTTCCTCCCTCCTACAAAATGAGTCTCTTCAATACCCATGTTCACTCCTTCCTCGCCTCAAAAAGACCCTTCACGAAGCAACCTCAAAGATGACAGGTCCTGAGATAAATTATTTTACTCAAAGCATCCTGGGTGGAGTTAATACAAAATAGACTAAATGGTAGGTCATTCCGAGAATGTTGAATGCTCTGTCCCCAAACTTCGCAACATTCTTCAAAGCCAAGCACACTACCCAGAGGCAGACCAAGGAAGAGGCGGAAAGGCCGCTAGTACCCTCCTATAAGTTTTATGAATGTTGTATAATATACATAAATTAATATTATTTTACAGATTGATAACAGATGTTCAATATCGGTATCCCTGATGCAAACTGACTTCTGCAAATCTAAGAACTACGAGGCTGATGATCCCCGGTGCGCGAGAGTAATGGTAACCGGACGAATGGAAAAGGTTTGCAATTTTACATAACTAAGGCAGACCCGTGAAATATTTAAACAAAGAAATACACATTTCAAATATAGAATTCAAATAATTTTCTGGTAAAAAATATTATAAACAAAGTCTGGAAACTCGTAGTACAAGCGGGAAACTAGTGAATCCATATCACACAGAGAACAAAAAAAAACTTTGTTTTCGATTTGAGCATTTAGTTTTTTAAAAACTTTTTTCTTTTTGGCAAATAAAGGGTTAAAAAAACTTTTGAGTCTATGCATTGACACAATTTAAATAACATTAAATAAAAATAATAATAATTTGTCTAGGGCCTTTGGTTCTACCAAAAAATTCCAACTTTTTTTTTTCTCGAAAATGAAGCTCAAAATAAAAAAAATTATTCTACAAAATCGACTCCAAATGTGATTTAGATCCCCAGGTTTCCCACTTGTACTACAAGTTTCCGGACACCGTGTATTACAGGTAGATATTTATTGTACGTAGATGTTGGAAATATAATATTGATGAATGCTGTTGCGCTATTAAATTTATGCTCATTGTACAGTAATATTATTATTTATTATCCTATTTATTTTCAGATGAAGAATGGAACGGCTGAATATGATTTTGCAAAGGAAGCATTATTCTCAAGACATCCCTCAATGCAAAATTTACCAGCAGGTAAGATTTGTAATGAAATATTATTGACTCTCCACCGTTTGGCATTCATCTGTCTGTAAATTATATGTTTCGTTTTCAGTTTTGAAAATCTGTTCATCCACTTTATTTTTCAAGCAAGCCTTACTTTGACTAGGTGACCAAATTGTAACATTTAAAAAAAAATCAAGTAAGGAATTAATTAGTTCAAAGAAATGCTACATGAAATGGGATGTACAAATTGCTAATGTTTGTAAACGTCTACGAGCTATTGTGGGTAGGATTTATAAAATAAAATATTTCGTGCCTATAAGTACTTTAAAGTTAATCTACTTATCTCTGGCTGAATCCACTATACGTTATGGAATTACTTCTTGGGGACATTCTTGTAAAACTAATGTAAGCTATATACAAACATTACAAAACTCCATTATAAAATTGTTAATCCATAAATATGACAATCAACACAGAAGTAACATTAAATTAATGTACAAGTCTCTGAATATTTTACCTGTCAGAGGATTATTGTTTTATAATATTGTAAGTCAACATGTTATATTGTCTGATTCATTGTATAGGGAAAGAGTTTGCCATAAACATAACACAAGATTCACTCAAAATGAAGGACTGGTAGTTCCGAAATGTACTAATAAATATGGTGAAAGAACTTTAAACTATATAGTACCCAAAATGTTTAACTTATTACCAATGACAATTAAAAATAATAACATGTATACTGCTAATGTTAAATATAATCTAAGGAAATGGTTATTGGATAATAATGATCTATACTGATGCCCCTGAAATGGAATTCATATTCTTAGAAAATGGAAAAACAATTATTTTGTAATACCTGACTACCTACCTCTATTTATGAAACTATTGATGTACTTGTTGATAATACTAATTTGTTCATACATTTATTTTTACTTGCTTATTATATAAGGCTTTTATGCTACTATTTAAACTTTTCTGCAATGTAACCAATTTATGTAATTATGTACCGTTCAAATTGTATCTTATGAATGTATAAATGTTGTCTCTATGTCCCTGCTGACAAACTACATAAGTAGTTTAGCGGGTTTAAATGTGAATAAATAAAAAAAAAAAAAAAAAAAAATGTCAATATTTCAATGCAAATTCTTTTTTCAAATTTTCTTTATGCCATAATATTGAAAAAATGCAATTAAGAAATTCCAAATAAACACAATGATTTCACATTTGAATAAAGAATCTTTACGGAACCGTTAAAATGGCCACAATCTTGAAACTGAAACGGAAACAAGTTTACAGAAGGATGATATGCAAAATGGTTCAGTTAAAACAGGACTTCGCTATGCTCAATCAAAAAGAGAAAATTAGAAACACACTTTTTTGAATGCGAGGTCCACTGTTCACTGAACTACGTTAAGTATATTTGTAATACATATTCAACAATCTTTTTTATATTGAAAAATATAGAACAAATGTTTTATCGTTGTGCCTTACTTGAGGAAATGTAAATACTTCATGATGTAGATTGTAGATGATGGTGCAAATATAATAATATTTGTATTGAACTAGAAATTCAGGACAGAAAAAGTTGTACAAATTTTCAAATGACGAGATGATTTAAATTCCTTCGTTTTTTCCGTTTCTGGCCATATGCAAAGATAAGTTTGTAATCACAAACAGACTTACAGGCTCACTTTCGAATTTGTCGGTGATGTTGAGAAGCAATACACGACTTTATGGATGTTATTGATTTTTTTTCAGACCATGGATTTTATGTTGCAAAGTTGAACATGGAGCATATCGTAATGCTGGCCGTGTTTGGGGGACCTTCTTACATTCCTATTGATCAGTACTTAGCCTTCCAACAGTGACATTATATGGGTACCTATTTAATATGATGACAAAAAATACTTATTAACCTTAAAAAATTATGTAACTATTCAAATTATCGATTTATGTAAAACTACTTAAATGTAATAAAGAAAGGATTATCTTTGGGCAAATATATTATGTATTTTTTTATTGACACCGCACTAGAAACCCAACATCCTGCAGCCAGTGACTTTCGGAGGCAATTTCTGCCAATAATGAGAATGAATTAAATGGTAATAATGTTTGTCTAGCCCCGCATGTAGTATAAGGAATACCCACTTATGAATATATCGTTGACAGAAATTATTGGAAATGGTTGTCATCCCATACAACGAAAGCGAATAATCATTTTACGTAAACAAAATATTTTATTAAAGAATTTTGGCCTTTTATAGTAATTAAGGTGAATCAAAAGGTTTTATTTTAAAAATTTTGTATTAACCTTTTAAATGCCAGTAGGTAGAAGTGTGGATGTGCACAGCAGGCCGTGAATTTTTAATCAAAATAAATCATTTTAAAATCTTATTTTTATAAATTAAAAACATTACACCTTGAAAGGATATTTAAATGACTTACCAAATTTATTCAATATTCAACGTTTTTGCTTCCCTTCACTTAGATAAATATATTTTTAAAAAAAACGGGACATATGTATGATACAGAGGCTCAAAGAAGAGCGAGTAAACTTGCTATTTTTCTATGGCTGGCTTGCTGGGCACGGCCAAGAATGCGAGTAAACTCGCTCTTGGCAAAGAAGCGGTTAAGCGTGGTCAGCGATCCCCAATATTAACCTCTTTTTGATATTATGTGAGGTATGGATATTTTTATTTTTATGAAAAAATTCTTCAAAAAATCAGAAAATTTTTGATTGGAAAATGGAACAAGGAAATTTTATATAAACATTGATCTTTTGGATGAGAAGTTTGGAAATTTTCAGTGTTGACATATTTTTATCTTTCTGAAAAAAATTCTTTCGGGAAAATTTTTTGTCGGGAAATGGGTTGAGAAATTTTAATAAAAATATATCCTTTTGATAGAAATTATCCATGTTGGCAAAATAAATTCTTCTGGGAAAATTTTGTAAAAGTTTAAAAAAATATTTTATTCAAAGTAAATTTATTTTGACATTTTCTCTTTGGGTATGCTGTTTCTTTGAAAATAACAGAGGGCACCACTTCCGTCTACAACAATCAAAAATGTTCAGGCTTTGAGATACTAATACTATCAGATAATGAATAAAAGTGGGCCCAACTTGAGGCACTCACAATTTTACTTTAAATTTACATGAAACTTTATTTTTCAATTTTACCACAAGAAAGGTAAATATTCAGCCATGTTAGGGATTAATCATGTACGTCAGTGGTCCCAAACTCCCGGTCCGCGGACAGGTACCGGTCTGTGGAGCAAATGGTACCGGGCCGCGAAAAAAAACTTATTCTGTTTTTTTTTATATCTATTGGATTTTTTTTTTTTTTTTCCGAGGTGCAAAGTCTTTTGTTAGGAGCTTTTTTTCTCGTTGTCTGAAGTGCGCAGGTACCTGGAGGGGGGGTTTTGTGCCCTATGTGCGGGCTGCCTTTAGGCGACCGAGTGATGTGAGATTGTTTGTTTGTTTTTTTTTTATTTTTTTTATTTTAAGGCGGGGGTACTATTTTTTTTGTACAATACTACATAGTTGTTTTGTATTTTGGTATGTATGATTTATTTATTTATTTTTAAAAATATATTGTTTTAAGCCCGCACATTAGGGGGGGAAAAGAATGGAGATGGGGTATGGGTATTTGGAGAGGGTGTCGCTTGGGTTGGGTTTACCCAGGCAGAGATGCTGGGGTTGGGGTTTGATGCTAGGTTGCTGAAGAAAGTTTTGGCCAGATCGACTATTTGTTTACTAAGTGGGGGGATTTTCGTGCCTGAATTTATTATCGAGTTTCTGACAAACCATGAACTTTTGGTGTATCGTCTGAGCGTTGCATTTTGGAATTGTTCCAGACGTTTGGTGTTCCCCGTGGCCCAGATGGGGGAGGCGTAGGTAATGATAGGTCTGATTTTAGCGCGGTAGATGGTGAGTTTATTGTAAAGAGAGGTTTTTGAGTTTGCATGAAGGAGGGGGTAGAGGGAACTAGAGGTTTTCCTGGCCTTGTTAAGCGTTTCTGAAATGTGGGCGGTCCAGGAAAGTTTTTTGTCAAGGGTCACTCCAAGATATTTGGCGGTGTTGTGCCATGGTATGACTTCGCCGTGAAGAGTTACAGCCCTCCAAGGGGTGCAACGGTTCTTTCTATGGGAGAAGAAAACCGCTACACTTTTGGAGGGGTTCACATCGATGCGCCACTCGAGGTGGTTGTGAGGGGGGCGGTATGGTGGGCGTTAATGTTGAGGGGGGCGGTAAGGGTTGGGGGGGCGCTCGGGTTTGAGGACCTGGCGTAGGAGATGGTTGGGTCAGATGGGCGGGAGGAGAAGGTGGTTTGGGAGGGTACCTGCGCACGTGAGTTTGTTCGGAGGGCGGATGGTGCTGGTCGCTTTGGGCAGAGAGAGTAGTTGGCGGTGTGGGGACCGGAGCAGTTGGCGCAATTGCCGGGGCCGTGTTCCCTCTGCTTCAGGCATTCAGCGGTGAAGTGAGGCCCCGCGCATTTGACGCAGCGGGGGTGGAGGTGGCAGCCCTTCGAGGAGTGTCCGAAGAACTGGCATCGGTGGCGTTGGGAGGGGGCAGATTTCTGATCGAGGAATTCCACCTTTATGATAAGGTGGAATATGGAGGTAAGTTGGAAGATCTACCTCCCTGTTTCTCCGTGGGTGAGCTGGACGAGCACCATTGGTACGTCGGTGCGGTCGGGTCCAGCTCGCATTCTTGTTACTGAAATCACCGGGAGGTGTAGGTTTTCCAGCTCCTCTCTGATTTCTTCGGTGGTGATTGATGTAGGGATGCCACGGAGAACTGCCTTTATCGTTTTGTCTTCGGACAACTCGAAAGTGTGGAAGGGGGTCAGCTGCTCATCAAGCATCTTTGTAGCAAGACAGAAACTGGAAGAGTTGGAGGTGGTGAGTGCGATGCCGTGGGGGATGACCTTGGCGTGGGCGATGATTACCCCCGCCGCCATCAGTTTTGTACAGAGGGCGTTCCAGTTTATTTCCGATTTTATTATAATGGGCGGGATTTTTGCCGTGCGGTGAGAGTGTGCGGTGGGGGTGGTGAAGGGGCCAGCGGTAGCGGGTACGTCGGTGATGATGGTTTCAGTTGGGTCGGAGTCCGGGGTTGTCAGGATGGTGAAGCTGTTTTGGGTTGGTATCGGTGAAGAGGGGCGGGGGGGGGAGGCGGGGGGCCTCCTTTTCTTCCGGGCAGAGGCACTCCATTCACCGTTCAGCGGGGGGAAATCTTCCGTGGGCTGGGGGGCGTGGATTTGTGCGGTGGTGGTCGGTTGGAGTATGGTGGTGAAGTTGAGCTGAGTCTTGGGAGCAAGCTTGGTTTGAGGCGGGGCGGGGGCCTTTACGGGCGACATTATTGGAGACAGGAGCCGAGGAGTGTAGTTAGTAGTCGGGAGCCTGGGTGATGGTGTGGTGGTACTTATTCTGTTGAAAACATCTTTACGCTAAGTAACCGTCAACACAATAACGTTGTGTATTTCACCTTGATATTATCTATTTACAGTTAACGACAGATGTCATTAATAGGGAAAATGAACATAAAATAATAATAAAACCAAACTTCAATCCAGTACTGCAATAGAATAAATAGCTATGCCCATGAATTGAAGATCTAGATCACATCATAAATAAACCACTCACTGGATCACATCTAGGAGGTTTTGCTATGCCCATTAATAAACAACTCTGTACTGCCGTATTTTTTGCATTCGTAAACGTCAAATCCGTCAAATACACAATGACATGAGACGTGGGTTGCCAAAATAAATAAACCTCTCAAACTGGTTGCCAATCATGTATCCTAAAATATCCACGATAGACATTCAAAATCCAAATTGGGGAGAACAATTTATTTCTACCTCCATGAATGAATAAATTAAATAAGATTGTGTTGAAATTAGGATTACCTTTTTTATAATGTAGTTTATGTAAGGGGGGTTGTTTGTAAAAGAGTTCGTAAAACTTTCATTCGTCTTTATAAATTCCTGTAGCTTTTATTTGTTTATACATATTTTAAGGTACATGTTTGAACTAACTATTACCACACAAGCGCGCGTTAATTTAGGAAATTACATTATATGCGCTCTGGAAAAAACCAATTTTCAGATTCTGAATGCATTTATAATTGTTTTTATAAATAATTTCGTTAGTGGGCCTTCTGAAAATAAGCCAATCCCATAAACGAAGTTTTAACATCTCCAATGTCAAAATACAAGATTAAAATGCACAAAGTCTGGCGGGAGAGAAACTACTTCCATGTTCCGAACGCAATGTAGTTATTATTACTCGTAATTAAATAATATAATTCATGAATCCAAATGAAGTACACTTGTAGGTATTTATAATAATATTGTCTTATTATTTTTCAAAACGATAGGCTAAACATCGGTGCCACATCAATAACAAAAAAAGAATTTGCCCTTGGAGTGATTTTTACAAAAAAAATTCGAAATCGCAGAAGAAAGATTCGAAATACATTATCATGATTTTGCCAGCACTAACGTAAGAAAAAAGCGCGCAAACATAATATTATTTTCGCAGTCCCAGACGCAGTTTTAAGTTTCTGAAAGGCTTTGTTCACTTTGTGGAGTCATGTTTTAAATTATTGGTATTTTTTTTCCGTTGTTCAATCTTATATTTTTACGATATTGTATGTGAAAAAGTGAAAGCAGTGTAAGTTGAATTCTGAATTATTTCTTGATTTATCTTATATTTTTTCATTTCCTGTCAATAATATTATGATACCTATAAATAGAATACTACGTACTTCGTGTTAAGTTTTAATTATGGAGTAAAAGTTGCTAAAAATATATACAATGATGACCTAGTTTGAAAAACTTCTTTTGTTAAGACAATTTCAATCGTTATGTTAGGTTAGGGTAGATTAGAATGTGTTAATTTTTTAATTTAGGTTAAAAGTAAAAAAAGCAAGGGAGAATAATAACAACGATTGTATAGTCAATTTATAAATCGCCTATTTTTACATTACGATTCATGAATACAAAACTGAGTGCCCATATCAATAATAATTGTAACGTAGATAATATAAATTATTTTTTGTATAAAAATATTAAAAAACATTTCACAGTATCTCAAGCAATATCAAAATTGAAGGAAACATTCATTATTTAAAATACTAGCGGATCCCGCAATGCTTCGCTATTGCTAATGTCTTTCTCGGGCGTCTCCCACATCTTCCACCATTCACTTTAATTCCACTCCTTATCTTATTCCGGTGTAGAGATATCGTGTTAAGTATTCCTCGGGTGTTCCCGACTACTTCTACTATTCAAACCACTTTGTAAACATTTCCTGGCACTAATAAGAACAAACTTTGAAATTTTAGCGATATCGGTCGACTACTTTTCTAGTTTTGTGAGCACAAACTTATGCAGGCTGAATTTTTATAAAATAAGATTTTAAATAGTGAAAAGCAAATGAATACCATTTCAAGTTACTTACAAATTGTAAAATTCAAGCTATTCAAGATGTAGGTACCCAGCTGATTAAAGTGCTATGTTGACCTTGCATAAATAATCTTAGGTGCTTGTACCTATCAAAACAAGGTTATAGAATAAAGAATTTTTATTGCAATGTTGACTATTTTGCATTTTTCTTACAGATTTTGTCAGTCAAAATGATTCCAAAGCACACCGCCCTGTACCTGCTGGCATTCTTCTTAATTCCGTTTATCGTGGATGCCAAAAAGTACAGATACGAAGAGTCCGAGCAGTACCTCCGCAAGTACGAGCACATTCCCAAATACAGCCACAGCCGGGAGAGCAAGAAACATTATATCAAATATAAGCACAGCCATCAGAGGTTCAATGGTGAAGTGATTCCTCCCGATCATACCAAATTCATAGCTATGGCGAGATTCGTTGTGCATCAAGCCGGTAAATCATTTTGATTTTTGGTTATATTTTATCTTATTTTCGGTAAATATACAGAAAATAGGAACATGGTTAATACCTACTATTAATAGAAAAACAACATTGTATCAGTTAGATAACAATGAGAAGTAAGTATTTCAGTTTCCGAAAATGGATAATAATTCATTAATAGTTATTTTGTTAAAATTAAAACCGATTTTTACTTGGCGGCCATTGTTGTTGATGTATTAAAGTTTTAAGGTTAGTTTTTTTTCTTCACTTATTTTAACCTGTTGAAGGCCAGAGCATAAAATAATAAAAATATCTTTTTAGCCTTCAGAGAGGCGCTATTCATAAAAATCAAAAGTGGAACCTAAAGTTTTACTAGCCCAAACGATGCTGATTTTGTTTTTCATACATTTTTCGAAGCACTAAGGTCCAAATCGTATCGCAAATTATTCTAACAAGGATAATATTAGAATGCTCGCATGTGTGTATGGTCTCTCTATTTCCTTTTGTGCAAAGCTTTGTTTGGTATCACTTTGTGGTTTGACATTATAAATAAGATAATGACGTCTTGTAGAGTGGTTTAGGAATGGAATGTAATAATTAAATTGACAACTCCAGTGAAAAATATTATGTATTTATATATTCAAATAGAAAAAACTAAGGTCATTACAACAGGAAAACTATATCTCCACCTAGATGAGCTGTAGGAAGTGATTTATTAATATGGGTCTTGAAGAGGCCAGGTTATATGGAGGAAAAGCAAATGCCGGTAGCTCTTTCCACCGAGCCGACTTGCGTGTTCCACTCCTGTCTGTTGAGTTTCGCGTACATGCTCCGGTGCATAGGAGATCAATGCGGGCTCCATTGAAATACCTTTAGAACAGATCTATCATGCCTACATTGCGTCCGTGCATTAAAGATAGCAATCGGTCTGTTAACAACGGATTGTCAATCAGAGGGATCGCCCTCCTTCGCACAGTACCAGGGTGTATCAGGTATTTTGGGACTCCAATCCACAGGTGGCTCCTTCAATTATTGGAAATATTTAAGATTTGTACAAGGTTCACAGCTGGACACAATTTAAGAATCTGCTAACCCCATACAAGACTCTCTGTGACTCCAATGTGAATAGACCGACAATAATAATGTGGCGTTATTTTTTTTGTTTACAACATTTCTAAGTTACGAATAACCTGACAATATTTTAATTCCTCTTGCTAACATCATTATCAGCGAAAAATAGTGCTGGTGTGATGATGGAGGACTTAGCTAGTACAGGATTGAAACTGCAACACCGAGGTGGGATCCCTACGCATTTCTTGATAAATAGAAAATGATAAAAAGTGTTTTTAGTTTATACCTTTTGTGATAAATTTTCCTGCTTTACAGCCTCTATGGACTGCACATAATAAGTATATATTTATTTTATTTAAACACCCATCAAATGCAGTACATTTTATTTGAAACATTACAAAGAAAAAATACAAGTAACAGCATTATAATTGTAAAGGGGGTGACAGATTACACTATAAGTTCAAAGCGTTTTATTGCTCCATATTGCTTGCTATACAATCCCATACAGACCTGTCAAACCTAAAAAGATGATGAGTTATACGTGTGGGCGTGGCAAAGATATGCACCGTGATCTGCTAGCCAGGCTACATTTGAAAATTATTAACCATTTACGGAGCGCCGTAGAGAGCACCACAGATCCCGTACAAAGAAATGATATTCGGCGGCAGTTCCCCAATTAATCTGACCCCCTCTCCTAAGGAAGATTATAGCGTAGTGTGTCATCCCAACATATAATAGGTATATGCCACGCCCAAATTATGCGTGCATAATATAGCGTAATGTGTCTAAGGCTTTAACCAAATTTAGGTAACATGTTGTACTGCCTAGTATAAATTGTTGTTGTTAACAATAATTTATATTAGGCAGAAATAGTTTGCACGGCGTTTGAAGTTCTCCAAGTTTAGATTCCACATCATTTAAAATATTTGTTACCAAGAAACATTCTATTAGGGAATGCAAACTATAGTTGGAATGAGATGTATTTATATACATATATAAAATGTTGATGCTTGTCCAGTTGTTCATGTCCAGTTGTTCATGTTCCAGTTGTACATGTAGATTTATTAAATGCAGGATTCCACAACGATCGAATTTAGAGTTTAACAATTTTAATAAAAAGGTTAGGTTATATATTTTACATTTATTCTCTGAAGTTGAATATTTAAAATATTCATTAACGACAGATAATTTATGTGCTCTAAAGGGATGTTAAGTTAAAAATTCATGAAGCTTAAAAATTCTCTTTGGATTCTTGAATATGAATTTTGTAGAAAGGTGACCAAACTATGGAGTTATTTTCTTTTAGGCTTCTAACTAGGAATATGTACAACAATTTACGATTTATAATGATTCAAAGTTTTTAATTGTTTGTAATTTAAATCCTCATGCTTTCACACCCTTATTTACAATTTGTTGAATGTAGACTGAGATATCAATTATTATTGTCCATTATTATATTTATTCCTTTCTAGATTGGACATCTGTGGCAACCCTGTCGACAATTCCTTCGCTGAGAGGTTTTCCCTTTACAAATGTGGTGTCAATGGTGGACGGCACTGTGGATAACTCTACGGGGATTCCTTATTTCTATTTGACTCCTTTAGATTTCACATCTAAAGATTTGCAGGTAAACAATTATTATAATTAGGACAAAATAAATCTTTCATAAGTTTTAATTTTTTCTAGAAAAATCTATTTTTATTTTATTACAGCTTTTCTTAACTGTACAGCGAAACCTCTTGAATGGTGAGCTCTGGGTTCATGAAAATTGCAAAGCTTTTTTTGTTAGGAATTTCTAGGTGAACGCAATTATTTTCAACTCATAATGTAATTTCTGTGATCCGGCCTTGAAAATATTCATTCTACTATTATAAAATATTCTTTCTACTATTAGAAAATATTCATTCTACTATTATAAAATATTCTTTCTACTATCAGAAAATATTCTTTCTACTATTAGAAAATATTCATTCTACTGTTTAATAATTAGAAAAATAATGTGATGTGGAAAAAAATCAGGGGGGTATAACTTTCGATCGAAAATTGAATTTTGTGTCGTCATAATAATATTATTGCCTAACTATATTCACCAATGAAACCAATGAAACTCTGAAAGTCTTTGGAATAAACTTTCAGAGTTTTTCATTGCTGTAAAAAAAGCCCGAAGATATCTATTTAGTGAGTGGTTTATATATGGGTGCAATCAACATTGTCCGAGATTTTTTAATTGTGTAGCCTATGAGATAGGTTATTAATTTTATTTTTAATTTTTTATCAGACTTCTGTCCAATTATACAATACATGTAACACCAAATGATAAAAGTAAAAGTTACAGAAAAGGAACGTTACGTACATAATAAATCTGATTAAAGCCAAGACAAAAGTAGGACGATTAATATTTATTTATTTATTTATGGACAAATAGTCCATTAACAACATATTAATTACACGAATAAGTTTTATAAACAGAGATGACAGTGAAAGGAGAGCATATATAAATGAGGAGCATATATAAAATTTGGGAGAATATTTATGTTTTGGCGAGTCCATGATTTCGACATTATTCTGTAAACACTGACAAAATTCATTTTGACTGGAACCACAAATTTGAAGGCTCTGAATTAAGCTAACAAATTTCGACATTCTGAACAGTGATGTTGATGTGATGTGATGTTGATTGAGAAAAAGCACTTCATTATTTCTGAAGAAGGAATGAGTTGTATCAAAGAAGGTGAATCAATAATATGACTTTTATTTGTGGTGTAGTTCAGAAGGATTCTTACTTTGCAGTATTGATTCTCAACACTTTCATATAAATTTCATAAAAATTATAATTTTATTATGATCTACTCAGTACGTGGAAGGAATTTTAGCAGAGTTTTATGCCAATGCAAAAGAAATGAAGCCGTCCAATCTTGGCGGCAGGTACGCCGATTGGTTTAATAATTTTAAAGATGCAAGTCTTTCTAACGTTTTTATAATGAAGAAATGTTTAACTTCTTGATGGCCAGTGCCAAATTTTCGCTGCACGCCAGCTGATTCTATTTTCGTAATAACTTTTTTTTTTTGCAGAATTATGTTTTTGTAAATTGTATGTCTTACCAGATTTATAAATTTAAAAAAAAATAGTATATAATCTACCATAATATGTAGTTTCCCTTGAAAAGCTAGTTATATTCAGAGAAATGATTTTTTTAATATTATCCTTAACGATATGCGGGCCTTCAAGAGGTTAAGGAATTTAAGAAATGTTATTTTTTGATGAACTTGTAGAAAGACAACCGCTGCACAATATCTGTGACGCTGGAGGAGACAGACTACTGCAGCCAACAGAACATAGACCCCGAGGATCCCCGCTGTGCCCGAGTTATGCTGTCGGGGAAAATGAAGAGGGTTCGTATTTACTTATCATCTTTAGCTATGCCATCAAATTTTTAGATATTATCCAAAATTTTCACAGCCATGACTCCGGTATCCGCGGATGTGATGCACAAATTGGACCTAAAGGATTCTGAATTGTCCCCTTCATCAGTTTCCCGGAGAAATAGGTGTGCTGAACCAAGTGACTCTTGATGCCGTCAACTAGCTGACACTTTGACCTCCATCAACTCTCCTCCACCACAAGAAGAAAAAAAAACCAGCCATATATCTTTATTGGTTATTTTTTGAGTTGGTAAACTGTCCTGACAGTCTTGTAGCATCAGCCCTGATGAGGAACTCTGCAAGGCCGTCTGAAAAGTTAGCTCAATATAATAATATGTGTGCAATACTTATTTATAAAAATAATCACTGTATTTTAATTGAAATATTTTTTCAGGTTAATAATAACACTGCTGAATACGATTTTGCCCGGGAAGCCCTCTTCTCCAGACATCCATCTATGGCCACTTTACCAGCAGGTGTGTATCAAAAATTACTCTATTTGTATGACTAATTTCATCCTTTTGAATGACCTCTTTTGACCATCCTTTTGTGATGCATTATTTTTAACTTTACTCGGCTGTCGCTTATGTGATCCATCGGCGGCTATCCCCGTACTGGGGTGTCGCACAAGTGATTCATGAAAACATTGTATCGAAAAGTGCCACATAGATGGCGTCGTTGAAAGGGCCAGCGTTACAAACAGTGGCGGCTCTTCTATGGGGGTCATTTGGTCAATGACTTCCCAAAAATATGCTGGAATATTTATTAATAAAAAAAAGCTGGTGTCGTCTAGTGTCCTAATGAGAAGCTATTCTATAAACCTAGTGTGGGTCACTTTAAAACTTGTCTCCTTTCTTTCTCTTTGCTATACAGACAAAGAAACACTATCATGTCTGATGTATGCTTAACATCATACAAAATTTATTTTAAAGACATTTATTTAGACCGGTACCAAAAATTTGAAGGCCCTGACTTAAGCTAAAAAGTTTTGACATTCTGAACAGTGATGTTATCCATATTTGAATCCTATAATTTCTATACCCGCTATATCCGATTTTTTGACAAAATGATCTGAGTATGACATCTTGTTCACATTTTTGCGAGCAACAAGAGGAGCCTAAAATTGAGTTTCAAAACCCTCCTTATCATGACCAAAAACCATGTTAAAACTGCGAGTGAGAAACCAAATCCGCTATATCATACAGAAAGTTACTATCAAAACGCGCTATATCGGATTCAACCAATCACAAGCGGTTATTTTGCCAAAATACAATATGGCCGCCACTCTGACGCAGCGCTCGTGTGTCAAAATGATCTACGCATGTGTTTCTAAACCCGCCATGTCGGCTCAGTTGACTTTCAAAAGCCTCTACATCACGAAGTGAGTATCAAAATCCGCTTTATCCATTTTATTTATCGAAATTACTTAATTATTGCTAGACATATATAGAAAAATAAATGCTTTTCGAAATGTTATTACTCCAATTCATTATATAAAAAATAGTAATGCAATTACTTATGTACGCTAGAGATGTGACAGTTTTTTGCGGTTTTCTCCAAATCAATGAAAGTTGATATAGCGGGTATAGAAATTACACGACTCAATTAGTAAAGGGTTGATAGAGGAAAGGTACTTCATTATTTCTGAGCCTTCGGTAAGGAATGTTCACCTGGATGACTTGTATCAAAGAAGATGATTCATGTTATCTACTATGTCAACTCAATTTATTAAAATTATCTTACGTAGAATAGTTAATGACCTAACATGTTTAAATCATAAATTCAATAATTGACAGCTCTGAACTATTATATGTACTTGATTTCTTTACATATACCTCGCAAAGCAACATCAAGACATTATCTACCGTCCTGTTGTTATAACTCCAACACAGAATCACAATTCTATACCCCCGTTCGCCGTATACAAAATTTGGGTAATGACTATAAAGATGTTGTTGATATGTTCAACAATCATTCACCAAATATAAACAAGTCATTACCCAATTTATTTCAGAAAAAAGAACATCAAATTTAATATAATTTAACTATACAAACTACGTAGCTCTGTTTATCTTACCAATGCATTATAATTTTCCTAGTGTTATATTTTTCCATCTTGCATGGTGGAGTATCTTGTTTCATTTCGTTTTTGACTTTTTTTTTGTTTTAATAAAATAAAATATTTTTCGGACTTGACCGCAGTGAGATAGAGTTATCTACGACAAGGTAGCAGTAGGAGATATCAAAAAATGTTAGTCGAAATGTATGTGATAAACGATAGTCATCTTGAACTTGTTGAACTAATTTGCGAAATTATGTTTATCGCTGTTGTCGTAATTTTCATGGATTAATTTAAAATGTCAAATTCTGTGGATATCGTATTGAAAAAAAATCGCAAACAATTCATGACAAAAGTATTCACATATATAAACAATTAGTTTATGTTACAAGAGAGAAAAATAAAGAGGTTAAAAAAGATATTTTAAAATGAAAAGTTATAATTTTTAGATGCAACGTATAGGTACTTTTGCCTTCATAGTTTAAGTCAACTTATGAACAATGGACTGAGATTCGCGTTAGTGATTTTATAAACTTTCAAAAGGAAAAGATCTTTTAAAAGAAAAAAATAAATTCATTACTTAACTGTGTAAATAATGAGATAAATAGTCGAATGTCACAGCGGTGCTGCCAAGGTCAGGTATCTATGAGAGGATATTGTGTCAGAGCTTTATTAGCAGCAGACACATACCTGGACGGATGACGAACCTCGTGCTGGCACTGTTGGTGGACGCGGTGCACTCTCTAGCTGCAGCAGCTGGTCCAGTTTCCTTACCACCTTGGATTCTTGCTGCAGAGTCTCTATCTTCGTGTCAACTGCTTCTGTACTTCATTACCTGTTCCTGTACTTCATTTTATTTAACTTAATTTCAATTTATTTTTGTAATATTTATATTTATATTATTTTGTAAAACCTGCATCAACTGTAAAGCTCCCCTGAGGTGCGCAATCATCTCACAAAAGCGGCGCTATACAAATTGTCCAATAAATAAATAATCTTTAAATAAACACTATTGTACTACCGGCTACGGGGTGAGTACCGGAAAATTAATCACATACATTGGCGTTTTTATAATATTCACTACGCATTAGCAATATTTGACCGGTCGGTGGCCGAGTTGACATCGCGCTTGGGTCCCACCCAGGCGTAGCGTGTTAATTCCTCGGCTGGCTAAGTCCTCCATCACAACACAAGCAATATTTTCCGCTTTCTGTGGTGGTAGTAGGAGATTTTCAAATATTGTCAGGTTATTCATAACCCGGGAATGTTTGTCTTTCTTTTAAAAAAAAAAAAAAAAATGTATTAAAATTTCATATTCATTTTTTTCGATTGACCTTCCACCTCTGGGACCCAAGAGCCTCCTCAGGTTGTAAAGGTAAAACACAGATCTATTTGGTATGCCATAGACATCAAGGTGAACAAATCAAGTGCGCGGATCGGGGAGGGGGCGTGACTACCCTTCTGTGATTTGTCAATACATGAATCTGAAAGTATACGGGCAGCTCGCATTGTCATATCCTTATTTGGTGTGTGATAATAAAATCTGCTTACAAATTACTAGTCCTTTTAACAATGGTACGAAAAATGCTGGCTGCGTAAAAATAGTAAAAGTATTTTGTTACATTATTTAGTAGACACATTTACAACTGTACTAACACCTTTACTTTACACACATTTACTAACACCGGACATGATGTTAAAAATACATAAAACACATGTGCGACCTCTCCTGGAATATGCTTTCCAAATATGGAGTCCTTACTTCGCAAAGGATATAAATCTGTTAGAGAGAGTACAGAGACAAAATACCAAGAGCTCTGAAAGATCTACGATACGAAGATAGACTTAAGGAACTAAGATTACCAACCTTACAAGAAAGAAGAGAAAGGGGTGACTTGATCGAGACTTTCAAAATTTTATCTGGACATTACAGTTGCCCTAGCATCCAAGAAATCTTCACTACTAATAAAAATATAAATCTACGTGGACACTCAAAAAAAATTACCAAAACGCCTTTTGCATCTAATCTTAGAAAACACTTCCTTGAAAATAGAGTAGTGGATGCTTGGAACAAACTCCCACAACATGTCATCGCTGCAACAAATATAAATCAATTCAAAGCTCTATTGGATTCACATTTGAAGAGAAGAAAGGACTTAGTTCAAACTTAAAACAACTCAATTACTGTCAAACTTGCTGTGAAATCAGATATGAGCGCATCAGCAGAATGCTGCCTGCTCATTACATAATAATAATAATAATTTACCCACCTCACGCATTTTTAGCTTCACTCGCACTAGGCGGTTCGATTAAAAATTAACATTCAGATCATGACCAGAAAAGTCCCGCAATGGACTGTTGTCGTTGGAATTGTCGCCATGTTCAATCTAAATGGGCATAAATTATTTTAATAACCCAAACTAAGAACATGAGTACTCAAACATAGATTATTATGTTCTTAGTTTGGATTTATTTAATTTTTTTATATTTATCTATGCATTGAAATTAATTGCGTTTGCATTGTTACGTCAAGAAGAAAGCAAATCGTCACGGGAAATATGGCGCATATGTATTATTTTTAACTACTTACATTGTAACTTTAATTCCATCTTCCCCGATGTAAATAGTTGTTGCTGGTAGTAATTAAGTTGAAAGGAAATGTGTTTTTGAATTTTACTACATATTATGATTTCTTTTTATTTCAGATCACAAATTTTATATCGCCAAACTGAAGATTAGTCAAATTGCTATGCTGGACTGGTTCGGAGGCCCCAAGTTCCTCAGTGTCAAGGAATACCTCGCCTTCACACCAGACAAGAACATCAAAAGTATTTCCTTGACAGAAACCAACGATATTATGGACAAAATTGCTGTTTATAATGTTTAATTGACCTTACATTGCCTGTACACAAAATATACATACATATAATTACAATTTTTTTAATTAGAAATGTAGGTTTAAAATATATATTACATGTTTATTATATCAAAAAAAGAATCTCACTAAAATAGTTATTATTATTTTATACTTGGAGTGAGTTTGTGGTTGGCATTGGAATTTGAATAATGATTATTAATGCATTGTTATGGAATAATAAAGTGATAGCCAGTATAAATAAAATATATATGTACAAATATTTTTACATAACAAATAAATATAACTTACTTATTGGATGAAAATACATTTGTTTCTAGGTATTGTTTATTTGTTCTAATATCAAGATTCATTATCTCCTTTGGCCTTTTATGCTCATTTAAAAAGTAGGATTCTTCAATCAGAATCGGCGACAAAACAATATACTTATAGTTAATTTTACACTTTTTAGAATATAAATGAATTGCGAACTATCAAAAATGACAAAAAAATGTATTCATATATATCAACGAATGCTGATTCTGAATATATAAGTTTTATTATATATAGAATTTATTAATCATCATTTAAAAACGAGTAAAACACCATCACATTAAAACATACCATTTGGTTGGTACGACTGAATCTGCTGATTCATCACAACCAGTCTAAGTAGTGAGTAATGTATCTATGGTCTACAATATCCACGTAAGGGTTGCCAATTTATGGAGAATTTCACAAATTGTGGGGAATTTCTAAGAATTTTCAAGAATTGGGTTTTTTGCGAGAGAACTTTTTTGTGGTGAAAATGCGGGGATTCTGGGCATTTCATTCAACCATATTCAGAAAATAAAAACGTACTATACTATGGTTTGAGCCCAGAGTATTTGCTTATTTGTTTCAAATTAATATCGAAAGATTTTATCACCATCCTATTAGAGATTTGGAAATGCAGCTTGTGGCAGATAAAAAAAAAAAAAGACTTTTTGGTAGATATTTCCCTAGGCGCCGCACTTTTAATAAGCACAGACAATGGAAATAACACTTTTTATTTACGACTAGCTGTTCCCCACCATGCCTTGATGTGGCTCTGTATGTCTGTGTAGATAGAGAAACAATAGTGCTTGTTGCTTTTATGTCCAAAAGATTGCGCTGTTTTTCAAAAAAAGGTTTTTTTACTGTTACATATGACATCTATAATAATAATAATACTTGGATGACTTGTATAGCGCCGTTTTTGTGCAAAAACACCTCAAGGGCGCTGATAATATAGGTATGTCACACGCGTATTCGAATGCAATGTTGTGTCAAAATTTCAAAGCAATCGTTTTGAACAAACAAATTTTATTTATATAGATTATAGATTGTGTAAAACTTGCATTATACTTCAATTTTTATTCAATCAAAATTCCTTTTTCCGCATTTTGGACATTTTTGTATGCATAAATTACCTAATTAACCCAACCTAATAGTTTATTTTGTACATGTTGTTTCTTGTAGTAATTGTTGAAACAAAGTGAATTTCCATAATCTGTGCTTAAAAGTAAACATGTTAAAGAAAAACTCAAAAAAATAATAATAACTGTTATTAACCCGGAGGCTGCCGTGCGCATCTATGTTTGATTCAAGATTCCGAGCTCTCTATACATGATTTTAATTTCAACTTGCGATATCTCGGAACTTTCTGTATAGATGGCGCAAAACTCGGGCTTAAAAAATAATTTGAACTTTTATCTAGCGACATCTCTACACAGATGTGACAAATGATTTTGTTTATATAATAAAAGACCTCGTCAAACTGGAGACTACAATATTTCCCCTGCCAGTGTTTGAATTCCCCGCGCGCGCGTAGCTGTGTTAGTGCTTCACGTGGTTCCTTCTTATCTCGACGGTTCGCGAATACTTAGAATCTGCAACGAATCATGGTTCTAACGTTATTATTTTAACAAATTGTTTTTATTAACTAGTAATATTTTTAGTGCAAATAACATTTGTGTTAATCAACATGTTTTTTTATTTTAAATGAAATAAGTTGTTATATCCGCCTTTCGAGTGAAAAAATAATAGTATAAATTTTATTTTAATTATCTGTGTTTGGAAACTAATTATTGTGTTAATTTGTCGTTTTTCCTAATATTTTATTTTGTGTAACCCTCCATCATGGCTCGACGTGACTTGTCTGATGACCAAATAAGAGAATATTGTCTCGATCTTGACTCTGACTGTGAATTTAGTGACAGTGAGTGTGATTCCGCCAGTGAAGTAAGCAGTATAAATGAAGGAGTACACGCTGAAAATATTGTTGAATCTAATGATCAACTCTTGGACGAACCCAGCACATCAAGTCAGACTGGTTTTGACATGAACACTTGGACATCGGATCATTTTGTTCCGATTATTCACGACTTCGATGATTTCCCTTCTGGCGTAAACTCTTCTCCTCTTTTGTCGGAAAATTCCGAGGAAGTGAATTTTTTTGAGCATTTTTTAAATACAAATATTATGACTGATATTGTATCTCAAACTAATAAATATTACGCAGCAACAATACAGAAAAAAGTTGTGTCTGAACAATCAAGGCTTCGTAAATGGGTTGATACTTCAATTAGTGAGATGTATGTATTTTTTGCCATATCAATGCTGATGACACGAAATAAACATCATTCAATAGAAGAGCATTGGTCGACAGATCCTCTTCTTACGAGTGCCATTTTTGGTAAAACGATGCCCAGAAATAGGTATCAAATATTACTGAGCATGTTACATATTTCTGACCACGATACACAAATTCCTGGCGACAAATTGCACAAAATAAGATTACTCGTTAATCCGACTCGTAAGATATTTAAAGAAACTTTTACTCCCTTTGAAAATCTTTGCATCGACGAGAGCATGGTTGTTTTTAAAGGACGATTAAAATTTAAACAATTTATTCCTTCCAAACGCCACCGGTTTGGGATAAAAATGTTTGTTTTGTGTGATGTACTGACGGGTTATGTTTTAGATTTCATTGTTTATTGTGGTGATGGAACCGACGTCACTGATAATCAATGTATAGGCGCCTCGGGAGCTGTTGTGACAACTCTACTTAGAGATTACCTAGATAAGGGACACAAACTTTATGTTGATAACTGGTATACCAGTCCTACACTATTTAAATACCTGCATGAAAATAAAACCAATGCTTGCGGAACGGTGCGAAAAAATAGGAAATACATGCCAAAATTTGACAAACTGAAGAAGGGGGAAATGGTAACAAAGAGCTGCGGGCCATTGATGGCTCTAAAATGGCATGATAAGAGGGAAATATACATGCTCAGCTCTTTACACGACAACACTATTTCCCCAACGGGAAAAACAAATTTAAGAACGGGACAAACAATATGCAAACCCAATTGCATTCAGGATTACAATAAGCATATGGGTTTAGTGGATAAGGCAGACATGATGTTAACTGGAGTAAGTTGCTTGCGAAAGTCCATTAAGTGGTATAAAAAGCTTTTTTTCCATATTATTGATTTATATCTGTTAAATTCTTTTATTGTACACAACAGCATAAAAAATTCAGGTATGAGCTTCCCCGATTATCAGTTGTGTGTGATAAGACAATTAATCGCAAAACACCACAAAAAAACTCAACTCGACTCAACTCCTCATTCGTCTCATCATGACACACCATTACGTCTGCTTTCAAAAGAAGTTGTAAACCATATGCCTGAGCCAATACCGGCAACATCAAAACAATCCAAGCCATACAGAGCCTGCCATGTTTGTGCGAATACAAAACTTAAACAAAGCCGCAGAAAAATGGCTCGATATATGTGTTCCCAGTGTAATGTGGCATTGTGTATTCATCCCTGTTTTAAAGTCTACCATTCGAATAAAAACTATTAACATAAATAATACGATAAGAAACTGTAAATAAAAGTTGAATAAATAATGAAGCTTAAACAATAATATTATCACAAGTGAATCGTGTGAAATGGTGAGCCGTCGCAGTGGTCCCACTACAGAGACGTGAGTACTGATATTACTATAGTATGTCTGTATGTGTTGGTGAGATTACTGATTTGATAATGGCGGCGGGTCGAAGTTTGTTGATGTTTCATAGATAGTTTTTATTCGTCAAATAATGCATCAATTCATAAAGATATCTTGCTTAGACTTTTCAAGAGTGTAACGTAAACAAGTTTTTTTTGTTTTGGTAATGATTTACAATCTCTAAGTGCTGAGGATAATAAATAATGAGGCAATATAAAAAATTCTAAAAACCCTTGGCGTGAGAGTATCTATCTGTGTTTACATTCGGGCAGCAAAAGGGTTAAGAGTCAGTGTAACCAATACGGACTTTCCTTCATGGTGCCGATGGTGTTGAAGTTTTTTTTTACATCATTGAAATGTTACGACGGTAATGTATTTAGAAATATGGTACATAGTACATGGTACATAGTACATGATACATAGTACATGATACATAGTACATGGTACATGGTACATAGTACATGGTACATAGCCGAACATGGTACATACATAAATACATGTATTTAAAAACTCTGGTAGGGTGAGTACTAAATTATTTAAAAATTTGATCTAATTTGATAAAAATTCCACAATACCTATAATTTACATCGTAATTTTCACAGGGAATAGAGATTGTTCAAAAATATTATTAATAATAATAATTGTCACTTTGGAGCAATAGCTGTGCAAAAATAAACAACTCAGACCACTGGATCAGTTGATGAAAGATTTATACTCGAAACATTAAAAAAAACCTTTTTAATTTCTACCAACACACAACACACATAGCAAATAATCAAAGAGTCATAGAAAAGTTAATTAATGGAAAAGTTCTATGGAATAGTTGCTGTCAAAATGACATGTCAATGACCAACAATGTCAGAATGTAATGTTTATATTGTCAAATAATATTAATATTTGGAATATTTGCGTGATATGTGAACTGTTTTATATTATATTTAAAGAGTAGCAATATTTCTTGGCGTCGAAGTTTACTGTTCTCGCTCGTTGCTGTATTTTGTTTACAAGGTAAATAACCATTGACCAACTAAAATACAACTTTTTATTTTATTTATTAGCTATTTTTTGGTCCTTACTATAATATCGGAACATTTGTATTATATTAAAACGCACATTAATGTCTTTCATAATATCCATTTTCTAAGACGGACCATAGTACCAGGAAATTCTCCACTAATTATCACACTAGGCATTACTAGAGCTAATGGTATAATTATAACTTGGCTGTAATGGGTTTTTTGGGCTCCAGCCCATTAAAAACCCCATCATACCTAGGTAGATCCAGGTATTATTTTTATTAAAAGGGCAGTAATGGGATCTTTCTGACTCAACAAATATATTTGAAGACCATTCTTAGAATTAGAATGATGTACTTGCTTATTATTAGTTAGTCGAGCAATGCCCTCCTAGAATTTAATTCCATTATTACAATACATTTTTTGACATTGAAATTTCACTGTTGAGTTGATACAAGATTCTACACAGATAAATGTCTGCCCACTGCATTGTTATCTCTATATTTCTAATAATATCAACAAAAAAGTTGAGTATAATTAATATGATAAACTTGCCGAATTCCTAATGAAGAATGAGTTAATGATGAATGTAAGTAAGTCTGAAGTCATGGGGTTTGAAAGAGAGAGTACTAAAACAGTGTGAAATATAGTTGTGAAAGAGGTATTCTTGGAGCAGGTGGATGAGACTGTGTATTTAGGAAGTATGTTTACGAGGGATGGGAAGGCTGACAGAGATATTGAAAAAAGTCCATTAATGGAAGACTGAACGCAGTTGGCGCTAACAAAAAGTTGTCCAAAGAAGCAAAGCTAACAGCCCACAATTATGCTTCTTGCAAAGGCTCTTTAAAAACAACATTTGATTTGAACTTGAATATCTAATGGAGGCAACTATTTAAGTCGGGGTTTAAGTAAACATGTACCAAATAGGTTTTAAGGTTGTTAGTTTGGGTTATTTTAATAATTTCAGCATATTTCCTAACCTTCTAACTTAACTTTGAGAAAAAACAAAAACAAAAAACTGGTTCACAAATTTGCTTTGAATTTAATCGGCGGACTGCCGATGGTCTCCGGAGAACATGCGAACATTCTAATATGATCTTTGTTAGAATAATTTGCGATGCGATTTTGACCTTAATGTTTCGAAAAATGAATGCAAACCAAAATCAGCATCGTTTGCGTTAGTAAAACTTTAGGTTCCACTAATATTTTTCTGTTTTGTGCTTCGGCTTTCAACAGGTTAAGCGTCATTTTCAAAAATGGAACCATGTTTCCTTACCCACCTTTTCTTCTAAACAATCTGCCACTGCCACCCACCTGTGGTTATGGTTGTAGATAGCCCTTGGTGTCACATCGAAAGTAAGAGAGTTTGGTGGGGGTGGGTGGGAGTGGGCGACGAAAATGTGCTTTATTATGGAAAGTCTGCGAATGTTTCAGATTATTTCAGAATGGGTCCGCCGACTGTGTCGGTGAGTCTGAAAGGTTCGAAGAAGTTCATGAAGGTTCTCGAATGCTCTAGAAGGTTCTCGAAGGAGCCAGAGCAACGCGTGGCGGGGTACAGCTAGTTAATTAAAAGAATTTAGACGAGCGAATATATTATTTTTAACAGAAGATTATTTTAATTGTCTTTTTCAAAATTGGAATTGATTTGTTGAGAGAATTCAGGCTATGTTGTTATATCATGGGTCTGCATTAGTTTCATATAATTTTTTTGAATATATAATTTAAAACTATATAAAAAACCATATAAAAACTATATAAAAACCTATACATGCATATAACTTTAGATCGCAATTTATTTATATTTTCCCTGTCAAACCTTATCACACCAGAATGTTGATTGCAACACATAGTTTAACACATCTGGCTTTCAGCTGTTAGATCTTTCGACACAAACACACTATTTGTTAAGTCATTATATTATGTTCTTGGTGTTTCTCGATTTAAACGCAATAACGGAGGTTACTATAAAATCCTTTATCTTATGTTTAGTATCTATGCCTATCAATAACTTTAGATCTCTAAAATTGTTAATGTTTTCCTTATCTTACCTAATCATGTAGCATTTTGATCGCACATAAAAGATGGTATAATAAATTTAATATAAGATTGAATTTTGTAGATTAAATTGTTAAGGCAGACTTAACACCTAGGATTTTCAATTACTGATTAATCCCTCAAGCTAATTTGTTCGCGTGTTAGAAAGAGAAAACACCACACTTTATAGTCAAATTAAGAAGTTAACAACAGAATAATTAAAATGTTCACCTGTATGAAACCAAAGGTTCCTACCACAATTTGAGAAAAATTAATGAAACTTTGTGTGAATTTTTTTTTTGAAACGTCACAAAAAGTGAGATGACAGTTATGTTTGCAATACATTTGTCTAATAAAATTTGTATTTCTTTTTTGTTATCAGTACTTTTAGTTCAGTGTTTCTAGTAAAAAAATTGAAAGCATATTTCAACTCCTTTCAAAACCAGTTTTCGGACAAATTTAGAAATATTCCATTTAATTGGTTTTATTGCAAAGCAAAAATACAAACGGTTTCATTAGTTACATATGTAACTATTTAACCTAGTTTTTGTTTCATCACTTTTCATAACTTTATAGCACTTTTTATATGTGTTGAATTGTCATTTTGATTAGTTATCCGGTCACCAATTAATATGTAAGCAACTATTATTTTTTTGGTAAACTTAATAAGACAAGATTTTATATGCATAGCACAAAGGGTAACAATTATTTTACAAGCAATAATTATTAGCCTGAATCACTCATCCACATTGAAAAATCTCCTAATAAAAGATACATGACAAAATGTAACAAGCAGTAATTGTCGAATGAAACACTAGTATATATTGAATTATTTCGCGGATAAGAGATAAGCCGCCATAGCTCAGTGGTCAGAGCTGTCGACCGGAAATCGAAAGGACACGGGTTCATGTCCCGTTGGCGTCATGTATCTTTTATTAGGAGATTTTTCAATGTGGATGAGTGTTTCAGGCTAATAATTATTGCTTGTAAAATAATATGTAAGCAGTTAAAAGTATAACCAATATAATTATGATTATACTTGGTTGCTAACCTTTTATTCCGATTAAATGCTGATTAATAATATAATATGGAAATACTTAAACTTTCTATTTGAAATGTAATAAAATATCATTTCAAATGCATAACTGATTATTAGTCATACACAAAAGTAAGTCAAATATTTGGCATCGGAACTAAAATCATTTCTCTCTTATCAAATAATTATTTGTTCCAAAGATAAATATTATTTTATTTATTTTCAATCAAATCGTCATCATCACAACTCATGGTATTAATGTTAGTACCTAAAACATTATTAGTATTGTTGATAAGGGTTGGGTAGGTAGGAGGTCCCTACAACTGATAACCACTTTCAAGTCTAGTGCTATATTGTTATCTTCAAATACAAACATCAGTCTAGTATTGGCATTTGACCAGTGAGGTTGCTTTCACTGACTGTCTTCTCTGCTACATAAACAAATAATTACTGTTGTTTTTTTGTTAATAGAGAGTGACTGTTATTTGAAGTTAACCAAGTGTTTGGTGTTTTTGCAGTTTGTTTTGTGTAACTGATTCAGTGGAGTAAAAATGGTTAGCCAAAAGATGGACCGGTTATCTTTCAAAGAGTTAGTTAGTTTGTAACACTATTAATAATATTTTAGAAGTTAGTAACTCTGTGATGGAACGTTTTGTTACTCCGACAACTGTCATTTAGTAAATTTAAGTGATGCACTTATTTTATTTATGTATTATTATTTATCTCCTACTTGTTTCTAATTTACTATTATAAATTGGTGAGATATTAGTTTGATGTTTTAGAAATTAACTTAATCTCATTCATTACATTCCCATTTTTAATTCAAGACCTATACCCAAATAAACATCTACATGGAACTTTATCGTAATCAGCTGTTGTCTTGTTGTTCATCCTTCTTTGTAATTTTGTTTTCTGTTGTCTGTTACCAAAAGTTTTATTAATTTGAAAGGCTGATTAGCTATTTGACAATGACTTCTAACTTGTTGTTTAAATACGATTTCTGAATGACAACAATATTATAGTGTCCTAAAATGATTTTATTCATTGCAGAGGGGACAACGAGGATGCGGTGTTGGAGGTGATAGATTTAGAGAGGAATACGGGAATCTACACTACAAACCTAGACATGACTTCCCTCGCTACATTAGTTTTTATGAACAGAGATTCCAGGTAATAACATTAGAATAGTACACAGTTTAAATAAATAATTTGTGATCTGAATGATATTATTTTTTTACATACTTATTTTGTCTTACTGGGGCATTTTAAAACTGTAAAAGTGTTTATTTTTAACAATAACAATGCGTAATTTTCTTTGATGTTTAAATGCTTCCCTTGCCAACAGGGGTACCTAAAATCTTTAATATTACTATCCTTCATGTATAATTTTAAATAAAGGTTTTACAGTTTTTTTTTTTTTCCTACAAAATTTTTAAACACATAATCTACCATTAAATAAAACTATATTACTTGAATAAAAGGTGTCATTCCTTGCCGTAAATAATACTTCTGCTGGAACCATGCCCCCCGCAGAATATGCGGACAAATGAAACGCCATCTCACTCGTGTGTTAGTTCGCTTATGGGGCAGTCCATTCGCACACTAACTTTTGGGTGAGTCATGCTCATTAGCTCACTTGCTCTTACTATTACCAGAGCTGCGTGAGAGTATAAGGACGTTATTTGATCATTATTTCATGAAAACACAGAATGCATAAGCCTTAAGAATAATTTGTAATGAATTAATAGGAAAAAAGGCATTGAAATGACAAAATGAGTGGGGACACAGAGTCAACCCTCATGGTACCCAAAGTTTTGTTTTGCCAAGGCATGCTGAAGGTTAAGCAAGAACCAAGTACTGCATGGCAACATGTTGATTTAAATAAGTGAATCTAAAAAAGCATACATAGAAATAATCCGAAAATCTTAATGACTTGTATTTAAACAAAATCGAATTAATAATTATATTTTGGTATTAATTTTTATTCTCCATACTTTTTTTAGGTAAGAGATTACTTATTATTAACCTGTCATTCCTTGTTCAGTTCACTTTCCCTAGGACCGGGCAGTACAGTCCACTACGATGACCAGGAGTTCAGACTGACGCTGGCGTACGAGCGGCTGCACATCATCCCCAAGACCCTGCTGGACCGCTTTAGCCCCACCACACAGATACTGGACATCAGCCACAATAGGATCAAGTGCGTAATTTTTAAAATAACTTTTTAAATTTTCGCTGTCAAAAATATTATCATGATTAATTTTTGCCTTTATGTCATTATATGTTGGCCATTGTTTCGGACAGCATTACAGTGTCCATCATCAGGGCGGATGTCGATTGTGGTATGGTGTGTTTATTTAAGTAGAGGTGATACCGAATGTGCGCATTGATCCTGATAGGGCAGGGATTTCAATGCAAAAAATAGTTAAATTAATCTGAATTCGATGTTAAGTTTTGGTGTAGCTCTCAAGTACAGGATACCAATGTTTATTAATTAACATATAGTTTGCGGGAGACGCTTAAACCGCGTCTTTTGCAAACTGTTATCGGTTAAGCGCGGAGACGCCAAAACGCGTTGTACACTTAGAGTAACAATATGTTATGAGAAACGTATGATGTTGGTTGATCTGTGAAGTAAAAATTAGGCATCAGCTCTCGTGAGACGTGTACTAGGTACCACGGCAATTCGTGGAATTAGGGTCGGGTGGCCGACTGTAGTCATGAAACATACACTTGAAATACAATAGCTGCAATATAAACATTTCGTTTTTTTAATCTTTACATTTCTTCAGTGTTATAGCGATATTGTTTCGTTCTCTATTTTCGTTTCTGCCTACATTGTGCTTTAAAAATTTCATACAAAATACCTATCATTGTAGATACATTCGTAATGTGTGTTGAAAAGTTATTTGTGTGTTGTGCTTGAAAAATTATTTATGTGTTGTGCTTGAAAAGTTATTTGTGTGTTGAGCTTGAAAAGTTAGTCTTTACAAATTGTTTTCTTAATAAAGGGATATTTTTTTCATAAAAAATACCAAATAAAAATGGACTACTGTAATGATGTCATGTACCTTTACATAAAGGGAATTGTTTCCAACGATTTCATAATTTCAAACAATAGTAATGTTTATTGTTTTGTATTTTACAAAATATGTATATTATGTGGAACGTGCATAAAATGACTAAATCGACAATACGAAAAAAGTGCAGTTTGTAAAAAAAATTTAAAATTAAATATCATAATTGTCTATCCAAAAATATAAAAAATAATAAAAGATTATGAATAAGGTGAAATACTGAAAATTTGATCAATAGTTCAGAAGTTATAGCTATTTTACATGAAATATATTTGATTTTTTTTATGTAGATTGATTAAAAAACACCCCGAAAACTTTGTGTTAATAAGGTAATTAATATTAATGGAGTTTTTGTGGATTTCAATTGCCTCCATAATTAGGCATGCTCGATACGTCTTGGGTCTTCTTTTTGGGATCTGTTGGAGCTTATCGTTCCATTCTCATTGGGAATGTATGGCGAGCGATATGCTGAAATAGGTCAAGCCATGAAAATATAGCGCAAGTGTGTCAGCCCCATTATTTTTGCTAAAAGTCAAACAACACGTAAATGGCCATATGGCCATGAAAATCTTAAATAACATCTTTTTTATCTTTTAGACTTTTGTTTTCATTTCTTTCTGTAGTTTTTGATAGTGACAACTTATTTCCTGAACTTGCGTAGTATAAGTTTATTGTAAGCCAACCTTTAACCCAAATCTGTTTAGTGAAGCATTGATAGTAATGATATTTAATTGCGTCTTAAATTTATGTAGTAATCATTTAATTATCTGTTTAGCTTGCGTATTCATTTGTGACATTATATTTTTATGTCTAAATCATAACACTCTTCCTCTACAAGATATTAACCCACTTCTTGCGGATGAAAACAGGGGTCCTATTCGAGAAAATGGATTTTATTTTAAACCACTATATCATTGAAAATAATTCAAGATTTGAATTAAATTTTTTACATTTTACTCACCACCCCAACTATAAAATAAGCCCACTTTTGTAATATGACTCATTTAACTCTTTGCACGCGGCCGTATCAACTGTTGTTACGGCAAAAAGTCTATACTCACACGCAGCTGTATCAACAGTTGATACGGACACTTTGACAGCCGATATTCCAGCGCTCTTTCGTCATAAATGTATTTCTTGCTCACTTGGACATTCGTAGAACTATCACAATGCTGACATCTACAAGAATTTCTCAAAAGTAAAATTGTATTTCATAAAAAAAGATCGATAATCAAGTGCGCCTCTTCGCGCCTTTTAGTCCTTTAGTTTACATTTTTGTCAACGGATGGCGTTAGTACTAGTATATCATTCACAACTTTTCATAACTAAAAATGATAAGTGCTCATGGTGTCCCACTTGTGTCTATCAACGCATTGGCCTAAGTACACACACACCGAGAGTGGTTTATTTATGACGCCGAGTGAATGGCGGGACCACATTAAAAAGATAAGGTACATCTTTGTATGAAATTTTATGTTTTTGTTTTTATAAACATCTAAGAGTGTTGACATACGAGGATTTGTTTTCATATTGTGGAGAACAATCTGTTCTGTCTATATAGTCCAATAAATCATACCAGAATGCTATAATTTGACATTTAATTTCGTGCATAGGTATTTGAAAATATGTACCGCGTACGGGTATAGATAAAACGGAGCAAATTAACGCGTTCAAAAGGTTAACTGAAGTTAAATTCAGTGTTGAGCCATGTTTGTTTTATGTGTAAAATATGTTCATATTTTATTAGATACACTACAAAAATTATTTTTAAATTTTCACACAAATCATTGCAAAAAAACTTCCTAATCTCCAGTGCGATATTTGTAATTACACATTATATGCATTACCCGTTAACACACTTTGGGCGGGAAAGGTAGTTCTACCCACTCGACCGATTGATGCTTAACGGTGGGAAGGGTAGTTTTACCTTTTGCGCCGACCTCGTTTTAATGGCAGAAAAGACCATGTTTTTATTATATATTTTATTATATACCAATCTCTTTGTAAAGGTCCCAACTATATGTAAATAATTATCGAATCGTAATACAAGTCTTCTTTTTATATTTATCTTCGTGCCTTTCAATTTCATCTGTATTTCAACAAAAGGATAGTATATTATTTAGATAACATTTTTTTTTATTGTAAAAATTCAATTCTTGGAATGAGGGTTTTTATGACTGTGAAACCCGATTCGAATATCTATCTATGTTCCGCACCCACTCAATTCCTATGTGCAAGCGAGCGAGAGATATCGGGCGTATTTAAAGAAAGCAGGTATGGGCAAGTACCGATAGATAGACTGTAATAATACAAAATTAATTGAGTTGCATTTCAAATAATATTCGATTTTTGTTTAGTACTTTTATAGCTTAGGTAGTAGAAAATTTTTATTAAAATATTTTAATTATTTTCGATGATATAGCGATTTAAAAAAAAATTAAAGAATTTCGGGTGGGTTCTTTATTTTCGCCCAGAGATAGCGTAGCGCCAGCGCAGAAATTACCCGCTAGAAATGTATTAATTAAATAAAGTTTCCTTTTGATAAAATATTCTTCCACACAAAAGACAAGAATTTGAAGATGGGGAAGACTTGGTTCACATTTTAAATACATGTACATATATTTGGGACCCCTACAAAGAGATTAATTACCTTATTTTCTTTTCTTTTGTTGGAAAGCTTTGTATGGTATCACTTTGTGGTTTGACATCCATCTATCTATATAAATAAAAAAGTAAATTTTTTTTTCCATTATTTCTGGCTTTCTCCCTTCAAGGGTGTTCTTGGCCATCACTTAAAATTATTGAGAAATGAAAGGTGAATTTAAATATTAATTTTATTTAAATAGGCAAATTTCAAAATTATAATGAAAATTGGAGTCGAGTTCAGACTTAGAAGAGATGAGATGTTGAATGGAGGGGAGGCAATTTTAGATAAGGCTTGATAGAAGAGAGGATATTTGTTTAGAGAGGGACAACCAAAAAATATGTGATCTAAAGTTCCCACTTCTAGACCACAGAATGTACAATCTGGGGAGTCAAAGATGTGAATTTTAAAAAGATGGGAAGGAACGGAACAATGTCTGATCCTCATTCGAATGAGTGAAGAAATTTCTTTTTGGAAAAATGAGGGAATTGCTGAAACCACGGTTTTGATGGAATAGTCCTTTGTATTGAGGCATAGCAGGCTCCCTTGGATTGACTAGCAATGTGCCAATACTCCGACCAAACATTGCGGGATCTATCTTTGATGATGGAAAAAATGTCAGATAGGGGAATGTGGTTGTTCTTTGGTTAAAAATATTAAATCTCCGAAAGTTCTTCACCAATTTCTTTAAAATTTTGATATAACGTTTCATTCGAATACGCATGTGTTTTTATATGCCTATATTATTTAGATGTCACCTGTGACAGATAAAAACATGCCATTATTGAAAAACAGCGCTATATGTTGGACAAACATGCCATTATTGAAAAACAGCGCTATATGTTGGACAAACATGCCATTATTGAAAAACAGCGCTATATGTTGGACAAACATGCCTTTTTTGAAAAACAGCGCCATCCGTTGGACCTAAAAATGCGTGGCGGGGTACAGTTAGTATTTATATAAAACTATTGGACAGCAATGCCATTCCCGCCATGCAAGTAGGACCGGCGTAAAAGGTAGAGCTACCTTTCCCGCCGGAAAGGTGTTAACAATATGTTTAATTGATTTTCAATTAAACTGACTTAGTTTTGAATTTCTTAAATATCACCAATAAATTACCTTAGGCTCGTGAAAAATGGTTTGTACATGGCATTATGAATAGTTTTACTAATGTTGATTTATTTACTTTCTAGAAACTTGGATTTCCTTGTCCATTTCAAGGAGCTCAACTCGCTGATTGCTGATGATAACCTCATCGATGAAGAAACCATATTTCCCCCCATGCCCAAGCTGAAACTGCTATGGTAAGACCCTTATAATTATTATTTTTTTGGTAAACTAATGTTTAAGACAAGATTTTTTATGCATAGCACAAAGGGTAACAATTATTTTTATAAGCAATAATTATTAGCCTGAAACACTCATCCACATTGAAAAATCTCCTGATAAAAGATACATGACGCCAACGGGACATGAACCCGTGTCCTTTCGATTTCCGGTCGACAGCTCTGACCACTGAGCTATGGCGGCTTATCTCTTATCCGCGAAATAATTCAATATATACTAGTGTTTCATTCAACAATTACTGCTTATTACATTTTTTCACCTGAAAACAACCAACTTTATTTTATATGAGAAAGGCATTGTAAGTGCTAACTCTCTCACTAGATGGCGTCGAGACAAATTGTCTACATTTTTTGATGAAGATACTTGAACTTGTCAAATATTAATTAATATTTTTTTGGTAAACTAATGTTTAAGACAAGATTTTTTATGCATAGCACAAAGGGCAACAATTATTTTTATAAGCAATAATTATTAGCCTGAAACACTCATCCACATTGAAAAATCTCCTGATAAAAGATACATGACGCCAACGGGACTTGAACCCGTGTCCTAAACTACTTGTTCTACATTATTGTTACCCTTGACCATAGGTAACTTGACTTGCACAGTTCTGCTTTTAAAAATGACCTATAAAGGCAAATACGTCCAACTCCAGTAAAATGTTGGCTTTGTTTTTTAAATTTATTTATTATTTTTTTTTAATAAGAATACCGCACGAGAGTCCCAACTGCTCCCAACTGTCTGGAGCCAGTCAAACTATAGCATCCCCAATTGGGGATGTTGTGGGGAGAGAAAGGTGGGCCAATACCTGGCTATTCAGATATGGTCACCAAACATGCCTAAAGCCATTTTAAGCAATGTTTCAATTCTGAATGGTAGTCTTACACCAGGGCGATACTGAGAGTATCTTCCACTCTGGAACGTGCCACAAGTGTACTACATATTATTTTTAAATGAATAAATTGTGAAATAATACAAATTAATCAAATAAAATTTTATTGTGGACGCCAGGATTCAAACCCGTGACCTTCGGCTAGTCGAGTGCTTTATTCTTCGTCCACATAGTTCATCATTAATTAATAAATTAATTATTCAATTAGTTATAAGTTATTCTTGGCAGCACCATGCTCATGTCTGTGTCTCCAGGTTGAACCACTGCAAGGTGGAGACTCTGTTCCCGTGGATAAGGAAGCTGAAGCAGAAATGTCCCAACCTGAAACACCTCTGCATCATGGGCAACCCTGCAGCGCCCAGCTACCTCAATGGCGGGACCTTCTATGAATATTTGCAGTATAGGTCAGTTCAAACATCTAAATGTTTTATAGAATTGGCAGCTCTCCTAAAAGATTTTTTAAAACACCGGAAACATAAATACCAGAAGATAAAAATTACGTTCAACGAAAAGGGGGGTCACTAGGTCCCTCATTTATCGCGGAACGATTGTATCTCTTAATATTCCTTTTGACCTTTCCAGTAACACTCAGATATTAGTGTTACTACTGACTGTTTTAGCCAGATATCACCCATATTCGTTTAGTAATCAATCATTAATGTAAGCAAAACTGTGAAAAAGTATGAAATCGAGCTTAACTCAAATCTGTATTATTGGAGTCCTTTTTTTCCGCTTTTAGAACCTTTTCCTTTTCACTTTTATTTGCTATTGTGGCTTTAAAAACAGGCTATTCTAATTAATTTCAGTTTCCGAATGAACTGAAAAAATATTAATATATCTTATCTGAGAAAATTTTAATACAACTCCTTCATTCACTAGTTATTCAATTATTCCCTACAAATAAGGTTTCAACAAGTATCATGGAGTAAAAAAATCGCAAGGAGAGTGTGCAAATGTAGACAATAATAATTTCCAGTTGTCTGTATATATAAAATACATCATCTCTCCAGATTTCATTATCTTTGTATATACAAAATATATCATCTCTCCAGATTTCATTATCTTCGATTCTGTGAAAATAAACACATTACATTATATTTATTGTCAATATAGCTACGAAATACAAAGATAATAAATAATTAAACTTAATTTGTACATATGCGAGTCAAAAATTTTCCTTATCTTGAACAAATAACAAGTTTTCATTTTGTGTATTACAAATAACAAGTTATAATTTTGTATATCCCACTTCTAAGGGATCGCCTTCACTGGCTTCGATGCCCTGAAAGAATAGAGTTTAAGATCTGCTTAATGACCTTCAAAGCATTGCAAGGAATGGCGATATATCGGAACTAGGTGTCCGACAAAACTTAAGCAATAGACTCTCTAAGGTCTCTAGATCTAGATGTTAGTAATCGTCTAATCGAACTTTCTAGGTCAAATCGAGCCGTTTACTAGGATCGCTCTTTTAGTGTAACAGGCCCGCTCATCTGGAATAGACTTCCCTCAGCTCTTACTAATCTCCAGAATTTGGCTGAAATTAAACGGGCTTTAAAAACAAAATTATTTAAAAAATCTTACCATTCATATATCTTAACTTCTTTTCAATATTTTATGCCTCCTGTTTTAGTTTTAATGTTCTTGTTTTGTCCTGTCCTGCTGTTATTGTTATTCCAAGTTTTGTCATCACTTTGTATAAACAGTATATTTAGTGTTATGTACATGGAACATTGAATTTCATGGCTTCAAGTGAGACAATACTTCAAAATTGAATACACTAAATAGAATAATAGGGACTAGGTACCAAATAAATGAAGCTGGGATATAGCAGGGGATTTGGTGAATAAAATGACAATATTTCATGAAAACACCTTTTTATTATCTTCTTAATGGATTTATCTTACAATGTGGTAGCATTTTTACACACCTCCGCACCTCCGTTGTCAGTCATTTACAATACAAATGACAGTTAAACTGAATTGTATTTGGTGCCTATTTTAAAAGAAATCATGCTTGCTGTTGCGTATACAGCTATCTTTCGGCATGCATATAAGTTGTAATCACTTTTTTTGGCACTTAGGTTAATAGCACAAAGAACATTTCTGCATGTGTAGTGTATATTTTATTTTTTGGTCACTTTATTATTATTATTATTATTATGTAATGAGCAGGCAGCATTCTGCTGATGCGCTCATATCTGATTTCACAACAAGTTTGACAGTAATTGAGTTGTTTTAAGTTTGAAATAAGTCCTTTCTTCTCTCCAAATGTGAATCCAATAGAGCTTTGAATTGATTTATATTTGTTGCATCGATGACATGTTGTTTGGAGTTTGTTCCAAGCATCCACTACTCTATTTGCGAGGAAGTGTTTTCTAGGATTAGATGCAAAAGACGTTTTGGTAATTTTTTTTTAGTGTCCACGGAGATTTATATTTTTATTAGAAGTGAAGATTTCTTGGATGCTAGGGCAACTGTAATGTCCAGATAAAATTTTGAAAGTCTCGATCAAGTCACCCCTTTCTCTTCTTTCTTGTAAGGTTGGTAATCTTAGTTCCTTGAGTCTATCTTCGTATCGTAGATCTTTCAGAGCTCTTGGTATTTTGTCTCTGTACTCTCTCTAACAGATTTATATCCTTTGCGAAGTAAGGACTCCATATTTGGAAAGCATATTCCAGGAGAGGTCGCACATATGTTTTATATATTTTTAACATCATGTCCGGTTTTAGGTCAAGGAAGGTTTTCCTGATTAGATATGTTAGTGAACTTTATGCTCATTTTAATTTTATTCAGTATTTTATGTAAACTTTGGTTCCAGACTGTTTGTGCTCTCCATCTTCCCCAATCTGGTGCATCTGGACGATCGCACCGTGACGGAGGACCAGCGGGCTGAGGCGCTGCGGCTGTACCAGCGCCCCCTGCTAGAGCGCCTGGCTGCCCCCCTCGCCTCTCCCCTCGTCGCGCTCGCCCACCACCCCGGTCCCCTGGCTCTGTCCCGCAGCACCCTCAAGAGGTGGCGCGCCCTACACGAGAAGATGTCTGGAATGTTTGACCCACCGCCGCCTACCACCAACGGCAGGAGTCTTCTGGTTTGATGATGATCTGAAGTTTGGCAGGAATCTTCTGGTTTGGAGACGTTCTGTTAAGTTTCTGCAGGATTCTTCTGGTTTTAAGATGGCATATAAAGATTTAAAGTGATATTTTGTGTGAAAGTGATTTGTTATCGGATATGATTTAAGACTCTCACGGTCGATAGTATTATGTTGATTGACTTTTGTATAATAATTCTCCTCCTTCTTGAGCGAGATTTTGAATAGATTTACTATGTTTAGAGTGTAGAGAAATGTTAGTGTATCGATACCCTATTCGTGAATTTCTATCGCCTCTACGTTCAGGTGAGCTCGATATGTTCTAGGCCTTCTCATGCTTTAGGCATATCTAGGAAAGATGAAGTGCAAAATGACTTATTATTCCAAAAGTCAAAAAACAATTGATTGATTAATTTTTGACATACGTCGTGATAAGTCTTATTATAAGTTGATATTTGGATTGTAACGAGGGTTTCCTCTATTGACTGATGTAATTATTTTTATTATTAATACGGAATTCTAAATGACTGTTGACTCTAAAATGCATTCCAAGTTTGGTGATATTAAAAACTTTGATCTTATATGCATGCATTTGTTTAACCAATACGCTATTATGGGAGAATGATCAATAGCTCTACGTAAGGAATGTGATAAATAAGTTCAACGAGTGTTTCTAAAAATTATAGAAAAACATTTCAGATACGTGCCTCAATGTTCTCTGAAACCATATCGATATGTATCAAGTAATTAAATTCAGGGCATGCTGGTATAAAAATACGTCAACTTAATTTTTAGGATTTGGATTGCGAAATACAAAAATGTAAATTTTAGACCTTTATTTATCACCAATAAAATGTGTTTTTATTGAAGAAACTAGCTGTACCCCGCCACACGATGCTGTAGCTCAGTCTGTCTGTGCAGATAGAGAAACAATAGCGCGTGTTGCTTTTACATCCTACAGATGGCGCTGTTTTAAAAAAAAGTATGTTTATCCAACAGATGGCGCTGTTTTTCAAAAAAGCATATTTCAACCTGTCACAGGTGACATCTATATTATATAGATATGTTGTGTCAAAATTTCAAAGCAATCGGTGAAGAATTTTCAGAGATTTAATTTTGAACAAATGAACATTTACATTTTTATTTATATAGATTAAGCTAAGGTATTTTTATGTGCCATAATAATTTATTAAAAAGTTGTTCTGGTATGTTTTATACATTGATAAAAATTGCGACCAATTATTAAACACTTGTATAATATGTAATACATAACAGTTTAAGTATATATTCTAATCCCGAGATCAATATGTATTAGAAATACAAAATAAGAGGCCAAGGTGTAAAGTTTTATAAGAAATGATAACCTTTGGCATGTACCATGTGTCAAAAATAGATTAGGCAGGAATATGTAATCTCATTGTTATAATGACCTTTCATTTAGGTGAAGTCACAATGTATCTTTTCAAAAAGTATTTCAGATAATTATTGTAATTAGTGTTTAGTTTGTATTGGTGGGATGTTTGTTACAAAAAGCAGAGTAAAGTTGGTGTCATTTTTCGTTATAATTTCTTTTTGTTAAAAAATTCTAAAGACAAAACTTTGTACAGTTATTTAGCACAATACTCTTGGCAACAACAACTCAAATCTCTATCTTCCACGTAACTTTTGATAAACATATTTTTGATATTAGATATTTTACGTCTTTTCTACACGGGACTTTTCAATGTCAACTATCCAACAATGCGGCAGTTTTAGCACGTTGCTTTGTTGATATTGATTTTATTGAACAAATGTAATTAGCTGCTATGAGTAGAAATAAGGCAAATAAATTATGTAATTTTTACACAACTTTTTATTGCACATCACTGTATTTTTTTAGTGTTAAATCAGTCATTTGATACACATTCTTAAGCAGGGTACTCACCTAGAGTGTAGCATGTAATGTATCGGATACTGTATCAATCTGCAAGTGGGTACGGCTCGTCCACGGTAACCGCGTATCCAGCTACGACCTCCCGGATCCGCCTTTAGTGCTCGCTATGGTGCTCGCAGTGAAACCGCCGTCGGCGGGTCGCTGTGAGCACACTGCGCTCCACCCGCGAGCGGCTCGCAGTAGACTCGTGCCTACATACTAACTTGATACAGTATCAGATACGTTACAGGTTACACGGTTAAGTGAGTACCCTGCTTTACAAGTAGCTCGATACTGCACAATTCTTTGAACATCACAAATATATTTATATTTAGTTTTTATTGTTTTTACAAACTCAAATATATGTGTAATAGAATTGGGCAGATTTTGCTTAAAATTATCTAGCATCAAAGCCATTGAAGCAAAATCTGATTTAAATGGAGTAAATTACCAAGTTTTATTGTAAAAAATAAACATTTATATTCTGGTAGTGACAGCTACAAATAAATAAAACAATTTGATCACTTAATATTTATGGTACTCTCTCACTAATTCGCTATTCCAAAATCCAGGCAAGTATCCTATAAGGAACTCTAATGGAGGATATTATGGCTTAAAAATATATTCATTAATATAGGTCAATAAACGCTGTTTCTGAATATATAAGTTTATTATTTAGAATTTACAAATCGTCATTTAAAAATGAATAAAACACCATCACATTAAAACACATCGTTTGATTTGGTATCTACTGATTCATCACAACCAGTCTACGTGAGTAATAAAGCGTGGAGAGAGGTGCCCATCATGGTTAAGGCACCTTAGGACCTACGCCATCAGCGTTGAGAGAGGTACCCACCATGGTTACGGCATTTTAGCACCTGCTCCACCACCGTGTGAAAGAGGTATGGTCACGCATGAGCATACTCGACTGGTTGAAAAATAGGCAACTATTTCGCCTTCACCACCAGCCGACTTCATCAACAATCACCTCATCTGTTGATGTCCAGACGGCTGTTCACCAAGGTTAAGCAGGAGCATTCCCTCTTCCTTCCATCGCAGCCCTCAAACGTGCCGCTGGAGTCCTGTGGTGACACTTCACTGATTACACGCGGAACATTCCAGCAGTCGATAAGGAAACACCTACGCAGCATTATCATTTCTAGAGATGCATGTGGTTCTATACCATCCCCAATCACTAGAGTTGTTAAGATCATATTTACGCTCACGAGAAGGCTCCCTTTTGTAAACTTGTTCAAACAAAATATGCACTCGGCCGACTGCTGAATTTGTCACATGACTAGCTTGATTTTATGCTTTCAACTAGTAAGAATAACGGCGTATTATAATATATAGTTGTCAGACAATCGAGCGGCAGATTACTGAGAGAGTACCATAAATAAGAAAATATTAAAGTTTAATTACCTTTGTAAAATTTTACGCTACACATAATGAAGTTTTTAATATTTTACTATCTATTTTTTTATTATGATTGTATCACGCTGTATTATATAAGGCTTTTTTAAACATTATATTTAAAGTATTATTGTAACTATGTAAAACAAACTGCATAATCATTTTATAAAATAAAGCAATTTGTTTAAATTGAACAGATTTTTTTCACCACTCGTAACCGGTTATCATCAATGATGATATTGCCCGGTTCACATTTGTTAAATTTAGTTTATTTTATTTATTATTACATTTTGCGCCCGACTAGTTTCTAGCCAATTATATCAGAGGTTAAAACTGTTTGGCGAAATTGCCAGGCAGTATTGTTGACTCCCGATTGATTGGTTAATATTCTTTCCAGTACTGCAGGTTAATGGATGGGATGCTCTGTGTGTCCTGACTGTTGTAGGGAGGGTTGGTGTGGAGGGGCAGTTCGAAGGCGCGCCCCTGTATGTAGTTGACATTGCAGTTGTCGCTAATCAGTCGCGCTATTGATGCCTTTTTTATTTCTCTCAGTTGATCTGTGGAAAGTATGCAAGGAACATGATTTGTTTGGGAAGTCTCACAGAATCAAGTGAACCAAATACAACAAAAGTTCAACGCATTTTGCACATCGCTGTGTGCGTCAGAACCGTGGGTAGGTAACACTACATCTAAAAGCCACCTACAATAATGCATATCCCAACTATTCCACCTACTGAGACGCTACAGCGCCATGGAAATGTTCCCGGAGGGACGAGTGCACTCTTTCAGAGCACTTCTCCGCCACTGCTAAGGAAGCTTGTGGCACAGACTACGCCAAATCCTAGAACACCTTCATCACTGCTACAGCTGCCTGGATGGAATACCCCCTGACGCCCGACAGGTGACTATCAAATATCCTCCAAAAATGACTATTTGCATAATTTTTCTCTGTTTTTTATTCCATATTCGTTATTTTCCTTATCTTGTTTATTAGGTACTCTGAAATAAGGAATGTATGTATTGCATTGCACTACTCCTGCATACCTTCTGGAATAATTATAGTTATGATTAAATACTTTTGTCAGTATGAGATGAGATTGTTGGTGACAATGAATGAGCAAGGAGTGTGTACTAAGAAGATGTTCCATTCCGTGTCTGCTCCAGCTGAGAAACAATGTGATGTATTAAAAAAACCCCGCTAACCAGCATTCCCTCCACGAACAGTTAATTAATATTACCTGTGGTGAATGAAAGAGCCACACGCTGTAGAAGAACCTGTCCCCAACCCTGGTGTGGAAGAACTGATCCCTAACGATGCTCTGGAAGGTGGGACCCAGCACGGAGCCGTGCACTCCGCTCTCCAGCATTCCTCCCACAAACAGTTAGTTAATATTACCTGCGGTGAATGAATGAGCCATGTCACCCACGCTGTAGAAGAACCTATCCCCGACCCTGGTGCGGAAGAACTGCTCTCCAACGATGCTCTGGAAGGTGGGCCCAAGCACGGAGCCGTGTACTCCGCTCTCCAGCATTCCCCCCACAAACAGTTAGTTAATATTACCTGCGGTGAATGAATGAGCCCCACGCTGTAGAAGAACCTGTCCACGACCCTGGTGTGGAAGAACTGATCCCCAACGATGCTCTGGAAGGTGGGACCCAGCACGGAGCCGTGCACCCCACTCTCCAGCATTCCTCTCACAAACAGTTAGTTAATATTACCTGCGGTGAATGAATGAGCCATGTCACCCACGCTGTAGAAGAACCTATCCCCGACCCTGGTGCGGAAGAACTGCTCCCCAACGATGCTCTGGAAGGTGGGCCCAAGCACGGAGCCGTGTACTCCGCTCTCCAGCATTCCCCCCACAAACAGTTAGTTAATATTACCTGCGGTGAATGAATGAGCCCCACGCTGTAGAAGAACCTGTCCACGACCCTGGTGTGGAAGAACTGATCCCCAACGATGCTCTGGAAGGTGGGACCCAGCACGGAGCCGTGCACTCCGCTCTCCAGCATTCCTCCCACAAACAGTTAGTTAATATTACCTGCGGTGAATGAATGAGCCATGTCACCCACGCTGTAGAAGAACCTATCCCCGACCCTGGTGCGGAAGAACTGCTCCCCAACGATGCTCTGGAAGGTGGGCCCAAGCACGGAGCCGTGTACTCCGCTCTCCAGCATTCCCCCCACAAACAGTTAGTTAATATTACCTGCGGTGAATGAATGAGCCCCACGCTGTAGAAGAACCTGTCCACGACCCTGGTGTGGAAGAACTGATCCCCAACGATGCTCTGGAAGGTGGGACCCAGCACGGAGCCGTGCACCCCACTCTCCAGCATTCCTCTCACAAACAGTTAGTTAATATTACCTGCGGTGAATGAATGAGCCATGTCACCCACGCTGTAGAAGAACCTATCCCCGACCCTGGTGCGGAAGAACTGCTCCCCAACGATGCTCTGGAAGGTGGGCCCAAGCACGGAGCCGTGTACTCCGCTCTCCAGCATTCCCCCCACAAACAGTTAGTTAATATTACCTGCGGTGAATGAATGAGCCCCACGCTGTAGAAGAACC
This sequence comes from Hesperophylax consimilis, assembly GCF_061612785.1. Classification (NCBI taxonomy): domain Eukaryota; kingdom Metazoa; phylum Arthropoda; class Insecta; order Trichoptera; family Limnephilidae; genus Hesperophylax; species Hesperophylax consimilis. Next base: position 12,969,124 of record NC_142849.1, read on the forward strand.
TGTCCACGACCCTGGTGTGGAAGAACTGATCCCCAACGATGCTCTGGAAGGTGGGACCCAGCACGGAGCCGTGCACCCCACTCTCCAGCATTCCTCTCACAAACAGTTAGTTAATATTACCTGCGGTGAATGAATGAGCCATGTCACCCACGCTGTAGAAGAACCTATCCCCGACCCTGGTGCGGAAGAACTGCTCCCCAACGATGCTCTGGAAGGTGGGCCCAAGCACGGAGCCGTGTACTCCGCTCTCCAGCATTCCCCCCACAAACAGTTAATTAATATTACCTGCGGTGAATGAATGAGCCCCACGCTGTAGAAGAACCTGTCCACGACCCTGGTGTGGAAGAACTGATCCCCAACGATGCTCTGGAAGGTGGGACCCAGCACGGAGCCGTGCACCCCACTCTCCAGCATTCCTCTCACAAACAGTTAGTTAATATTACCTGCGGTGAATGAATGAGCCATGTCACCCACGCTGTAGAAGAACCTATCCCCGACCCTGGTGCGGAAGAACTGCTCTCCAACGATGCTCTGGAAGGTGGGCCCAAGCACGGAGCCGTGTACTCCGCTCTCCAGCATTCCCCCCACAAACAGTTAGTTAATATTACCTGCGGTGAATGAATGAGCCATGTCACCCACGCTGTAGAAGAACCTATCCCCGACCCTGGTGCGGAAGAACTGCTCTCCAACGATGCTCTGGAAGGTGGGCCCAAGCACGGAGCCGTGTACTCCGCTCTCCAGCATTCCCCCCACAAACAGGTCGATGTCATCCACACTCTCGTACACCTGCCTCAGGGAGTTTATTCTCTGAAGGAACGGTATGAATGATTAATTAAATAATAATGATTAACTCAACCTAATTGTTTCCCTTTTTAAAAATACGTATTATAATATCATTGAAGAAGGCGATAATACTAAACATTAAATAGAACAAGACACAGAGAAATAAAAAGATAACGGTCACAACTAGGAATCGAACCTAGGATCTTTTGTCTTACCGGGTAAGGCGTCTTAAATACCTTGAATATTACATATTATAATAATTAAAATTGATATATATTATGTTTACTATAGATACCTCTTGTGATATTTCTTGCGCCAAATCCTCAAAATCATTTGCTCTGTTCAGGCCGCATATTGATCTAGAACAGTGAAATAATTATTATAAATTGTGAGTGATAAATAAAACGCCAAAGTTTTATAATCAAATATCCACTCAAGTGATTGGTTGTACATGTATACATTTAATATATTATTTAATTAATATCATTCCTTTTATCTTCATATATATCTTAATATAATCTTAATACGGAAACATATGAACCTAGATTTCGCCAGCTATCCCACATTTTTAGGTTCTATAAATTTGGCACATTATAACAAGCAACCGCTCAAAACCTTTTTGCATTCTTTCCATAATATGCCAAAAATCGCTCGAGTGGATAAATTCAGTCAGCACGCTTCTACAAGACGAGACGGGAGCAGCTAGGGTAATTCTCCACTTGTCCAACAGTATTCCAACATGTAGCCAACGTTATATTAGTGCACAATCATTTTCTAATTCCTTTTCTTCTTTTCTCAACATCATAATACGAGTTGGCATTTATTTTATTTATTTAACGCCCAGAGGGCTTTTACATGGTTGGTAGTATAATTTTAATTTGACAAATACTTTGAAACATAAAAAATAAGAATAAAATTACATTTGATAAAAGCTATGCAACAAGTCATACAAACACAAGAAACAAAAACAGAAAATTACAGCTATTTGTAGGTTTACATGATGTGTTTAGGAGTATTGTTGAAATAAATGTTTTAAATGATCCACAAAACTTGCCAAGTTGGTATTGAATATGTCAACATCACCCAAGTAATGATTTCCCATGGTGTGAAGTCGTTGTATCGGAGAGTGGGCAGTGTAGTTACGCTTATGTGTGCTGCTGTAGAATATTGTATTTTGTCGTGTTGTTACTGTGGGTGTATGCATGTTTATAAGTTGCAGGAGTTCACAACAGTCGAATTTAGAGTTAAGTATTTTGAATAAGAACGTTAAATCGTTTATTTTACGTCTATCTTCTAATGTATGTATTTTTAGAGTATTTAATAAGAAATTGTATTTTAAGTCTTCGGCAGGGATATTTAATTTAAAATTTATAAAACGTAGAAATTTTTTTTGTATTCGCTCAATGTTATTAATGTGAATTTTATAAGATGGAGACCAAACTACTGAGTTATATTCAATTAGTCTTCTTACTAGAGATACATATAATAGTTTAATGGCTTGTAAAGAATTAAAGTTTTTAGTTGTTCTTAATACGAAGAATAATAAGATAATAATAATAATAACTTAATAATATTAATTTATTTACCTAAATCAGCAATAATTTGATACGGGTTGAGTATAAGTTACTGTTTTATCTGGATATAAAATCAATTTAACAATTTAGCTACGTGTTAGATTCTTGTTTTATATAAACAATAATGTTAAATTCATTATAAATTTGTTTTACAAATATAGGACAGGCAATGTTTACGATAGAATTGCACGTAAAGCTAAATTTCACAAATTATTGAAACCCGACAGTTTCTTACTTTATCCGTTGACCTTCGTGACAGATTGGTAAACTATGTATATACTTATTGACCCACAGCAATGTTTTAACCTTCGGCATGCCAAGATGTAAAACAAAACTTTGGGTGTCATGAGGGGTGACTCTGTGACCCATTGCATTTTATCATTATTTTTCTTAAATTCGTAAATTTTATTGCGAATCATTCTTATGGCTTACACATTTACATCCTTACCAAAAAACGTCTTGTAAATATTATGCGGCGCGTAAGGTCAGAATGGTGAAAACTTCACTTATTACCATGGCGTTTGTTTGGTTAAAATGGGCGCAAGGCCGACTTTACCACACAAAAGTTAAACAGGCCTCTAAGAATCTAATTAGTAAGACAGTTAATGTGTTATCATGAAATAATTATCATAATATAGTTAATTAAAAAAAAACCTATTCATTTATCAACGAATGCGGCTTCCAGCCGCGACGGCTTGGGTTGTGCTGAATTACAACTGTTCGGTACTTTGGAACCTGCTGATAGTCAGCCCGCGGCACGTAATGTTCTTATATCCTCAGGCAGCTTTGGTAACTTTACCCAAACCTTACCCAAAAGTTACTGTGCGTGTAGATTATTCTGCAGTCTTATTTGCGGCACGGTAAGATACCTAAATATTTGAAAAATATATTTTTCTGTTTTAATCTAAATTTAGTTTTATTAGTGTTTTTTTTTGTTTGTGATTATGTGTTTATAGGTTTTGTAGAAATTCCAAAACCATAATGCCTATTTTTAATTTAAATAGTGTGAGTGCCTTTTTGTGTTATTTTATATAATCACTACTAACTGAAGTGTACCCGGCATTATGAATGGTTTGGGGTTAAGTTTTGAGGTTGTTAATTCTAGGGTACCTGTCGATGGGGTGTATTTCATTGTTTTAAGTGGAAATATTATTATAATGTATGTTTCACTTGATCGTGCCTTGTCTTCCTCGGGCCTCCTCGACCTCTTCAGCCGTTCACTTCCAAGTAATACATTATCCCCACACATCTTTCTTCGTTCATCACGTACGTCTCATTTTACCACAAATAATTATATGATTTGTGTCTTTACTACTGTTCACTTCATGTAATACCATGAAATTCAATATATTTATAGATTATTGATATATACTTGGAGAATATTAATATTAAAGATTTTGAGTACCCCCGATGGCAACGGAAAGGTTAAAAGAGTGCGTGCCCCACATTCTTTTTTGAAGTTGTTTTATATAAACAATATTATAGTTATTATCTATATTAGAGTCTGTTATAGTACCTATAAGTGTTGTAGGAGGCCAGGCCGTGATCCCGCCCCCTCTGGATGTCGAAGGCCACCAGATCCAGCCCCCAGCTGCCCCGCGCCTTGAACAGCAGGTTGGACAGCTCCGGCGTAAAGGAGGTGTCGTGCGCCTTGGCGGGCTGTGCCACGGCTCCGCGCACCACGCCATCCACAGCGCCGGGAAAGTGCTGCAGAATGCAGGGTCGGAGGTACTGGTCACTCAGTCTGCACAAATACATTGGGTTGTGGGACGTGCAAGGAAGGAAGCTATCTAACCAGATTCTTCTTCATCCTTCTACTGGGGCACCAACTTCTTGGATGTGAATTTCAATGTTCTGTCATTTGACACTCTTTGCATATGACTAGCCAACCCATTGTGGTATTTGGAACTTGAACTAGAATTTTTGGTTTAATGCTAAATTAGATTCTCGAGTTCATGGTTAATTTTTATTAATTATTTTGTTCTATTTACTACTGGCCAGTTGTTTTGCAGAACTTCAAATGTAACAGTGTCATCAAATGCCACTCAGCGCCATTTTGTTTTTAAATAGTAATAATCTCACAAGCAACAACATGATAGTTGTTTTCTTCTGCTGATCACAATTTGTTCAAAAGCTGAAACAGACTTCGAATCGGCATTTAACGGGATCCTTTCAACTGTCAAAATAACAAAACGGCACTGGATGGCCATTCCTTGACAATTTTACGTTTGTTTTGAATTTCTGCAAAACAACTGGGCCTAACCGGTCTAAAAGTATTATGATCAAAGACAAAGACTGACAAAAGAATTATTTGGGATAGTCACCAAGTCTTGTTCGTAATCGTTTTTAAAAACTGATTTAATACTTTTTGATTGATGTAAGTATTGGGATTCGATCTGCTTTCTTTATCCATTGGTATCGTAATCTCTAAAATCAATAATAATGTGCTAAAGTGATATACCCAAAACCTGGCAGGGTTCCAATAACTGGCACGGCATCAATATGCCTCCATGTTACAATATATTAAAATACTATTTTAAAGCGACACACCACGTCATGTAACATTTGGAATCGGACCACTAACAATAACACTCCCTATGTAGATGGCGATAAGGTTTAAAATCCCGCTTAATACCAGAGCCGCCTGTTTTGATTTATGCAAGAAAGAAACATCGCCAAAAAGTGTGTTTTTATTAAGTATTTCTTCTATGTATTTTGTTATTTCGCTAGCCTATGCTAGAAATAGTATAGTTTATAGTTTATAGTATATAGTATAGTATAGTTTCTTCAATGGACTTTAGTAGCTTTTTAAATAATCAATGAAGTTATTATTTTTCTTTAAAGTGCCAGGACTGACAGGTATTGGTTACCATATCGTTTATGTAAGTTCAATACGACATATGAGCCAATATTAGTATTTTCAGTTGAACTGCGCAACCAACATTGATTGGTGTTTTCATATATTGAAATTGACTATTAGACTGATTGTACTCGATTAATGCCAATACCGCGAATGAACCATCCTCAGTACATAAAAAAGCATGAGAGCATATATCCCTACATAGTTTTTGTCCCTTGTGAACATTTTTACAAATGTTTCTTACACGGTATTGTCTCTAAACCGATGCAATTATTATGTATAATACATATAATGAATCAGCATGTTACTTTATTTCAAATGGCTCCTGACTGCCTTCAGGAATGATGACAACATCTCCTGGCACCATGGTGTGGAAGGACCTGAAGGCTCCGGCCGCAAAGGAGTTGATGACCCCGGCATTTATGTTCTCATTGTAGTCGTAGGAGAAGAATCCAGTGGGGGAAATGTTGAATTGCTGCGTGTAGCTTTTACCTGGATAAAACAGAAAACAATACATCTCATGAATCAACTCCGATTGGAGAACTTTATCTGGCAGAGTCTTGAAGGGCAACTATAAATCTACGATCGTGTTGATGGTATTGATTGATTGATTGTGTGAAGTATTACACACCCATCAGCAGTGGTAGCCACTCGTGGTAGGTGATGTGCTGCACCTGCGCTACGAGGAGTCTCCGGGCCTCTTGGTAGAGCCTCTCGTCCTCCCAGTGCGGATTGAGCGCGCCCAGAGCCCGGGCCAGTCGGTTGTGTTCCCTGGCTAAGACTGTCTGCAGCGCTGCCAGGCCGGGGGTCTGGTTGGAACGGGTGTCACCTGGAAGGATCGGAAGTAAATTGATTAAATATGTGAAATGTATGCTAGTGTCAAAGTCAATGAGGACATAGATCATAGCATTCCGTCCATGTCTTTAACAAACCCAGTTTAAAGTGCTTGAGATCATACCCAGTACATACTCCGTAGTATAAGAATACTGTTCAATGCAATTACACACATCAGAGCTGTCTTTGGCATAAACTGAACATTTCCTTGAATCACGCTTATCGTACGGTATTGTAGCGTAACAGAAATGGCGGAGGGATAATTGAGTAACAACTTAGGTACTTTTTCACGACACTTCCCCGCTACTGCATCGTGATATGGGGAAGTGCATGGCACATACTACACTAATCCAAAACTATTATTCTTAATACTATAGTTTCGTGGCTGTATATTCTTTTGATGGCCCTCTTAAAACTTTCAAATTAAATATAATTTTGGTTTGTATTTGTAGTAACACTACTTATGGGCGCATTTTTGTGTTTCATCCCTTTCGATCGATTGAGGAATAGGTGAAATAGTAGGATCTTCTATTTGGTAGATGGGGGAAGAGGTGATCAACTTAATATTTCTATAATTTTGTAATTTAGTTTCCACGTACCCACCTGTCATAAAGCAGGGGCATAGTCCTTGCGAGGTGTCACAGATCTTGCTGGAGTCGGGGGTCTGCGGCAGTTGCCCGGTAGCCGTCAGCCTCAGCAAGCCCCCTTGGTACTCCCGCAGCTGGCTGGCGAGGGCCTCGTTGAATCCGTACACCGGAGAACAGTCGATGAATGAGGACACGGAGTTTAGCTGGAGTAGTTGGGTTAGGTTAGGATTGATGCAAGGTATAGAGGTTTTGATGCAGATTGAATCCTCGATAAAATATAACTATGGTTTAAACCTTCCTTCCCAGGGACTGGGTCTTGAACTGTTGTGACTTTTAAAATGCCTTTTTTTGGTTTCAATGAGGATTAGACTTTTCTTCCCAGAGACTGGAGACAATCGCGGTAACAACCTCGCCAAATACCGATCGGGTAGGACCGACTTTTATTTTGTTTATTAACTGCTGTTATGTTATCCGATTTCAGAGAAATGCGAATATTTTCGCGTGTGTGTATGTGACTGTTACCAAAAGTTGACAGAATGCATTGTCATCGACAATGAATCTATCCGAGGAGTTTCAGCTTGGTTGGATGTCAAGCATTGGGTTGATTTCGGCTTCCAAGATTTGCATTAATTCATTATCGAAAACAAAAGTGAATTTCAAATAGATAGTTGTGTGAAATTACAGTACTGAAATTGTACAAAATTATTATCTATAATAAATGTCTACATCTTACCTGTTCTGCGGGCCCCAGAGTGTTTTGTCCATTGGGTGAGGTAAGGGATCTCACAAAGTTGAGGTACCGGACTCCATGCTTTGAGTAGAACATGTCGCAGGGGCTGATCTCAATGGGGGCACAGGCCGAGTGCAGCTTGTTGCCCCACAGCTTGCTGGTGCCATCGGTCGAGCAGCATTGGATGCCTCCACCAGACCCTGAAAATCATTTCAATTAAAACATGTTATTCATGGCCGGACCTGAGCCAAACGTCGCTTGGCGTTAGTAAAAACTAGAACCGGCCCAATTGGAGCAGTCCGCTTCAGGCGTCGACTTGCTAAGGCGCCAACGAGCCAAGTAATACCTAATATCTACAGTTTGAAGTTTTTACTGGCGCCACGCGCCGTTTGGCTCTAGGACGACCCTGATAAAAATATGTAAATGGCGCTGTTTTAGGTGTTAGATATTATCAGCGCCTTAACTCCTTGGCGCCTTGGCAAGTCGGCACCTTGAGCGAACTGCTCCACTTGCACCAGCACAGGGCCGGCCCTGATGTTATTATACCCAAGACATAAATCTAAAACCGACCACTAACAACTGTATTGAACATTGATAAAATAAGCATAGACCATCTGGTTCGTGAATCATTTGATTCGTAACAATTGACGATTTAGGTAACTGGTAAGTGAGTGGAAAACTGACTTAAGAGGGAAGGAGGGAGCTAGCAGAACTATTAACAGGACACATCCACTTCAGGAGACACATGCAGCAATAAGGAAGTTGAGTAAAAAATATTTTGACTTATAAAAAATATGTTCATGTAGATCAAAAAATATCGATTCTAAATATATAAATATATTTCTATATTATTATTCTTAGAATTAGTTAAACGTTCTTGAAAAAGCATTCAATAGCAATAGACTGTATACGCTCCACGATTGGTCGAAAGAATTCTGACGTCACATGTGTCGTGACTTGTACGTACAACGGATCACCTATGGTGCATCTCTTTCTATTACATGAGAGATGGTCGGTTTAGATGAGAGAGGTGTATAGTAAGGTGGAGCGGTCTAGTATGGAGATTTTTTTTTTCGTAATATAGAATTCGACATACGAAGGATTGGTGCTCCGTTATGTACTTATCTTAAATAAAAAATATAAAAAAAATATTTATTTATAATTACGACATCGCCACAACTTTGAATTTTTGATAAAAAACACTGAAAACACCAATAATGTTCTCCCGATTCTTAGAAATGCTTATAATTATGTTAAAAAAAATGAGTGTTTATTTATTACCTATGATATAATTACATTATTATTTTATAGTAAAATTATAAAGTAGGACTGTAGGAACAGTTAAACTATTCCCACACAGCAACGAATCCTTCTACCCCAAACGCGTATCAAACAGAGTGAAGTGTATCGCGTATCATCTTGGCGAAGTTTCCGATCCGCTAGACATTATCTAGTAGATCGGGGTACTGACGCTATTCCTTCTTGTAGTTTAAACTTTAGACTCTCAAAAAAAATGTGCTTCGTCTTCAATTCCTCAAGAAATAATGCAAAGTGAAGCACAACCAAATAATTCTCACCATGAGGTGAAAGACTTCCCTGTTGTGGCCACAACACTAGACAGATATTGTATTTCAGATCGAGCAGGAGCTGCAATTGTTTTCGCTGTATTACAAGATGTTGGCTAAATTTCACAGAACGATACATCTCGCGTTGTGGATAGGAGTAAAATTCGTCGAGCTCGAATGGAGAAAAGAACTGCCCTTACTAGTAAGCCGTTAGTAATCGATTCCAATCAATTTGGTTTATACTTCGACGGACGGAAGGACAAAACTTTAAGCATGGAGGACAACCGGCGAAAAATAATAACTGAAGAACATGTTAGTTTAGTAAAAGAACCAGGTAGCGAGTACATGGGACATATTTCATTAAAAACCGGAAAATCTGAAGCAATAAGTAATAGAATTATTTCATTACTGTCTTCGAAAGATATTGCTTTGGAAAAAATTGTTGCAATTGGATGCGACGGAACTGCAGTTAATACGGGGTATAAAGGAGGTGTTATTCGGCACCTTAAATCACATCTCAAACGGCCTTTACAGTGGATTGTCTCTCAATTACAAGCAAACGAACTCATTTTGCTACATCTCTTTGAGAACATCGACGGAACCACGACTGGACCGCAAAGTTTCACTGGAATTATTGGTAAATCTTTAAATAAGTGTGAACAACTTCCTGTCGTGAAATTTAAAATCATTCAATGTTCATTACCAAGTATCAAATACACAGGATTTAAGTACAGATCAGCTGTATCTACTGAAAATGTGTAAAACTATTGAAATGAAAATTTATCAAAAACAAATCCCGGTAAAATTGTACAATCCAGGTGGCTCACTACAGCGAATCGGATTCTTCGGCTTTACATTTCTACCCTAAAACCATACAAAAATATGGTAACTTTAACGACATTTGTATTAACAGTTTACGCACTTATGTGGTTCAACATTAAGACCAAACCATTATGTCTTTCCGGTGCAAGGCATTTACACGAAACAATAGTGCTATCACGGTATTTGCCCAGTGATTTAAAAGATATTATTGATCCAGTAATCCAGCGTAATGGCTTTTTTGGGCATCACGAAAATATATTGTTAGCCATGTTAAACGACAACCGAAAATACGTAAGAGAGTTGGCGTTGAGAAGAATATTGAAAGCTCGGCAAATGAAAATGCAATCAGATTTTATTCGTACCTTCAAAGTGCCTATTTGGTGCCTTTCAAATTCGTGTTATAAAGTGGGAAAATATAACCGAGCCGCCACTAACCAAATTTGTAAGTGACGAGACAATTTTACAAGCCATTACCGATCACACAATAATTGAGGATGTCATACTACCAATGATAAAGAATTATTCTTGCCACACTTACAAGCTACAGAGAGATGTGTGAAAATTGTAACAGAAGCCTCAGCCGTTGTGTGTGGACCCTTGAGGCGAGATGGATTAATAAAAACAAGGTTAGAGTCACGACACCTTATGCCTATTTTTAACACCAAAATGCAGTACCGTTCATAATAACTTTTGTAATTTTCAAGTTTTTCAGTGCGGTAAATAATATATGTACATCTTTTATTTCCACTATTTGTTCCATTCTAACAATCTACGAATGTATTGTCTGTAAAATAAATGGTAAAATACAAATTTTATGTGTATTTTATTTTGCGTACATGAGTTATAAATACTTAGGTAAAATCGTGAAAATGATAAAATATAAAGCTTTGGCGATGTCCGGGTATTGTGAATATATTTTTTTAATTATTTTTGTTGTAATTGTTAATATATGGAGCATCTTTCCCAACTATGTCGATTTCGAATTTCTCAAAAAAAAAATTCACTCCACCTTAGGTATAGGCCAAAGGTTTATTTGGGTTTGTCAAATATATGTACGTATTTGTTGTTATTATTATATGAAATGGATTTCTAAAGATACATATTCGTATAGTGCTTTATAATAATATGTTGTTTATTGCATAACTTAGAAGTTTTTATTATTATACATGTCACATAGCATGTGATACACTTCAGGCCGCCGGCCGCCCAGAAAAGTCTCACAGTGAACTGGGCTGTAAACCGTTATTTTACTATTGGTCTTTACTTTTCTGCGCGGTGGTCCTGAATTCGCGCGGGGAACGTCAACAAGTAGCGACGGCAATACCGTACAAGTACCGTACCGGGCGGGAAAAGCAAATATTCTAACTTAAAATATTAATTTAACTATGAAATCTTAATCAATTTTTTTTTTAATAACATCAATTCTAATAGACGGTTAACTTTGGTAAAAAAATTACCGGAATTCCTTGTTGAAGAATTACAAATTTTTCCATACAAAATGCTTATGCGACGTGGTTTTCACAGTTCGAATGACGTCACACCACACCCCGCCTCTTACCGCTCGGATTCCGCTCGTTTTGGCGGGCTTGATAAAATTTAAACTTTGAGAATTAATTTAATTATGAAAACAAACTTTAAAAAAAAAAAAAAAACAGTATTTAAGTTTGAATGCGAACATCGATAAAAAAAAAAAAAAAATGGACTCAACTTCCTTATTGGGAGTGGAAAGTACAAATTGCTGTAAGTATTGTGAAGAGGATGAAGCAACACTGATTCATTGAAGGCACCTCTGTTTCGTATTGATGGAGAGAGGATATCTGGAGAGTTCTGTTGTGGAACCAGGAGATATTGCCCAGTACGCAATTAAATTCCTGGTGAACTTCAGTCACGGACTGTTTAAGGAATACTGTGTAACGTAGACGAAAGTATAATGACCTGTGCAGGGCCAGTCATGTGCAGGGGTAATTTTAGGAGTCCGCTCCGGGGGCGCCGACTTGGCAAGGCGCAAACGAGCCAAGACGTTGTTGATGACCTAACACAGCGCTCTTGAAGGTTTTACTAGCGGCAGGCTCAAGGCCGGCCCTGGACCTATGGCTTCTTTCGGAAAATCTTGTGATCTTTGATCAGGGTTCATTGCGCATCAAGCACATCAATGCACATCATCAAGTGCACATCTTGGTTATGCAGACCGCCTCGCAATCATCAAATATCCTGATTTCGGCTGTGGGTCTGTCTGTGATTGATTATAACTCTGATCCAATGAATTGAATTGTTTTGAATTTGAGTGTCACAATTAAATTGGAACTGATTGTGTCAAGAATTCAGAAAAGTGATGAAGTACCCACCTCTAATTTTTTATATTTTTGTCAATATTTTTATGTAACGCAGAATTTTTCACGGCTCTGCGCAAATCAATATTTATAAAGAATCCTGATACAATGTCAGCGTTGATAAGTTAGTGGTGTATTGTGTATTTACCATGCTGCTCCATGACTCTCATGGACATATCGTGCGCGATGACCTGCCCCCAGTAGACGGCCATGGCGCTGATTGTAGCGCTGGAGGTGGGCGGCCCCACCATCAGCGTGGAGGACAGAAGACGCGCCGATGGCAGCGGCCGCCCACTCTTGGACACCGGCATCGAATACAGTCCTACGGTCGGAAAAATACAAAAGATTTAAACAGTTGTTAATTTCTTGACATATCACTTCTAATATTGACCGTAGCGTGAAGGCCAGTCTACTGACAATCGATTGTTCATGCATTAGGTAAGAGGGTAATTCCAAAAGTAAGATCGTCTGTTTTTTTTTTAAATACAAAGCATTTAAAAAATATATATTTTTGCATTCTTTTAAAGCTTGAACAATTATCTATTGTTGTGTAGCGTCGAGAAAAATCTACATTAAATAATTAATAATAAACTGCTCGACCTACTTAGTACCTACTCCCGAATTATGTACCTGCAATCCAAATCGCATCGTAAACAAAGCAACCAACGTACTGCAAGTACCTACTTGTCTACCAGGTGACAATACGTCACGGGCCGTCTTACACAGTACGAGAACTCGCCAGAAGGAACGAGTCTGCCGCCTATGCATAATTGCCACGCCGTCGAAAGTTCGCGAAAGATCCAGATCGAGCGAGTGGCCTCGATTTAGTTGCCGTTTAACTACCTGCTGTCGCCACCGGCCGAACAATATAAATAGGCCCGACGCAGCGAGCATATTATTAGTGTTCAGTAATTACTATCGTCGGCTGCACCTACTTACGAGTACTACGGCCTAGTTTCGCGAGCATTCATAGTATTTGTGCATAATAAACGTGAAATATTGTGATTGTAAAATCAGCTGACAACTTATCAATAAACGCTATACCTGAGTGAGAGATCTTTTCATTTATACACCACGATAACCACAGTTGTACAAAATTATCATTTCGGTAGATGAGTTTTTGTAATTTTCCATTTTTGTATACCCATGTCATTTGACGCGCGTTTCTGGTCTCCTGTTAGCATCCGATGGACCCATCTTAAGTACACCTCCAGAAAATGTCGAAAAATTGAAAATATGACAGGTAAAAGATGAGAAAAAACAATATTAAAAAAATAATAATTTCTTTGTATTTTTAAAACACATGAGACCTTTTTGGATTACCTCGTATATTGTGAGTGCTTCATTCCCTTCCAACTGTTTGTTGCTCCTGTTGTCCGCAATACGTGAAACATGCGTGTAACATAATTTACGCGAACCCATCGACAACTTGTACAATTTGTGGTCGAAAATTCAAGCATTTTCAAGTTCTAGACACAATATTACAAACTAAAAGATATGACAATAATTGTTGGTACCTACTGACCTAAATAATAAATAATATTATTATTTTTTTTTTATGTGACACATCACAAGTGCGCCCCTGTCAGTACAGTGCAATGGTGATTGGTATATATGTGGTGTAAAGACAGTGGGACTATATCGCCACCGGGTTGGGCAGTGTTGTGAGGTGGGTCAAGGCTGTAAGAAGTGATTTATTAATGCGGGTCTTGAAGAGGCCCGAAGGAGGAAAACACCTGAAAAAAGCGCATTAACATAACTTAAAATTTTTATATCAAAATACCAATGTAAAAATGTATCTATTAACTCCCACCTATGGATTGTAAGTTCCTTTCGTCCTACAATGAGTTTTGTAACTCATCGGGATTGCTCTAGCAAGAAATAAAAATAATAAAAAATAAATTAAAAAAAAATACGCCACTAAAAACGTACCCATGTAAAACAATAAATTTATTTCTATGAACTTAGAACACCGGTCAATCAAAAAATACTATCGTGGAATTTGGTTAGTATCTGTAAGAAATTACTAAAAAATATTATTATTTATATTGTTGTTTTCCTGAGGATTGAAACTTCCTCCCCAGGGGAGGAAGTTAACTCGTGTGAACTTTTAAAATGTCTTTAACAAATTTTTTTGGTATGACTGCCGATTGAACTTTCCTCCCCAGGAACTGGTGTCAGCTGCACTAACAACTGAACCGATTCCAGATTGAGTAGGACCGATATTTATTTAGTATATTAACTGATATGTAGGTACGCGGGCATATGTCCGCGTGTGTATGCGTGATTGCTAAAATATATATACAATGCATTTTCATCGACAAAATGTCGACACGTCGATTAATTTGTGATTTGTTAATTTCAAAATGTGCTCATTTCCACTTCATACATACATTCATTCAAGAAAACAAAAGTGATATTCAATAGAAAAAAATAGTTACCATCAGCATAGTTATGGTCCGCAATTCGCGTGAAGGCCTGCGAGGCGGCACCCCAGTGTGGGCGCGCCAGGTTATTGCAGGCCCCGTCCAGCGGCGCGCCCGCGCCCCCGCGGCGCCCCCCGGCCCCCGCGCACAGGGGCAGGCGGCGCCCCGGCGCCCCCCTGAAGGCCCGAGACTGCAGGAAGGCTGTAAACGTGTTGGGCGTCATGCGACCGCTGGAAACATACAACTTGGAAAATTACAATAAAAGGACAAATTTAATTAAATTTGGAGATTAAAAGGAGATTTTCAAATATTGTCAGGTTATTCGTAACCCGGGAATGTTTGTCTTTAAAAAAAAAAAAATTAAGCCTCATAATATACCCCAATGGGATATTTTTACAAAACACCGTTAAAAATGTATGGAAGATTTTAAGTTTATTTGTAAAAAAAATTTGTGTTAAAATGTATAATTTTAATAATTTGATGCATTATTGATAATTTTAAAAACGATCTAAAATCGCACATTTACGAAATGATTCCAACTGGCTACAACGTCATTATGGTCACTGGCTGGTTAGAAGGTTGTCACCAACGTTGACCGGAGTTACGTCAACACCGCTATATTCACGAATGTAAAACGAACACGTTGTTTTGTCGGCAAATCGAAAATGGTACATTTTAAATCGTCATAAAATAAAATGAAAATAACACTCTCATCCACTTTCATAATATTTAAAAAAAAAAATTTTTTAGCTAGTAAAAAAAAAATGAACACATATCGAAAATGGTACATTTTAAATCGTCATAAAAATAAAATGAAAATAACATTCTCATAATTCACTTTCATAATATTTTTCTAAATTTTTTTCTCTGCTTATACATGGAGAATAACGAGTATTGCCAATTTATTAAGAATCTCCAATTATTAGTAATCCGGTTAGAAAGGGGATTGCAGGCCGTTTCCTGATAACCTTTTAGTAAATTCTTAATATACGGGAAAACGTGTTCATGCACCTGCATTTGCCTTGATAACATATAATGCGAAAATATTAGGATTTTGATGTAGGTACACATGTTCCGACATCGTCATAATATATTCGTATTTTACTGTAAGTTTATTGGGAAGCCATCATTTAATCCTTTAACCGGATTACCAATAAATTGAATAGATTTAAAAAAAAATGCAGTACACATTTTTCTTCTGCGATCAGATATAACCGGAACGGGGAACGTAAGAGGTGTAGGGTTTTCGACTAGCAAGTTGGAGGTCGCGGGTTCAAATCCCGGCGTACGCAAGTAAATTTTATTTGATTAACTTGTGTAATTTCCCAAATTACTAATTTAAAATAATATATATTATATTTGCGGCACGTTCCAGAGTGGAAGATACTCTTAGTATTGCCCTGGCGTAAGACCACCATTCAGAATTCAAACATTGTTTGAATTGTTGATCGGAATAGCCAGGTACTTCCTCACCGTCCTCTTCCCATCTCCTTCCCCTCCCCACTACCTTCAGTCTCACAAAATACCCCAATGGGGTATGCCATAACCTCACTGGCTCCAGACGGTTGGGAGCAGTATGAACTTGTCTCTCTTAACCTTACCAAGACGATTTCTTGTTCTGCATGATCCTCGCGCCGAGCAGGTTGGCCCTGGAGGCAGCCGCCTGCGCTCTGGTGTCGGGGCTGAGCTGCGCGCTGAAGAAGTGGCGCATGGCGAGTGAGGGAAACGCTTCTCCGGGTACATTCTCGGTTGCTTCCATGGCCTTGGCCAGTCGCTGGCCACGCTGCACGTACACGAATGCGTCAGCCTGCGTCACCAGTGGGGGTAAGTTCACTGCAAATATGCATAACGATAAGGAGTTATCCCATCGATATAATAACATTTGGTAGATGACTCTTCACTGAGAAAAATGGGACTGCTGGCCTATAACGAATAAATTGAAAGAGTTCCCAACAAAGTATCAGTCAAAAGCGAATGTTGTATGAGGACGACGAATCACGTGTTTATATTGCCGCATTACATCATGATTTTTAAAGGAAAAGACGTGTAAAAGGAAAGGAGAAGACACGTGTTCTCGATATATTCTGAATGACTAATATTTTATCAGGAAGTTGGCATGTTGTCACTTTTTAACAGGATCATTTTTCTCCTTGTACCTACCACTTTTGACTGTTTAATTAAATCATGATAATATTTTTGAACCTTTTTGAAATTTTACACGGATAAAACTTACTCATGTAAATAAAATATTGCTAATATATTAAGAATCTGATCAAATGATTCGTATTTTTAAACCTTGTCCTTTAACAAGTGAATTTCCTAAAAAAACTGTTGGTAAAACACGATTTTGTTATTAGGATATCGGAACACGTGTTCATAAATATTCAAATATTGTAACATTTCGTCATTATATTTATTACGAAAAGGACACATTTTCTTCCATCACGTTTTCTGATATGTTCTGAATGGACTAATATTTTATTAGGAAATGTATTGCAATCACGTTTTTAACAGGATTTTAATAATTCAGCCATACTCATTTTTCTCCGTATATGCAGCTGTTAAGCAGTACGATACACAGATGGTTGTTAGTCAGTTTGAAGCATGTTTTATTAGAAACTGTGTTATGTATATTAGTGGGCCCAGAAGGTATATGACACCATCTTCCATTTTATTAATTTTACAGGAAACCAGAATTATTTTGTTGTAAAAGTATTTTTGGATTATATTGACAATTTTTTTATTATTACTTACTAGCTGTACCCCGCCACGTATTGCAGTGGCTCAGTCTGTCTGTGAAGATAGATGAACAATAGCACTTGTTGCTTTTAAAGTTTTTACTTTTCGCAGGTGACATCTATAAAATACAAGTAGGTATATACAAACACACGCGTATTTTAATGCAGCGTTGTGTCAAAATTAAGAAGAAGTGAAGAATTTTTGGAGATCTAAGATTTTAGAAAAAGAAGATCATATATTTAGAAAAGATCAAAGAAAATATACGTTTTTATTTATACAGACTATTTTATACCCCGCCCGCGTTTCTGTGGCTCCAATGGTTTTTTTTAACAAAAGGCATGTCATAATTTCATAACAAAAGGTATGTCATAATTTCATAACAAAAGGTATGTCATAATTTCATAACAAAAGGTATGTCATAATTTCATAACAAAAGGAATGTCATAATTTCATAACAAAAGGTATGTCCTAATTTCATAACAAAAGTTATGTCATAATTTCATAACAAAAGGTATGTCATAATTTCATAACAAAAGGTATGTCATAATTTCATAACAAAAGGTATGTCATAATTTCATAACAAAAGGTATGTCATAATTTCATAACAAAAGGTATTTCATAATTTCATAACAAAAGGTATGTCATAATTTCATAACAAAAGGCATGTCATAATTTCATAACAAAAGGTATGTCATAATTTCATAACAAAAGGTATGTCATAATTTCAAAGCATTCGGTAAAGAACATTCGGAGATTTAAGATTTTGAACCAACGAACATTTACATTTCAATTTATATAGATTGTTTCCTCAAAGAGTATAAACACAATGACAGAAAAAAAAACATTTATTTAACTTTTCCAATATTTTTTTAAGAGACACGGTGTTGTCTGCACCTCAACATAGGGGACACGATGTTGTCTTCACCTCAACATAGGGCACATGGTGTTGTATTCACCTCAACATAGGGGAAATGGTGTTGTCTTCACCTCAGCATAGGGGACAGTGTTGTCTTCACCTCAACATAGGGCACACGGTGTTGTCTTCACCTCAACATAGGGCATACGGTGTTATATTCACCTCAACATAAGGGACACGGCGTTGTCTTCACCTCAACATAGGGCACACGGTGTTGTATTCACGTCAACATAAGGGACAGGGTGTTGTCTTCACCTCAACATAGGGGAAACGGTGTTGTCTTCACCTCAGCATAGGGGACAGTGTTGTCTTCACCTCAACATAGGGCACACGGTGTTGTCTTCACCTCAACATAGGGCATACGGTGTTATATTCACCTCAACATAAGGGACACGGCGTTGTCTTCACCTCAACATAGGGCACACGGTGTTGTATTCACGTCAACATAAGGGACAGGGTGTTGTCTTCACCTCAACATAGGGGAAACGGTGTTGTCTTCACCTCAGCATAGGGGACAGTGTTGTCTTCACCTCAACATAGGGCACATGGTGTTGTATTCACCTCAACATAGGGGAAACGGTGTTGTCTTCACCTCAGCATAGGGGACAGTGTTGTCTTCACCTCAACATAGGGCACACGGTGTTGTCTTCACCTCAAAATAGGGCATACGGTGTTATATTCACCTCAACATAAGGGACACGGCGTTGTCTTCACCTCAACATTGGGGACACGGTGTTGTCTTCACGTCAACATAAGGGACAGGGTGTTGTCTTCACCTAAAAATAGGGGACACGGTGTTGTCTTCACCTCAACATAGGGGACACGGTGTTGTCTTCCCCTCAACATAAGGGACACACGGTGTTGGAACATTACTGATATTTTTATGTTATTTTATTAATTTGGGAGGCGAGTATGGGTACCACCGCCTCGGTAACCATCCTTTATATAACCAACACCTCTGCTATAGGTTACAAAGTACTATAAGTTTCGCCCTGGTGTAAGTCCACCATTCAGAATTTAAACGTTGCTTGAAATGTCTTTGGCCTTGTTTACTTGTAGTACTTCCCCACCTTCTTCTTCCCCATATCCTTCTCCTCCCAACTACTTTCAGCCTCACAACATACCGCAATTGGGGATGCAATAGTCTCACTGGATCCAGACGGTTGGAGCAGTTGGGACTCGAAACTACCTCGACGAAGAATAAAAAAAATACTTATTTACCTGAAGATTGTCCATTCCTGCAGTCTCCGAACAAATTGTTTCTGGAACAGGTTTTAGGATAGTTTTGGTCAACCAAACTATCCCATTCTGTAGCACAACACACTACACTCATAGTCCACATCACCACTATTTGGAGAATTTTCCCCATTGATGATTCAAATTTGAAAACTGTCGATAGCACAACAGAAGTATTTTTAAAGAATTTCACAGGATTAATGCAACCGATTCGAAAGCTTTGCCGGTATTTATAAATTTGCGTTAAATGGATATGAAATAAAAACGTGCAGATATTTTATCATTATTTTCTGTAAAATTATATTTTTGTAATCGCTTTTGGATACCGCACGGAGTGCCCGTGATATTTCATCGTTTCGTAATCAAAGTTAATGTTTTATCTCTTGATTTTAGTTAATATCTGAATACTAACAGCATCAGGTAAGCACTCGTGTGATTGATTCCACTAAGAATTATTGAATACTAAAACAGAATCAGGTAGGTTACTCCATGTGTTGTCTATGGCGAATTTTGCTAAGAATTATTGACCTACATAGAATCTTAAAATAGTCCGTAATGATAAAAAAATGTGAAACGGATAAATCAGATAAAGATTCGGTCGCATCTAGTAAATGAAACCAGGACCTCAGCCTTGGTTCATTTACTAGATGCACCAAGGCTGAGGTCCTGGGGTCATCTAGTAAATGAACCAAAGACTTCAGCCTTGTCGGGATTTTGCTCTACCACTGAGCTAGGTTCGACACTGCCATATCCAACTGTATCATATTTCGACTAAGAGCTACCAACATTATCTTTATTTTCTTAAAGCATATTTTTATTGGCTGCTATCTTTATAAATTATCGTAGATTCTATTCGAACTAAATGCAATCTAGATAGTGTCTTCCTAGATGATGACCGAATCTTTCGTTGATTTTCTGTTCCCCATTTTTAGTTTGAGAGTCGTTATTTATTGTCTTAGATGATTAAATATTACAATTTGAGGTTTTACTCATTAAGGGTTTCCAAAAATAACAAAATTGTAAGGTTACTGACTGGTGTTTGCAGTGAATGGAGTCCATAAAGCGGTGAATGCTCCAAAATAACAAAAATGAAAATATTATTCTCACTTTTAAAAAAATATTAAAATTATGGGATTTTTTTTCTTTTTCACTTTTAAATAACTGATATAAATATTCTTTGGAACATATACAATAGGTAAAAATGCTATCCTTGTTCTACCAGTACTTCAATGGAAGGTACTAATGATAACATAACTAGGTTGTTGATCCCCATTGACAGTATGGAGATATTCGAAATGTTCTTTCTTCTTCAAAAACATTCTTTGTGTTTGTATTTCCCCTGAGAACGGGTTGTTCTTGAGCTTATTAAAAGTATTTGTTTTTCCTTTCCTTCCGTAAGACCCAGGTAAGTTATTTCCTCTCCTTATATCATTGCAGCATCTCTTCAGATGACATGAGCCCCAAGGCAAATCAGCATTTCAAATTTTTATTTTGTATTTCTTCGGCAAGCTTTGTACCTATCAAATTTTACACATTTTTATTTTGAAGATTTACGTGTCGAATCTGGTAGAAAATTATAACACAAATAAGTAACAACAGTAATTTCATTGTAAAATAAAACTCCTCTAAACAAATGAAATAAAATCAATTATTATAAGGCCGTACAGCTCTAAATCATCTACTGGAATGTACTAACCTGGGGGTATAGTAATAATAACATACCATTTATATAGCGCAGTTTAGTGTTATTTCATTTAAGTGCGTATATATCTGTATCTCAGAAGTCAAAGGTCGGTTGTCACATTTTTTAAATTGTTCAGGAGAGAGGAAATAGTTAATTTTTTTCTGAGAACATTGTAGGGATACCAGGCATTTTATGTTGACCTAACTTCGTTTCACATTGTCGTAGGACAACATACAGTGTTTATATCTCTATGTAGATACCGAAAAAACTAAAACGTTCTCATACATACCTCATTTCCACAAAAAACTGGATAACCGACCTTTAACTTCTGAGGTACAGATATTTGAGGTATAAATAAGAAAAATGAAATAGATATTTAAATTTTTTTTAAATAAAAAAAAAATTACAAAAATTATGAATTATTAACTTGCTCCTGATGAGGTGAACATTGTTCATAAAACATGTAGAGGTTATATATACAGGGTTTTCCAATAAAAGGTGTTATTTTGAATAGCCCGCTATTTCGGTAGATGTTACTTTTGAAGCTGTCATTTATGACATTTGACAAGTAGAAACTACGCCATTAATAAAAATGGAACGATACACGCTTCAACAACGCATTGAAATTATTAAAATTCACTTGAGTGAATCAAATGCAAATCATCTTGTGTGATGAGGCCCATTTCCACCTCGGTGGCTTCGTCAACAAGCAAAATTGTCGCATCTGGGGCTCGGAAAACCCAAGAGTTATTGTTAAAAAGCCTCTCTAACCTCAACGTGTGACTGTTTGGTGCGGTTTATGGTCCGGCGGAGTCATTGGACCTCACTTTTTCGAAAATGAGGCTGGAGCAACAGTTACGGTGAATGGATTGCGCTATCGAGAGATGATTAATGATTTTTTACGGCCGGAATTGGATGGTATTGATCTGGACAACGTTTACTTTCAACAAGACGGCGCTAAGTGCCACACAAGCAACGAAATCATTGATCTTTTACGATTGAATATCAAAATAACACCTCTCATTGGAAAACCCTGTATTAAAGTGATGTAAACAAAGTTATTTGTGTTTAATTCTAATAAATAATGACATCACAGCTTTCAGAAGAAATTTTCTTCGAAAAACTAATATTATATTGTATTTGTTCAATTGTTACTTAATCACCCAATAAAAGTAGTTAATGACAGTTAATACATTTGAAATCGCTCTCCTGAAAAGTTGTTGTTTTTGACTTGTACATTTTATGCTCAGCATGATAGATATTATATAGCTCATAGAGTGCTAACCGTGCCACTTGAAATGTGCTGAAAAGCAGTTTTCATATCGCCAGCCAGCACATGTTAACTTGACAGCTGATTGTACACTTTCAGTAGATAATTAATAGATATTTATTTGAAATATGCAATGATCTCACAGTTGCATTAATTCGTGGCGATAACTGAGACTGTGTTTCATGCTCTAACTGTGCAGAAATGAATTTGGGAAATACTTAGGAATTAAAATACTCAAATGGACAAACATTGTATTTAAATTAGGTATAATTTAACTGCTGATTTATTAAAATCCTGTTAAAAACGGGATAGCTTGCCGTTTCTTAATAAACTTTTAGTAAATTCATAATATATCGGAACACGTGTTCATGCACTTGCGTTTTTCCTGATAAAACACAATGACGAAATGTGAAAATAATATTTGTTTTAAGAACACGTATTCCGACATCCCCATAACACATTCGTGTTTTACTGATAGTTTATTAGGAAACCCGTCAATTCATTTGTTAGAGGCCTGTTGGGATCATCGGGACTTTTGTGCGGTTACACAAAAAGACTGATGATACCTAACACAGTCTTAACACATCGCCCTATAGATTATTTTTCACTAAAATATTGCACTACACCAAAATGCAAATCATCCTAATATTATTGATTACAGTAATCGCCTACCTAGGCCCGAGACGTCTACTGATTGATTACAATAATCGCCTACATAAGCCCGAAGCGTCTACTGATTGATTTCAGTAATCGCCTACCTAGGCCCGAGGCGTCTACTGATTGATAACAGTAATCGCCTACCTAGACCCGAGGGGTCTACTGATTGATTACAGTAATTGCCTACATAGGCCCGAGGCGTCTACTGATTGATTACAGTAATCGCCTACCTAGGCCCGAGGCGTCTACTGATTGATTACAGTAATCGCCAACATAGGCCCGAGGCGTCTACTGATTGATTACAGTAATCACCTACCTAGGCCCGAGGCGTCTACTGATTGATTACAGTAATTGCCTACGCCAGGCACCGTTTGGCTCAAGGCCCTGCCGCAGTTACTTTCGTGACCTAGACTCATAATTGATATGAATATAACTTGAAATTACACAAAGTTTTGGTTTTGAATTGTATATTTACAACTTACACTTACCGAATACAGAGAAGTGGTGTGAGAAGTAGGATACATATGGCTTTAAAATGATTTGAATTCCTATGTGGGGAAAGGATAATTTTATTTATAAAAAATAAAGTTAATTAAATTATTTAATTTTTTAAAACTCTGGAACGAAATCTTAACGTGGTATGAAAGTGAAAAAAATCTCTAAATATATACTTCAATTAAAATAAGCACAGTTTATAAATTTGAAATCGTTCCCTGAAGAGTTGTTGTTTTTTAACTTCTACTCTTTATGCTTGAATTGTTATTGGAAAAAATGGCGTCATCTGAGTGAGCGTGTTTAGTTTATTTCTTATTTTCCTTCCACTTGGTTAGATCCATTGCAGTGATTTCGCTGCAGGGAACGGGCTGGTTGCTGGAAAAAGAAGAAAAAAAAACATTGTCATTATACCGCCAAAGTGGTAAAAATGAGACCCACAGCAGTTGAAGAGTTTTCTAGAAGCTCCCAAAGATCTTCAGCTCCGTCGATGAAGATGACAAGAATATAATAATTGAAAAGCGGCAAACAGATACACCCGAGACGATGAAATGTCAGCCAGTAAAAATATTATGCAAGCCGCGTGAATCGATTGGAGAAGGTTTTGAATGTTAATTTGAGATTACGAAATACTTACAATCCGGGGAAGATCAATACGAATGATAGAGGCTGAATCTTCGTAATTCCATCTCCATTGTCGCAGAACAGCCTGGATGAAGAACCTTTCCTTATCTCATGAAGTTGATCTGTAAATGAATAAACAAATACAAAAAATTGATCATGGTCTTTGTCCCGTTATTGCTAGTAGGTTAAAACTGAAAATTATTTTAATATCGATTTAACATCAAAGCTAAGCCCCTGTCCCGAGGGCCTTATCAGAAAAAAAACATGTCGGCATAGGTTAACCTTCTTCTTCTAAATGCTACATTGAATAATGGACTGCACTGTACGAAAGTAACCTTACACCTAAATTATATCTATAGTTACCTACCAGACAAACAAAACCACAATTACGAAACTAAACTTAGACATTACAAGCTTTCATCTCCTTCCAGCATGATTATTTATCTTGTTCTTATCTAATTACAATATTACCAAAATACTATAACATAAAAGAATAAAACATATACACGCAACACAAAAAAATATATAAAACACGCAACACGCACAAACACATATATCATTATAAATGCCGATTTACATTCTCTTTTGATATTTTTCTTTTAGTGTTATAATTATATTTTAATTTTTAATCTTTATTTTTTATTTTAAATTTATCTTTATGTTAATGTTGTTTTTCTTTTATTTTTTTTTTAAATGTATAAATTCTTAAATTATAAAATGGGGGCCTCAGCACGGGTAAACAACCCAGTGAGGCCAACATTACTAAATTGAAATATGAAATATTGTAAAAAAAATGTATCAACAATAAAAAAAAAAAAAAAAAATTATTACTTTCACATATTCTTTTTAAAAATGCTAATAATTGTTTAGAATATCTTAAACAGGAACAAATACATTTTTTTAAATTTTAGTTTTATTTAGCAGATAACGAATTTAGCAATTTAATACTCCTTTTCAAAAATCTTGGAAACTGTAATGAAGAAGCAAATTGTTCATTTTCTTGAACAAAACAAATTATTATCACCATCCCAATATGGCTTTAGGGAAAATCTAAGCACCAATGATGCCATAGAAAATCTAACAAGCATAGCCATAAAAAACATAGATGAAGGGAAAAAGTGTTTGGCTTTATTCATAGATCTTCAAAAAGCTTTTGACACAATAGACTATAAAATATTACTAACTAAGCTAAAAAAAATAGGAATGGCCGAAACAACAATGAACTTATTAGAGTCATATATAACAGGGCGAGAACAACAAGTACAAATTGGCAAACAAAAGAGCAAACTACTATCTTTAAACTATGGCGTCCCTCAAGGAAGTGTACTGGGACCGATCCTATTCATTATCTATATCAACGATTTAACTAACCTTACCATTAAAGGAAACATAATCAGTTTTGCTGATGATACTGTTTTATTATTTCAAGAAGAAAATTGGACGGATACATTTAATGAGGCTGAAAAGGGGCTTAGTGCACTTCAAAATTGGCTTAAAATCAACTCGCTTACCCTTAATATAAGCAAAACAAAATATATAACATTTTCATTAAACGCAAGGAGCCAACCAATAAAATCACCAGAACTAAAACTACACGAATGCCATGGAAATAATATACAATGTTACTGCCCCGTCATCGAAAAAACACAAAACATAAAATATCTCGGAGTAATAATCGACGAAAATCTTAGATGGGACCTACACATCAAAGGTATTACGGAAAAACTCACAAGCCTTATATATTTCTTTAAAAATCTAAGAAACGTATTAAATAAAAAGGATATGAAAAAGGTCTACTACGCATTATGTCATTCTCGAATTGAATATGGAATCATAGGATGGGGATCTGCTACACATACGTACCTACACAACCTGAATACGATTCAAAATGGAATCATAAAGACCATATTGAAAGTACCAATTAGAACGCCTTCAATTGAAATATTCAATTCCTTTGACGTACCAAATGTACAGCAAATATATGCCAAAAATATATTATTGAAGCTCTTCAAAAATAACAAATCCTCTACTAGACTGTGTATGCATAACACTAGATCGAACAAAAATGATATAAAAAATATTCCAAGTTATAAAACCACATTCGGACAAAGAAACTATACATACTTTGCAACAAAACTCCATAAAATCCTTCCCCAAGACATAAAACTAATAAAAAATCCTAATGAATACAAATCATTAATAAAAATATGGCTGAAAGAGGTCAATGAAAAAACCCTAATGAAAACACTAAAAACGATATAGAAGACACTAAAAACGACATAGAAGACACTAAAAACGACATAGAAGACAAATAAACCATATTTAAATAACTTTAGTCCGCCTCGGCACAGGACCCCCTAGTGAGGAGGACTAAGAAATACAATATTTTATACTTAATTTCACCATTATATTTTGTATGTAACAATTATTTTATATAGTCGCTAAAATAAAAAAAAAAAATAAAAAAAAATAAAAATAATGTACATAATTCGAATAATCGCCTCCTAGATCTTGTTTTCTCAAATGAAGAGGACATAATAGTTAGTAAAGCATTAGAGTCTATCCTTCCCATTCATAATCATCATCCTCCACTGTCAGTAATTATTCCAAACAATGTTAAAAAATATTAAACTCTCAAGTTCTAGTTTTAATTTCAAGAATGCCAATTACAATGATATTAATGACCATCTCAGCAAAGTAGATTAGACTTTTCTCAAGGAAAACAATATGATCTATAATACAGAATCATTTTATTATAAAATAAATGCCATTATCATAGACTGTATACCCTTAATAAAATTCAAAGAATCAAAGCATCCAAAATGGTTTAACAAGGAATTAATTCAGTTAATAGCTAAAAAAAAGTTTTACATAAAAAATTTAAAGCAGTGAGGTCCCTACCAAATTATATTGAGTTCAGTAAAATAAGAAAAGATTTGATAAGGTCACACGTAACAAGGTAACACGATCTGTTGTTAAAAAAGCTTCATAGATTAGGAATAGCAGGGTATCTATACATGTGGTTTAACAGTTATTTAAGTAACAGGCAATTGGCCGTTAAAATTGATGGCTTTATTTCTTATAAATTTAAAGCTACCAGCGGTGTCCCCCAAGGGTCACATTTGGGACCAATTTTATTTTTGATATTTGTGAACGATGTGCTCACTATATTCAACGATGTCGAAGTTTCAATGTTTGCGGACGATATGAAAATATACAAAGCTATAAGAAATATGAACGACTGTCAAACATTGTCAAATAACTTGCGTAAACTATTTGTTTGGTGCCAAGAGAACTATCTAGAACTAAATATAAACAAATGTCTAATTATGAGATTTCATAGAATAAAAAATCCAATTATTTATGATTACTCCATCAATGATGTAGTTCTAACCGCTGTAACCGAGGTGAATGATTTAGGTGTAAACTTTGACCAAAAACTGAATTTTATAAATCATATTGAAATTACTTCAAATAAAGCTTTGAAAATGTTGGGTTTTGTTATAAGAATTTGCAGCCAATTTAAAAATATTCAAACATATAAACATTTGTATGTGTCATTGGTTAGGAGTCGAATTGAGTACAACTCGACAGTGTGGGCACCTAGTTACGGTAGTCATTCACTCACGATAGAAAGAATTAAAAAAAAATTCTTAAGATTTTTTAATTTCAGAATGGGTATTACAAGGGAATGCGTCAACTATGATTATCTACTATGTCAGCTTAATTTATTAAAATTATCTGAACGTAGAATAGTTAATGACCTAAAATGTTTATATAAAATCATAAATTCAATAAATTGACAGCCCTGAACTATTATACTTGATTTCCCTACATATACCTCGTAAACCAACATTGAGGCATTATCTACCGTTCTATTGTGATAACTCCAACACTGAATCTCAATTTTATACCCCCGTTCGCCGTATACAAAATTTGGGTAGTGACCTTAATGACTGTAAAGATGTTGCTGATATATTCAACACATCATTCACCACATATAAACAAGTCATTACCCAATTTATTTTGGAAAAAAGAATATCAAATACAACATAATTTAACTACAGAAAGTAAGTAGCTTCATTTTATTTCGTTTTTGACATTATTTTTCTTTAAGAGGTTGCGTTTTATTATGTATTCTATTTCCCTTTTGATTTTGTTTTGTGATTTTACTTTGACTTTGTTTTATTTTTGATTTGTTGTGTTCTTTGTAAAAAACAAGAAAATAACATGTAAAAGCCCTACCGGGCGTAAATTTATGAATAAATAAATAATATTCTACCCTTTAGTTGTGGACAAATGAGGTTTTAAAGAAATGTTAATTATAAAACTAATTAACTAACTAACTATCTCTTAAATAATGTTTATATTTTTACCTCCTTAGCGTGTTTTAGGTTTTGTGCAGCTGAGAAACAACCATTTAGGTTGGTTGTCAGTTGTGTAGGGTTTGAAACACGTCTTTTAGTAAGGCCCGAATTCTTACTATATATTGTTTACCTTTTACTCAAAATAACTATCTTACAAACGAAGTATTGAATTCCGTAAGTTTAAACTTAAACTATATTGTTTTGGTCACCACGAAACCAATGCCTTGAAAATGTCCATTAAAAAACCACGTATTTCATAAATAAATAAAATAAAACACATGACTCCGAAGACAAATACCACTTATGGACAAAGACATTACCATAATCAGGCGCCAATAATAAAAAAAAAACAATTGAAAAAGACTTTAGACATTCACCTGACAAAAAATGTAAATCTAAAGCAGAATAGCCAAGAAAGGCATTATATACCGTGGACAGTTAATTTATATACGGATAGCCAAAAAAGGCATTTTATACCGTGGACAGATAATGTACATACGGATAGCCAACAGAGGTATTATATACTGGGGACAGATAATTTACACACGGATAGCCAACAAAGACATTATATACCGTGGATAGATAATTTACACACGGATAGCCAACAAAGACATTATATACTGCGGACAGATAATTTACACACGGATAGCCAACAAAGACATTATATACCGTGGATAGATAATTTACACACGGATAGCCAACAAAGACATTATATACTGCGGACAGATAATTTACACACGGATAGCCAACAAAGACATCATATACTGCGGACAGATAATTTACACACGGATAGCCAACAAAGACATTATATACTGTGGACAGATACTTTCTATAATATTATAGCAACACACTCCACGCCTGTATTTTTCTCTTTTCTTTTTTAAATTTCTCATCCATTTCTCTCATTTATTTTATTTTCTTTAATTTTTTAAAGTGTTTATTACTTTCATTTCTATTTATTTCTTCAAATTTGTTATTGTATTTGTTCTTCTCATTTCCTTTTCAAGATTTCATATTCAAATTGTAACAGGCTCAGTCTTTATACTAATATATTATACTAATGTATTTGTATCTATCACGGCTACTAAATAATTTAATAAAATAATCGTGGGGCACATAGTCAGTGGTTTATTAAATTTACCCAAAATCTTCATGGGATTGTTGTATGATTGAAGTAGACTCCTTCAGTCCAAAGGGTTTGTAAGGTGGCATACACATAATAAATATTTTACCCAGAGTGAATCCTGAAGTGGGGTTCTCGAACCAGAACCTGTCGGCCTGCCTGGTCCTGCGGAACTGCTCGTTGAGGATGCAGAGGAAGGTGGGTCCCACCTGCGCCTCTCCAATGGCCTCCAACCCTCCTCCCACGGACACATCCACGTCCTTGTAGCTCTTGTAGAGGGTCTTCAACTTGGCGATGTCCTGGAAGATAAGGGAATTTATGAAAGCTTTGTACAAATGATTTTCTGATCAATCTTCATAAATTTGTAAAATAGTAAATATTTTCATTATCCCTGTTAAACAGATTCATAAAAAAGTGAACACTTTTATCTAAATTATGGCAATCTTTCGATCGATTGTGATCACGGAAGTCTTGAAGTGTGATCGACTTCTCCCCTATAGTTGGGTGAATTCGTTACCCTTGAGTTTTGTTTGAAATTGGGAAGAAACGTGCAGGGTAAAAATAATAATTTCTGTCATTTCTCTTTGCCAAAGCCATAAGTTACTCAAGCTAAGCGATATCTCTCCTGTGACTATACTTACTGCTGGCGTGATGAAATCTCCGTAGTCTTCCCAGCTCTGTGCCACCTTCAGCCCGCAGAACTTCCTATAGTCGTTGTAGTAGCCCAGCGCGTGGTCCCTGTCTCTCTGGATATCCGTGGCTTTCAGGTCCACCCCAAATCCGATTCCTTGGCAGGCGAAAAGCTTGTCTGTTATCTGTAATAATTTTTGAGAATTTTACCAACTTCGCACCCACTTTCCCTTCTCTTAAATGTCTTTAAATTAGCTCACATACTATTTTGAAGGTTAACTTTCGCTTTATTTTCCATCATTTGCAACGTCTTCAACCAATTACTCTAAATCATTCACACATTCTTTCACATTGCATCATCACGTCTCTGAAATAGAGCTACCATGTGAACGATTTTATCTAAATTGTGTTTGCACAGTCTCTTAACAAATATAGAAAGTAAGAAAAATCAATATTATAATTTTTCCGCATTTAAAAAAGCGCGTCATTCATATTCCATGTTAAAAAATCCTCCCGTCTAAATTATACTGATCAAAAAGAACGAGTCCGTGCGTTTTGAGCGTCAGCGACTAAGGGACTTCTGTTCCAAGAAATTGTTCATAAAAAACACTAATCGCGCCAGAGCGGTAGACGTGCAAACTTTGGGATTTTACTAGGTGACCATGAGATTGAGGTGTGATGAGATTCTTTTAGATCTAGGGAATATATAAAATTGAAAAGACCAACGTAGGATTTTTTTCATATGTCTGAGGGAATATTTTCTCCCTCTTTTAATCTCCGATTGAACTACCAACGAAACAGGCCACGAACCGCTACTGTCTGTGAATTACGGTATGCTTTATCATATATAAATTTTAAATATTGAAGACTATATTAGTGATTTCTAAACGAAAATCTGAAACAGAAAAATCAGAAAAGGAAACGGTCACATCTGGGACTCGAACCCAGGACCCTTGTCTTTCCGGGACAGTGCTCTACCAACTGAGAACTGTCCCGGAAAGACAAGGGTCCTGGGTTTGAGTCCCAGATGTGACCGTTTCCTTTTCTGATTTTTCTGTTTCAGATTTTCGTTTAGAAATCACTAATATTGTCTTCAATATTTAAATATTACAATTTGAGGTTTTACTCAATAAAGTTAATTCCGAAAAATAAATATAAATTTTAAGACTGTTTCTCTATCAACAATACTGCATTATTCTTCTATTGACACCCACCTTTCACGAATTAAAGACAATTCTTGTTAGTAAATAAATATTCTTAAACTATTAAAAAAAAGTTGTAACTACAAATCTACATTAATTACACTTACACACTAAAAAGTCTGGATATTTTTTTACGCATAACCATTCAATAGAGTATAATTTTCAATCGGGCTTTAAATTGTCTTTATGCTCAAACCTGTAAGAGTATCTACTTCAATGAAGTCATCATTTATTTGGTAAATTTACATAATTTGGTTCCTACTTGTTCAACGAAAATATTATCTGACTCTTCAACGGGTTGAGTGACCATGCCCACGGTGAGCTGCTCGATGTTAGTTCCACTCTCGAGGATTTGGGGCCTGTTGAACCAATTACTGATCGGAACTGTGGTTTGTCTCTGACGTTCGGAATTCATCAACCTAAAAAAAGAATTGATTTCATATGTATATTTGAAAATATATAATAAATAAGTAAACTACTCTGGAGTCAAACACTAAATAAGGAAACCAATCTTACAATCGTTGACACAAAATATATTTATGGATCTCCGCAAGAAAATGGATATATCCGAGAATCTAATTCAAGATGAAACTATTACAATGTTTTGTTGGTCCCAATGACGAGAGGTGGCTTGTGACTGAAATAACCAGCAGTGCATTTCACTTTAAAAATGTCCCTATTATTTAATATAGGTATAACAAATTAATTAATTTGGGTATTGCTATTCAGTTACATTTATAAAATATTTGAATAAATATTACTGCTCCGTCAGCATTCGCGAAATCGTCTCGAAAGCCGCGCAATTCAACGTGGGGAATTTTGCAAAACCATTTAAATTTACCGCGCACAAATGTGTGAATGTTGTAGCGCTAACATTGCATATTAGTATTCCTAAACGAATCAATTCCAGATGCATTGGATTAAAGTGGCGCAAAATTCAATTTAAGAATGAAAAATAAAATAATCCTTACTGCAGCATGCCAGCAATTTGTGTGTGGAACTGTCTGTAGGCGGCGTGGGCGTGTTCGTTAGTAATATCGGGAACCTTCGTGCTGTCGTAGTCGTTAACGAAGCCTTCAATGTCGGGGAATATGATCTTGTTGTTTGCTAGGTTGGAATCACCTGCAAAAAATTTTTAGACATTTTAGTAACTCTTTGATTCTGTTGTGTTAATTTATAAAAGTTTCTGATGGATACATAAATGTATTAGTTTATGAAAGTAATTTGTGTATACGGGTACATAAAATAAATTTACTTCACGATAATTTTATATAATTGTTTGTTATAATAATTAATGACAGTTCATTGAAATATTTTTGTCTTTAGGTACTGATTTGTCTATATTTGTTTGTCTATTCTTAATTTATTAATTTTCATTATACGTTTATCCCGATGAAGAAACCATTGGTTTTGAAACATGTCAATCCTTTTTGATTATGTAATGGTGAATATATATTTATTTATTTTACTAAAATTAAATTGGCGCCACAAATTGATTTTGCAATTGTTGAAGAAAAAAAAGTATTTATCGATATAGGTTATCAATGTTTATGTAAATTTAAGGGTTGGCTATTTAACCCTTCAAGTACTAACATATTTATACCAACAAGTCCCAACGACATCGTGATATTTCATGCTCTTTCACGATTTTCCGAGATGCTTCCGAGGTATTTAAAATGTGCTACATAAATACCATTTTAGAATCAAGATAAAATTATCCTTCCAAAATATTTGTATTTGAAATAAACATCGATATTTTTAAATTATAAAGTTTTAATATTAGACATGAAAATGTTAACAAAAAACTTACCGGGACATTTCGACTCGAAACGTCCATAATTTTGAAAGAATTCGATATTTAGAAAACACATTATTTTTTTTGTAGGGAATAAGTAAGAAAACTGTCACTTAACTTTTTATGTCGTATCTACAGTAAAAAAAACCTATCAATGAAAAAGCCCCGCCAATTTGTTAACATGCACTTTTTTGATTTTATCCATGAAATCTTGTATAAATATTTAAAACAAACTGAGAAGAATAATTTTTTATGTTTGCAACGACGAAAACAACTCACATATCTACACGTTATAGAAAAAAACTTTTATAATGTATGGACGTCCCGGTCAGATCTGTCCTTCAAAGGCTCTAATGGAATATGATGTTTGTGGCTGGTAATGTCCTTCCGAGGCTGGAGGGTTAAAAAAATCTGATGTTTAACTATAAACACTTTTCTAATTTATAAAATTTCTAAGTTACAATTATGTAAACACATTGTATTTGCGTATTTGCGGTTGGCAAATTCAGAGAAATAATTATTTCTCAAACAAATGTGTTCTTTAACTCTAGTATTAAAATAAGAAAAATTGCACATTAATTTACACACCCCCGATTTGTTTTAAATTAAAAACAGTTACAAACTTTACAAAATTAATTTATAGACCGCCAATTTGAAAAAAAAACCGCCAACCTTTTTTTATTTAAACAAAGCTGTTTAAATAAAAAAGGTTACAAACGTTACAAATTAATTCACATACCCGGATTTAAAAAAAAAATCATCCTTATGATCAAAATAATGATAATATATAAGATAATATTTATATTGTTTTTGTATTTAGTTGAAAAATCGGAGGGCATCTACTTTTTTACTCCAAATATGCACAGAAATCGCGGATTAAAATCCTTCGGGTACCTGCTGTCACACATGTACGAAAATAATAACTTAAAATTAGATTTTTTACAGTCAAATTAGGAGTCATGTTATTAAGGGAATATACATTTAAAGTTAGTCAACTATGGGACATTTGCGAATCTTAATCACAGGCAATAATACTTTTAACGAGTCCAACAGACTTCCAACCACGTTCATTAGGGTGAAACCCAGATCCATGGCGCCCGTGTATGTTTTTTCTTAGACGGGAAATACACTGATGTATGCCAAGACCGAGTTTTTTTAGCGGTCTTTTCTCTCTGCCTACTGTTGATGGTTAATTAGTTAGTTAGTGGAGTATAGATCTACGTGTGGTCATTAATATGACAGAACCTACCAAGAAGAATGGGCAGCCACTCGTAGTAGGTGATATACTGGAACACGGCGATGTTGATCCTACGGGCTTCCTGGTAGAGGCG
This sequence comes from Hesperophylax consimilis, assembly GCF_061612785.1. Classification (NCBI taxonomy): domain Eukaryota; kingdom Metazoa; phylum Arthropoda; class Insecta; order Trichoptera; family Limnephilidae; genus Hesperophylax; species Hesperophylax consimilis. The sequence continues at coordinate 13,003,701 of NC_142849.1, forward strand.
CTCGTCGTTCCAGTGCGGGTTGATGCTCTTTAACCCCTTGGCCAGGCGATTGTGCTCGCGCAGGAACATGATCTGCTGGATGGCGAGCTGCGGGTTCTGGTTGGAGCGGGAGTCACCTGGAATCAAAAACAATAACATCAAGTAATGCATGATGTCTTCTATTGATTCGAAAAAAATCTAACAGCAAACACATTCTTGCCTAAATATAGTAATAAAGAAGTCCCCAAAAATATAATTATAAAATTAGGTAAACAAAACTAGACGAGCAAAATTCGGAGATGGAAGTGGTTAGACCGTCGATGGCAAAATTAATCATTTTCTAAAAATATAAGAAGATATCACAACAATCTTGTACGCCTGTATTTCAAATCAAATGTTTATCGGTACTAACTTTTGGAGCGCAAACACAGACCAATAATATTTTTGACAAAAATAGTCACTTCATAAGAGCCATGGAAGACATCATTGCTAGACAGAAAAATCAAGTAATTGGTTAAGCATAAGAAAAAGGCTTTCGATAATATCATTTCTATTTCCAACCTCAACTGGGATGATTTTGGGTACTTGGAACGACTAACAGAGACCATTAGAAATACAAGTCATCGGATGGTGTCTTTGAAGTCTATGTATGATATATGAACAGTGGTCTCACCTGTCTTGTAGCAGACATTTTCCGATGTGGTGCTGCAGGGGCAGTTGGCTGCCTTGTTGGGTTCGCTGGGTGGGAAAACCTTATTGCCCCTCTTCTCCGTCTTCATCTCCCCGTTGGTCAGTGTCCTCAGTGAGCGGGCGATCTCGTCAGTGATGCCGTAAACGTTGGACAGATCGATGTATGCAGTCACTGTGTTAAGCTAAACAATACCAATAATACGTGCTCAAATGCAAATACAAGTGGAAATGTATATATATATATATATGTAGCGATGGTACTAGAATATTAATATTTGGGAACGTTCGTCCGTGCAAAACGCATCGTAGCAAGAAATCTCTAGATACGATGCCAGCATTTGGGGCGCTATAAAACGGGCGCATCAGTAATTAATTAGCAGTTACAAGTGAGCAACCTGCGAACGCTGCGACTTCCCACACCCGGCCCGAGCATCGCGCCCCGCTGTTGCTCCATTGCGCTGCTACAGGCTACGGACCTACTCTACTACACCCGGCTTTGCTCGGACTTTATAGGAGAGGCTACGGATTACCATGGACTCCTCGGGATTACATCAGCGCCCTGGCCCCGCAAAATTGTCGCCGGCCTGCACATCTGCCGACCAGGCCCATCACACTCGGCTACCCTGTTTCACACTGGAGTACCTCCGCATCATCCCCATTGCTGGACACATCCTCGAGTCCGATCTCCACCAACGCGGTGTCGACCCACTGACTTTATCGCCTCGACCACTCCACCTGGTCTCATCGTCATCGGTCGGGAGTTATCTCACAACTGCGCTACTGACTCACTCAAATAAACGCTGTGAAATCACAACCACTATCTTTCATTGTCTCACTACCACATCCCCAAATACATATATATTATAAATTGCTACATATATATGAATTGACCTTACAATTACTACGTTTTCAAGATAATCTTCAATCTCAAGAGGGAATGTGCTAAACACGAAGCATGACTGGTAGATAGATGACCATTGGATTTAAAATCTTTGGATAACGTCCTTGGCTGGGATAGATAACTAGAGCTCGCCCGTAGAAGAGATGGCTGACAACTTGAAAAAAATGCCGGATTCAAATTGCTAAGAGCAGTGGCGGCTAGCATGGAGAGTTGAAGCAACTCACTCTCTACATTTCGATCATTCTAAAAATAATAACCAAATCCATCCTTCACTCCCTTTGCTGCCCAGGCTAAATTAAAAAAAAAACCTTTTTTGTACCTATATGAAAAAAAGCATACTTTATATAATATATGATGGTATTAATTTTATCGTATATTTGTAAACTAACACATGAATTGTGTTCGTATGTGTGTATATATTTATATGCTGTGTATTCCATACACAGGTATCAAACAGACTAACCAAAGAATATTAAATTAAAATATTATTAACACCTTTCATTTTCTCCAAGGCAACCCGTGCCTAGGGTAAAAAAAGGTTACATTACTACAGTTTGCAAGCAAAGGGGTTAAGTTAGCCCTGAAACTTGATAAAAAAGCCAGTTTATCCTTTATTATGTACCTGGCGTAGAGGATATATTGACAGTGTGAGAGCACCACCACATATTTTTGTGAATACACACCGCCACTGGGTAAGAAGACCTGCTGAGATTTTTGAGGGAGGTCAATGGTCTTTTGGACGACAGAATTCATTTGAGAAGAAGTACAAATAATACACGGAAAATGGTAGAATGGCAGAAAGCGGATCACAAATAAAATAATTTTGCTTGAAATCATTGTAGGTGCTGAAGACTGTTATGAGCCATGCCAGATTATAGGACCCCGAAAATATCCACCAAGTGGGTGCCCCAATAGAAGCCACCCAGAGGCAGATTGAGGAAGAGGTGAACTAACCACGTGGAACAAGTTTGGATAAGAACGAGACCCCATCCTGGGATAAAGCGCTGGGATTTATGATGACAATGACATTGAAAAAATCGGTTTTTCGGACCTGTTTAGCTGGAGCATTGCCCACGGAACACCCCATGTCCTTGTCAGTCAGGGTCCTGGTGAAGTTCATGCAGCGGATGCCAGCCTTGCCTATGGTGGGGTCTGAGGCTGGGATCTTGATGGGGTAGCAGAACCGCCCGTTACCCTTTTGGTACTGCCCGTCTGCTGTGCAGCAACTGACCACTGAAAAATGTAACGACATGTTTTTTTTAAACATCAGTAGTCCCGCACATCAAATGGAGTTATATCATGCGGGTGGTTCGTGTTAGGACGTCAGATATAAGCTTCAAATTTTTTTAGTAAAAAACGTGGTGATAATTTTATTCAATTGATAAACGACCGTGTATGTTTTTATTTTTTATTTTTTTTTTATTTTTTATTTTTTTTTTATTTTTTATTTTTTTTTTTTTTTTATAGTGAATACCTCACAAGAGTCCCAACTGCTCCCATCTGGAGCCAGTGAGACTATGGCATCCAATTGGGGGATGTTGTGAGGCTGAAGGTAAGTGGGGAAGGGAAAGAGGAAGGTGGGGAAGTACCTGGCTATTCAGATCTAGTCACTAAACACGGCTAAAGCCATTTGGAGCAACGTTTGTTTAATGTGAAAACATTACTCATACAGAAACTGACATAATATAGTTCATGGAAAGATATATACATCGTTTACACAGCCAAAGGGGGTTGTTTATCTGTCGTAAAAACTTGAAAATTCTCATCGGAGTTCGGAATATTTCAAAGGTATTGGAATGTTCTTCTTTTTGAAGATGTCGTAAAAATAAATACCATTTTAAGAAACTAGAGAAAATTAAATTTTAGATTTTTGTATTTGAAAAAAGATTTTGTTATTTATAAATTTGAATATATTGAGACTTATTTAAAAAACTTAATTTTAAACGAACATATTTTTTCTTCAAATGTAGAAAAATTGAGAGAGAGAGAAATTTTGAAAACACATTCCTTTTATTTAGACAACCTGCAAGAAAACTGTCACCTCACTTATAATCTTGCAATAAAAATAAAATAAAAAATAATTTAAAAAATATATTATGATAATTTCCAGATAATTACAACATCAAAAAATTAGATTTTGAATACATTATTACCGCAATATAAACATTGATTTATATTTACCTCACATACATAAAACATTTATGTAATTAAAAAACTCACTTTCACAGAATCCTTATTGAATTCACGTGGTAAGAGTGAATTAAATAATTATGGGTCCAAAATAACTCTTTCCAAACCGGAATTTCACATTTCAGTCGTCGGAAAATCCAACGTTACCAGTTCTTTCGGAACCTAGTTAAATATATTTTTTATTAGTACCAACTACAGTCGTTTACAGTCTTTATACAATGTGTAAAGTGTGCACATATGATGTGATTATTCTTTAGTAATATTCATGAAGTAAATGTACCTAATTCAAATATGTAGAACCTGTGTGTGATATAGAAGAATATATTATATTACTATTTAGGAGGTTTTAGCCCTCTTGTAACTATATTCATGTTCATTCCTTCTAGGTACAAGCGAGTATCTAAATGATCAGTCCTGTTAATACTATTTCAATTAAATATAATTTTGTATAGAGTGATTTTTAATGGAAGTCAAATAATCTAAGTAAATCAGGGCTGTCTATGAAACAATTTTAAAAATAAAAACAAATTGGAAAAAGTCTTAAAAAAATCCAGGAACTGGATTACGAAGAATGGTTTCACTCAGAGCTATGTGGAGTTATTATGTATTACAATAAAACTACCACGAAAGAAATAGGGGTGCGAGAAAAATAATTTCGGCTTAAAAAATTTAGTTTATAAAAATATAAACGGTGAGAGTCACGGCACCAGTTCAAAATTTTCAATTGAACGACGGCTCAATTGAACGATGGCTCAATTGAACAGGAGCCATGAGCTCAGGAGTATGAGCAATGAGAAATATGTGCTCGCCCGATACGATTCGCCCGATACGGCTCCTCCGGTACAGCTCCCCCAGTACGGCTCTCCCGCTACGACTCCCAGCTCCCAGCATATGAATGATACTCGTACCATGAGAACAATGAGATGCTAGTTAGTTAGTAGGTACATATGTCATGTCCACGTCCAGATGTTGAACTGTCGGACGCCGTTCACGTCTCTGCGCATGTAATAACAATTAATTATTTGTGTTTTTTACAATAAATATACAATGTTTACAAGTCATACTGTTTTAATTTATACTACGCTTCCATTAAAAGCATTTGCTTGTGGATGGAAGAGGAGTGTACATTTGCGAAAAAATAATATAACTAGGTTACAAGGTGAAAAAAATTACAAAATTTAAATCCATACAAATTATTGTATTTGGAAGAAAGAAAAAATATATACTTATATTATTATTTATTATTTGCGCTATTTTTCTAAAATATTTCCCGATAAAAAAGAATTTTTATAAAATTATGCGTCTCGTTTATGAACGACTCATCGCTACTCCGCAAATTCTGCACGTTGAGCGAAGTAAGATAAAAAAAAAATATTGGTTATTACCATAGACATATGAATATTAGTAGACCTGCCCTAAGTGATTAAAAGCGTATTATTCCCCACTCCCCATACCGGTTCCATTGGAGCCGGCTGGGCTCGCGTATGGCTTCCCGTGAATCTTGAGAATGTGACGTCATCATTCTTGTTAGAACTAGCGTCGAGCTATGATCGAGGCATTTTACGAAATAACACGGCAAAATGGTGGCTTAGCTATGAAAACTTGTAAAAATAGATGTGAAAAAGAGAATAAACCCAATTGTCGTATTACATTCCATATGTAAGCATTATTTTAAGCGTAATTACATCGTATAATATGGATCAGTTTGTAGAAACATATACTATCACATCGAGATATATCTGTACGCATCGTTGGTTACTGGGAACTAAATTATGAACACTTATAAAAGTGTCTTAACTAAATACGTAAGCAAAATATTCGACTCTGAAAATAGAAGAATTTTTTTTTTGCCGAATTTGGACTTCGCAAATTTGTTCATAACGTGGCGAGTAGTTTGCGCTCCCATGTAAAAATGTCTATTCATTCAAAAGCAGATTTCACTTTTAAGAACTTAGTAGTGATATTATAATGCGAGATGCCTATATACTGTCAGATTGATTTATTGACGAATCACAGCCAGCTTTACCCCCTTCGTTCTTCAACAGTTGATTTTACCCCTCACCTTTAATATCTAGTCCAGGGCTTCCTAAACTTTTTTCAACTGTGACGCCCTTGGGAAGTTGCCATATATTTGCGACGCCCCCCCCCCCCAACCCCGGTGACTAAAAATCTAAGCCCCCGCCGCTCATTTGTACCAAGCGTAGTATTTTGAAGCCCCCCCTGAACGGGTCACGTAGTATGGGTACGTTACCTAATAACAATTTGTCAGAAAAACTCCAAATAGTATCTTAATTTTTTATTAGAAAATAAAGAACACAACATAAAAACAAAAATGGAAGCAAACAAAAAATGTAAAAAGGCAATTTTTTTCTTTGGTATTAATGAGAAGGATGTGCTTGCTTTTCTGAGCATAGTTTCTCAAAACGAGGTTGAAGTTTCGAAATCGCCACTCTCGTATCTGCCTCTAAATTTATTTTTGATCTGTACTTATTCTTAATTACTGCAACTGCAGAGAAACCTGTCTCACACAAGTATGATGTCGCAAACGATAATAAAACCCTTAACGCTGCAGTGCTGATGGAACGATATTCTTGATAAACTGAGCTCCAAAATTCACATTCTCAAAAATGAGTCGGTCGCGTCAACACAGACAGCCAACCTATTAGCGTCTCCCACACGCATACTTCAGAGCGACCGAGTCCCGCGCCACTTCAGGCGCAGAAAAGTAAAGACCGATAGGTTTACAGCGCAGTTCACTGTGAGACTTTTCTGCGCGGCGGCCTGAAGTGGCGCGGGACTCAGTCGCTCCGAAGTGTGCGTGTGGAAGACGCTATAAAGATTGCCTCACGACGCCCCTGGGATGATCCCGCGGCGCCCCGGGGTGTCGCGACTCACAGTTAGGGAAGCCCTGTTCTAGTCTATATATTCATATGTCTGTGGTTATTACTCACACATTGCAGAGTATAACATATGGTATGAACCATTGATGTATTATACTAGATTAGCTAGCTAAATTCATTTTAAAAATGACCCCACATAGCGTTCGTCCCAAATATGGAGATGAACTTAACAACCCAACTGTGTTTAAACTCCTTGTACAAGCGTTCAAACTCGTGAGCGAAACCACAGAGAATTTGTTGTCAGAGGTGTTATAATATGGACATAAAGCCAAAAAGAAACTAACACTTACAGCAAATTTTATGTGCTGAATAAAGGCTGAATCACGAAAGAATTGAAATATAACACAAAATGATTTTAATTTACTTTATTTGTGTTTTTGAATTATATACAGGTCGTATAGAACCTAAAACGTTTACATTTTTATTATTGTGCATAGGTTTATTTATTTTATTTACCATAGTCAATGCAAAAAATCGAAAAGGCGAAGCAGATATTATCCGACAACAAAGACGACTTAATACAACCCTGATTAGTAAAATGCACGGACCAAATAAATCACACACACTTGAATTGTCGCGCGTGTCAATGCGTGTCAACGCTAGACGACTAATACATCAATAATTATCACGCATTGGTTGCGTGATATTTGTATGCTCCCCACGTGATAATAATTAACATGAATCACCCTATTGTAGTCCAGTCAAGTTAAACATGAAAAGGGGGTTGTGCTTGCAAAAGGTCCAGTCATTCTGAATTTTTTATATGTTGTTAGGACCTAAACCAGTATTAAAAAAAAAATTTTGCAACTTCGAAAGTGCTGTGCGACCGGCGGTGGACCTAAAAAACCAGGAAATTTTCGGATTTTTTTCAGTTTTTGCTCAATATCTCAGTAAAGGAAGGGTCTGACTGGTATAATTGTTATACATACTTTTAAAGTAGACTAAATTTTCTATAATTTGAAACCAAATTAAGCAATACACAGCCATTAGTTTTCAAGATACAGTTCTTCAAAAATAGGATTTTTCAAATCAAAAATTTTTTCGAAATGGTCACTTATTTTGTAAAATAATTTCTAAAATACGCATCTTACGTCAAATATTATGGGAAATAAAGTTGTTGTAAATTTAATTAGCTTTCATTTGAAACTAAATTAATATCTGTAGACTTAACGGTTCTCTCAAAAATGGCAGATAACCAAAAACAGTCATAAGTGGATTTTGGGTGAAATGCAAATAAACTGTTCTCACGTCTTTTTATGGTTTTATTTATCAAACAGTTAACAGATTTTTGATGAAAAAAAGAAAAGATATTACATCTATCGGGAATTACGTCATCTTCAAACATTGTTTTATATTCCTACATACCAAAATGCTTGTACAAACATCATGGTACCTACTATGAGGACAAATTACATGTACCTACACAAAAAATAAAACTAATATAAATCATGTAGGTATTGTGTCTTGGTTGCCAAATCATATCTTTCTTTTTATCTTAGCTGGGAGAGGCGCCCAGTCTGTAGTCGGGTCATCTTCATCGTCCGAGCATTTCAGCTCCACATCCGGGACGTTAATGCAAAATTTGCCACCGCATGACTGACAGAGGACTGAGCAGTGGAGCCCAGCCTTTCTACACGAGCAGCTCCCAGAGCATCCTTTATTGCATTTACACGAAATTTTTCGCAAAAGAGCAGGAGGTGCGGGATCCATCGTGGTGGGGATGGGGGTGAGTCCTTGAGAAGACAGCTTCCACCCACATTCAGTGGGATTCAAGTTGACTCCCCGCCACTTCTGCACTTGGAGGTAGCACCTTGCTGCATGGTGGCCTGCAGCATCTTCCGTCGGTGGCAAACGGGCGAGGTTTATGTTTGTTGAAGTGAAAAACGTCTTATACCTCAGGAAATACAAAGTATCCCTCGCGATGTCACCCCCATATAGAGCCACGAAGCACTTGATGCCTGCTTCACTCACGGCTTGTGGGGTAGAGTCTGGCCGAAGGAAGACCTCCACTTGCTCAGCAAGTGGTTCACTCTTGCTCAGAAGTGTTCTGATTTTGGTCTTTCCTTGGCCAAACGGTGCTGAGGTGGTAGAGCACCCGGCAAACGCGTGGGTAAATAGTACCGTTCCTGGTAATTGTCGGGAGTCCTGGTTGTTGTAGGAGGTCGTAGAGTAGTGACAGCAACCAGCTTCACCCTTCGTGCTCTTCTGAAGATAGACGTTCGTCTTTTCAGCGCCTAAACCATTGAGAAGAACGAGCAGGTCGACATCTTCTCCACACTATGACGACCCGATCGGCATCTGCTCTTTTTGATAACGCCATCATGACGATCTCTCGATCAGCATCTTCTTCGGCAACAGCCATTTCTACTCCCTCCTTCTGAAAGGCGTCACAGAGAAGAGTTATAAGGCGTCTCTTATTGTTTTCATTGCCCAATACATGCTCTTGAGCAATTTGAATTACTGTGGATTCATCGAAAGTCAATTCGTAGCTGGAATGAGCTGCGTAGCGCCAGAGTCGTTCCGCTGTTTTGGTGTTTTCTTTTGGTAGCATCTTCGGGGTAGCCGTCAAAAACGATGGAGACGTTCTTCCCAAAGTGGTTTCGGACGTAGGTGGTATAACGCGCCAAAAGTGCTCGAACCGTGCTCTTCCGCTGCCACACGACCTTGTGCAAGAGGTAGCCAACATCCAAAATGACGTGAGTGCTGGCATCTATCGGCGTGTGGCTGGAAAGAGGAGTGAAGGCAGAGTACAGAGTAGATTTTGTGCCCTTGCGCATCCCTTGTTCATTGAACAGAGACATCGGGAACGGGGCCAACTCATACTTGAAGTCATCCTGTAAATCCTGTTCAGATTTCTTTGCAATACACACTCGCTGAAAAATTGTGAGCGGATCCACAGCCACTCTTTTGTTTTTGTCCGGCAGTTTAACGGTTGAGGTGATCGATGCCAGCATGGTAACTTTATTTTTCCGTTTTATTACTACCTTGTCGTACATTTTCCCCACAATTTTCATTACTCCTTCCGTTCCAACTCTCTGGGCTGTGTGGAAATTAATTTCAGGACCTGCCAGTAAACCACCACTGATAGAAATTAAACTGTCAGTTTTGGGAAATGGAGGGTGGAGAGCAAACCAGTTTTTTAGTTTTTCCACATCACTATTATCTCGGATGATTCGAGAAGGTCTCATGTCTACATGCTGCTCTCCAGTATGACATGATAAGCTGCAAAAACTTTCCAGTTCTTCACAAATGTTCAACATAAACACCATTCCTGTTGTCCACCTTGCCAGAACACTTCCGGAGATTCCTCTTCCTTGGGTCAACCCACCGTAGGTTTTCATGGATCGCATCAGCTTCTGCTCAATTGTTAGGTCTGACTACAACCCAGACCAAAACTTGTCAGACCGGCGAATGGTGAAGGATCCTTTTGTGAACATGTCGTATTCACTTTTATCCATCCGATCTTATAGAGCCATCATATCCTGAAGATAGAGGTGCGCGCTCTTAGCATACAAAAATGTCCAGCTGCGTGGAAAAAAGGGAGCATCTTGTGGAAAGTGTACAAATGAAGGTTCCAATCACCAGCACGCTCTGCCTGGATGAATAGTTTTATCAAAGTGGTCATACGAAAGTATTGGACCCACAACTGTGATGTTGGACCATTCGCTTTAATTTTCTCCAAGGCACTTTTAAATTTTGCCTTTAGTATTTGGTAGGTATCAATTTCTTCTGCTGATATAGTGAGAGACCTTTCAGTGTCTCGCAGCAATTTTTCAGTCTCGTCTCGCTCCTATGGAGTTATGTCAACCTCATAAAAAACAATGCTGGCCAGTGTGAGGTTTGCCAAAATGTGGGCTCGAACAGCTCGTGAATATGCGTGCCCATTCATATGGGTACCCATGGGTATAGGTACTAATGGGTACTTGAAATTTGAAAAAGTCGTAATTATATTATAACCCTAGGATAAACCCACGATGATTAATGGATTTACTTCACAGCACAATAAAACCATAAAAAGACGCGAGAACAGTATATTTGCATTTCACCCAAAACCCACTTATGACTGTTTTTGGTTATCTGCCATTTTTGAGAGAACCGTTTAGTCTACAGATATCAATTTAGTCTCAAATAAAAGCTTATTAAATTTACAACAACTTTATTTCATACAATATTTGACGTGAGATGCGTATTTTAGAAATTATTTTACAAAATAAGTGGCCATTTGGAAAAAATTTCACTTTTTGGAAAAAATTGCCTATTTTTGAAGAACTGTATCTTGAAAACTAATGGCTGTGTATTGCTTAATTTGGTTTCAAATTATAGAAAATTTAGTCTACTTTAAAAGTATGTATAACAATTATACCAGTCAGACCCTTCCTTTACTGAGATATTGAGCAAAAACTGAAAAAAATCCGAAAATTTCCTGGTTTTTTAGGTCCACCGCCGGTCGCACAGCACTTTCGAAGTTGCAAATTTTTTTTTTAATACTGGTTTAGGTCCTAACAACATATAAAAAATTCAGAATGACTGGACCTTTTGCAAGCACGGATGTACATCTTGACTGGACTATTGGTGGATTCCTTGTGGGTGTGTTATTCATGTGACGTCAAGAATTTTACCAGCAAATAAATGAATCTCGTTGAATTTTTCACATTTGTTAATACGCTGCCTTCAAGCTATCTGTAAGGTACTTATATTTTTTGTATTCAGATAGCTGATTACATTTTCTTAAGTCCGCGGTAGGTACAATCCAAAATATTTGGAACTGGGTTATTTTTGTGATTGAAAAAATGAACTTGCCCAGCATAGCTGAGAAGCAAAATAGCTTAACTCTAGACCAACAAAAGGTAAAACACAATGCACAGTGCCCATTTCCCATTGCCACACAATGCGTGGGCTTTTTCATAAATGTGCACGTGAACCAAACCAAAATTGTGTTGGGGTTATTTTTCAATGGTTATGCCATGTCTAGTCGTATTTAGTCTATGGTATGAACAGATCATTTAACGGAAAACAGAAGTATTTGGAGAACTCACGGCCGTCGAAGTCCTTCAGAAGCGACATGTCGTGGGCCAGGAACTGCCCCCAGTACATGATGTTCAGCGGCCACTTGCCGTTCTCCACCTGCCCGGTGGGGAACAGGTCGGTCCTCACCTTCCTGGCGCAGGGCAGCGGGCTCTTGTCAGTGGATCTGCGAGGTAGTCGGACTCCTGGAAAATATACGAAGGAGACTCGTTTAATCAAATTACTGTAGTAACACGGACGAAGAATCACAAAAGCCATTTTAAAGAACTTACATTATCTGCATACAGGAGGCCTTGAGAAAAATAATTTTCCTCAGGGCCTTTTAGGGCATGTCATCTTTGAGGATGCCGTGTGTAGGTTTTTTTTAAGGAAAGGAAGGAGAGGAAGATCTAGGAAGGATACCGGTGTGAGGAGTGGGTATGAATCTGGGTGTTAGTGTGTACAGGAGTGACGGAAGTTTGAATTCATCCCCCCAATTGCGCTGCAAGGCCATGGGTCGAGAGAATCCTGCTGGAGAGGCATAGTAAAAAGATCTACCTATAGGTGGGCAGACGCATTCGCAAGACCTAAACAATCCTCACCATATAAACCAAGGCATTAAACGCATCGAACCACTTGGAATGACCGAAGGCATACATGTTGGTTATACAATTAATGTACCCATACCCGCTTCCCAATTCTGAATATTTTTTTCGTCACAACATAATCGCCAATAGTTCTGTAAATCTCTGGAACGAAGATCAAATAATAACGGCAACAATATTCAAAATAATATTCTAAGATGAGATACTTTTGCATTTGCAAATAATTTTCATCAGACAGTTCAGTGCAATTAAATGAACAGCACAATAGGTTACACGGTAGATTATGATATAATATGGCTGGATTCCTTCAGATGCGCCCTAGCTCGCATTGTTAAATAACGTCTGTATTTGCTCTGTATTGAAAAAAGCAATAAAACACTTTGAGAATTTATGCATTTCAATTTCCAGTTTTATTTTTTTATTAATATAATACTTGTGCTATAATTACTGCGAATGTTCATACAATGTAATGCAAATATCATGTACTTATACTGAAAATTATATATAAATATGTTAGTATTAACATACGTATGTGTAGGTACCTATGTTTTAGATCAGAGTGTGTCAAAAAATATTACTGAGCTTAGGTGGGTCACACAGTGAATGAATAAGGCCAGTTTGTGAATAATTTGTATCCAGGGTAGAAGGGGAAGTTGGCTAGAGAATTTCCAAAGAAAAAACATACATTTTTGTGAATATCGGTCTAGCAAGATCTACCGAAATTTCGGTAGAATTTGCATCACTGCACTGCTAACACGAGTAAACAGTGTACGATTACTTGATTGGTCTATGATCAGACTATAGCCGTCTCACTCTCAATATTGTATTGCCGGCTCCACACGTTCGCTGCGTCAAGTGTGGCTATGCGTCTGGCACTTTTCAAGCAATAAATCAAAACCCCCATCGAGGGTCCGAGGAATAACAACAAGATATAAACAAGAATAAAATAATAAGAATTTTATAATTTCATAAAATTTAATATAAATGTGATAAATTAACGAGAACGATTTTTTTTGTATTAATACCAAAATCCAATATATAAAAAGCTGAAAACTTCATTTAGAGCCGCAAAAAATCTTTGATTGGGCCGCAGGTTGGGCATGCCTGTATTCGGTTATTACGAAATATGTGTTTTATTTACATGTGTTAGTGGTATTTACATACGAGGTGAACAATGTCAGCTGTTACAATAACTCTAGTTAATTATAGATCTTTGCAAGAGTGTTTCGATTGAACACAGTTGGATGGAAGGTATGTTTGCTTGAATTCTGTGTTTGATGGAAAGTGTATATATGAAAAATATGAGATATTTATTGCTTGACCATTTACCAGGAAAAAAAATAGGTTAAGAGTTTTGAAATCACGCAGTGTTTTAAATTCCCATACGTTGTAATTGTTATAATCTTGAATCAGTTGCCCCTCATGGTGTGATCAAGACTAGCATTTTTCTTTATGTAATTCTGTTTGTCGGGGGGCATTAAATAGAAATAACAGGAAGTGCCCTATGAACACAGAGAGAGAATAAAATAAATTACTTATTAACATCGCATAGTTGCACTCCTCTCTTGCCATAGCGCATCCCTTGGTAGACAGAGACTAGAATACTTTCAATGCCAATGTTATTTTTTAAAACTATATTATACATCAATTCTCCCAAAACTGAGATCTGCAGAGCTCCAAATGAGTATTCTGTCACTTTTATTGACATCTTGCAACAATAATACCGGCCATGGTGACATTTTGGATGGGTACATTGGGTAAGAAGGACAAGCCTGCATCGGCATTCTCATTTTAGATTCGCATGGCCCCATCCGGCTCAACCACGTTTACAGAAGAGTTCTTCATGAATGAGGTACCACCAAAAAAAGAAGGGTATGAATGATTAGCGAACACATACCATCGGAGTACACGGGGGGCAGAAGCCTGGAGTAGGTCGCATTGGGCACTCCCCAATCCGAGTGTGCCAAGTTGTTGCAGGAGCCATCATAGCTGCGGTACTTATCGTCTTTCTTGCACGCGGCAATCACGCGGCCGCAGCAGGGAGGCTTGAGCATTTCATTTCTGAAATCGGGAAGATATAATTTAGGCATTGTTCGCAATTGATTCCCAATTTGCAATAAGTATTAAAACTTATATATCTGTATACTGCGAACATTGTGTTTGTCGCTTGAAACACCTTTCAGTTTTACTCGGCCACAATATTTTAATCAATCCACAAGATTCATTTCAGCTGAAGCCGTTTTATTATTACAACAATAAAGTACATAATATAACGCTCATCAGTTTACTATAAAATATTTTTAGAAAAGATGAAAAGCAGTTCGTCACTTCACAAATAAAGATTGTGGATTGGATATTTATGATTTCTGGATCCTTGACCTGGCTCCCGAAATACTTTTTTCCTATCAAGGAAAAACAATGTTATCAGTAAGATATATTTTTTATATATGGTAGGTAATTTACAAGTTTTTTAAAATGATTTTTGTCTGCAAACTAGGCACATAACATGTGGTTGAAATATTTCGTGATTACATAATCATAAATATAATTATAGAAGTAAGTAAGTAGCCCTATAAATAAGGTAGATCTTATACCATTTTTAAATCACGTGCTGTGAAAAAATAAATTAACGAAAATAAAAGAACAAATAAGAGCATTAAAACCAAAAATAATAGAATACAAGATATAAAATAAGCTCTTTAGAAAAAATAGAAATGGAGATTAAAAAATCAACCCGTAAAAAATATACTTTTTTCTATTGGTGCCCTTTTTTACTCATTTAAAGTACGCCCTAGCGTGTTTAAATCGCACTTTATGGAACGCGCGTTTTTTAAAGTTACCATGGCAACATCAACAAATCAACAAAATGTGAAGACTAAGGACGGGTTGTTTCGGAGAATTTGAACAATTCATCAAATTTCAACGTTTATTTTCAAGTTCTGTGAATGATTTTTTTAAGTTCTGTTTTTATTTCAGTTTTGTCAAGCCTACAATGATATAATAACAGAACTTGAATAGGACTTTCACAGAACCCGAAAATGAACGTTGAAATTTGATGAATTGTTCAAATTTTCCGATTGTTCGAATTTTTTATTATGTCCTAAATGTCAACTTTTAACTATAAATCGGACATGACAGATTGCAAATTAATGTTTGTGTTTTTCATTTCCATGACAACAAGATATTGTGATGTCACATCACGAATTCATTAATAGTTCTTATTTCCAAATTTTTAATAATAATATCAATATTTATGTTTTCAAAGTGTACCAATAAAAAAAAATAGCGTAAAGTATTCGTGGATAACTGGTCTTTAAAACACTTGCTTTATTTCTAGCACTCGGCTACGCCGTCGTGCTCGAAAAATCGCGCGTGTTTTAAAGACCTGTTTATCCACTTATACTTTAATATACTATTTTTACTATAATTTATCTTTTTTCAATTTTCGACCTAGTTGCGCTATCTCTTGGGCCGACTAGCAGCCAATTTCAAAGAAAAAGTGATTGAACGTTCATCCCTAGGGACTGGCCTTTAAAATGATGTAAACTTTTAAAATTAGAACAGAGAATGGTTTGACTGTGGATTGAACCACTCTCCGCAGGTACTGGAGTCAACCGTGCTAGCAAATCCGTCAAACCCCGATTGGGTAGGACAATGTCATCCATTTTCAGAAAAATGCTAATACTCGCATGTCACCGTGTGTACCTATGTAATATATATGTATTTTATAAGAATAGTTTTTAATATTCTTTTATAAGAATAGTTTTTAATATTCTTTTATAAGAATAGTTTTTAATATTCTTTTATAAGAATAGTTTTCATGTATATCGCCAAATGGCTAAGAATGATAATAATTTTTTTAAGTGGCTCTGATGATTTCTGAATTAATTTTTTTTTTGTTTTTTTTTTTCTTTAAAATCGAATGATGTTTTTTTAAATTTACTTCACGTGTGCAAAAAAGTGCAAAATTTTCTATAAATTATTCAACATACGTTTTAAATGGATAGATCTTCTTGGCTTCGATCGGATCATATTCGTCAGAGTTGGTATCAACGAAAGTAGTCGGGGCAGATTTGACCGTTGGACTCTTGATGGTTGTCGCCGGTGCTTTGGTTGTCACAGATCCTTTGGTGGTGAGTTTCAGCACAGGAGCTGCGGTAGATTTTAATTTTGTTGGTGCTAGGCCGCTACAATAGCACACTGCCGATAATACACACAACCCCATTAGTGTGGACCTCAACATTGTGTTATGATCTTCAGGAACTTAATAATTAGAAATCACTTGTTGCCGATACAGACGATGTATGCACAATGAACATTGCGCCTTAAATAATGAACGAAGTTACTTCTACATCTTTAGCAGTTTACAAATTCAAAGCTGTTCAAATGAGTCTGCATACGTTTATTGCGGATTAAAATGCTGCTGTATTCGATTAATATAACTTTGCTAATATTTATTTAAGAGAGAAATAGCTGTAAATAGCGTCCATTTTGATTCGGGGTGTATCTGTGTTATAGAAAAAACCGCACTCGGCGCTAAAAAATTGCTGAAGCTAGGGTTGCCAGATGTCTGATATTGGACCGGACAGTACGGTTTTTTGAACGGCTCTTTGGTCTAGAAAATTTTGGAAAACCGAACAATAGAATGTCCTTTGTTTTTAAAATACGCGTTTTATATACATCACTGACGAGAGATCGCTCAGTCGCGTCACCTTCGGCGTTTCTGTCAGCCGCGTTAAACGTGTTGGTCTCTGGAAGTTCTGCTTATGAAACTAGTAGTACTGCGTTGTGTTTGAGATTGCAAAAAATGATAAAATTTCATAAATAATGAAAGGAGATTAAGAATCTACCACCAATGATGTAAAACACCGTCATAGAAACCAAGACAAATGTGCTACTTTAATATTGAGTGGGAATCTCAACTTTCATGGCTAAGTAAATGTAATGATAATAAAATTAAAGGATACTGAAAATTGTGTACAATAACATTCTTTGTAGCCTACGACGGCTTAAAAGCATTAAACCATCACGTGCATCAAAGAAGCACAAGGAGGCTGAAAGTGCAGCATTTGCATTCGTTCTTTGAACCAAAAAGCAGCCTCCAATTGCAGAATTTTGTGAAGTGTTTGATAATGATCGATCACCATACTTCATATCTTGCCCAAGAATGCTCCACAAAAGCGAAAAAACAAACAATTACGGACTCAGAAATCATAAAACAAATGATAGGAGGGCACACTAAATGTACTGTTATAGTAAACCACGTTTTATATCCATATTCTATGGAAATTATAGAGGAGGACTTGAAAATGAAGTAATTTTTTCCGTAGCCACCGATGCTTCTAATAAAGGAAACCGAAAATTGTTTCCCGCTGTAATTCAATATTTCTCCCCGAAAAACGGTATTATTTTTGGACGTTTATGAAGTTACTATGAGTTATATCCATATTTTACTCATAATTTTATGGTCTCTTATCATTGTTGCTGGAAAAACATATCATAGTAGCATATAATCTCCGTAATATAATTGTGAAATTTCGAGATGCACTTTCAAAGAAAATAGAAGACAAACATTTCGCAATTAAAGTGCATAAGGCATTAAGAAAAGGTCATCTTTCAGATGATCAATTAAGAGAATTTACTTAAAACGCTTTTAAAGTTTACCAAAGAGCACTATCCTGTATGGAAAAGTGGTACCCTTTTGAAAACAATACCTACAAAACTTTCAGTTGCTTGCATATTGAACGCGAAAGATTACCTACGCTAGAAGATGAACTAATTGAAATATGGTCACTGTCCCCATGGAAGCGGTAAACTCCTCCTAAAAATGTTTACGAGGAACTGGCTGCATTTAAAAGTATTTTTCTTTCACTTGAAGGAAAATCCATTGATATGTTGTGTAGGTTTTTCAAAGATGAATCAGCCTCAAATCCGTAGAAAATGGTACAATATGTGTGCAGTGTTACCTTCTCGTAGAAAGAGTTTTTATTGTAAAAGGTAATGTATGGACTGACGAAAAAATCGACTAGGTGTGGATACCGTAAAAAATGACTATGACGAACTACTATACACTGAATTTAAAGATACAATTTCAGTCAATAAACAATAATATATTAAATAATATTAATAATATGTTAAAAAGTGATTTTTAGCTTACCAATAGCAACAATAAATATATGTTTTAATGTTTACTAAGTGTTTCATCGTGTTAACCCTCAATAATTTTCGGTAATTTTCTCTGTTTGATCTGGCCAAAATCAAAGGGGTTTATGATTATCAAAGGAATCTTTGATTTTTCCACAAATTGAACCAAAAAAATCAATTCGTTTTTTTTTTAACTGGACCATCTGGCAACCCTAGCTGTGGCTGATATCGTGGTGGTGGTATTCCAGTAGCACCGGGTGCACTTAAAGCAACTGTCTTTCATTGGCATAATTAATAGCCAGTTTATCAGTATCAATCGCGACTATTTCTCCTCATTTAGTCACACTGACAAGTACTGAAAACTCATTACAGCTGTGACTACGCTGCTTTCAGTGGAATTATTTGTTTCGACTGCATATAAAACAACTGCGATTGGTTTACACCCTTTAGCTCTAGCACTTGTTGCTCCCGCAATAGCTACAATTATTGGTTCAACTGCCATAGGACTACCTGCTATGATGGGTTTACCTCTTTTAACTGTCCTAGCACTATCTTTGACTGCAATAGCTAAAAGTGTTTTGTCTTCTTTAGCAGTACCGGTTTGGAGGGGTTGAAAGTGTAGAGGCACAAACATTTTTTTAAAGCACATGTACTTAAACCTAACTATTAACTATAGCTAGAACAAACAATGAAGACTACTATCTATCACTTTTAACTATTTTCCCACTAAAATGGTCTTTCCCGTCTAACAATATTGTAATTACCAATTCTGAAAAACTCCGCCCACTCCTACCCCTCCCCACTTCTTCCACTGTTCAATTGTAATCTATATTTAATTTTTGACTTTAGTATATACTTGCTCCTGATGATGTGAACATTGTTCATGAAACATGTAGAGGGTATATATATTAAAGTGACGTAAACAAAGTTATTTGTGTTTTAATATAATAAATAATGACATCACAAAATGATAAGCTTTCAGAAGAATTTTTCTTCGAAAAAAAATTACTACTATCTACGTCAAACTATAATAATAATGTGAAAACATGATCAAGTCAATTACTAGATACAAAAACAAGATAGACCCCGTCAACTGCAAATTCACCGTACTAAATTAATCCAAACAATAGTCGTACTCCGCAAGCAATGCCGCGTACATCCCAATATAAAAGATATCTTTGACACTAGAGCTGGAGGAGGCCCACCACTTCCCCGCCCTGTTTTAGGTACTGATGGTACCCCTTCAGAGCTCTCGCAAGGACGCTAATTTTTTTGATATCACGAGTCTACATTTAAAATTGCAAAACAAAACCTCCAAAATGTCCATGCATACAATGTTATGATTATATTATGTCACTAGAGCTACTTAATCGTAAATGATCGGTTTTATTTTGGAAGTGTTCGATGTTTTAGGGAGGAAGAGCCTCCCCTGCCTTATTGCACGAAATGCCACTGATCTTAGCCGTAGCTGCACCCCCTACTGCAGGGTGTAATGATCTACCCTTTCTACTTCAAACTTTTTCCTTCTCTTCTTTCTACGATAAATTTTCTTCCCCTTTGACTGACTGTACACCGCGCCTCTCGGCCTCATAGTGTTCGCTGTTTCAATTGTACGTCAGTGTTGTGGTAGGTACCCTGTAGATAGGTATTTTTATACTGCGAATTTATATTGGTTGGCCTAATTTGTAATAGGTATTTTATGTTTCGTCGGCGATTCAATACCTACCGCGGGGACAACGTCATGATTTGATTCGCAATGTTTTAAAAGAATAACAGATCGGCAGGTAGGTAAATTTTCGATATGACCCTCGGTCCAAGGCATTCCCCTAAAAACAAAAGTTATCGGCCTACATATGAAAGGTCGTTGACTCGTCTCTCGCTCACAGCTGATTGACAGTTCGCCTAGCACATCCCTTTTAATGATAACATTATTTGGGCGGCAGGTGTCGTAAACTTAGTTCCTGTACCTCGGTTGTATCCGTCTTTTAAAAGGGTCCTCTGAAATTTAATAAATAATATAAAAAAAACTCACCCAGTTAGTCATCTCTCATTCTCAGCGTGAAGCTTCCCTGGTTACACTATATAGCTAAATCACTTCAATTTTTGATCTCCCCCCTATCGGCTTCTTTCCTCATTTTAGCGAAATCCTTGCAATCTGTTCAATTTTGGTTCCCTCCCTACGACTTTAAAAGGGTAATTAAATATTCCTGTAAATAAAATTGTACCTCCCTAATCTGTCAGGATTCGAACCCATAGTTAATAATTTATTTGATTCTCTGGTTTTCGGTCTCCGTGGATAGAATGCCATCTCGCCAAATCAATAACCTAGCCCGATTAAACACTTCCTGCCTTTATACGTTCACTCTGTTTTAAAAACGCAATCATTATTTTTATAATTTCCATGTTTTTAAGACAAGTCACTTAGTTTGAACTACATATTTACGAAATCACATTTAATCTAACACACTTTCACTTCACACAAACACCGGATCAATAATATTTCTCTTTAATTCAATATTCCACAATATTCTCTAATACCATTTGAATTCAATAATTAACTGTAATTTCACATATCACTTCTGACTTGTATTGATTTCTCGGAGCTGTCAACGTACTCAAGTTCAAAGACCGACTGTCCCTCCGATCTCTCCTTTCCCGTGGGAATCTGTTTCTTCAAGGCCCGCCTGTCAATAAATCTTCTCATATTCTAAACAATTTTTTTTTTTTGGAGTATGTTTGTCTCGTTTATTTTATGTGAGTATCCAAAACATCACAAGGGTTGGGGAACCTACGGCCCGCGAGCACTTCCAGTGCGGCCTGCTGACCACAAAAAAGAGAAAAAAAATACTTTCAGAACGCGAGAACGATTTTCTTTCACGGTGTTTCGGATAAATTTTTAAGACAGAATTACAAAACCGAGAGAAAAATATAACATTGCTGACAGGGCGATCCAACATATCTTTTTAATTTTATTTTGATCTCTTATTATTTAACTAATAAGAAATTATGAGTGTAATGCTTAATAAACTGGGGAATAGTTTACAGATAAATCACAGTTGTGGATTCATCTGCAGAGGCCTTTAAGAAGGTAATCATTCTCGTGTTTGAAGTGCAGTTTTAAAATTCTAGTTGCTGACTATTTGAGCTGAAACTTCAGTGCAGTTATAAATTTCAAATTCCAGACTGTGTGCTGCGAAAATCGGAGGAAACCATTTTCATGTGCTGGGCTTAGTTTTTTTTTATCAAAGCTGGTGAATCACACAAATAGTCAATTTTCCGAATGATATGTTAAAATTCCAGAAGCGGAATTTATCTGCTGACGTATTTCGAAGGAAACCAGGAAGAGAACTGAATTTTTGGTTAAGGACTTTCTACCAAAGATAATCAGAGGAATTAAATTGCCCAATCTGGAGGAAGGAAAAATAGGTGGGGCGACATCTGACAGGACAAAGAAGATGCCAGAAAAGGGGTAGATATACGCTTTGATTTATACGACGTTGACCTTGAAAATATTCCCATCGAATTTTTTGATGAAAAAACTCAAAGTTGATTAACTTAACATTTTGAGGGGTTCACAATATTTTGAATGCCAAGTGAAGGAGTGTTCAACGCCAGAGAGGGTTGCAACAGAATTATTATTTGAGAAAAAGGTTTTCAACCTTTCTAAAATTCGAGTGAAAAGGGATTCAAAAGAATTTAGTTAAGTACCTATAGGACTTATCGTGGAATTTATAGTAGAAAGCAATAATATAGTAGTGATCAAAGCCAGGGTCGAGAGTAAGCGTTAAACACAAAACGTACCACATCAAAAACAACTGTAGACGGTAGGGAAGATTACTAGTCTAGGCCTAAATCAATCTACTCCTCTTGTTATTGTTGTGCAATATATGAAAGGGGATGTTTTGGCAGAATCGGAAGATAAAACCTAAGTGACGACGAAACTGAAAGTATAATTGACATTTGCGATAATGCTTGCAAATTGTGACCACAGTCAGGGGTGACTACAGGGGGGGCATTTCTTGGAGTGGATTGGCTAGAATAAGGAGACATTAGGGTAGCTAACGGCAGAAATTAAAGCAATTTCGCGGGCACAATAACATTGTAAAATAAAAAGTCCAGAATTTTTACTTCAAAAAACAGAATCGACTAAAAGATTGAAAGCGCCCTTTGGGATTCGGAACGCATTTTTTCAGTCTTAGTCAGGATTATCGTAAAAAGGATAGCAAACGCGAGGTGGGAACTTTTTTGAAATAGCCAAAATGACATAATCGGCATGATGCGATTGTGAGTTAAACAGGCAAAGACATACGAGTCGATAGAGGTTCAAATGGCATATTTTAAGCTTGATTAATGGAAAAATCCAGTTATAAATAGTCCGCAATTATGGAAAAAGATAAAGTCCCACAAAGTTTTGATAAGAAGGTGTAATTTAACAAGCGACGCGTGTTTTTGAGCGAAAAGTTATTGTTACTATTTTTCCTTTTTTGAATTTCGAAGTCTCTGGTCAACTCAGTCTCAGATTTTAACAATATTCAGTACCGTAACTCTGAATGGCTTAGCATCAATTTTAAAGAGAACGGATTTAATACATACTAATTAAATACAGTGTTTCACACGAATTGGTCATATAATGAGGTGTTCGAGTATTATAGAATATTTTAACATCTGCAGACTCTGCATCTGCAAGCGTCTGTATTGGTTACTGGAAGAGCTAGCGTAGTTTGAAAGAGATTTCATTTGTATAGTTTACCCCTATTTCCTTCCCCTCTCCTCACCGCTCATTCCTTCCCTATAATAAGACTAAGTATATAATAAACAAACTAACATTTATCAGAACAGGTGGAGACGAAATGAATAACGAAACTATTTCATGTTCCCGGATTTTATTTAAGGTTGGAAAGATTAAAACACACAAGTAACAACTACAGTATTACGGTTAGACGTCCTGTAGGGAAGAAGAGGAGGTTAGACGCACGGTTTTATGAGAAAAGTTTTAACAATTTCAATGGTAAAGAGATCACCTAGTCTAATTTAATGGAACTGGATTACCACAAAACATATGCATTAATGGGTCGGTCATATAGGGGAAGTCTTCTTCATATGAATTTCAAAAACAAAAAAAATACACAACGCTAAAAAATGAGCATTATTGCGAAAATAACTCTCCAGATCTTGTCTACTGTATACTCCATACGGGGATCGAGAGACTTAGTTAGGTTTTTTTTAAGGTATGCCACCCGAAGGGCGCCATCACTAGCTGAGGAAAAATCAACTGAGCAGGAGGTACGGATACCTTGAACCTCGAAACGAGTTAAAGTAACGATAGAAGAAAGAATTGGTCCGCGTGACCAGGATTTAAAATTAATTTAGTCTTTAAACGAGTAGCGATAGGAAGAATCATCACAAGACTCATCTGTAGATCAACTCAAAGGAAACCATTCTTGTGTTCCAAGTACAGTCATAAATATCTAGTAGTAGAATCATTTGTGAATATGAAATTGGTTTTTTATTCAAAGAGTTGTAGTGATAATGAATAATATATCGAGGTTTTCGACACATCCCCCCCACCTAATACTACTGAACTAACTTACAAATGCCCCCCGACGACAAAAAGGTTCCCCACCCCTGCTCTACAGCAACAAAACTGCCGTAGCATTGCACAAACTGTTTTGCACTATTTATTACCTTCTTAATAATATTGTTATTAGTTAGAAATAGCACAACATTGTTGGGCTATTTTTACATTTCTCATAATAACGTAGTGAGGCAAACAGTATTCCATCTGCAAATAACACTACAGAATGAATAAAACAACATATGTACATTATTTCACGATTGAAACCTTTTTTTTCTTAAAACTAGTACAAAAATACATGGTTCTAGTACTATGACATGAAACTACGAAGCATTCAAAATATTGAATAATTACTTTAAATAAATAAGTCTGCACGTACTCGTAAAATTGTTTTCTGGCATTTCGAATTAAATTACATGTGATCTCATCATTCAGCTGCTATGCGAATATTAACAATGCTATCAGCTATCACTCTTTAAATTTGATGAAGTTTGTATAATCAGCTGATTTTTTATTTATTTTATTTAGATGTATCTACCTCACGTATGCTTAAACTCCATCAGCCTTCAATTGATAAACGACCTTGAAATAAAAATACTTTCTTATCGAATTTCCGAATTTTAGAAGATATTTTAAATGTTCAATATATGTCTTTATTTTGAAGATGTCGTAAAAACACGTACAATTTTAAAAACTAGATAAAGTTCCCTTTTAGATTTTTGAAATATACCTTAATATTTAAAAATACGGTATTTTAATTTCAAACATGAAATTTTTTTATAAATAAGCTCGTCACACAAATTTCGAATTAAAACGTCGAAAAATTTCAGAGAATTAAAAACTTTAAAAACACAGTCCTTTTATTTAAGAAATTTGCAAGAAAATTGTCACTTTCCTTTTTATCGTATTCATACAATTACAAATTATAATAATAATTCCCCGAGGATAACTTAAAAAAATCAGACATTTTGGCACAATATAAATGTTTATCTTTATTGGATTTTATATATTTACCTACATATGCATAAGGCATTTATGTAATTAAAAACTTCGTAAATTAAAAAATAATACGTACGAAATAACCTCGCTTTTCCGATGACATTATTAATCGATTAAAACTGATGAAAAATAACACAAATAATTTAATGTAAATATTTCAAATTGTACTAATATAATAGTGAAATAGTGTTGAAATAATAGAAATAATGAACAAAACATGATTTAAAAAACTTAAGCTGTCATTTTGCAGGAAAATTGACATACATGGCGCATTCGTAAATGAAGCGCTTGTGCATGCACCGTTGTCAGTTCTTTCACAGCCCAGCTAGAGACTATATTATTAGTAATAATTTGATAGAAATTGTAAAATGTGTAACAAAAAGACAGTTTAACGGTTTTTTTTATTTGTCAGGCTGTAAAAATATTAACTTAATTTTGTAAATTTAAATTATTTAGTTATAAGTAGGACACGGCACAGCTGGGTCTAGTCGAGAGCCTTACCCCGCGGCCCACGGAGGCCATCGAGTAGGTAGACCTAAATGAAAACAGTTTTTTTTATGTATCAAATATTGTCCATGAACATTGATGAAACATCTCACTGAAAAGTGGATATGTTATTGAAAATATTCTGATATATTATAAATATTACTTCTGAATAACAAGTCTATTTTATTTTCCATATGTTTTCTAAGGGACGAAATGTATAAACATCTACATCAGTGTTCCGCAAAGCGTGTGCCGCGGCACACTGGTGTACCGTGGTCATCAGTTGGTGTGCCGCGGAAAAAAATCAAGGTATTGTGAAGATAATAAGAAAGCAAATGGGAGCAGATGAGAGATAATGTCAGTCACTTCTGTTTCATACAAAAAAACAATGGCTTTCTCACGGAAAAGTGCTATTTCGGATTTACGAGCTAATAAATGAGTCCCAGACGTTTTTAGAGGCCCAGGTTCAGATTTTGCTTCTGTGTTTGAACAGGAAGAATGGGTAGTAAAACTTGCATATATAGCAGACGTATTCGCTCATTTAAATGAGCTCAACAGAAAAATGCAAGGCAGGAATTCTTATTTTTTAAGGTCTTCGAACAAAATTGAAAGCTTTCGCGCAAAGTTGGTATTATGGATCAGCCACGCTGTCAATGGTAGTAATGAATTGTTTCCAAATGTCATGGCTGCCGATTCAAAAACAAAGTGCAGGCTTTGCTAGTGAAACACTTGGAGCTATTATCAGAAAAAATGAACTGTTATTTTCCTGAGTGTGACCTACAACCTATGGACTGGGTACGAAATCCACTCTCGGATAATATTTCCCTCGGAAACTTACCGATAAACGAGCAGGAAGAATTCATAGAGTTAAAAACTGATCGGACATTAAAACTAAATTTTTCCAAAGTAGAGCTAGCACATTTTTGGCTACATATAAAAAATGAGTATCAACTGCTTTCAAAGCGTGCTGTTAAAAATATATTACCATTTGCCACAACCTACTTATGCGAATAAGGATTTTCAACTCTCACAACTATTAAATCGAAAAAAGGAGAACGCCTGAGGACGATCAATGAAGAGATGAGAACAGCCTTATCAACGATTGCTCAAAATTTCGATCGCCTGCGCTCAGTTAAACAGGTTCATATTTCTCACTAAACATCTTTTCATAATAGGTATATTGATTTTAGTAATAAATAAAAATTGCTTTTTTTCTTTGGTGTACCTCTAAAATTTCTTGATTTGATAGACCTTCAACACAAAAAGTTTGCGGAACACTGATCTACATAATATGATAAACGATGCGCACTGCGCGTAGACCGGATTTTGTGACTACGGGAAACTTCCCGTCGGTCGGTAGCAGTCTGTCGGTATAGCGTTGGAGGCCAAATCGGACTAATTAGACCAACAAAAGTGGAATCCATTTTCTTACTTCGTGTCTCATTAAATACAATACATTCATCAATGGTGGGAGACCTAGAGAGATTCAGAGACTGGCTGAGGAAAACCTTTAACCTCTCCCGTCGGACTCTCTTGACCCATCACCTTGTCTATCACTTCTGGACACACTGAACCCCAGATTGCTACCCATTCCTCATACCCTTTTCCTTCGCAGAACTTCCTCTCCACTCTTTCCTGTAAAAATACCGTCCACTCAGTAGCCCTAAAGATAATTTGATGGAAAATTATTTATCTCAAGGCATCCTGTAAGATCTAACATAAAAAATTACAACAAAATTCAACCCTTTCCCAAGTTAAAAATACATTGTAAAAATAATATGCTTAACTTACTTATTTTTTGGTGGGTAAATCTTCTTCAATTCAGCTGGATCATATTCATCCGAATTGGTGTCGACAAAAGGACAGATAGAACTACTTGCACTAGCCGCGCTGGATGCACTGGCCCATCCTAGGCCGGTGCTCGCATATGCTGTGGCGCATGCAGCAGCTACAACCTTAGGTGCAGCGGGTCGGACTGTAGTTTTACAAGGACTTGCTACAAATCCAAAGCTGCTACTGTAGCAGACTGATGACAGAAGACAGAGACAAAATATCGATGTCCTCGACATTTTTAATTTTATAAACGATATGCAAGGCTCCTCTAGATACGATAAGTTGTATCGGGTCAAAACTAAACAATGATGTTAACGCGATCTGAATGTAGTCAGTTTTATGTTTGGTAGCCATACTTATAAATGTTTCAAAGCTGTTCAAATGAAGTAGATGTTTAATGTACACATTGATCTAGAATAATGTAGATATTTATGATGGCCACCGTTTAAGTGGATACACTTGCGTAGGTCATTTATATCAACACAGCTTTCATTTCGTAAAAACAAGAAAAATTGGCTTCATGATGGATGGAAATGGTAGCGTTTTATATCATTAAATACATCTATTTAAATTTTTTGAATCTATTGATTGTTTTTGTGAATGAATGAAGACAAATTTTAGAAGTGAAAATTAACCTACATTCCTACATCCGATCGAGCTGAGACATTACAGCAATTAATAAAGGAAGTAGATGTCGGTACCATCCAACCGGGATTTGGCACGTTGTTAGCGCTGTTAATTCCAGTCCCTGGGGAAGAAGGTTCAATCCTCAGTAAGCCAAAAAAATTTAAAAAAAATCTTTTCTGATTTTACTGAAATGCTAGTAAAATGAATGGTTTGATTATCAGTTAGGACTTAATCAAAAGACACGGAGTCATGTTTTCAGCCGAAAAGGACAAAATACGCATACGGTAATGTTTGCCTTCAAATTAGAAAACGCATCATCATTTTATGGATCAAAGAAAAACATCATTTGATTTGTTACCCGTCAATGCGCAATCAATCATTTCATTTGGTAACAGCAATAATAATAATAAAATAGATGTGAATTTCACATTCCAGTATTTAAAGCAATATTCAACGAAACATTTAATTTTTTTATATCATCCCCACACAGGAGGCCTTGTCCCTCAAGGCCTATGTCATCTTTTGGGATGCTGCATGGAGGGTTTTAATTAAGGAAAGGTAGGAGAGGAAGTTCTGGGAAGGTAAAAGGGTTGGGTATGAATCTAGAGATCAGTGTGTCCAAGAGTAACGGACATATGAATATATTCCTCCCACTACAACGCAAGGCGATGGGTCAACAGACCAGTTGGAGAGGTCAAAATGTCTCCCCAAACCAGCCTCTCCCGACCTGGCATGCCACGCAGCTGGTGGAAAGGCGCATCCTGAACACATAATGGTTACCGGGGCGGCGGTACCTAAACCCGCCCCAAATTTATTTCCAAGCCTCCATTGAGTTAAATTAATACACTTCACAACATCTCAGCAGTTAACATACGAAATAAATGACAGTCCTACCCAATCGTGATTTGGCAATAAGGGGAGGAAGGTTAAATTCTCGGTCAAACCATATATATATTTTAAAATTTTTCGAAGATATTTTAAAATTTTACAGCAGGAGATGGCGCAACTATGTCGAAAATTGTTGATTTTTTTGCTAAGCATATTTATTTTCAAATATAAATACACGGCTTTGCTTGAAATCTTTGCTTGAGATTTATGAAATAAATATTTGGGGTATCGTCTTACGTTTTGATAGTTTGATTAATTAATTTCAAAGATCGATAGATTTCGATGGGAATGATGCTGATATCAAAAAGTTTCTTACCACATTTTCAGAAAACCGGTTTCATGCTTTATTTACAAGATAATTTGTTTTAAGAACAAAATCAATTAATTAAGACTCTCGTTCCAAAAGGGGTAACGGAGTTACCCCGAACGACAGTACGAATTTTGTGCGACATTTAAGTTGTTTTTTAAATTCCGTACTCTAATAATACTAATTTAGGTTGTATTAGAAAAACTATTCGGTAATCAATATTCATTTAACAAAAATGCCATAAAGAGTGCAAACTGCTCCCAACCGCCTGGAGCCAGAGAGCATTCCCAATTGGGGTTTTTCGAGGCTGAAGGTAGCGGGAAGGGGAAGGAGATAGGGAAGAGGAAGTAACTGGCTATTCACGTTATTATAAAAAAATATAGCTAAAGCTATTTCAAGCAAAGCTTCAATTCTGTATGGTGGTTTTACACCAGGGAGATACTGAGAGTATTTTCCACCCTGGAACGTGCCATGAAAATACTATTAATTATATTTAATGATTACGACCGATTTGAAACCGTGACCTCCGGATTGCTAGTCGACAATAATATATTTGAGCCACGATCGCTTTGGTACTATCTCTTTTACCGTTTAACATTATTTGCGGTAAAGATCGCAATAAGTGCGCAACACTAGATTGAATTCTTCTTCAATGAGCCGGTGAATACCGGAAAATTCTTTGGACAAAGGAGTTTTTCTTATAAAGCTTCCGTTGCTTTAAAATATGCTTAATGAAAATATTAAAAAAAATTTAGGTTGGTTAAATCTTTTCAAGAAAATGGTCAGAAATTTCATATTAGTTAAGAGTAGCTTCTGTCATAAATCACCTTAAAAATCCCATATTAGATATAACCCATCTTTGGATGTGTTATGTAGTTTACTTATTTGATTAAATATAATTGTAAAGTTGCTCATCCCGATGCATACGAATTCCCCAACAAAAAGAGCAGCGGAGGAACAAAATAAAATTTGACAGTCACGGTCATTTTGTGATCTTATGGGGGACCCGTGTGACCCCGCTCGAACGGAACGTTATATTTTAACCTCATACAGTTAATGATGGTGGGTAGTTAATTTTTAGCTCACAATTGTTTAGCTATAACAGCAAAATAAAAAAAATTTAATTTAATTTTCTTGGCCACAAAATAAATTAATGACAATTTTAGTCAAATAGATCCTTGACGTGGTTTAACAATTAAGACGACACAGATAAAATGCAAAACTATATTTATTAATAATAATAATATTTGGATGATTTGCATATCGCCGTTTTTGTGCAAAATCACCTAAAAGGCATACAAATATATAAAACATTTCAACTATGTTATTTTAAACTAGTCAAACTATTATCCTTCTATAAAATAAATATTAAACTTCCATAGTTAAAAGATACGCTTAGAAATTTATTCACATATTCAGGCTTTTCCAGACTTCTCTTTTTCATTTAGTTTTTCTTCATATCTTAACCCATTTCAATCACATCTCACAATATTGGAGTTTCCACATGCAGGGCCCACCCTGAGCCAAACGGCGCCTGGTATTAGGTGTTAAGTATTTTCATTGCCTTGACTTGTTTACTCTTTATTGCTTCGGTAAGTCGGCGCCCGGAGCGGACTGCTCCAATTGCACCTGCACAGGGTATTGCAAAAAAGGGTAAACCTCATCAGTTTTCGGGTATCATTAGTATAAAAGTAATTGGAGAAACCCAAAGAAATTCAAATTTATTTTCTTTGTTTTCGCGTACGTTGGCCACACTAGGTAAATTAACAACATTAATTGTTTGTTTATCAAAAATTAAAAAAGCTGTTCAAAGATGTGGGCGCATTGTTGTTGGCAAACCGAAATATGAATACATATTTGATATTGTGTGCACGCAAAGATATTAGAAAACAAGCGTGCACGTCATCTTAAGCATCTCGGAGACAAAATAAAAGAAGAATTGGTCTTGTCAAGCGCGCATTGAAAATTCACACCACGCCCCAGTAAATGAGAAATTGCTAAAAATAAAAACAATGATAAAGTATCTGGGGAGGTAAGTGCAATCCCACACATCCCATATGTCTACAAACACTGATTTTCAAAAAACTTTGTAATTTATTTAAAAGTAGATCCTGAGAAAACCGCCTCAATAGGTCGAGCCAGAGTCATGCATTTGTGCCCGTAAGAATGATGATATTTCCACAAATGCTAATTTCAACAGATTTTACTATTGAAATAACATCAGACCGGCCGTATAGATCCAAAGAAAAGCCTTTTAAGTTCGAAACAAAGTTTTGCATTTCTGCCAGTTAGAATGTAGATATATTCACAAATGCTACATTCTGCAGTTATTGGCATTGATTTTAATTCGGATGATAATAATAAGTACGAATCCAAAGTTTTATTTCGTTCGGTGTATAGTTTCCGAGAAAAATGGCATCCAACGTTCGAAAGTCTTACATTTATGCCGATAAAAACTACGATTTTTCCACAAATGCCGATTTATGGAGATTTTTAGGCTGATTTCAGGTCAGACCATAGTTCTTAGTACGAATCCAAAGTTTTATTTCGTTCGATGACTGATGTTCAAAAACTGCATTCAAAGTTCAAACCCAAGTCTGAAATTTAGGCCCGTTAAAACTGTGATTTTTCCACAAAAGCCATTTTCTGGAGATTTTTATGTTGATTTCAGTTCAGACCGAAATTCTTAGTACGAGTCCAAAGTTTCATTTCGTTCGGTGATAAAGTTTCCGAGAAAACGGGATCCAAAGTTCGAACCAAAGCCTGAGATTTATGCCCGTAAAAACTGTGATTTATTCACAAAAGCCAATTTTTGGAGATTTTTATGTTGATTTCAGTTCAGACCATAATTATTAGTACGAATACAAAGTTTCGTTTCGTTCGGTGATACAGTTTCCGAGAAAACGGCATCCAAAGTTCGAACCCAAGCCCGTCAAAACTGTGATTTTTCCTCAAATAAATTTTTCTGGAAATTTTTATGTTGATTGCAGTTCATACCATAATTATTAATACTTACCCAAAGTTTCATTCCGTTTGGTGTTACAGTTTCCGAGAAAGCGGAATCCAAAGTTCCAACACAAGTCTGACATTTATGCCTGTAAAAACTGTAATTTTTCCACAAATGCCACTTTCTAGAGATTTTTATAATGAATTAATATTTATTACAGAATTTAATATTAAGTAAAAATCGAAAAATTTCATTCGTTTCGGCGTCATAGTTTCAGAGAAATCGGCAACCAAAGTTCGAACCCAAGCCCATAAAAACTGTGATTTTTCCTCAAATAAAATTTTCTGGAGATTTTTATGTTGATTTCAGTTCAGACCATAATTATGAGTCCGAATCCAAAGTTTTAATTCGTTCGGTGATACAGTTTCCGAGAATACTGATTCCAAATTTCCAACCCAAGTCTTACATTTATGCCCATAAAAACTGTGATTTTTCCTCAAATGAATCTTCCGGAAGATTTTTTATGTAGATTTCATTTTGACCTACATTTATGACCGTAAAAACTGCGATTTTTTCACAAAAGCCACTTTTTGTAGATTTTTATGTTGAATTCACTTAGGACCATTATCTTTAGTACGAATCCAAAGATTTATATCGTTCGAAGACATAGTTTCTGTGAAAACTGCATTCAAAGTTCGAACCTAAGTATGCAATTTATGCCCGTAAAAACTGTGATTTTTCCACAAAAGCCACTTTCTGATGACTTTTATGTTGATTTCAGTTCAGACCATAATTCGTAGTACGAATCCAAAGTTTCATTTCGTTCGGTGATACAGTTTCCGAGCAAATGGCATCCAAAGTTCGAACCCAAGTCTTATATTTATGCCCGTAAAAACTGTGATTTTCCACAAATGCCACTTTCTGGAGATTTTTATGTTGAATTTATTGCAGACTATTATTGTTAGTACGAATCCAAAGTTTCGTTTCGTTCGGTGATACAGTTTCGGAGAAAACGGCATCCAAAGTTCAAACCCAAGTCTTACATTTATGCTCGTACAAACTGTGATTTTTCCTCAAATAAATTTTTCTGGACATTTTTATGTAGATTTCAGTTTAGACCATAATTTTGAGTACGAATCCAAAGTTTCATTCCGTTTGGTGATACAATTTCCGAGAAAACGGCATCAAAAGTTCGAACCCAAGTCTTACATTTATGCCGGTAAAACTGTGTTTTTTCCACAAATGCTACATTCTGGAGATTTTTATGTTGATTTCAGTTCAGACTATAATTCTTAATACAATTCCAAAATTTCATTTCATTCGCCGTCACATAGTTTCAGAGAAAACTGCATCCAATGTTCGAACCCAAAACTTAAATTTTTTTCACAAAAGCAACTTTCTGGTGATTTTTATGTTGAATTCATTGCAGATCATTATTTTTAGTACGAATCCAAAGTTTCATCTCGTTCGGTGATACAGTTTCACAGAAAACGGCATCCAAAGATCGAACAAAAGTCTGACATTAATGCCTATAAAAACTGTGATTCTTCTTCAAATGAATCTTTCGGGAGATTTTTATGTTGATTTCAGTTCAAAACACAATTTAAAGTACGAATCCAAAGATTTATGTCGTTCGGTGACATAATTTCTGTTAAAACTGCATTCAAAATTCGAACTCAAGTCTGAAATTTATGCCTGTAAAAACTGTGATTTTTCCCCAAAAGCCATTTTCTGGAGATTTTTATGTTGAATTCAATTCAGTCCATAATAATAATTCAAAGTACAAATCCTACGATTAATGTCGTTCGGTGACATAGTTTATGTGAAAACTGCATTCAACGTTAGAACTCAAGTCTGAGATTTATGCCGGTAAAAACTGTGTTTTTTCCACAAATGCCACATTCTGGAGATTTTTATGTTGATTTCAGTTCAGACTTTAATTCTAAAAACAATTGAAAAATTTCATTCCGTTCGGCGTTATAGTTTCAGAGAAAACGCCATCCAAAGTTCGAACCCAAGTCTTACATTTATGCCCGTAAAAACAGCGATTTTTTCACAAAAGCCACTTTCTGTAGATTATTATAATGAATTTAGTTCAGACTTTAATTTTAAGTAAAAATCAAAAATTTCATTCCGTTCGACGTCATAGTTTCAGAGAAATCGGCATCCACAGTTCGAACCCAAGCCCATAAAAACTGTGATTTTTCCTCAAATCAATTTTTCTGGAGATTTTTATGTAGATTTCAGTTCAGACCATAATTATGAGTACGAATCCAAAGTTTTATTCCGTTTGGTGATACAGTTTCCGAGAAAACGGCATTAAAAGTTCGAACCCAAGTCTTTCATTTATGCCGGTAAAAACTGTGTTTTTTCCACAGATGTCATATTCTGGAGATTTTTATATTGATTTCAGTTCAGACTATAATTCTAAGAACAATTCCAAAATTTCATTCCGTTCGACGTCATAGTTTCAGAGAAATCGGCATCCACAGTTCGAACCCAAGCCCATAAAAACTTTGATTTTTCCTCGAATCAATTTTTCTGGAGATTTTTATGTAGATTTCAGTTCAGACCATAATTATGAGTACGAATCCAAAGTTTCGTTTCGTTCAATTCAATTTAATTTCATTTAGTTTCAGAGAAAACGGCATCCAAATTTCGAACCCAAGACTGACATTGATGCCCATAAAAACTGTGATTTTTCCTCAAATGAATCTTTCGGGTGATTTTTTTGTCGATTTCAGTTCAGACCACAATTTAAAGTACGAATACAAAGATTTATGTCGTTCGGTGACATAGTTTCTATTAAAACCGCATTCAAAATTCGAACCGAAGTCTAACATTTATGCCCGAATAAACTGTGATTTTTCCTCAAATCTTACGGGAAATTTTTATGTTGATTTCAGTTCAGACCATAATTATTAATACGAACCCAAAGTTTCATTTCGTTCGGTGATACAGTTTCGGAGAAAACGGCATCCAAAGTTCGAACCCATGTCTTACGTTTATGCCCGTAAAAACTGCGATTTTTTCACAAAAGCCACTTTCTGGAGATTTTTATGTAGATTTCAGTTCAGACCATAATTATGAGTACGAATCCAAAGTTTCATTTCGTTCGGTGATACATTTTCCGAGAAAACGGCATCAAAAATTCGAACCCAAGTCTGACATTTATGCCCATAAAAACTGTGATTTTTCCTCAAATGTATCTTTCGGGAGATTTTTATGTTGATTTCAGTTCAGACCATAATTATTAATATGAATCCAAAGTTTCATTCCGTTAGGTGATATAGTTTCCGAGAAAACGGAATCCAAAGTTCCAACCCAAGTCTTACATTAACCCCCGTAAAAACCAAGATTTTTTCACAAAAGCAACTTTCTGGAGATTTTTATGTTGATTTCAGTTCAGACATTCTTAGTACAAATCCAAAGTTTTATTTTGTTCGGTGACATAGTTTTGAATTTAGAATTATTATTCTAAGTACTTATTTGAAATTTCAGTCCATTCGGCTGTGTTGATTTTGAGAAACCCGACACTAAAGTTCGAACCCAAGTCTTTCATTTGTGCTCGTTAGGGTAATTATATTTTCACTAATGCCATTTTCTGCGGTTTTTTCGTTGATTCCGCTTCAGACCATTATTCTTATTTCGTGGTTCAAAATTCAGTTCATTTGGCTACGTAGATCCTGAGAAAAACGCTTAAATAGGTCGAACGCAAATCTTGCATTTGTGCCCGTTAGAATAATGATATTTTCAGAAATGCTATTTTCTGCAGTTTTTGTCATTGATTCTACTTCATACCATTATTCCTAGTATGTATTTGAAAATTTTCTCCATTCGTCTGAGTAGATTCTGAGATTCCCTGCTCTAAAGATCGAAACCAAGTCTTGCATTTGTGCCTGTTAGAATGATGATATTTTCACAAATGCTATTTTCTCCATATTTTATTTTTGACCATAATTCTCAGTAAGTATCAATAATTTCAATTCATTCGGCTGTGTAGATCCTGAGAAAACGGCTTCAAATGGTCAAATCTAAGTCTTGCATTTATGACCGTAAGGGTGATGATATTTCCAAAAAATGCTATTTTCTGCAGTTTTTGTCATTGATTCAACTTCAGACCATTCTCTTTACGCATCCAAAATATCAATCCACTTCGCATGTAGATCCTGAGAAAACCACCTCAAAAGCTCTAACCCAAGATTGTATAACCCAACCGTGAGAATGATGATATTTCCAAAAATGATATTTTCTGAAGATTTAGTCATTTATTCAACTTAAGACCATAATTCAGATGATAATTTTCAGTACGCATATGAAATTTCAATCCATTCCGGAAAGGATTGAAATTTTGGATGCGTACTGAGAATTATGGTCTGAATTTGAATCAATGACAAAAGTGCAGAAAATAGCATTTGTATATATTTATCATAATTTTTATCGGCACAAACGCAAGACTTCTGTTCGATCTTTTGAAGCCGTTTTCTCAATATCTACATAGCCGAGTGGATTGAATTTTTGAAAGCGTACTGAGAATTATGTTCTTAAGTTGAATAAATGACTATCTTACGGTCACTAATGCAAGACTTTGTTTTTGTTCGAACTTTTGAAGTCGTTTTCTCAGAATCTACATTGCCGAATGGATTGAAATTTTGGATAATAATTCTATTTTCTACAAATTTTGTCATTGAATTCCCAAGTCTTTGACCCACAATTGTAAAATAAAAAAATTGCTATCAAAACACTCGGTTATGCTTTATAACGGGACCTCTCCATGAAATGTCCCTTTATAAAAATTATAGATAAATTTCACATTCGCGGTTGAATGGAAGAAATATTCAAAACAGCCCGATTATTTCACAAAACATAAGTCTACATCAAGATAATTAAACTGCATTAAAATGTTGAGTCCCTTTTTAAGGCGATGCACTACGTCGTGTAGTATTTTAAATTGAGCCGCTATCAATAACTACCCTTACGTAGATTGCGATAAGGTTTAAATTCCCGCTTAACACCATCCACCTGTTTTGATTTATGCAAGAAAAAAACATGGCCAAAAAATGCCTTTTATTTTATTTTGTGGATAAATATTTAAATTTTTTTCGATCATTATATAAATAACTTAATTTTCCACATTATACAATAAAATCATAACCGAAAATGGGTTCGTAAGAAGGAGATTTTGAACGTTAATTTTTTTTTATTTTTTATTATTTATATGTACCCGCTAAACTGCCCAAGCAGTTTGTCAGCACTGAAATTTGAAGCAATAGTGAATTTTCAGCAGTTTGAAGCAATAGTGAATTTTGTATTTACAGAAAACTTAGCGATAGTTGTTGACAAAATAATATATCTTCCACATGACTCTTTAATAATAGTAACAACTCCATCGTGTTGTTTAAAACTGAAATGGTGGTTAGTACATACAAATGGAATTTCAAAGCAGTTTTCATAGGCCTTTACATTATTTTTTTCTGGGCTTATAAAAAGACTTATCTAAAAAATACTCGATCATTTCAAAGTTCTAGATGTACTCTATTCGCAGTATTTGATTAAAGCACCTGAAATATTTTTAGACGACCAAATTTTTAAACCAAAAACACATGATTTTGCATTACTATGTATGGCATCGCCTTAACAATAAACGTTCCAATAGTGAATCGCTTCAATCGCTTTGTGAACGATTAATTAGTCGCACAAGTGATGTTAATTCACGTAAACATTGAAAATAAGGAATTTCTGTCTTTTTAAAAAAAATTATGAATGTTCACCTTCTAACTTACCAGAAAAAGATTCTTAAATTCCAGTACCAGATATTATTAGATAACAGTCAGCGTTTGTCGATCTACATTAATATATATATTTAAGCGATATTATTTTTCGCTCAAGTTCCTTATTGATCTTCTTCGGGGTGCTAATAGAAACCACCATCAAAGGTGACCCAAGTATTTGCTATTTATTTTTTAGTTGTTCGAAATTGGTTTGATTTTAAAATGTGTATTTTTAATGATAGTTTTTAAAACATGAAACCTGGAACACATCGGTACACGGAGGAACGAAATATAAATAAAACAAGTGATTTAAAAGTAAATGATCACCAACTTTATTAGTAAATTTTGTATTTACAGAAAACTTAGCGATAGTTGTTGACAAAATAATATATCTTCCACATGACTCTTTAATAATAGTAACAACTCCATCGTGTTGTTTAAAACTGAAATGGTGGTTAGTACATACAAATGGATTTTTTAAAGTTTTGTGCGTAGATTTAACTTAACGAACTAGTTTAAAAATAAATATAATATCTTGCTCAGCACCAAACTTAGAATATTGAGTATTAAAATCAATAGAAAATTGAAGTGCCCATAGTGGGGAATTAAATTATAAAATAATGCATATTAATTATTGGAAAATACACATAATATTTTTTTATTCAAACTTTTTTATTTTTCTTTAACAAAACTAATTTTTTTTTCGAATTACGAGAATGTTTTAAAAAATATGGTAACTAAACGCATTATCATTAACATAATGTATTAAAGCTATTTTCTTTACAAAGGAAATAATAAACTTTTGTTAGCAATCAGATGTCATTGATCAGTTAATTGTTGACTTAGTTCAAATAGTGATCTACTGATATATTGAAATAACCAAAGGTCCTAATGATCCTTTGGGAAATTGGAAGGATTCTGTGTGACAGAATTTCCCTATTTTTTAAGCAATAACAACAAATATCGACTTTATAAGATGACTGTTTCTAATTTCTATCAATGTCATCTCAGTAAGTCGTAATATGATTCTAACTAACTAGCGGTTAGTTGAATGGTTTATTATGTACATTGGACAATATTTCTAGTTGGTTGAACGCCTATTCTAAAAATGACCATCTATCTATTTATAAATAACTGAAACATTGCGAGACATTAATATGTGTATCGTACATACAATGATTATGTTAAAATGATGCTTAAATTAGATGTGTTTGTGAGTTATCCCCAAATTAATTGGAACCCCGATTCAAAAGAACAACGAAAGAAAAGATTTGTAAACATATTTCGATTGCTGTATTCCAGGACACAATTCTACGCGGTTTTCTTTAGTTTTCGAAGTTTTTGGAAGATTGGTTTCGGAGGTTTCACAAATTGCTGGATAATTGTTTGAATTTCAAACCCCGAGGTTCCAATACATCTGGAGAAGATGAGTGTTGGTGAGAGGTTGGTTGTTTGGAAGATGAATTACGCTCATTTCTTAAAGAAGCCGAAGTGGTGTCCACCCGCGACAGGAGACTTTGCGTCCTGCCACAAGGACAGGTCCACCACTGGCAGGAACTCGCAGGGTACTAGCTCGTTTCTGAAATTAAAAATATACACTGTTAGTTTACCGAAAGAAAAGCGATTAAATTTCAGATTTACACAGCAAACAGAATTATTTTTTGGGAAGTTGATCAGTGATCGCTAACTCTTCTTCTCGTTCAACTTTTTGCAAATTGGTATTATACATTATCAGAAATGCGGAGAGTTTTGTTTTCTTTAAACTTCAGATTGCTGATGATGTTGGAATTATTTTCAGGAATAAACTGTTCTGATAAGTAAGTACCGCCTCGTAATGCTCGAACCACATTATTTCATAACACTTTAAGCGTGTAAAACCTAGTATTTTTTGTACCATTTTATCTTATTGACGATGTTGCCTATTTTTTGCATTTTGAGGAATATCTCTGTAAAATGGAAGGTGATCGCTTAGGTAATAATAATTACCCCTTAGATATCTTCTGGAATCCTTTAGGCTGCATGTTAGCGATGTGGTTTCCGTTGTCGCAGAACAATCTGGACACACTGGCTTTGCGGATCTCGTTGAGTTGATCTGGAATAGAATTGCGAAATTGAGTCATTTTTTAAATATTAAGTTTTAGTTTAAAGAGCTAATTAATGTGATGAGAAAAATGTGGACATTATATGGTTTATATTTTACCAATAGTGAATTGGCTCTCGTGGTTTCCGTTCTCGTAAAAGAACCTGTCTCCCTTGCGGGTCCTGTAGAACTGCTCGGTCAGGATGCACAGGAATGTGGGGCCGGCGAGGGCTCCGTCCACCAGGGCCTCCAGAGAGCCCCCAACGGTTAGATCGATGTCGTCAACAGACTCGTACAGAGTGGACAGGAGGTGGACATTCTGGAATGAAGACATTAGATTAGATGAGACGAGTGAAGGAAGGGTCTGTTAAAACTAAATGTATGCCATTTTTTACAAGGAGGAAAAAGCAATCGATTATGTTAACAACGGATTAAAAAAATTAGAAGAACCGACTAGAGGTGGCTCTGAAATTAATTTAGTAGTTAAGATCTGTATTGGGCTAGAATCTCGTCACTATTAAATAAATTGCTAGTTGAAAGCTTGAACTGAACCCCGATACTTTAATCGGGCTGGGATATAATCCTTGCATCTAAAAGAAACCTTTGTCTTTTTGATAGATATCTGCGTAACTTGTATCAGAAAACAACTAAGTTTTATAAAATTTTCATTATTCTGCGCATGAGAGGTAAATGTTTAAGTTACCTCTCGCGAGATCAAATCATGCAGATCTTCGAAGGTGTGTGCCCTGGCGAGGCCGCAAGCGGCCCTGTGGTCATTGTAGGAAGCGAGTCCGTGGTCTCTGTTCCTGTGGATGTCGATGGCTCTCAAGTCTCCTCCGAAGGTGTTGTTTCTCTTAAACAGAAACTGGGTGATCTCGCTATCGAAGTACTGGTCACTGGCCTTCTCGGGCTGGGTTCCGAGTCCTCTGGTCAGGGCGTCGAAGTTGTCTCCTTCCTCAATGACACCGGGACGGTTGAAGTAGTCGCTCAGTCTGATGTCTCCTTGGATCTTACGGGATTCAGTGATAAGCCTGAAATAACCCAATAAGTTAGTAAGTTAGCTGAGATGCCTGCAGGAAAAGATGGTCCCTTATGGAAGAGGGCACCAGAAGTAGGAATGTTATGAAAGTGCCAACTGTTGTGATTAAACAAAACTTTAGCTATTGGTAGGTGCATCAGTAGGACTGGCCTCTTTAACCAACTAAGCAAGTTTTACTCCGCATCCTTTACGGAAGAGGAAACAATGGATA
Organism: Hesperophylax consimilis; assembly: GCF_061612785.1. NCBI lineage: Eukaryota > Metazoa > Arthropoda > Insecta > Trichoptera > Limnephilidae > Hesperophylax > Hesperophylax consimilis. Next base: position 13,044,877 of record NC_142849.1, read on the forward strand.
AGCCTGCTAAGCAACACACGGACTCTACTTTGGTAGTAATTTGAATATGTGGAGGAGGAAAATCCACTTACTTCGAAACTGGGCGAAACTTGTGCTGAAACACTTTGGTATTTTGTGACAGTAAATGTGATATAGATTAAGCCACTAATGAGGTATTATTTAAGTCTAAAATATTTCAGATTTGCTATTAAACGATTTTGGTTAATAGGTCGTATGTATTTTTAGCGTCTCTTACTGTAGCCTTCCTGCGATGAGAGAGTGGAAGAACCTAAAGGCGGCGGTAGCGTGGTCGTTGAGCACGGTGGGGTCCACTGCGGAGTTGTAGTCGTTCACATACTCCTTCACGTTGGGGTAGATGATGCCGTTCTTGATGGAGTTCTCAACACCTGCACAAATACATTCAAGGATTATTCAACCAAACTCCACTAATTTTACTAAAAAAAATTATGGAAACATTGTAAATGGGATAGTTTTAGAGTTCTCCAAGAGATGTCTCTAGTATATAGGTTCGCCCCTCCAGTTCAGAAGCGAAGTGAACTAACAATTAGGTTTCTACCAACAGAGAACCTTTGGCTGTTCTACACACTTGTTCCCGATTATAAGAGTTTCTAGTCTAAACAAAGGCAAAGGGCCATACTAATAAACATGTTTAAAAGTTCGAAATAGTAAAAATATAGGATAAATTGTTTAAAACACGTTTGTCAGTAAGGGGAAAGTGTTTTACTGTGAAGAACGTGTTATTATTTTACAAGAAAATCATTCAGTAATCATTCTTGGCCTTTCAGTAAATAGACTAAAAAGTAATTTGAAGACATGGTTCAACTTTTTTCCAAAATTTAGATATGTTTATGTGAGATTGTCTTACCCAAGAAAATGGGCAGCCACTCGTAGTAGTTGATGTGCTGGTACTCGGCAATGGCGATCTTGCGGGCCTCTTGGAAGGTGGTCTCGTCGTCCCAGTGAGGGTTGATGGAGGTGAGTGCGTCGGCGATCCTGTTGTGCTCCCTCAGCAGGATAATCTGCAAGATGGTCAGCTGTGGGTTCTGGTTCACGCGGACGTCACCTGCAAGGGTTCAAAATATTTGTATAGTAATCGACTTCAGCATCGTCATCGACTTTTCAAACTTCCTGGACTTCAACCGCTTCAACTGCTATAACTGCTTCAACTAATTCCACTGCTACAATTCCACAATTACAATAACTTCAGCAATTATTTTTTAATGATAGATTAATGTTTATAAGACAGGGTTTTTATGCATAGAACAAAGGATAACAAATTATTATACGCAATTATTAGTCGCCTGAAATATCCATACAATATTCCAGAATTCCCGTCGGCGGCATTTATTTTTACTCGGGAGATATTTTTAATTTGTATGGATATTTCAGGCGACTAATTATTATTGCTTATTATAACTTCAACAACATCACCGTCTTCATCAACATCTCTAAATTTAACCCTGTCAATTATAATGTCGACTAACTAACTATTTTTTTCCACGACTTAAGCTAAGCTCTTTGGAAAAATAAGAAAACACATATAAAAAAATATATATAATATGCGAAAGAAAACGGTGTAAAGCATTATGGTATTATACCCGAGCGTCGCGTGTTCGATTCCTCGGCGAAGTCCTCCATCACAACACAAGCAACATTTTCGGCTTTCTGTGGTGGTAGTAGGAGATTTTCAAACATTGTTGGGTTATTCCGTAACCTGGGAATGTTTGTCTTTCTTTTAAAAAAAAAAAAAAAATTCTCCAGGCACTACGAGCCCAGTACAGTCGGACACTGATTCCTATTATTATTACCCACCGTTCATCATCAAAAAATTATTTCGTTGTTGTTTAGCAAGTGAACTTCCAAGATCCCAATTGATTGACATTGAGACCGGACAAGCAACTATTAAAAGAAGAATAATCTTTTCTAATTTATGTAATGAACTAGAAATTTCGATCTTTATGAATTACAATGTCTGCTTTACAATAACTCCACGTGATATTTTCCGTCATCCTTTCCGTCCGATATTGACGAAAGTTATACGTCAACAAAATAACCACTTTTTTACACAACCTGGTTGGACTGTTACAGGAAATCGTCAAATTTGACAGGGTTCAAACAATTTGTAATATATTGTGAATATATATTATAGAATGTGATAGACGTTGAAGGTTGTTGAAATTTTAAAAACATTTGCGGGATAGATTGGATCTAGATTGTGCGTGTTGAACAATTGACCATAATTTTATAAATCTGACAAGCTCATTATCCAATCAGATCATATGATGAAATTATGATATCAACAGTAATAATTAATTAATTACAAGGTTGGGTGCAACAGATTTTTTGTAAAATTTAGAGAACTCTATATTTCGAAAACATTTTCGTTTTGTTTAAGGAATTTGTAAGAAAACTATAACTTCACTTTTTTCTCGTTCATATAATAAAAAATAAGAAACGATTTTTAAAGTTAAACCGATTGTTACGATAGCGGCGCAAAATACAAATTATTCATTAGATTAACGTTAGATCGACACCTCTATCTGTAATCGTCAGTTGAGTCTACTAAAATACGTTTTCTGTAAGTCAATTTAAGTGTTAGAAAACAAAATCAAGATCGGCAAATTCACGCGAAAGTTTATAGCTAGCGGGGAATTGCATTTCATCGGAACAAGAACACCATAGCAATATCAATGCACCTAGCGCAACACGCCTTGTAAAGAAGTCGTTCTGTTCCAAGTTCAACGGCAAATCTGACGGTCAAGTGCAACGAATGATTTATGCCTTGTAGAGAAAATCTGGTTATCAATAATGAAATAGTGCACTGGCCAGTGAAAAAAACATTTCAGAGAATGTGTTACATTTATTAGCAACGGATTTTAGAAACTTTTAAGTAAAAGGATATTGGTGAGTTTACCCAATGTTTGCACTTCCACAAAACACAATGTAAGTTATTAAAGGGATTTCATTATTAACTATTGAAATAGCAAATAATTATAAGCAATAATATAAATAAATATATATAAATATCAATACAAATTCAAAATATCTCCCGAGTAAAAATAAATGCCGCCAACGGGAAGTGAACCCGTACCTTCTGATGTCCGGTCAGGTGCTCTGAACCACTGAGCTATGTCGGCTTATTTCCAACCCACCAAATAATTCAATATGTACTAGTACCTCAATCAACAATTACCGCATATTATATTTTAATTTTTTAATATTGATTCCATAATAATTTTTGTGCGTTTGACAAACATGCATAAAAAGAAGATTGTTAAAAAATTAGGTTTTCGCTATCCGGACAATCGTCCAATACGTAGTGAAATTTCCTCACGCTTTTTTACAGAATTTTCTTTATTGTGGGTTATTTAAAACAATAGTTAACTATTGTGAAATATTGTTAAACAAAAATTTTAAACTTTTGAAAGACTTTGAAACGCATGATTATGACGGTAGGTATACTAAACTATAGGTACTTATTCATTTTTTTGAAAAAGCCAAAATGACAGTATTTTAATTTTTGCAACCATAATATAAAAAAGCTGAACTTTTGTGATGATGGAGAGTTTAGTTCACAGATGATTAAACTCACGAAGTCTGCGTACGAAACCAATTCAATGAAATAATCTTCCAGAAGGGAAATAAAGAAAAAACGCTCTCACGACCACACAGAGGCGTTACCCAAAACAGTGTTGTCTTCTCTACATTTTGCGTATATGAAATTGTCTCTGATATAAACCAACTAAGATCATTATCGACGAGAGTGAAAATAACAAACCTGTTAGGTAGCAGGCTTCGTTAGAGCTGTGCGCGCTCTCGCACACCACAGAGGAGTTGGTCTCGGTGGGCGGGTACTCCTTGCCCCCTCTGGCCTCCACCAGCAGCCGCCCGCCTATGTTGGCTCGCAGTGGCCTGTGCTGCATCTCGTTGTTGCCGTACACCAGGGACATGTCCATGTAGGCTGTTACTGCCGTGAGCTGGGGGACAAAATGCCGCATTAGGAATAATAACAGATATCACTTGATTTAACTGATAACTGACAAAATACCAATGGTCTGAGGGACATTAACCCATTATACTATCTCCCACTATTCACATTCTACTCCACTAACAATAGCCTTTAATGAAAAGGAGTGTGTCTCCTGTTTTAGAGCAGTTTACAGGTATTTTTCTTGATTAAGCTAATAGAGAAAATATCCTTCCGACAAAATACCTATAATATGAGGGTCATTATCTTATTATCCTACCTTCTACAATACTAACAATAAAGTGAGCATCGTGATGTCTCCTGTTCCAGAGCAGTCTCCAGGTATCTTTCTTTATTAAGCTGATAGAGAAAATATCCTTCCGACAAAATATCTATAACGTGAGGGTCATTAACTTGCTGTCTCCTGTTCCACACTATCACGAGATGTACACGTGATGTCTCCTGTTCCAAAGCAGTCTCCGTGTATCTGATCTTCTTTTGAAGGTGTTATATTTTTAATCTATCCATTTTTGGAAAATCTACAGTTAACATTTTATCAGTTTGTACACGTGAAGTGCATAGCCAACATAAGATCAACTCCGAATTTCCTCCTTGTGACTTTACATATTGGGCCCCTTATAATCAATGTTTCTTCAGCCATATCACGGATTCCTAAAGTTTTTGATATTTTCCACTCAACAGCTGCATGTTTCTCCTGAGGTGGCATTACCATTAACTCATTCAGTAAGTTTATGTCGAAAATGAGTACTTTTCTGAGAGTTTGAACCATCTATGAGCGCTTTAGCTTATTATATTATAAGTAAGGCAATTTATCTCATTAACAGTTACGAGGATACCCTGTAAAAGTGTGAATTACCTGTTCTGCGGGCTCGTATCCTCCGACACAGTTTCTGTCCCTGGTGGTGATGGTCCTGACGAAGTTCATGCAGCGGGTCCTGGTAAGCTGGTGGATGGGGTCATCTTCGGGCACGATGATGGGATAGCAATGCTCATTTAGGCTGCGACGATCCACGAACTGGCCCTCGGCGCTGCAGCACTGTGTGTCTTCCTTGTCTGCGAATAGATTACAAGGATTTTAATCTTGCCACCCTTTTCTTTAAATTTTTAAACGACAGTATTTATTTTTATTCATTACGAAATACAGTGAATCCAATAAAATTTCACAAAAATCAGATCATCATATAAAATAATATTATTAACCATTACATTTAACAATAGTATAGTTAGAGATACAGGTGTAAAACATGACATTAATTGGCATCTCAAAGTCAATGAAATTTAAATGAACAATGTCTACCTCTAAAGATAGTCATTCTCTCCAAAGGAACGATGGTTGTTAGGTTGGTCCTGCCTCTTGAAAAAATAAAAATCCTGTGCTACCTAGCTCCGTCCTAGGGACATAAAGCGTAATACGTTCCAGAACATCAGGATTGTAAATGTGCCTTTTGAGCAGTTTATTTGCTACTTGTTAGTAGAATCGGTCGGTGGCCGAGTTGACATCGCGTTTGGGTCCCACCCAGGCGTAGTGTGTTCAATTCTTCGGCTGGCTAAGTCCTCCTTCACAACACAAGCAGCTTTTTCAGCTTACTGTGGTGGTAGTAGGAGATGTTCAAATATTGTCAGGTTACTCGTAACCCGGGAACGTTTGTATTTCTTTAAAAAAAAAAAAATCTAAACGATCTGGTCCTAGGATTCCAGCGAAAATATAGGAAAGTACCCAAACTCTCACTTGAATGTTGTAAGGCTGAAGGATATGGAAGAGAAAATTAGATAGGGAGAGAGAGAGAGGGGGAAGCCTCTCTGTATTCAGATTTGTTCATTCTACATAGCTAAAGCCATTTAAAGCAACGTTTTGCTTCTGAATGATGGTCTCTCAACAGGGCCATATAAAGAGTATTTTTCACTCTTCCAAGAGTTGCATGTGTTTTGCACGCTAGAAACTCGCCAAGGAGTTTGCTTTGGTTAGGCGCTTTCTGTAGAGAACTTAGAATTATGTAAGATAAACTTACGGGATTGAGTTCCTCCGGCGGCCAGAGACATGTCGTGGGTCATGATTTGCCCCCACTGCATAGCGTTGAGGTTCCAGATGGGGTCATCGATGGGGCGGTCGGGGAAAAGCATAAGACTGAGGATACGTGGCAGCGGTAAGTCGCGCCCGGTGCTGCTGGTGGTGGGCTCGCTGATGTCTGGTAAAGAGAAAAGGACACAAAACAACATTGAAAATTAAAAAAACATTGTTAAAAGACCACAAAATCGAAAGAATGCGTGGATATCCGTGCAATAAATGGACTCGTTGCATTGGTGACTGCATCGAAAGCGTTTTTGAAACTATTGGCTTTAGTTAATTCCCAGTTTCAATCAAGTTTGCACCCTTTTGTATTTTTTTTTCTATCACTGAACATTATGTTTAAATGTCCTATTTTAAAAGTTTGAAAACTCTCTATTTCTTATGATAGAAATCACAAGCTGGAGAAAAACATGCCAAATTTGTGTTGGTAGCCTACATTACATTCAGTACCGTTTTTCTGGTTTAAAATCAAGATTTTTTAATACAAGATTTAAAACTTCCAAGGTGTATATGACAACTCTTGTATAGGAAAAGTTGTCTTCGTCAGATCCCCAGCAGTTCTATTAATTTATATTCCTGATATACGTCTGTGTCATATGAGACAATTTTGAAAAGGTTAGTAAATTTGTACGAGACGGCTCATCTAATTTCTATTCCAGGTATTAATCAATTTGTAAGTTTTATTAACTACACTCGTACTCGTACAAACTTTTAATAATTTGAAAAAATATATATATATTGCAGGTATTTTATAATATATGAAATTTACGCGTTCGAACCTGCGACATCTGGCTTGCTAGTCGAGAGCCTTACTCCTCGGAAGCCGTAAAAATGCCTGTCTATGTATTTTATGCCTTTGTATTGTGGTCACTTGAAATGTAATTCTTCTGTATCTATTTTCTATGTTATATCTTCTCGTTACGTGTGTGCTTTAGTGTTATAATTAATATTGTGAAATTAACCTGCTGACAAACTGGCAGGTAAAGTTAAGCGGGTGCTTGTATCGAAGAATAAAAAATATAGAAAAATTTTTGTCCTTTTTCATTGTTCGTTTTGATTTATAATTCTTTTTCGATGATTGGATAATGTAAGTGTATAGTGTTCGACTTACCATCTCCGTACTTGGCGGGCAGCAACCTAGCGTAGGGGCTCTGAGGCACTCCCCAGCCAGGGTTGCGGAGGTTGTTGCAGGAGCCGTCAAGCGTCCGGTAGTTGGACTTCTGGCATAGCGCGGGCGCAAGGCCGCACGTCAGCGTGGCGGGGTCCACCGGCGTCGGGGGCGGCGCGCGCTCGAAGCTTCTGCAACACATACAAAATGTAACATTCTTCTGCAATACGTACACAATCAGACACACTCACTAACCAATAGGATGCATGATTTGGTCAACATATGTGCATATATTTTATGGATAAATATAAAAAATGATCGTTTAGCATTTCATCTGTAAAATTGTTTTTTATGTTCCTGTTCAAGATGGTAGCCATGTTGAATACTACATGTTTATTTATTTTATTTTTTTGTAATATAATATTGATTACATTTTATGATTTTGACTGTCCAACTAGGAAGGATTCCCGTTTCAGGACAGTCAAATTTACAGGTTTCAAGTTATCCTAGACGAATACAGGATTTAAGACTAGCTAAAATAAGTATGTTTAATATTAATATTCACATACAAAATGTAACATTCTTCTGCAATACGTACACAATCAGACACACTCACTAATAGCCCAGTCAATGAGGTTTTGTGTCGGAACTAATTCCCCGGAAGCTGAATTTTTCACAGATGTTAGAAAACCTTTAGACATGTATTTTTACAAAAGTCCCCGACTTTCCCCCTTGTGCTTCCTTCCCCACCCCCTCTTGAATATATTTTTCAAAGCCTTTCGGAATACGCTAATATCTCCATAATGGTTTTATTAAATCAGATTACTTTTTTTTTTTTAGTTTTTAATTAGTTACTCAAAAAAATTGTATTCTTTCATTTTTGCGAGAAAAGCTATACAATCTTTACAATTTATTAGTAAAAGAAAAATATCAGTTTTTAAAATAGTATTTCAGAATATATTTGCACATAACTTTTTTCTGAGCCTGTTAACGAAAATAAATAAATCAATAAAACTTGTAGACAATATTTTTAGCTATAAAATAATGTATATAATAATGGGTTTTAATTTATAATAAGGCACGTAGGCTGTTAATAAGGAGCACGGCGAGCGGCGCGGCTCGAACGCGCAGCGGTTCGCGGCGCAGCGAGAAGTTACAAAAACTTAAGGAAAGTAATGATTAATTAATGTGTTTGCTTTATTTTTATAACAAATTCATCTAACGTTGAAGAGTTTTATTGTTATTTACCAATTATAGTTCGGAGGGGAGGGGGGGAATATAAATATTTTCCCCTGCACAATGAAGCGCTTTCATTATCCACTAACCGCCGTGCCCCGGTCTGGCTAAACAGTCATATTATGTTGTATGATTGTTTGTAACTTATTATTTAAATGAAGTTATGTGAAATAAGCCAAAAATACCTACGACAGCGTGGGACTACCCTTTCACCACATTAAAATATTGCAGACCTTATGTTATGGCGAAGTTCTAAAAAATCTTTCGTGGTAATTCTCACTTTTTTATTATGTGCACCTATCAACAATAAAATACCGTAACAACAAATCACTTAAAATAGAGCATAGATCTAAAATGGCTTACTTTCAAACAAGCTTCTTAAAATATACCTTAAAAATATATTATAATGACAAAACGGTTTGTAAATTATATTATATACTTATCAATATTATCTATGACAAAATTAGGCAAATATTCAAATAATTTTCTAGTCAAGAGAGTCTTCCACTTCTTCGTCATACTGGGGTGTGTTCAGACATGATAATCCGTTACGGTTGTAGCACGTGGCAGAGCAGGTAAATCCAGATTTTCTGCAGCCACAGTAATTTGCACATCCAGACTTGCAGGAACAGGACACCAGAGAAAAAAGGTCATCAGGAGCAAATGGTTTAAAAAATTTCTTCTTTCCACCATTTTCATTTACATTTTCATACCTCCACCCCCAGTTTATAGGATTTAGTTTGCTTCCTAACCAAAACTGTACTTGCAAATAAACTTTCAACAACTGTTGATGACACGATTCTGAAGTCGGTGGTAGTTTTGCCAAGTCAAATTTAGATTTAAAAGCTGATTTTATCGTTAGTCTGGTAAACTTATAGTATCGAGCTTCGTTTCAATTAGAGTAGCTACCAATACCATACATGGCGAGAGCAAATTTTTCTCCATTTTGCAACAAGTTCTCTTCGTTTGCATCTTTTTCCAGAAATGCCCAGCTGCGCGTTTTGCTTCGGGATTGTTTTTAATCATATCAACAGCTTTTTTTTTCCTAACCCATATAAAGATGAGGTCGTATCACAGCCCGTAATGGCATGGGTAAATAGCATGTGTTTTAGAATATCTTTAAGTAACATTATAGGTTTCTCTATGATGTAAAAAGTTCTTGAAGGGGCCTTTCCACCAACATCTTTACAGAAAAAAATAGATTTTCCTTCAGGAGAAAGACTTACAAGTAATACCAAAAGATCACTATCCTTGCCAACAACAATCACTTGTGAGAAGATGTTGAGTTGTTCGATGCCGGTTAGTACAATGTCAATATCGGCATCACCTGCGGCCGTGACAGTTTTCAAACCAGATTCACTAAATTCATGTCACAGTGCTTCAATCATTATTTTTGTTGTTATTCTTATTAGATAAGAAAGCTTCCTTCTTAGTCAAACAACGTGTAGTGAAGTTTAATTCAATATCGCACGATGAGTTGTTAGCCGACATAAGTATTTACTCTTCATATTTTATAGTTGGTTCTTCAAGGTATCCATCGAAAACGACAATAGAATCTTTGCCAAATTTAGTATGGACGAAACGTGAGTATGATTTAATAATAATAATAATAATAATAAATTCTTTATTCCAGGATGTGGGGAGGTTAGTGCAATCCCACACATCCCATAGAGGATATAAGTACAAATAATATTTACATATAGTAAAATAAATAAAAAGAGATTAATAAATTAAAAAATTAAATAGAAAATGAAATTAAGTTAAAGCAGAGAAGCACGGGAATCCATCGGATCTGAGATTGTGGGAGCAATTATCTTTCTCCAATGGTCTTCAATGCTCGATCCTGAAGTCAGACGGGATTCTATGATAATAATGTTTCTGGAATGGTTTATCCTTTCCCTCAGTCCTGCAATCCTGGTTCTTAACAGAGCTGTAAATCCTGGAACTCGCCCTTCTGCAAACATTGAGGAGGCACTGCAGTGCCTGGGGAGTCCGAACATCAATCGGTAAGCGTTGTTATATTGCACCCGAAGCCTTTCCATTGTTCTTTTCTTGAAATTAGCCCAGAGCTCGCATGTGTACAGGGTGGTGCAAAAAGCTAAGAAGAGCGTCCTTTTCACTCGTGGACTACAGAGCCGAAATCTTCTACTGAGCATGTTACATTTTATACTCAGTACACGCCTCTGCCTGTCAATATCTTCATCATCCGTTAACTTGTTGTTGATGATATGTCCTAGATATTTTGTGGTTTCTACTGTTTTCAGAATCTCACCATTCAAAAAGACTGGACTAATGATGTCTCCGTAAGTAGTTTCAGTTTGCCAAACAACAGAGTATAGGAAGTATCCCCCATCAATGACTATTGCAGCACTTTCCAAATCAACTTCATCAAGAATACTTTCGCTAAATACTTTCGCCATTCATGATTTTGTTCCTTTACGAAGGGAGACTTCATCAAAAATAGGAGGGGTCTTGAAGCCAATTCATATCCTAAGTAAGTCTAAAGCATGCTAGGACTATCACTAATGCACAGTATTCTGTTAAATAGCTGCTGGTGGTTTACTGCAACTTGTCTCGTCCTAACAGTTGCGGATTTGAATCTTGCTGGGTAGTCACCATGTATTTCCTTTTCAGTCGTATATCTCCAAAATTACATCCTTTCATTTTTTGCATAGCTGCCAGGCCCACCTCATAAGCGTTATCACAATTGACATTATTATCTGAAACAAACCCTGAAGATAAAGGACATCAGCTCCCCTGAGAGCTTGGTGAACAGGCTGAGGTGTCTTAGCCATGATGTATATTTTCCTATATCTAGCTCATCCCTTTTCTTCTGTGATTCGCGCAGCTCAACATGCTGTTCAGTAAAATGAAATTCTTCAATGCTCTCTTGCACTTTCACGCAGTAAATGGTTCCAAGTTTCCACTTTGACAAAGCGCTTTCAGTGATTCCGCGCCCATGTGTCAAACCTCCTACTGACTTCATTGGTCGCATGAGACACTGTTCGATGATCATGTCCGTCCACGTACCGGACCAATATCTGTTCTTCTTATGGTAAAGTAACCATTTTCAGTGAATAGTTTATATTCTTCTTTAGTTATTCTTGATTCGAGTTGCAAGATACTTTGAACATACATATGTGCTGATTTTTCGTATGGTAAATGTCCTGCCAGGTGGAAAAATGAAAGCATATCAACAATAGTATTTAAGTACATTTTTCGATTCCCGGACTTCTCTGCAAATATAAATCTAAGCATGAGGTCGATTCAATGTAGAAGGTAAAGCCACAACATGGCAGTCCTACTCGAAGATTCCTTAATCCTGTCTTCACTTGCTTCAGTATATGGAATCGTCTCTTTTAGATTGTCATCATTATTAACCTCCTCCATATCTTTTTTCCACGTAACTAAATCTTGATACATATTTTCTATTTGTCTTAATTTCCCATCAATATCTCGGTATTCTTCTCTGATTACGTGCACAAGAGACGCTGCTGTTAAAGTGTAGGCTCTGTTTGCCCGAGAATATTCATGTCCATGGAGCATGTGGGTTACTGTTGAGGACGCGTAAACTGATTCCCATAAATTTCCCACATACCTTTATTTAAATAATACGTTACAAACAATCATACAACATAATATAACTGTTTAGCCAGACCGGGGCACGGCGGTTAGTGGATAATGAAAGCGCTTCATTGTGCAGGGGAAAATATTTATATTCCCCCCCTCCCCTCCGAACTATAATTGGTAAATAACAATAAAACTCTTCAACGTTAGATGAATTTGTTATAAAAATAAAGCAAACACATTAATTAATCATTACTTTCCTTAAGTTTTTGTAACTTCTCGCTGCGCCGCGAACCGCTGCGCGTTCGAGCCGCGCCGCTCGCCGTGCTCCTTATTAACAGCCTACGTGCCTTATTATAAATTAAAACCCATTATTATATACATTATTTTATAGCTAAAAATATTGTCTACAAGTTTTATTGATTTATTTATTTTCGTTAACAGGCTCAGAAAAAAGTTATGTGCAAATATATTCTGAAATACTATTTTAAAAACTGATATTTTTCTTTTACTAATAAATTGTAGAGATTGTATAGCTTTTCTCGCAAAAATGAAAAAATACAATTTTTCAGAGTAACTAATTAGAAACTAAAAAAAATAATAATCTGATTTAATAAAACCATTAAGGAGATATTAGCGTATTCCGAAAGGCTTTGAAAAATATATTCAAGAGGGGGTGGGGAAGGAAGCACAAGGGGGAAAGTCGGGGACTTTTGTAAAAATACATGTCTAAAGGTCTTCTAACATTTGTGAAAAATTCAGCTTCCGGGGAATTAGTTCCGACATTGGGTCTTTTTTTCCCTTCATTGACTGGGCTATAACCAATAGGATGCATGATTTGGTCAACAAATTTGGGGGTACTATTGATATATTTACTGACTCCATTTATGTGTTACAGTAATAGTAATATTTTATTGTTACGGACATCATAATACAACTTCAGGGTTTGATGTAAGTGATTTCAACAGAATACTGTTTTGAGGTTTATTTTTACACCACTATTTATGACTAATAGAAACATCGATATCATTGACTGAGCGTATCAAAGTCCGGTTTTAACTATTCATAAAAACTCGTCTATCCTTAAACTCGGAGAAAACTTACTAAATGACATTTAAAATAACGGACAAAACTTACTACATGACATTTACACTAACGGACAAAACTTACTACATTAAATTTACACATGAAATAGTCCAAAAAAGACTCATTAAAATAATAAAAAAAAAAAGATTTTTTATGAATAAACTTAAAATACAATTATCCATAAACTAATTCGGTTGTGTGGTATAATATTGTTTGTATTGGAAACAAAATTAGCCTCGAAAATATATGTAGTAAATAGTAAAATTTGGTATAACATGTGGTACGTAGGAATTTTATTTAAATTTTATTATTTTATTTTATTTAATTTTGCAATAATTAGCGTATAGGCAACTGTTATTCTGTACAAGAAGAAACGTATCGTTTACCCTCGATTAAAAAATAATTGTATTTTGTTTATGTTTAAATATGTTAACAGTATAATATATTATGTACATATTTTTTACAGATAAATAAAAAAAAATGTCGTTTATCATTTCATCTGTCTGTAATTTTTTTTATGTACCGGTTCCGGTTCAAGATGGTGGCCATGTTGGATACTACATGTTTATATTGCCGGAGTTCGCATCGTCGTGGTTCCTACTACGAGCTTTCAAATCGAAATAATCAATATTATGATACCTACCGGATCAAAGAAAGTTTAAAAAAAGAATCGTCATTGAGATAGTTCTTAATTTGAAATTTTGAAAAATGTTACGCAAAATATTTCTGATTTATAATTAAGTAGGCATCTTAAAATCTTGATTTCAGAGGAAATTTTGGGTTTGATTTAATAAATCCAAGAAAAATTAAAACTGCACTATTCACATAACTACTAGTATTACATAGGTACAAACCTAACATAGAATGGGTACAAAGCTAACAAGAATCAAATTAAACAACAATTTTTTTTTATTTAATGATGTTGTCACACCACAATGTGTTTCAATTGTAATTTAAGAGTTTGCAGAATCTTATCAACTAATTGCATTACGATCTTTGTAACAGCTGTTGAATCAATCAAAATTTATAGGCCATTGTTCAATAATATTACGATGACTATCTTAATAAAGAATAAAAGAGGCTTCAACAGTGAAGCATTATCGGTATCTAAAATAATTTAATTAAAAAGGTTAGGTACTGTACGAATATTTCATTTCAACTGCTCCAAGGAAGACAGTATTAACTCAGAAAATTAAGTTTTTGACTTATTTTCATTTGACTGCTCCAAGGGAGACAGTAGTAGCCCCCTTGAGGTGATTTTTCACAAAAACAGCGCTATAAAAGTTATCCAATTATTATTATTATTAGTAACTTAAAAAATTAACCTTTCGACTTACTTCCGTTCGACTGCTCCAAGTAAGACAGTATGTAGTAACTCCGAAAATTAAGTTTTCGGCTTACTTCCATTCTGAGGGTCATAAATTAGTGTCAAAAATTAAAACACAAAACTTATATTGGAAAATTAGTAACTGCCCGAAGAATTCCTCTAGAAACATTTGAGATTATAGAAATATGTTCATCAGAAACAATTAAAATGTGAGCGTCGAGCTAACTGATTTTATTAGAGTTTTATGTCGCCTTAACAGACTTATTGCAATCTTTAGAGCACAGGCGTCAGGTGGGAATGCCGTATTTTGCCAATGATATTTCAATAGAAGATGCTTCGAGGAACTAGTGTCATTGATTCGTTCGGCACCGGTGCACGATGAATGATTTGACGGCCCCTGTGTTTCCTCCCTTCTACAATATACAAGGTTCACTGCATGTTGACACAACTATCTTCTTTTAACATTGTCCTTGCAATTTTTCCCATCTTATTACCTACAAGTACCTGTCATTATCCGACTATACCCACGTCTGTGTGACATTTTACAACAATAAACGTAAATATCAAACCAGTTTATTGATGAAGCCTGTTTGATTGACATTTCTTTGTGATCAGTACTTTGTATTGATATCAACTCGGGGTAGAAGGCTGTGCAGTGAACATATTCGGTTCCCTCAGTGTGTTTCTTATCCAACTTGGATGTTATGAAAGCTTTTGTGTGAAATAAATCATATCTCCTGTGAGTGAAACCAACCATCAATATCTTTAAAAAACAAAGGGGTAAGTCAGATTCCTTCCTTACTTCATGTTCACCATCTCCATCCATAGTTGTGTCAACTCCAAAGTTCACAATTAATTTTTACAGTCCACTCTTGATTCGCCTATTGCGATCACACAGCATCTTTTCCCCTAAAAGTCCGTGCCCCAGAGATGACATGGGCTCTGAGGAAGTTAATGTAAAAAATAACAAATTATGAAAATGAAGTATGTAATTGATGTGGACTTACGAGTAGGGAGAGTACGAAGAAGAGTAGAACCCGGGTGGACGCTGTTGGCCGCCGTAGCCCTTGTTTCCATGCAGACCGTACAGGGAACCGGGGAAGCCCGCGCCCCCGAAGTGCGCGTGGGCGGGGTGGGGCGGATGGTTCAGAAAAACGCTGTAGGCGGACTGCGGCTCGCTGTGGAAGGAGTGACGGATGCCTTGCAGCTGGGAGAGGGACGCCAGCGCGAACAACAACACGGAAAGCATCATTGTGGACCTGAGGAAAACAGAAATACTATTAATGGTGTTTTGGTTCTTTTTGTGAAAAATTGGACGATTCGACAAACTAAAGTTATTTTTTTTTTTTTTTTTTTTTTTTTTTTTTTTTTTTTTTTTTTTTTTTTTTTTTTTTTTCGTAGGAAGCAATCACTTTGTGGTTAGACATATTATAATTTAATATAAAGTTATTTTGTTGATTGCCCCATTGGAACCGATTCATATTACTCAAATTAACGTAAATAGCATCACAACATTTATCACGCAACTGAGCTTAATTTTTGCTCTAGTTTCTACCGAAATCCAGTTTATTAATGTGCCTTAGATAATGGTGATGTTCATGGGAATGGATTTAACTTATTCTGCCTAAGCAAAATGATTGTTGAAAAAAATATCTATGTTGTTATTTAATTGAAATGTTTGGATCAAAGTATTATTTCAGATGCTTTTGAAAATATTAACTAAGATAACTTGTGATACTAAATCTAAAGGGGTATTTTAAACAACATTTGGCTAAAGAAATTTGAGATATTTTGCAACAAGCTAAATAATGCACTTTCATTGGCCATTAGACAGAACACAAAGTACGATAAATATATATTGGGCACCTAGACTCGGATCACCAGCCAAGACAGATCAAACATTGGAGAAGCAGTAAACTAAAACTTAGCTAACTTAAAATTAAAAATAGTGGATAGGATAGACCTCTCTGGGAATTCTAGCATAGATTTTCTTCTGCAGGTAAAGTGATAATGAATTACAGTCATCTATGCATTAATCAGCTGGATTCATCCGAATTATATTATTTGACAAAAGAGGACACCACTATTCCTGTTTAGTCGATTTAAGACTAAAGGATTAAAATATTTTTGTCACAATAAAGTGACAGTACTTTTAGAATTACAATGTGCTAATTCAATATTATTCTAAATTCTACTCTCTTGAGAGCTGGTCGTGACAGATTATAATTTCATGGTGCGAATGCAGGTGTTATTGTGCCGATTGCCGTCCGCTGCCGAATTTGAAGATTAAGGAATCGCTGCTAAACTCAATGTGAGTGATATATTTGGTGAGTCCTCTGTTTTTATGTATTTGGTGGCTGGATTATAATTTTTTACTTTTCCTGCAGAGTAAATTTTGTAATCAACCCATTTTTTCAAAGGGAAATAATTATTCCCTGATGGTCTGTGTGACTTACAAGCCAGATCATCACCAAATATCAACGTTGAAACTTTCTTATACTCGTAATCTAGTCTCCTTTGACGGAAAAAATCTTCCCAAGATGCCTTTCGATTGGTATGCTCGGTGTAATTTAGTGACCAGCTCGGGCACGAGGGCTCCACCGAAACTAGAGTCAAGTTAGCCTCTCATAAGCAGGGCATACTGTACAGAGCCTGCAGATATTTTAATAGTACAAAACTGTACATGCAGGCCCTGTTCAGTACGCCCTGCTTATGAGAGGCTAACTTGACTCTAGCTTCTCATAAGCAGGGCCTGCAGTCGCGTCATACTGTTGAATCGGGAATCGCGTCATACTGGTGGGCTGCCAGATTCAACAATATGACGCGATTGCAAGCCCTGTACATAAGCAGGGCGTACTGCACAGGGCCTTCAGATACTTTAATAGTACAAAACTGCTGACCCTGCACAAACTGCAAGCGCGTCATACTGTTGAATCTGGCAGCCACCTCTGATCTGGAGCCCCAAAATACCTGAACAATGACTCTGTGCAATAGATTCTCCTCTCTTAACAAACGGATTGCAATCCTTAGAGTACAGGCGTCAGGCGGATATGATGGCCTTGATCTACCGGTATTACAGTGGAAGATGTTCCCAAGAACTAGCGTCATTGATCCCTTCACCATAGGTGCATAGCCCAAACAAACAAGAAACACGCCAAACGCGCGCCCAACTAATGGACACGCTTGACATTTGACGCTTGACATACGACTCGTTTTTGAGTTCAACAGCTCGGCTGTGGTATGATTTGCCGCTCCCTGTGTTTCTTCCATCCTAAAATCCGTGTCCACTCCTTCCTCTCCCAAAATAATATTAAATATACCCATTTAATCTATGCGAATTAAACACAACAGATTAAACCAAATAGATTTAGATCCTAGTCGATCAATGAAATGAACGGCCAGTCCCGAACGCATTAGTCACGAAAGTATACTGTGTGATATCACCGACTTTTTGCCTGTCGCATTATCAGAAACCAAGAAAATATTTTCTATTGTCTTTCAATTGCACAATATATAAATAACCATCGCATTGCACTAATCGTTAATCAGGTTTTTACAAAATGCATATCTAATTCTCGTTTTATTAATTGTTAACATGGGAAACTCTCACGGCGAACTAGTTGTACTGGGAATTGAACCTGTTGTTCATCTTTTTATCAATTAATTGGTGCTCATCGATTGCAATCTTCAGATGTCGTGATCTTTTGCGAGAATCTCTCATTCTTTTCTTGTTTTGTACAAATACTGATTACAAATAATAAACGCAGGAAATAATATTTTGTTGCATTTGATTTCCAATACAATAGAAAAACCCACAATGTTATCTCTGGCATATCACAGGAAGTGTTGGCCCTTATTAAAAACCTTAGTGCCAAAAATTTCAAACAATATGTAGTCATAGAGTTACAATTAGAGGCGCTACTGCGTACAAATATCTCGTCAAAACTTGTTCCACTATTAGAACGCGATAAGCGGTGTGCGTATACCGGATTCGGTAGTTTCAGTTAGAGCATTGGGAGAGTTATCTCATGTCTCATATAAATATAACACGTCTGTAGGTACCGAAAAAAGTAGGCATTTAATTTTAATTATTTATTTATTTATTTATTTATACTGGGTTTTTACAGATGATCACACTTACGTGAGAACAATCCACTTATAAAAACTCAGTTATTGTACAATTACAAAAATCTACAATTAAATAAAGATACAATAAATTAAATACAGATACATACAATTAAATACAGATACATGCAATTAGAAAACAAAAACATCAAAAAATAAAAATAAAATACACAATCATATACAAGCTCGCTCAAGTAACACATTACATTATACATTATTACAAGTGGTAAGAGGCATAAGAAATACGAGAGGTATGCATAGAGAGAAAATTGACACAATGAATTAGCTAATATTTTTTAATAGCGCCAGAACTTTTTTTCTGAATCCGTACAAATTATCGACGAAAATATCTATTTCAGCACACTCTATCTTGTTATATAGTCGACACATCTGGGTCAGAGGGCTAAATTAATTCAACACTCCTTTTTACGAAACATTTTGTTCTTTTTGAACAATCCAAAATTATGTATTAAAAATATTAGTTCGTTGATTTTTTTATTGACAATCAAATTTTTCCAGGCAGAAAATGTGCAAATTTCACAACGTAAGAGCTTACCACTTGAGGTTTTTTTTTTTTCTTCATTAAGGTATTTTCCGCTATAGTATTAAGGCATATATACCTACGAGGGTGGTCTGAAAAGTTACGACCTCAACGCCAAGATGGCGGTACTCGTCAATAAAATCTAGTGAGTGTAGTTGTTCATCTTTTGACAGTTACTCACCAATGTTTCGGCCATTTTGGACGCGCAGTTTTTAGTTGACAGTCATTTGAGTGAGTCAATGTGTGTGTTTTCGTATTATGATTAATTTTATTTTAGTTTAATTTTGAAGATGATATTTTACCCTTGTGGTTTTGAACATAAGCGTTTTTATGAAGAAATTAAAACGCTAATTCAAAATTACTTTTCATAACGTTTATATTTTTACCCCCTTACTAATGGGCGTGTTTTAGATTTTGTGGAGCTGAAAAACATTCATTTACTGTACATTAAGGGTTGGTTACCAGCTGTGTAGGGTGTGAAACGCGTTTATTAGTAAAGCCCAAAATTTTACATTATATTGTTAACGCCTTACGGCAGTTGCCTAGTATGATAATTTAACATATCAATACTTTGCAAATGTCAATTAAAAACCATGAATTCTATTTTTTAAAAAAGTATATTTAGAAGTTTCACTTTTGCTAGTCTATCGGCATTACGTGAACGCTGACAGAATGAGCGTGATCAATTCTTAGCAGTGTCTTTCTCTAATTGGATTATTCTTACTTAAATTAGTGTAAAACTGCCTAAACATTGATATATTATATGTAGATGAGATATGAAGTGAAAAATTAAGTTCAGCTTTTTGACCTAAAACCGATATCCAACTCGCCTAACGCTTTAACTAAAACTATCGAATCCGGTCTACGCGCACCGCATATCGCGTTCTAGTCAAAAGGCAAAATATATTTCATAATGATTCGAACTTGTAATTTTTAATGTGTTTCATAATAAATACAAAGTTTAATGTTATATATTAAACAAAAACACACTTTGTAATACACCACTTTTCTATTGAATTAATAACTGACAGCCAACCAGGCTTCCCTTTTCTCAAGTCTCATCCGGGCTTATACATTGACTTGATATAATAGCCCTGATAATAGCTTATCAGTTTATAGGGTTTTCCAATAAGAGGTGTTATTTTGATATTCAATCGTAAAAGATCAATAGTTTCGTTGCTTGTGTGGCATATAGCTCCGTCTTGTTGAAAGTAAATGTTGTTCAAATTAACGTCATCCAATTCCGGCCATAAAAAATCATTAATCATCTCTCGATAACGCAATCCATTCACCGTAACTGTTGCTCCAGCCTCATTTTCAAAAAAGTAAGGTCCAATGACTCCGCCGGACCATAAACCGCACCAAACAGTCACACGTTGAAGATAGAAAGGCTTTTCAACAATAACTCTTGGGTTTTCCGAGGCCCAGATGCGACAATTTTGCTTGTTGACGAAGCCACCGAGGTGGAAATGGGCCTCATCACTCAAGATGATTTGCATTTGATTCACTCAAGTGAATTTTAATAATTTCAATGCGTTGTTGAAGCGTGTATTGTTCCATTTTAATTAACGGTGTAGTTTCTACTTGTCAAATGTCGAAAAATGACAGCTTCAAAAGTAACATGTACCGAAATAGCGGGCTATTCAAAATAACACCTCTTATTGGAAAACAATGTATAATAGCCGTGATGAAGCTTGAGATAAGCGAAACCTGGTTGGCTGTCAGTTATTAAATCAATAAAAAGTGCTGTATTACAAAGTGTGTTTTTTTCATTTTATATATAATGACACACACCAAAGTAATTGCTTTTTCGAAAAAAATTTATGTTTCAATTTCTCAAAACTTCTTTTTATGGTAAAAGCCTAGATATAGTACCTACGTTTTAGACAGCTAATAACTTAAAATATTCTGGCAATATTTCTTATTCATAAAATGTTAACATTATTATTAATTTCTGGTGTAATTAGGTCGCAGTCAGCTTGTTCTAGGTAACAATAATATTTATGGCGTACATCCGCAGTTTTAGTTTTGATTATGTTGCATTATATGATGAAATAAAATCAACAGTTTTTAGACCACGAGTAAATACATCTATTTTTATAGAGGTTTAATTTTTAGACATTTATTTCGTATTTCAAGTGCTATAATGTCATCCGATTCCAGAGAAACGCGTATATGTCATCTTGTGAATGCATGATTACCACCAAAAGCTGATGGAATGCATTGTCTTTGATAACGAGTCTACCTGCTGAGTTTTAGCTCGATCGTATGTCAGGAAGTGGGTTCTAAAATAAAAGTGAAATTCAAACAGATGGATTTAAAAACGAGTGAGAAAGGTGGTCATTAGACAAATATGGATCCAAGTGAGTAACATTATCTCAGTAAACTAAATACCTAACGAGTAGGAACTTCTAATGCACGAGGAATTAACTCATTTGCATCAGCCTAATGTATTGCAAATTTTGATTAATTGGAGTTACGTGAAAGCATTCTATTTATTTACGCCCAATGGGCTTTTAAGCATTGCGCATGTAATACGGTACAAACGATGCGCAGTAATTAAATTCATAAATAGTAGTAGAAATATTTCAGCGAATAGAAAGTATTAAAAATACCTATTAGATAACATTTGAAAAATTAAATAAGTATCACGTCGTTTCTCCGCAGGGGTAGGCAGAGAAAGCGAACCTCCAAACAACCTGGTTTTGGCACACACTTCTTGCTTCAGTCACATTCATACATCGTCTCATACACACCCATTTGTTATTCTGAATTTTGACATGACCGTTTCAAGTATTTGGTTTACTTGATCGAGCCATGGGGAGGAATGCAGATCACGCCAAACTCTGGGAATTGAATAAAAATGCACTTTCTAGATGAAAAAAGTGTGTAGAAATTCATTAAAAAAGTGCAATTTTATTAAACTTTGATCGGCTGTATCTCCCTCAATTTATTCTTCCGCGCCTTAATTCTTTTTTTAATGAGTTTCTACACACTTTTCTCATATAGAAAGTGCATTTTTATTCAATTCCCAGAGTTTGGCGTGATCTGCATTTCACCCGAGCCATGTCTTCCTCGTGCGTCCCCGATTTCTTCTACCATTCACATTAGCATCATAATATCATTACAACCCAAATCAAATAATCTAAGCGTCCCTTTCTTAATCTTACTCATTACGAGTCTTGCATTTTTTGCTGATTTCCACATTTTTCACGTTAGTTTTTACGAATATTATTATCACGAATTTTTCATTTTAATGTTTTTACCACACATGCAGCTCAGGGATCTTACTTTGACAGCGTTCAGTCTACTTTCAGTCTTAATCTGCCAGTTCCATGCCTCACTGCTATACATCATGGTAGGTATCAGTACTCTATCGTGGACTGCTAGCATCGCCTCTGGACAATTTGATTTGAAAACGATTCCTGTATTTAATCATATCGACGTAGATTATATGACATTGACACATTGTCCAGCCTGTCTCGCCTAAAAACAGGAACTATGAGACGAATGTGGCTAGAACAGGCGAGAAAGGCTGAACAATGTGTATATGTCACTTAGATTCAAAATTAATGCACCGGCAGTTGGCCCCCTGACATATGATCCTGCTGACAGTTGATCCCTCTGCCAGTTGATCCCTTAGATAGTTACACCTCAAAGAATTGTTTCTGCTGTAGTCCCTAATGGTAAAATAGGTAAGCAGAGAAAGATGACATACATATATTTAGGATACGCTGTAGATACCTACTTGCATAAAATAATAGGTATAACTAAAGGTACGGAATAAGGGGGGTCAAATTTCGCGGGGGCCAACTGTCGGTTGGTCAACTGTGGGGGGATCAATTGCCGGGTCACAGTTTTAACATCTGCATCCAATTTGTCTCTAGTTGTAAATTAACCGAGTTCAGTTATTTAATTATTTATTACCTCCAGCTCATTACTCGTTAACCTGTATGTAGATTGCAGACATATAATGTGTTTAATCGAGCAAATAGGTACAGTGATAATTTCACTTTCGTACACATGTTGCGGCGCGAAAGTAGATGTCTGGAATTAGGTGTACTCATATGATGGTAATTTAGTCGGATGGACCGGTTCGCCAGCATCTGAGTATGAATTATCTGTGTAGTTAATCACATATTTGCACGATGGTAAGTTTATTCACCGATATTGAAGATTAACCAACTAATTATTAATAATAACTCAGTGGCGTGCGAAAGTCTCTAAATAGTATAAAATAAAGTCGCTATCTGCGTCTGTGTATTTTGAACTTAGATTTTCGAAACTACGCAAAGGATTTTGATAGATCTTTATATACATATTATATAATACATCCATTTCATATTTATAGAATCCAAAATAATTTCTAGTGCCTATTTCTATAGGTACAGAATAATACCTATTGTTAACCCGGAGTTTTATTTGAAAAGTTGTGAAAAAACCCGGAGATACAACAATATAGTCATTAATTTTGCTGCTATATCATGATTATTAGTGACAACATTTCATTTTTAAATCAACTTTGTTACAAAATTACTGTGCTGTGTTCTATTACACTGAAATGGACTGTAAATCAAATCAACAAGGATACGACAGTGTAAAGCACATTCAATTGGGTTTGAAAATTACGGGAAATGTGCCATACCTTGAATTCCCATGTATCCCGGCAGTATGGCTCTCGACGAACTGGCACTATACACAGGGTGAAATTTCCTCCAAAACAAGATAATATTTGATATTATTTTGATATTTGCAAACAGAGCACAAATCATGTGAATATACGACTCCAATTCACGAGGACACGACGATGCACCTGCTTGCCACACGACACGAATACGAATGATGACTTGCGACAATTTACAGTGTAACAATATCATTTTTTTCTTTCCAATGTGGGTAAGGCTATTTTTAAGGAAGGAAATGGATAGTAGGTATGATAGTATATGATGGGTAAAATGGTAGGTATCATCAAAAACTGTTTCAATACTAAACAATTACTAATATACATTATTGGGTTGTGGTGCCCCAAGTTTAAGGTAGAAAGATTTTGCGTCACAAATAGTTGTGTAAACACAAGACAAACTTCGCAACGGATTTTGATAGGGTTGTCAGAATCATCTAGAGAATTTCTTCCGGAAAGTTTATACGAGTATTTATAGAAAACAGAGAAAATAACATTGAAAAATGTCGAGTAGTTTTTAATATGAGCATTCTGGTAGTCTAATACTATTTTTAGTATGCGTTATTATTTCAATGGCCAATTACTTAAAATTTCACTCTTCCAAAAAATAATGTCACGTCGTTTTATTATTATAAAGTCCATTTCAAAAAACTTCGCAGAAAAGTGTAGTTAGAGTAAGTTGATGTTAGAGACGCCGCTGATCGTATGACAATGTGTAAAATAAAGCAACCATACAATCATTTCCTGAGAAGCTACATTATAGTTGGCTGAAAGAGATGTAAGATTGATTTCAAAGATTGTAGCGGCCGGTGTAATGCGGATGGTGTAAATCGGGGGCGTCCAAGTCAAACTCAGGTAATTAAGAAGATATTATTTGAAAGTTGGCAGTGCCTGGAGCCTTGCATTTCTCAAGACGCCCAGTTTCTTGGAAGTCATATTAAGATTATAACACGAAACTCGATCGTTGGAAATATTAGATTAGTATCCAATGATTTAGTCTTCATTATATTTTATGTTCTTACCTGCGAATTTAACACTTTCCTCTACTGAGAATATATAATCCGACAAACTCGCTTTCTACGCTACAAAATCGTGTGAAAATGTGACATAGAAATGCACATTGCACATTTGGAGGATTGTGATTATCGCCAATTTAAATGGGTTGTTGGCTAAATGATTCTATGGTTCTCCAATCCGCAGAATCCAAGGTGAAGTGATTACTCTCGGTGTGAAAAAATGAGAATTCGGATATCTTCTATTTAGTTTTTATTTTAACAAAACTCACGTTACAATAATTTTATAAACCAAACAGATTGCGTACGTTAGGGAGATTTAGGGCTAAACCGGCGGCTAGACCACTGGAGATAGAATGAATTATTTGACGCGCGAGGTATCAAGGTATCAGGTTGTGGGTAAAAGTAATGTTGTCATTATTTTCGGGAGATGTAGACTCCCTATAATTTACCCTACACACATTTCAAACAGTGCTATGAAGTCTATCCAGGTCTTATTAATGCTGTAGTTAGCCGGTGCAACCACATAATTGATTGAACTGTATTTATACAACAAACGTAAACAGTTGCTATTGCAAAGCTGCAAAGGGCAGCGGTAGAAAGTTATATATATATATATTGTTTTTTTTTTTCATTCTTTAATTTTGTTTTTAAATATTGATAAATGAAGTTGAATTATTTGTTCCCCTTTCCATCAATTTCATTGATTAACAAAAAATACAAACGCTTCGTAGTTAGATGCTTTTGAAATCGTTTTTCGAAGCATTACTGTCCATTATAATTGATGATAGCATCACCCATTTCAACTTTTTTCAGTTTAGCGTGTGAACTGCGATATCGACAATGTAGTATATACTTTCGCATTATTATTAATGATACTAGATAAATATTCTCACCCGGCGTTCACTTATTTAAAAAAATATATTGACACTTATCTTCGTAATAATCGAATACAATGTGTTGGCTCTGAACATAAGGAAACAAGTTTTAAACTGATCTAAAAAACATATTTTAAAATAAATAAAAATTAACGTGAAAAATCGATTTCTGCTTTTAGTTCTGTGAACAGACAGTTGTATCCAAAAATTATGTTTCTAATGTTCTATTTAAGAAATCTAAACCAAAATTTCATCTGAAATCATTAGATTTGTAATTAACTCGGAGAAAACTTACTGACAGGAAATTCTGTTAATTATTAAAAATTTGGTCAAATTGTTCATTTAAATGTTAAAATAGAACTACAGGCTTATAACGAATGAATTGAAAGGATTCCTAACAAAGTATCAGTAGTTAAAAGCGAATGTTTTATAAGGACGGTGCAACACGTGTTCATACAAATACTTATACTGTCGCATTCCGTCATGATATTTATTGGGAAAGGAACACGTCTTCTCGATATATTCTGAATGGATAATATTTTATCAGGAAGTTGGTATGCTGTCACTTTTTTAACAGGATCATTTTGCTCCGTGCAGGTACTCAAATGCCAACCTACCATATTTTATGGGTGGCGGGTTTTTTTTACTAGGGAGGCTCGCTACCCAAACACAGCTCTGCGTATACTTAGGCTATATATATCTGAAAATATAAAGTCGATCTGGCCAGTGCAAGAAAAGCAAACATCGTAATTGAAACGTTCACAAATCAAATTTTATTTGGTCTTAAATAATATATAAAAATAAAAACATTCATTACATTCGATGTCAAGACATTTTGGGCAAACCTACATCGTTAGGTACTTGATGTAATGGTTCCTCGACTGTAATCATCATTACCAGTCAATCTTTGCCGTGTCTGCTTTGGGATGGTAGTATGTCGTATAGTATAATGGGCGTTTTACATGATGCTTTTTTTCGTCGGCTTTCCATGTGGATTCGGGATAAAGTTAATGTCGTGCAGTTTAAGATGCGGGACATTATTTGAAGTCTGTCGTATGTCATTTTTGTACGTAATTATATTAGGTGGAAAATTTACATGCTTACTTCGTTTCATATTTCAAATATTTACAAAAATACTATTTTTTTAATGATAAACTAATATTTATAAGACGAGGTATTTAGTGCATAGCACACAGGAAAACAAATTATTATTAGCAATAATTACTCGTTTGAAATATCCGTACAGATTCAAAATATCTCTATTTTTACTCGGGAGATATTTTCAATTTGTATGGATATTTCAGGCGAGTAATTAATTATTGCTTATAATAATAATTTGTTAAAAAATACTATAAATACTACGTGTCTGATAGTGATTGTAAACGTGTATTCGGTATTGTGAATTTCACGTGTATTTTTGACGAATTGTTGATGGCAACAGAAGCCTTCATGCGATCTATGGTTATAATAATAATATAAGATTGGTTATTTTTATTCCAGAAAGATGAAAAGTTCTTGCATTGAAAGCTGTTCACTTTGCTATTTGGCCATTTTGTGCTGCTCGAAGTTTCTTTGACAATTCTTATATTCTTTCTTAAAAACTTAACTTTTTTTTAAGGTTATAAAATTAACAGAAAAATACAAAAATAATACGTAGAAGGTAAAAAAAAAATAAAAGTACAGTTAGTTGTGGTTTCTCAAATACCGCATCACTAGGCTAGCCTGTGTTGAGGTTATGTTTAAAATGTTGCTATATTTCGACGTTTTAGTACCGTCTCAAAATATTATTTCCTCTCTAATAGCAACTATCTGTATGAAATCGTAAATATGAAAATAATGATTGTGTAAAGCGTAGGTTTTTTTCGTATGGTTCCCGATATAGTTTCCATGTGGGGATCGGTATTGAAAAAAAGCATCGTATAAAACGGACATTAAGACCCGTGCCGCAACCAACTGCAGGCCTGTGTGAAGTGCGCTGGCCTTAATCGCGATTGTCAATGACGGATTGGTTCACACTTATAGATAATAACAGGCCTGAATGCCTTTTGTATTGTATGAAGTAGGCGGTAAATGCCTCCGAGCTATTTGTTCTGAGGAATCAGGGGCAGAATAGCCTGAAGATATATTATCTGATTGGAATGATGTCCGATTGTCACACAATTTTCCTTCGTATCATCTTGATCCGTCCTCGATTTTTTCTATACGGAGAAAAATGAGTATTGCTAATTTAAAACAGGATTGCAGGCCGTTTTCTGATAAACTTTTAATAAATTCCCAAGTGTTCGTGCACCTACATTTGCCTTCATAATCTATAATGACAAAATGCGAAAATATTTGATTTTTTATGAATACATGTTCCCGACATCGTGATAATATTTCATATCGTGGTATTTGACTAAAAGTTTAATAATAAACTAATTAATTCATTCGTTAAGGGTCTGAAAATAAAACAAAACATATAATTCAGTCCCACCACTGTAAGTAACGAAATTCACTTCACCGAAATGCATAAAATTTATTATAAAAAGGTGGGTACCTATTAAAAGTTTATTTTAAAGGTAATGATTATATGTATAATTAGGGAATGCAATCCAGCAAGAAAATGTCTATCCAGGTATTTGCGGGATCCAGCAGAGTGGACTTAGATATCTAATCAATAGTATAATAAAGACCTAATACCTCGATCTACCAACCTTGTTTTTAGAGTTTTAAATTTATACCTATAATAAAACAATTTCTGTGGGACATTTTAAATGATTTATTGATAGGTATACCTTTAGTTAGACATAGGTAAACTTTAAATCATAAATTGGCAAAGAATAAAATAAGACATAAATTTACATAACATACCCGCCTCGGAACAGAATTTGTCTAGTGAGGTGGGTAAAAGAAATCTATGTAGGTACACAAATGAAAATAAAATAAACGCCCGGATTGCCGGCACTGAAACTGATACTGAACTGAAACTTAAATTTAAATAATAACGTTCACACGATAAACAATATTCTTGTACAATGAGTATCATAAGTTTAATTAAACATTATTTTGGAAATAGCTTCGTAAAAAAGTTAAAGTATTAATAATGTCATCTGATAAACGGCTTCTGATATTGGACACAAGGTAGCCAGCGGCTGAAAAAGCTCGTTCAGCTTCCACGCTGGTTGGCACAATAGTCATTAGCGCATTGTAAGTGAATTGAAGGTATGTGCCTTTTAATCCACCGGACTCGAAGTAATTCATTTCCTTCTTTATCAAAACCTCAAGGTTGCTCATATTGCCAGATCAGGGTTGTTGATGGGCTGTTGATCTCGAACTCTTCATACTAATCAAAGTAAGTCTGAGTTCGTCTTGAAGTGACATTGGTGCTTCTGCTGCTGCTGCGTTTGTCTCTAGATTAGCGAGAGAAGTGTCGTCATCGTCATCGTAAGGATCATCAGCGTCAGCAGGAGCAGTGGCTACTGCGTTGTTACCCGTGTCCGTGTACTTTAGCCTTTCGACTATAGTTTTGATTGCCTTGCGTATTACACTTTTTGAAGGTAGACTAAATGTGTCATCAACATTAATAAATTGACTTCTGTCTTCTTCGTACTTGTCTTGATATGGATCATGTAAGTATAATAAAACCGCTGTCAAGTTAGTTCGCCGCTCTGAAATCCGTTTCCTCAAAGAATCAACAAATTTTTGGGCTAATGGTTTATTAATATTTTTCAGTTTGTTAATAACAAATTTTAAAGTGGTTTCCGCAGTAATCATGTTTGACTCTCGCCTACATAAAACTTCGACTGCTAATTTCAACGGCTGTAATATTCCTTCACGATCGGTCAGCACACCATATTCTTCTTCAGTGAAAAAGTAATCAAGATTTGCATCGAGCCCTAAGTCAACCAGACTTTTCGATACGCCCAATCTTACTTTATTAAATATTGATATCATTTCGCACAGGCTTGACCACCTTGTTTTACAGTCCAATAATAAAGCAATATTTTTTCCCATGTCTTTTGTCTGCAGCAGATCGTTCTTTGTGGGCGAAGTTGCGCTTCTCTGTAATCCCGCCAGTCCAGCGGGATCCCGCAAAATTTTCGACCGAGATTAGTCCCGCAAAATGTCTGCGGGATCTCGGTATTTCGGGATCCCGGTATACCGGGATTGCATTCCCTATGTATAATGTTAGACGGAGAAACCTCACTGACATAAAATATTTCTAATTTATTATAACCAATATTAATGTATGGATTACCTATGGATTACCTATGGATTTATATTGGTTCAACAGCTAATTTGTTTCAACTAACGCAGCCATGTAAGCGTCAATCGAGTTAAAATTAACGGAATTTCCAATCAATATAATATAGGCGACCAACTTTACTGAAAGTAAAAATATTTAAAAAAAAATACAATGTTGATTGTGGAAAAATGGAGAGAAATAAAAGAGTTAGTAGTTGTCATGTTACGTAACGAAGAGAAGCAAATAAAACAATATTAAAATTATTTTTGATTGATTAATTTCTTCTTTGGTTGGTGTTATAATGATGTTGATAGCTGTGTGTTTTTATAGTAGCACTGACGTTTACCCGGCGTTCCTCGGCTTTTTATCTATTTTCAATAAATATAATATCCATTGTATTCAAAACCTTCCGGAATAAATTCTCTAAATTACAGTGAAAAGTCTACCAAACTTAGTTGCATAGTTTAAAAGAACTAAGCGCACAAACATACAGACGCGGATAGCTACTTTGTTTTATACTATTTAAAGATACCAATGTATTGTCAGGATTACGAATTTACTAAAAGTTCATCAGGAAACGCCCTGTAATCACGTTTTTAGTTCATCATGTTTCAAAATTGTTTGTCAATAAAATTGTACCACCTACATGTAAAAGCCCATAAATAATTTATCATCTGGGATGTTCCTGAACGCTCCAAACTATTCCCGAACATTCCAGAATGTTCTGTGATGTTCTGGAATGTTGTGGAATGCTCTCGAATACTCTCGAATGTTCTGGACTGTTCTAGAGTAATTAAAAACGGAAACCTTCTTTATGGATGGGGGATAGAGCACTGCAACACCATATAACTCCCTTTAACGGAACGGGACTCGTTTCTGAGTTTTAGCGCAACGCACATTGTACACTTACTTTGATAATATATATTGATTACAATAACACCGAAGAGCTGTGATGTTTTTATAGAACTTTTGTATTATAATTATTGTATAAAAAATCCAGTCAGTGTATTTCTATCTCAGTTAATCAATTTGAAAAAAGCGCAAATAGATGTACAAAACTTCAACAACATTCTAACATAACGCCATACAATCAGCAATACATTCTAATTGGTTGTTGAAAGAAAATCGATTGCATATTATAAAATATGTATATATTGTAATGATTACCGAATCAGACCAAATATTGTATGTCCGCTCTCCTAATACATCTTTTGCTATAGCCAGGAACATATTTATATAATTCCTTCAACTATAAGCAATGTACGTGATTCATTGCTATAATAATAACTACACTAAATTAATGTAGATTTCCCAAAGAAACCGATTGCAGCTTATTTTAATTACATCCATAAATACTAACTAACTAAACTAATACTTAAGGACGGGTTGTTTTAGAGAATTTACAGATCATCAAATTTCAAAGTTAATTTTAAAGATCTGTGAAAGTTATATTCAAGTTCTGTCACTATACAGGGTTTTTCAATAAGAGGTGTTATTTTGAATAGCCCGCTATTTTGGTAGATGTTACTTTTGAAGCTGTCATTTTTTGACATTTGACAAGTATAAACGCCTTTAATAAAAATGGAACGATACAAGCTTCAACAACGCATTGAAATTATTAAAATTCACTTGAATGAATCAAATGCAAAAAAATAGCCTCTCTATCCTCAACGTGTGACTGTTTGGTGCGTTTTATGGTCCAGCGGAGTCATTGGACCTTACTTTTTCAAAAATGAGGCTGGAGCAACAGTTACGGTGAATGGATTGTGCTATCGAGAAATGATTAATAATTTTTTATAGCCGGAATTGGATGGTATTGATTTGGACAACGTTTACTTTCAAGAAGACGGCGCTACGTGCCACACAAGCAACGAAACCATTGATCTTTTACGATTGAATATCAAAATAACACCTCTTATTGGAAAACCCTGTATCATCATGGGCTAGTTGCCTCACAGAACTTGAATACCGGTGGGTGTCTGAGTTGACATAGCGTTTGGGTCCCACCCAGGCGTAGTGTGTTTAATTCCTCGGCAAGCAAAGTCCTCCATCACAACACAAGCAACATTTTCCGCTTACTGTGGTGGTAGTAGGAAATTTTCAAATATCGTCAGGTTATTCGTAACCCGGGAATGCTTAACACATTCACTGCGACGTATTTTCTAAAACATTCACTGGATGCTGTAAATTACACCAAATTTAAATAAAGAATAAAACTGATACAAATTCATATTTTCCTAACTAACTAACGATGCTCATGAAGTTTTCTTATCATTTACCGTACCTATTATATAATCCGTACGCGCTAGGCGCGTTCTCAGCACCACGCGAAATTACGTAATACGCGCTAGGCGCGTTTTCAGCACCCAACGTGTTAAAAAAAAAAACTTATTTATGATTCAAAAATTGTTCGAATTCTGTTAAACTGGCCCTTATAATCGGGTCACAATTATGAATAACGTCAAAATGAGTTATTTAAATATTTTCATTCATAATTATTAATTTTAAAAAAGATCTAAAACTGCATATTCCTAAACTGTTCCAACTGGCTACAACGTCATTATGATATATAAAATGACACTACATCACTGTCATTGGCATTGCTTTTCGTGTTCAACAGCTGTTATAAGCAAGTATGTCGAAAAGCGTCTTTGAATATTTTACATTGATGACTTGTGTGTTCAATACAATGACGCACCCTGTTATAACAATTCTGACGTGCATTAAATATGTATGAGAACAATGCTGAGTTTACAATAAACTCTGCATTTTATTAAAAAAAAGTAGAGCGTTGACATGTGAATATATTGCGATCTTGTGCAATATTGGAAAGGAAAGCGCAAGTGCATGCATTATTTGCATCGCCAGAAACTGTAACAATCTCACACACGTGATGATTTCATTGCATCATCTCCCAGTTGCAGTGCGCAATGTGCAGTATGCCGTATGGCCAATCCACTGTGCACGTCAGCTGGATATAAGAAGTAAATTACTGCCGTTGCATTTATCGACTCATAACAATTGGGATGCAGTGAATGCACCAACGAGATTGCGTGCATTTGCGGAGAATCGTATCAAATAGTAATGAAGGGAAATGTATGAATTCGGAACAACTTAAACTTAAAAGTAAAAGTCACTTTCATTCGAATGATTGAGTATTAAAATGATCGAACAACTTTTAAATACAATTTTACTACCCACGTTTATGGGGGTTTGGACTGAACTGGTTTTAATTACGAACAATAATTAAATTCAGAGAGGCTTTGGTAATTAATGCGTTTCAACATAAGATATTTGCATTAGTTTTTGGCCGAATATAGTCCTCGTAACAATGTCATAAACAGTTATTAGAGTAAAGTGCAAAATCGATTTAACGCAGTAGTCGCTATTTAAAATTATTTCACATAAATGAAGGTAGACTGAAGGTAGAGGAAAGAAGATCTGAGGATGATGATCCTATTTGCTTATGAGGATAGTAAAATTTCAACCATAAAAAACAGTATATTTTGTGTTGTTTCACAAAATTGGAACAATTCATAATATTTAAGAACTATTTTTTCTTCAAGTTCTATTCAAGTTCTGTTATTATATCACTATGAGCCAGTTGTTTCACAGAACTGAAATAATAACAAAACTTGAATATAACTATTACAAAACTTTAAAATTTACTTTGAAATTGTTAAAATTCTTGAAACAGCTGGCTCTTAGACACTTCTATTCTTCTTTATCGAACTATTTGCGCCATCTCTTGGGACGACTAATAGCATTTTTTTGTTTAAAGATTGCACTTTCCTTCCCAGGTACTGGAGTCAACCGTGCTAACAACTGCGCCAAATCCCGATTGGGTAGAACTGACATTTATTTCTGATATTAACTGTTGTAATTTCATCCAATTTCATAGAAATGCGTATATATGCGTGATTGCCACCAAAAGATAAAATGATAAAATGTATTGTCATCGTCAACGAGTCTATTTGCCGAGTTTCAGCTCGATCATACGTCAGGAAGTAAGTTAATGTCCTCTCCAAAGGTATGGATAATTTTGTAGATAGTCCATATCTCCTGAAATTTTGTAGATAGTCCATATCTCCTGGAATTCGGTTTTGACATTTGTGAAGTAAACAAACGCAGAATACAAATCGACAAGACATGTGGGGTAAAAGTAATCACCCTATTGGAAAACGCTATAAATTTTGCAAATGGCGCTAAATGTCAATTCGGTTTTGACATTTGTGAAGTCAACAAACGCAAAATACAAATCGACAAGACATGAATCGGTTTACTCCGCAAGAACGCGGAATAACAAGCAGTACCAAAGTTTATCATAAAAAAAATTACAGCAAAAGAATATCGGGTGATTACTTTTGCCCCACCCTGTATTACATTGATGGGTATAACTTTATAAAAATCGGATATGTTTATCCGAGAAACTATTAAGGGTACAAATCAATTCGTTATAACTTAGTAATTAATATCAAACGAAATTAAGTACTTGGGGGTCATTATAGACAATCAACTGCGATGGGAGGCCCATATAAATTCTACAACAAAAAGGCTTCGCAAATTATGCTACATTTTCTACTCTCTCAGATCTATCCTTAACCTACAAACACTAAGATGTGTATACTTTGCACTTTTTCAATCAATTACTACATATGGTATAGTGGGATGGGGAGGTTGTGCAAAAACGATTCTTCATCCCATGGTTTTAATTCAAAAACTGTTACTAAGGATAATATTCAAATGTAAGCCAACAAACCCATCAGAACCACTTTTTAGAAAACTCAGAATATTAGATATTCGACAATTATATGTTAAGACCATTCTCATATACATACGGAAAAATGACTTGGTGAATAAAACACAACAAAAAATTAACACCCGTTACTCGTCACACCTAAATTGTAAAATTCCCCAAACGAAAACAGCTTTCGCCCAGCGGCAGTTTTCTTATATTGCTCCCAAAATATTCAACTCGCTGAGTATTGATATCAGAAAATCAAAAACTCACAATTTGTATGTCATAAGTGTTCAAAATTGGTTATTTATAAAGGGAAGGAACTTTTTCAAGGAATGCCTGCCATCATTAAATTAAATTAAGCTCATTTTCTTTTCTTTATTAGTCATTTTTGTTTTTTCATTCAATTCTGTAAAGAAAAAAGTTTAATAATTAATTAATTAATCTTTATTTTCATTATTTCAATACGTTCATTTTCATAATTTCTACTTTATTTTCATTATTTTAACAAGTAAAGTAACCTATTTATTTGCTGATTGTGTTCATTTTATCTCATTAATATCAACAGTTTAAAATACGGTTGATGTACACTTGAGCAATCTACTGAACTGGGAACCAGTAAAAGTGTCACCTATTATACACATACATTGCATGTAAAAAAAAAATACTTAGATTAACAAGTTATCAAATATTACATTTATATAATTATATAAACCTATGTATATAAATTTCGACTACCATAATACGGGCGTGTGTCTAGTGTGGTAGTCGAAAAGCATGTAAAAACTGTACACATTAATATTTCATGAATAAAGAAAAAAAAAAAAAAAAAAAAAAAAAAAAAAAAAAAAAAAAAAAAAAAAAAAAATCATTCAAGAAAGCAAATTAGTTTAAGATTGAGTCTAATATTGTTAATTTTGAATTTTCTTTTAGGAGTCGAAACAGCTATCACGCATAATAATAATTACACAGCAGAACTTGTTCATTAAAGAAACTAGTTTTTTTATAAATTGAATAATAAAAAAAACAAAAACTTTTAATTAAGTGACTAAATACTGGTATATAAATACGCCCTGAATATGTACATAGCTACCATTGAATTCGTCACTTACATAGGTGTTTATATTGCAATTTTAAACTGACGAAATCTTGTCACAAGAACCCCGCAAAAAAAAGAAAACAATGCCATAATTAACAGCGGCGAAGTTTACTTTTAACGCTTTTTAATAAAAAAATAACCTCAAGGCTGCGCCAACACGAAACCAGCAGAACAATAACCCTGTGACACGGTTTGATGTGTCTGTCTTATTGTGAATTACCTCCATGCCTGAATGTGAATATGACAAATAATACCTATAAAAACTAGAGATGGTGGTTTGATAGAGACGTATCTGTCGCAAGACGATGTTCTATTTGATAGGTGAACGAGACTTTAGATCTTATCTTAGATAAAATTACAAAGATACCTGACAATGCTAACGGTTGAAATGTTGCAAAGTTATTCTTTTTTAAACGCATTGCCTACTTTTGGAAGGTCGAATCTAATATTAGGAATCATCATCTCTAAATAGTATAAAACAAAGTCACTATCCGCAACTGTCTGTTTGTGCGCTTAGTTCTTCTAAACTATGCGAAAGAGTTTGATAGGATTTTCACTATCATTTAGAGAATTTTATCCGAAAGGTTTATATATATAATACATGGATATCATATTTATTGACGGTAGAGAAAAGCGAGCAACTTCAGGTACACGTTGGTCTCTAAATACAGGGTTTTCCAATAAGAGGTGTTATTTTGAATAGCCCGCTATCTCGGTAGATGTTACTTTTGAAGCTGTCATTTTTGACATTTAGAAAGTAAAAACTACGTCATTTATAAAAATGGAACGATACACGCTTCAACAACGCATTGAAACTATTAAAATTCACTTGAGTGAATAAAATGCAAATCATCTTGAGTGATGAGGCCCATTTCCACCTCGGTGGCTTCGTTAAGAAGCAAAATTGTCGCATCTGAGGCTAGAAAAACCCAAGAATTATTGTTGAAATGCCTCTCTATCCTCAAAGTGTGACTGTTTGGTGCGGTTTATGGTCTTGCGGAGTCATTGGACCTTACTTTTTCGAAAATGAGGCTGGAGCAACAATTACGGTGAATGGATTGCGCTATCGAGATATGATTAATGATTTTTTATGGCCAAAGGTTGGTATTAATCTAGACAACGTTCAATTTCAACAAAACGGCGCTACGTACCACACAAGCAACGAAACCATTGAAATTTTACGATTGAATATCGAAATAACACATCTTATTGGAAAACCCTGTAGTTCGCTATTCGCGTCAGTCTGTTTGTGTGCTTAGTTCTTCTAACTATGCAAAAAAAATTGATAGGGTTTTCACTATCATTAAGAGATTTTTTTTATGTATAATACATGGATATTATATTTGTAGATAGTAGGGAAACGTCGATGTTTTGCAATCAAGTCGTAAAAAATATTTTTTCTGACGCTTACATTGCTAAAGCTGGCTAAATCTCTCTTATGAGATACATCAAAATAATGTATTACGGAATTGTATATCTTAAAACGGCCACATAACCTCAAAAATTTACCCCAAACCATTTATAAGTGCCTGAGCAACGCCGGATGCACGTCAGCTAGTCTCTTTAGTATAGAATGCACTCGTGCGTACCGCGCATAAGCAAAATAGACCTAAGCTGATAACTTCCACCTTTTGAGCATTTTTTCTGTGATGTTGATTTGATATAACCCAATAGTTTTTCTAATAACTACTCGTAAGTACCCACCAACATGATAATTATTTCACTGACTAACCATCACGCTATGTCGCTAGATAAATGGGACGGAACGTCATTTTTTCTTCAACCACCATCGGTTCCCTGATAATTCAACACACCTTTAAACGGTGATAAAAAGTCATTAAAAGCACTGAAAAAAAAACTAAAATATAATCCTAACCTTATGTACGAAGATAATTGGGGATGGGTTGTTTCGCGGAATTTGAACAGTTCATCAAATTTGAACGTTCATTTTCGGGTTCTGTGTAGGTCCTATTCAAGTTCTGTTATTATATCATTATAGGCTAGTTGCTTGACAGAACTGAAACAATAATCGAATCTTTCACAGAAACAAGGACAGATTGTTTTATAGAATTTGAACAATTCATAAAATTTCAATGTTGATTTTCACCTTTTGTGAAGGTTCTATCCAAGTTCTGTTATTATTTCAGTTTTGTGAAGCAACTGGCCAGTAATGATATAATAATAGAACATGAAGAAAACCTTCACAGAACTTGAAAATAAACTTTGAAATTTTATAAATTGTTCAAATTCTCTGAAACAAGCCGTCCTTAATGATATAAAATATTGCAAACTTATCAAAAATCAATGTGTGTTTCTGTTAAAAATGGGACTGCAGGCTTGTAACGAATGAATTGACAGATTTCCTAATAAATAACAGTAAACCGTAAATTTTATGGCAATCTGGGAACAAGTGTTCAAAAAAATGCTAATATTTTTGCATTTCGTCTCTATATAATAACATAATAAACGCAGCTGCATGAACACGTGTTCCGATATATTATGTAGATAAGTACTAATAATTTGTTAGAAAATGGAATGCCATCACGTTTTTAACAGGAATTTAATAAATCAGCAATACACATTTTTCTCCGTGTGTAACCTATTTAACCTAGTTTTTGTTTCATAAGTTTTTAACATTTTGACGAGTTCCGGTCACCGTTTAATTCAATTCAACACAGTTTATTATTTTTAAAACATTTCAAACAAGTATAAACAGAGAGTTTCGACTATACTAATAGTAACACAGCTTGCCTTTTAAAGACCGCTTCATTGATGCTAAACTGACGATATCCGAATTGATTCTGTTCAACAGCGAGATTCCTCTCCCCACCGACATGATCATTGCCAGGTTAGTCCTGCAGGCTGGGAGATAGAACAGTTTGTACTGTCGGTGAAGGAGATAACCATCGGGAAGATAGAAATGAATACATAGAGTTTCCATCCACGAATCAGTCAAATAAATGTGTAAAAATTTACAATGTGTATAAACATCATTTCTGACAAAAAGAAAGTCAGCAGGATGGAGCCATGGATGACATGAGACCCGTGACATTCTGTGCTGAGCGAATAAGTCTGTTCTGCCATGTGGTATGCAATATGCATAGTAGATTGGGGTACCGCCTCGGGCAGAAGTTATTCGGTACATACAACTTATAGCATTCCATTTGGCGCCATTTGCAACAGTTATAGCGTTTTATAATAGTGTGATTACTTTTGCCCCACTTTTAATCAGTGATTCCTGATATCATTTTTCTGTCTCCGGTGCATTAAAATAAAACTGAATTTGATATATTTTTAAAGTTGATCGCATTGTCCAATGATCAGTCTCTATAATGATTGGGTACATATTATCCAGACCATTACCTTGTTGACGTTAAAGTGCATGATTGCTGGGTATGTTGGTAATTGTGGTCGTAATAATTGAGACCTTCCAATAAATGAATTTTGCAATGATCATTGGCTTTATTAAGATCGTAAAATAACTTCGACTCATTGTAAATCGATTTCTCCAATATGGCGCGACCTTCAGTTTCAAGTTTTGATTTTGATAACATCTGTGGTCTTGCGGGTCTAAATATTGTAAGCACTCAGGGAACAGCTTGGAACAATTATCTCAGTGAATCGAAAAATATAAGTTTCACTGATTTGATTGGACCATTTGTATTCAAGATTAACTTAACTAACTCATCAGCCAGTTTCTGGGCTTGACCGGGTTAACCGTAAAGGATGGACCATCACAAATCCTGTCTTGGCACATACTCCTTACTGTTTCACTCGAGTAATTGATTTACATGATCGTGTCATGTTTTCGACTAATTCCATCATTCAGTTCCACGTCTTGTACTCTCCTGTTTATAACTTTTCATAAGTAATGAGAAAACAAAACATGACGAAATGAACATGAAACGAAAATAAAAACTAATAAGAAAAAAATATCATTGGAGACAATATTAACGACTCTCAAACGAAAGATGTGAAAGATGGAAAAAGATTCTGTGACATCTAGCTTTTTTTTTTACACTAACCAACAATTTACCTTAGAGCCTATGTCATCTTTGGGGATGCAGTGTGGAGGGTCTTTTTAAGGAAAGGATAGAGATGAAGTTCCGAGAAGGGAAAAGGTAAGAGGGGTCCGTAGGAATTAAATATTACATGTTGGTTTCGATTAAATATTACAATTTGAGGTTTTACTCGTTAAGTTGTCTCTAAATAGTATAAAATAAAGTCGCTATCCTCGTCTATCTATTCGTGTCTGTACGCTTAGTTCTTTTAAACTACGCAACTTATTTTGATAAGGTTTTCACTATCCTTCAGAGAATTTCTTCCGGAAGGTTTTACATATATGAAAAACATGTGAAAAACATCAAGTACCTAGGTGTTATAATAGACAATCATCTTAAGTGGAATTATACATTTAAAATCTTACAACTAGGGTAAGAAAACTTACTCACATTTTCTTTGCAGTGCGAAACATAATTAGACAAGTAGATCTAAGAAAAATATATTTCGGACTGTGCAACCCCCTCTTAATGTATGGTTGCATTGGCTGGGGAGCATCAGGAAGATCAATTCTAGATCCGCTTATGAAGGCCCAGAAATCAATAATTAAAGTCATAATGTAAAATAATGTAATGTTAAATCATAATTGTATTTAGATTATATTTTCATATTATAAAATGAAGGCCTCAGCACGGGCAAGCCACCCAGTGAGGCCAACATTACTGGAAAACTTTGAAATGTAAAAAATATTGTACCAAATAAATAAATAATAATAATGCGTAAACCATATAGGTTCTCTAGCAATGAGCTCTTTAAACAATTTAATGTACTTGATGTTCGTCAAAACTATATAAAAAAAGGTTATTATCCATGTACATAAAAATCTAGATAATATTAATAAAATTGACCATAAACATATCACAAGAAGCCACACCAGAAATATATGATGCATGCGTATTATATTTAAATAAAGTAGAGAAAAGTCGTTGTTTTTTAAACGAGTCGTAAAAATATATTTTCGGCCAATTACATTGCCAATGCTGGCTAAACCTTATGATATACATCAAAATAATGTAATTCGAAAATCTATTTCTTAAAAAGTACTACAGAAAAAGCACGAAGGTTTATGTCTATCTCCTGAAAATAACCCCCAGGGGTTATCAAGATCTGAAGATAACGCCGGGTACACGTCAGATAGTTCCACTATAAAAACGGTATTTTAAAATTTATCATACTACAGGGTTTTCCAATAAGAGGTGTTATTTTGAATAGCCCGCTATTTCGGTAGATGTTACTTTTAAAGCTGTCATTTTTTGACATTTGACAAGTAAAAACTACGCCATTAATAAAAATGGAACCATACACGCTTTCAACAATGCATTGAAATTATTAAAATTCACTTGAGTGAATCAAATGCAAATAATCTTGAGTGATGAGGCCCATTTCCACCTCGGTGGCTTCGTCAAAAGGCAAAATTGTGGCATCTGGGGCTCGAAAAACCCAAGAGTTATTGTTAAAAAAGCCTCTCTATCCTCAACGTGTGACTGTTTGGTGCGGTTTATGGTTCGGCGGAGTCATTGGACCTTACTTTTTCGAAAATGAGGCTGGAGCAACAGTTACGGTGAATGGATTGCGCTATCGAGAGATGATTAATGATTTTTCA
This sequence comes from Hesperophylax consimilis, assembly GCF_061612785.1. Classification (NCBI taxonomy): domain Eukaryota; kingdom Metazoa; phylum Arthropoda; class Insecta; order Trichoptera; family Limnephilidae; genus Hesperophylax; species Hesperophylax consimilis. The sequence continues at coordinate 13,086,219 of NC_142849.1, forward strand.
TGGCCGGAATTGGATGGTATTGATTTGGACAACGTTTACTTTCAACAAGACGGCGCTACGTGCCACACAAGCAACGAAACCATTGATCTTTTACGATTAAATATCAAAATAACACCTCTTATTGGAAAACCCTGTATTTTATTCTAAGGCGATGATTATAGAAAGAAGTGTATACTTCATTGATAAACACAATTTATTGAAATACAGTCTTAAGAATGAAATAAAAAAGTTGCGAACTCTAAACGAATATTTTTTTATCCAAAGTTATCGCTGCATTGGGCACAATCTACGCAGTTTACACCGCAAATTGAATCAATAAATGTTTTTGAGGCGATCACTCGCTTTTTATCAAAACACAATAGAATGTCGGAAATTTCAGGAGAATTCGTTCCATCTTTTTCAGCAAAATGGTCTTGGTATTGTCTCTTATATGGTTTTTTATTTGTTTTTTTTTTGTTATTGTTTTTGGTAGAAAATATGCTAAGTATTAAATAAATATTTTATTATGTTCAAATTGAACCGTTGCGGCATTTTTAGCGGAAAACACTATAAATCAAAACAATAGAATTTCGTAAATTTCAGGCAAATTCGTTTCGTATTATTTAGTGAAATGTTGGTTTGTTTTCCTTTTTATATTGTCGACAGTATTCAGAGAATTAAATAAATGATTTATAACATTCAATTAAAACCAGTTATGACATTTTTAGTGGAAAAAATATCTCTAAAAAAAATCCAATTTTTTTAGTTGTTTAGCGAAACATTTAAATTTATTACATAGACAATAAACTAACCTATTTTTTTTTTTTTTTTTTGAACAGAGGAAACGTTCTTTTATTGTTTAATTAGTGCACCAAATCATTTTAAGTGGCTCTAATCTATATAAATAAAAAGATAAATTGGTTCGTTCGAAGCTCGTTTTTTTCAAATCTTAAATCTCCGAAGGTTCTTCAGTGATCACAGCAACGCGTGGTGGGGTACAGCTAGTAATAAATTGGTTACCTATAGACGGTCTCCATGGTCGAGAGGCAAGGTTCTCGACTTCCATTTCTATGGTCGCGGGTTCAAATCCCGGCGTCCGCAAGTAAATTTTATTTGAAAAATTTGTGTTATTTCGCTATTTATTAATTAAAAATAATATTTAGTATACTTGCGGCGCGTTCCAGAGTGGAGTGTACTCTCAGTATTTACCTGGTATAAACCACCATTCAGAATTATAACGTTGCTTGAAATGGCTTTTGCCGCGTTTGGTGACCAGATCTGAATAACCGAAATAACCCCCACCTTTCTCCTCCCATCTCCTTTCAATTGGGGATGCCATAATCTCACTGGCTTCAGAAGATTGGGAGCAGTTGGGACTCTTGTTCGGTATGTAGACAAACAAAATAATAAAAAAAACGCTACATTTTGTTCTTTTAACGAACAGTATTTAATTTTAAAAGTAAGTATAGATGTAATTTACTAACATGTTTACAAACGTATACACTTTAAAATTTACAAGCTTGATTAATCAATCGATTTTGCAGATGAACTTTTATACATTTGAAAATGATTTGAGATTTTCACTGTCATAAACATTTTTTAAATTATGCCGTGTTTTGCTGCCTCATTTAGCCAACATTTCGGACAGCATTACAGTGTCCATCATCAGGGCAGATGTGTGCACATTTGCTTTCTTTGTTTTATTATAGTCAATAGTATAGTTCTAGCGCTGACTCGTGAAAAATCACGAGAAATTCTGAATTCCAGTTAGTAAATAACGCTTTCTTGAAAATATAAAAAATACAGACCCTTGAAAAATCATGAAATTAGATTTAACTTGTCAAGATTGAACCCATAAATAAACCACTCACTAGATCAATATCTTCGGGCTTTTTGTATGAAATAAATTGGTGTTGAAAAACCATAGATATGCCAAAATATGACAGCACAATTCTCACTGGTAGCCAACTTATTAAACTACACACCAATGAAAAACTCGGAAAGTTTAGTCAATAGACTTTCAGAGTTTTTCATTGGTGGATATAGTTAGGCAACAATATGACGTCACAATATTCACGGTACCAATGTTCGATCGGAGTTATACCCCCTGATTAAACCTAAACAAAATAAGCATTTCAAAAATAGAATATATTTTTCTGTTAAAAAATATTGTATTTTTATAGGTAGGTACTATCATTACTAAAAAAAATCATATTTATTTATCGTTTTATTACAGTCAGTTCCAATTTTGTGTTCAAGAGTTCATTGAACCTGAGTTAAAGACAGACAACACAACCGAAATTAGAATTTTTGATTACTGATGATTTCTTGCAAGAACTCTATTACACTTTCCTGAATTTTCTGAGCTTAGTTTAAATCTTCATGTTATACGTTTTGAGGTGCTTGTTTATGGTAGTGTATGAGCATTGTTTGATAATAAATTTAATTCGATTAACCGTATCGAATAGGAAATTGCCGAACGCATTTTTATCCAGGAAATAAATTATTATAGGACATGCTTACGTGCTTATTGATACATTAATGGCAATAATATTACCCGCATTACGCAATTTCCCGTTTTCTTCGAATGCAAATTTATATTATTCATTGTAAAAGTAGGCCGATTCATGATAATTTACGTGCATAGTGGAATATTGACAGGTGAATTTTCTCACTTCATTGCACATTAAACAGGGTTTGTTCTTACAGGTAGTTAGGTTATTAGTTAATAGGTATTATTTATGTGGTTATCTCTTGGCTATTCACTAGGTGTATGCAATTACTATTAAATAAGTTAACCGAGCAACTCAGGAATGTGGCAAATCAACAGATCGGGGGGTATAACTCCGATTGAAAATTAGAACCGAAATATAGTGACGTCATATGATTGCCTAACTATATCCACCAATGAAAAACTCTGAAAGTTTATTCCATAGACTTTCAGTGTTTTTTATTGGTGTATAGTATAATAAGTAGGCCCCGAATGAGAATTGTACTGTCTTTTACTGCACTAACCTCCCCACATACCGGAATAAACACTTTATTATTATATATATATTATATTATTATTATTATTATATTGGCATATCTATGGTTATTTAGGACTAATTTGTTTCATAAAAAAATCCCGAAGATATCGATCTAGTGATTGGTTTATTTATGCAACAGACTCTTGAAATGTGATAATCGGAAAAAATGAGAATAAGAATCTCTTAAAATTATTCGCAATACGGTTAAAACGGGATTTCATGTCCTAAAATAATAAATTACGTTATTACTAACTAAAGACTAGATAAACCATTATCAATTTATGGCTAACAGATTGCTTCCACCGGTTCGTAGATCATTAATGCAATGCTATATGTAAAATGCATTTGATAGATGAACGTCATGCTAGAATGTACAGGGTTTTCCAATAACAGATGTTATTTTGATATTCAATCGTAAAAGATCAATGGTTTCGTTGCTTGTGTGGCACGTAGCGTCGTCTTGTTGAAATTAAACGTTGTCCAGATAAATACCATCCAATTCCGGCCATAAAAAATCATTAATCATCTCTCGATAGCGCAATCCATTCACCGTAACTGTTGCTCCAGCCTAATTTTCGAAAAAGTAAGGTCCAATGACTCCGCCGGACCATAAACCGCACCAAAAAGTCACACGTTGAGGATAAAAAGGCTTTTCAACAATAACTCTTGGGTTTTCCGAGCCCCAGATGCGACAATTTTGCTTGTTGACGAAGCCACCGAGGTGGAAATGGGCCTCTTCACGATCAAGATGATTTGCATTTGATTCTCTCAAGTGAATTTTAATAATTTCAATGCGTTGTCAAAGCGTGTATCGTTCCATTTTTATTAATGACGTAGTTTTTACTTGTCAAATGTCAAAAAATGACGGCTTCAAAAGTAACATCTACCGAAATAGCGGGCTATTCAAAATAACACCTCTTATTGGAAAACCCTGTACATATATTATTTATATTTTCTGCAGTCAGTTAATTAACGAGTATATTACCATTCATACCTGACATTTGACATTTACATTGTTTATGGTTTATTAGAGAAATTTCAATACGGTTCGCACGCACAGGATTTTGAGGATTAATATTAATTAAATAATGTACAAGCCATAGCTCGATTCATTGACAAAACCAACCAAAAAAATGCGAACAGTAAATTATTAATGTAAACTTCATAAAATTGAACTTTGAATCGAGGAATGTGCGAACCAAATCCGTCAGATATCATCACAAAGATGTTTTGATTATTATTTTCATCGTCAAATCGTGATGCACTTTTGTGTAATAAAGATGTGAAAAAAAAAACTATCTCCATTTAGCAAATAATACCGATTGCTCATAAAATATAAAATTGATTGGTTAAAATGTTTTTTGGTATGGCTAACAATATCGTGATCTGCTTTGGCCAATCGTGACGGCTTACGGAATGATATAAAAAATAATAAATGATTAGGTAGGTACGGTAGGAACCCGGAAACGTGATGTAAATCGGATAAAATAATTAAAATGTAAAAGTGAGGCTTCTGTGCGTAATTTTTTTTACATGACTGTACCTACGTACACACACACTGTGTAATTAAGTATTTAGTTGTACAATCTGTTGTTGCTGCTCGCCTTTTAATTTAATGATTTTGCTAACAAATGAATACATTACTCTATTTGTAATTTTTCTAAGAATACGTGTTTTGTTATCTATGAATAAAAATCATTACAATCTGATATTGCAGTGGTTTACAATTCTACATGAATACGGTGCATATTCTAAAGGTGTTCGTTTTGTAGCAGGTACTACTTAGGAAGGCCCATTATTTATTAATTATATTTTAGTCATTTGTGCATCGAAGTTTACAAATGCATTATTTATTATTAATTACATACATATATTATAATAATAATAATATATTTTTTATTCCAGTATGTGGGGAGGTAAGTGCAATCCCACACGTCCCATATAGATATACATATTTTTGAACAATAGATATGTGAAAAATGCAAACATAGATTAGGAAGAATAAATTAAGATTTAATGACAACTATGCAGGGCGTGGTCTTGAGTGAGCTTGGACCCAGCGCTCACTCAGGAGTGGCGCTTGGTGCTGGTAGGCTGCGGTCACCAACGTGTTGGCGGAGGCCATTAGCCGCATCCTGACATATGTTTTATTATTTCCAGCTTGAATTTATTAATTGGTGCAGACTTTATGATTTTCCGCAGCGCATTATATTCATTTATATGGCATACCTAAATAACTCTACTCCGAGGTATTCGAGAGATTAAAACCTTTATTAAAAACATTATAAAACAAGGTTTGTCTAGATAAAATATCCATTCTTTCGCTTAAGCCATCAATGCAAATCCATTATTTGAAGGTTCCACAAAATAATTAAAAAATCGTTACATGTATCATAAATTTTTGAATATTCTGTGATCTGAGAATAAGGATTAATATTAAAATACATAATAATAGGTAATCATTATAATTACAGATATAGTGTGGTAATGAGAGCAATTCATCAAGACCTTTTTTTACAGCCTCCGTGGACGAGGGGTAAGGCTCTCGACTAGCAATTAGCCATCCGAATCATTTAATTAATTTAAGGTATATCTTCTAAGTTCCCGTGCAACAGAACTAACTGTTAAGCCCTCCCATTCCCAATTTCAACCGATTTATAACATATGTCTCTTTAAGGCGAAGCTTAATGCCAAATCACTATTTTGATTAATCTTTATTACGAATTGGTGTACATTATAAATACCAAAAAAATATGCTTTAGATAAATTAAACGTTTTATTATCGTTTCGCTTGAGTAGAATACAAATAAATAAAAAAATACTAAATAAAAATATAAATGTAAACCACTAAAAAAATATTTTTTCAACAGAAATGTATGAACTCGTAAAGGAAACAATTTTAAAAAATACAGTATTATAGCTAAGATTATTTGTGACAGTTTCACTTGATAAACTTTTTTGCTTTCTTATAAAATTATTTACAAAATAAATAAAAATCAGTTTTTTGCTTGAAATCGAACGTTTCTAGACTACGTTTGTCAAGAGATTTTAATGCCTTTTACCTACAATTTAAAGTATACCAAGAATTTACACATTTTTGGCTTGTAGTTTTCTCTTAACTCGTTTTTAAGTTTAAAAAAAATAAACTTTGAAGATAATGTCTTTACATTTCTTATGAAAAAGTTACCAGCGAAAGTTCATAGGTGAAGCCAAAAAATGCAACAAAGCAACTAAAAACATGATTCCGTATCCAACAATCTGTGAACTTTAATTTATTCTGGACGGGCAGAAGTAGTTAAAGTGCAAACTAATTGTCAACTAAAAAACTGCTTCTGAAATTTCAGCCGAGGACGAGTGATTGAAGCGTAATTCGGTTCGATTAAATAAAAAAAAGTTTTAGGTTTTTCAAATTGAACAGGAATTAATTTTAAAAAAAATTTCATTATTTATTTATTTCTTTTGTATTTTTGAGTACAAATATTCGAAAATCACTTTAATTTCAGAACTTATTAATTTATTATTTTTTCTCTTTTCTTATATTATGTACATTTAAATGGCTAATGGTACGCTAAATGTCTCTTGTATATGTGATCACCTGTACTCTCCAATAAGTTACTCGGCAGATGTAATTCGGCCTTAAGCTGGAGATACATAGCTACCTAGGTAGGTAAATGAAACTTTAAAAAAATTTTGAACCAAATCGCGTTCAACAAACGTTAAATCGCAACAATTGATTTCAATACTATGTAATTAGGTAATTAGTAACATAATTATTTTGGACCATAAATCAAAATTGTCACTCGACCAAGATCGGAAATATATTAAATAGTGTAGTGAAATTATCTATTACTAAATCAGAAAGCGGGCACAGTTACTAAACTATCAATAATATTTAATCAAGGTTATGTTCTGAATTTTGGCAAATAATAATATTACGTTAATCAGATAACTGGTACTTTCGAGATAAATAATATCTGCAAATGAATTGGTCGACAAACGGCGTCTAGTCGATCCACTTGGTCGATCAACCGTGTCCTTTTATCAATCGATTCGACAAAAAATCTTACGGTTACTTTAAATCACGTTTCACCTGCTTGCTTACAAATAGCATACACATTCATAGTCAATTGAATTGAGCTTACACAATTAACTATAACGGGGCGTATGACATAAAAAACTTTTTTTTGCAATAATGTATTGATTTCCTAGCGAAAAATGATTAAATGGTTTTGTCACCGTTTACATTATAATACAAGTTGTTTAATTAGTAAATTAAATGAAACATTAATGCATTATACTCTATGACGTGTGCAGTGTGTGCACTTGTGTAGATTTATTGGTATATTAGTTATCGTGCAGTAATTGAAAGGGCTGTAAATAATTTGAAGGCTTTAGAATGTTTATGAAAGAACCTTAAATGAGACAATATAAATTCTTAAGTGTAAATGCTCATAAACTCCAAACGAGTCAGTAAGTTAAATATTTACTGAGTATGTATGTGAACTTTCTGAGCGAGCAAATTAATAGGACTTCTCAGACTGCCACCAAGAGCTGTAGGATTGTAAAGCTCACGAAGATGCCCGATAAAGCCTGTTTTGATAACTCTTGGGAACTGCAAAGGAATTAATAGGACTTCTCAGACTGCCACCAAGAGCTGTAGGATTGTAAAGCTCACGAAGATGCCCGATGAAGCCTGTTTTGATAACTCTTGGGAACTGCAAAGGAATTAATAGGACTTCTCAGACTGCCACCAAGAGCTGTGGGATTGTAAAGCTCACGAAAATGCCTGATGATGCCTGTTTTGATAACTCTTGGGAACTGCAAAGTAAATTATGATGAGCCACAAAGTGAATGCTTTTTACAATTACGGAATTAATAGGACTTCTCAGACTGCCACCAAGAGCTGTAGGATTGTAAAGCTCACGAAGATGCCCGATGAAGCCTGTTTTGATAGCTCTTGGGAACTGCAAAGGAATTCGATTTTGGTAACCAAATGGTGGAAGAACGATATTTAGGAAAGAAAAGAAAATAAAGGTACAGGTTGGAGGATCCACCAGAATATTGAAATAGGTCTTCCTTATGATGCTCTCTCGTTTCCTCACATGCACTAAAACTCCACAACAAATTCCGTTTACTTAATTATGCGCATAACGCGGCGTTGAACGGTTGAAATTGTACTAATTGCAATAACTTCTAAGGCCTCCGTGGTCGTGGTAGGGCTCTCGACTAGCAATCCGAAGGTCGCGGGTTCAAATGAATTTGTATTATTTCACGATTAATTCATCTAAAATAATATGTAGTACACTTGCGGGACGTTCCAGAGTCAAATATACTCTCAGTATCGCCCTGGTGTAAGACCACCAATCAGAATTGAAACGTTGCTTTATATGGCTTTAGCCGTGTTTGGTGACCAGACCTGAATAGCCAGGTACTTCTCCTACCTTCCTCTCTCATCTCTTCCCCTCCCCGCTACCTCTAGCTTCACAAAATACCCCAATTGGTGATGCCATATTCTCACTGGCTCTAGAAGGTTGGGAGCAGTTGAGACTCTTGTGCGGTATTCACATTTAAAAAAAAAACTATTTACCGGCACTATCCCTGCTAACGATGACAAAAGGATTGGTGAGGTGGGGTTGGGAGATGTATGCAGACATTAAACTTAGAATAAATCTGCTTTGCCCGAAGAGTTGAAGATACTCTCAGATCGCCCTGGTGTAAGATAACATTGCTAGTTCATTTATTCAAAGAGAGGTTAGCAAAAAGCCAGAATTTTTCATCTCTGTGCAATCGACATTACTGTGTAATTTATTAATTTTTAATTTCCTCTTTCAATAAAACATTACTTCATTAAACGTTTCAAATCCGCAATTGTCACACTGTGTGTTGTAATTTTAAAATGCATTTACCGGTGCATACAAGCGTTAACTTGTTTCACAGAATCATTGTTCAGTATCTAACTGTTATTTTTAATGTGTTCTTTGGCTATGAAAGCGTCTTTGTGTCGAGCCGCGGTTTCAAAATAATCCGCTCAATCGAGGAAAAGTGTTCCCACGGCATTGACATTTCAATGTGTGAACATACACAACACTACTTATTACACGCAACACGGAGATGAAGTGAAACCTACTCGTGTGTAGTCACTTTATTCTCAATGATCCGGGTTCAATTTCTACCTTTGAATGATCGGATTTATTTTTTATGAATTTTTATTTATTTATTTTACTACAAATAATCACAGACGCACCTGCTGCCAAAACCTGTACAGACCTGTAATGTTTTCACCCTCCTTCAACGTTTTTAAACTGATTAATCTTTTGTTAGTTTGATTTCTGCAACTTCTCGCGGTTTATCAACCCTTCAATCTTAACGAATTGATATGTCACGTTGTGTCAATTTTTTGTTTCGACAGGGATTAATTCATTGAAGGATCCTTTTAATTGGTTGTGGTAACTTTGGTTCTTTTTAGATGAGGCGTGTTACATTCTGTATGGTTTGAAAATAAGACAATGACCGACTACCCTGATTTTAACTACCTTTTCCTACCTTGTTTGCTCGCCCAAACGTTTCCGGTTGCTGCAGTTGATAATGTGCTAATATAATGAGACAATTAATTACAAATTAAGTACATGAAATTCACTATAGACAATTCAATTCAAGATGCACAAGATTCTAAGTTAATGATTTGACTATGGATTGTTAGTTTTGTGAGTTATTTCTATGAGTAGGTATTTTCGGGAATAGCTAGAGACAAAACATGTGTTGCTTTCGATTGGTCTCCGTCCAAATCCCATCCATCAACGTGACCAGCTCGAAAGCAGCCAAGTTGATGGTCCAATCCCAACACCTCCAGAAATGAATTGAATATCGCTCAGCGACAGATGAAATAATGACATGTTTTGCCTCCTGCCGGAGGGTGATGAAGGTGGAATGTGGGTCCTTGGTGGTAACTGTTGATGTTGATGTTGATGATGAATGATGAAGATTCATCTTATACCGTTAGGTACAAGGGGCTGCTCTGGTCCGGTGGCATGATAGCCTGGTGTCAGGAACCATTTGGGCCACGTGGGTAGCGCGAGGTTTAGGTCGCGTCAACCTCCCCCAAATCGATGATGAGTTGAGCTTCGCCAGCATGCCGAAAATTAGGAGTCCACTCTACTAACCTCAAACATAAACATATACTGAAGTGGTTTGCATCAGCAACGTCAGGAGTTCGGGAGTCCCGTGAACACCCCTCTGGTTTACGCTCGTAAGGATAATGATGAATTCAGCTTCAGTTTGTTCGACTACGCCTCTGCAGTCACGCTACTCCAAATAGCTCCTGGCTCCAGTCTATACAGCTTCTCGTTCCAGTAGAGGTAATGACACATATTTATCATATGTACAATACAGAACATACTTCAAGTCTTTCGTCCACACTCAAAATAGTCATGTCAATATTTAATTTGGATGAGGGCGTCCATCCGACATAACGAATGTTTCCTAGACGGGAGATTTTACCCCACTTCAAAGTCATGGTCATTCGCTCTATCGTTTGTTACCCTCCGTTCGCTTCAAATATCAAAGAATGGTAGAAATTGATATCCTCGACTTCCGGCGCTAAGGATCAGGGACACTGGAATCATCAGGTCGTGAATCTGAAATCATCCGATCTCCGTCAGCTCAAACGGTTTCAGTCGGAGTCAATTTCCAACCTAATTCTGGATGACTTCTCCTCCTATAGTGGGGTAAGTACTTATTGAATTTGACAGGAAGGACGTCAGAAAGCGCCGAAACAACTTCATATTCGTCACGATCCCTTCGTTCTGTCAGCGAGAAAATTCTCCCCACACGCCAGACAAGAATAGCATAGCCCTTATCCGCTTTGTTCCTTCGTCTACCAGCTAACTCAAGTAGGAAAGCCCATTAGCAATTTTCGTTCCCTTCGATTTGAACTCAGTGAAAGCGTCCTCTCACCAGCTGAAAATACTCGAAACAGGGGTCTATTCCGGGTGACTATCTAAGGCTGGTCCGCCAACACCTTCGACAGAAACCGGTGCTTTTTACGGGAATAACTCAACCACACCAATAGCAGGGGAAAAAGCCGGCGCTGCTATACTAAAATAGACGTTATATCGGTATCCAGGGTTATCGACTTTGCTAACACAAGAGTCCCTATTAGGCAAGCCAAATTACAAATTTCGTTCCCTTCGCTTTTGTCGCTTTGGTAAGATAGGACAGCCTACGGAAAATTCGTATACTTCGTCCCCGTCAAACCTATGAAAAATTAAAATCTCGCTTGATAGAATAGGAATGCCAGACAGATGCACTCTCTCGGCGACTAGCCTCGATCCGCTGCGTTATTCCGATTCAAAAATGAATTAAAAGAGTGATGTTTGAATAAATTATATTTAATTAAACATATTTTATGAATTCCGTATAGAATAAGTTGAATTCCCAAGGAGGATACGACAACTCATTTTCAAATAACAGGCATTGAAGCATTTAATTTACCGTTCTATCCGTTACTATAAAAACACTGCATAAATACAATGGTTTGTGTTCTATAAATTTTGGCGCTAAATATAACTACTAGAGAATTATTAAATCATTTTAAACTCATAAACAATGTCTATTGTTGGATGATCTAAAGCGGTTTCAGGGTAACCGTTCTTCGTCCCTTTTTTAATGGCCAGGTCTCGTAATTTATGACCTCCTTCGCTAACGGGTACCTATAGTGCTCAAGTTAAATACCCTTACTTCAAAATACAATTGGATTATTTGGTTTACATTAAGGAAATAAGTGTTAATAATTAGATTATAATAGACTTACCGATACATCTTAGTGTCAACAATCCAAATAATTATAAAAAAACAAACACAGTCACATGCAGAAAACTCATGCTGTTAGAAAACCGCACCTTCTACACTAAATGATTTTAGCCGTGTTCGCGTCCCGACGATTAATTCTTGTTGACGCGCTTCCTAGTTTTTACTAACTCGACTATCTTAAAACGCTGACCGATCCTGATTATTCCTAACCGTCTCCCAGACCTTGAAACTCTGACCCCCTTGACTTTATTTCCCGCCTCCCAACGTTTTCAAAACCTGACTCTCTTGAACCGCCTTTTTCACCCTCGACTATCGACTTCCTCCTTCCGATCTTCAACGCTAACTGTCTATCCGCCCGTTCTTCAACGCTGACCCTCTCGACCGTCTCCCCGCGCTTTCAAATCCAGACTCCCCCTCCCCAAACCAACCCCCCAAATCACCATATGCGATTTCTAATTTATGTTCTTTTGAATTTTGAATGCTTTTTGTTTTCAAAAGACAGAAATGCACTAAAGGAACACATCAATTATGGCCCTAGAACCTGTCACATTAATTTTAAATCGTTTCAAAACCAATAAATTGTTACTTCTCCAGTAAAATGTCTAATTCTTCGTTCAAAGGATGAAACTTGACTACCCCCAGTCCAGTGGCGTGTTGGCCCACCAGCATTTTAGCTCGGCTTACTATTATCAACCACCATCACGGAGGTCTCTGCCGATACAGTGCATGTTCCTATTTTTTTTCTCTACCCTAATAAATCTAAACACTTGTTTTAAAATCAGTTGTCCAACATCTGGTAATCTCCTATGTCGTGAGACCAACTGAAAATTTCTTTCCCACCATAATAAATCAACAATAAAAAAAAATTTATCCCAGGGCGAGTCCATCACAGCTCCCTTCTGGAAAAATAATAGTGGGAGTAGATACGGAGATAAGCTATTGTCAGCTATCATTGTTCCATCAACTTAGCAGCAGAACACGTTTGAACTCGCCAATAATACTTTTTTTTTTCAAACCTTCCTAGGTTTCACTTGCTCCCCACTGCCCTGTTCTTGTTGCTAAAATTGTTAAAATTCCTAATCCCTTTTACTTTTTATTTTATTTTATTTTTTATATATATTTATTTTTTTTTCTACGAAAGATTTCCCAATCCGCCCCTGTCTCACTTGACGTTCTTTTTTTTTTTTTTTCCTTGGCCGCACGCTATCAGTTAAACCTCTGGTAGGTCCGTTATGGGGCCCTTTTGTTAACCTTTTGTGTGTTCCTGCCGTTGTTAATTGTTTTATGACTGAGCATACAGTAACCGAGATCTTGAGAGTTATTTCGCATTTTTAAGCGTTGGGTAATTTGTTTTGATGTTTTAATTCATGTGAATAGGACTCCTTCTATATGAAAAATCTATTAGTGTACCTATATGTTTTACGGTAATTCAGTTCCGTCTAATTAGAGTGGATAATCTCTTTACCAATTTATTTGATAAATTATTTCTCGTAAAACCGTGTGCTTTATTTCCTATTCCTCCTTACAGGACGCCTGATAATAATAATTATTATTATTGAATAATTTATATAGCGCCGTTTTCGTGAAAAGCTAACTCAAGGAACCTAATATTGTAGTAGCTACTAATATTTTGATAAGAGTTTTGTTGAACAACTATGTCGTATTATAGGAAAAAGAAGTGTGGAGGGGGAGGGGAAGGAAAAAGGGGTACAATAACGGTGAATGGTGATCAGAACTCAAACATTGACCTCAGCGTGTCTTAGGCTATACTCTAATAGCTGGCGACCCACTTCTTAAAGGTACCGTGACCTACCAGAACCCACCACGCCTGAAGGAAAACGAATTGAGACTTCCCAACACTTCCAGATACTGTTCCAGCGTATTCACTTCTGTGAACCTACTTTACTGTCTCTAAATGGGGAAAGTAATTGCATCCCATATCACGATGCTTACGCGAAAATGTGTCATGTAAGTTTCGTCTGATGAAGCCCTTCTTCCACGTGCTGTCAGACCTACACTTCACCTCTTAGAATCTGTTGTAATTAAGCCAAGATTGCGTTGGCTTACATCAGGTTCCAGGTCGACGCCATTGGAGTATTTGATAGAACTTTAACGGGTTTATTCCTACGGAATATCGCGCGAACATCTCTTCCACATAACCTTGCAGGAACCTCGCAGGTTACCTTCAGCTAGACGCCTCCAACAGCGAATTACGCTCTTTTCATCCCAAAGTCACTCATGCCTTCTCACCCTGTCTGTCATTCCCCTTTTCATTGCATAAAACCGCGAAAGGGTGAAGCTTTCAGTACGCCGCGCTAAACCGCCCAGTTTATGTTGGAGCCCCCGTCCTCATGATAGCGCAGGAAAAGAACCCATTTCGGCTTGCTAATATTTGTGTGATATTATTACAGCGAAACTATCTAATTCTCCAATTATGAAGTTTAATTGTTGGTCGAAAATCGGGAAAGGGAAAGGTTTAGTAATGTTGATGACACTACCGAGGTAATTAATGTTGATTCGATGGGGAGTCTGAAAATTATCAGGGAAACCCTAGGTATAAATATGTTTATATGTATACATATTTTTTTTTTCACGAACTCTTTATTCATAATACGCAACTTTTATTAGAATCTTAACACTCGTGTTTCTATTACGTTTCAGGGATCCTATTATTATTCAACCGTTTTGAATTGAAGGCCCCGATCGATTTTACATTCGAACTGTGCTTAAGATGAGTTAGATTATTATTTTTATTAATTATGTTGATCCCCCCGTTTATTATTGTAGTACATGTATTTTGTTTAATTTGAGAGGAATTTAATTGTTTTATTTACAAAACTTTATCACTGATTCACGCCGTAATGTCCTCATCATCACTTTATTCAATTAGCAAGTTAGGTTATATCAAAATTGAATCAATTTATTGTAGATATTCACTGCACAAGGACACGGCCTTCTTCTCACGGAAGAATACCCGTTAGGTAACGAAACATAAATACTCTACCAGTGCACACTTTTATTGTTCACTGAATTTTTTCTAACATTTCAAGATAATATAAATCTGTTCCGTCGACCACTTATAAATGGTCAAGTTCATAATAAGTTACGTAATAAGCTATTATTTGGTTTTGTCCCCCCCGGGAAGAGGCTCCGGTCTAGTAGTACAATACATCTTTGTTTAGATTTTAGAACCGTCTTAACTTTCTCACCGTACTTCTATTATTGACTTTAAAATGTTTTGTTTAAATTGCACTCTCCCTTCCGTCTCATTTCAAAGTTGAACTTCAAAAAACTGTTATCATAAGTGATTTTTTTTTTTTTGTTGTCCCTGGTTTTCTACCCCCAAAGTAACACGGGCATGTGCCTAGCATAGTGGTCGACAAAATCCTAAATGCATTTAATAAATAATTTCAATGAATAAGGAAACATAAAAAAAAGTTTTATCTGTTAATTCAGTCCTTATCGGAGGTTGGACATCAGCCTCTAGAATGAACTGGGTTTGTGTCTACTACTTGAAGAAACTATTTTCTCCCTCCACAATGTAATACCTTTAATAACTATGTCTTATCGGAGGTTGGATGACAATACAAAATTTTTTCTTTTACAATTTTATTTAAAATTTAAATAATCTAATTTATTCCCTACTGATAAATTAACGGATATTTTTATTACGGATACAATTTTATTTGAAGTTTAAATAACCTAATTTATTCTCGGCTTATAATTCACGGATATTTTTATTTCGGATATTTAGCATTTAAAGCAAATAAACTAATGCGCTGGTGTTAGGTCTACTACTGAAGGAACTATTTTCTCCCTCCACAATGTAATACCTTTACTCACTATGTCCTATCGGAGGTTGGATAACATCATAAAATTTCGTTCGTATATTTTTATTTGGAATTTAAATAAATTAATTTTTACCCAAGTGATAAATTCACGTATGGCTCAACTATTATTGTAGAAATTCACTACCTTCCGCAGTTTTGTATTTAAAATACTGAACTGTTAGCCCTGGCTTTTTATATATTTTTTTCATTGTCTTGAACCAAACAGAATGTAAAACATTTTAATACCTCACCTCCTGGTCCAACGGCATCACTGTAATGTTTTTAAAATTCCTTTGGTCAAAACCAAAGGAAAGAAGCCAGATAGATCTTCTTAACGAATTTACATTTTGTTACGTTTGATTTACAACTTCCCACGGTTTACGCTCGTAAGGATAATGATGAATTCAGCTTCAGTTTGTTCGACTTCGCCTCTGCAGTCACGCTACTCCAAATAGCTCCTGGCTCCAGTCTATACAGCTTCTCGTTCCAGTAGAGGTAATGACACATATTTATCATATGTACAATACAGAACATACTTCAAGTCTTTCGTCCACACTCAAAATAGTCATGTCAATATTTAATTTGGATGAGGGCGTCCATCCGACATAACGAATGTTTCCTAGACGGGAGATTTTACCCCACTTCAAAGTCATGGTCATTCGCTCTATCGTTTGTTACCCTCCGTTCGCTTCAAATATCAAAGAATGGTAGAAATTGATATCCTCGACTTCCGGCGCTAAGGATCAGGGATACTGGAATCATCAGGTCGTGAATCTGAAATCATCCGATCTCCGTCAGCTCAAACGGTTTCAGTCGGAGTCAATTTCCAACCTAATTCTGGATGACTTCTCCTCCTATAGTGGGGTAAGTACTTATTGAATTTGACAGGAAGGACGTCAGAAAGCGCCGAAACAACTTCATATTCGTCACGATCCCTTCGTTCCTTCAGCGAAAAAATTCTCCCCACACGCCAGACAAGAATAGCATAGCCCTTATCCGCTTTGTTCCTTCGTCTACCAGCTAACTCAAGTAGGAAAGCCCATTAGCAATTTTCGTTCCCTTCGATTTGAACTCAGTGAAAGCGTCCTCTCACCAGCTGAAAATACTCGAAACAGGGGTCTATTCCGGGTGACTATCTAAGGCTGGTCCGCCAACACCTTCGACAGAAACCGGTGCTTTTTACGGGAATAACTCAACCACACCAATAGCAGGGGAAAAAGCCGGCGCTGCTATACTAAAATAGACGTTATATCGGTATCCAGGGTTATCGACTTTGCTAACACAAGAGTCCCTATTAGGCAAGCCAAATTACAAATTTCGTTCCCTTCGCTTTTGTCGCTTTGGTAAGATAGGACAGCCTACGGAAAATTCGTATACTTCGTCCCCGTCAAACCTATGAAAAATTAAAATCTCGCTTGATAGAATAGGAATGCCAGACAGATGCACTCTCTCGGCGACTAGCCTCGATCCGCTGCGTTATTCCGATTCAAAAATGAATTAAAAGAGTGATGTTTGAATAAATTATATTTAATTAAACATATTTTATGAATTCCGTATAGAATAAGTTGAATTCCCAAGGAGGATACGACAACTCATTTTCAAATAACAGGCATTGAAGCATTTAATTTACCGTTCTATCCGTTACTATAAAAACACTGCATAAATACAATGGTTTGTGTTCTATAAATTTTGGCGCTAAATATAACTACTAGAGAATTATTAAATCATTTTAAACTCATAAACAATGTCTATTGTTGGATGATCTAAAGCGGTTTCAGGGTAACCGTTCTTCGTCCCTTTTTTAATGGCCAGGTCTCGTAATTTATGACCTCCTTCGCTAACGGGTACCTATAGTGCTCAAGTTAAATACCCTTACTTCAAAATACAATTGGATTATTTGGTTTACATTAAGGAAATAAGTGTTAATAATTAGATTATAATAGACTTACCGATACATCTTAGTGTCAACAATCCAAATAATTATAAAAAAACAAACACAGTCACATGCAGAAAACTCATGCTGTTAGAAAACCGCACCTTCTACACTAAATGATTTTAGCCGTGTTCGCGTCCCGACGATTAATTCTTGTTGACGCGCTTCCTAGTTTTTACTAACTCGACTATCTTAAAACGCTGACCGATCCTGATTATTCCTGACCGTCTCCCAGACCTTGAAACTCTGACCCCCTTGACTTTATTTCCCGCCTCCCAACGTTTTCAAAACCTGACTCTCTTGAACCGCCTTTTTCACCCTCGACTATCGACTTCCTCCTTCCGATCTTCAACGCTAACTGTCTATCCGCCCGTTCTTCAACGCTGACCCTCTCGACCGTCTCCCCGCGCTTTCAAATCCAGACTCCCCCTCCCCAAACCAACCCCCCAAATCACCATATGCGATTTCTAATTTATGTTCTTTTGAATTTTGAATGCTTTTTGTTTTCAAAAGACAGAAATGCACTAAAGGAACACATCAATTATGGCCCTAGAACCTGTCACATTAATTTTAAATCGTTTCAAAACCAATAAATTGTTACTTCTCCAGTAAAATGTCTAATTCTTCGTTCAAAGGATGAAACTTGACTACCCCCAGTCCAGTGGCGTGTTGGCCCACCAGCATTTTAGCTCGGCTTACTATTATCAACCACCATCACGGAGGTCTCTGCCGATACAGTGCATGTTCCTATTTTTTTTCTCTACCCTAATAAATCTAAACACTTGTTTTAAAATCAGTTGTCCAACATCTGGTAATCTCCTATGTCGTGAGACCAACTGAAAATTTCTTTCCCACCATAATAAATCAACAATAAAAAAAAATTTATCCCAGG
The DNA here is from genome assembly GCF_061612785.1 of Hesperophylax consimilis. Taxonomy (NCBI): domain Eukaryota; kingdom Metazoa; phylum Arthropoda; class Insecta; order Trichoptera; family Limnephilidae; genus Hesperophylax; species Hesperophylax consimilis. The sequence continues at coordinate 13,104,690 of NC_142849.1, forward strand.
GCGAGTCCATCACAGACCTCACCCCATAAACCCGGGCAAACCTGTTAATTCAACAAACCACTCGGGGTAGCACTTGAGGTGTAGGTTATCCAATGAATGGTTCAAGAGTTATGAGTGAATTTCATTGTTTTTCTAACTCATCTCTGAGGGCAGACTCTTCCACACTGTCGGCAAGTATACGAGGGTACCCGAGAGCGAAGACAGTATACAAATGCGCGTTCGCTTTGTCTCGCCTCGCCTTGCTTTATTCGCGTCTCCTTACCTGCGCTCGGACCCTACAAATTTTTGTTGTACTTGACTCAGAGTTCACAACAGGCTTAGTCACTAAACAACCAACAATAATCCAAGCAACTACTGCGCGACACGAAAGCGAAGAGTAAATATTAGCGAATGTCTCGGCGAGATGACTTACCAAGCAATATGTAGCTGTTTTTTGTCGTAATTCGTTAGTTTTTTGTGGTATGTTTATTCCTTAATTATCAGGTGACTTGTGTAGTTTATAGAATACTTTAAATTATTGACATGATGCCATGTTTGAATTTGGGCAGTGAATCCGAAAAAATGTTAATGTTAGAGTTAGGACAAATATTATTTAGAGTATGAAGAGCTCGGTTAATTGTCGAATTAGATGCTGCATTTGTTTTATTTTTATTCCCAAGACTCACGTTATACAAACCTAAGCTTTGTCCATGACATGAAATCTGAAAGACTAATTAAAAAATAATATCATTGAAAGATCATGATAGAAACCGGATCTTTTTCTATATTTGTTTATTATGTTGTAAGTCGTGTTTGTTAGTAACTTGCTGCCGCAAAACAAGCTGGATAAATAGTTAAATTACTAACATAATAACAACAGGAAAACAGAATGAAAACGAAGGAAGCTACGCTTTTGTGTCAGCAAATTGGCCCGACATAGGTGAATTAGACCAAACTGTATGTAATTTCCCAACAATGTTCCGTTACAAGTTACAAGATGTCCCAACACAGTACTACTTAGATACCTCACACTCTACTCACCACGTCACCACACAATACACACTGTGTCAAAGACCTTGATCAAAGAGTCACTGTGATGTGAATATAATGTATGAAGTATTATTGTTAAGAGGTATTTTCTTTTCTTCTGCGAGAATGCTTTGTGATTTATGAGTTACGATTGTGTGTTGTTTGAAACGCACGAAAATGTAAGTCGTAGTTTTCTCTGTGATTGAAAAGTGGAAACTGTTTGGTTTTCTTTAATGGTGGGAATATATAATAGTTCTTGGTGGTCCGTGATAAGCGATAAGGGAAGATTGAAGCCAATTAAAACTACGTTTTTGATTTCACATGAACACACTTTGTTCACACCAGTGGGAATTCTTTAATCATTAGAAAAACTGTGTAATTGCCCAGGGTAGCATAATCGGCTGATTATTCTCACTTTCGAGAATAATAATTGTAGTCATATTTTTTCTTTAATGCAAATGCTCGAAGACAGTGGAACTGTTACATCTCCGTTTCTTGAAGTATTTTGCAAGTTACAAAGAAAAAAATTCTTGATAAAAAATATTGCTGATATTAAAGATGTCTTAAAGTTATTCGTCTTTATTTATTTATTTACGACCTATTGGGCTTTTACAAAAGTAGTTAACAAGTAATAAAGTTGTGTTACATACTTTACAATAAATTATGATTTTTGATTAAATTAAGGTAAATTCATATTAATAGTGTGCATTACGGAAAGCTAAATATGTATTAAGGAACATAAGTGTACATATAAAAACAAAAGTGTTTTCACTACGGAGTTGTGAATTCATACATCTCAGTAAAATGATTAAAAACATTTCGTTTTAAAACTAATACGGAATCTTTAAGCATGTCTACAATATTCCCAAATTAATTGCCAAAATGATGTAGTCTATTTATAGGTGTATGAGCTTCATAGTTGGTTTTAAAATTGTCACAGAAAAATGTAGTACTTTGCCTCGTATTTCTAGTCGGTACGTAAAATTTTATTTTGACGATAATTTCAGGGTTGTCAATGGAATTATTAATAATTTTATTTAAAATTACAAGGTCAGAGATGATCCGCCTATCTGATAGCGTTATTAAGTTAAGTTATTTCATCAAAAGAACATAGTTTATATTTTGGATTGGAATATTCAGTTTAAAGTTAATAAATCTTAGAAATTTGTGCTGTACCCTTTCAATATTGTCAGAATGCGTTTTATACAATGGGGACCAAATAGGCGAATTATACTCTACCTGGCTTCTTACCAAAGAAGTGTACAATGTTTTCAAACCTGTTAATAACAGTATTTTAGACCATTAACAAATGAATCAATATGTATCCTGATAAACTTGAATTAAAACACGAAAAATATTATATTTAGATGAGACAAGAAGGTAAACAAATAGGTTCCGCTGTTTGACCTCCAACTCCCCCGATAAAACTATCGATTCCGAATTACGCGCACCGCGTATCGCGTTCTAATATTAGAACAAGTTTCGACGAGATATTAGTACGCCTATAATTGTAGCTCTATGGTCCAAACACGTGTTCACAAAAGTCCTAACATTTTTGCACTGATCCGGATGTCCACGTCGTTATCATTTGAGCTCGCGAACTTTGCGTTCAAAGCCAAAGAGTTTATCACTGTGCGACCATAAACGAGAGCTCGCATTTTACAATCATTCCGAGCGACGCAAATATCAAGGATATGAACCAAAGCGCCCATAAAAATAACTGTAATAAGAAAAACGATGATAATATGCATGTAAATATAAACAATAACATGTGGCGAACATACTGGTTTAATCATATGAATAAGTAATTGATTGAGTGTTTATTGGTACAGCAATGGTAATGCACTGGTTTGCTGACCCATACATCGTGTGTTCAATGCCCGGTGCCGCCGGCTATCCACTTGATCCTACTACAAGCGATTAGCCTGATTTCGAAGGCTAAGTTTCAATGAGACATTGTGTATCAAAATGACATAAACCGATTTCTTAAGACGTCAATAATGATTGACAAATAAATAGAAAGATATTTGAAGCCAGCTGGTCAAGCCTTTGGTGGGGTTGGGCACGAATGGTTTATTATTAATTTGGAATTTATTCATATTTAACAGCTCTAGACATATTTCTATAAGATCCAGTAAAATTAACGATGGACACCGCAGCATTCAGACTGGTCCATCCATTCTGTACCTACCAGAAACCTTAACATAATAAACACACGGAGTATTGGTAATATTAGGAATTTTCTGAAAGATTATCACGAAATGGCCTGCAATTCCGTTTTTAACCAGATTAACAATAATTTTAAGAGATTCTTAGGTATCTACGCAAACCTAGTTTTTCTCCATGTACGTTAAATATTTTGAAACAAGGATGATCATAGTTTTCCCAAGCGCTTCGGTTGTCGATAGACTTATTCCAAGTGAATAGCAATTAATATTTTGATTGTTGAGAAATATCTAGCCAATTAGGTTTACGCGTATCCTCCATACTCTAAAGTTGGTCAAATAATTAGTTGAATAGAGTATAGAACAATAATTCAAGGTAAATCTCATCTAATGGTGAGAACTTGAACGTGAGAACACAGCGTCAGGTGATTACACTTTCAATTTTCAATCATTTAATTCATTTGGAATGATCCGAGAAAACGATTTTATGTTAAGGTCATTGAGTCATGAACAACGGATTCTGCAGATTAACCTGTCGATTACCTGCCGCTAAGAGTTCGCAAAAATCTTAATTTCTTTGTTCGATTTAGAGGGAAACATTGAACAAGGTCATAACGACTTGACCTAATGAAAAACTTGAATCAGTTTGGATGTTGTGAATTCTATTCATTATTCATGTCATATTCCAATCTATAAATTTTGTGAGTTCTATTGACATTATTCAAGCATAACGTGCATTATCGGTCTGGATAGATATTGATTTTTAAATGTATGTATTTTATATAACAACTAATTCTGCAGATTAATCAGAAGATTACCTGCCGTGAAGAGTTCGCAAAATTCTTAATTTGATTGAGAGATAAACATTGAAAAAGGTCATAACGACTTGACCCAATGACAAACTTGAGTTAGATTAAAAAACTTGACATTATTTATGTCATATTACAAAGTTTGAAAGTTGTGAGTTGTATTACCATTATGCAAGCATAATAATAATAGGGTAATCTGGGACCGTATTTCTACCGATTTATAACATAATTCTCTTGAACGCTTTAAGTTTTAAAGTCCTTAAAAATATATGCTATTTTTCAAGATAATCCCTACGCGTTTGCCGAGTTGAAAAGTAATTACATGAAATGCTTACTATAAAAAAACGCAAATTATGCTCCAAAAATTTGTAAAAAAACACATCTGATACTGTTACTTAATACTATACGATACGATTGTACCACCCCAGCCAAGAACACTCCTGTCCCAGTGCGACCGGTACGCCAGGGGGCACTGATTTGTTAGGACTTGGAACACGTGCTCTGAGGATTTGGAAGGAGGTTGGAGTTTAATCAATCGACCAGTATACAGGGAACCTAATAACCCTTGGAAATTTCAATGGGCAGAAATAAAGGAATTGACTGAGGGTTATTTTTTCCTTTTTTATTTCTTCCTACTTCTTGACTCTTTCTGGTTCATCTTGAATATTTTTGGTTCTGATTGTCTCTTCTTGTTTCTTCTAGTTTCCCTTGGTTCTTTTCGCCTCTTCCTCGCTCGCCTTGGGTCTTCTTGCAAATTGAATCTTTTCACCCCTGTTTGACTCGTCTTATCTCTTCTTGCAGATTCTTAAGTCCTAGGACGAGTTATTTCACAGAATTTGAACAATTCATCAAATTTCTAAGTTGATTTTCAATATCTGTGATGGTTCTATTCAAGTTTTCTTCTTATAAAATAGAAATAACAACAGAACCAGAATAAAACCTTCACAGAACTTAAATATCAGCTTTGAAATTTGATAAAATGTTAAAATTCTGTGTAACAAGTCCTTAAAATGTTATAGTTATGAAAAAAAATCATAGTATTTTTTTAAATGCTACTTAAGACATTTGATTATGAGATTTATGCAAACTTTTAAAGAAGCCATGCTTTATTAAATATTTTCGCTTACGCCTATCGATTAATCGTTTTTTTTTATATTGGCGAGTTCCATCTAACATTCGTATTTACATATGTATGTATCTCCCCTTTAAATGATCTTCTTTTTTACACTTACTACGGAGCCGTAAGGCTTTAGTTCGAAATTACACGGTTATCAAAGCAACCCCACCATTGGTGACTAGTGACATGATAATTAATTGGAATTTGTAAAGGTATTCGCCACCTTTGTGCGGAACAAGCGCGCAGTGGGTCGGGCCTCGCCTCGCGAGGCTTCACGACTTCACAGCCGATCCACGACAATTGATTGTAATCACTATTACAACTTGAATTGCACAATTACTACTCGATGAATTGAAAGACTTATTTAATAAAAACCAATCAAGCGTTCGTTCATTACGAACAATGGCAATGGGAAGTCGGAACTTAGAATATTATGATGCTAAGTGGGTTACCCAAATGCCGATTATGAATAATTGATTTATCATGATAATATTACTACATATTCCTTTATTTATTATTTGGCAAGAATAAGATTTTATAAAAATGTTACCTGCAAAACATATCTCTTCTTAAAACATCTACGTTCTATACAGCAAAACTTGCGCTGCGTCATTCAAGACGCCAGAGCTCATTAATCGCAAATATTCTGCAGCATCACATAGGTTTTCTACTCTTTAATTAAGATCTACCCAACACTTCACTAAATGTTTTTTTTTCATTTTTATTAAATAATCAACAATATGAAATTACATACAATTTTACAGGAGAAGAAAATCAATCGCTTAATAAATGCTTATCATAAACTATATGTTTAATGGCTTATTTTAGATCTCGGGAAGGTGAAGCATATAATAAATAGAATATAGTGGACATATCCAAAGATAATTAAATAAAGTGAATTCAAAAATGTTTAAGTATAATCAAAGAAATTATATTGTATTACACTATGTATCCATTTTTATACTAGCCCGTAAATGGCTTTACTGATATTATAACTCGCAAAAAATTGAATAAATACCTTATTTAATGAATCAATATACAAGTTCTAATCGAATTATTCCCTTGGGTCTAGTCCTATTCGACCAGACTTGATCAATCGTGTGGCCAGGGGGCGCTGTAATTTGCAATAATTATTAACAGTTTTCTGCACCAAACTTGTAATAATGTTGTCTAGTAGTTATTTCCTTATTTACTATAATGTAACGATGTGTGTGGGCATTCTATTTATTAAAATTTTAGATTTAATCCCAAACGTGTAATTGGAACTTTTTTTTATTTCAACGTATTCCACAAATCTTAACGCATTCATCATGTTGTATATTTTTTTAGATCGACACTGCCGTGAAAAAAGCTAAATTTAAATGTAATTTTTGTACGCCATTATATAGAGAAATAACATATCAGTATATGAACATATGATACATGTCAAAACAATAAATACTTAACATAATACAGAAACATATCAGTTATATTAATAACAAATCATTTTTGCTTTGATATGGGACGGAGAGGTTTTGAATATATCGAAAAGGTCTGAATATGTATTGGCAGTTTGGTGAAATCGCGCTAGTAGGGAGTGATGTGAATAGTTAGTGCTGTGGTTTTCACAGTAGAAAAGATGATGAGTCGTTTAAACAGAAACAATGATATTACAGTACTTATCATTTAGAGGCAGTCTCAAAAAAATCTTTCAATGCTTTGTAAATGCGATTAAATACCATGCATTTCCGACTGACATAAATATTATTATTACGTGTCGTGCAAATGAGAGTTGAAATCGTAAATAAACAACTCTCGTTCAAATGTTTTAGCGTACTATTAGTGCGTCTATAAGTCTTCAATTACAAGACATCTAAAACCCTAACCAACATCCTATTGAAAATACCTTTCTACTGGCAACATTGTATGGCAGTATAGTATTTATACTGATAATGTGCACAGAAGGAAACATGTACTGATCGTGCAGAATACAAGATTTTCCAACGTGCGTGTTTCTCATGTCTGATATTTCAGATACATGCAATTTTTCGCCGTTTTTTTTCTCACGTAGTTTTAGACCGTTAATTTGCGTCATTATCATTAATCATTGCAATCTGATACATAATTGCCTGATATCACCATCGATGCTAGTTGCGCTGTACATCCGAACTGTGGCAGAAATATTGTTAATTTATATGGGTATTTCTAGTTGCAATCGCTACTGGTAAATTTATTTAATTGCATAGTTCTTATTTAAGCCTTCAAGCCTCGGAGGGCCATTACTAGCCACAAACATCAAATTCCATTCGCCTCAGAAGGACAAATCAAATCAAAAAGGATTTTCTTTTTATAATATGCCTAGATATGTGATTTATTCATCATTGGAAAGATAAATAAGATAAATAATTATTCTTCTTGGCTTGTCTCAAATATATTTATACTTGATTGTGTGGATAAAATTTATAAAAAAATGTTAAAGTTTATTATTACAATTTGGCGGATTTTTTTCATTGATAGTTGAAAGTTAAAAAAATATATTTTTATTTTTTTTAAATTATATTACGGCATAAATAAGTGAAGTCAAGTCCAATTGATTAATCATTATTTTTTTACTTAATAACACACCATCACATCATAACGCCTTGCTTGGTTGGCATTAGCGATGGATCATGATCACGGTACCAGCTCAATATTTTAGTATGGCTCAAAGAGTCGAATCAATTAAACGGGAGCCGTAAGCTCAAAGCGTATGAGCAATACTATGCTCGCCCGATACGACTCAACTAGCGTATGAATGATCGTACGACTTTTATTACCAGTACCCCGCCTCTTACCACGAGACGAGATGACAGATAGTTAGTAGGTGTAGGTAAATATGTGCAAGTCCAGATGTTGGAATGAGTATGTAAAAACAGTTAATACTTTCATAATTTTATTGGGGCTATTTTTCTAAAGCAAATCTCCTGATAAAAAAAGAGTAATCGTTCAATACGACTCATCAAAAAGAGCTAGTTCAACTGTGCGGCTCGTTCACGAACGACTCATCACTAGTTGACATCACTGAATTTGTGATTTCTGACGTCACGCCGAGTAATCGCGAGTACTTCATTCTGGTTTAATATGAAAAAAAATATTTTCATCCCAGAAGTTTTTAAGTTTCATTATTGAACAATTGATAGTATGGAACAAACAATGGCGTGTTGCCATAGAAACAAAGCTTGTTAGTTGAATAAGGAAGATATATGTGAAATAAATCATAATTATTAAACAATAATATTTGCATTTTTACGTACGTATAATCGATAAGAGGAATAAAGAAAGGCTGGAGAATTGAAGTGAAACAGGTTTTCCACTTAGAGGAGAATAATTATTGTTAATTAAAAAGGCTTGAGGCTGAATAGAAAATATTTGCCTAGAAAATGTCATTGAATGTGCTGCAAGTTTTGAACCGCCTGCATATTTTCAAAACAAACCTCTGCAATGCGGTTAGGTTTAATCGGGTTGAAGGATCTTGTCAAAAAAAGAACACATTCCTTACGTTACAAATGATTATGAATTGCCAGACTTGTAGAACAAGATGACTGTTTCAATAACTGAATAAAACACGCGGTGGCGATAAAGAAGTTTTCACTTAACGACCATAATTTTAATCCGTGGAAACTGGTCAGTCGTCATTTTTTTTTGCTAAAGCAGCTCTCTCAGCTGGATTCCGCTGACGTGATGTCATCTGGTCTGCCATTTCAGATTTATGGTTATCAATAAAATTAATCAACAATTATGTGTTTTTAAGTAAATAAATTAAAATTTCACTTTTGTTTTCGATAATGAATGAATGCAAATCTTGGAAGCGGAAATTAACCCACTTCCCGTCATCCGAATGAACTTTAACTCGACAGATTGAATCGTTGTCAATTACAATGCATTCTATCAACTTTTGATGTCAATTACTTACGCACACGCGAAAATAAAGATCGAAATAAAGATCGGTCCTACCCGATCGGCGAGGTTGGTAGAGTTATCGACTGCAGTTTCTGGGTAGGAAGGTTGAATCCTCAGTCAAACACGTGTTACGATACATTATGAATTTGATAAAAGCTTTTCAAAAAACGGCTTACATCCCGTTTTAAACAGGATTACCAATAATTTGAAGAGATTCTTAATAAATAAGTAATAATCATTTTTCTCCGTATATTGTCATAACATTGTATATTTGCGGCACGTACCAGAGTGGTAGAAGTCCTCAGTTTCACCCTCGTGAACGATCACAAACGAAAACGTTGCTTGGATTGAATTGATTGAATAGGCAGGTACTACCTCCTTCTCGTCTCAATCTCTTTAGACTCCTGTGCGTAATTTTCTTCATATAGTTGTCCTATTACTTTTGTGGTTATTTTCCTTCTTACTTTGAGCCTTTTCTATTATTTGTCAACAAAACTGTTTTAAAAGCTCATTTACCATCGCTGTTCTATATCAAAATTGTTATGCAAAAAACAACCTCGCTTGTCACTTTTGTCAATATTATATTATGAGGACATGTCATAATACTTTCTTATTATGGACACCATATATTGGAAAGCTGTTTGCTAAACTTTCTTACACCGAAATTACGCTGACCGGTAGAATCTTTGAACGATATGTCAAATGAGAAAGTATTTCAAGATTCCACAAACATTAGAAAAAAAGCGCGTGCTACATTTAGCGTACTTACACTTAATACTCTTGTGTACGACATTTACGCAACGCCAACTCAATATTCTTAGTGTGTTGCAACGTTTACTTTGTGATAGTCTAGTATTTATTTATAAGTTACTAGCTGACGTGTTGATCATCTAGCCGATGTTGCTCGTGGTTATGATTGATTTGGAGTAAATTTTTGAGATTGTTAATTCTAGTGTACCCTGAAAAAAAATTATTTTAATATTGGTAAGGTGGAAATAATATTATTGTAAAGAATTGAAAAATATATTTTTTAATCATTTTTGTTTCTATTTATACCACACTGTTACTACAGAAAAAAAACTACATATCGACTATTATATCGACATTTATTCATCTCCTTATCTCATTCCAGTTCAGAGATAATGTGTTTAGTCTTCCTCGTACTACCTATATCACATTCTAACTACAGAGTTTTCCAATAAGAGGTGTTATTTTGAATAGCCCGCTATTTCGGTAGATGTTACTTTTGAAGCTGTCATTTTTTCACATTTGACAAGAAAAAACTACGCCATTAATAAAAATGGAACGATACACGCTTCAACAACGCATTGAAATTATTAAAATTTACTAGAGTGAATCAAATGCAAATCATCTTGAGTGATGAGGCCCATTTCCAGCTCGGTGGTTTCGTCAACAAGCAAAATTGTCGCATCTGAGGCTCGGAAAACCCAAGAGTTATTGTTGAAAAGCCTCTCTTTCCTCAACGTGTGCCTGTTTGGTGCGGTTTATGGTCCGGCGGAGTCATTGGACCGTACTTTTTCGAAAATGAGGCTGGAGCCACAGTTACGGTGAATGGATCGCTATCGAGAGATGATTAATATTTTTTATGGTCGAAATTGGATGGTATTGATCTGGACAACGTTTACTTTCCAACCATTGATATTTTACGATTAAATATCAAAATAACACCTGTTATTGGAAAACCCTGTATTAAAAACTCTTATTTTTTTTAAATTCGATTCCGTATCTAATTCCATTAGAAAGGTAATGCGTTAAATCTTCCTCAGACGTCCCTGACTTTGTCTACCATTTAAACCACTACCCAAATACTCCTGACACTAATAAGAACAAACCTTGAAAATATCAGATAAAATCGGTCCAGTAGTATTTGAGTCTATAGGGGACAAAAAAACATTCAGTTTTATATATAAAGATAAAATAAATTTAACCATATAAAATATACTTACTAAAAATACAGTTTTCTTTGCAGCGATAATGTGAAGATTAGGGATGTTGACAGCAATATTTCAATAAAATTTTGTTTACTCTCGATTATCTACCAATTTTCTTTTTATATTTTTCATTGACTATTTTTTATATAATATTTATCAATCTACAGCGAAAAATGTGAAAATTAGAGGTGTTGATAGCAACATTTTGTTTTGCCAATAAAATTTTGTTCAAAGCAATTTTTTTAGATGAGGTTGGATTCATTTCACTTTCAATCACTCTCGATTAATTGCCAATCTTCTTTTAATACTTATCACAGACTGTTTTCTTCTAATATTTATCAATCAATCATAATAATGAATCATACCTCGTGTTCAGACGCTATAGCAGTCTCTTCATCTTGTCTAACACGTATCATATTTAGACTGTAATAGGAGTCAGAGTCAGTGATAGCAATGTCAAGTCACTAAACTTGTAGAGATAGAGAGAGTGCTGAGAGTTGCTGACTTCCTTTGCCTTTCTGGAATTGAGGCATTAAACCGCGCCATATTTTAGATTGACGATGAGTGGTCATATTTGGTCATTGCTCGGTCTCGTTACTCTCTTCAATTACCGTTAATCCGATTGGATATTATCTCAGATTATGCTATTATAGAACTATTAATTTAACGGTAAGCTTCCAACTTAAATGGACGTTGAAAATGTTCAATTTACCGTTAAATTTGCAGTATAATTATTAATAAAGCTTCTGAACGATTCCGATGTTTGAATGATTCCGAAAGCAAAATAAATAATGTTTGCTCAATTCAGCTGAACAGAGCGGCGAGTGAAATACTCTATCTGCTATATAAAAACATACTTGATAGTTGGTGGATTGAGGGAAATTCTTCATTAGAATGTATGGTGAAGGGGTGCGCCCTGACACTGGGCGACGGCCTGGACGAGAGTGTTTTAATTAAGAATTAAGCTATAAACTAAGCTAATAAACTATGAACCCTAATATTTGTTTAGAATGGGTTTAGGCCTTTTCAAATAACGTAAACATTGTTGAAAGGGGAGTTAAGTCTATATACGGCCTCCGTGGTCGAGGGGTAAGGCTCTCGACTAGTAAGGTAGAGGTCGCGGATTCAAATCCCTGCGTGCCAGTGAATTTTATTTTATCAATTTGTTTTATTTTATCAATATGTTTTATTTTATCAATTTGTTTTATTTTATCAATTTGTTTTATTTTATCAATTTGTTTTATTTTATCAATTTGTTTTATTTTATCAATTTGTTTTATTTTACAAATTACTCATTTAAAATAATATGTATGTGCATTTGGGCACCTTCCATACGGAGTGGAAGATCTCTAAGAATCGCCCTGGTGTAAGACTACCATTTAGAATTTAAACGTTGCTTGAACAATGGTTTGGCCGCATTTCAGTTTGGTCGTACTTCCCCACCTTCCTCTTCTCAAACTCCTTCCCCTTTCTACTAACTTCAGCCTCACAACATACCCCAATTGAGGATGCCATAGTCTCATTGACTGGGGACTATTGTGCGGTTTAACATTAAAAATATATATATGAATATACCGATATCTCGAACTCAATTCGATTGACTGTAATTCCAGCGCCCATCACCTGTCCCATTCAACAGTATTGAAAACAAAATCGATTGATTTTGAATACACGTTGAATAATCGAGTTTAATTTGTTTATTATAATTTAGTGTTTGAAAATTTTTGCAGCCCGCTGTTCATTATACAACTTGCTGCATTTTACTAGCCGGCAATTGTAAAAATAATAACAAAAGTTATCAATATATTAATTAATGTTCTCTAATATATTTTTTAAGTTGTTTGTTACAACATGATTTAGATAACCCGTAGCTCATTCGTATTCAAATAAAACAAAAACAATAAAATCATTTGAGAACTATGCTCGTTAAAAATAAATTAATTCATCATCCACTTAGATGTTAAAAGAAGTCATTAATGACTTTCTTTTTAATGAATATGCTTAATAAAACGCCTGTTAAGAATTCAATTAATGGAAATGGATAGGTACTATAAAGTAAATTTCATGGTTTTTGTAGCACCAAATTAATGTATTCATTTTCTGAATTTTAAAAACAAATACATCTATTTTAATTTCAATTTTATTTTCGGTAATGAATGAATGCAAATCTTGGAAGTGGAAATTAGCCGACAATAGATCGATAACTTCGGGCTTTTTGTATGAAACGAATTGGTCCTAAAAAACAAAGATATGCCAATATATAGACAGGAAAATTTTCAATTGGAGACTAATTATTATACTATACACCAATGAAAAACTCTGAAAGTTTATTCCATAGACTTTCAGAGTTTTTCATTGGTGGATATAGCTAGGCAATCATGTGACGTCACAATATTTCGGTTCCAATTTTCGATCGGAGTTTTTATTTATTTTTTATTTAGGAAACAAACAGTCATTTATATATTTAGCATGAACAGCAATTATTTACAATATTAGACCAATAATGTTCCATTAATACTAGTCTTTGATTCAATATTTGCACCTATACAATATATTTATAAATGACAAAGAAATATAAATAATTAACATTATAAGGAATTACAAAATGTTATAAAAACAGTTAAAGACAGTTAGTAGCAGAGGCGGCTCTAGGGATTCAGTCGTGGTAGGTCATTTGAAAAAAATGTGTGACTAATCTTTATTTGATATTGTGAAAAATGCCCATATATTATTAACTATATCAATTTGTTATAGAGTTTTAGAGTCGCGGACTCTAAATAAATATTATGTTAATATAATAAATTGGAAATAAATACACAATCCATGTACTTACGGCAAATTATTTTTAAGATATTAAGTTTTAATGTAGTTGTCCACAACATTAAAATAAATAAAATCAGTGTTTGATTCTATTTGACAATGATTTTTTACGTTTTTTGTTTTGTTTCATTCTAAATCGATAACAACATAAATAATTATTCTAATCCTTTCCCGAACTATGCAATTGAAAAACAACCATTGTTCCACACACTACAAGCGTGTAAAATGAAAAAACGACATTTGTTTATGTCACCATCTCTGTAAAACATATAATATTCACCGTGTTGTCTCCCCCACGGTCATGACCTAAGCGTCCCTAAACTTTCTTCGGAAGCTAATTTTTACTTCGACGAAAAATATAGTGCCATCTCGTTTATTCTATGGCGCGCGTAGGGACAGAAGATGCCAAATTGGACATTCTTTAAATTGACCCAGCGAATCGTGTGGACTTGTGAATGAAAGCTTCTATTAGAGACAACAGATGTCACTGCTAGTCACTCGCCGCCGCCGCTGTTTCGCGTTACATTTTAAATGTTTTGATGCACATAATTGATTATTATATTTATTATTGTTGTCTTATAATTTTGGGGGGTCAAACACCAATTGACCTAAGGGAAGAACCGCCACTGGTTAGTAGTAAAACAGTTTTCGCATAATTATAATAAAAACAATAAAATAAACTAAGATGATAGGATTATTTCACAAAATAAAAATGAAGTTATCAGTTTAGTAAGTTGCATTTTATATGTTTTCAAGTTACACTTGAAAATGTGTACATCTCTAGAGGCATTGTGAGTTTTACAGATACGTCCTATTAAAGAGTTTTGCGCATATTTGGCTTTACAGTGTGGTGTTCTAAATAAGTCGTTCAATGTGATGTTGTGTTCAGGGCAACGAAATGCAATCTTTTCTAGCAGATATGATGAATCAACAAGACTGTTTACGATTTTGAATAAGAATAGGGCATCAGAATTTTATCTGCGTTTATATAAAACAGCAGGGCCAAACCCAATAAATTTGGATTGGATATTTTCAATACGATGTTTGATATTGAGGATTCCAAATGACTGAGGCAAACTCGAGTTGTGACCTTACATAATATGACATATATAGCAAAATTAGTTTGTGTGCAATAGTGAAAGGCTTTGTAATTCGTATAATAAATCCCAATTGTTTATAAGCTTTTTCTAAAATATGTTTATTTTTATAAAATATAGGAGTTATACCTTTGTGTCTGTCAACTCGTACAAATACAAATACTGATTTCTCTGAATTAATAAAATGTTAGGTAAAGATCTCATATCTTTATTATATTGTTACAATCGTTATAAGAGTTTTTACCGTGCTTTACGTAAATTTCGTTGCACTAAAACAATTAATCATATAAGTTATCAATAAGGATCACGAGTTTGTGTGAAAAAATATTGTAAAACTCGTGCCAATAAAACTTTCTTCGTGTATTTTTTTTTTGCACTGAATATTCTGAAATTCTAAACAACATGAGCGAAATTTCTCTCGCGTTACGACTTCAAATGAGTATTCTTTGTCTACGTACATATTATATTAAAATTAACAATCTGAATACATCAACGTGTCAACATTCAGGAAAAGTCACCAAACCACAACACTTATTATTGAGATACTGCGAATTTATTACTATAAATACTGATTTAAAGTTTATTATAAAATTTCTACAACATTTAAATATAGATATCTCAAAACTTTTGAGTTGGTGACTTTTTTGATGACTTTTGGTTTGGTGACTTGTGGTTTTGTGACTTTTGGCTGGTGACTTTTGGTTGGTGACTTTTACTGGGTGACTTTTGGTGGGTGACTTTTTGGTGTTGGTGACTTTTTTTCTTCGTCAGAATCTTCTTTTACACATCTGCCCTGATGATGGACACTGTAATGATGTCCGAACGTTGGCATAGAAGGAGGTAGCGCGACACGGCGTAATACCTTAAATCTCAAACATACCAGAAAAAACGGTTTTTTTACAATGTTTGTTTTAATAAATATATTTTATATTATTATACTAATATTCCACGCTATCGATTATCCATTCCAGGACACTCACAATCGCCGTCGTAAGTACAAACATTGGTCTATATTCTTATTCTTGAGTTTTAAAGTGTATAATTACATACGCCAAACGTCAAAAGTCATTGCACTAGAACAAAGAGTCGGTCGAACCATTTGTTGTTGCTACTAACTTCCTAAATCTCACATCCGTACTAGATATCTCCTATAACTCTAAATAGGAAAAAATCTATATGATTGATGGCACGTCATTTCCTAACAAACTATCAGTATATTCAGAATATATCTGGACACTTGTTCACGCAGCTGCGCTTATTAAAAAAGAAATGCGAAAATTTCAGAATTTTTATTACACGTGTTCCGACATCCCCTTAACATATTCGTGTTTTACCGATACTATGTTTCGAAACCTGTCAATTCGTTCGTTAAAGTAATGCAGTCCCGTTTTTAACACAAATGTAATAAATTGACAAAAAATTTAATAAACTAGAATTATTTAATATCAGAAAGTTTTCTCCGTGTAGTTTGTGGCGATTTTGAAGTTGTCTGTTGGGAATTGTTTCCCGCCAAATACCTGACTAAAAAAGGACGGATAGTGAATATTTAATCACTATAACCAGCTGAGATCGAATTGTTAAGAACATTACTTGCACATGCCTTTGCCAATTTTAAACCACACCATCACATCAAAAGTATTTTTTTTTTAAATATTTCCAGCAATATTAATCATCAAGTATGTAGGTACAACTTTATAACCTTCATTGTGTTCTAAGAAGTTAGAAATGTTATCTAAAAATAAATCTCGGCAGCTTTCTCGCTGTTAGCAGAAATACTGTACCTCCGGCTTCGTAGATGGTTACTTCTTTATCAGCATTAAATTATGTTTCAAGATATCATACCTACATAAGTAAACACTTGATTGTGTTACAGACCTTGGCAGGTGTCTAACGGAGAAAGCTATCACATGGTCGCGTATGCGATATAAAACGCAATAAATAAAAGCAGAAGTTATAAAAATTACAATGTACTAATGTAGAATTGTATTTGCATGTAAATCGGTTTAATAGTTTTATTAGATCATTACACCCGAGTTTATCAATGTGAAAGTGCAGGAAGTGAAATCTGCGACAATATGGGTGTGGTGTGACTTAGTTGCTAGGTAGAATATTTTATGCGACTCTGATGGCATTTATAGTATCCTGGACACCTTTTTCTAGCGATGAGATATTCACCGTCACGCTACTTGGCTTCGGGTCCAGAGGTTGTGGGTTCGAATCTCAGCATGGGCCATTAAAAGATGTTTCAATGTTAGCTGCAGGAAAGTGGCTCGAACAGATTTGCTGACAACTTCATATACAAGTACTTTGACAATTGTAAACGACCTAATAAAAAAAAAAGTTATATGCATATATAAAACATATCACAACACAATCAACATTTTCCGCTTACTGTGGTGGTAGTAGGAGATTTTCAAATATTGTCAGGTTATTCGTAACCCGGGAATGTTTGTCTTTCTTTTAAAAAAATTAAAAATTAAAATTATATATATGAATTCAAAAATTTGTCCAAAGTCGCGTCACTATTTCAATTTTTTGATCATTTTTTCAAACTCTCTTCAAGCAGGTAAGTACCAAAATATCGAATAAAAAAATCCAAATAAATACGCCGATTTTGCATTGAACTGAACCACCGGCCATCATCTTGAACCGGAAACGGAACGTACAAAAAAATTTACACACAGACGAAATGCAAAACGCTCATCGCTCCAGAAATTATAGTAATCTCATTATCATCGACAAGTAATTCCGTTGTAGTTCCCGAACGGTAATAGTATAATTCCAACACACCAACTCCGGGAAATTGCGGTTTACCTATAAGTCAGAAAAAAACGAAGAATTAACTTCTTTCATTTTAAATTTGTCGACATCAGAGCTATGAGATGTATACTGGGAAAAGGCATATACGCAAGCATTAATCAAATGAGAGAGCCACTAAATTGGATTTCAATAAAAAAGACTGTTATTTAATGTGCTAATTTTTGTGCATAAAGTCATGAACAAACAAATGCCAATATATTTTAAGGATAAAATTGTTTTTTAATAGAGATGTTCATAATTACGAAACCAGAAATGTAAATAGAATTAGATTGCCACATATAAAGAAATCAAAATCACAAAACTGCCTATTGAAAAAAAGGACTAAAGATGTGTGATGAAATGCCTGAAAGTCTAAAGAATTAATGTATTTAAAAAGAAATGTTTTGTTATTGTAAAAATATTTAAAGATACAAAATGAAATATTATCTTGTTTAAATTAGTTTATATTTAAATTTTGTATAAACTAACTCAATAAATAATAAAAAATTTAAAAAAGATATTATAGTGGACTCCGCCATGTATATTTTCTACCAGACCTGAAGCTATAACTGTGTAACGTATAATGGTAATAAATATTGCATGCTACATTACTGCAATTATTATTGTTGTTTAATTATAAATAAAACAAGAACATAGTACTAACTCTCGCGAGTAAAAGAAAATTGCACGATTTCCTATAAAATTTTATCGGCGTATAAGAGAAATTTATTTAAATTTCTTGAGTAGGTAATATTAGTTTTAATGTCGGGCTACAAACAGAAATTTAACTTTCGGCTATGTGGGTTAAAATATTATTCTTCGATTTCGTTTTTTTTTTTTTAAATAATATGTTAACACCGCATAAAAGACCCAACCGTCTGGAGCCAGTGAGACTGTAGCATCCCCATTGGGGTATGCTGTGAGGCTGAAGGTAGTGGAGAGGGAAAGGAGATGAGGAAAAGGAGGTGGGGAAGTACCTGACTATTGTGATCTGGTCATCAATTACGAATAAAGCCACTTCAAGCAACGTTTTAATTCTAAATGGTGATGGTGCTACACTAGGGCGATACTGAGAGTATCTTCCAATCCGGAACGTGTCGCAACCGTACTTTATATAAGGTGTCTGAGGGAAAAGTGCGCTAACTTCGGGAGGTAATTCTACATGATGGTAGAAATAAAAATTAAAAAAATAATTCTTTTTAGAAATTTTCATGTTTATTTTCCCCTACAAAAAAAAATATTTTCCATAGAAGAATATTTATTTTACCATACAAACAACTCAACTTTTTAATCTTAAAACGTTAGAAATTCGAAAAAAGTTATTACCTTTTTTATTTGTATCTGTAGAATCACCCCACGAAGTTAGCGCACTTTATCCCCGGACACCCTGTATTATTTGTAATGAATAAATTGTGAAATAACACAAATTAGTTGAGCACGCCGGGATTTGAACGTGTGACCTCCGGATTGCTAGTTGAGAGCCTTAATCTTCGACCACAGAAGCCGTTCGAGTTGAGCAATTCAGTTAAAAAAACCGGTGCAATTTTTGTAACGCCAAAAATCACTGTTTGAGAGTTTTTAGTGTGACATCTTACTTCACTGTCATAATGTCAATATAAATCACCAATCGGATTACAAAATTACTATTTCATTACTGCATAATTTATAAGATAAGAGTTCATACCAAATAACAAATAATATAAAAATAAAATCTGTTAAATGTGTTACGATGGTGATTTATCGCATTCATTACAAAATCTCAAACGTTAGTTTTTAATATAAATCAGATTGTAATTATTGATATACGGCCATGTTATTACGTATGTAGTTTAAAGTATTTTCAAAAGGCAAATATTAAATACGGATTTTTAAACCCACGCTTAATAATTAGTTGCTTTATACTATTACATGCAGAGTGAATTGTAAATACTTATGTGATGTTGGCAACTTGATGCATTAAATTTTCTAAGACTATTAGCAAATATTTCACCTGTGGAAAACATGATTTTTTTTCTTCAGAATTGTTGATTAATTACACTCATCAGAATAATACAAAAACTCTGCAAATATTTTTATTTTATTTTGTAAATACTAAAAGTGATTGAATAGACAACATTTATCAACCACCGGTTCATACGAATTATGTTTAGCAATAAAATGAAGAACTTCAATAAAACACAGAGAAAATGAATGCGATGTATTCTAGAGATAGATTATTCTAAAAAACGCATTCTGCCCAAATTATCCGCGAGTAAAAAATGTAAATATGTAATTAAATTATATAATAAACATATTTTATAGATACTTATTACGTGTATACAAATATATGAACAGGTTTATCATAACAAAAATGCTTTAAGATAATTTATTTAAATTTATTACAGAAAGTATCTGGAATATAAATAACAACAAAAAAATTATGCTTCACGTTAAAAAACACACTGAAAA
Organism: Hesperophylax consimilis; assembly: GCF_061612785.1. Lineage (NCBI taxonomy): Eukaryota > Metazoa > Arthropoda > Insecta > Trichoptera > Limnephilidae > Hesperophylax > Hesperophylax consimilis. The sequence goes on from NC_142849.1 coordinate 13,124,823, forward strand.
TATGAACTGAATACATAAAAAAATACCAATAAAATGATATCCCCATACACACAAGCCTAGCTTTATTATGGTGGTACATCTTATGTATAAAATTTGTAATAATTACTTTATTTTCTATAAATTATGTAACATTTTTTTCGTGTGAATAAATATTTAAAAAATCATGGTACTATAAAAAAACCTTTAAAATATAGAACATTTTAAATAAAATTTAGTAAGACGGGGACTTAGGGTCACATGGGCCTAACTTCAAAAAAATGCGTTTTTAGTTAAGCTTGATTTCGGTAATGCCATAATCGTATTTATTAGTGACACGGAGCTCTACCTCGTTCATACAGCCGTTTAAGAGATACAGTTGGGCATATAAGCAATGCCAAACTTGATTTGCTTTTAACTTTGTTTTTGCAGATGGGCCGCTCTGATCATAAACCTCCGAAGTGTCATCCATACTTCCTATAGGCATATATATAAAGTGTGTAAGCGATTAATAGTCTAACTTTTCCATATTTCCATTTTCGCTTTAGCTATTTTAAAGTCAAAGTTCCAATTAATGTAGTTAATTTATGGCAATAAAAAGCAATGCCAAGGGCCGTAGAGTAAAGAGGTCTTGGGGTTAGTTTAAACATTGGTTTATCTAATATAGAGTAGGGCAGTAGTAGTTTTACATGATTGCAAATCAACAAACTGAATTAATTTTTATTGTAAACCTACCCGAGTTAATACTTTTGAGTTTTATTATATTTATCAGTGAAAAAAGACGTTCTTTCGCAATATAAATAATAAATGAGGGTTTCCTGTAAATACATTTTTTTTTAATACTTATTCACAAAAAATAATGTTACATAATTTACAGAAATTTTGTAATTATTTCACGTAATTTTATACATAAGATGTACCACCAAAATAAAGCTAGGCTTGTGTGTATAGGGTGTGCCATTTTGATAGTTTTTTTTTTAATGTAATATGCCAAAGTGTACAGTTTATATTTTCAGTGTTATTTGTTGTTATTTATATTTCGGCTACTTTCTAGTAATGAATTTAAAAAATTCACTCCAAGATGTTGAATTGCCGAATTGAATTTCAAAGTTGAAAATATTGAAGTTTGTCTGAGTTTAAACCCGTTTTTCAAAGCTTTAAAATGATATTCTTATGTGACAAAAGTTGTGTTATTTAAGACGAAAGAAAGTGCTAATTTCGTGAGATTTTTCTTCTTCTGTTCTCTTTCTTCTTAGAGTTTTTATATGAAACATCTTTGCCGGCAAAACCAACTCTTCCTACGCAAGCATGGCAAGACGGCATAATGTTCTAACATGGAACAATGCTTTATTCGGCCAGCCTCGTGACTAGTCGGCACTTTCCGCCCGGCCTACAAAACTCTGTGCGGTATATTTGCTTATATTCTCACTACAATTAGCAATGGGATGTTCTAAATGATAATGAATATTTCATTAATATCTTTCTTTGTGTATATTTTAATAACGATGAAAAAAATGTTTTAGTAGCCAAATTATAAAGATTTGTTAACTTGCATTTTTACTTCCTTCAACCAGGCGTCCTATGACGGCTATATTTTTTTCTCCATCAAGAGTACCTAGACGTCTTGTACAGACCAAAATTCCTATGGTTGCTTATGGTTGATTTAAATTTACACCCCGTCACGCTTTACTGTAGCTCAGTCGGCCTGTACGGATAGAGAAACAATAACGCGTATTGCTTTTACGTCCAACAGATGGCGCTGTTTTAAAAAATAGTAAGTTATTACAGGTGACATCTATATAATATAGGTATATAAAAACGCGTAATCGAATGCAACGTAATGTCAAAATTTTAAAGCAATCGGTGAAGAAATTAGAAATACGGAGATATAAGATTTAGAACATACGAACATTTACATTGTTAGATTTAAGATTTTCACGGCCAAAAGTATTTTTGTTATTTGTTTTTGGGGTGTTATGCCGTGTTGCGCTAACTCCTTCTTTAGCCAACGTTTCGGACAGCATTGCAGTGTCCATCATCAGGGCAGATGTGTTATTTTGAATATAAATAACAAAAAATTACATTGTTATTTATAATTCAAATTAGTTTCCACATTTGATCTTAATTTGTGAGGTTACGAGGAGAATTGCACCACCAAAGTACGTGTAATTGAAGAGGAAATAACACAAAGCTCATATAGAAGGTATAAAGTTATATCATTCATAATAGTATTGGTAGATTACATCATGTAATATGTTGATCGTATGGATACATTTGAATGAAAAGTGATCTCACGACTTGATGCACATTATTAAGTAACTTGGTACCTTTAATATGCTCGAGAATGAAAGCCTTATGCGTTTAACTGCATCTCAGTGCATCCATTCGAGGCTGAACTATTGCATTATATTTCCACAATTCACTGCATTCACTGCACTGGTTTCTATTCACAATCCTTTAATTCTATTGATCTGATATATCATTCACATAGTAGGCTATAATGTTAAATGTTTCGTTAGTTACAGAATTATTTGGTATTACAGTCAGTTATAACAGTTATTGGTTTGTTATTATTTAATATTCAACCTTGCTCTATATTAGTCTAGGCACCTGTATAGAATAGAGAAATAATAATGTTAAGAATATGTATAACCTTTATTGACATTTTGCACATTCTTTAACAACTTACATCAATAGTATTTCGCATACATGAGAGACACATTAAATTACCTGCAGTTAAATCAATTGGCGAGGTTTGTAATAGGGGTGTTTGATGGAAAATATTTCCAAGGTTAGTAAAAGTCAACCGATTTTGAAATTTATTTTTAATTTTTCGAAGATATCTTTTCAAACATCAACATCGTCAAAGTGGTCGCATACCCAAAACCACATACACAATTTCTACCGAATTATAACAAGTTTCTCGTTAACTCTAAGTTCTTAAGTTCCAAAAAAAAAGTTTTTTTTACGATAATATCTATACATTTTTTATGCCGAAACCTTAATTACACGAAATTCCCTCGATAGAAAAAAATCTCAAAGTAAGCTCCGAAAATTATTAAAAACACGTTTTGTTCTGTTATTTAATAAGTTATAGGCATGAAAAAATTCACAGTGTATCTTTAAATGCAACTAAAGCATTTGTCGAGAAATTTTTGGTCTATTTCAAACGAGTCGTGTATTATTATATTAATTTCACCATTTTCGCTTAATTATTATCATTTTTTTGTAAATATTGACCAGCTCCTTCTATTATTCGTTTTAACAAGTTTCCTTTTCAAATGCAAGTGCATGAACACGTGTTCCAATATATTAGGATTTCACTAAAAGTTTATCAGAAAACAGCCCGTTGTTGAACGGATTACGAATAATTTGAAGAGATTTTATTAAATAATTAATACTCATTTTTCTCCGTGCACTGACTTCTTAGTTTGGGGGTCGCACGCCCAGACTTGTACTCTAGTCTGCCTTATTAACCGACCCTACTACGTTTTATAAAGTCGCCCGACTGTGTGGCAATACATTTCTTGTAAGGAGTGACATAAAAAAATCGTTAGTCTTAATTGGCGTTGGAAAATACTGTTATAGAGAGTACTATTTTTAACTAATAATTTGTATGGTGGTTCGTTATGGCGCTATTTAAATCAATTAATAGCTAAATACAACATAGATTCATTTAGGCGTATGTATCTCAAAGCACAGATTGCAGTTTAGAAACATATTTTTATGTTAGGTAATGAAATCGAATCTCAATTTATTTTTATGACCGGCAGCCAAATAAAAATCGAATATAATCTTACTGAAGGCTGTACGCAATACATATGCACTGGTTAAATATTTTATTAATTCATTTAGCACTTCTCACGAACCAATAACATATTATTATATAGATATATCAAATAATTTGGTCGATAAAAAACAGGATTCTTTTATGAAGTTGTTGAAATAAATGAGTATATACATTTATTTTACGGTAATTGCAATTTTACCGTAAAACACTTTGAGTATCTGTTCACATGCACGAGTTGGAATATGAGGAATGTTACATGGAAAAAACTTAACGATATAAAATATTGCTAATTTATTTAAATTTTTGTCACATTATTCGCATTCCTATTAAAAAAGGCGAGTTAAAACAGGACTTGTAAAACCACACAAGAGTCCCAACTGCTCCCAACCGTATATTGTTGAGGATGGAGGTAATAAGGAGGTAAAAGAGACAAGGCACAGGAAGGTTGGGAAGAATCTGGCTATTCAGATTTGGTCACCAAACACGACCACAGCCATTTCAAGCAACAATCAATGATTTTGATTTGTGGCGGAAGGATGAATACAGTACATAAAAAATGAGATCCCTAAGGGATATGTAGCCATTCAACTAGAATTTCAAAATATTTTAGAAATTTAATGCGAAATAACTTTGAAACCTGTAAATAGAATAAGTATGGAAGAAAAGGGCAGTTAAAATTTTTGTGATTGCAAAGCTCACCGTTCGAGAGTTGTTACTATTTCAGCATTCACATTTTCCGTTTGATCATTTCTTAATTTTCATGTCGTAATATTATGCTATAAATTCTGATCTCCGTGTATGTATTTTATATTTTATTAAATCTGGAATCAATGAATAGTACATGCTCAGCGTTGTGGCGTTGCTTGGCAGAGAGACATTCACAAAGTCTATAAACAGTAATCAGAATTTTTGCCGATCAACGAATATTACGAGATTACCTTTGAAGAATTAATCAATAAGAGTTCGGTAATCAAATATATCCCGGTTCATGCAGGCCGGGAATGAATCGAAGAATTTAAGGAACACCAGTCAGAGCAAATGCAGCGTATAATAAGAAAGCTGTAATCATAAAAAAATATTTGCATCACATGGAAGCCTGAGCTGGGGCTAATGTATACAAAATGAAACTGTTCGTAGGTTTATCACGTACACGTAACATTTTATTAATTATTAACATTGTAAAGTAGAAATCTATTTTGGAAACAACAAAAGCACTAGAACGGTGAGCTTGAGGGTGGTGATATAAATACGAACACACAACTTTTTCTCTCTGGAATTTCTGAGACAATGCATCTATTCCAGCTTAATACGTCATTCTCCTATTAAGATGTGGAACATCGAAGTATCCCACTAAATAAAAATGTTTATTTCATAATTTTCAATTCATCAATTTGGAAAAGGCTGTCTAAAACTAGTTTTGAAATTCGGGAAAAGGTACTCAGATAAAAAATCTAACATTTTAGAGAAAACTACAAAAAAAAGTTTCCACATTTATTTATTTTTGGGTATTATGCCGTGTTGCGCTACTCCTTCTTTAGCCAACGATTCGGACAGTATTACGATGTCCATCATCAGGGAAGATGTGTAAACACATCTGTGTTAACACAGCTGTGGCAGATCATGATCATGATGTAAACACATCTGTGATCATATGTTAACACATCTGTGGCTGATCATGACCATGATGTAAACACATCTGTGATCATATGTTGAATCTGTGGCAGATCAGGATCATGATGTTAACACATCTGTGGAAGAACATGATCGTGATGTAAACACATCTATGATCATATGTAAACACATCTGTGATCATATGTATTTCCATATCTGCTTGATGATGAAAACTGTAATGTTGTTCAAAACGTTGGCTAAATAATGAGGAAGCGCAACGCGGCCTATATATATAAAACCCCAAAAATAAATAACCATAACACTTTTGGCAGTGAAAATCTCAAATTATGTCAGTTGGCACATGGTTTTTGAAGTTGATTTAATTAGACAATGATAAATTACTATACAGTTTCTTAATATCTGTAGACTATGTTGATAAAAAGCAGTTTTTTCTTTCACCTAGATTTATAAAATTGGTCGTTTTTTCGTGATGCATTCATTAAATGTGTATAGTATTGTAAGTTTCAAAATTTCACACCATTATAAATTGATTTGGTTGCGTAAGTTTTAACACCAAATAAGTAAAAACCTTTATAAATTGCATAAAATCCTACCGAGTTGCGCTACGTGCTGAGATTTTTGTAAGTTATTTATTATCTCGGCTAATATTTAAGAGGTCAGTTAATTCGTTCAACAATCTGTAAAACTCAGAGAATGTGCAGCCATTCGTCAGCCACCTTACCCGCGTGACTTCTAAATCCCATTTATATTATAATATTCAACATCTTGAATGAGTTCGTTTACTTGACGTGAGAGAGAGAGAATGCATTTCTGTCTTTGACAGAGTGGATGATGTTTTCATTTATTTTATAAGAGATAGAGTTAGCAACGTTTTATTTCTGAATAGTGACCTTACACCATTGGGAGTATCTTCCACTCTGGAACGTGCTGCAAATATACTATATGTTATTTTAAATGAGTCATATGTGTAATAACACAAATTATTAAAATAAATTTACTTGTTCACTTGTGACCGCGGAGAAGGTATATAAACTTAACTCCCATTTCAACCAAAGTTTATGTTGTGTGAAAGGGTATTACAAATTTTAGAGTTCATAGTTCATATTCTTAGCGCTACCGGCAATCGGAAAACACATGAAATGGTTATTTTAAGATATGTCAGATTCATTTGACAAATCGCCTCCCGCGCTCCGCACGTTTTGTATTGTTCCCATTTCCCTGATTGGTTTGTCTATTAATTTAAATGTATACGATACATGCAGACTTTAACGATATTCAATGCAAAAACATCATATTGATAACATATTAATGTTATTAGAAATAAGTGGTAATTCGATTCATATGAAATATATTTTTTAATTACGTTCATGCCCAGAATGTGGTTTTTATTGTATGTCTTTATATAGCAGTTATTATTCTAATAATTCAATCAACACTTTACTGGTTGTTGACATGATTTAACAAGTTTTTCCGCAGAGAAATTAATTAACTCTCAACAAATAGCGTTTCTACCACACCTATTTTTATTATAGTGAAAATAAAACGTTACGAGAACATGCGTTAATATAGAAGGAAAAGAAAAAAGACATAGAAATTATTTAAGAATTGCAATTTTTATGTTCTTCATTCTTTAAAATACAGGGTTTTCCAATAAGAGGTGTTATTTTGATATTCAATCGTAAAAGATCAATGGTTTCGTTGCTTGTGTAAAAAGTAGCGCCGTCTTGTTGAAATTAAACGTTATACAGATCAATACCATCCAATTCCGGCCATAAAAAATCATTAATCATCTCTCGATAGCGCAATCCATTCACCGTAACTGTTGCTCTAGCCTCATTTTCAAAAAAGGAAGGTCCAATGACTCCGCCGGACTATAAACCGCACCAAACAGTCACGCGTTGAGGATAGAGAGGCTTTTCAACAATAACTCTTGGGTTTTCCGAGCCCCAGATGCGACAATTTTGCTTGCTTGATTTCCCTCAGGGCCTATGTCATCTTTGGGGATGCTGTGTAGAGGGTCTTTTTGTGGAGAGGAAGGAGTGAACATGGGTCTTGAAGAGTCCCATGTTGTAGGAGGGAGGAAACACAGAGGCCGGCAGTTCGTCCCACAGCCGAGCTGTTGAACTTAAGAACGAATCGTAGAAGCGACCCGTTCTCATGTGACAAATGCCTACCGTGTACAAATGTTGGGCGCGCGTTTGGCGTGTATCCCGACTACGCACCGGTGCCGAAGGGATCAATGACGCTAGTTCCTCAGAGCATCTTCCATTGTAATACCGATAGAAAAAGGATAGCATACCTACCTGACGCCTGTGCTCTAAAGATTGCAGTCCGTTTGTTAAGATTGGGGAATCTATCAAACGAACCGCCCGTTTTTGCACAGAGTCAAGGGTTTTTTTCAGGTCTTTTGGGGCTCCGGACCAGAGATGGCTGCCAAATTCGACAGTAGGGCGCACTTGCGATTTGTACAGGGTCAGCAGTTGTATACTATTAAAGTATCTGCGGGCCCTGTACAGTACGCCCAGCTTCTGAGAGGCCAACTTTTCTCTGGCTTCGATGGAGCCCCCGTACCTGAGCTGGTCACTTATAGTTACACCAAGCATATCAATGGAAGGCCTGTTCGGAAGATTGCTTCCGTTGAAGGAGTCTAGATTATCATTTGGATCCCTTTTAGACGTAATGAGACAGGATTGGGTCTTTGAAACATTAAATTCGACGAGATTATTTTTACCCCATGAGGAAATACTCTCGAGATAACCGTCCATTCTCTGCTTCAAAGCCCTCCGAGCCGTTGGAGTTTGTGTGCCCTTTGGGGGCTTGTCAAACAAAAAGCTATCATGAACTGTACTGTCATCCGCGTAACAATGAAAAAAGCATGCATTGCAAAAAGCGTATTTTATTTAGTGCAAATATAAAAACATTGTACAATCGATTCAAATAAATATGGCATGACGGATTCTATTTATGTCTCTTTTTTCTCTTGCTATTCTTTGCGTTATTTGTCATTTGAGTGAGCTTTTATGTAATTTTGTATTAATGTTTTTGTTTTCGATTAATTATTTAGATGTTCTTATTTGTGTATTTACTGAGTTTTTATAACTGTATTGTTCTCACGTAAACGATGAAATGTAAAAACCCAGTATAAATAAAATTACAAGTTGCAATAAGATGCAACACAATATGATCTTCTCTTGGTTTATTTTTATATTAGATTATCGAATCACCAAAGAATTGTATTATGTAGACCGCAGAACCGGTATGTTAACTAGTGAAGTCTGTATAACAAAAATAAAGTTACATCCCTCTATTAAAGTAACAATAAAAAAATATGTATAGTTTTGTATCATTGATCGATGAACTGATGGACGTAATCAGTTAGTTGTTATAATAATAGACTAGCTGAAGTCCCCGGCGTTACCCGGGCTTTGTGCAGAGTTTTAAAAATCAGATGAAGACAATAATTTTCTGTCAATTGTATAAAATTTTGCTTTAACGGGTGAGAATAGGGGATGGGGATTGTTTTTCTAAATCTCAGTAGACAGTGACCTTATTCTTTTGAAGGTCGAGTTTGCAAAATGTCATAGACCTTAGAAAAAAACTGTAGATTTTGTAAACAAATCAACCGCCCGCCACAGATACACTTATTTAAATAAATTATTGATAGATTTTTTAGTAAGTTGAAAATTGACAAGAGTGTTGAAAAATAAATAACTGTGCCTTTGAAGTGATTTAACAAAAAAGAAGTCAAACCAAATTATCGATATATAATTATTTTAAATAACTGCATCAAGGGGGGATTAAACAACACACACAACGTCCTTGACACGCGCTGTTCACTGCCTTTAAGATTTCGTAAAAAAAACATTTTTTAATTAACCCGTGCAACTATTTGAGGTCAACTAAAGCTACTTTTTATGCATTTCATAATACAGGTTTGTCGGAAAAAAAATATATTTGCAGATAATTTAAATGCATTCTGCACTTAAATTGAATATTATTAACTTTTTTTAGTTAGTTTAGCGACTTTCATAATTTATCTTTAAGGTTAATGTGGGGCGAGGCGAAAATATATTTATGTACATTTTTTTTTTTTTTTTTTTTTATTTATTTAATATTTGTATGTTTTTTACAATAAATATACAATTTTACATATTATACAGTGTTATCAAGGTAAATAATAATAGCTTTTCCTCACCATAAAGAGACAAGGCTCTTGTGTTTGGTGAGTGAATCCTAGCTCAATTATATGGAATCATGTAAGTAAGTAAATAATATATTTGCAAAACCAAAGAGATAAGTAAGAAATAGGCAAGATTTATCAATAATACAGTTTCAAGATTTGAAGGAAATAATAATAAGAGTAAGATATGGACTTTTATAGTAGTTTTAGATATATATATAGTTTTACATATATCTAATAATTATTATTTATAATATTCTGTTACCAAATTCTTTTAAGTTATATTCTAGGAATATACGTCAGTAAATTATCAATGACTGTTGAGATAATAAAGAAAATTCATCGGCTCTAAAATTGATAAGATTGCAATATGTAATTATTGCATATTGGGTTTGCTAATCAATACGAAATACGGTTTGGATGAAAGAACTTACCTTCTATAGTTTTGGTTGAAATTTCAGGATCGTATGCCGGTGACCTGGAAATAAACGCAAACATTAGATTTCGTCATACGTTAAGAATAAACATACAATTAATTACCTCCAACAATCCAAAGTTCTTATAAACGGACCAGATCCCAGATGAACTAAACAACTACAGGGTACAGCAAAACAGGCAGTGCAGTTTTGAAGGGCTCGTACATCCCATGTGGTGGGGTTCGGGACCTGGGAGGGGCTCATTGTGTCAAGAGGGTCGTGCCGTTTTCAGTCGTTACCATTTTTGGCCCGGACAACACCGGGGCTTCGCTTTCACCCAGCGGAAATTTCGGATGCAATTTGCGACTTCTTCCTGTAGGGCTACCTGAAGGAAAATGTTTTTAAACATCGGCCCCCATTTTTTGGAAGAACTCAAAGATCTAATAGAAGATGAGGTCGAAAACTTCAGAAATCTATTTCATCACTATATCGCTGCTGGGGGCCATCATCTTATTGATGTCATCTTGCTGGACTTGATGCATAAAACTGCAAGCCTTGCAACATTTCCCAAATACTTGGGATGCCATAGACCGTCTGGTTCCGGGTAATTTGTACGGTTGTGCGGTATCATATTAAACAATTAGAATTGCCTACTTTCCTACATTTTTTGTTCAATGAATAAAAAACCACTTAAAAAATGTATTAACTTTTTGTAGTTTCTATCGATATTAATAAAAATATTGAAACGATGTACATACCAATTTATTATGAAAATATTTTTTTTAAATGTAAATACCGAACAAGAGTCCCAACTGCTCACAACTATCTAGAGCCAGTGCGACTATGGAATCGCTAATTATTGGGATATGTTGCGATGCTGAAGGTAGCGACAAGTGAAATAAGATGAGGAAAAGGAATGTGGAAAGTACCTGTCTATTCAGATCTGATCTCTAAAAACGGCTAAACCCATTTCAAGCATTATTTAAATTCTGAACGATGGTCATTCACCAGGGCGATACTGAGTGTGTCCTCCAGTTTGGAACGTGCCGCAAAAATACTATAAAATATATATTTTTAATTAATTAATTATTTTAAAACAATACAAATTAACACAATAAAATTTATTTGCACACACCGGGATTTGAACCCGTGTCTCGGGATTCGTGGTCGAGAGACCTACCCCTTGACCAAGGAGGACTTATAAATAATATTCCAACAAAATGATTCCAACGCAGAAAATAGATACACGATAAAATATTAAGGTTAGTGGCACGTTAACCAATTCCACCGTTTCACCGCTTTTCTATACTGAACCTATGTTTTTTTCTTGGAAATCATTGACACTATTTTAACTTTTAAAATATTCTAGTCGATATTCTTAACATTCATTTTTTGTTCGATGTAATTTCATTTCATTCAGAGATCTTTTCTTTATGTATTCAATCTGCATTCCAAATAGACAAAATCACTATCAACCAAATAAACTTAAAAAAATATATAGAATAAGGTCATTATTTGGGAAAGCACCAAGCGCGACGAAAATGTCTAAATTCTCGGTGAAAATAATACATTTAGTTTACTAAAAAGTAGTAAAAATACCAACACTTTTTTCCCTAACAATGGCTGCGGAACATTGACTGTGAAGACAATGAATGCATACAAAATTTGCAAAGTATTGGCAAGAAATGGCAAACTGCATTTCCGTTGCAACAAAAAGTGTCTTTCCCAAGGTGAGTCAACAAGTGAACCAGTGTCACAACGTGTTACTAAGTCAAGCCAACCAATTGCCAATCATTTCAAGAATAATAAGGTGATTTTCTTAACCCACCTCTGGCATATTCAACGTTATATTTCTAAAAGATCCTGTCAGAAAGTTGGAGAATTGTTGTGTGTATGTCAGCTTCTCGATAAAATACAAATAAATGGGATATTTTTGAACGTATCCAAAAAAATAATACTGTAATAAATAATACTTCGGTATCATAAAGTTATATATTTAAATTTTTCTGTGGTTAATTTTTACACTTAAATATAAAGAATGGCATTTTGTCTTTCTAACACTGTTTATTTCATATTTCTAAGTATGACAGTAATGAAGATTCATATGAGACCATATGAGCTGTTCCGAAAACGGAACAAATCTACCCTCCGGGTAATATCTGTTTGTTCCCAAAAACCGAACAAATTAGCCTGACGAGTGTTGAATGTATATTTAAATTAATTAATTAAACGCATTTTTCATGATTTTCAGATGATTCGTATACGTAATCGCATAGTTATAAGTATTTATTCATTAGTATATTTTAGCGAAAATTCAGTGCAAAACGCTAAACTACAGATGAAAAAGTGGAAAAAACTTTTTACAACAAACCGAAGTAAAAATTACTATTAAGAAATCGATTTCTACTTATTTAATACGTATTTTGTCTAAAAACTGATTGTTGATGATTTCTTATATTTTTAAAAGAAAAACTGGTTGCTGACAATTTCGTTTTCGACCGTTTTTTCTACTACTATAATTCTAAGCGGAAAACGTTGATTTTGCAACTAACTGATTGATGATGTTATTTTTTTCTTTTACAGTGACCCAAACAGGGGGCTGGAGGAAAATATTTTCCATCCGAGCGAATGTTATCTTTGGGGATTCTGTGCGATGGGGTCTTACAAGAAAATGAAAGAGAGTATATCCAGGAATCACAGATGTTTGAAACCATCCCTTCCATTGTGGTTTAAGGTGATGGGTCGAACAGCTAGTGGACAGAGGCATTCCTGCCAAGACCTGAACAAACCATTCTCCATAAACCAGGGATAATAGACCAAATGTAGTGAACTACATATTTTAGATGACCCATGGCAGAGGTGTCGGTTATCCAATTAATGGTTCCTGGGGCGTTCTCCGCCTCCCAAAATGAAAGATAAAAAGGCTTATGTATTGTTACCACGGTATTAGTTTGGCAACAAATAAAATACAGGGTTTTCCAATAAGAGGTGTTATTTTAATATTCAATCGTAAAAGATCAATGGTTTCGTTGCTTGTGTGGCACGTAGCGCCGTTTTGTTGAAAGTAAACGTTGTTCAGATTAATGTCATCGAATTCCGGCCATAAAAAATCATTAATCATCTCTCGATAGCGCAATCCATTCACCGTATCACTCATGATGATTTGCATTTGATTCACTCTAGTGAATTTTAATAATTTCAATACGTTGTTGGAGCGTGTATCGTTCCATTTTTATTAATGGCGTAGTTTCTACTTGTCAACTGTCAAAAAATGATAGCTTCAAAAGTAAAATCTACCGAAATAGCGGGCTATTCAAAATAACACCTCTTATTGGAAAACTCTGTGTAATGAAATCATTTACTAGTGCTCTGAAAATGGACTCTGAAATTTTTTACAACGGAGATAATGTTATGATTTTATAAAATATGTATATTGTAATAAACCACAAATAATCAAATGTCAGCAATATGGCCAGAGACAATTGTCAATTTAAAATGCACAGGAGGTGCCACACACGAAAACTGAAAAAAATTATTATTTATAAATGTTTTTTTTTATATTAATAACTTCATCATAATATTGTTGTCCATTTGTTTATACTTACTTATGTGTCTATGCTTGTCTATTTTTAAATTTGTAAATTATCATTATATTATGTCTATCCCGATGAAGAAACCATTGGTTTCGAAACATGTCATTTTTGATTAAATAGTGGTGTATTCAAAGTATTTAATTTTTGACTCAACACAATGATGGTTCAACTTACCTTTAAAAAGTGACAACGTTATTAATTGCGATTAAAGACATTTAAACATTTAAACATAACCTATTTAATCTAGTTTTGTTTTATCACTTTTCATGACTTTATATTTCTTTTAAAGGGTGTGTTAAATTGCAATTTTTATCCGGTCACCTTTTCATTAATAAAACTTAGGTACTGATATAAAATATAATTAATTTACTAAAAATCTTGTCAAATTATTCGTGTTTAATTATTGATTTAGTTGTAATTACTCAATGTGTTTAACGAACGAATTGACAGATTTCCTAACAAACTTATCAGTAAAACACGAATGTGTTATGAGAATTTCAGAACACGTGTTCATAAAAATTCTAATATTGTCGCATTTCGTCACTACATTTATCCGGGAATGCGCAGCTGCATGAACACATATTCCTATATATTCTAAATGGTTTATGTTTAATTAAGCAAATGGTTTTACATCACATTTTAATAGTATTTTAATAAATCACCCATGTTCAATTTTCTCTGCGTATTTTCACATAGTAAAAATATTTTTCTTTTTCTTTCTCTTTCAAAAAACAGGAAAAAATATCACTTTTGCTTGACGTAACGTGAAAATAGCACGGTGTTTTGCAGAAAGCGAATATTTTCTACTTATGACATCATATCTATAATTTACGATTATTAGGTATGATAGAATTAACATCTTTACCTCTAGCTAAATACCTGGATGAAGTAATTCCCAGGTAGATGGTGAAGAATCAGGTAGGACTGACAACTTCAAGTTAATTCCAATCATTGTGAGAATTTTCGATTATTATTCATCATTCGCTGGTTTATTGTGAAACGCTGTCCGAATCGTGAAACCATTGAGTTGACTCAATTGAAAGCAAATAGGTACTAAGTAACTATTTGATGTTTTGAAATAATGCCAAACCACGAGTGGGTTTCTTATTTGATCTTTCATAATAATAAGTTGGATATTTTAATATAAACTTTTACTACTGTGGGCTAGTGATATATTAGTTTCCAAGAACAAAATAAACCGTTTGTATAGCGTGATAACTATTTCCATAAACCATAACCCGGGAAATATTTATTGGATAACCACCACCCCTGCCGTAGGTCACCCCAGGTGGTTTGGTACGTTCGGTGATTTAGCAGGGGGGTCAGGGTTCGTGAGATGAGATTTGTTTATGTATTGGCAGCAAATTCGTTTGCCCACCTGCTGCATATTGAACCGGATCGGGAGAGACTGGTTGAAGGAGACCATTCGACCTATCCAGCCGGACTCTATTAACCCATCGCCTTGCATCGCACTGGGAGGTATGGATTCTTACGCAGTAGCTCAGTCTGTCTGTACAGATAGAGAAACGATAGCATGTGTTGCTTTTACGTCCAACTGATGGCGCTTTAAAAAAAACATGTTTGACAAACAGATAGCGCTGCTTTTACCTGTCACGTGACATCTATTTAATATAGGTATGTAAAATAAACTCACGCAACGTTGAGTCAAAATTTAAAATCATTCGGTGAAAAACTAACGGAGATTGAAGATTTTGAACAAACGAACAAACAAACGGGGAATTTTTCATTGCGTCCCTTGTCATGATGCTAAACGCGTGCATGTTTCAAATAGGTTTGTTTTGGTGAGGCTTTCAACGTCCACTAGCCGCCAGGCCTACTATCCACCTCACGAAGGTTGCTGCAAAGGATCTCGAGGGTTTTCCAGTCGAGTTGCATCAACCTCCGGGTAAACCCCGCTTTAGTATGTGTTCGTCCTCCGATTTTGATCCCTCGTTCATCACGCCGACGTCCCCTCCACGCGATTTTGAAAGACTTGGAGCCCGTTCAATTAAACGCCTTCGCAGCGAACCAAGGCCCAGACATTCCAACTTGACATTAATTTTCATACTGCCTCTCGTGTCCTCTCATCCGACCCGGTCCCGCGAAAAGGGATGACCTCCCGAACTCTTCGTGATTCTCCATACAACGTTGACGCCCCGAAATCGCGTGATGAGGAAAGTAGAAAATCTTCTGAGCCGAGGAAGTTGTGTGCTTTCCCAAGACAGCTTACGGACAACATACTCCAACGGTGAGTTCTAAGCCGAGGCCAAAGGTATTTAGGAATTTGTTAGTGAACATATAAGGTTATACAAATATTATTAATTTTAATTTTTTATTTGTTTTGAGCACGAGTTGGTTGCAGCTAGTCGCTTCCATGTTGATTTGAGGTGCCTCTGCGCGGCCGCCAACTCGGTAGAGTGTACGACTTTTGTCGTCAGGCACGGACGTCGAGTGATTTATGGGGTCCCTTTTCTTCCTTTTGGTCGTGTGTCGCCACTAACTGCTTACAAATAAGTAGGTCATTGGCCTCGTGCTAAACACAGCTGTTAGAAGCAAGCAAACAGTTCTAAATGTGATACTATTTTATCAGTTGCAGCCCCATCTTCGTCGCAATTTTAACGTTCTGGAAATATATATTCATGCAAGATCACTCACCCAAAATCGTTATATTACCAGTCCAGTCGGGATATCGACGACATGTACATTAATCCACGTCCAGGGGCTGTAGGTAGGATGTAGAAGCCCCTAAGCCGTTAAGGGTTCGTATTAAATTCGAAATCGATTATCTATGTCACCCGTCTACTCGCCAGTAGGAACTATAACCATATTGGATCTAATTTTCTAGCTAAAATTTCTACTTTCATACGCCGCCCCGTAGATAGCACATAAATTACCGAATACTAGATTTCGGAATGTTTAAGCGGATCATTTCTTTCAATAGAATATCTCTTCCTCCCTAACCGTAAGTTGATAGTTGACATGCATAGGTATTTGTTGGCCTCCACTGTACCTAGTCTAGATATCTCTCCCTATCGACTATTTTAGAGTATCTAAGTAAGTATTTGCCGAGATCTACCCAAAACCCCCTTCCCCTCCCTAGAACCTTTCATATATTATCTGCCACGTTCACTTCGATTTTTTTCACTCAATTCTTATATCGTGTAGACCGTTAAAATCCTTCCCGTGTTCGCAAGGAAAACACTGTCTATACCCCCAATTCAAATGAGCAATTTACTCTACGTTTTATATATTGGAAATGAATTATTATTAATTTTGACCAGAAGGTCCACATGTGATTTACGAATGATGTGTTTAGCTCTTATTAAATTCTACTCTCCGAGTAAACTCATTCGCCGCGTTTCTACACGATTTTTATTATTATTTCTTTTTGATCAATGTACGCTGTCTCTTCAATTTCACAAAATTTTTAGAACTTTGTCTTAGCCGTTTTCGTCAGGTCATTTGATAATTATTATGGTTCTCTATTTTTTTCCTCCTCTAATGGCACACGCGTTATTATTAAACATTACTGCAGTTGAGTTTCATCGTTCTATATTAGTCTGAACCAAGAGACTCCAACCCGTGAATTTAGTATCGTCTAATTATGAGTTTACCCTTTTTTTTTGGTTGAATCTAATTAAATTTTAAAACACTTCAATTATTTCAATTAATATTAAAACCACAACTTCACTATATTTAAAACTCTATCAGTTTAGTTTAAAGATAGCACACCAAACTGTCGCGACGTTAAGTTCTCGAAGACCGACTCCTACCAAGTTAAAACGAAAAAAAAGCCCTGATTCCCTCCAAACAACGCTATTTAATAATGTTTTTTCGAATAAATCGACTTAAAATTTGTGCGACTTTCGCCTTTATGAATTCAAGGTTTCACTTCCCGTTAAGTTTAGAATTGCATAACCCCGTTTCAGGATTTTTGGCCCCCGCCTGCCGAGTTGAGGTAGACACCTACCCCCCTGCCGAGACGGGTACAGGCGTGTACTCGGTGACCTGACTTCCGGGCGCCCTCCCGTAAATGATTTTCGGCGATGTAGATTATTGCGCAAAATTATTTGATTATTTTTTCTCGTACGCGTGTTGTGTCCGTAATATTGGTTGATTTCCGGCCTATAGACTAGGTGTAGCTCATTTCTATATCGTTGTTTTCGAAATCTTTCCGAGAAATTCGCTATTGATATCGATAATATAATCGATAAATTATCCCAACTAACGGAAGCTTTTCACCTATTATGTCCAGCGCTTGCGCAATCCAGTATCCTTCCTTGTGTGCTGCCTTCTAGCATTTGATTGGTGTCTACACGATCCGTGGGTGATCCCAGGACACATATACCTTCCTCTCGGTGATGACATACGTAGGCATTCGTTCCAAAATTTGATTCGACACGTTTTTTGTAATTTCGCCTACCTGTTTTGACTCTTTTCGTGATATCCGCCGCATATCTTCTGGTAATTTTTCGTAATCCATCGCTGTCCACTACCCGAGTCGGTGACACCTCTTCCATCATGAGCTAAACTACCTTTCGGGTTTCTTTTCGATTCCTGGTCCTTTCTTTTCGGTGATCTACGCCCAGTACATCCCTGTTTTTACAGTTTTTTTGCGTCTAGTTTTAGCCCAATCCATATACTCTTTTCTCGCTTCATCCAGGAATTTCAATATTATCCTCGTAACTTTGTTTACGCGCAAAAAAGGTCGTAAAATTTTGATCGTTAATCAAAGACTTCGTGACCCATTAACTTTTATGTCTTTTCTTAATTACCCCACTTGCATCTCCCCCGTGTTAATATAATTAGGCAATTTCGGCCAAACATCCCATCTTAAGTTAAAATTCGTGTCCATTGTCAACACTTGAAATAGCACTCAGAACTTCAGCGATCGTAAACAATTCTCGCTATGAGGATCACCTCGTAATATGTCTTCTGGACCAAAACATTCTAAAAAACCATCTTCTTTCGCCAAACCGTCACCCCCCCTGTTTCGTTATCGATGGTTGGGTATCGCTTCGTTTCTACCTTAGAATGCAAATTTATCGTCGTTCTCCAAGTGCCCTTACACGCATCGTGAGACCGGATCCCAAGGTTAGCTCAACAGTAAATCAACCTAGAGTGTTTCGTGTCTTTAGACCGCCCTTAGTCTCCGTGATTGGCGAAAAATTATTTAATTGATTTTGGGAATGATCTGATTCGTTGAGCTCCATCACGCCTCTTTTCAATTATTACGTGGTTAACACCTATTACCGACGTAGGTTTCTATAATAAAGCTTCTAGTATGTCCCAGAGATGTCCATAGTCTGTTCGTTTCTCCCTATTCTCTGAACGTATTTTAATTTATGAAAAAAAAATTCTTTACGTTCCTTTACCCCAAACAGGTCCATTACAGCCTCCCTTTAGTAAGGATTACAGCGGATAAACACGTTTTGGTGTTTATTTGGTGAAATCATTACTAACAATAGGTTTAGATTGACTCATTTTTCTTCCTTTTCCAAATTTTTTTTTCCGTACTCCAAAGGTTGCGTACCCCTTACCTCCCTAAGAGGAGATGTTCCTATTTTCCCTAAATGCAAAATAAATTCTAGAATGGGTCTTTTCCTTTTTTTTTCTTTCCAATCTTCCGTTAATTTTTGGCTTATCTGCTTCCCACGAAGTTCGCCCCTGTACGTGTCTTAACTCAAATGCCTTTAAACAAAACGTAAGGCACAATGCCATTCATAAATCTGCCGTCTCCTACCACTCGTGATTTCATTAAGACGAAACACGGTTTCATTTGTCACAAAACTCGTAACTTTGCTTTATACTCTAGGCGCTTCGTCAAAACGTGTTTCCCCTTAACTACACATGGAGCCCTGCTATTCCTTATCTCTCCGTGAGATTTATAGCTAAGTTTTTGTTGCACCCCCAAAGGGTCGAAGCAAAGTTCTATGGGTACCTGACCGAGGTTTCGGTTGTATGTGTTTTTTTTTCCCATGATGATTTGCACGCAACTTGAATCTATTTAAAACGCGTAGTTATTTTGCATGTGGTTTTTTTTCTGTTTTTTTTTGAATTCTCGCGTGACTGTAATTTTTTCGTTTTCTTTAATAAATAATAATCCGTATGTGCGGCTGGTTATCAATAAGCCTTTATAAAACTTGAATTGGATTAAATTTGGTTTATTGAATTGGACACGCAACCTCCCTAAAACTGCACTTACGTGTCCTAGATGTTCATCGAAATTTCCGCACGAATATATGACTAAGTCATCCAAGTAGTAGCTTTGCGAGACTACCTATCTTTTGTTTTAATATTCGTATTGTACCGAACGTGTTTTGTTTACTTGTTGAACTAATTGAAATGGATTTATTTATTCTTATTCACAGAATTTAGTCACTATTTCACGCTGTAGTTTTCTCATAATATCACTGTTTTCACTTTATTCAAATATTAAGTTAGATTATATCCAATGGTTGTAACTATTCACTTCACAAGAACACTGCATTTATTTCACCGAAAAACATGTAATAGTAATCACCGGTAATGTTCACTGTAGGTTCAATGAACTCGTCGTGGTACGCAAACGTATTGTATCCCTGCTTGTACTCACTACGTTTAGTTTAAACCTTTACGAAAACATAACAAAATAATTATTATCTTCCCTATCTCACAAACCCGGCTGTTCCGATTCGTAACCAAGTCAAATCTCACTAGTCTTCGGTTTACACTATTATTATTACCATCCCACACTTTCTCTCCTTTATATTGCTTGCTAGGTATCGAAAACCCGTTATCTACCGACCATTTTGTAATATATACATTCCGAGACTACCGGAGTCTGCACGCATAACGTTTCCAAACTACGTCGTACAAAAGCGCATACAATATCTGTTATCTGCTATCACCACCCATTGCAAAGTTTAACTCTATATTAAGAGGATAGACGGATCCCTTTTGTATGAAAGCTTGTATTTTTGAAGCTGTCTCCTTCGAAAATGTTCACCGTTTAGGTTTCCCCTTAATATCGCTCTATCCAAAGATAACAAACCGTTTTTCCCTACTACAAATTATCTCGCAAATGCTCGGTGGATATTTTTTCTTTCTAAGATTTATGACCCGACCGTTGTAAATCATGACAAAGGTCTATTAGTTCCTCTTAGCTTGCAATAATTTTCAAGTGACCATCAATAGGTCTCTTCGAACGACAAACAGATATTAGTACGGTTTTTACCCATTTTTGTAAGGCATTTAAAATGTTTGAATAATATTCATTTCATATTATTTTTTTAAAAGCGGTCTACAAAAATACTAGTCAGATGCTTTACGCTTCA
Source organism: Hesperophylax consimilis (assembly GCF_061612785.1). NCBI lineage: Eukaryota > Metazoa > Arthropoda > Insecta > Trichoptera > Limnephilidae > Hesperophylax > Hesperophylax consimilis. Next base: position 13,145,726 of record NC_142849.1, read on the forward strand.
CCATCTAAATGCGAGCCCTTCTCAAATTATGGTCATTTAACTGATTTGTATACTTTTTCTTATCGAAGGTTGGCGTACATTTCGCAATATCAACTAATACAAATCTCCACTCAAATAAAGATTCCGTAATTAATTTGTCTATTTATTTATTTTCTCCTTTTTTTTCTCATGAAATGTTGATTAACATCAGCTTACGTTTTTTTTTTTTTTTCCATTTAACTGTGTAACCTTTCCCTTTTATTATTAGTCTCGTGAAAGTACTCAATTTATATTATTCATTACTAACTACCGTATTGTGTATTAATTCTCTTTATTCATTTGTACGGCGCGCCTGAGGCGACTTTACCCAAAACGGCGCCACACGAGTCCCAACAAACAGCCGACCGACATCCCTGCCGTGTTCAGAGCGATAAATCTACCACCGGCTGTAGATACGTAAGAGTAGGTAACCTTTTTTTTTCCCACTATTGTCCGGCGCCTCGCCGTCTCCATCGTAAGTAATTAAATCACAAATGACACTAGAGTCTAACAGTGCGTCCAGCTTAATTTTTGTTCACCTGTCTAGACTATTTTACAACTGACCCACATTCGTTTCGACCTATTTTTTTTCTATTCGCTCCTGACATGTTTTTTTTTCTTGAGACACCATACTCGTACCTCTATCGCTTATAAGGTCAATGAAGCCACCCCAACTTGTAAAACTCTCGGCTCCTGGTTCTCAAGGCACCAAATGTGTTGACTCGACCTCCTAATTGTCCTAACTCGCTTGAATGAGGTTTTTATACCTCTTTATCCCCAGCGTTCAGTTCGCTTTTGCAAAATGATATCGTGCTGAGCCTAGCTAACTCTGAACATCCCCCGCCCCTGCGATATTGGACACAGTAAAATAAGGCCTTCGCTTTGGGGATGATCTACAATAAATCCCTTAACTTCACGTTGTGTGATTTGTTAATTCGAAGCCCCCCCGCTATGGGGTGGTAGGTATTTAATGTCTCCTTTCTGTGGTAACTCCCGGTTCTTTTTAGCCAAAGTGTGGGGAAAACGTCCATCGACCCTCAGCGAGTTCTACAAGGAACGAGTACGTGTCTCACCTAACTTTCGGATACTGGACCCTATTACTAATCGACCTAACAGTTTCTATCATATCTTTACAATTGCCTTGTATCCCCGCCATTTCTAACGTCCCCGTGTTTATAAATTCTAGATTGTGACATAGAACCGTACCCCCCCCCCCCCCTCTTGTGTACGGGCTATTAAACCCTTCGTTGAATAGTGTGTTGTTTCCGCATAAGTACCGGGACTCTCTCGTCGACCTCTGTAACGATGTACTGAAACTAGATAAATGGGTTTAGCTGTGGTTAGTAAACTTTGGGTGTTGCGGATGGAAGTGGAAACGAGAGAAAAGGAGATGGGAACGGATTGAATGACGAGAAAAGGTTTTTTTTTTGCAAACTGGGTCGGCACCTCACTGCCCCAAATGAAATGGTCGCTATTCTTCCAAATGCAAAACCCCAAGAACCAATACGTGTCTGGCTTTCCCCGAGGTCTGGTCTAACTTCTTCTTATAGTCGCCTTGACACCTCCGGACCGCTCACGTCAGAGGGAGAGATAATGCACCTGTTGGAATATCCCAAATCACCCCGCCCCGCTTCCTCCAACGGACTACTTTACTGACTGTAAAAGGGGAATTTTTCATTGCGTCCCTTGTCATGATGCTAAACGCGTGCATGTTTCAAATAGGTTTGTTCTGGTGAGGCTTTCAACGTCCACTAGCCGCCAGGCCTACTATCCACCTCACGAAGGTTGCTGCAAAGGATCTCGAGGGTTTTCCAGTCGAGTTGCATCAACCTCCGGGTAAACCCCGCTTTAGTATGTGTTCGTCCTCCGATTTTGATCCCTCGTTCATCACGCCGACGTCCCCTCCACGCGATTTTGAAAGACTTGGAGCCCGTTCAATTAAACGCCTTCGCAGCGAACCAAGGCCCAGACATTCCAACTTGACATTAATTTTCATACTGCCTCTCGTGTCCTCTCATCCGACCCGGTCCCGCGAAAAGGGATGACCTCCCGAACTCTTCGTGATTCTCCATACAACGTTGACGCCCCGAAATCGCGTGATGAGGAAAGTAGAAAATCTTCTGAGCCGAGGAAGTTGTGTGCTTTCCCAAGACAGCTTACGGACAACATACTCCAACGGTGAGTTCTAAGCCGAGGCCAAAGGTATTTAGGAATTTGTTAGTGAACATATAAGGTTATACAAATATTATTAATTTTAATTTTTTATTTGTTTTGAGCACGAGTTGGTTGCAGCTAGTCGCTTCCATGTTGATTTGAGGTGCCTCTGCGCGGCCGCCAACTCGGTAGAGTGTACGACTTTTGTCGTCAGGCACGGACGTCGAGTGATTTATGGGGTCCCTTTTCTTCCTTTTGGTCGTGTGTCGCCACTAACTGCTTACAAATAAGTAGGTCATTGGCCTCGTGCTAAACACAGCTGTTAGAAGCAAGCAAACAGTTCTAAATGTGATACTATTTTATCAGTTGCAGCCCCATCTTCGTCGCAATTTTAACGTTCTGGAAATATATATTCATGCAAGATCACTCACCCAAAATCGTTATATTACCAGTCCAGTCGGGATATCGACGACATGTACATTAATCCACGTCCAGGGGCTGTAGGTAGGATGTAGAAGCCCCTAAGCCGTTAAGGGTTCGTATTAAATTCGAAATCGATTATCTATGTCACCCGTCTACTCGCCAGTAGGAACTATAACCATATTGGATCTAATTTTCTAGCTAAAATTTCTACTTTCATACGCCGCCCCGTAGATAGCACATAAATTACCGAATACTAGATTTCGGAATGTTTAAGCGGATCATTTCTTTCAATAGAATATCTCTTCCTCCCTAACCGTAAGTTGATAGTTGACATGCATAGGTATTTGTTGGCCTCCACTGTACCTAGTCTAGATATCTCTCCCTATCGACTATTTTAGAGTATCTAAGTAAGTATTTGCCGAGATCTACCCAAAACCCCCTTCCCCTCCCTAGAACCTTTCATATATTATCTGCCACGTTCACTTCGATTTTTTTCACTCAATTCTTATATCGTGTAGACCGTTAAAATCCTTCCCGTGTTCGCAAGGAAAACACTGTCTATACCCCCAATTCAAATGAGCAATTTACTCTACGTTTTATATATTGGAAATGAATTATTATTAATTTTGACCAGAAGGTCCACATGTGATTTACGAATGATGTGTTTAGCTCTTATTAAATTCTACTCTCCGAGTAAACTCATTCGCCGCGTTTCTACACGATTTTTATTATTATTTCTTTTTGATCAATGTACGCTGTCTCTTCAATTTCACAAAATTTTTAGAACTTTGTCTTAGCCGTTTTCGTCAGGTCATTTGATAATTATTATGGTTCTCTATTTTTTTCCTCCTCTAATGGCACACGCGTTATTATTAAACATTACTGCAGTTGAGTTTCATCGTTCTATATTAGTCTGAACCAAGAGACTCCAACCCGTGAATTTAGTATCGTCTAATTATGAGTTTACCCTTTTTTTTTGGTTGAATCTAATTAAATTTTAAAACACTTCAATTATTTCAATTAATATTAAAACCACAACTTCACTATATTTAAAACTCTATCAGTTTAGTTTAAAGATAGCACACCAAACTGTCGCGACGTTAAGTTCTCGAAGACCGACTCCTACCAAGTTAAAACGAAAAAAAAGCCCTGATTCCCTCCAAACAACGCTATTTAATAATGTTTTTTCGAATAAATCGACTTAAAATTTGTGCGACTTTCGCCTTTATGAATTCAAGGTTTCACTTCCCGTTAAGTTTAGAATTGCATAACCCCGTTTCAGGATTTTTGGCCCCCGCCTGCCGAGTTGAGGTAGACACCTACCCCCCTGCCGAGACGGGTACAGGCGTGTACTCGGTGACCTGACTTCCGGGCGCCCTCCCGTAAATGATTTTCGGCGATGTAGATTATTGCGCAAAATTATTTGATTATTTTTTCTCGTACGCGTGTTGTGTCCGTAATATTGGTTGATTTCCGGCCTATAGACTAGGTGTAGCTCATTTCTATATCGTTGTTTTCGAAATCTTTCCGAGAAATTCGCTATTGATATCGATAATATAATCGATAAATTATCCCAACTAACGGAAGCTTTTCACCTATTATGTCCAGCGCTTGCGCAATCCAGTATCCTTCCTTGTGTGCTGCCTTCTAGCATTTGATTGGTGTCTACACGATCCGTGGGTGATCCCAGGACACATATACCTTCCTCTCGGTGATGACATACGTAGGCATTCGTTCCAAAATTTGATTCGACACGTTTTTTGTAATTTCGCCTACCTGTTTTGACTCTTTTCGTGATATCCGCCGCATATCTTCTGGTAATTTTTCGTAATCCATCGCTGTCCACTACCCGAGTCGGTGACACCTCTTCCATCATGAGCTAAACTACCTTTCGGGTTTCTTTTCGATTCCTGGTCCTTTCTTTTCGGTGATCTACGCCCAGTACATCCCTGTTTTTACAGTTTTTTTGCGTCTAGTTTTAGCCCAATCCATATACTCTTTTCTCGCTTCATCCAGGAATTTCAATATTATCCTCGTAACTTTGTTTACGCGCAAAAAAGGTCGTAAAATTTTGATCGTTAATCAAAGACTTCGTGACCCATTAACTTTTATGTCTTTTCTTAATTACCCCACTTGCATCTCCCCCGTGTTAATATAATTAGGCAATTTCGGCCAAACATCCCATCTTAAGTTAAAATTCGTGTCCATTGTCAACACTTGAAATAGCACTCAGAACTTCAGCGATCGTAAACAATTCTCGCTATGAGGATCACCTCGTAATATGTCTTCTGGACCAAAACATTCTAAAAAACCATCTTCTTTCGCCAAACCGTCACCCCCCCTGTTTCGTTATCGATGGTTGGGTATCGCTTCGTTTCTACCTTAGAATGCAAATTTATCGTCGTTCTCCAAGTGCCCTTACACGCATCGTGAGACCGGATCCCAAGGTTAGCTCAACAGTAAATCAACCTAGAGTGTTTCGTGTCTTTAGACCGCCCTTAGTCTCCGTGATTGGCGAAAAATTATTTAATTGATTTTGGGAATGATCTGATTCGTTGAGCTCCATCACGCCTCTTTTCAATTATTACGTGGTTAACACCTATTACCGACGTAGGTTTCTATAATAAAGCTTCTAGTATGTCCCAGAGATGTCCATAGTCTGTTCGTTTCTCCCTATTCTCTGAACGTATTTTAATTTATGAAAAAAAAATTCTTTACGTTCCTTTACCCCAAACAGGTCCATTACAAGCTTGTATTTACCGTCGGAGTTTACCGTATGTTTTCTTTGTTCGCTAGTCTAACTGGTCTGTTAGGGATATTTTATGTACGTTGAAATCTGTTTGTTTACATTTGTTAGTTACATTTGTTGGTATGGATTCCCTTGTGTTACGGCGCGGCGGGTGAAGTTTACAGTTTGAATTTGTTCATAATATTATTATAATTGTTGTAAAATTATACAATTCAGATTTAGTTCTAAGTTTTTCATATGATAATTTAATTAATAAAATTGTATAAGGAATGTGAGAGATGTACGAATAGATTGGGTGGTTAGATTGTAGAATTTAAGGGGGTTATGATTGAAATGTATTTCAGATGTAAGGATCCATAGAGTTATTTGTATTTTGAAAGTATTTAGTTGGGTTTCGGTTTTTAAGTTATGAGGAAAAATGTTAATGATATTGGGAGCTACGTCGATGAATTGTCTTTGTGCTGATGTATTATGAAGTTTGTATACATTGTGATGTTAGTTGGTCATAGTTCCGGTGGTGTGATTGTGTTGTAAGTGTGTTTTTTTATTGTATTTGTACAAGAAATGTGTTAGCACAAACTTCAGATGGAGTTGACGTATATTTAAGATAATATAACACGATGAAAAGAGAGTCGAATGGGGGAATATGTTGTAGGTGGCTTATTGCTAACACGTATTACCATTATTACCAAATGAACAATGTAACTCTCAAATAACACCCAACTTTTTTTGGACTGTCGTGAAAAAATGTTTGAGAGAGTAGAAATTAAAATTTGTATATGAAATCAATGAGAGAGTGGAGATTTAAACTTGCATATTTAATGTATGAGAGAGTGTAAATTTAAAGTTGCATAAAAAATGCATGAGTGAGTGGAGATTTAAACTTGCATGTAAAATTTATGAGAGAGTGGAGATTTAAACTTGCATATAAAATGTATGATAGGGTGGAAATTTAAACTTGCATATAAAATGTATGAGAGAGTGGAGCTTTAAACTTGCATATAAAATGTATGAGGGTGTGGAAATTTAAGCTTGCATATAAAATGTATGAGAGAGTGGAAATTTAAACATGCATATAAAATGTATGAGGGTGTGGAAATTTAAGCTTGCATATAAAATGTATGAGAGAGTGGAAATTTAAACTTGCATATAAAATGTATGGGAGATTGGAAATTTAAACTTGCATATAAAATAATATCTTACGCTTCAAGTCGGTTCTTTCGAAAATGTTTTATTATATTCCTAGAAAAGGCTTCACGAGTAGCTTTTTATAGCCAGAGAAGTCAGCGTATATAGAAATGGCGTAACCCACAATTTAGATTTGGTCCACAAAACTAGTTGATTTTTTATTACTGTATAGATATAATATATGGTCTCAATCTTTTTATCACACTCTGAGCATTGATGTATGTTTTTGTCGATGACTCTGAGACATTATCAAATTATGAAGTATACCGATAGTTAAATACTATTTACAATTTTCGCCAGCCTTCGGGTAAATGAAGTTGTTCTATTAGTGAATGTTTACCTTTTTGAGCAATATGTTATGTAAGTCATACTAAATACTTTGTGTTCAATGACAAATCACAAGGTAGTAAGTACGGCGCTGAATCGGCTTCTTGATTATCTGCTACCATTTAAGATCAACCCACATTTGGATTCACATAACAAACATGTAGCAAATTTTCATGTATTCAAATTTATAAGGACTCTAGAAATATATAACCTCTTTCCCGAAGTGGTTTAGTAATAGCAACTGACTTAGATTAAAGATCTCATTTCCTAAACAAAATGTTGCAGTCATTCTTCTCAGTCTGAATACTACTTATGGTCTTTGAAAATTTTAAAACTGCCATAAGGAGATTATTCAAAAAAGTAATAGTTAAGTTCTTATTGCTAGATGGTCAGTCTGATCTTTGTAATTGTTAATTTCTTACTGCTAGATGGTCTGTCCGATATTTGATAATTGTTAAGTTCTTATTGCTAGATGGTCTGTCCGATATTTGTAATTGTTAAGTTCTTATTGCTAGAAGGTCTGTCTGATATTTGGAGAAATTTAAAATGATACAGCAAAAAGAAGAAGAAAATGGTTTTAAAGGGACATATTTATGGTAGTACGAATGTTAAAAGGAGCGCGCTGATATAAAAAAAACGATTATAATTAAGCGAAAATTATGAAAATCTTTAATATAACACAACTCGTTTAAAACAAAGCTGGACAAATACCTAAGTTGCATTTAAAGAAACACGGTGAATTTTTTTTATAAATATGACAAGTTAAATGACCGAACAAAATGTGTTTTCAATAATTTTCGGAGCATACTTTTTTTTATCAAGGGAATTTCATTATATAGGTAATTATTCATATAATAGTGATAATTTATTAAAAATCTTATCAAATTATTTGTAATCCGGTTAAAACTGGACGACGGGCTCTGAACGAATCAACCGATAGGCTTCCTCTTAACCCTTAGAAGACGGCTAATATTTTGTAAATATCACAAAAGCCAAATATAATATGGAAAAATATATTTGAAATAATTGACAGGAATCTACAATTTCAACATTTTATTTAGGAATTTTCATGAACAATATTGAAATGCGTTCAAAACTTCTAAAAGATGATTTCATGGAACTGCTATTGTAATTGGTCGTATCCTAAGGGTTAAACTTTTAGTAAAAAAACAATGTATTATCGCGATGACAGAATACGTGTCCATTATCATTATGTTTTGGCATTTCGTCATTACATATTATCAGGGCAAATGCATGTGCAGGAAGACATTTGATATATTAGGAATGTATTACAAGTTAAATATGAAACGGCCTACAATCCCGTTTTTAATCGGATTTTTTTAATCAGCAATACTCATTTTTCTCCGTGTATACATCAATAAAAATGTGAAATTTGCGTCACACCAGTAACTAGGTCTATAAATATTAACCCCTGCCCCTTGATCGAATACCGCATAATTATTTACGTGTACACTTGAGACATGAACCGTGTCCCGTATTCATTAATCATTAAATAAATGCGTTTGGCAACAGATCAAAACTCATTACACGTCTTGCTTGACTGCCGCGGCAAATCTGTAATGCATAATTATAATTAATATTACCTACCTACCATTAATATTCAACAGATTGCTACAATATTATGATCTGTAAAATGTTGTTTGATCTGTAAGCTCTGCAAATATTATTGAAGACATGGTTTTTGCTCGTAGAAAAATGAGTATTGCCAATTTATTAAGAATTTCTTCAAATTATCGGTAATCCACGGAGATAACTAATTTATTATAAATATCTTCAAATTATTGGAAATCCACGGAGACAGAGGCGGATTTGCAGCCTTGGCCGCCCTAGGCCCCAGACCATGTAGCCGCCCCTTTCTCAGTACCCATCATATTGACCAGGAGTATCCAAACTTTTCAGTAAGTTCCTAGGGTCAAAACCGTTTTAATTTTCCTGCCATTATCATTCATGGTTCGTGGGGTGAGATTTGTCCAGGTCTTGGTGGCGGATACGTCTGCCCACCTGCTGCGTGGCGGGCCGGATAGAGAGAGACTGGGTGAGGGAGGCCTTTTGACCTTTCCAGGACTATCTTGACCCATCGCCTTGCACCGCAGTTGGAGGGATGTATCCATACGTATGTCACTCCTGGACACACTAATCCCCAGATTCCTACCCACCCCTCATACATTTTCCTTTTCAGAACTTCCTATCTTTCCTTTCTTAAAAAGACCCTCCACACAGCATCACCTAAGATGACATAGGTCGTGAGGGAAAATATTTTCCTCAAAGCCTCCTGTATGGAATTAATGTACAAAATATGCTTGCTAAATTCGCTAGTTCAATTACTGTATAATTGTCGATTGGAAATACGCGAGCGGGCGAGCGACGGAGCATGATAGGTGTGGCGAGGGCGGCTGCGGGGCGTGGGGGCGCGCTGTGTGCTGTGTGTGAACACGCTCTTGCATATCGCTATTTCGTACGTAGAATATTTAGGTACTTAGGAAGTAATTTATTGTTATCATCTGTGACTTTTTTGTCACGATTGGCCGCCCCTAATATCTGGCCGCCCTAGGCCCGGGCCTACATAGAGATAACTAATTTATTAAGAATCTCTTCAAATTATTGGTAATCCACGAAGATAATTAATTTATTATAAATCTCTTCAAAATATTGGTAATCCACGGAGATAACTAATTTATTAAAAATCTCTTAACGAATTAAATGATAGATATCCTAAAACAACTTAGTTAAATACCTACCAATGTTTTGTCCCGACGCGACGCCCGAACACGTGTGCATACTAGTCCTAACATTTTTGCAATTGACGATAATATATTTATTAAGGAAAACACATGTGGATGTTTATATTATTTTTGTATTTTCCGATATTATTACGAATTTGCCAACACTTTATCAAGAAGCGGCTTTCAGTTCCATTTTTAACAGGATCACTAATAATTTGAAGAGATTTTCAATAAATCAGCATTACTTATTTTTCTCTGTGTAAAACCGGAATGGCAGGCCTTAATAAATGAATTAACTGGTTTCCTGACAAACTTGTAGTAGGTAAATGAAGAATATATTATCACAATGTCGAAACACATGTTCGTGAAAATCCTAATATTATCACATATCGTCATTGAGGCAAATGAACGTGCATTAACACGTGTTCCGATATATTAGGAACTTACTAAAAGTTTATCAGGAAACGGTCTGCAATATTGCTTTTAACAAGATTACCAATAATTTGATGAGATTCGTAATAAATTAACAATACTTAATTTTCTCCGTGGGGCAAACGAGTTACTAATTGAATTTGTTGATCAGAGAAAACTTTTTCAAATTTATTTGCTGAATTCCTACGACCCACTTATTTTATAAGACAAATGTATTACAAAAGTTAACGTCACCTTACTCTTTAATCGTTTCAAAGTCTCATAAGTTTTTTTTTAAATTGCGGTCGGTACCTTTGGTTTCATAAATCGTGTTGTTTTCTCTTTGTAGCACCGTTTAGGTTCAATTTCTCATCACAATATACTATTGGAAGACAACGATTTCTGTGAGACCATGACTTGTTCCCAAAAACGAAGAAAAATTGCACGAAGCGTTGACCAATTTTGATCGTTCTTCAACCGAGATTGTAAAAAAACGTTGTGCGCGCTATTTTTTATGGACAAATTAAGTATTATTACAATAAATAATGTGACTTTAATAACATTATAGTGTTTCATTATTATAACAAGCTAATATTGAAAAACAATGAATGCATCTGTTACTTTTGATACTGAACTGTGACAGCCATTAATGCTTTGTTTAGTAATAGTTGTGTAACGTAACCCTTAGAGTGGCCTATTTCACGTTTTGTGAATACATAAACCTCAGCACGACTGCTGTAAGTTGTAATAAGTACTCTATAGACAGATATAGAGTACATTAATTTAACCCGGAGTCGTAATAATATGCAATAGTTCTCCAACGCGGACACGGCCGATGCAGGGAAATGCTGCAAGCAACTGGTACACGTTTGGTTTGGAGATAAGACTAAAAGACAAGTATCCAGCTCAAATAAAACCAATTATTTGACAACATCAAAGAAAAATAGAACATTTCAGCGTTGTTTAGAATTGTTAATAAGACGACACAATATCTCAAAATATAGTCAGAATCTTAACGACGTAAGTGAAGAAGGCGTGAACAAAATATGCAACGCACGGCCCCGACGCATTGGACGAACCTACGGTCGATTTTGCTTTAGCAAACACTCCAAAATAATGTGGGAATTTTAACCACGTAAAGAAGGTGTATATAAAAATATGCGGCCCGGCATATTGAACGGACTTAAAATAAATAGAATTTGCCCAAACAGGCCTTAACATTTATTTTTTGTATGATATATTTTAATAAATTCTGATACACGTGCACCGAGAAAAATTAGTACGGATTATTTATCAAAATACTGTTAAAAATGTGACAACATGCCCATTTCTTGATAAAATATTAGTCATTCAGAATATATCTGAACACGTGATCACGCAGGTAGCCGTGTACTAATAAATATGATGTACGAAAATTGTAATTTTTGAGAACACGTTTTCCGACTTCCCCATGACATATTCATGTTTTACTGATAGTTAGTCATGAATCGTGTCAATTCTTTCGTTAAAGGCCAACAGTCTCATTTATAACAGGAAAACGAATAATTTGACAAGATTTTTAATTAATTATCAATATTTAATATCGTTCAGTTTTTCCGAGTATTACTAAAACCTCAAATGTTTCTCATTAAATCCCTCGAGAAGTTACTAATTTACCGTCTAGAAAAATTTAATCTATTGCTTACCGCTAATTTTATAGTTAAATAAGGTTTTATATTTTTTTAAAACCGTTTTAAGTAAAATATTTTTATGGTAAGGTCCTGTTTTTATAAATCTTAAATATAAATAACTTACATCCGTGAGTAAGCCTGAAAAATAAGGTATAATGTAAACCTCGAAAAAACCCCCGTTATTAGAGTATTCTGTTTTCTTAACAGTAATATTATTGTTTTTGGCAGCATTTGATTAGGCAAATATATACTACTTGATCCATTCTCACGAAAAGGCACTATACAAATAATCCAATCATTAGTATTAAGGACATGAACATTTCTTCATGTTTTTTTTTTCATTTCTCCGTCATCATTTCTGCATTTAGCACTGATCTTTCGTGTTTTGTTAACACTTGCGCAAAAACTGCATCTGTATTTACACTTCCTTAATATTTACTTATCGTTTAATAATTCCATCGTTAAAATAGTAACATCTAATACAGCCAGCTGGGTCCAAATGTTTCTATGTGCCCTTTAATGGGGCGATTTCTCAATAATCTTCAACAGTCGCGGTGTACATAAGATCGAGGAGTAATACCAAATCAAAAGTCATTTAGCTAAATTAGCTGTCTGATAACTTATGGGTCAACGCTACTGTTTTCAGCCAGAATCGTCATTAGTATCACTAGTTATGGTACATCAAAATAATATACACATATATGTAACATATTGAGTACAATTCCTCTGTTGGATAAGTTCTCCATCATTGCACAAGTAACATGTTCCATTTATAATGATGATTGTGGGAGATTTTAAAATATCGCCAGGTTATTTGAAAAAAAATAAAAATTAATAAAAAAACTTTTTTTATTCTTTTTTCAAATTCAATAACATTACTATTCAATTTATAAAAACATAGTTAAATAAATAGGATCCAATTTATTTACCTTTTTAATTGACTTACAACGCTCCCAACGCTCTTACCAAAACTATCGAATCCGGTCCACGCCCACCGCTTATCACGTTCTAATAGTGGAACACGTTTCGACAAATATTAGTATATTGGTACGCAATAGCTCTAACATCTCGTCCTATAACTCAAATATATCTCAAATTGTATAGCTCCTTATATACGATATATTTATATTATTTTCATTCACTACAGTTTGATAATTCCTTCAGACGGCGAAACAACTATCATGCGTGGTAATAATTACACAGCAAAACGTTTAGTAAATATATTGTGTTTTTACAAATTAAAGAGTAATATTATTGAATTTAAAAATACGAAACAAAAAGTTTCCTCCTCTTTTTAAATTATTTTTTACAATAACCAAACGATATGGAAAAATCCACTTCTTTTAAAAATAATCTGTTTTTTTTATAAATTCGATAACAATACCATTCAATATATAAAGTAAAAATTTCAAATTGAAATGGAGTTCTGCGAACTAAACTTGACAAAAATAAAAAAAATAAATCATAAAATAAAACCAACAAACTGTCTAGGTCTAATTCTCACTTAAAAAGCGCCAATTCACACAGAGATTTGCCATTATTAGCTCAATTTAAACATAATAACGTCACCTCCATGCTAAAGCTGCGAATCTGAAATAAGTCAATTTTTCAGGCGAGCAAAATTTTTTCGATTTTTTAACCTACTCGTATTTGTACCTATGTCAGATTCGCAAGTTTTATGTGGTCATTTTATCGATAATTCATATTTTACACCGTGGTAAATGCTTAAATATAAACATTATTTTTAAATTTACAATGGGTTGATTTGAATGATTCCCAATTTAGTTAAGATTTGAAAATTTGATCAACTGGAATTTTGTTCATTTACCACAGTGTGAATCACCAAATAGAGATTTTTGTCAATCAAAAAGTCATTTTCACCAAATAGAGATTTTTGTCAATCAAAAAGTCATTTTCACCAAATAGAGATTTTTGTCCATCAAAAAGTCATTTTCACCAAATAGAGATTTTTGTCAATCAAAAAGTCATTTTCACCAAATAGAGATTTTTGTCAATCAAAAAGTCATTTTCACCAAATAGAGATTTTTGTCCATCAAAAAGTCATTTTCACCAAATAGAGATTTTTGTCCATCAAAAGTCATTTTCACCAAATATAGATTTTTTTTCATTAAAATTAATTATATTAACTTGAAATAGGCACGCAGAGAAAAACAAGAATCTATTGCTAATTTATTAAGAATCTCTTCAAACTATTGGTAATCCGGTTAAAAACGGGATTGCAGGCCTTAAACTTGGATTTGCTTTGAATTTAAGTGATGTTTTCAAAAGTGAAACTGATTTGTTAAAAATTCAGACTACCTTAACACCATTTGATTATGGGATAGCGCCAGTCATCTATTTACTAATTTCTAGAAACCGTATAATATTGATGTGAAAAATATTCCCTTGAACAATACTGTTTTTTTAGGTTACATTATTTTTCCTTTCAACCGTATTGGTGTTGACAATTAAAACCATTAAAATGGTCGGACCGCCCCATTTGTCAAAAGTACGAATGTATTATCACGATGTCACAACACGTGTTCATGAAAATTCTAATATTTAGGTTATATTTCGATATATTAGGAATTTACTAAAAAGCTTTCCAGTAATGGCCAGCAATCCCGTTTTTAACTGGATTATCATAATTTGAAGAAATTTTTAATGAATTAGCAATACTAATTTTTCTCCGTGTGATACAAAATTTATTGTTTTTGACTAGATATACCGTCACCTCAATTTTGCACACCTTCACAATAATTTTGCAATGATGGCGGTTAAATGTGTAATGTGGAATAGATATATAAGTGAATTGAAAGTAACGATTCGTTAATGAATAAGCCAGTCGTGCATGAAGTTCTAAAGGACCAAGTGTAGGTCGAGGGTCTCACAAAAGCACTTCAAATGCACTTATTGCTGTCACCGGACCCAGTTAACTTAACTAACATGCAACGGGTAACAGCGGTACTGAGATAATGGAGCATAATAAATTCGTTACTTTGGTTTGTATAGGATGCGAATCTGCGGTGTTTGGACCAAGATACCTATGGGAAATGTAATACTTAATTCTTACATTATAATGTAATGCGCCAGTCACCAGTAAGGTGGTGTTAGGTCAAGTACCTAGACATGGAGATTTATGAGACGTTACTTGTGAATGCGTGAATGCTTGATGATAATTTGTAATGATATTGATGTATTTGGAGCAGAGAGTTGTCGTACTAGTAAGAATGTACAATTTGGTGCACTGGAAAATACGTTATACATATACATTGATTCAGCCCTTGAGGTGATTTTGCACAAAAACGGCGCTATACAAGTCATCCAATTATTATTATTTATCGTATGATTTAGCGGATAAACAAGGTATATCATCACATGCCCAAAATACTATAAACAGTGATTCGAGCACATATTTTTTTGTTCGATAAAATAAAAATAAAAAATATTTTTCAGTCACACGTCACCACTGGGTAGAACCTAGTGCATCACGTGGTAGGCACTCCGTCTCGTTCCAGCATCACCGTACAGACGAGACTTTGGTGAGACAGAGCGCATATCACGTGATCTATTGCGACGTGTAACAGTGTTGAGTGGGGATGTGTGACTAAAAAATATTTTATTTGTTTTTAATTGACAAAAATATCATTGTTATCGTATCATGGTAACCCCATTTTGGGAATTTCGTGACACAGAACAAGAGGGAGGGGTAAAATCGAAAAAAATAAAGTTTCGAAGTGCTGTATATCTGGTCACTAAACATAGCTTAATACATTGATGACAATCTTTGAATCTTCGATCCGTTCTCCTTGTTTTATTCGCAGTTGGACTTTTACTTTAAATGGCTTAAAAATATGTAGACGTAATCAAAATTCAAAGTAAACGTGTTGTATAGTTTAAAATAACTTGGAGAAAAAGTATGCACCTAACCAGTTCGATTAAAAAGTGGTCCAAATTACATTGTGGTCTTATCTTTAGAACAAATTTATTCAGTACCATAGATTTTTTATGGCAATTTAAACTTTTTTTTACATTTCCTCTATCAAATAACAAGACTTTAAAACATGTAATGCACCATATTATGTCAAAGTAAATTAATTCAGCTAGTACCTACTCGTATGCAAAACATTCACGTTTCCGTTGTTTTAGTTAGTAGTTCAGTTTCCTCGTCAATCTATCAGGAAGGTGGCGATTATTGGCAGTGCACGTCATTGTCTGCATTATCTGCACTGTTTATCGCGTTACCCAACTCAACTAGCCGCAGTCACTGCATATTGCTGCCGGTGTGTATACTACACCTACACCATCAGGTGTAATGTGGTGCATGTATTGTTTATGCAAATAAAACACCCAATAAGTGAAGAGCGAAACTCCGACAATGCTGGAGGTTCTGGCTTCCGTTTGTCTGAGCCAATTATCCTCAGATTAGATAACTCTCACTCACACGGAGTTAAGATTCTAAACATTCTATAGCATGCGTTTGCATCATCTTTTATATCACTTCTCTATATTTACATATATACACCATCGACACTACAATCTCCAACCCTACTCCAGCTGTAGCACCCAGAAAACTCGTCCACTCCTGCCGTTCTACTGCTATTTCCATTAATTCCCTTATCCTGTCCCCTAGTTACTATGAAATTACTACCCACTTACTATCGTAAATAAACATATTTGTTTTCGATGATAAAGCGTTTTGAGGCGGGTAAAGGTAAGGGCTGTAGAAAGGGCTTTGTTAATGCGGGTCTTGCAGAGGTCAGGATTATGTGAAGGAGGAAAAACAGATGCCGGTAGCTCGTTCCACATTTTACAAAAAACGAGTTGAAGAAGCGGCCCGTTCTCATGAAGCCAACATCAACTGTGAACTGGTGTTCCGCTCGAGCACGGCAAGTTTCACGCACCTGTACCGGTGCACCGGGGATCAATGCTGTTAGCCTTGGAGCAGGCTCCATTAAGATATACTTATAACAGACTCAGCATGCGCACATTGCGTCTCTGCATTAGATATGGCAATCGATATGTTAACAATAGATTTTCAATCATACTGACTGCGCTTCTTTGCACAGAATCAAGTAGGTTTATAGCAATTTGATAGAAATGCAGGTAAATATCCATAAACAATAAATATGTATGTTTTTAAAACACATTGCATCAGTTCAATTACAATAAAGAAGAAAGAAAATAAAACATTTTAATACTTAGATATTTCGTTAAAATTAAAATTTGGCGGCCATCTTTAATTTTCGTTACCATATGAAAATAGCTTTTGAGGTTAGTTTTATATATGTGTACTTATCCGTAAATTGTTTGAACAAAACAGCTATTTAAATACATTGTTTTGGCTCTCTGGAGACTAAAATAGATGCTCCTCATTGTTATACAGATAAGAAGTGTTTTTAAAATAATTTGTGCGTATAAATGTAGGGTGTTTATCGAAATGCGATAGAAATGGTTGCGTTAACCTAAAAATGTTGTAAGAACCGTTCAAGAGTTTTCATTGGAACACGCATGCAATTCTTCTATATTATGGTTATGATATTCAGAATGTTAACTCATGTTGCCTATTAGCCAATATTCGATCTTGTTGGTACCTTATATTCACACAGCTGAACAGTTTTTGTTTTATTGTTTCCACAACAATGGTTAAAACAACTCCTGTAATAGACTGCAAACACGATTATTACTGACTAAGTAGGTACCCACCGTAGTAAAAACACGTTTTAATACTGTTTTTCTCTTACATCCGATGGGAATAATTAGTGAGCGTGGAGACTGCATTAATTATTAGATCTTATGTTAATTAAAAAAATATATAAATGCAAAACTAAGGTCTACTAAGTCCGCAATTTATTAAACATCAGTGGGAACAGTGTCAATTGGATTATGTTTTGTGAAATTTCTTTTTATTTTTTTATATGTATTTATTTATACGCCTAAAGAGGCTTTTACTCATTTTAGCCAAAATATTTTAATATTTTGATTGTAAGATTTATAATTATTTTATATAATTTTTTTTTTTTATAATGCATTTATTTTTAATGATCGATGTATTTAAAAATATAAAAATTGTTTTTTTTTGTTTGTCTGAGGATTGAACTCTCCTCCCCAGGAACTGGAATCAACCGCGCTAACAACTGAGCCAAATCCAAATTGAGTAGGACCGACGTTTATTTCGTGTATTAAATTATAAGCAATAATTAGTCATCCAAAATACTAATACAAATTGAAAATATCTCCCGAGTAAAAATAAATGCCGCCAACGGGAATTGAACCCGTGCCTTCTGATGTCCGGTCAGGTGCTCTGTATCCACTGAGCTATGTCGGCTTATTTCCAACCCGCCAAATGATTCAATATGTACTAGTACCTCAATCAACAATTACTGCTTATTATATTTTTTCACCTGTAAACAACCAACTAGTATTAGTATTTCGGACGACTAATTATTGCTTATAATTATTTGTTATTCTTTGTGCAATGCATAAAACCTTGTCTTATAAACGTTAGTTTATCATTAAAAAATAAGTATATTAACTTCCTTAATGTCACCTGATTTCAGAGAAATGCGTATATATCCACGTGTGTATGTGTATGCGTGATTGTCAAGTTTATAGAATGCATTATGATCGACAACGAGTTTATCTAAGTTTATCTAAGAAAACAAAAGTAATATTCAAATATAAGTAGGTAAGTATTTAAAAAGCAACGACCTTTGAAAAATAACGCAATGTCACTTTACTTGTCAAGATTAACCCTTAAGAAATTTCAACAAAAGAAATACACGTTTCAAACATAAAAATAAAATATTATTCTTGGAAAAAAATATTATATTTTAGGTAGGTATTTTATCGCTTGGCCGAATTCTTGACACAATCAGTTCCAATTTTGAAAATGACACTTCAATAAAAAAATACGTTTTTTTTTTTTTTTTTAAATACGTATTGAATAAGAGTTACACACAAGCGGATAGACCCACAACCGAAATTAATTAAACGTAACAAATTAAAATTAAACAAAGTAAATAATTTTAAATGCTTTGTTCAAAGTCCCGAAATTTTGTATTTTTTAAGTGTTTTTTTTGTCTGTTTATTAAAACATTCGCTTCGTTATATCTAACAAATATTTACAATATGGTTAAAAGTTGAGTGATCTCTAGTTGTTTTGTTGTTAACAAATTATTTATTCGAGAACAATAAATTCACCTGTTTGAATTGATTTAATTCTTGACCCAGAAACAGCTCTAAAGAACAATTAATTATTATTGGATTCGTATTCGTATCAATATCCTTTAATTGCATATTTATAAAATGAATATCCGCATTGACTTTGAGTGGGTTCGCGAATGAAAAGCTTGGTGATTATAATCAGATCATTGGGGATATTAATATATATTATAAAGGTTTCTATTTTCGAACTACACGTTTCTAAATTTACATTGTGAGTTTTTTTTATCTACATGTTTCATTGAAGTAGTTACGTGCGGTGTTAATTGAAAATTAAATTATTGCTTATAGAAAAGTCAAATCACCTTCTCGAAGTGTACGAGTGTAACCTAGAATTACCCAAAAAAATTATCTGAAGGAGGCTTTCTAAAATAAAACAAATTTATTTATATGACTTTAAAATATTATGCAGTGTGGCATATTTATACAGGATTTTCCAATAAGAGGTGTTATTTTGAATAGCCCGCTATTTCGGTAGATGTTACTTTTGAAGCTGTCATTTTTTGACATTTGACAAGTAAAAACCACGCCATTAATAAAAATTGAACGATATACGCTTCAACAACGCATTGAAATTATTAAAATTCACTTGAGTCAATCGAATGCAAATCATCTTAAGTAATGAGGCACATTTCCACCTCGGTGGCTTTGTCAACAAGCAAAATTGTAGCATCTGGGGCTCGGAAAACCCAAGAATTATTGTTGAAAAGCCTCTATCCTCAAAATTTGACTGATTTGAATTGAAAAAAAAAATTGAAAAAAATTTGCACTCTTGACCTTCAAAATAAAAGGAAGGTAACTGTTTACATTTGATTTCTAAAACTTCTGTGTACAGCCCTGGCAACGCCAGGTACTTCAGCTGGTATAATATAAAGTAGAGTTTGAGATTGATGAAATTTTGCTCACTTGATATTTCGAAAAACCACGCCCATTCCATTTCACACCCCCTTAAAGTAGAATAAAAATACTGTGATACATTTCCTAATAAAATATTTATCATTCAGAATATATCTAAACACGTGTTCACGCAGATGGCCTTGTCCGAATAATTATACTGGACGAGATACGAATATTTTATTATTTTTAAGAACACGTGTTCCGACTTCCCCATAACATATTACTACGCTTTACTGATAGTTTGTTATGAAATTTATCAAATCATTCGTTATAGGTCTCCAGTCCCGTTTTTAACATGAAAACGAACAATTTGATCAGATTTTTATCATATCAGTAAGTTTTCTCCGTGCGGTAACGCTTGGTACTTAAGCTAGTTACCTATCTTAAATTCAATATAGATTATATAAAACTTAAGATAGGATTATGACTGAAGATGTTTTTAATTTGCTAATCCTTTGTTCACCTGTAACCTGTAACTACATATTATCTAGATATCTATCGAAATAGCGCAATCACCTGAGCAAGTTCACTTGTTGGATTACATCCAAACAGTATCTATAATAATAATAACAACAATAGATGACTTCTTGCTGAATGTTTCCGCGCAATGCGCATTATACGTAGTTGGTACTTGGCCAGCACAAAGGAGCTCAGCCCTGATGATGGACAGTGGGACGCGTTGTGAAACGTCCGGCACGACTAAAGGTAGGTCGACTACATTATTGAATTAATATTACTATATCATATTGTGCAATAAGGGGAGAGTGTACCCTGATCAAAGGATTTGTTTACGCTTACACTATTGGTGTATTGCTGATTTATTAAAATCAGGCTTAAAACGGATTTGCAGACCGTTTCCTATTAAACTTGTAGTACATTTTGACCGGTCGGTGGCCGAGTTGACATCGCGTTTGGGTCCCACCCAGGCGTAGTGTGTTCAATTCCTCGACTGGCTAAGTCCTCCATCACAACACAAGAAACATTTTCAACTTTCTGTGGTGGTAGTAGGATATTTTCAAATATTGTCAGGTTATTCGTAACACGGGAATGTTTGTCTTTCTTTTTAAAAAAAAAAATATCGGAACACATATGTTCATGCAACTGCATTTGACCTTATAATATACATTGATGAAATAAGAACACATTCGAATGTTTATGAACACGTGTTCCGACATCGAGATAACACATTCGTGTTTTACTAAAACTTTATTAGGAAACCTATTAATTCATTCGTTAAGGGACTGCAGTTCCGTTTTTCACCGGATTACCAATAATTTAAAGAGATTCGTAACAATTTTTAAAATATTAATTTTTCTCCGTTTATTGACACAGTCCATTTTGGGATGCGGGTATCAATTTGAGAGGCGGGAATCAATTTGTACCATTCGTGTACCATTTATTGGATAACTGCAACCTCTGCCATAGGTCACCCCTAGTGATTCGCTACGTTTGGCGACTTAGCAGGGGTGCTCGAGTTCAAGGGGTGAAGATTGTTTATGTCTTGACAGCGGAAGCGTCTGCCCACCTACTGTATGGTGAGTAGGATTTGGAGAGACTGGTTAAGGGAGATTTTCACCTCTCCAGCAGGACGCTCTCGACCTATCGCCTCGCACCACAGTGTGATAGATGGATTCAAACGTCCGTCACTCCTGGACACACTGACCCCCAGATTCTTACCCACCCCTCATACCCTTTTCCTTCCCAGATCTTTATCTCCTTCCTCTCTTTCATTTCATTACAAAAACCCTCCACAATGGCGATGTTATCCAAAAAGTTTAAAAAAATAGTTTGCTTTGATGTCCCGGATTCAACAATTCCTAGTAGTGGACCTTAATTTAAACAATCATGTAATTATTCAGCAAATCTCTGGAAAAAATAAGCCGTTCCGTCAGAACTGATTTACAATTTAACAACCGCGCAATCATTTGGTTGAAGTGACAGGTTGAGGTTTATTGATTTGACTTTTCAATTAATTGCCCGGTTTTGTTATTAATGCTTATATATTCCTTATTATTTACACATACCACAATCATTTTCCTGGTCGATTATTAGATTTAATTGTGTAAACGCTTTAGCAAATTGTAAAGCCTACACCCAATAGTATAACTTTATATTATAGAAAACGAAAATCTGTATTTATATTGATTTTTACATCAATCCTTTCAAAATAAAACATGCAGACCAGTTGTTAAATAATATACAGATACATTAAATGAAGTTTTATAAAGAGTAGCTGTGCGAGTTGGTTGGATGATTGAATCTGTGAAGTCTGGGTGGGAACCCTCAACAATTTATAGCACTCAGCCACTATCCTGCAACTATTATTATATTATAATCTGATATACAGTGTTTGTTTTGAAATGAGAATATCCTTAGTTCCTACCGGGATCTCATTTATCTAGTACCTACCTATCAGTAACCATCACCTTGCTGAAAAATTATTTGAAATTTGGAACAATTGCAAGAACACCGTGCAAATTCGATTGCATTTGGTTTTGAAATTAGAAATATTGGTATTATATCGGAAACAAGTTGTTGGTGTTTTTCGTGTATAATCTCATTGAAAAGTAGAAAAGAAGGAAATTGACGAAATCTTGGAAGTGCATAATATCGTTTTGTTGTGGCGATAATTACCTCGACGTATCGCGGTAGAACAATACAGTGATTGTGATTGTGTTCGCAGAAAAACAGTGGTAAGTGATTGGTCATCCTATTTTCCCTGCTTCTTTCCATTGTTCATTTCTAAACATAGATACTATCACCCAATTCCAGCAAACACAATTTCATTTAGACTCGTTTAAATTTATTTAAAGTTCACATGTTCATCATTCGTAAGCAGTTTCGGATGCAACGTACAGTATATTCTGTCTGTTGTACATACTTGTTTTGATAAATATTTAAATGCCCTATTTTCTAATTTCTGAAATTTTAATATTTTTTCATACATTAATTAATTTTTCTTTCAAGAATTAAGTATAATTTGAAGGTAATTATCCATATTAAGAATGTGTCCAAATAATTACCATTGTTTTTTTTACGAAATATTTATGTACCTACCCTTTCTTGGCTTCTTCCAACGTTTTACAAAGCAATTTTTATGCAAATAAAATCTATATTTATATTTCTATGTTTCTTGATAAATGTTTGTTTTGCTTTCCATAATCCACACTATTAATTTTAATTTACCTTAATATATTGTAAACTATGTACCTAACACAACTGTATTACTTGTTACCTATTTTTGTAAAGGCCCATTAGGGAGTAAATAAATAAATATTATGACATGACAGCATGCGTAATTTTATATGGCATTTCATTACCAAACAAATTGTAATTGTTTACTATTTCGCCACCAGCACCTTTCAAGATGGCCGCACATTAGACGGAAACTTATCCTATATTAATTTAAACAAAATAGCTATTAATTCCAATTCCGGTCAGTTTAATATTGCTTCCTTCCAGTAATTAAGAATGGTTTTTGATAATTCCCGGCGTGCGCAAGTAAATTTTATCTGAATGATTTGTGATATTTCACAAAATTATTCATTTAAAATAATTTGCATGTAGTATATTTGCAGCGCGTTCTAGAGTGGACGATACTCTTAGTATCGCCCTGGTGTAAGAACACCATTCGGAATCGAAACGTTGGTTGAAATGGCTTTGGCCGTGTTTGGTTACCAAATCTAAATAGCCAGTTACTTCCCCACCTTCCTCTTTCTCCCCTACTATCTTTCTCATCTCTTTCTCCCCTACTATCTTCAGCCATGTGGTTAGTTTTGATGAATGTCTTATTGCCGTGAAGCGCATTAATCGATAAGGTGCATTTACACCGGAGTATCTTACAAGGTCGATCGATAAAGGATTTATCGCTAATGTCGATAACTTTTCATCGTCCCCGAGCACGACTGCAGATCGCTAGCAAACAAACAACAGTTCCTATCGAATAAATTAAGAACACTTAGTCCTTGTGAACAATTCTTTGTTCGTTTGCGATCTACAGTCGTCCTCGGGAGCGATGACAAGTTACATAGATTAACGATAAAACATTTATCGATCGTACATGCTAGGTACCAAGGTGTGCTCGCGAATTATATGTATCTCAATAGAATTGTGTAATCTAATGAGAATTTGCATTGTGAACAATGTAAAAGATCAGATAGTAAAGAGATACTAGAGACTAGAGACCAGAGAACTCGAGGAACACGCCATTAGCCGCGTCCTTCGCGTTCCTGCCACCGACAATGACATATTACTAGCTTCGATAAGACAAAGAGCTGAACAAATTTATAATAACTGTTACTCGGTGCTTAGTGAAACATAATTAGATATACAAAAAAAAGGAGATTGCGTACACCGTATGAAAAAATAAACTATGTGTACCGTAAAATGGAGCGACTTTGATTAATTTTCAACTTTGAAACAAAATAATTTTTTTTATAAAATCATTAATCCATAATTGGTTACTCTTTTAAATTAAATAAACAACAATATTGTAACTGTTGTTTCAAGCCATATTTACTGCTCAAAAATTGTATTTATATGTGTTTCGGGAATCAAAAAAGTGGTTAAAGTATTCTTTCGAAGTAGACGACTTTGACATACCATTTTTATGAGCTTATTACGACAATTCGCCTATCCCCCCCTAAAATAGTAAAAAAATGCCAGTTAGAATATTCAAGAAATTTCGTAATAATATTTTGTCGATAGACATGCTTTACAATATAAATTTTTCACAACTATTTTAATCGTTGACGAAGCTAAAAAAAAAATATCTTTTTATTTCAACCATTTTTTAGTGTGACAATTAATTAATTTGACATTTATTTTCGAAACGTCACCGTGTCCACATTATCTGAACAAACGTCATTAAAAATTGAGTAATTTCTGAATGGTAGCGAGAATTATTGAGATTTGCATATCAGCGGTGATCAATGTCGTTGCCCGTTTTAAGAGTAGCTCTATAGGGCTAATATATTACGGTACCACCAAACACCTTAGAGTGATTTTACGAGTCACTAAAGTAAACAAAAACATTAAGAAACATTCAATATTAGGTCATTGAAAATGAAAGTTATTATGACCCGTCTGCTGAGAGCGACGTTGTAATATCTTTTTTGATAATATGTTCTTCATTTATATCTAATTTTCGTTGTTACACATCTTTTCAGCATGAATGAAATGCCCAATACACAAAACTTATTGTTTTTTTTAACAAGGATGTTAAATATATGTTTTTAACCATTACATATCGTAAATTTAATAAACAGGGCCGGCCCTAAGGCGTCCCTGCTTAGGAGACGAACCGAGAGCCAACTTAGGGGGGACGCCAACATCTACTGAAATTTAGAAAAACCGCACAAGAATCCCAACCATCTGAAGCCAGTGAGACTACATTGTCAATTGGGTTATGTTGTGAGACTGAAGGTCGCTGGGAGGGGAAGAGAAAGGTGGGGAAGACCTCTATCCAGATCTGGTCACCGAATACAGGCAAAGCCATTTTAAGCAACGTTTCAACTCTGAATGATCGTCTTACACCAGGGCGATACTGAGAGCATCTTCCAATCTGGAACGGACAGCAACTATACTTTAATATGTTTAATTAGTAATTTGTGATATAACACAAAAAATCAAATGAAATTTATTTGCACTCGCCGGGAATTGAACCCGCGACCTCATGTGATTAACTATCGAGAATAGCTAGAAAATCTAACAATTTTTATCAGTCAAGAAGATAATATACGATCATTTAATCGTTATTTTTTTTATCTAATTAAGTTAGCCGGAGTTAATGTAATAAATGTGCTCATCTAGCAAAACGATATATAATTTCTATTCAACTTTAGCAAACAAAATTTTGTAAAGACTTAAAAATACGCTCTTTAAATGTGTGTATTAAAATAAAAAAATTATAATTACATATAATTAGGTATATAAGTAGCTCATGTATTGCATGCTTTGGGAAATACAGGGTTTTCCAATAAGAGGTGTTATTTTGATATTCAATCGTAAAAGATCAATGGTTTCGTTGCTTGTGTGGCACGTGGCGCCGTCTTGTTTAAAGTAAACGTTGTCCAAATCAAAACCATCCAATTCCGGCCATAAAAAATCATTAAACATCTCTCGATAGCGCAAGCCATTCACCGTAACTGTTGCTCCAGCCTCATTTTCGAAAAAGTAAGGTCTAATGACTCTGCTGGACCATAAACCACACCAAACAGTCACGCGTTGAGGATAGAGAGGCTTTTCAACAATAACTCTTGAGTTTTTCGAGCCCCAGATGCGAAAATTTTGCTTTATGACGAAGCCAACCGAGGTGGAAATGGGCCTCATCACTCAAGATGATTTGCATTTGATTCACTCAAGTGAATTTTAATCATTTAAATGCGTTGTTGAAGCGAGCAGTTTCTACTTGTCAAATGTCAAAAAATGACAGCTTCAAAAGTAACATCTACCGAAATAGCGGGCTATTCAAAATAACACCTCTTATTGGAAAACCCTGTACAAATGAGTTGTAACTACAGTGGTGCCTCACACAACGAACTTAATTCGTTCCAGGAGCAAGTTCGTTATGCGAAAAGTTCGTTATGTGAAACGCGTTTTCCCATAACAATACATGTTAAAAAAAATAATTCGTTCTGTAGCATAAAATATGGTAAGATGACATAAAAAAAGATAAATTTTTTGTTATTATTTTTATTTAGATACATCTAAAAACATAATGAAAAAAACACACATTTTTTAATTTTAAGAAATAATCGAATCTTGCACATCTTCATCCATTTTCCGCCGATGGTGCGCAAAAGAGAAATCACCTTCCTGCTTTTTTTAGAACCCATCATATAAAAAAAATGTTGAGTTTATCTTAAAAGGACGACTGCCGTGATACGTGTGCGATTTAATTCGTAATGAAGAACGATTGCTGCGATACGTGCGTAAGTTAAGCGTACTACGCAGTGACTAACGAGTCTAACGACTGCCTGCGCGGGAGGATGCAATTAATCGGCAGTGATCGTAGAAGATCGGGCGACTTCGTTGTGTGAAGCGAAGTTCGTTGTATGAATCGTGAAATGAACGAAAAGGAAGTTCGTTGTGTGCAGCATTCGCTGTGCGAGGCGTTCGTTGTGTGAGGCACCACTGTATTAGTTTAATAGCCAATAGCCTCAAACGTCGGGCAATAGAAATGCTTTACGCGATTTTACATTGCGACTTGAATAATTATTGTTACTAAAGTTGCGTATAATTTATCTTACTACGTGGATATTGTGAGAGGCTAAAAGCTTTTCGTATAGTAGTACATGATTCGTTTAAGGGTATCATCCCACTTTATCAACAGCAAAAAAAACATGGATTTCGAAAATAGATCACTTCAAAAATATTGTGTATAAATTTCATAAAGATCAAAGTGCCCTGAGTATTTTTTTAAAGTTTATTTGAGAGCGCTCTTTTAAATCCGCGAAAAGGTATACGTTCGCCTAGCTGCTCTGCCCTTTCATAAGACTCTCGGCATTATATTTATGTATCCAATACGTCTGTTTCGACACAGGTATATCTTGGTGGGACAGACATCGAAAAACACCTGTAAAAAAACTTTATATTGATACTAAAAAAATATACCCAAACAGCCAGAACAAGCCGAAGAGATGCCAGACTTGAAGAAAATGAATTATTGGAATAAGCGGAAGGCTTTGAATTGCATTGGATTGAATATGAAGTCTAGAATTATTTGAAAAATTTTATTTAAGGGATTTTTTTAAAATCAAAATATCCTCAACAGCCGCCATTATGTCATTTTTTTACAAAAAAATTATAATTCTAGTTCGGACTAACTATTGAACTCAAATCTTTTTAGTTTTACATATAAATCTAATCTGAAATAACATTAACGAAGCTGACATCGTTTTTTTTCGAGGGGCTAAGCGGATGCTGATAACAATGATAGATAAATTAGGTAAAATAAAAAAATCATTAATTTCAAGAGATATTTTATAAAGCCCATAAAGATTAACCTCAATATCTATTTTAGGGACCATACAACAAATTCCCAAAACTACCAAAAACGTCTAAAGTGGGATGATATCTTAAGCACGCGGAGAAAAATGCATGCAAATCCTGTTGAAAACGTGACGGCACGCCATTTTCTAACAAACATTCAGAATATATCTGAACAGTTGTTCACGCAGCTGCCATTATCCTAAATGCGAAAATATCAGAATTTTTATGAACACGTGTTCCGAAATCTCTATAACATATTAGTGTTGTTACGAAACCTGTCAATTCTATGCCTGCAGTCTCGTTTTTAACAGAAATATGAATAATTTGATTAATATTTTATACACTTCACCACGATCTTTACACATCTGACCTGTTGATGGACACTGTAATGCTGTCCGAAACAATAACTAAACAAGGCTGTCCGCAACACGGCATAATACCCCAAAGATAAATTATAATAATCTTAAATAGCATGTTTACATTCGAATCCCCGAAATGGAGTTGAAGTTGAGTTGAAGTGAATTTAAATTAAATAAATAAATAAATAAAATTATACGTATTATACCGACCTGCCTCGTGTACCGCGTTTTTCTTTTTACCCAATGATAGAAAAAAAATATTAATATGTTATTGCATAAAAAAATGTGTTTAAATTTATTACACCATTCAAAGAAATCGGACAGCGTCAATAGGTTAATTTGAGAAATTCATCGCAAAAAATCTTGTGAATCAAATACGCAACGTTGGATCCCTGACCTCCGATAAATCACAGGCAATCCAATCTAAATGCCATCTTTCTTGTGACTGACAAATTGCATTACAATCTTTTTACCATACGATAACAAGTAGGAACAGATTTATTTAATGTAACTACAAAATATATTGCATGGAGCTAACTATTTCATTGCAACTATTCAAAGGTCGTGAGTTTCTTGTGTTCGCTATTTCACACCTGGAAAAATGTTGTATGTTGTGTTATGATGTTACATTTTACTTTGCATTTGCTCACATTTTATATGCGAAACATTAAACATACTACTTCAGTTGTGATTCTGTCTGTAAACTCTAGAACTTGGACTTGCCTTGAATTTAAGTGTCATTTTCAAAATTGGAACTGATTGTATGAACAATTCAGGAAAGCAACAAAGTTTGTTTTGTTTAAGTTTTTGACAGATGTTTTATTTTTTCAATTTTACTAACGGTGTTCATTCGAAAGGTTAATTTCTGGTCGTCTTTAAAATTGATAACTTTTGTTTTTGAAAGACAATGTTCCCGATACTATTTTTTGTATTAGTAAATACTTTACAAATCCTACATGATAATATCCCATGATTTTTCACAGGTCTGCGCTATTATGATTTTGGAATGATTTAGGTTGGGTTGTGTCGGGTCGGGTCAGGTCGGGTCGGGTCGGGTCAAATCGGATCGGGTCGGGTCGGGTTGTGTCTTGTATACATTATGGAATAACATTAAAAATTTTATCATCCTCGTCAGTCAGTGGAAGTACCAAATTTAATAGAGAATACATTCGAGGATTCAGGCAGTCGAGGAGATTCTATATATATATTTCGATAAAATTTTGCAAACAGACCAAAAAGCCGTTTATAATCGAATGCTTGTGGGAAAAGCGTCCATGATGATTATCCATCAATTCGTAAGATAAGGCAGATAAGACACAGGACTCTAATAACGGGGGTTTGCTCGAAGCTCACATTTTAATTTCGACGAATTTGAAACGATAATATTTATTTTTCAGACCAATACCTACGAATGTAAGTTATTCAAATTTAAGATTAATAAAACAATATCTAACCATTAAAATATTTTATTTTAAATGATTTGAAAAAATATAAGCACAAGATTTTATTTCTTTTTTTGTATGAATTAGTAACTTCCTGAGGCATTCCTATATTGTATATTAGTATATATTATTATGCGTTCATTAGAAGAAAAAAATCCCACTGAAATATCAATTTTCAAAGCCTGCCAGGGCAAATTCGACCGTAGGTCCTTCCGTACCGTTGGGCCGCGCGCCGGAATATTTTTGACACGACTTCTTCACTTGGCCTGCCTTGTAAACCTGTCCAGTACACCAGGGTCGCAGGTCACATATTTTTGTGCATGGTTTCTTCACTTACGTCGCATACCCAATTTGTACCGATTTATAACAAGTATATACTCTTTAAGTTTTTATGTTCCAAAAAATATATATGTTATTTTTTAAGATAATATCTTTACATTTGTTATGCCGAAACGTTAATTATATGATTCTCGATAGAAAAAAATCGCAAAGCTACGAAAATTATTACGAACACGTTTTGTTATGATAATTAATATGTTATAGGCATGAAAAAGTTAACAGACAACTAAAGCATATGTCGTGAACGAGTCGTGTTTTATTAAATATTTTCACCATTTTCGCTTAATTAATATCGTTTTTTTTAATATTAGAGCTCTCCCTTTAATATTCTTATTTATATATCTCCCTTTCAAACCATCTTTAAACGCTTACTACGGGGCCTTAAGATTCCGACTTTATTTTAGGATATTGTCCCGTCTTAACCATCATTTGTATCGATATAATTGTCGTCAGTATTTAATTTGTCGTTTCTCTGAAGACTGATAGATCCTTGAATCGGACAAGTTTCGCTTTTTACGATATAAATATTGAAGCCTTGCAACACACGTTTAATCACATCCTCCGTAATATCGGTGACTACAACTACTGGTTTAGTTGTAATTATTATTGGAAGCATTTGAAAGGAAGGTACTTCTGTGCAATCATTCGTAAATCTATAAAGCTATTGACATTACATTAAATTAATGTGATGTTAATTAAATTAAATACCGAAAATGACGTAATTTTTGAAGAAGATACTTTCAAAAACTCTCAATGAAGACATAAAGAAACTTAGCATTTTTGTTTATTTATTAAATTTGGAAACATAAACTTTGTCGACTAAAGCAAAAAGAATAATTATTCATATGTTCAAGACTAATAAAGATACACTAAGTCTCCACATTCCCAATTTATACCCATTTATAAAAAGTTTCTCTTTAACTCTTTTTTTTTAATTCAAAAAAAATATATGTGTTTTATCTGAAGATAAAATCTATATAGCTATTCTGCCGAATCGTTTATTATTTGAAATTCCCTCGATAGAAAAAAATTGCAAGAAAGCTCCGAAAATTATTAAACACACGTTTTGTTCTGTTATTTTATTTTTTATTTTTTTGAAATATGATTATGTGGTTTTTTGTGATATTTCACCCTCCATGCTAGGGATGACCCTGTGTTATGGCGGGTGAATTTTACAGTTTGCGGACATAGAATCTATACATTACCATAATATAAAATAGAGAAATAAGAAAAATGATGTATAGCTAGTTTGGGTTGCAAGAAGAGGATGGAGAAGTTAGAGAATAAGAAGATGTAAAATTTGAGAAATTATTAGTGAATAGACCACACTAAATAATTATGTACATACTATACCGCTAAGTTAGGGAATAAGGATATATAATGTTTTGTCTGAAAGGTGATTAAATTGATAGAGTGTAGAATGAATAGGTATTGTAGTTGTAATGTATTCCGTGTGTAAGGATCCATTTCGTAATTTGTTTTTTAAAGGAACGGGGTTGACTCACGGTTTTTAAGTTTTCAGGGATAAGGTTAAAGGATTTTAGGAGCTAGGAAGAAAAATTGTCTTTGTGCCGATGTGGTATGTAGTGAAGGTACAATGGGAAGGTAATTAATTATGTTATAGGCATGAAAAAATTCACAGCGTTTCTTTAAATACAACTGAAGTATTTATGGAGAGATTTTTGCCATATTTGAAACGAGTCGTGCTTTATAAAATATTTTCACCATTTTCGCTCAATTGCTATCGTTTTTTTTCAATATTGGCGCGCTCCTTCTTACATTCGTATTTACATAGTTCCTTTTTCAAACCGTCTTTGAACGCTTACTAAGGGGCCTTAAGTTAAATTATTGATATAGTATTTGTACATACACAATATATTTACAATTGACAAAAAAACATTACAAACAAGTAAAGAAATACAGTTTTCGAATGATTCCAAAAAATAGTTTTCCGTTTAATGAGCTGCATTTTAAAGAATTACAAGTTACAGTTGAAAATGATTGAACATTACAATGAGGTTTATAAGTTTATCTTAATAAACTAAATATAATTATTAAGAAAGTTCTTGTCGCTTGACTTAAGATGAATGGTCAGAGGCGGGTCGAGAATATCACATAAGAGATAATAGAGAATTAAATTCAATTCTATATTTATACATACATATATACAAAATGATTTAGATTAACTACGGCACAAATCAACAAGAAATAATCACTTAACGGAAAGCCGGAACAACGGCAGTGAAATTACACGAAACCACATTATGAAAAGCAGGTACAAAAAACAACATTCCTCACAAATATGGATAATACACTACTTGCGGTTTCGTTGATGTAAATTTACTTACTTCACAAGAAACATTATTCACTCTCTAACTGTTATAATGAAAGAAATGCATTGCGATTTTAAAGTAATTTACCCTCGTAATCGATAGAGTGAACACCCTTCATCAATGTGCTCATTAAAATGGATCAGTGAATAAATACGAAGGATTCTGTGTGGTGTTAATCGTATTCCACTTCTTCGTTAGATTAGGCCTCTGAAGCCGACAGTTCTTTTCTGGTCACCAATCCAAATATCATTTGTTGAAGACTTCCGTTATTTGATAGAATTGGAATTCCAAGTCAAATACGTATACAAAAACCACTGTCTAGATAGAGTTTTGCTCGGGATGTGATGCCGCTATTCCATCCTGTTCGTAGGGACGGACGGACGCGAGATTGCACCAACCAACCGTTTCTATAGAAAGCAAACAGAGCTGCATCGCTGGAACATTCCAACCACGTCAAGTCAATATATATTATGCTTTATAATATGTATGTTATATGCCATTATGTGGTGCATCAACCTTTGCTAGAGGAAAGTGGCTTGAACGACCTTGTTGACAACCACTCAACTACTTGATACTTGGCACGTTACAAACTATCATAAAATAAGTAAAGAAGCGTCAACTTTACATAACCATCTATTGACCATTGGAATGATTACTACGACTCCGCTGTATTAGATGGTTTTAGGTGCTGCTAGAATAAGCCCTACACAACACAATCAAAGGAATAGTCCCAAACTGTGTTAATCGCAATGTTATATGGGACAATTAGCTTTTAATGCATCCGCTAAACTTGATAGACAGTATTCCTAAATGTTTAAACCTGGGCTTCTTGAACATAAGACAAGTCCAGATTAGAGTATAGGATAAAAGGAACTCACCCGTCGCAGTTGGGGGCACAGTCTACCAGATTCTGGATGCACTGACTTGAAATATGAATATTAAATTATAAATATGAATATTATATTCACA
The DNA here is from genome assembly GCF_061612785.1 of Hesperophylax consimilis. Taxonomy (NCBI): domain Eukaryota; kingdom Metazoa; phylum Arthropoda; class Insecta; order Trichoptera; family Limnephilidae; genus Hesperophylax; species Hesperophylax consimilis. The sequence goes on from NC_142849.1 coordinate 13,178,965, forward strand.
ATGATTTATTCAGTCAATCCTCCCTGTCTGAGATATTATTTTACACTGAGCTCTGCAGAGCTCCAAATGAGCATAATGTCACTTTATTGACATCTTGCAACAATTAAACCTGTCATGTCAAAATGGTGACATTTTGGGATGTGTACATTGGGCAAGAAGGCCAATTGCACGATTTAAGATTTCCTATCCACTAAGTCTTTGCGAATGTATTCCTACCAATCCCATATATATTGCGTGAACATTTATCATATCTACTCTTAACTTACGGAACTCCTTTAAAGATCAATTTTTAGAGTATTACAGATATGAAATGGGATTGCTGTGTTATTTCAGATTAATGAGACATGCTAAACGTGGACCCGTCATTCTTATACCGTTAAAAGTTTATTAGTGATGAGTTTTTAAAACTCTCTCCAGCTCGACTAGAAAAATTATTCACAGGCATTTGTTTTTCTTCCCTCCTATAACAGGGGTATCCTCAAGACCTAAGTAAAGTCATAAAAACTTTGCAATAGATAATATTTGTTTCATTGGTTATCTGTGCCATCACTCTCACTGCGGACAAGCTACTTGCAGTAACTTAACCGGTACAAGTTCACATTGTATGAAATAAAATTATATAGAATTTAAAGAATATATATAATTTCTAAGACATACAATTTTCGTAATTTGCCAGCCTTTTCATGTTTAAATTTCACCAAATACAGATTAGCAAGTATTGTAAAACTGTTACATTTCACGAACAACTTTTTCTTTTAATTTCTTTTGAAGGCTATATACCCATTGATATATTTAGTCTATGGCTAATAACCATCAATGTAATATATTATTGAAGAAGAAAATAATACTCATTAATATAAACAAAACATGAAATTGAACAAGACACAGAAAAATAAAAACCGATTACGGTCACAAATAGGAATCCAACCCATGATATATTTAAAACTACTTATTTGTTTTTGTCCATATCATATTTAAAAGTCAAAATTAACAATATAGTCAATATCCAGGTTACAAACCAATTTTATTTGAAACTATCTAATCATATAAAAAAAATAGCTGCCAAAAATTTCATTGGTCGAGTGGCTTAAGAGGAAGCTACAAGCCAAAAATGTGTATATTCTTGGTATACCTTATATTGCAGGTAATAGGCATTACAATCGCTTGACAAACGGAGTCTAGAAACGTTCGATTTCAAGCACATAACTGATTTTTATTTATTTTGTAAATAATTTTATAATAAAGCAAAAAATTTAATCAATTGAAACTGTCACAGATAATCTGAGCTATAACACTGTATTTTATAAAAAGTTGTTTCCTTTATGCGTTCATACATTTCTATTGAAAAAATATTTTCTTTCGTAGTTTACATTTATTATTGAGTAATTTATGTTTTTATTTGTATTCTACTCGAGCAAAACGATAGGAAAACCTTCAATTTATCTAAAGCATACTTTTTTGTATTCATAACGTACATCAATTCGTTATAAAGATTAATCAAAATAGCGATTTAGCATTAAGCTTTGCCTTAAGATGCTTGTCCCGGTAAGACAAGAGAGGCTGGGTTTGATTCCTAGTTGTGAACGTAATTTTTTTTTTTTAGTTTTCTGTGTTATTCTATATCATGTTTCGTTTAGATTTATTAGTACTATCTTCTTCTTCAATGATATATTACATTTCAGTTTAACCCACTTTCTCACATATCTGCGGGCATATTATACAGTAAAGTTGTTTCACGATCACTATTTGCCTTAGTTGCACCACCTGAATTAAATATATCAGATAACCGTATCTAACCGATTAGAAAACTAATTTGTAATGCTTGTTCGAAAGAGTGAAAAGCAATTTGATCAGCCGCAATCCATGTTTGCTGAAGAATTATATCCATACATCACTAGTCAGAACCAGAGCCTAGTTGATCGAGATTTATTTCTATCACTGTTTCTATCGGAAGATTAATTAAAATATAATTACACTACGTCAATTTTTTATGTGTAATCAATTCTGCGTATAGTAAATAATTGTACACGGTTTTTGCAAATAATTTATTTAACATTGAAGAATATAGTACTAATAAATCTAGATGAAACGTGAACACCCTTCATCTTCGAACTATGCGTCCCGGAAAACACTGGTCTGAGGCAGTCAACTCTTAGATCAGCGAAATCATCAGCTGTAGGCGGACTGATGGAACATAAGCGCAAGCCAAATACTAAGTTTGGTGATCGCGCTTTCGGAGCATCTGGGCCGAAGGCTTGGAATAAACTCTCTCCGGAACTAAGATCCATAACAAGTCCAACAGAATTCAGGTCTAAACTAAAAACTTACCTTTTTAAGCTGTCATACCCTTAAATTAAATTTACCATTCCTGAGAGCTAGTCCAATTATATCCAATTTTTCAATTACATATGTCCTAAATCCTGTATCTAAATTTCGCTAATAAACGACCTACCAGGTAAGTATGGTACTGTATATTATCTTCATATATAGTTAGCAATAACATAGATCACTGCAAAAAATATTATATATATATTTGTACAGCGCCCTGCATGTGATTTTTCACAAAAACGGCGATATACAAATCATCCAAATATTATTATTACAAGACACAGAAAAATAAAAAGATATCGGTCACAACTAGGAATCGAATCCAGGATGTCTTGTCTATATATGCCGAGTGACCTGTGTTATTATGTATTAGCTATAATGTTCAGATCAGGAGATTACTACAAGTAGAATGCAGAATAATTGACATTATGAGGTATTACGATTGATTCTATCTTGTAATAAATCTGTAACTATCCTCTGCTGGGAAGTGAAGGGATCTAATATGATATTCGCAATCTTCTGAGCACAAAACACAACATGAAAATACACGCACCCCTACGGCACCTGCGCACTCTTACATAATTTATTATATTTCATTCTATGGTCGATCTGCAAATAATTAAAATGATTAAATAATACTTATTTAAAGATTTGCGATTGTCCGAAAGTTAAATCAATTGTTGGTCTTTTTTAGAAATGTCCTTCACTGTAATTCAGTGTTTTAATAAATGCGATACAATACACTTCGAAACGACATAATGCACTTCCAAATTAGTGCACTTATGTAAGTGAATTAGAGCGCCTTTTTTGCGTTGGTACATTTTGAATGCGTGTTTTATTTAAACCGAAGGTTATAAGTTACAAGTAATAAGTAGTACCAGATGAAAAAAATTGCAGTATCAAGTCCAATTACAATTATTGAGTAACTAACACACATATAAGTTGTATGGAGTAATTGCTTTCAATAATGAGCGATTGTACTTTTCATATTTCTTAAATTGCTTTTAAGAAATATGTTTATTGAACATTCTATTCGTTTGTATCTACTTAGTTCTGTAATTGCAGCAAAAAGTTTGCAGTATATTAACTGTAGGTAATAAATAAATCATAATCATTTGACAAATCCACTGGGCAACTAATTTCTGCAGTTGGTATTATTTATAGCGACATGTTTTGCAGTTGCAATAATTTAAAGATCTATATTTTTACTCACTTTTTAGAGACACGGACATTTTTGTGTTTTTATGATCCTTATTACAAAAGAATAATCGTATTACAAGAGATTTGTTTTTTAGAGACGTTTCTAAAGTTTATTTTAACCAGGTATTTGAGTTTTTGCAACATTTTCACCTTGTGTTTTCTAATAAGGCTACTCTCGAATGATTGAAGTGCATATCAGAAGTCTCTGTGGCACAGTGGTAAACTCATTGGCGAACCAATTTCAGAAAACACGGGTTCAATTAGTTTTATGCAGTGATCAGTATCGTTCTTGTGAGATACCAACTCACCATCGAAATATTGATGAAAATGGCCAAAGATATTTTTAGTAAACGGATGTAAATAGCCAAGTTACAACTACCTACTACAATGCCATTAACTATCTTGAAATGTGTAAAAAAATAATGGCTCACATTTATACCACTGAATTAAAAGTACTGATAACAAAAAAGAAATACAAATTTCATTAGACAGATGTATTACCATAAAATAATTTAAAAAAAATTCACACAAAGGGTCATAATTTTTTCTCTAATTGTGGTCGGAACCCTTGGTTTCATACAGGTGACCATTAAATTATTCTGTGGTTAACTTCTTTATATGACTTTAAAGTGTGATGTTTTCTCTTTCTAGCACAAGGTAGACACAACGATTTTTATGAGACTTTACAAGCTGTTCCCAAAAACGAACAAATTAGCCCTAGGGGTTAATCAGTAATTGAATATCTTCATATAATCTAAATATTTAAAATATTTATTAATTGAACAAATATTTATAAAACAAGTTTAAACGATTTTAAATCGTTGTTTGAGTGGAATGACTTCGTCGAGAATTGATGACCAGATCTCCCACGACATAAACTGCGAAAGTTAACAAGATATGTTTTTTTAGATATGGGCCGAGTTTTTTTGCCCTCGTTTTCCCGGGGAAGTACCTTGAAAATATTCATTTAAACTTGCACTCATGCACTTCCTGGTAAAAGCGGTTTCATACATATGCGTTTATGCCATACGTATAATTGTCATTTCACTTGGCCATGCACGTTCTGCAGTTTTTACGAGGGCGCCTTGAAAGTGATTGCACTCCGCATGGGTTCCGTACTTTAAAAGAAATCGCCTTTTCGATGCGATGGAGTGTCATTAATATTGATATCTTTGGAGACTGGCAGATCACGAGATCAGAGCATGAACCATGTGACCGTTAAAAGAATACAGGTTTTGAGATTTTGAAGAATCAATAACTTTAAATAATAGGGTATTTTCGTGAATTATGGACAACGTTAAGAAAGTATGGAATTTTAAAGTTTTTATTTTTTTTTTAATTTTACGCCTGCAAAATCAAGATATTAAGACGGGGTCTAGTACTAAAACTAAAAAGTAGTAGGCACCAAAATAAAATATATTTTTATTATTTGTACATAGACGGAGAAAAATGAGTATTGCTAATGTATTAGGAATCTCTTCAAATTATTGGCAATCCGGTTAAAAATAGGATTGCAGGCCGTTTCCTCATAAATTTTTAATTAAGTACTATGTGTAAGACCGTAATGACAATATTAACTCTTGCGCTTTTTGTGAACACGTGTTCCGACACCGTGATAATACATTCGTATTTTACTAAACGTTAACCTATCAATTCTTTCGTTAAGGGCCTGCAAACCCGTTTTTAACCGGATTACGAATAATTTGAAGAGATTCTTAATTATTTATTATAATTATAATAATTTTTCACTGTGTATCTACTTCCGTCACTTTTTTATACACTGATCTGTTAAATTAATCGATATATCGCTGTAATTAAACAGCTTTAATGTCAGGTTCTTGACTATGGCTTATTTATAGAGAGACTAGCTAGTTTATAACCAAATAGCAATATTGGTTTGACAAGTTACCCAATGTTTAACGCTTCAGCTATTTCTAATTTGAATTAATTACAAATGTTCGATTTCATTCGCTAATCTCGCGTCTACATGTCAGGTAATGTCGGCTATATTTATAGCTTTTGAATTCAGTGGTAATTTATTTTGTCATAATAATCTGTGTTTAATAATTAAAGCTTGTTTGTTTGACAGCTGGCTTGCGATGTATGGCAATAAACACATGGATAATGGAGCTTAATTGAGAGAAATGAGCTTACATTTCGTCGGCTTATTGCTTTAGCTTTTGATTACCTTTCGGTAGTGAAAGGTAACAGTAGGGAAACAACCAGCCAAATTTATTGCATACTGGCTGAGGAGTAGCCAATGTTGCTCGGGGACTTATACATGGATCGGGGTACAGTTTTGAGATTGTGTATTATGCAGTACCTGACAACTTGGTGCATTTTTAAGGTGGAAATAATATTGTTGTATTGTGTTCGGGAATATAACCAATTTTTATTTCTAATAATTATTCCCTACCTTCCCGTCCATGTAACCTTGTCACCAGGAGATGGGAAGTACCACCAATACAATTTCTGCAGTGCCTCTGTTAACAGGTTGTTTCACTTGATCGTGCTATGTCTTCTTCGGGCGTCCTTGACCTCCTCAATCATTCAGTTCTATGCCATACCATCTTCTTACACCTCTTTCTTCGTTCATCACTTACGTTTCATTTTACGACAAATAACTATTTGATTCGTGTCTTCTTCGTGCATCCCCGACTTTTTCTATCATTCACTTGATGTATTACTACGAAATCCAAATTTTTATTGTTAAAAAACAACATTTTTCGACATTAACATTGGTGTAAAATTAATTGTTTGAAACTTAATGTCGATAAATGCAAAATTATGTCCTTCTATAGATCAAAAAACCGATTGTCTTCGAATACAAACTTAATGATATTTGCTTAGCAACTGTTACATCTATTAAAGACCTTTGTGTCTCTCTTGATAGCAAGCTTTCTTTTCGGGATCACAAAACTGCAATCGTTAATAAATCCCTCAAACTACTTGGTTTCATCACTAGAATCACTTCGGACTTCAAAAATGTAAATACCCTTAGAACACTTTACTGCTACTTGGTTCGCCCCATCTTGAATATGTTTGTGTTATTTGGTCTCCTTTTTATGCTGTCCACATTCGACGCATTGAATCTGTTCAACATCGGTTCTTAAGAGGGATTGCTAGGAGGCTAGGTTTAGAAAAAGGCAGATACTCATATGATGAAATTGAACTAACTCTAAACCTCTCTCCTTTGGAAGTCCGTCGGGAAAGAAATGACCTCATTTGCTTCTTCAAAACTATAAATGGTATTATTGATTCACCCACTCTACTGCAACTCATTCCATTCAATATCCCCTCGCAAAGACTCAGAAATAATGAACTGCTCTTCCTCAACCATCATTCGACAAATTATGGATATTATTCACCATTGTCCAGAATGTGTAGACTGGTCAACTCAAGTCAAAACCTTAACTTTTTTGGGATAAGTCTGAATGATTTTTGCCAGTCGCTAAACAAGTGACGGAATATTATAAGTGCCACGGCGTATTCTCGACTTGATTCGACTTGTCACTTTATTTTCTTTTATTATATCTACCATATGTCTTTGCTTTCATGTACCTTTGTCTACTCCTGTATTTTTCATTTAACTTTATTCGTGTTATTATTTTGTAATTTGGACATGTCCGTTAATAAATAAATAAATTAATTCGACTACGTATCTCATTCCAGTGCAGAGAAAATGAGTTAAGTTAGTTCGTGTTTCCCCGACTTCTTCTATCATTCAAACTAAACTCTCTAAACATTACCTGCACTAAAAAGAACAAGCTGTGAAATTTTAAGCGAAACCGGATAAATGGTGTAGGAACGCGTACGGGATAAACAAAGAAACATTCATTGAAGAAGATAATATATTACAGGCTTGACCGTTATATTTAACAGACTGACGGGTTTTTTCATAGAATTTGAACAATTCATCAAATTTCAATGAAGATTTTCAAGTTCTGTGAAGGTTTTATTCAAGTTCTGTTATTATATAATTATTGGCTATTTGTTTCACAAAACTGAAAAAATAATAGTTCTTGAATAGAACCTTCAAAGAACTTGATAATCAACTTTGAAATTTGATGGATTGTTCCAATTCTGTAAAACTACCCGTCCTTAATAAAGTAAATTAATAAATTAGTATGTTTAAAATATACAATATTCCATAATATGTTACTATTAGAAGGCCAATAAAAATCGTGGAAAATGACCAAAACACAATGTACAAACTGCCCAAAATGCCCGCATGACGCCACGGATCGCCTTATCTGCGCTAAGCTCGTGGGAGCCTGCAGGGGGGGGGGGGCAAGGGGGGCACTTCCCCCCCTGGATTGATTGAAAATAGTCAAATAAATTTACTTGTATTTTAAATCAAATCAAAAAATTGGTGGACTGTTTGGTGCAGTTTATGGTCCGGCTGAGTCATTAGACCTTACTTTTTCGAAAATGAGGCTGGAGCAACAGTTACGGTGAATGGATTGCGCTATCGAGACTTGATTAATGATTTTTATGGCCGGAATTGGATGGTATTGATTTGGACAACGTTTACTTTCAACAAGATGGCGCTACGTGCCACACAAGCAACGAAACCATTGATCTTTTAAGATTGAATTTCAAAATGACACCTCTTATTTTAAAACCCTGTATTTTACAGCGCCCTTGAGGTGATTTTTTAAAAATATAAATTAGCCAAATATTATTATTATTATTTGTAAAAGCTCTTAAGGGAGTATAAAATATATAAATAAATATTTTGATACCGAAACACTTAAACAAGGCATTCGTGTTTTTCCTTATTTTATGGTTTTGGCCATATAATTAATTACAGCTTAACGTTTGCTAAGTTTGATTGGCGACAGCGGACCTTAGTTCCATAGAGAAGGTATTAGAATGTATTGTATGGAATATGTTCAGCAATTAGGAGCACCAGAAGACAATAGTAATTTGAATTTTCCCCTGATATACCGTACATCAGGAAGTGTGTCAGGTGAATTGCCTAATTATAATTATTAATATTTTCGAGAACAAAACGAATATTATGTCATAATAATTGTCAAAAGAATTGCCATCGTGTTCCTAATTTAACAACAGTTATGTCTGCCATTTCATGTCGGAAATGTAGGAACAATGGTCATGTGCGACAACGGTAACAAGATTTACGACTCTAATGTTTTGGACCATTTTACCAATAATCCTTTCGTAGATACTGTCAGTATCGCCCTGGTAAAAGATTACTATCGTTTGAAATGGCTTTAACCGTGTTTGGTGACCAGATCTGAATAGTCGGGTACATCCCAACCTTTCTCTTCCCTTCCCCACTCCATTCAATCTCACAATATACCAACAATGAGTTCATAAACTTTTGAGACAATGCATACCTAATGTTTTGTTTGTTTACATGAAAAATTAATAAAATTAATTGTGGATACCACTGTCCAACTATATAGTTAGCTCTCTTGTGCGATATTCGTATAAAGCAAAAAAAAATTGTGAATCACATTTTTAGGCTAGCCGATTTTGTCAGTAAACATAGCGAAAGCCATTTCAAGCCACTGTTCGATTATGTATGGCCCAGTTGTTTCGCAAAAATTTTAGTGTGGCAAAGTCATCAAATGAACCTTTAACGCCATTTTGTTTTTTAACAGTTAAAGGTTCCCGTTAAATGCCGATTCCAAGTATATTTCAGCAAGTTGTGATCAGCAGAAGAGGACTGCTATAATTTTTTAAAGTTTTTCAGACTATTACAATTTGATAAAAAGCTAAAACGCGCATAGAATTGACATTTAGCGGGGAACTTCTAGTCAGCTTCTAGTCCTCATCCAAAGTTTAGCTACCAACACCCTACACCAATTTAAAAAATGGAAGATAATATAAATAATATTTTAGACAATTTGTCGCAGATTCCATGTATCGAAACAAGTAGTTCTGTAGAAGTTCAAAAAACCCTAAATAAATCCAACCTAAAAATATTTTCCATGAATATCAGAAGCATGAACAAAAATTTCAATGAACTAATGATACTACTTACAGAACTTGACTCAGACTTTGACTTGATTATTCTGAGCGAATGCTGGATCAGAGATAACTATATTCCTAAAAACATAAAAAACTATAATCAATACAGTACTCAGAATAACCAATTACAAAATGATGGCGTTATTATATACATAAAAAATCATATACAATACTCTATAAAGGAAATCACAATAACTCACTCAAATTGTCTTAAACTTGAAATAGAAAATAGCGTTACTGTTCTAACTATATACCGATCACCGAGCACTTCCAATATAACACCATTTTTAAACTCGCTTAATCAGTTTCTGGCATGTATTAGAGATCATGAAAATGTTCTAATTATTGGTGATCTAAATATTAATATTATAAATACAATGCATCCCCAAGCAAACGACTACATAAATTTATTAACTCTTCAAGGATTTATCCCAGCTATTACAGCCCCTACTCGTGTCTCAGAGTTATCCGCCAGTTGCATAGACCACGTCTTTGTCAAATGTAAGCTAAATATCAAATCTCTCATATATCAGTGCACTGTGACAGATCACTACGCTACTATCACCTCCATTTCTCATAAAATTCAAAAATTACCAGCATCCACTATACAACTAAAGAAAATTTCTTATGACACTCTCTTCAAACTGGTTTCCAATGAAAACTGGTCAAATTTCTACAAAATTAGCGATCCAAACTTAGCGTGTGAATCTCTCATCAACATCCTACATAAGAATCTGAAAAATGCCACATCCCACACACACAACAATCAAAGTAGTCGTACAATTAAACTAAAACCTTGGATAACTACTGGTATTTTACACTGTATCCGCAAACGTGATAAACTTCATAAATATTGTAAAAATAACCCCACTGATTACGAATCTCTCTTATTTTATAAAAGATACAGAAATGCCTGTAAAAAAATAACCTGTACGGCCAGAGAAGATTATTATAGGAAACAGATAGAGGAAGCTGCGAATGATAATAAAAAAATCTGGAACATTGTCAAAGAAATATGCTACACCGACAAAATTACCACACCCATAAATAAAATAACCATCACAAATAAAACACTAAATGCAACCGAAAATTCAGAAACAATCGCAAATCACTTCAACCAATTCTTCTCTACAATCGGATCGGATCTAGCAAATAATATTTTAAAAAGAAATAGCAAGTCTGAAAATAATCTTGCAAATACTATCTTTCTCGATAATCTGAGCTATGACCCTTTCAATCTCACACTAACAACAGAACAAGAAATCACTGAAATCATCAATTCACTCAAAAATACACACTCCACGGGAGTTGACAATATATCCACTAAACTAATTAAACACCTTAAACCAATCATTGCTAAGCCCCTTGTATACATCACAAATCTAAGTTTTCGAACTGGCCTTTTCCCAAACACTCTAAAACATTCAACAATTATTCCTATCTTTAAATCAGGGGACAGATCAATCGTCAATAACTATAGACCAATATCTCTACTGAGTCCAATCTCTAAAATAATCGAAAAAACAGTAAAACAAAGGCTCTACAAGTTTCTCGAAGAAAATAAAATCCTGTCAAAAAACCAATACGGCTTCCGCAAAGGTCTTAGTGCATCAGATGCAATTGCAGCTTTTACTAAATTAATTTCTGATAACCTCGATAAAAGTCGCAAGCCCCTCGCTGTATTCTTGGATCTGGCTAAAGCCTTTGACACTGTATCTCACCACATACTTTTTAAAAAACTCTCACAGATAGGAATAAAAGGTGTTCCTCTTAAATGGTTTGAGAGCTATCTAACAAATAGGTCCCAGTCAACTATTATTAACTCCGCTAAAGAGTATAGAAGTACAAGTTTGCCAATCACATATGGCGTGCCCCAAGGCAGTGTGTTGGGCCCACTTCTGTTTCTAATATACATTAACTCGTTATGCAATTTGGATACTGGTGGCACTATAATATCTTTTGCCGATGATACGGTTATAATATTTGCAGATGAAAATTTGAATTCAACATTTGAAAAAGCAAATCATGGTATAAATGAAATAAAACACTGGTTAGATTCCAACCTCCTCACTCTAAATATTGAGAAAACTAAATACTTACTTTTTTCCATACGCAAACCTAATCTCCCTCAAAACTATCATAAACTTACCATACATTCATGTTCACAGAAATTCAACATGGCTACATCACCTCACAAAAATTGTTCATGCGATAACCTTATAATATCAAACGAAATTAAGTACTTGGGGGTCATTATAGACAATCAACTGCGATGGGAGGCCCATATAAATTCTACAACAAAAAGGCTTCGCAAATTATGCTACATTTTCTACTCTCTCAGATCTATCCTTAACCTACAAACACTAAGATGTGTATACTTTGCACTTTTTCAATCAATTACTACATATGGTATAGTGGGATGGGGAGGTTGTGCAAAAACGATTCTTCATCCCATGGTTTTAATTCAAAAACTGTTACTAAGGATAATATTCAAATGTAAGCCAACAAACCCATCAGAACCACTTTTTAGAAAACTCAGAATATTAGATATTCGACAATTATATGTTAAGACCATTCTCATATACATACGGAAAAATGACTTGGTGAATAAAACACAACAAAAAATTAACACCCGTTACTCGTCACACCTAAATTGTAAAATTCCCCAAACGAAAACAGCTTTCGCCCAGCGGCAGTTTTCTTATATTGCTCCCAAAATATTCAACTCGCTGAGTGAATATCAGAAAATCAAAAACTCACAATTTGTATGTCATAAGTGTTCAAAATTGGTTATTTATAAAGGGAAGGAACTTTTTCAAGGAATGCCTGCCATCATTAAATTAAGCTCATTTTCTTTATTAGTCATTTTTGTTTTTTCATTCAATTCTGTAAAGAAAAAAGTTTAATAATTAATTAATTAATCTTTATTTTCATTATTTCAACAAGTTCATTTTCATAATTTCTACTTTATTTTCATTATTTTAACAAGTAAAGTAACCTATTTATTTGCTGATTGTGTTCATTTTATCTTATTAATATCAACAGTTTAAAATACGGTTGATGTACACTTGAGCAATCTACTGAACTGGGAACCAGTAAAAGTGTCACCTATTATACACATACATTGCATGTAAAAAAAAAATACTTAGATTAACAAGTTATCAAATATTACATTTATATAATTATATAAACCTATGTATATAAATTTCGACTACCATAATACGGGCGTGTGTCTAGTGTGGTAGTCGAAAAGCATGTAAAAACTGTACACATTAATATTTCATGAATAAAGAAAAAAAAAAAAAAAAAAAAACTTTCAAATGTCAAAAAGATGAAATGGTGCTCAATGGTCATTTTTGATGACATTATTACTTTTGAATTTCTGTGAAATTTCTGTCTTAATATCTTCAACTCTGAAGCGAGGGTTGATATAGTAAGTTTACACAATTTCTGAGTTTATAAGTCAAGGAGCTTTCTGCTGTATCAGTGAGGTCGTCAAATTTACAACCTTGCGATGAGACATTTGTCGTTGTAAGGTCTAGATTGTTTTCAGGATATGTCCCGATATCGCCTGTGAAACACGGAACAAGTCCGCTTTTATTGAATGTTAATTAAAATATATCCTACGTCCTCGTTCACCAGGATATGTTCTCAGGACCTTCACTGAATATCCCTCACTCACCATTGTCAACGTAGGCCGAGTCCTGCATTAAAAAAAAATCAGTGTTCAGGGTCTGTCGCAAATCGAGTCCGGACACCGAGTTGCTTGTTGTATTGTTGGGTAGCAACATTATTCTACTAATTATTTCATACATATTTATTATCTCGGAGACTGAGAGCATGTTGCATTTCTTACGAATTGCGTGCCTCATTACCATTACTTGCAGATTGTGTAGTATTCAATAATTTCCTCAAATTTTGTAAAAATGTGTAATACTTTATAACTCAGTATCGTCCTATTTAGAGACCACCATTCATAATCCAAATGTTGCTTGATTTAACGTTTTCTTTATTTAGTGACTGGATTTGAATAATTGTCGGGTACTATCATTATTTTTTCCCTATTCCTATCTCCTTTCTCCCGCTTCCTTTATCCTAACAACATTCCCTAAAATTGAGGATAAAATAATCCAGCTGGCTTCGGGCCTTGAGACACTCAATCCGGTTATTTCTGGCGACAGAATTAATATTGTTGTGAAAAAAATAATACTAGATTAATTGTTATTAATGGTTACCTGTGTGAAATCAAACTAAAGGAGGTCCTCGTATAAGAATTGTATATCTCTTAACCGCTTTAGAACATACCTGAAACAATAAAAAACAAAATATTAGCTATTAGATCACATTGCAGAAATCCAAAAGCACCGATAAACATTTCAAATTATTGAAAAAACACATGTATTCAAATTAAAATAATAAATATCTGTGTGTACCATGTAACAGTCTATAAATATAGCATAAAACAGGTTGCTAGAATGGGCTCGTTAAATAGTTTTTAACTGCTAATAAAATTGTTTAAATCACCTTTTTGTAAATTCCTATCTTGGGTTTGTGCTTAATGTTATTTTTTTGTTGTTTGTTATAGTTAATCTCACTTTTTTGTACTACCTATATTGCAAATGAAACTTAAATTATTGATATCAAAATACCCATTTCAAATTGTATACGAAAGTTGTATACGTAGCTATACGAAAAAGAGGGCCGTATACTGCTCGGGTTATAATCTTTACTCATTCGTGCAAGATTTTTTTAGACTGGCACCGTTTTTATCCAAGCCTCTAAAACACGATCATTTTCGCATTTCCTGTTTTGTTGCTAACACAATTCCACATTTGAATTGCACCAAAATCCGGCCAATTCGATTATGCGTTCCGTGTTTGCTTTGGTAAATTGTTATATCAATTTTAAATATTTTTCCGATAGTGTTGCAAATGGGTATTACTGCTTTTTTTACTTTTTGGTATACGATCGTAATGCGTTCATATTTCTGGGGGTTGGGTGGTTTAAAATACTGTCAAATACTAATACTTCCGTATTACGGCCGGTATACGCAGTGCGCATACGCTTGATAAAGGGTCAAAATAACGTATCTCATTTTTCTCTACTTTACAGGAGAGCAAGAAAACATAGTTCTCAATTAATCAGTGTTGTATACTTTTAAACAAACGAAACATATTAATAATTTCTTCTCATTTAGTTAAAGGATGGTATTTTGTGCTTCTGAACCATCTTTTAAATATAAAATAGTAATTCATTTTACCATCCGTAACTCAGAATCGATAAAAAATTGAGTTACGTTTTTTTGACTCTAAGGGGCCGGATTATTAGTAACGTTTTCTACTAACCCGTTTTAATCCCCTCTGTATTATCTATTATCAGGAAAACGGTTAAAATCTACATCTATAGTTACACTATAGTTTCGTTTTAAAGTAAAGTATGCAATTAGAAAGGGAACGAGGATGCCACACTGAGTTAATACGTATTTGAGTTCAAGGATCAAACAGCATCTAAGCCTTCAATGATATCGGTTCTCGAGATTGGATCTCGAATTTGCACATTGTTTTATAATATTACCTAATTAGGATACCTGAGAGTTGAATGTTCCTCGTCTACATTCACATTTACACCATAATATACGGAATTGATTTAAGAAAAAAATATAGGTTTTGAAATAATCAATTGGGTCGACCAATCTTGCTGAACTATGACCATAAGTTTGGTGCAAAATAAGCAAAAGTGTTTCATATCTTTGCTACGAAAAAAACACATTAAAATCGATGTAAGTGTCTTTAGCATTCCATCTAAAATAAATGTAGATATTCAGATCTGGTTACCTAACACAGCTAAAGCCATTTCAAGCATGGATGTTATTGATGAATCGAAATGAATCAACGGAAACGAAATCTCTTGTCTTACCGGGATAAAATTAAATTAGTTGCAAGATGATATTGTTAATTCTTAATTTGAAATATGAGATCGATAAATATGACCCTTAAGAAATAGGTTCCAATGGTGGAGTGGTTTAAGAGATCCTGGGTTCGATTCCTAGTTTTGACCGTTATATTTTTATTTTTCTGTGTCTTGTTCTGTTTCATGTTTCATTTAGATTTATTAGTACTATCTTCTTCGATGATAAATTGATAATATTTGACTATTTGATATCGCCGTTTAGCAATAAACTAGGGCTTACCTGTGAAATATCACGGGATATTTTAATTGAAGGATGGATAATTGCATGTTAGCTAAACAGCGTAGACCATTGAAAAATCACGAATTTTGACAAAAGAAATACAAAATTTATTATTAAAATAATTTTCTGGTAAAAACATATCATGTAGGTGAGTACTTTATCACAATCAGTTCCAATTATGAAAACGACACTTAAATTCAAAGCAAATCCACGTTCTGGAGTTTATTGAATCAGAGTTACAGACAGTCAAACACTATCGAAATTAATATTGTATTAAATATAAATAACACCTCTCATTGATTTATACACATCAAAACTATAACACACTAACATTTAACTAATCATTTGGATCATATTTTGCGGTACTAATTGATTGTTATCGATTCATGGTAATTTGCAGAATTCTATTTCAACAAGTAGCACGAGATGCAGCAATTTCTGCGTTATTATCTGTTCAGTTTAAAGTGAGAGCTACTTGTAACTAAAACGCGAAACGCACAGGCCTGTACTTTCTGTACTTACCAATGTTACTTTCTGTACTTACCAATGTTACCAGTATTACCGGTATTACCTCCATTGTTATACCTTGACACGTCACGGAACACTTGGCCTGCTTTACCACACGCCCAACATCTCGTCTTTATTGTGATTCATGGTTTCGTAGACCGTACATATCTACATGTATGGTATTATCTGTTTTAGTGCATCTTGTTATGCGATAAGTTCCACTTAATTCTGAAATATAATCTGACGAGTCAGCTGGAACAGTTACCGTTAGTTACGGCAGGGAATCAAAATCGTAAACACATTTAACTGTCAGAGTCAGAAGTAATATCGAAAAGTAAAAGTTTTGGAGTATTCTAACTTTTAACCTATGAACAGGAAATGCGTACTAATTTTTGTAAGAATTCGATTAAATCTGACGTTTAGATCATTTTTGCCGTTATTATAAAGGAAATGGACTGAAATTCACATAATAAAAATTAGAGTAGTTAAACACTTTGTTTCTTTTGATCTACCGGTGTTTCAATTGAAGTAATAATCTTAAAATAGCGTTATTGTCTCTTCGGCACTAGTTTAATTTATAAAAATCTATTTTAATATAAGA
The DNA here is from genome assembly GCF_061612785.1 of Hesperophylax consimilis. Taxonomy (NCBI): domain Eukaryota; kingdom Metazoa; phylum Arthropoda; class Insecta; order Trichoptera; family Limnephilidae; genus Hesperophylax; species Hesperophylax consimilis. Next base: position 13,195,791 of record NC_142849.1, read on the forward strand.
GATATTATTCTTTCATTAGTTGTTGATGAAGAGATATTATTCTTTCACTTTGTTGCATTATTTTAACTAAACATTATTTTTTTTTAACACCACTATTTATTCAAAATAATCGACATGTTTAAAAACCAATGGTTAGTTAATATTAAAAACAAGTAGATAATAAAAGTTTTAACAGTCAATTAAATATATTTAATAAAAAAAATTAAATTGTCTCCTCTTACGTTTATTTTTAAATAAATAACTAAATTGATAAAAATTTATTTAGACATTTCAGTTACTCCTTGATTTTGTTGTGTTCATTTGAAAAAGTTTTTTATACATACATAAATGCAATAATTACCTATTTTATAAGAATTTTATGGGCGTATATATATGTTTATAAATGTTTTATTTTTTTAATAATAACTCTTTAATAAACCGCCCATTGTGTTATTTTTTGTTTATTGGCACTTATTTTTTTATACTTGTTTGCCTATTTTAAGTTTGTTAATATTTATTATACGTTAATCCCGTTGCGTTAACCGTTGGTTTTGAAACATGACGATTATATGTGAATTATAAAGTTATTTATTTTATTTAAATTATATATTTATTTAAACAGTTCTTTATATAAACAAATCCGCTGTGTATTTACCATTTCGAGTAACAGCTGTTTCACTGTAAGTACTTGTATTTACCTTACACCTGCGTGTAGTATGAATGCAATAGGTGAATTACTTGGATTGTCCATTGCCATAATGTGAGTCAGCTGAGAGAGCTTTCCTCAATAAAATACGCACTTTACGCGAGGTTTGAATATAAAAGGTTAATTTATTTAGATAAGAGCTACTTAGAAAATGCAGTTCAATAAACAATAACGCAGCTTTCTAGGTATTTTTACATTTATTGCGGATTCAATTAACAATTCCAGTTTCAATGATTATTTATTATTTTTTTAAAAATATTATCTTGTTTGTACGAGAAAGTTTACCGTGTATTTCTCACACGGCAAAATTTCTCATTCTGTGAGCTCCAGCATCACGAAATTTGCACAGCTTATTCTGTTTTTTTGTCAACTATTCTGTGTAAACCTACTTATTACTCAACATATTATTCTAGTAAATCTTTCATGAACATAACGAGGTACATAATTTCAAACACAATTAGGTATGTAGTTAATACATATTATTACAAAATATTACTACATATTCACTGAATAAGAATTGAATCATATATATAGGGGAGACCGGGAACAATTGTACCACGGGTCAGCACAAAAGCGAATAATTCACTTACTATAATAAGTAAGTTTTTGATACGTCGTCAGGCGATGGCCCTGATACGTACGGACGTGTTGCTAGAATACGTCGGGACACAGTGAACCGTTTGAAAAAAAAATTTGAGCGCCAAAAGTAACTTCATTCGATTCATTTAAATACGTAATATTAAAATTACTGTGCTGTGATTTTTACCTGTTTTACTATCTAGACATTTCCTTGGACAAACGAGTTTATTTTAGGATGGATTTTGAAAAGGTTGTGACGAGGGAATGAAGAGATGACCTTTTTTATTGTATGCAAGTACAGCTCCCAAGTCTTATAAGCTCAAGTGCATGTCCGTCCGTAAAACTTTCAATGTCCAATAATGTATTCGTTGTAATTTTCTGTTTCTCTAATAATGTATTCGTTGTAATTTTATGTTTCTCTATTTTCCATGACAAAGTTTATATTACAATATAAGCATATTGCTTGGGGGATAGTTGTACCACATTGTTTTCGTACTAAAACAAATGATTTTTTCTCATTTTTTTTAAATGCATTTATTTAGTAATTGTATTTCAACAGAAAATAACTTTCTTAAATAACTTTTTTCAACTGACGAATTCTATAAAAGTTACCCAGAGGCCAGATAAATTGTGTTTTGTATTAAATATTGAATATTAATTTTAGAAACTAATAAAATAACTGGATTTTTCATCGAAATTATTAAAAATTAACAACTTTATGGCTAAATTCTAAACAAAATTCCGGTACTGGTACAATTGATCCCGGGGTTGGGGTCAGTTGTATCATTTCCCCCAATCTGTTTACGCTCTTATATTTTCTATCTTTCTTTCTTCCATAAGATTATAAAAAAAACATAATAATACAAGAACTTTTCTACAAACTCTATACCAAAGACGTAGAAAATGGTAAGAGTCAAATTGGTACAACTGTCCCCGGTCTCCCCTAGATTAATTTATGGGCCATAGAAATGATTCTACAAAAATTGCGTATTGCGATTGTCAAATTAATCCAAGCAAATCGAAAAAACTTACCGAGATGGAAAGTTCTTGTTATGAATATTACATTCCAAGGCACTAATTACTTTTTTATAAACATGAAAACTTAACACGAATGAAGGTGGTCAATAAGATCGCATAACGCTTCCTGTTGCGCGATAACAACCTATAAAAAATTTAATGTGTATTGCGGCCGTTTGAGTCGGTTTGTGAGGCAGCCATACCCAAAGTTGTGTGCCAAAAAATAACGCAATTAAGTGATGGGCGTGGAGAGTAATAAAAGCATGGATTTGTATGAAAGGGAAAAAAAATTAACGTGGCCCATATTTTACTAACCAGTGGTGGCCTACACGGAGAAAAATGAGTATTGCTAATTTATTAAGAATCTCTTAAAATACATGACATGTTTTTAACCCTGGAGCGATTTTTGTCATATTATGCCAAGTTTGCAAAAAGGTTTAAGCGATCGCTCGCCATAATGTGTCAAATTTATAGAACCCAAAAATATGGGATAAACGGCGAAATCTAGGTGGATTATTTGGATTTAAACATCAGTAAGAAGTTTTATGTATCTGCATATTAATATTTTGAGGAATGATATTAATTAACTTATATGATACATGTATATATATATATATATATATATATATATATATATATACATGTATCATATAAGTTAATTAATATCATTCCTCAAAATATTAATATGCAGATACATAAAACTTCTTACTGATGTTTAAATCCAAATAATCCACCTAGATTTCGCCGTTTATCCCATATTTTTGGGTTCTATAAATTTGACACATTATGGCGAGCGATCGCTTAAACCTTTTTGCAAACTTGGCATAATATGACAAAAATCGCTCCAGGGTTAAAAACATGTCATGTATTTTAAGAGATTCTTAATAAATTAGCAATACTCATTTTTCTCCGTGTAGGCCACCACTGGTTAGTAAAATATGGGCCACGTTAATTTTTTTTCCCTTTCATACAAATCCATGCTTTTATTACTCTCCACGCCCATCACTTAATTGCGTTATTTTTTGGCACACAACTTTGGGTATGGCTGCCTCACAAACCGACTCAAACGGCCGCAATACACATTAAATTTTTTATAGGTTGTTATCGCGCAACAGGAAGCGTTATGCGATCTTATTGACCACCTTCATTCGTGTTAAGTTTTCATGTTTATAAAAAAGTAATTAGTGCCTTGGAATGTAATATTCATAACAAGAACTTTCCATCTCGGTAAGTTTGATATATATATATATATATATATATATATATATATATTGGTGTGATATATATATATATATATATATATATATATATATATATATATATATATATCACACCAATCGCTCGAGTGGTTTTAAGGTGAAGCTTAATACCAAATCACTATTTTGATTAATCTTTATAACGAATTGGTGTACATTATGAATACCAAAAAATATGTTTTAGATAAATAAAAGGTTTTCCTTTCGCTTCGCTGGAGTAGAATACAAATAAAAAAAATACTCGATAAAAATATAAATGCGAACTACTAAAAACAATATTTTTTCAATAGAAATGTATGAACGCATAAAGGAAACAACTTTAAAAACTAAAATATTGTGTCTAAGATTATCCGCGACAGTTTCTCTTGATTAAATTTTATACTTTCTAATTAAATTATTTACAAAATAAATAAAAACCGTTTTTTTGCTTAAAATGAAACGTTTATAGACTCCGTTTGTCAAGCGATTGTAATGCCTATTACCTATGATATAAGTAATATCAAGAATAAACACATTTTTGCTTGTAGCTTCCTCTTAAACGTAGATGTCTTGAAAAGAGTGGCGGCTCGCGGCTTTTGGGTGTACTAGAATGCTAATATTACCAAAAAATGGCTATATTGATGTTGTTGTAGCTGAAAAGAAGATTTGAGGAAATTTCAGTTTGGCCGTGTTTAATTCAAGCCATTTTTGTAATATTTGCACTCTAGTGCACCCAAAAGTCACGAGCAGCCACTGTTTGAAATGTGTTGCATGCATTCCTTTGTTAATTAAGCGGGAAAATGAGTCGAAAACAAACAACTATCTAAATGTCCACCGGATACAAACTGCAAATTAAAATAATGAAATGTATAAATGAACAACAAGACAAAAAACACATTGAAAAAACAGCACTTGCTATCAAATTACCCACTGCAATGATCTGTCTCTCAACAAGGTCCAGTGAGTTATTTACACTGGTACATACATTAAGGCTAAAATGTAAAGAGACAAAAAAACAATAATCTTTCTGACCTTGTCAGAGGTCTGTCTGGCCTCGCCTTTGTCTCTTTCCATTAATGTCCGCTGTATGAATAAATAAACAAAAGTGATACATGCAAAACTTTGCAATTTTTCTGGGTCAAATCGGCGAATGTTGTTGTGTATTACGTGGGTTTAGTTGCAGTGTGTATCCGGGCTTGATGTCTATATCAGAGCGGAATCACCCAATCTACCGATACAGTGGTTCAAACAAATAACATAAATACAAAATTTCTATTCCAAACTGTGTCACAGGAAGAAATTCTCAAAACAATTAATTCTCTAAAAAACACTTCTTCTGCTGGACCAGACGAAATTTCAACCAAAATCCTTAAAACGCTGTCTTTGGAGATAACATTGCCACTAGAATACCTTATTAACCTAAGTATTACACAGGGCTACTTCCCCTCTAACCTAAAACAAAGTATCGTAATTCCCATCTACAAATCTGGAAACAAGTCAGATATCAATAACTATAGACCAATTACTTTACTGAATAGCTTGTCTAAAGTTTTTGAAAACCTTATTAATACACAACTTTTAAAATTCATCGAGATCCATAAAATACTTTCAAAAAATCAATATGGTTTTCAAAAAAACAAAAGTACCTCAGATGCCATTGCCAGGGTGACAGACTTCATTGTAAAAAGCCTTGATAAAGGAAATAAATGTATTTCAATCTTTTTAGACCTCTCTAAGGCTTTTGATACAATATCACACTTTAAACTAATTAAAAAACTTCAAAAAATCGGCATCACGGACAAAGAGCTAAACTTCTTTAAAAGCTACCTAAATGGACGCAAACAACAGGTTAAAATACATAATACCCTCAGTAACCAGCGCTCAACTGACTATGGAATTCCACAAGGAAGCGTATTGGGACCAACTCTGTTCTTACTGTATATAAACAACTTTTGCAACCTTGAAATTGAGGGAAGCATTGTTAGCTTTGCCGACGATACTGTCTTACTGTTTGAAGACAACAATTGGTCAGCTGTATTTAAAAAAGCTGAAAAAAATATTAACTTAGTTAAAAAATGGTTAGATATAAACACGCTTACCCTTAACACGAAAAAAACAAAATATATCACTTCAAGCATCAATACTGCAGGCCAACCTAATGATGATTACTCCATAAAAATACATAACTGTACGAATTCCAATGTATGCAATGAGTGCCCCTGTATAGAGCGAACTCCACAGATGAAGTACCTCGGCCTCACCATTGACCTATACCTCAAATGGAATATACATACTCAGATCATTGCGAATAAAATTAGGAAAACAATACATTTCTTCAGATCCGTAAGGAACTTCCTTAACTTACAAATTCTAAAAACGATTTATTTTGCATTAACCCAATCTATCATTGAGTATGGTATCATTGCATGGGGAGGGGGTACTTCATCAGCTCTAGGTCCTGTTGAAAAGGCGCAGAAAACAATTATGAAAATTATTCTCAAACTTCCTCAAACTGCAAACAGTAACTTAATTTTTAACATAATGAGAGTATTTGATGTTCGACAGATCTATGTAAAAACTATCCTCATGCATCTCTTTAAAAACAAACACGTGCTTTACGAAAAAAAAACTAACTTTAGATTTACGCGTAATTCGAACAAAGACATGTTGCAAGTTCCAGCACTTTCTTCCACCTTTGGTCAACGTAGCTTTGGCTACTTTGCCACAAAGATCTTCAACATGCTCCCGGAAAATATTAAAGAGAGTCAAACACGGAAAGAGTTTAAAAAAAATGTTAAAATTTGGATTTATTCAAATGATCGAGCCTACACCGGTGCCCTCACCCAAACGCCTTGTCATTGACAGTTATTGCAGTATGTACGGTGCTAAAACTTACTATATACGTATTGTGTAAATGCAAACAATAATGAAAAGTAACCAAATGCCTTGTCACAGTGAGTTATTATAGTATGTATTGTGTTTAAACTTATTCTATCTGTATCTTCAATATGTAAACAATAATGTAACCTAAAATAATGGATTGCTGTATGGGAACCCATACATTTACATATTAGCAAACCATAGACAAAATGGAGAAATAATTAACTAAAAATTCTGCCTCAATACAGGTTCGCCTAGTGAGACAGGTTATGCACAACCTAAAATATAGTATATTAAGCCATTTCTATATAACACTCTTACATTGATAAATATTTTTTCTTATATTAGAAACTGCCGTATTATTGTAACATTATTATTGCAACAATTTCATTGTTTCTAACTGACATATAATTATACAACTTACTAATGATATATTATATATATTCTGTAATTTTTTGATGAAATAAATTAATTTAAAAAAAAAAAATTTAAAAAAATATCTTCTTATTTATCTCTTCACATTTATAATAATATATTATGGGGAATGCTTTCTGAGTCTGTATTATTCTCTTTCTGCGTGGGATGCTGTGATTTTTTGACATGGCTTTTTTCTTGAATTGTTTATGCATAACAATGCTTTATTAATGGGGTCAAATGATTCAGGCATAATGCCGGTAGATATATAATGTTTTAGGTAGTTACCATGCAAATAATAATATTAACAGTAAACTAGCTTAGTGGTAAACTTAAAATTGCTTGTTAATAGATGGCGTTAATTCAAATATTTTTGAAAAAAAAAACACTTTTTGCCACTTATTCTTTTGAATAATAAAATGAATGGGTTTTAGTTTGCGCCCGTACTTCGAAATGTTAACATAATTTTTTTTTACATTCATCGAATTGAGGAGGACGCCCATGTCATCTTTGGGGATGCTGTGTGGAGGGCCTTTTTTAGGAAAAAAGCATAAGGTGTGGACGAATCTGGTGGTCAGTATGTACCGGAATGACAAATGTGTAAATTCATCTCTCCCACTTCGGTGCAAGGCGACGAGAAAGACCTGTTAGGAGGTCAAAAGACGAATAAAGAGTTTTTTCCGTATTAAAACTCAATTCTTTCAAGAAAAGTATACAAACACAATATTATATGAGCGATTCAATCCAACATTGTATTTGAAAGCTTCTCTTGAAAGAATTGAGTTTTAATACAGACAAAACTATTTATTAATATTCATATTGCGTATGTACGGGCGCAAACTAATAATTCATTTTAAAGCAATGCACTACGTCGTGTAATATTTTGAATCGAGCTACTAACAATAACACCCCTTATGTAGATGGCGATAAGGTTTAAATTCCCGTTTAACACCATCCGCCAGTTTTGATTTATGGAATTTTATTTTATTTTGCGCGGACGTTTTGGCAAAAAATATTTAAATTTTATTCAATAATTTTACAAAGAACGATATTTGCCATACTATACAATACAACCATGACCGAAAATGGGTTCGTAAGTAGGAGATTTGAACTTTAATGCTGTGTTTGCAGGCTTTACGCATTATTTTTTTCTGGGCTTATGAAAAGATTTATTAAAAAAAATACTTTATAATTTTATAGGCCAATATGTGTTCTGCTTGCAGTATTTAATTTAAGTATATAAAATACTGCTAAGTGATCGAATTTTCTAACCAAAAACACATGATTTTGCAATACTAAATAGTGCATCGCCTTTGTAATTTAAAGTAAAACTTGCATTACATTAATGATACATTTGTAAAAAACATCATATTTCATTGTCAGAATATATTTATAACATAATGATATCAATTTAATTTATGAATCTGTAGATATAGCTAATTACACGCGGTGAAGTTTCACATATTAGATGATTTTTCTTGATGTTAACGAGATTTAAAATATCTGTATGCAGTCGTAACAGCACTACGGTGGGCGGGAATTACTCGCTAGAAGTAGGTACGATCTCAACTCGACACGATTTGCGAAATCTCAACAATGCTGTATTTGTATTCAGTACCCGCGTACCTACCTTAAATAATGCACAAAATTAAAGCCTCACGAGAATTGAAAACTTTTTTACTTTTTTTATTCCGGTCAGAAAACTTCTAGGGTAAAGTTGAGTAAAATAGTCGTGCGTTACTTAATGTGGGAAGTATAACTACTTATATAATGATGAAATAAGTAAAGAGAACGTGGTTAATGGATGTTAATTAAATGTGATTGTTTGGTGATAAATGTAATAATTGATTTCTACAGTAGAAAACCTCTCTAAAAACCGGGAAAATTATAATCATTTTCGTTAATTTACGCGTTCTAATAAAAAAAACGAAAAGTTATTAAAATTTTGCAAATACATGCACGGAGAAAAATTTGTATGGTTGATTTGTTAACATCCTGTTAAAACCTTGATTGCAAGCAATTTCCTGGTAAAATATTAGTCCATTGAGAATATATCGGAACATGCGTTCACGCAGCTGCGCTTTTCATGATAAATATTAGAATTGTTATTGAACATGTGTTTCGACATCCTCATAAAGGCCTGCAGTCCCGTTTTGAACAGGAATACGAATAATTTAACCAGATTTTTAATACATTAGCAATATTTAATATCAGTAAGTTTTCTCCGTGTATTAGGATATGTAAGTGAAGTATTTACTTTGTATAGTTCTACAATCCAACTGTTCCGGTTCAGGTAACTTCGGTACTCTCCATTAATCAACTTGGGAAAGAGACTTTGATTGACTCTTGGCAGTGGATAGTAACGCATAAGCAATGTAGATACAGTTTATTAATGCAGGTATTGATAGTGCCTAACTTCAGGGCGGGGACCAGCTGCCACGACCAAGTAGAGTGGATTGTGAAAGATGTTAACGAATAGTTTGAATGATTGACGGTGTTAATTATTGCAGAAACGCGTGCTGGGAAACATTTTGCAGTACATTTTTTGTAGATTTCTAGTTTCTTCCTTAAATTTATTTAATGTTTAAATAGAAAGCAAACAACTTTGAGATGTGGCATTATGAAGTAACCTCTCAGGCCTCAGGCATATTAAGCGCTATATTTCTTAAAGATGCTGTCAGAATGTCGGAATTTTTTGTGTATTCTTCTCCATCAAATCAAATAAATGGAATATTTCTGAAAATATCCGAAAACTAAAAACTGTCGTGGTGACTACGCTTACAAATTTAATTATTAAAAATATACATATAATTTTAAAATCTTTAAATTTCACAATCAATCAAAAGTTTAAGAAATGGCTCATCTTACGTTTTTTATCTATTATTTGAAACAAAAAGAAAAATTACTCAAATGTATTATAAATATTACTGCCACCTCACTTTTTTGTCGTTTCATATAAAATAATTAATAAAAAATTCACGATGTTTCAAATTTAATTCTCAAATTGCCACGGAACCTTTGGTTTCATAGAGGTAAAAATTTTATTTAATCTGTGGTTAGGTTAGGTTAGGTTAGGTTCTTTATTATATTTGAATTTAAAGCTTGGTGTTTTTTCTTTCTAACATCGTTTGTTTATATATTTTTAACTATAATGGTAAGGGAGACAACAATTTCTATGGGACCATATAAGCTCCTCTGTAAAGCAAACAAATTGACTCTACGGGTAATAACTGTTTGTTCCCAAAACCGAACAAATTAGCCTGAAGTATTAATAAAATTTTAGTGTCTTTTTAGCATTTAGCATAAATTTTTATTAATATTTTAGACACAGCCTTGAAGGTCTGTTCAAAATAAACTAATGTTTTAACTCTAGGCTCTAGGCGTATCATATGAATGAATCGGTGCTGATTAGTGTTAAAACTATATTTTTCTGCCTCCCGGCGTCAAAATTTGGACAGAGAACTAAATATTGACTTTAACCCATCCGAAACGGGCAGTTCTTTTTAGGTTATCAGCTCATCTCTTATGTGGGTTACCTACCCTTTCCCCAACCAACGACATCTTCTCACGACAATTCTGTTTACTTCTCAAACAATGCGTGTATATCCCTAAGGTTAGTACAAGATCAAGAAGTAAAAAAAGACAAGTCACTGGACGCCTGGCAGATGTAAAACATCGTAATTGATTTTTATTGAAGGAAGCGAAAATGAAAGTAAACAAGTCCTTAGTAATATAGGTGACGAGAGAAGAGCGCCGAGTCTTGGTGACGGGGCGGAAAAAACCAACAAATCATAAAGCTGGCCGAATAAAGCGTCGTTCCATCTTGCCACGCTTGCTGCTCAAAAGTCGTTTATACGCCCCTAGTCACGCCAAAAGATGTTTCTCATAAAAAATAATGACCCTAGTTAAAATATATTTAACTATTTTACAAGATATATTTGCTCTACTCTTCTTCTTTTTTTTATATATTTGCAAAAAATGTCTTGAAATATAAGTAAATAAATAAGCATGCAAATCTTGGTCAAATAATTACCCTGATTGATATCGTGTGAAATGTTCTAAAAAAAGAAAACATTAATGCTTTGCGAGCAAATATCTGAAAACTTGTATTATTATGAATCCGAAGTGAAATTTTCTCAGAATTCAACATTTAGATAAACCTTTGTTAAGCCCAAATATCTAATAAATCGTATACCCTCGTAAATATGACATGCTTATTTCATATAATTTCAAGCCCATGATATTTTGATCTGTTTACATAATTACCAAGTCACGCAGCTCTCCCAAACTTACCAATGCTCGAATATTTCAATATTGGATGATACGTCTTAATCACAGATTAGGTACGCGGAGAAATTTTCCAATATATCACTTTCTAATACGAAATTATTAATAAATGAGACTTCGTATCTAATTTGCATACTGTGCGCCAAAACGCCTATGTTAACCTGCGGGCTATGGGATGAAGGGACAGTCACGTTTAAAATTAAACTCACGTAGATAAAATTACAAAAATCAACACTAGATTGATCATATATTATGTCACATGAGATGGCTTATGGGTTAATCGAATACTCAAACGATTAATAATTACAGATTAGTAATTATTAATCGCAATTAAAGACAATCTCTTCTGCAGAATTGCAAGATCCTTGAAACTAAGAGGCCCAGAAGTTGTGGGTAAAGATGAACTCTGCTACAGAATTACAAGATACTTAACACTAAGAGGCCCAAAAGTTGTGGGTAATGACGAACCTGCCTCAGAATTGCAAGGTTCTTGATGCTGAGAGGCCCAGAAGTTGTAGGTAAAGACGAACCTGCTGCAGAATTACAAGGTTCTTGATGCTGAGAGGCCTAGAAGTTGTGGGTAAAGATGAACTCTGCTGCAGAATCGCAAGATCCTTGACACTACTAGGCCTTAACACTTATGGGTATTCCGGACATATAATCGATAAGAATTAGTAATGTTTTGATCCCGGGTGAAGGGCCACCATTAGTTTACAAATATGTTTTAAATGGCTGTAGTTTAATTTAGTAAAAGACAAAAATATCTAATTCTCCTTCCTCTTAATCTTCAAACCTTTTCTGAAATTGTGGCCGCCATAGTTCCGCTGGGTTATCACTCTTACAGATATTGTGTGGCAACACTCTAAATAAAACCACTGCCTAAAACATCTGATTCTTCCTCGTTCAACAAAATTTAGACAATGTTGTAAACAGTGCACAGTATTACCACTTGCATGCTTTATCAGAGATGTTCTGAATTATCGGACTAATCTGTTTTGACGTTATAATCATATTTTCTTTCATTGTTCTGCCACACGGAGAAAACTTACTGATAAAAAATATTGCTAATTTATTAAGAATCTCTTAAATTAATCTTGAAATACTTGAATTACTTAATATACTTGAAATTATTCTATTAAAAACGGATTTTTATGCCCTTAACGAATGAATTGATAGGTTTCCTAATAAACCATTAGTAAAATACCAATGAATTTTCATGATGTCGGAACACGTGTTCATAAAAATCCTAACATTTTCTTATTTATTTTTGCAATTTTAAGGAATACATATGGTAGTTAGGCCCATAATTTCTGCACTGAAATAAATCCCGACTTTTAATATTAGGTAGTGCAATCTGAAAACTTATCTATGCAAGGAATTCTGGACCATTCATTATTTAGAATTTTATATTAAAATGCCAATTATTATCATTAACATTATATAAATAATTTTTTGGTGTGAATGGAATAACTTTGAGCCTTTGGTGACAAAATATAACCAGTTGCTCGGTTAAATACAATCCTTTACATTAAAGTATAATTATAACCATGGTTTAAGGTGATTATTAGGCACCCCCCATCCTTCATACAGAAATACTGCAATACTAAACTGAAAAGCTGTAGACGAAGTTGTTAACAGCAGAGCTATTAAATTCATTGCAGTGGTATTTATTTTAACGACTACTTCTAGTTGGTGACGGAATGTTCAAAATGGCATTTTGTAACCAAACAGTTATGTGAGTTAATTTAATAAGAATCTGATAGCAAAAGATCTCAGCTTGGGAGTAAGCAAGAAACCCAATACAACGTTATGGGGGTTTTAAAGAATAATATTTACTATTCTTACGCTCCATAGCTTTTTTCGTCTGGAAAAGTCATGCAGGTTTGATGACGCCAAATATCTCTTATGGATTTTTTGTTGTTGCTTTCGTTAAAACTGATTTCTGCTTTCTATAATAATATTAGACATGCTTTATCGTTTTGGCTTATAAACGCTATAATTTGTTTTTCTTATTATACTAACTTATCGTACGCTTTTTAATGTGCCATATCTCATAGTATATTTCTAGTGGGCATGTCTGTGTCTGTGTCTAGGTTTATAATATGTAATTTAATAAATTGTATGGTTCAAAATGCTAAGTCTACACAAATAACGACGTGAAATAATATAATATATTATGTATCTATGTTTTTACCAATTAGGTCTTAACTGATACGTGAGATGTGGGTTTCGGTGTATTTCCCATTAACAATCCAGCCCGACTGCTGTGTTTTTATCTGCATCTGCTGTATTCTTGTCTGAATCTGCTGTGTTTTTGTTCGTGTCTGCTGTATTTTTTGCTGATTTAATTGATTAAGAACACCTGTTTGTTTTGGTATCTCACGGTCACGCATAATACTTATCGCTATTATTAGATTTGTGAAGGATAATGATTGTAGGAATGCCGTCGCTACGAAATGTGCCACACTTCGCAATGGTGGCGTCAGTTGAAAGCGGTAAAAAGTGAAAGCATTATTTTCTTCCAAGTGAATTCTTCCCGAGTACATATTTCCCACACTGGATTTTCGATTATACAAATGTACACGATACCACGTGATGCACAGTAATGAAAATAAAATATTTTTTTTACGTAGGCGTTGCTGGTAAATTTGTTCAAGGAATTTATGAAGTCTGGTTTATGATTGAGCTAACAAAAGAAACAAATTTGTTTACATTAAACTCCACACACAAAGCCCTGCGAAAAAAAAATTCCCTCAGGGTATGTGTCATCTTTGTACATCCTGTGTGGAGGGTTTGTTGTAAATATCGAGAATTTTTTATTTGGGTAAAACTTCGAGGACTTTAAAATTGGGAGAACGGAATATCTAAGTTAATAGTTTCTGGGAGTTTGCCAATCATTTGGACGAAAATCATACGTTTTTAATTTAATTTTAATAATGGTATATGGAGTTTATACCGTAATATTAATGGTATGCGTTTTGATAAAGTGGAAATTAGAAATAGTTTAAAGAAGAATTAAAATATTATTATTAATAATCAGAAAACTTTTAAAATTATCCTCTACTAAATTTGTTCCCATTGTAACCCCCCACTACCCTCTCTCCATTCACACTTCCCACTACTTCTCCCGCTACATTTTTAAGTCTATAATTGTAATTTAGTTCTAAGTGATGAGGTAAGTATTGCTCGCGCAATATGTCGGTTGTATCAATAAAGTAAAAGTGGTTAAAACTAACCGAATTTTATTTCTTAATGATGTTTATTTACCTGTATTATAAATTAACTTGAGTAGCCTGGTGTGGGCAGAGTATATGTTAGGTGTATTAAACGCTGTGATACATACCTGAAACAAGAAAACACAATACATTAGTTTTTACATAATTAGATATTCACACAAGTAAAACCAATACAACATTTTTTAAAAATAAAAGTGTCGTACTCGTATTTTATGTAAATTTCTTAAGTTCGATGTCGGAAAGTAGGTTAATTTTTTAATTCCGAGATTTGCATACTAATATTACCGAAAACAAAAGTGAAATTCAAACAGACGTATTTAACAAAACAAAACCCCGTAAAGTTTGTAAAACTATAGAATATGATAACACGTTATTTACTTTTACAAAAAAGTGCAGAATTGATATGGCTCTTAATGTGTTAAAATTTAAAACTAAAATATCAGCAATTCATTGCAAAGTATCTGAATTCTCTCCATGACAAAATTGAACACAAAGTTATTGTAGTAAAATAATATGTTCTAGTATCTTTTATGCTTCGGAGGTACATGTAATGAAAAAAAATTAACAGCGTCAGGGCAGTCAATTATTGAATTAACAATTTTTTTTAAATAAAAGAAAATCAAATATTTTTTGCTTTTCAGATAATTTCGATAAGTTGAGTTTATTTCGTAAATTCACATAAATGATTTCATTTATAGGAATACCAATTTAGAAATTAATAACGCGTAAAATTTTTTTATTTATTGTTTCACATTTAATAATTTGAAGATCTACAAATTGCACATCCTCTATAGTTTTTCTGCCGCATTGATCTGCCATTGGAAATCACTCTTGATAATTTAGCAAGGTAAAGAAACTGGTTGCAACATAAAACCGAGCGGTTTCTTTAAAGTCATGCGGTTAGTATTCTGCTAACACCGATGCCCGGCGAGGTTGCTATGATGAACTGTAAACAGATGTGTCTGACATCTGATGTCTGCTCTCTGATGACTCTTATCCGGGATTATTGGGATGATGGCAAATAAGAAAATTAGATAAATACTATTTAATCCTGCAAGATTAAATCTTTATCTCATGCACGCATCCGGTTTTACGCGAAAACTGCATAAAATCGGAAATTACCAGTCCAGATAAAAAGGTTGGCTAATTTTTTGTGTGCTTTTTAATGGAACTTCTTTTTATTAGATTGCATCAAGCTTGATTTCTTTATGAAACGTGACAAGGTTTGGTTTGGTTATAAAAAAGAGCATTTCCTCCGATTCATTTTTAACAGATATACGAAATGTAGGTAGGGCCTCTTGAGGTTTGTAGGCGGAATTGGAAAATCACAACAAATCAAAACACCTCCGCCCGGTGGTGACATTGGCTAATCTTTTCACCGACTTCTTTGCTACCACTTCTACTGCCACAAAGATAGTTTTCATGAATTAAACCCAACAATACCTTATCTAATTAATGTATTGTTGGGTTTAATTTCCTCTGGAGATATTTTCAATTTGTATTGATATTTCAGGCGACTAATTATTGCTTATAATTTTAATTGAATTATTTTTCGGGTTGGAAATAAGCCGACATAGCTCAGTGGTTCAGAGTACCTGACCGGACATCAGAAGGTACGGTTTCAATTCCCGTTGGTGGCATTTATTTTTACTCGGGAGATATTTTCAATTTGTATTGATATTTCAGGCGACTAATTATTGCTTATATTTGTTACCCTTTATGCTATGCATAGAACCTTGCCTTATAAACATTAGTTTGTCATTAAAAAAAAATATATATATATATGTAATGACTAGAGACCGGATTATATGCATTTGCATATTTGCATATGCAAATGCATATTTAGACCCTTTTCAGCGGTAGTTGCATATTTTAGCAAATAATTTGAGATCTTGCATATTTACGCTTAATATCGTTCAGATGCCTCATATAGCGACACTATAGACGTCAGGATAGCAAGGCGCGCGGCCAGCGAAGCTGAGCGAAGAACTGATAACTGATCTTACTGATCGCTACGGCCGGCGGCCGGAGCGGGGGGGGACCTCTCTCATCTTCGCCTGCGCTCGCGCCTACTCGGCTTAATTCGGCGAATTGCCGAAAACAATACATTCATTCGTATGAGGGGTGATTTGGTATATTTTTATGGTAATTCAGTGAACTGCGAATTTTCGTTTTTGACTGGTCGCACGCGCTGTTCTTTAGAGTTTCGTCTAGTGTTTTGTTTGTTTGTACGAAGTTGTACATTGTGAAAGTGAACCATGCCCCCTGATAAAAAAGTGCCCATACGTGGAAAGCTGAAATTCCTGGAATATTTACGTACGACGGAAAAGTTTTATACTGCCGAGTTTGCGAGAAAAGAATTTCTAGCACAAAAAAGTTCCAAATAGACCAGCATGTCAAAACCAGTGTTCATATCGCAGGAGTGCAGAAGAAGGGCCCACGACAACAAGTTTTTATAGTGGCAAGTAGCAGTAACAGTGAAGTAACCTCCAAAGGTAAACAACAAAATCACTTTAACATGGATCTATGTGAAGCATTTCTTGCAAACAATATCCCCCTATACAAACTGACAAATCCTGCCTTGAAGGATTTTCTCAGAAAATATTGCATAAATTAAAATATACCGGATGAATCTACTTTACGTAAAAATTACAAACCATCAATTTATCTACATGTGCTGGAAGAAATACGCAATGAACTCAAGGATAACATCATATGGATTTCAGCTGACGAAACCACCGACACTTGCGGCCGTTACATTGCGAATTTGACTGTTGGTGCATTAAAACTTGAACCTTCACCTTCCTATTTGGTGGCCTGCAGAGAACTTGAAAAGGCAAATCATTCTACGATCGCCAGATTTGTGAATGAGGGTATAAAAAAAATATTTCCTGAATCTTCTGCGGATGAAAATGTGTATGTGTTGCTCTCAGATACTGCCCCCTATATGATCAAAGCAGGCAAAGCCCTCCAAGTATTTTATCCCAATTTGATTCATGTGACGTATTTTGCTCACGGAATTCACAGACTCGCCGAAGAAGTGAGATCCACATTTGCGAATGTAAATAGCCTGATTTCATCAGCAAAGAAAGTGTTTCTTAAGGCGCCTGCTCGTATAAAGGCCTACAAAGAAAAACTGCCAAATATCCCTTTACCTCTTGAGCTAGTAATAACATGTTGGGGTACATGGATCGAAGCTGCGATGTTTTACCAAGAACATTTTGAAACCATCAAGGGTGTTATCAATGACTTCGATAGTGCAGAGGCTTTGGCAGTTTTCCAGTGCAAAGAATCGTTTGACGACGCCAGTATTAAAAAAAAACTAGCTTTGATTACCATTCATTTCGCCTACATACCTGCAAGTATAAAAACGCTTGAAACTCATGGATTGGCGTTGAATGCATCTATTCAGGTTATGAAGGAAATTCGCCTTATGAATTCCTCGTTGCCAAAGCTATTCCCGAGTAAACTCAAAGAAAAATTTGAAAACATACTGAATAATAACCCAGGGTTTGAACCTTTGTGCCAAATTGATAACTTCATCAGCGGGGCAGGTGAAATTTTGCCCGGAACAATAAGTTCAAAAATCGCACCCAAATTTAAATTTTGTCCAGCCACATCAGTAGACGTAGAACGTTCCTTTTCCGCTTACAAAAATATATTAAGCGATCGTAGACACAATTTGTCTACAGAACATTTAGAACAGTACTTAGTCATATACGTTTTTAAAGGTAAATTCTAAATTTTATTGTTAAATACATTTTATATTTGATATTTTCGAAAATATAATTGTTATCCTTGAGAACTAATATATTACTAAACTAAAAAAATATGTAAAAATACGACTTCCTGTATTATTTCATGTTGCATATTTTGACCCTTTTTGTGGATTTTGTGCATATTTTAGCTATTTTTATTGCATATTTGCATGCATATTTTGGGCTATTTTTGTTGCATATAATCCGGTCTCTAGTAATGACGAAATGCGAAAATATTAGGATATTTAAGAACACGTTCCGACATTGTGATAATACAGTCGTATTTTATTAAAATTTTATCAGGAAACATATCAATTCATTCGTTAAGGGCCTGTAATCCCGTTTTAACCGGATTACGAATAGTTTGAATAAATTCTTAATGAATTAGCAATACTCATTTTTCTCAGTGTAAAAGATTAAAAATTGTTCAACTTCAAAAACTTTTTTTGTTTTATTATTATATAATACGCATTGTTAATTCCCGGTTTCGTACAAGTTTTTTTCATCGAATAGGTATCTATTATTTTTGGCAGTGTAGTGAACATTTTTAAGCTCCACAGCTCTTGGAGGAAATTGCGTTTCTAGTTGAACCAAAAACTACAAAATTTCATGATACCAGAGTTTACTGTTCGAAAGTCTTACTGCCTCAGAAAGATCGATCTCAGAAAATAAAGCAAGTGACAAAATTTCTAATAACACCACTATTCTCCATGACATTTACTGACACGTCGTGTTAAAGTAAACAATTCTTGTTGCAAATCTTTAGAATTTATTACGAAGACGAAAGTAGTTCATGAGATAAATATGAGTGCATTGCAATGCACGTATTATTTTGGAATACCTGCTTTTTTACTTGAGACATCTATTGAGGCTAATACTATACTAACGAGTGATGCAATACAAAAAATACAATGCAGTTGTAATTTGTGCACAGACGAGGTGTTATTATTTCGTTTTTTCTTCGCATCGGAATGTTGCCGTTATAAATATTATACATTTCATTGAATGGGTGCGATTTTGTTTAAATAATTATGCGTAGGCATTGTTTACGATCGTGATGTTGAAGATGACTTCATTTACAGAAGAGAAATAACTGTTTTTATTTGTAAGGTTATTGTGTACCATCTGACTGCTCCAAATTGAAAGAAAGGCCGCTTTCACAATGATATTAATAATATAACACTTTTATAGCGCAGATATTTTACTATTTCGCTTCAAGTGCGCAATCAAAACTAAGCGACAAAAAATATTCCTAATCAATTAAGTCTTACACAATTCTAAAACTTCTAACTTTTTTTATCGATATTTTGCGCCGATAACTAAAATAAATAAAAAGAACTAGATTGCTCCAGATCTGATATTTTTACATGATGCAACCAAAAAGTGAAATGGCTTCAGAGCTTTCGTGAAAATCTCAAATCATGCTGATATAATTTCAGTTATTCACAGTCAAAAATATTTATATGAATCGTATGATATGAAGACTGTAACGTTGTCCCATACGTTGGATAAAGAAGCAGGAAGCGCAACATGGAATAATACCATTATACAATGCATAATACCGATAGTGAAAAGGCCAATTGAAACATAATGATCATGGTAGTTGGTCAAGTGATATTTATCCCATGTGAAGGACTCTCACCCAAAACTTTTTTGGCTTCATCGGTATATGAATTTCATCATCATTTTCATCACTACGCTATTTTGCACGATGAGATTTGTCACTTTCCATCGCTTTTTATCCCATTCTGCATCAAACTTCTTCCATCCAGCTCATGCGAGCTTCTTCTAGTCCCACCGGCTGCGCCAATATTATATAGGTGTTTTTTTAATCCTACGCCTTCTAAGTCAATTCCACTACCCACACGGAGAAAAATGATCCTGTTAAAAAAGCGATAACATGCCGATTTCCTGATAAACTATTATTCATTTAGAAAATATCGAGAATATGTGTTCATTTTCTCATGAAGGAATACGACAATATCAGTATGTCAATATCAATATCAGTATTTGTATGAACAGATGTTCCGCCGTCCTCGTAATACATTCGCTTTTAGCTGATACTTTAAAGGCCTGCAGTCCCGTTTTGATCAGGAAAAATAATCATTTGATCAGATATTAACGGTTAACAGTATTTCATTTCAGTATGTTTCCTCCGTGCACCAACTTTGGTCATTATTTCCAATATGCAAAATGATTTTTTTTTCACAGA
Source organism: Hesperophylax consimilis (assembly GCF_061612785.1). Classification (NCBI taxonomy): domain Eukaryota; kingdom Metazoa; phylum Arthropoda; class Insecta; order Trichoptera; family Limnephilidae; genus Hesperophylax; species Hesperophylax consimilis. The sequence goes on from NC_142849.1 coordinate 13,216,094, forward strand.
TCTCTCCAATTCACCTTCATTTTGTTGAATAAATATCATAAATCCAAAGTCAAGCAAAAACGCGTTTTGCAAGACGAATTTAAAGAAATAAATTGCATTACATCAGATCAGAGTGATAATGAAGTGTTGTGCTGACGACATGCTTTTTACTCTACACTTTGGAGTGGTCAGCGATCTATTTACGAAATCTGCTATAATCTGTCTACAGTGGTTATAAATATATTATTTCTACACCAAACCACACCCGTTTTGAATCCCGTCATATTATTATAGTATATTATATGTTGCTTCAAGGTTCATATTATTAAATACCTAAAATATGTTGCCACATATGCCAGCTGGTGTCTGGTACTGTCATCAGAGTAATTGCAAGTTTAAAGTAAGGAACGTCGTCATGCTTAATATACCATCAAGAGCAATATAAGACTATAATAACGGTGGTTTTCTCGACGATCACACTTTAATTATTTCTGTTGAACTTATTACTAAAATCTCAAATGTTTCTAGAGTAATCCCTACGGATATAAGTTATTTATATGTAAGATTAATAAAACAGGACCTTAAAATTAAAATAATTTATGCAAAACGGTTTCAAAATCTTATAAAACGTTTTTCAACTATATAAGTAGCGATAAACACCAGATTTTATTATTCTAGACGATGAATTAGTAACTTCCCAAGGGATACCTCTAGAAACATTAAAGATTTTAGCGATACGTTCATCGTAAATTCGACCGTTGGTACGTTGATACGTAGGCCCGGCCACGCGCCGAATATTGTATTTACACACTTATGTCTTTACGATTCCCAGTTTATTTTAGAGATTTGATAGGGAAAATTCAACCACAGGTCTGTACAATATACAGGGCTACGAGTCGCATATTTTTGGGCACGGCTGCTTCACTTACGTCGTTAAGACTCTGACTTTATTTAAAAACTAACATAAAATGAATTCGCAAGCATGTGTCATTTACTCAGAACATAATAAGCATAAGTTTTAGTCAGCAAATCAATAATTTACGCAGGATCCGGGTTTTAGATCGACTGACCAAATTGAGAGATTAATACGAACAAGATCATATTTCATGTAATGGTGTTTGAAATTCATAAATGAAAATTTTTTCCACCCACTTGTTTAGTTTATTGAAGAAGCAATATTTTTATTTTATTTTAGTGAAATCAACATGGTTTGTTTATAAATGTGCAATTTATTAACTGATTAACTGAAATAATCGACTTCCTCATTATACAAATACCTAAAGTATTATTATTAAAAAGTATAGGCATTACATTATATATATTTACAACAAGAGATACGCCATAATATATAGAGTGTAAGGGGGTAAAGTGCACTAACTTCGGGAGGAACTTTTTTAGAATTTTTTTTTCCGATTCCGATTTTTTTAAAGATTCCCATGCAAACAATTCAACTTTTTTACCTAAAAACTATTGGACAGTCATTAATTTTGTTTAAGATTTCATATATCCACACGGCATCTGAAAATTATCTAGTATGGCGTTTTCCAATAATTTTTGGCAGTTAAGTTAAAGCTGAAGAATTTCTATAACAAATAAATGATACGAAAATACTTAGTTTAAATAATAAGTCACTTTATTGATATATTTTCACTGTCTACCGGTTTTGGTACCTCCGTACCATCATCAGTACGACATCAGGATAAAAATAATGCTATCAAATACAGAAGTATGCAAGTATATCAATAAAGTGATTCAAAATCAAGTACCTATTTTCGTTTCATTTATTTAAAATATCAGCAATGTGTTTGCTTCTTTTGAAATAAAATAATAAAATTTCTATAACATCAAGGTTCACCGTTCCAATGTTTTTGCTTTTTTATCGAATATGTTCTACTTTTTAAAATAATTTTTTTTTCTTTAAATATATACGTATAAAGAAATTGAAAGAAAACATTCTTTACTGTGTGAAAGCGGTGTAAGATTTTATGCCCAATATCTTCAAAGCGGGTATGACGATTTGGAATGAATCGCAATTTTTAAGAACTTGTTGTTGCTTTTCTCGAGCAAATACATAACCGTAATGCTTTCGCAAAATAAGCTTATAGTCACTCAAATTTGTTAGGCGGCCAAAGACTGTGAAAACCTTGCCTCTATTTCTGAAACAATTGTGCTCCGATTTGTAACGTAAAAAAATAATCCAAGTTAATTATTGTAATTTCGTTTAAGAGGAAGCTACAAACCAAATATGTGTATATTCTTGGTACGCGTACCAAGTTAATATTGTCACGAATAGGCATTAAAATCGCTTGATTTCAATCACGAAAGTGTAAATTTAAACAATTGGAATTACAGGAAACCTAAATAAATTATTTGTTAACTACTTTCAAAATAGAAAGATTTGTGTAAAAATTTTCGATCATTTTAGCAAAAAAAATATGGTTTTCGCAGGCGTAACACAAGGGTCCATACTAGGCCCTACCTTGTATATAATATACTGCAATGAAATTTGAAATATGTCACTGCAATGAAATTTATTTTTTCTCATGAAAAACATTACGTTTATGCTGACGACACTGCATTAGTTATTTCACATGAGGATTTATTAATGGCGAGTACTTTCCTGCAAATTGACTTTGTCACTCTTCAAAAATATCTAGGTTTAATAATCAATGCTAAAGCTATCACAGAAGAAAATGTATGTTAAAAAAATGGTTATGTGAAATAATTTTTTTGTACAAATGTAATTATGTGTATATTTTATGTACTTGTTAAAATTGTATATGTATTTAAAAAGTAATTGTTAAAAGAACCCGTTGACAAACCGATATCAATTAGTTTAATGGGACTTAATAGTAAAAAAAACTGTATTTTTGAAAGTTAATAAAAAAAAATAAAGTGGTTTTTATTTATTTTGTAAATAATTTTATAACGAAGCAAATAATTTAATCAAAGGAAACTGTCGCAGATAATCTTAGCCATAATATTGTATTTTTTTAAGTTGTTTCTTTTATGAGTTCATACATTTCTATTTAAAAAAAATTTTTAGTAGTTTACATTTATATTTTTTATTGAGTAATTAACATTTTTAATTGTATTCTACTCAAGGGAAACCTTCAATTTATCTATAGCATATTTTTTGGTATTCATAAAATAAACCATTTCGTTATAAAGATTAATCGAAAATAGTTATTTATCATTAAGCTTCGCATTAAGTGGAGCAATGGCAATGAAAAATGGAAAGGGATTGAGCCGCGCATAACCAAAAAAGCCCTTTCTATTGTTAGACGTGCACGAACTACCTGGTTCATTTTTTAATTATCACTTGTTGTATAAATTTCAAATAGCCGCGAGAAGGTTGTTAAATAAGAACAACATAATTATTACAAGAAAAATGTTTATCAGTGTTTTGGTGAAAGGGTTTCCGGTATGTGTTAATTTGAATAATTACAAGTGTCTGTGTTAATTATCATTAGTCACAAATTAATTTTGATTACGTTTGTACCTATTTTTGTTCTCCAGTTTTATTAGGGCTATATAATATATTAATAACTTTGTTAAAATTTAGTCATTAAACTTCATACTAACTTTGTAATAAGTGTAATATTAATTGATAAAAATGATATTAACAACCCATACGTACATGTGGCAGGTAAAATAAACTTTAATAGTCTTGATAAATAATAAATTTATTATTTTTTTCCAGAAATTAAAAAATAAAAATTATTCATTATTTTTTATTTATTGCTTATTTTCAAGTGGAATTCACGTGGAAACGTTATTCCTTGGTAGGTATAATAATTTTGTGTTTACAAAATATATTTTAGACAAGTACGGTTTTTAGTTAAATATTAATACTTGTGTTTTTCATTTATGATTTGAATTGTTGAATTTTGAATGTAATGTTTAATGTTTAAATGTAGGTACTTCTATATATATCATATCTCGCATATTTAGTGACATCCTTCTAATATATGTCATATCTACTATATTTAGTGAAATTCTTCGAATATGTATCATATCTAGTATATTTAGTGAAATTCTTCGAATACATCATATCTATTATATTAAGTGAAATTATTCGAATATGTTTCATATTTAGTGAAATTCTTCGAATACATCATATCTAGTATATTTAGTGAAATTCTTCGAATACATATATACATCATAAAATATCTATGATATTTAGTGAAATTATTCGAATATGTATCATATCTAGTATATTTAGTGAAATTTTTCGAATATTTATCATATCTAGTATATTCAGTGAATTTTTTCAAAAATATATTCATAACACTGTTTATTATACAAGATTTAATTCAGGTTAAGTTGTTAGTTGATCTACAAGATAAGTATTATCATATCATGAAACGACTGAATCAGCGCAAGCACGCATCCGTTACATCCTACACACGAAGTATTGCCTGGCTTACCTCAACATTGGTTGAGTCGTCAAACAAAGAATACTACCGGAGGCTGTTGGAACAAATTTATTATTATATCAACCGCGGAGAAAGTATACTGACGCATACCAAACTGAATGAGTCCACACGACGCCCGCATAACGCACTGCACCGCTCCCAACCAAAAAGTAAATAATCAAGCAGTCAAATTGGTAAATTAAAGTGTATGAAATCAATTGAGACAATATTTATGTGGCTCACTGAAATTACACCATCCACTCAATCCTGTTGAAATAAAAACCTAAAATAATATTTTCTTATGCCAAAATCCGTCATATTAAATACATGTAGGATTACGAAAGATTTTTCAAATATTTATATTGAGGGATAAGTAGGATTTATAGGTCCGGTTAGGAGTTCTACCGAGCCGAACCCTCTGATATGAAAATATCTAGAGTCGGTGAATTATTTTCCCATTTGATCTCTGGTGAGTTGACGTGTTGTTGATCTTGTATTGTTTTGTATTTATTATGCTTATACTTGCATAATGTGGATTGCCTAGATCAAGGCTGCCCAACCCCAGGCCCGCGGGCCACAAAGTGGCCCGCGAACGAATTATAAGTGGCCCGCGTGAACCATTTTCAAAAAACCCGCCAATCCGCCAATTTGAAAAAGTGTCGTGGGCCCACGGTAAAACAAACAATGCAGCTTGCGCGCGGTCACCAGTGTTGCCAACGAAGGCGATTTATCGCTATTTAGGCTACTCAGAACGAGAATCAGCGACGAAAAAATCTAACCTGTTGAACTTACTTTTTAAACAAAAATACACCGGTTTTTGATATAATATTTTTTGCGTCCGAAATGGAATCTTGTAGCCACCCCCCCCCCCCCCCCCCATGGAAAATTGTTGTGGGGAATCACATATGATGTTTTTGGGTGCGCGGAATTTTTTCTCAGCGAAGTTCCGTAACAACCCCCCCCTCCCCATGGATTTCAAATATTTTGTGGGGAGCACTCATTTTGAATTTTTTTGTGGGGAATTATGTTTTGTTCCCCCCCCCCCATGGAAATAGGAACCGTCAGGTATTCAGTGGCCCGCCAGTGATTCAAAATCGTCAATTTCGCCCAACTGTTAAAAAGGTTGGGCAGCCTTGGCCTAGATGATCATTTGTGGAAAAGTGTGTGGAAGGGTTTAGTTTTTCTTGTGGGGAAGATTTAACCCGGACATAAAGACGGAAAAAAATGGAAAAACTTAATGAGTAAAATCTTGAACTGTAAAATTTAATCATTGAAGACATTAACAATTCATTTGAGAATCGCTTATATTGACTTCAACTATTAAATATAACAATGTTATATTTATATATAAAATATTCATCCTGGACTTGCGAAAAACTTAATAAATGTCGCACATTAAAATAAAAAACGGATATATTTTTCCAAGACACTATCTAGATATTAGTTTGGGAAGAATCTTGCGATCATACATAAAGATTGCAGCCAGTAAAAATATGCGTCAAAAAATGAAGAAAATGCTGGTAGATTTTAGCCGAAGTATGGATACACTTAGATATGACCGAAGGAAATGTTGTCAGATTAGCTCAGTGGTAGAGTAGCGCCCTGGCAAGGTTAAGGTCCTCGGTTCAATTTCTAGATGCGACCGTATCTTTTTCTGATGTTTCTTTTTTTTAATTTTCATTTGAGAATCGCTAATATTGTCTTCATTAAATGCATATTTAACACGTTTCTGGTACAATTAGAGTTTATCAATGAGGTCGTTTACAAAGAGTCATTAACTAACATTTTAATTTGATGAAAATGTGTTTTAATTTTAAGAGTTACTAAAAATAGGAAAATTTGTTTTTTGATATTTCCAAAAATTATGATGTTACGAGCTTTCAAAGTGGATTTGGGTAAAACGTATATAGTGGTGAACACGATTTAGTACAATAATTTATGAATCGAATGGAAGTGTTGCAGTACCACCGCGAATGTAACGTGAAATCACAAGCTTTTCTTTTGATAGAGTGTCTTTTGTACGATACCCGTGACATGCCGAGTTTTGTGTTTCCTCCCTCCTACATAGGAGGGAGGAAACACAAAACTCGGCAGATAATTCCAAAGTCGAGCTCTTGAGTACAAGTGTGAAACCGCACAAAAGTCCCAACTGCTCCCAACCGCTTGAAGCCAGTGGTATCCCCAATCGGAGTATGTTTTGAGGCTGGAGGTAGCGGAAAAGAGATGGGGAACGGGAAGCTATGGAATCACCTGGCTGTTCTGATCTGGTCACCAAACACGACCAAAGCCATTTCATTTTTTGTAAAAATTTTCTAGAGCACGTCGGGATTCAAACCCGCAGACTTGCTAGTCGAGAGCCTTACTTCTGGACTGTGGAGAAATCAACGGAACACCTTTCATTAAAATACCGGTAGAAAATAGAACAGAAATTATAAAAATTGCAATCTGTCTCATAAAATAAAAATGAAATCTACAAAATGGTTTTCCCGTTTTTTTGTTTCTGTTTTATTTGAAATGAAAAATGCTTTTTTTTTATTTTCTTCGTACTCTCGCTAAAAAAAATAGTGAGCAAAGAACAATTCCGAGTGAGAATACTAATTCAACTTTTCCTTTACGCAAGCGCGTGTGATTCACCTCAGTTGATACCAGGTAGAACATTGATGTGTTAAACATTAGGAAATAGTGGAAATTATGATATCAGTTTTTTTGTTTATTAGTCGATTGGCTCACGTAACAAATTAGTTACATGCTATGGGAAACAAAACCTAAACGAAATCGATGTTTTAATGAGCAGTGTGTTATATTTACGAGGTGATTTGATTGATTTATTTCTACCTATCTGATAAAAGAAACCAAATTAACGCCTTTGGTTCATACAAATAAATAACGCAATACAAATATTATGTCAATATAACATTTGGATTCAAAGGTTTTTTTCTATTCTGTTTAACCCGTCAGACTAATTTGTTCGCTTTTGGGAACAATTCATATGTTCAAATATGATATAAACGGTGTTGGAAAGAAAAAACATCATGCCCTATATTCAAATTTAGAAAACACACAATAATTATATAAAAACTCTATGAAACCAAAGTTTCCGAACGCAATTTGAATTTTTTATATGAAAACACTCGTCTAATAATATGAGTGTATTTTGATATATTTTTTTGTTATCAGATTCATATTTCTAAAAATGTATGTTTATTTCAAATAATAAACTTTCAAAGCGTATTTCATTACCTTTCAAACACAGTTTTTAGTTTTCTGATACGTTCAGAAAAACGAATTTTCGAATTTTAAAAAAAGTTTCGAATTCGAAACTTTTGACAATATATGTATATGAAGCCTGGGGAATTAAATTTCAGATACGCGAGGGTAAATTAGATAGGTTAGTAGTTAATTAACTGATGAATTAACCACCAAGCCGTTTCCTACAGGATTAGGCAGAGACGATGGACCGCAATACAACTTGGTATGGGCAGACACTCCTTGATTTATGTTCATTCATACTCCGTACTATACGAACCCTTTTGTTATTCTTGATTATTTTTCATGCTGTTAATATTGTTATTATTAACTGTTGATATTGTCTACCGGTTTCGATACTCCCGTATCATCAGGACAGTTATAAAAATTATCCTAAAGTGACCTAAAACCAAGTATTTTCCATTAATTTATTTAAAATATCAAGTCACAATGTGTTTGCTTCTTTTTTTTCAAATAAAAGGTACTTGCACATGCCAGAATTTGAACCAGACCAAGCCAAGAGTTACTTGAGATATTACTTACTCTGTCGGTAAAAATATTGCAAAACAAGAAAAATTATAAAATAATGAAAAAATAAATATAAAACTTCCTATACCACGCTTATGTTCTCTATAAAAATCGACAGGGAAAAAAGTACCGCTAACTGTTCTATATTATTTTGTTTGAGTTTTCATTATTTTCAGACATGGCTAGAGAGTGAGCGTTCCGGGGCGTTTATTTTTAATATTTCCGGAACAAGATCGGTTGGGTCGATTGATTTCACGAAACGATATTTCCGGCTTGCTCTGCTTAAATTGGAACACTGATTATACTACGGAAATATAGGTACTAGGTACCTGAACACAGTATTTTTAGATATCCATAGGTACCAGATATCTTAAAACACTTTTAATGCTCCGGTGAATGTGTCACTAAATTGTATAAGGACAAAATGTGAAATGTATATTGGTGGAATTTTCTCTGGGCAACTATTTCGAAACTAATCTAATTTATAACTTGAAATGCATATTTTTATAAATTCTTTCAATATTTTTGTTCAGTTTGCATGTATTTCAAATGTCCTTTATAAATCTTTTATCCGTAAAAACTAAAAACAAATACTGTTTTAAAAACAAGATAAAATTATCTATCCAGTGTATGCATTTAAAATGAACATTACCAATTTTATAAAGTAAAATTTTAATATCAAATTTGAAACATATTGTCAAAACGTAAAAAAAATATCTAAGAACACCTTAACACTTTTTATCTCGTTCATTTAATAAAAAATAAGAAATTAACGAAGGCGGCGCGAAATATGAAATGTTCACAGTGGTTGTTTTTAGGACTCTATTTATTCGTGGTATCCAGCATAAATATTTGAGAAAAATTGGATAGAATTATTTTATACTTTCTAACGCCGAAAAAAATTGAGAAAAATTGGATAGAATTATTTTATACTTTCTAACGCCGAAAAAATTACGTACTTTCGCGTTATAGAAAAAAAAGGCAAAAATACTTAATATGGACGCCCGGTCAAAACATGACCCTAAAACGCTGGAGGGGTTAAAATGCTATAATTTTGTCAAATAATATTAAATTATCTGAAGGTGTTAGGGATTTATAGAAATTAATAAGTGACGGAATATTGTCAAAAAATAAAATAATTCTAAGAATTTTCAACATTCCAAATGGTTGCTTTACGTTTATTACAGTCAATTGACGTAACTATGTCGTTTGTTTATGGCAATTTTATTTAAATATTTAAAGGTCGTGTAGTTACATTTTACATACCAATACTCACTTTATTGATTTTTTTTGTTCATTATTATATACCCTTAAAGCACTAACCTGTTAACAGCATTTGAAAAAATAAACATAACTGAACTCAACTCATTCAACAATTATCAATAATTAACTTAACATGATAATGATTCCCTTATATACAATAAATTATGGTTGAATCATGTTGAATCGGTTTGACTTAAATACTTGGAAGGCTAATGCACGACTTTATTTTGGATGCTGCAAATTACCAGTTGAAGTAGTATATCACAAAACAGCCGTTTACAATCATTAGCTAATGAACATCTCACTACCGCCTCTTAGCTCAAAGTTCCGACTCATTCTTACCAAAATATACCCGGTCTTGAATTACTGTTGATCCAACGTGATGTTATTCTTCTAAAGATTTATTACTCACGACCGTTCATCTCAGGCCGTCGACTCACGGGTCCATGAAGAATCGAGTGCCGTAAGGATGCGGGAATGACGCATGGTGAATCTGTACACGGCAGTGAACTGTCGGTATCGCCGATTTCTGTTTTCGCATTTACCGCCTTTACGCAATGTATTATCAATATATAAATCTAAATATAAATCTTATCATAATCAAATTGACTTACGGATACTATTAAAAGGGTACTTTTGTAAAAAAGTAATTTAATATATTGATACAATTTGACAAAACACTTAGAAGTCGGCGCGTAAACGTGTAAACTATAACAAACGATTGTGAATCAAGTCAGTCACCGAGTGAAGATGAGATTGTGGAATTTTTGTGATATAATTAATGTGCCTAAATGATAAATTCTTAAGTACATTTTTAAATCATTATTAACGAAAATAAATATTATTGCTAACATTGATAGTTAGAAGTTCGTTATGTGAAGTACATCAGATAGCTCCCGCTCGCCCACCAACCCATTTGCACTGTTTGCAAGTCTGAATACAAACACAATATGGCTCGGTGGGCTCTCAGAATGCCGAAATCGATTCTTTACCGACCCGTGGGACGACTGCCTAAGATCTAAGCACTTCTACATAATATGGTTTAATAACTGTACTTAGTTGGTTTTTACTGAACAATCAATATTTGTTTAAACTTTAAGTGAATGATACACATAGTACTAGATGTGAAATCATAACTTTATTCGTGATCTAACATGCACTTCACTTTTTATGATATTTGTAAAAGAGTAACTGGATTAAAGATAAATAAATTAATAACGGTTGTTACAACGTAATAGAAAAGTGTTATGGTTTTCTAAGTGAGGGCAAAGAACCTACGATAGCAATGCGTAGTCAATTATTTTGAATGGCATTTTACTTTCATCAGTAATAATATATAATATCTATTAAATAACAAGCATTGTGTCAGGAATGATCGATTCAAAGTAATTACTATTTTAGGTTACACGAGTAAGTGAAAGTAATGTCATGAATAAATCATTTTGCCGAAGATTTTATGGCAAATCCCTGAACTCGTTCCGATTACCATCGCCAACTACGGTCTGTCAAATTATATGGAATTGATCAAGCGGTGGACACACTTTTTATCTTAATGAAACAGGTTTGCATTTTATGCAACGCAACACGTGAGAGGAGGCGGCCAGGGGTCTATGTCAAGCCAGATGGTGAAGGGTATTGTAGAGCAGAAATAATTACCAAAAAATTTGATTGTGTTGAAAGCTGAAGAAAATTCCTTATGTAATTTGCACGAGGTAAAAGCTTGGAAAAACCCAATTGAGAAATAATTCAGGTATATTAAAGTTTTACCGAATTTAAATCACATGGAAGCTTTCATAATCAGGGCATTATTAGTATGTTTTGAGGACTTTTTGGTACCATTTTACACAAATTATGTTTATCAAAATATAAAATCACTTGTTCTGATACCAGAAGACCTGCATTAATAAATACTAACTGATATAAAATATTGTAAATTTATTAAAAATCTGAGCAAATTATTCCTGTTCCACTTGAAAACGTGTCCATAAAAATTCTAATAATTTCGCATATCGTCATTATATTTATTGGGATAAACGCAGCTGCATAAACAGGTGTTCCAATATATTCTGAATGTACTAATAGTTTGTTAAGAAATTGCCTGCCATGACGTTTTTATCAGGATTTTAATAAATCAGCAATTTTAATTTTTCTCTGTATACCTACTCTTGACTTAATTGTAATTGGATTAATAATTATTATATGTGTGTATACACCTGTTTTATTTAATCTATAGATGGTCTCAATTACGTTAATTTATGTTTGTGACGACTTTCCTTTTCATGTAATTTCTTTTCAACTATCTCTTTTTTACATTACTTATGAGCCGAAATATTTTTAATGTTACGAAAATATAAATTTATAAATGGTTTTGGGTAAAATATTTAATTATGAATGGTTTTTGGTAAAATACAGACATATGAATGGTTTTGGGTAAAATATAGACTTATGAATGGTTTTGGGTAAAATATAGACTTATGAATGGTTTTGGGTAAAATATAGACTTATGAATAGTTTTGGGTAAAATATAGACTTATGAAAGGTTTTGGGTAAAATATGGAATTATGAATGTTTTTATGTAAAATATAGACTAATGAAAGTTTGAGGTAAAATGATTTCTATAGTACTAGATAACTGGGTGCATTTTTAAGGTGGAAATATTAATATTGTATTGTGATATTGAGATACGTATTTGTTTAACTTGATCGTGCCATGTCTTCCTCGTGCGTCTTCGACCTATTAAAGCATTCACTTTCAAGTCAAACAATATCGTTACACCTCTTTCTGCGTTCATCACTTTCGTCTCATTTATCCACAAATTATTATTTGATTTATGTTCCTCGATTTTTTTTTCGTTCCTTCATAAGCTACCTATCATAAAAACCACACTGTTACTCTTAAAAACTACATTATTTAATTATTTAATTCGACTCAGTATCTCGTTTCAGTTCAGAGATAATGTGTTACGTCTTTTTCGGTCGTTCCAGACCTCTTCTACTATTCAAACCGCCCTTCAAACAATTCTGACACTAATAAAAACAAAGATTGTTTGCTAAACGAATGTTATACAGGTGTTATTGGAAAAGCACATGAACAATTAAAAGAGCAACTGCTGCAATTTTGCGTGTAGTTTCCCACATTTATTCCATCTATTGAGCAAGTTTAGTACATGGTAATATTGCGAAGTCCCTCTATGGCCATCAATCATCACGTAGTCTCACGGGCCATAGGGGTGTGGGCAACGACACCGCTATATGATTAATACTGATGTCCGCTGCCCAGTGCCTACATATGATGTCCACCGAACGTGTCTCAATAACCAAGCCACTGAATTAAATAAAAACGTTAACTAATTACTGCGTTACGTAAACTAATTACACACGCACTTTCAGTTTCGAAAATGAACTCGTTTGAATATTTGTATATAATATTGCGCGTCATATTGACACACCTACAAATATCCGATGCGACGTGAAAATGGCGTACCTTCATAGTTTTTAATTGAAACGAAAGTTATTTGGTATTCGTAATTAATTCAATAATCCACTTTAACGAAGCTCGTTGAATTTATGCGTTTATTACCATTATTAATTAAAACAATTTTGGTCATTAGCTTATGTTGTATTTCATTATGGGGCAATGATTCGTCGTGAGTTTTGTGCAGTTTTTTTTTGTAAAACTTCTTACATGCATTAATCAAAAACAATTTACATATTTTATTAAACATTAAAATTTATGCAAAAGTTTTCTCCTGCATTTCTAAAGCATTGCGTATTTTAGAAGATTGGATTTGTCTTAAAAAATTTGAATGCAAAATTATAACGGTCGTCTTAATAATTTTTGGTCTCAAAACATAAATCATAAAATGTATTGTCATCATGTAGAACAGGGGTCTCCAAACTTTTCAGCCGGAGGGCCACATTGACTACTCCAGTGAGTTCAGAGGGCCAAAACCGTTTTAATTTCTAGACATCCATATTTTCTGTCCTAGGGAGGGGGGGGGGGGTAGACAATAGAATTTTCAGTGATGAAAATATAGCTTTAGAATACGCGTGCTTTGAAGATAATTTTTGATACTCGTTTCTCAGACCTTGATATCATTGCGAATCAAATAAAGATTTTTCAAAAAAATCCTCTTGATATATTCGCGCGATACTTGTGGACGCAATGTATTGGTGCCAAGTACCTCGCCAAGGAGCATATTTATTTATTCGCACGAAAAAATTCGCGGAGTTTTAGCCCCTTCTGAGCAAGGTCTTAGCCATTAGCTGTCACGGGTCCTTGGTGACACTGGTAGTAGAAGTAACGAAACTTCTCCATATAATTATTACCACCCCAAAGACGACTTCAGAATCTGAGAGATGTTTCTCAACATTAAAACGTGTTAAAACGTGTTGGCGAAACACCATTGGAGCTGAAAGATTGAATGCACTGGCAATGCTTTCAATAGAGAATGATTTCATCAACGCCACACCAGAATTCAACAACAGTGTTATCGATCGATTCGCAAAAATGAAGAACAGAAGAATTGATATTTGCTACAAAGTTCTTTCGGATGGCGAAACTTCATGAAGAAACTGCGAAGGTAAAAATAAATACTAGTAGTTCATATACCTAGGTAGTAGAAGAAATATTATGTCATGTAGCTAGTCCCCATCCCTGATTTATCTTAGACTTAGAATTAGACCTTAGAATTAGGCACAGTAAAAAACCTATTCGTGTATATATTTATATTGGATCTCGTACTCCCATTTTCTGGCAATGAAATGTCAGTATCTACACATAAAAAATGACGGTCCCCACCACCGAAAATGTGCTCGAGCCGCCACTGCTCGACGCCATCTAGTGAGAAATTTAGCACTAACAAAGCCTTTTCTACAAAAATAAAGTTGGTTGTTTACAGGTGGAAAAAATGTAATAAGCAGTAATTGTTGATTGAGGTACTAGTATATATTGAATCATTTGGCGGGTTGGAAATAAGCCGACATAGCTCAGTGGTTACAGAGCACCTGACCGGACATCAGAAGGCACGGGTTCAATTCCCGTTAGTGACATTTTTTTTAATCGGGAGATATTTTCAATTTGTATTAATATTTCGGGCAACTAATTATTTGTCTATTGAATTGCCATATTGATGAGTTATCCGGTCACCATTATTTTAATGCTGGTCTGAGAGTGTTAAAGAAAGTAGTGCTGTATTGATTCTCTCATTGATAAGAGCAAAAAAGAGTCACGATCAGCACGTGCCAAAGCGTGCTAAAATCCGTCTGCACTTCAAATGTAATAATCTAGGTTATCGAAGAGCTCTTTCCGGTGCATTCAGTTGCAAGTTGCAAGGCCCGGCTGTTGAATACCAATTCACAACCCGACGGGATCTGCCAATCATCGGAACCAAACACATCCGTCAGTGCCATTGTGGAGATTCGTAACGGAACCCTATGTGTAAGCAATTGTTGAAACCGTTTTAAATAAAAAGTAAAAAATACAACAAACCGCTTTAATGATATTGATGAATGTATTTTCATTGTTTTCTCCGCTTGTACTTTTAATTTGTGGACTTAATGAGGTGAGTTTAACCTATATGAATTCTGTACAAATAACAGTAGAATTATTTTCATTTCAGTTTTCATTAGTTAGAATTTTTATATTGGATGTATAAAATAATAATTATCGTTGTTTTTTTTTTAATCATTTTACTAAACAAATAATTATAAGCAATAATTAGTCGCCTGAAATATCCATACAAATTGAAAATATCTCCTAAGTAAAAATAAATGGCGGTGACGGGAATTGAACCCGCACCTTCTGATGTCCGGTCAGGTGCTATGGACCACTGAGCTACGTCGGGTTATTCTCAACACGCCAAGTAATTCAATATGTACTAGTACTTCTATCAACAATTATTATTATAAGAAGTAATTATTGCTTATAATAATTTGTTATCCTTTGTGCTATTCATAAAAACATCTTGTCTTATAAACATTAGTTTATCATTAAAAAAATAAATATATTTATTTTTATGTGGAAACCGCAAGAGTCTCGAACGTTTCTAACCGTATGGAGCCAGTGACTCTATGGCATCCACAAATGTAATATTCTGTGAGCCTGAAGGTAGACAGAAGAGGAATGAGGAAGGTAAGGAAGTACCTGGAGATTTGTACCTGGTTACCAGACACGGCTAAAGCCATTTCAAGCATTGTTGCGATTCTGGATGATGGTCTTACATCAGGATGGTACTGAGAGTCGTAATTGATATCGCTATAGAACGTATTATGTTATATTTTTAATTAATAAATTGTGAAATAAAACAAATGTATCAAATACATTTTACATGCAACAATTTGAACCCGCCACCTCCAGATTGACGAAAACCTTACCCCTCGACCACGAAGTTTCATATATAATTTTGTTATTGTTTTTTTTTTTACTAATATTTAATACTAATCAAATTAATGAGTGCGGTTTCTATTTGAAGTTAAGATGCTTTCAGGATATTGTCTATACCGGAATAAATTTAATTCATTGGGAACACTGTGCTATAATTATTCGAATTGTGCCTGTAATTATGCAAATAAATTAAGAAAAACTAGTTTTAAAAAATTTGTTGAAAGTTCGTGTCGCATTTTAATTCAACAAAAAAGATGAGAATTGTATAGCATCATAATTAATCTAATTACGACAAACCACGATGAAACTGCTTTTTACGAACGCGTAAAACAATAACTTGCAAAAAAAAAATATAAAATATGCCAACGAGAACGTACAAAATGTATTTGAAATATACGAGTGTTGCGTGAAAAACGTTACCAAACCGGAATGAAAAAACAATAACTATCTAATTAATTAATATGACCGTTTTGAACATTGTTTTAATGATAACGTGTTCCACAAAACCAGAAACCCTATCATAAATAGCACCAATCAACATTCATTTATCAATTTAATTAAGTTTTCTGATTCTTTTGGAAGCGTTGATTTCAACAACGTGTTGCGTTTTGACTGTTGCAATCAGCTGTGGACTGATGCGTGAGGAATTCCACGTAAAATCATATTATTGGCTTTCTTCCGGAAAGGCATGTACAATATAGGTGTCCTCGAGCAGGATAAATTAATAAGGTTTCGGAACCTAGTTGTCAAGGAAAATCATGTTCCGGGAATATATGTTTACGACTTTTTCGCTTTTGCGAACAACTCACGTTTCAACAGTAGTCTCATAATGGCGATAAATATGATCTAAACGGTATTAGAAAGAAAAACACCACGCTTTATTTTCAAATCTAATTCACAGAAAAATATTAATGTACAATTCTATGAAACGAACGTTTCTGACTGCAATTTAAACGAAATTTATGAAACTTTATGAAATTTTTATTAGTCATTTTTATGTGCTACGACAAAAAAGTGAGGTGGTAATCAAATTTATAGTAAATTCATCTAATAAAATATGTGTTTGTGTGCATTTTTTCATTTTAAGTAATTTTAGATAGAAAAAACGTAAGGTCATCTTTTAAATTTATTACGTTTGCATTAAAAAAATGTGTGTTTTTTTAAAAAAAAATTTTTATTGTTGTTACATTTTTTTTTACAATATTTCATATTTCAATTCAGTAATGTTGGCCTCACTGGGTTGTTTACCCGTGCTGAGGCCCCCATTTTATAATTTAAGAATTTATACATTTAAAAAAAAAGAAAAACAACATTAAAGTAAAGATAAATTTAAAATAAAAATAAAGATTAAAAATTAAAATATAATTATAACACTAAAAGAAAAGTATCAAAAGAGAATGTAATTCGCATTTATAATGATATATGTGTTTGTGTGTGTTGCGTGTTTTATATATTTTTTTGTGTTGCGTGTATATGTTTTATTCTTTTATGTTATAGAATTTTGGTAATATTGTCTTTTTGTTCTTTAATCCATTTTTTATTTTGTGTTTGAATTTATTTTTATTTTCCTCAATTTTTGTTTCAAGTGGAAGACTGTTGAATGCTTTAATAGCGTGGTATTTATGGTGTCTTTGTCCAAAGGTAGTGTTTACCGTCGGAGTTTTTATGTTTTCTTTGTACGCTTGTCTGACCGGTCTATTAGTGATATTATGTGTTTGTTGGGGTTTGTTTTTTTGGTCGAAAATGTAGTTTAGTAGTGTTTTAATATATAATTGGCGTATATCAAGTACGTCACAGCTTTTAAATATTTGGTCTGTGTCGGTTAGTTTATGTTTTTTTAGTATTACCTTTAATATTGTTTTCTGTGCGATTTCTATTTGAGCGATAGCTGCGTTTGTTGCTCCTCCCCAAGCAATTATTCCATATTCTATTATTGATTGGCATAGTGCATAATATATTGTTTTCAATTGTTTTATTTTATATATGTTTCTTATGTTTAGGAAAATGTGTATTGTTCTGAGGAGTCTATTTGTGATTTGTTTGATGTGATGTGTCCATCTAAGATTATGGTAAATTACGATTCCTAGATACTTTATTTGTTCTGTTTTTTCTAGAGGGGGGCAATCGCAGATGTTGGTGTTTATGCATTCGTGTATTTTTATGGTGTTTGTATTGTTTTTTGGCTGTCCTGTGTTAGTTATGCTGTACGTTGTGAATTTTGTTTTCGATATGTTTAGTGTGAGTGTATTTGAGTCCAATCATTTTTTCACTTGCGTGATTCCTAGATTCGCTATGTTATAAACCTTATTCCAATCCTTAGATTTAAATAGTAAAACTGTGTCGTCTGCGTAACTAATTATTTCTCCATCTATTTCCATGCTGCAAAGTTCATTTATGTAAATTATGAAAAGAACGGGCCCTAGTATGCTTCCTTGTGGAACTCCGTGTGTAATCGGCAGTGGTTTGCTAGTATAGTTATTAATTTTGACTTGTTGTGTTCTGTCGCTCATGTAACTTTTTAATAGTTGTAGTTCTTTGTCTTTGATACCCATATTTTCTAATTTTTTAAAAAGTGTTTTGTGGCATATTGAATCAAAGGCTTTAGCCAAATCTAAATATATCGCTATGCATTTAAACCCTTGATCTAAGTTGCTATGTATATAATCTATTGTACTTGCTAAAGTTTACTTTACTTTTTACTTGTTTCTAATAATAATAAAGCGCATATCATCATCACCTTTTTAAAACCGTTTTTAGTTTACGGATACGTTCATAAATACTCCATTTTATTGCAAAGCGGAAATAATCTGGCCATCTGACAGAATAATACAGTGTCCTGAGAGTTTAGGGCTATACTTGTCCTGAAATAACCTAGAAATTTGAGTTTAGCTACATACTTTTTATGCTGATCGCGGTAAGGTTTCAATCGTCTATTTAAAAACTTTTTACAATAAAATTAAACACACTGCAAAAGAATTCTTTAAGAGGGAAATCTGATATTTCAAAAGCACTTATTCAAAGTATTTATGCCTGAGAGACAGTCAATGGAACAGGTTGGTCGACTAACAGACTGGTTGAGCTTTCTCGTACGGATGTTGCTAATTTTGCCTTTAACGTGTCTACATTCTTATAAGGAGTTGCAGCAAATAATATAACGAAAGGGTTCTAAGGTCTGTAACTGATAGTTAAGGTGACGTTCAACGTCGTTATTCAATATCGTGTGTTTTAGGCATGAATTTTTGATCGAGTAGAACACATCTTGGTCTTTAAAATAATCGAGAGAGAACCAAAAAAAAAAAAAAGTATAAGGCACATAAAATATGATTTAAAGTTGAAAACCTCCTATTTACAAAATCCTTTTAAGATATGGTTTTATTGTGTAATGCGGCAAATTAAATTCTTTAGAAAATGATCGTAAAACATTTCAATATTTGTGCCCGAACTTTCTTTCGTGAATCAAAACGGGCGGCTAGTGTTAAGCAAGAATTGAAACATCGCCATATTGATAATGAATGTTATTTTTAGCGGCCTGATTCCAAAGGATGCAAGACATAAATAAATATATTCTTCTTCATATTTGATGCATCCGTCTATCAGATTTCAACCATCATTTCAATATTCACCCGGGTAGTCACGCAAAAGTCTAAATAGTGCGTCGTTTTTCTCAAAAATTAAATCACCTTGATGGGTTCTTCTACAACGTAAAGCACCCTTGAAGTGATTTATTCGGAGGTTTAATATTACAGGGACCATAAATATATAAAAACATGGTTTTGAGATAAACCCAAATAAAGATTGGAATGATCATACGCCCAACTGTATCTCTTAAACGGCTGTATCTACGAGATAGAGCTTCGTGTCACTAATAAATATGATTATGGCAATACCAAAACCAAGCTTAACTAAAACACAAGTTTTTGTAGCTAGGCCTCTGTAATCCTAAGCCGACATATTTAATGTACAAACATGTATAATAATACACAAAGGATGTTTGTGCTCTCAAACCTAATAAGGCTATCAAAATGTTGTTATAAATATGAAACATTTTTCAAAACAGGTTGGGGCCAACCAGGATAACTAACCTAAGCCAACGAAAAATACTGTTATAATAGATGTTGAAATCACACATTACAAACCGTTGGTAACAAATACTAGAGTTGTAATTATTATAGGTACTTCCCAGGTAGCGAACAGCCGTTTAATATAATGTAATAATGTCCTTCAATTCGATTTGGGAAACTGCCACCACCTTGGTACTTGATGACTATCAAAAAACCGACTGATAATGAAACAGCGTTAATTATTATTGTCGATGTCTTTGGTAATTGTCAAAAACTTGCAAGGTGATGTAAACTTTTTTTTCTGGCTTCAATGCCATTGGGTTTTTTTTACCGTCATGCTATGTCCCATTAAAGAAAGGAAAAAGCTCAAAATTTTTAAAAAGGTTAGGGAAAACCCTCTTTCGAAGTTCGTGTCAAGGAGACGTGATTTACAACAGAATACTGCGTCAGTGGGTCGGAGCTGAATCGTTCTGCTTTAAACTGGTCTTAAAACACGGGAGGAATGTGGTACAATGTCTGCAATAAGGATACAAGATGAAATTCAGATTAAGAAATCACTGCTGATCAATAATCTGATAAAATATCTTCACAACTGAATCATTTATTTTTACTGCTTCTATTGCCAAACTTTGCAATGTAAAAAAGAGCATTTCTAAATACATTTTTCCAATTAAAGATTTGAAAAATATTGAACAAACAATTTATAGTCGAATGTAAAATTCGAATCAATTTTTAGGAAATTATGTTATTACGAGTTGAAACTTGAAGTAAAAAATTACTTTTATTTTGTACTATTGTTATTTTATTTTGCAATGCTTCGCTATTACTAATGTCTTTCTCGGGCGTCTTCGAATTCTTCCACCATTCACTACTGTATACCACAATGTTACTGTTAAAAAACTACATTACATGGACTTTAATTCTACTCCGTATCTCATTTCGGTGCAGAGATATAGCGTTAAGTATTCATCGGGCGTCTCCGACTTCTTATACCATTAAAACCACTCTCTAAAAACTCCTGGCACTAATAAGAACAAACTGTGAAATTTTCAGCGATATCAGTCGAATTCTTTTCGAGTTTTGCGAGAGCAAATATTCGAAGGCTGAATTTTAATATATTAATATTTAATTCTTATGCTGAATTGACGAATATAAGACCCGTGAAAAATCAATTGTGAACATGTGAATTAAAACAATTTACTTCTAAAAATATTAATTAATATTAAGTAGGTACTAGGTACCTACTTTATCACACTTCTAAATTGTTTCCACAGTCAGTTAAAAAAATTAAAATGATACTTAAATTCAAAGCAAATTGGAGTTATTTTAACCAGATTTCATGCAGTATTAACTAAATCATCACATAACAGACATTGCATGTAATATGTTTGATTATGTATATCCAAAAGTACACGGTGAAAAATGATTACGGGTTTTTTATTAGTATGCTGTTAAAAATGTGACTGCATGATCATTTCCTGATAAAATATCAGGAAATGTCATTCAGAATATATCTGAACACGTTTTCAACGCAATTTTTCAATTAATTTTTTATAGGCCTCCAGTCCCGTTTTTAACAGGAAAATGAATAATTTGAACAGATTTTTTAATAAATTAACAATACAAGATTTTTTCGTTGTTTCGATCACAAAGTGACCGAACTTCATAATATTATGCACTAAGATAGATTATCCGACGTCTAAAGTTGTTAGATGAATGTTTGCTATTCTATCAGAATGTGATAAATCGGAGAAATTAATAATGTTATCGTTTGCGGGAGGCTGAAGTAATGCGGGTGACTGATTAATAGGCGAGGAGATGCACACAACACGGAGAGATATAAGAGAAGTCGAGTGGGTGTAGTGGTGAATCTCTCGCCCGGGGCGCCAAGGTCATGAGTTCAATGCAATAATAAAAACCGACATAAATTTACACTGAAAATGAATACTTTAAACCCAGTTGTTTCGTAATTAGAAAACAAAGGTACTATAAAACTTACTGACACTTCACTTTTGTTTTGTTTGAAATAAAAATATTTCTTAAATAATTTGCAAACTTTATTCTTTCATAGAGTTATTTTTAAAGCAGTTATGGTAAAAAAATAATGCAAACAAAACGCGTGGTATTCTCTCTTTCTTACACTGTTTAAATCATATTTCTCAATATAATAAAAAATGAGATAGCATAACTTATATGCGACCCTATCGGGCTGGGATATATACTCGTATTTCTCTCAAAAAGATTTTTTGTTCTCTTTTAACAATATCTTCCAAAATTGCCCAAGAGTTTAGAGGAAATCAATAAAAATGTAACAACTAAACTGAAAACTAATATTAGCCAAATCAAAACGAAAATCTAGTTAGTACAGTAAATGTCAGGCAGGTAATATAGACGCCCATTAAATAGTTGGTTTACCGACAAAATAATAAAATAATTGTGGATTACCTCATTTTAATGGATATCCCATGGAAGTTACTCGCGATAGAATTAGTCAAGTCTTCCGTTAAACTTTAAAGGTTACAGAGATGGAAACTGATTTAACACAACATTAAACCCATTTACACGTTTCTTTATGACCCACTAGTACTTACCTATATTTACATTGCGTAAGATTCATTTTAATTTACTGACATTATTTTCAGTGTTATATGTTTCTTCATTTCTTCAATAGAAAACAAAACGACTTCTAGATGAAAATAAATAAAATATTTTTTTAAAACAGAAAAAATGTCCATTTATAAGATTTTTACGGTGACTTTTCGAAACAACATTAAATTATTTTCATTAAAAAAAACATCCCTTATTTTTTGTTTCACGAAGTGCGTACACTCCAAAAACATATTTTTTCTAATTTACAAATAAAAATTTTAATAGCGCTTTCAGTAAAAATATCACAAAACCATATCCTTATTTTTATTGAGTTAAACATTTCGAATAATTAATTATTTAATGTTGTGTAGTTATTATTATTTTAAAATTATGCATACCTTTTATTAGGGAACCTTTAAAAATCACACCAACCCCAAACTCACAAAATCCAAAACACAAAAAAATCAAAAACACCTTTTTAAAAAACACAATAAATTAAAACACGTTTAATTGTGACTCCAGTGAGCAGAACTTTGGAATAATGAAATTAAGACAACTTAACCGGCGGTTCAACTTGTCAGTTAAGTTAACCGCGACAGCAATCGGCCTAAAGTTAAGAAGGCAACTAAACGTATTACTCTTGTGTAAAGTCTTTATACTACAAAGCACCGCGGAGATCGAGAGGTGGTCAGAATGGAATAGTCCCCACTTTTCTGCGAGAATCGCGATCTCAGTATTCGCACTAAGTTGCTTGGTCGCTACAAGGTGCTAGTATTCTTAAAGATATCATGCATCCAGGCCTCGTTTATTGTACTTTAGAACTTTTTGCATTTATCATAACATTTACATATTACTTGTTATGTAGACCACGCTGTCGTTAAGGAAGCGAAAAGTGCAGGTGTCACGTTACTTGGGTGCTATACACTCGTAGGTACCGTAAAATGAGCCGACTTTGATCAATTTCAAACCAAATAACTTTTGAATACATCTATTTTTTGTTTTCGTTTATGGATGCAAATCTTGGAAGCGGAAATTAACACACTTCATGACATCCGATCGGACTGAAACTCGGCAGATTTACTCGTTGTCGATAGAAATGCATTATATCAAATTTTGGTGGTAATCACATACACACACATTTCGATGACATTAGAGCAGTTATAATACGCAATAAATGTCGGTATTATCCAATCGGGATTTGGTTCTATTTGTAGAGTTGTCGACTCCAATTCCTGTGTAGAATGGTTCAATCTTCAGTAAAGCCAAGTTTTAGAAGACATTTTAAAAGAGATGCATCATAGCAAATACCTTGTAATATTAAAAATAGGCCAACTCCAGTGAAATAGCTGCAACGCTGGCCGCTAGAGGCGCTAGTTTAGAATATTGACTTTGACATTCCTTTCAATGGTGGCAATGACTTCAATTAATTTATTTAATACTTGGTGGCGGCGTTTGGCGCTTCCATTTTGTATTTTAATCAATATTGATAAAAGTAAATACAAAAATTTCCCAAAAAATAGGTTCAGTTTTACAGGTTAGTCGGTCAAATATAATACGAGTTCGTTAAATCCTGGCAAATAAAATATTCTTGATTACATGAAAAGTGAAATCTACAAATATAGATTATTTTTACAAATATATTAGCATTTTATTACATTTCTAAGCCAGCAAAGACAGAGTTAATGGCCGCTTTAATATTTGTTAACGTATGCGCAATTAAATCTATAAAATCGTACGTAGCTTACAAATATTTTTTTTCGATCTCTAATTTATTAACGTAAATAAATAATTTATTACATACACATAAAATCCATTAAAATGTATGAAATAATTCCAAGGCGTACAACTCACGCGGCTAGAGGCGCTAGTGTAACAGGTTGCCATCAAAATGTTTGGGAAATATCAGAGTTTGAAGGTATTATAGGGTATTTGATCATGGTAAAAAAAATGGTTTAATTTTTTTTTATAAAAACATTTGTCTGAAAAAATTTCGTATAATTTTTTGCAAATATTTAAACCATATACAGGGTGTAATAGCACGTCCCCGAAGGATTTTGACAGGAGATTCCTGAGGATATTTGAAGTAAAATGTATATTGTAAATGTCATATTGCTGTCCGATGATATTTTATAAATTAAAAAGAAATGTTTCCATCACACGTCGCCACTGATACTGCTACACGCGAGAAGGGATCACGTGATACGCGCTCTCTCTCTCTCTCTCTCTCTCTCTCTCTCTCTCTCCTCTGTTACCGTGCTGCTTAACGAGACGGAGGGCGTATCACGTAACCTACTAGGCTGCATCCATCAACTCTATTGCGTTGGAGAAATAGATATTTATATGTTTTTAAAAAAATCATCGGACAGCAAAATGACATCAGTAATTTTCATTTCATTTCATGCTCGGGAATTGTTGGTTAAAATCCTTCAGATACATCCTGTTACACCATGTATATATATATTTTATTATATGTGTGTTTGGGGAGTCAAAATAAATATTTTAAAAAACATGGAGATCAACTTTCTGAGTGGGGGGGTGGTGACTTTAATAAACCATTTTTATAAGCTTATTTCAACGATGTGCCAATCCGAAAAAAAATGTAAAACAAGGAAAAAATAATATTTTATGTATCGATAGACACTGATGTACTTTACAATATAAATGACATGCAACTATTATAATCGTTGAGTAATTTATAAAACGTATTAAAAAAAATCTATTTCTGAAAACATCTAAATAACTGCTTCTTACAACAATATGTTTGAATAAAACTAGAAACCAACTAATTTGACATTTATTTTCGAAGCTTCGTTGTATCCACGTTGACCGAAAAATCGTAGGGATTTAGCGTGAAATATGCAGATAACCGCGGTGCTATTCAAAAGTCACCCCATTTTACGGTACCTATTGTTGTAGGACACGAAAAGGATTCAAGAAAGTGGTGAAGTTTGATGAATATTAATAACAGTGCACTTGACTTAATGATTAACGCGGTTTGCAGTGCAGTATTTAAATAATAGAGTTCTAATGTGCATTTTAAAGTACGTAATCAAATTGCATTCGTTTACTGGTACAACGAAATCAGTAATGCCATAAAAATATAAAGACGAATCTATAAACCTATATCTATATCTTAATCTGAATCTATCTTGCATAATTTATATTTATATAATCATATGTATTTAATATCGAAGGCCCAGTATTAAATGGTAACAAGTCTGAAAAATCTAAATTATGATTGGGTGTCAAAATTCGCCAAAAGGAGTGCTTCCCAACAAAACACAGCAACAAAATCAATTAAAAATGTTAGACTCCTTACGAGTCGAAAAGACTGTTTAAAAATGTATGACTCCCTAAGAGTCGAAAAGATTGTTTCCAAATATATGACTCCTTAAGAGTCGAAAGGACTGTTTAAAAATATACAAATTTTTAGATTTATCCATCTTTAAAAAAATTTATTTCAAATTGTTTCTATTTGAAACTGACGATTGTGGCCGTACATTTCATTAAAATGAAGATTTCAGTGAAAACGATTGAAATTTAACATTTTTACTTCCATCTCAAAACAACAGTTTTTGACTTATCAGAAATACTAATGAAAATTAAATTCCTAATACAAGGCCATCGATATGAAAAGTGTTATCTAGATGCGTAGCTTTGCCTTTTATACAAATCTACAGTTTTAGTCCGAAAATGATGAAATTTTGCACACTTGACCTTTAAAATAAGAGAAAGGTCTAAATAAGATTTCAAAAAACTACCACATCCCTGTTCCCACCCCGTAAATCAAAATTTTGATACTTCGTGATGAATTTAGCACACTTGACGTTAAAAATATAAAATAATACTACTGTAAACATCCGATATCAAAAAACTTTTTCAAGGAGGATAAAATTTTAATATACGACTACTATACATATTATGGTGTAAACATTGACCAGTATATATATTTATATATAAATAAATAAAAATTACAGACACTACAATAAATGCAAATTCAACTCATCCTTGGTCTCATAAATTATCAACTTACGGGTACTATTCATTAACATTCCCTTGGACAATAAAGCGTATGAGAATGAAAAGTTAACGATATAAACCATCGCGGTTAATAATCACGCCGACTGCAACCCTACTTATATCGGACAGGCGGGAAGGGCTTTCTCAACTAGATTCAAAGAACATATAAGATGTTATAATAATAAAAGCACTTTTTCAAAATTCGCAGAACATCTCTTAGTGAATAATCACGTCCCGCTTGACAACAATGAACTTAAACCCTTACATAATAAAGGGCCTTAGATTAAATTTACTTGAACAATTAGAAATCAATAACGGAACCAATGACCCTAATATAACATTAATTAGCTAATAAAGTAAGGAAAATTATTTATTCCCCGCTTCTAAGTATGTTCACGAAACCTTAACAATATAACACATTAAATAAATTAATAGCAGCCATATCATTATTAAACAATTAAAATAACATTAGTGTGGGGAAAACAGACTTCAAAATACCCCACATTATGAAATCTATTGTCACAATTAATTTATCAGTAAATCGGTGATAAATCATTTCAGATATCATAAAATTTAAATTGGGAGGGGGTAAAATAGAATCATATAAATAAGTCGCCTAAACGTGGTTATAACGTTATGAGTTTGAAAATGGCCTTGAAAGCCGAAATAGCTGTAACAATAACAAAAACCAAAAAATACTTGCAGAACTTAATAATAATAATATTATCAAATTTGATTTACACTAAATTTAAAAAAACTGATCAGGATGCACATTTATGTAAAAGGAGATAACCCTTCTGTCTCTCCATTATTTAAAATTATAGCCTAGGACACCCTCGAAGGGTGAAAACGAGAATATTTTTGAAAGAAATTAAATTGAGGTACGGCCGCGTGACGGACATCTCGTTTGTTTGATTTTTACATAAATCTACAGTTTTATCTTGAAATTTATGAAATTTTCCACACATGATCCTCAAAACAAGATGAAGATTCTAGATTAGTCCAAGCCTAATTTTGAAAAACTATGTGTAAATCCCTGGCGTAGATAGTAAAGATTAGAGAAGAAAAAAATAACTTTTTCGTAAAAGCAGTTATATATACCTACATTGCTGCTTGTTGTAAATAGATTCAATGAAATAACATCTTATTTTAAGCCGCCAATTTTATTTCCGCCGCTAAAAACATTTTTTCTTCAGAACTAAAGTTAAACCCACTAAAAACAAAAATTATTTTAATCAAAACATAGGTATTTTACTGACAATAATGTTAGAAAGGAATTCATTAAATTACACAAATCCATGAAAGGAACTTTGAAAATTTAAGTGGTTTTGCTTTATAAATTCTCCCCAAAAGGATATTTTTATGAGTGCAATTTGAATCAAACGAATGATTTCATGTAAAATCAATAGAAATAAATAAATAAAAATCAATTTAAATAAAATCAATAAAATTAATAAACAATCCTTACTACAGTGTACATGAGAATTCCCTTGAGCGAGTCCAACATAAATTTTTACGTTATATTAATTTTAAATTGGGAATATCCATCGAAAACATTAATTACCCCTCTCTGTTACAATTATTGGGACTCGATACATTAAAAGAAAGAAGAATTTGTTCAGAACTATTTTATTTATTTAAAATCGTTACCAACCTGTTGAACTCCCCTGAACTTCTTTCGTTAATATGTTTCCATGTACCTAGTCGATCAGTTCGTTTCAAATTACCCTATCATTGCAACAATACAGGATCTAACGCTGAACTCAACTCCATAATGAATCGCCTACATGTACTTGGAAATAAATATGTTTTGGATGAACCTATAAACATTGCTAGTTTAACCTCATACAAACACTACTTAATTAAAACTGTCTGTCAGCGCTTCTCAGATTGACTATAATCAAATACAGTTTTAAAGTACCTATTAATTTCTTAACAAGCATTACATAATATCCGGAATTTATAATATGTTGTATTGTATTTATAATAATACTACTACCACTCATTGTACTTTTTTATGTTGATACTACTATTTCTATTGTTCTCTTTTATGTATTGTATATATTTATTTTTTTTATCTATGTTTATTCTGTATTCATATGTAAAAAATTGTTATTCTTTTGTAAAAGCCGTTATAATCGGCGTTAATAAATAAAATAAAATAATAATAAATTACTTATCCCAGGCGTAGGCAGAGAGGGTACGAGAATAAACTTTCTACCGTTTCTGATGCTAATTATTCAACTCCTTAAACCTCAAGCTTTCTCCACTCTTTCACACTCGTACATCGTGCATCCTCGCAAATTGTGAAGGCTCTTGACAGGGCATCAAAGTCTATACGAGGTAAACACACAGTACCTACAGTATAACGAATGTGACTCACGTACACTCCGCATAAACTTGATTACTAACAGATTACCAAAGATTTATTATATTTTGAAACTAAGTTTTTTTGAGGTAGAACATATTTTATGACAATATTTGTCTTTTATTAATTTAATATTTTTATGTGAATAGTCCCAACAGCTCTAAACCGTCTGGAGCTTATGTAGCGATGGCATCCCCAATTGGGGTATGTTGTGAGGCTGAAGGTAGTGGGGAGGAGATGGAGGTGGGGGAGAGGAAGGTGGGGGAGTACCTGCCTATTCAGATCTGGTCATCAAACAAGGCTAAAGCTATTTCAAGCAACGTTGACCACAAATTTGCTTGGAGTGAAACAAGGTAGATACGTCCAGAGACATAAAAAGATGAGAGATATAAAAATACGTCCGGATGAGAAAACGGTCTAGTCATGCATATAAAACATTATGTATAATTGCTATGGCCCGGTATATCAGTCAGTCCGTATGCTCGCTATCAAATTCAAGCGTGCCAAATCGGCCGCTTAAGGTAAGCCGAAGAATAGTTCCCTCTTTAGTCCCCGAGGCGCTAGCAGTAACGAAAGTCAAGTATGACGTTTACATGAGTAATTACGCACTTCCATCTCTTTAAAATATATGTAAATTGCATAATTTTATCAATATGGACTGTTATGTTCATCGAGCTATGGGGGATGTTGACGTTATTAATTGACAATCAATCTAAAGTAGACAAAAAGCGTGGTAAGGTATTATAAGAGGAAAGTTTCGACGCGAGGACAGTGTTTTCAGCGTTTTGTTTGCAATAATTTCTTGATAAGTGCATTGACTCCGGCAAAACAAATACTATTTAAAATTATCATCCTTGCATTTAGCGCCATGCATTGATATGGAGAACTTTATCAAAACATCATCTCGTAAATTAGCCCGCATAAAACAATTAACATTTCGAAAGCTCTCGATCTCCCGATGACAGTAGAGAGCATAAATATACCGCTCACGTAGACAGTAATTTGGTTTTAGCATTTTAGGCTTCCGACCTCTATATGGCTTATGTTCCAAGCTGCGCTAAGCTCGACATTCCGACCAATTAAATTAAATGATATACCCGCTTGTTGTCGAAGCACAAGGCGCCAGCGCGGTGTTACACCAAAAATTTTAATTAATAATTTGTTAATTTTGTAATTTAATTACAATACATGGGTAACGTACTTTACTTCCTACTGATTAGGTATTAATTAACACAGATCAGGAGAAAATATTACCCTGCGTGTGTAAATGTACTTTATTATTTGATGTCGACAGATTTAACAAACATCAGTTAGGATAAATAACCTACTCAACAGCTTTAGTCGCAGTTTTCTCTAACGAGAGGTTGTACGGTGAACTCTCAAAGAAAAACTACGTCGAACAAGAACCACTTGGATAATTACTACAGTTTGAACTCACAGATGCGGTGGGCCAAGATTTCACGTCACACGTATGAAGCCGTACGCCATGTTCCTATTGATGGATTTATTAAAATAATTATTAATATTATTAAAATAAATCCATCAATAGGAACACGGCGTTCGGCTTCATATGTGCGGATCTCGGAACACACCTATGAAGTGAAGACCATTGGTAGATATATTCCATACATAATTCCAAAATTCGATATTTTAGGTTTTACATGTTTTTCAAAAAAAAATGTTTTTTAAGATAATATATACACATTTGTTATGCCGAAACGTTAATTATATGAAATTCCCTCGATAGAAAAAAATCTCAAAGTAAGCTCTGAAAATTATTAAAAACACGTTTTTTCTGTTATTTAATATATTAGAGGCATGAAAACATTCACAGTATATTTTTAAATGCAACTAAAGCATTTGTCGAGACATTTTTGTTGTATTTCATACGAGTCGTATTTTATTAAATATTTTCACCATTTCGCTCAATTATTATGGTTTTTTTTTAATATTAGCGCGCTCGTTCTAATATTCGAAATTACATATCTCTCTTAAAAACATTTTTGAACACTTACTACGGGGCCTTAAGGTTTTAAAATGTTCAATGTTTAAAAGAAGCTAAAAGTCTTATAGTTTTTCGTATATAATGTCTCAATGTTTTGAAGTTCAAATATTAGCACGTAAGTGACTGAATATTTTTAAAGTAGCTTTAGAATAGATTTACACTAGATACGAAAGGTTAAATTTTATAATATTTAATAATAATAATTTTAAGAATAGGTTCAGGGTACATACTAACTATTTATTTTTAATTTCAATCAGTCATGCTATGACACACGTAGGTAGGTACTCAATCTCTATAAATAACTGTACATATTATATCATATAACCTCCATATCTGTATTGGCCCCAAGCAATGCAGTTTATTGCTGCATAAATTAATTAAACCGCTCTAATTGCAACTTAGGCGTGAAAATCGTTCAAACTAAAACTGACCCTAACTGTACAATAAATCTCATTACATACCACACTTAATGTTTCACACGATTGGCGGTTAAAAATGTTGTCGAATTAACGACAAAGTAATAAAATAACACTGAAAAATGGTGTCGAAAGTTTAGCGAAGCCGAGTAGTAATCCTGTTGCAATAAATCCAGTTTTCTGTATTTCAAAAAACTAATATTTTGATTAACTTGTTGCACTTAGCAGCTGGAAAGCGAATTCCTGCTACTCCTTTGCCTTTAATGAGGAACAGCTGTGAATCCTTTTTCATATTATACTTAATTTTGAATGGCCAAAATACTTAACCAATTTGCATGATCGTTTTTTAATCAAAGGGTTATGCCAAATATCTAGTACTGCTCAGAAGCACTTATTTTTTTAGTTATAAAATATAGGCCATTGAAGATATAAGAGACGAATTTCGAAATTAATTGCCAATTTATAGTAATTATTTAAAAAAATTATATATTTTGTCCTATTTCTACTAAGTACAAGAAATTTAAAAAAAAAATATATATAATAAAATGTCTCTTTTTTCAACTGTTCTAGGTCATCATTTCAAATTACGAAGAGAGGGACGGTGAATTTATAAACATACATAATACATTCAATAATAGTAAAAAGTTATAACTTATAAAGAATACAACAGTTATCTCCACAGAAACACGACTATGTATGTACGAAAGATAAGAATTTCTCCGGGCACTCTGAACCCTTACTGTAAGGAACGACATACTTTGCTACCAGGATCTGTTCTTGAGCCTACAACTGTCTCGGGATCTCTGCTCGTTCAAGGCCGTGCGTTCGCTTATATAGGCCGTCTGTGATATATCATTTGGTGGGTAGCGTAGAGATGCCCTCTGATTAGTTGGTTAATAATTTATGTAACCGGTAGAAGGTTTACGATGTCCTGCGTTCGAAGATAGGGATACCGTAATATGTGTGAGCAATCGCGTGGTTTCGTCCCGTTACACATATTAATTTTACATAAAGAGTAAATTTCAAAATTTATTTAAAAAAATATAATACCAAAAAGTTACATTGAAAAAATCAAAGTTCTGCAAAAAAAACTACTAAAGTAAGAATCGTGGCATCGTTATACATATACACGTACTTTTTTTATAATACAATAAAAAAAAATCAAAATAATTTACCATGATCGTGTGAGAAATGTGAGATCCGCAAAGAGATGCAATGAGTAAGATTAAGAAAGGGACGTTCAGGTGGTTTGGACATGTAGCGTGAATGTACGAATAAAGAAGTTTAGGGGGAATTTATGATGCAAATGTGAATAGTAGAAGAAGTCGGGGACGCTTGAGGACGATATAGCACATGAAGAGTCAGAATAATAGAAGAGTATGAGACGATGCATGAATGTGAATGAGGAATGGAGTCTGTGGCAAGACCGAGTTGTTTGGCGATCCGTCCTCTCTGCTTGCCTTGCCGGTGATGGTTAGTTAGTGTGATGTATGGTAATAAGGTTGAGTATTTAGGCGATAAATGGCGCTAGCCATAAAGCTAACTCCAGAGTCCGTCAGATGTCGCTAGAGTGTAACAAGTACTTGTGAGATAATATTGATAGGGAACAAGCTTCTCGAACCAGAGAATTACCAACCCTCGGGTAATGAACAGTGTAGCTAAATCCAGACCTATTAATAGTAACGTAAATAAACACAATTATAATAAAGAACCTTTTACTTTTTACAAAGAGTTCCCAATACCGAAATCTGCATAGTAACGCAGATATAACAGTAAGTTAG
Organism: Hesperophylax consimilis; assembly: GCF_061612785.1. Classification (NCBI taxonomy): domain Eukaryota; kingdom Metazoa; phylum Arthropoda; class Insecta; order Trichoptera; family Limnephilidae; genus Hesperophylax; species Hesperophylax consimilis. The sequence goes on from NC_142849.1 coordinate 13,249,152, forward strand.
TGTGATGTTCTCTCATTCAGGATATACAGCCGTGGACTTCTTGCCACAGACTCCCAACACTCCTTGGATGGAAGATACCTATTTCAGTAATAAATAGGTTACTTGTTATTAACTGGTTTATTTAGAATATCGCGTGTACAATATAACCGCGTTGGTCAACCTTTATCGGTACTAGCTAGATTCGGTCTCCCAGTGGGATTCCAATCAAACCTAACCTAAAGCTGAGACGCCCTCTGTCGTCGGAGGCTAAAACTAAGAGCACTGCCATCTGTGTCTGAAAGCCCGAAGCTTTATACACAACATCTTCCCCCTGCTAAACTAGAAACCTGTCTACGATATTTCATTGTTACAGTATTATTTTTTAAAATCACGAATCTATACAATCGCAAACAGATGTCACTAAAATCAATATTATTAAAATCAAGAACTAAATATTTGAAAATATATCATTACACACAAAATTAAATAATTCATTAAGCACTGACTCTACTCCAAAAAGATGTTGACTCTATAAGTAGCTGATTCTTTCCCTGGAGGTCATTTCAAAGACGTCTAGGACGAAGTCGTCCCGCCCATGGTGCTGGTTCATTTTGTGGTGGGCTTCTGTTTCTCCCTGGAGACCTGAAATCAAGAGAACACCGGTTAAAATCTCTCAAAAGGAGTGACGTGTCAACCTCATCTGCCCAGCATTTCGTCATATCAGACGCGAAAGGTTCACTCTCTGCCTCTTCCTCCCTGTGCTGCGGACATCCTCTCAGTTGATCAATATGCCTTTTCCACGACATCTGTGTCCCCACAATTTTAATAATATATAGTTTTTTTCCAAGTCTTTTTTCAACAATTCCTTTTTCCCAAGAACATTTATTCACTTGTCTGAAGTCTCTCGCTAAACACTTCTGACCTATCTGAAAACTTCTACAAACAACCCCACCGAAATTCCTAAACTGATTTTCCTGACCTTTATTAATATTCGCATTCGCTAAATTCTCTGTCGAGGTTGCTACGTTTTCTTCAAAACTTTTAGGTAAAAGGCTACTAAAGGTTGATTTTAATCTCCTACCAAACATTAGCACTGAGGGTTCAATTCCAGTTGTGGAATGTGGAATATTCCTATAATCACTTAAAAATTCATATAATCTCTCTTTATAATTTGACTTAAGTACGTTATTAACAAGAATTTTCTTTAAAAAATTCTTCACTGTTTTTATCGAGTTTTCAGCCTGCCCATTGCTTTGGGGATGACGCACTGGCGTTGTTAAAAACTCAATATTATTATACTCTAAGAAATCTTTGAACTCCTGACTAGTAAAAACGGTTCCATTATCAGTTACAATACAGTTCGGGTACCCAAAATTTGAAAAAATTCTCTTCAATTCATTAATCGTATGACTTGAGTCTGTTTTCGGTATTTCCACGCAATCTACCCATTTTGAGAAAGCGTCGCAAATAACTAAAAACATTTTCCCCGAAATTGGCCCACAATAATCCAGATGCAGCCTCTTCCATGCTGATCCTGAATTAGGCCAGACTGATAAATGACTCTTAGGTGGTAACGGCCTAACTGCTGCACAATCTTTGCAACTTTGAACGATTTTCTCTAAGTCCTTGTTCATTGACGGCCACCAAAAATAACCTTTGGCTAATCCCTTCATTTTTACAATGCCCAAATGCGATCTGTGTAACAAATCTAAAACTATACTCTGAAGCGAACTTGGAATTATAATTCTATGTTGCCAAAACAAACAATCATTTTCAATAGATAATTCATTCCTTTTAATCCAGAATTTCCATAAAAAACTGTCGCGATTTACCCACTTGGGCCACCCTCTACGAAGATGCCCTAAAATTCCTTGAATTTCTGGGTCTGAGCCTGTCGCTGCGACTATACGCTTTACATCTAAGTGTTCACACTTTTCTATATAGCCTATGAAATCGGAACCTAGATCGTCTTCCAATTTTTCCTCTTCAGGGTCCACCGAATTAATTGTATTTTGTACTGAAGCGATTTCTAACCCAAAAATATCCATGAAATCTCTACCTACAATTTTTTTTATTTTTTTTATTTTTTATTATCAATATAAAGTTTCTTTTACAGGTTTTTTTTATGTCTGTCTCACTAGGATAAACCTGTGTCGAGACAGACTTATTTGATACATTAAAAATGTTTACATATTTTTTGATACAATAAATATTTCACTACATTAAATGACATTGTGAAAAAGATAGAAAATAATAAATAATAATAATAAATGATACATTTGTTAATCAGCATCTAGTTGGAGTACATACTTATGTAGGGATTTTTATAAAAAAAATTATCATGGATCTGTCTTGGCTGATGATCCAAGATTTGATGTCTGTTTTATATTTCAGAAAAAATTCGTTCAGTCTAATGGCTAGTGGGAGAGCATTATATAGCCTTGTTGCAAAATATCTAAAATTTCTCTGGCCAAAAGTTGTTTTAGCGAAAGGGATTTGTAAGAAATTATGTCCTTTTGTTCTAGTATCACGAGCAGTTTGGATATTGTCAAAAGTAGTTTTGTGTTTGAAGAGGTATGTTAGTATGTTTTTGGCATAAAGTTGCCTAATGTCCATAACACAGATTTTCCTAAAGATTTCATCCGAACTGCTTGTGATTGGTAGTTTGAGGATAATCTTTATTATAAGTTTCTGAGCTTTAGATATAGGATCAATGGCGGCAGCGTTTGCTCCTCCCCATGCTATGATACCATACTCTATTAAAGATTGACAAAGTGCATAGTAGATTGTTTTGAGCTGGCTTAGGTTGAGAAAGTTGCGAGTTTGTCTAAAAAAATAAATGAATTTTCTAAGTTTGTTTGCTGTAGAGGTTATATGTTCTTTCCACTTTAAATTGCTATCAAAAATTATACCTAAGTATTTAATTTTAGTTACCTGTTCTAAATAAGGGCAATCACATATTATCGGATTTGTCAGGTTGCAAGCACAAATTTTAATTTGATTTTCTGGGTTTCTTAAGGAAGGATTAATACTAAATTCAATGTATTTAGTTTTGGTCACATTCATTGTTAGTGTATTATTGTTTAACCATCTTTTAACCACAGTTATGCCCCTGTTAGCTTTTATGTATACATCATTCCAATTGCTTGATTTGAAGAGGAGAATCGTATCATCAGCGAAACTTACAATTTTGGCATCTACTTGAAGATTACATAATTCATTTATGTATATTAAGAACAGGGTAGGACCTAAAACACTTCCTTGAGGCACGCCGTAGCTAATTGGTAATTGATTGCTATTGCAGTTGTTGATTTTCACACTTTGCTTTCGGTTTGATAGGTAATCGCTAATAATAGTAAGTTCATCACCATTTATACCAATATAAGATAGTTTTTGTTTAAGTTTAGAGTGAGAGATAGTATCGAATGCTTTGCACAGGTTTAAGAATATTGATATGCATTTTGATACCTTGTCTAAGTTTTCATTTAGAAAATCGGTAACTGTTGCCAGGGCTTCGGAGGTGCCTTTATTTTTCCTGAATCCAAACTGGTTGAGTGATAGTATGTTATTTTGTTCAAGGTATTCAATTAGTTGATTATTAATAGTTTTTTCAAAGACTTTAGATAGTGAATTTAGTAATGTAATTGGACGATAGTTCGTTATGTCCGCTCTAGAGCCTCCTTTATGTATTGGGATTATGATTCCGTGTTTTAGATTGTCGGGGAATCGGCCTTTTAGGATGCTTAGGTTAATAAGATTTGTTAAGGGAGTGGTTATTTCTGATACAAGTTTTTTTAAGGCAATATTTGATATATCGTCCAAGCCAGTTGAAGACGAGTTTTTTAATGAGTTTATGATCAATCTAGTATCTTCATTTGAAATTTGTTTTAGACTAAAATGCAAGTTGTTGGGCAAATTTGTATTACAGCTTAGTGAACTGGAGTTGGTATGGTTTACATCGATATTTTTTGCGAGTTGTTCACCTATTTTTGAGAAGTATTTATTTGCATAATTTACAATAATATCGGGATTACTAGAAAAACTAAATATTTTATCATTTACTTTTAGTTGTTTTAAGACATTCGTAGGATTAGGTTGAGAGTGGGTGGCTTCTTTAAGTGTTTTCCAAAGTTTTTTAGGATCATTATTACAGTTTTCTATTTTCTGTTTGTAATATATCTCTTTAGCCTTTCTTATTATTTGGGTACAAATGTTTCTATATCTTTTATAAAAGTTTCGAAGTTGTATATCATAAGGATTGTTAATAACGTTTTTGTGGAGTTTGTTACGTTTACGGATAGATTTAATAATAGTGTGGTTAATCCATGGCTTAATTGGTAAAATATTATTTGGTATATGTTTTATAATTATGTTTGTATGTTCGTTAATGGTAGTCTGTAAGTAATTGATAAAGTACGTCCAGGCGTCTTCTGGATTTGTAATGTTAAGTAATTCTGACCATGATTTACTCATCAGAGATTGACGAACACAATCATAATTGATTTGAATGATTTTTTTCTTATTTGTTGTGTTTTTATGTTTGTCTTTTCTGTTGCATGTTTGTATAGAAAGAATAGTGGTGTAGTGGTCGGTAAGTGTAGATTCATATACAATAGATATTACTGGGCAGTTGGATTTGACCATGATGTGGTCGATGCATGAAATGGAGTCTAATGTAGCACGTGTGGGAGTGTTTATGGTGCTTTGGAATCCATGGTAAGTGAGCGTATTTAAGTATTCTTGGCACTGAGGATGTTCGTTTGTGGGCAGAATATTTATATTGAGGTCACCAGCAATAATACAATTTTTAATATTACATAATTCAGTTAAACAGTTATTAATTGATTTTAGGAATGGTGAAATATTATAAGAGGATGGAGAACGGTATATTGCTAAGATACATGTGTCATTTTTGAGAGTTATTTGCAAACAGTTTGCACCGCTGACTTGGATTTCCTTGACAGATAAACCAATCAGGTCAGTTCTGGTATAGACAACAACTCCATCATTTTGTTTAGTATGTATTGAAGTGCTGTAGTGATCATACCCTTTCAAAATTTTAGGAGCATAATTTTTTGGTATCCAGCATTCAGTAAGAATAATTATATGAAAAGAGGTTCCAATATTATCAAGTTGTAGCAAGAATTCGTCAAAATTCTTGGAAATTGATCTAATATTTTGCTGTAAGATTTGAAGAGAGGATGAGTGTGTTTGTAGTACATTTTTACAGAATTTAGGATTTGACGTCCTATAATTGGTAATACATTCCATTTTTAATAATATCCATTACAGTAAGGGTTTTCTCTAGAATTAAAAATCTACAATACCATTTTTTTAATGTCACTTTCATGTTTGACTTGAATGATTTTTTCCCCCGGACCCTTACGAACGAGTAATTTATTGGCTTTAAACCACACAAATTCGAATTTTGTTTCTTTAGCCTTTTGTTTTGCTTTCCACAGCAATTCCTTATAGTAAGGCGTAAGCACTTCACTAATATAAATAGGTGATTTTGGGTTAAGTATTTTGGCTGTATTTTTGAAAGATAAGACCATATCTCTCGTTTTCTGGTTGTAGAAATTTACTTGCAGTTTATCGGGGGCGTTAGTTCTGCGGTCCTGGGTCCTGGTCACAAGGCGTAGATCCTGCTGCAACAATGGCATACCAAGGGAATTGGCTACCCGAAGAACGGCTTCAGCTGGTTGTTCTCCCGGCCGCAATTCAACACCCGCCATTTCCACACAGTCGCAGAGATTATTTTGTTCCATAGTGGCTAGTCTGGTTTCCAGGCTTGAAATTCTTAAGTCATTCTTTATATTTATTTCACGTAAGGATTTTGTATCTTTTTGTAGGTCTTGTAGTACTTTAAAATTTGATAACAGATCTTCATATTGATTACTTATAAATTCGTTGCTTCTCTTCAGTTCCTTAATTTCGTCTTCGAACATTTTTTTAAGTTCAGTGACCTTTTGGTCAAAATGTTTGGTCAGACGAATAAAGAGCATATCATCATCGTCGGTATTTGCAGCCGAGGATGTAGACGGTGATCCTGGTCTGATTAGGCATTTTGGGCATTTCCAAGAAGTTTTATTTTTTTCTGTCATTTTTTTGTATTTGGAATCAGAGATATTGAGGCAATTATTGTGAAATGTTATTTTGCACTTGGTACACGTGAACATATACTCATCTTTATTTATTGGGTTTAGGCAACCTTCACAGTTAAACATTGTGGTTAATAATCCTCAACGCCTTAATGTCAAAGTAATTATGGACACTGATAATATGATCCTAAATTTCACTTAGATACAATCTTAAAACTTAAATAGGTGTTAACTTTTCACTTATCAATATGGGTAGCCACAGAGTAATTTTTAGACCGTTAGGTTTCACCGTTTTACACACGATTTTACAGTTTTAGTTTCACTATTTTATCATTTGACTATTTCGTTTTTTTTTATACTTAATTTTTTTATCACATTTATATAAGCAGCGCGAAACGCAGTGATGACACTGTGAGTAGAGTTTGAAACTTTTTTGGTTTTATTACAGTGATTTTGGTGATGTTTTTTAGATTTTTATGTAGAGCGTTTGACAGTCGACTTGTAGGTAGGTAGGCTAGTTGTTGTTGAGTGAATTAGATCTGAACCTCCCGCAACAATTATAAATGTAACATTATTGTTTTTATTTTTGAACTTCACGTCAAAAATAACTTTGCCAATAACTTTCAAAGGATTCCCTGCGTACCCAGTAATGATACGGTTATCCGCCAATAATTTTAATGAACCAAAATGACGCTTAAAGATTTCTTCCTGCATTACACTTAACGAAGATCCCGAATCGACCATCGCTCTAAAATGCTTGTCGTTAATTATAATGTCTGCTGTGAACGGTTTTATTGAAGCTATCACATGATTATTACAACAAAAATCCTCAACAATTGGATTTACACTATTTGAAAAGTTATTATTCACACAATATTTTTGCAGATGACCTACTTCATTGCATTTGTAGCATCTCGCATTGCGAAATTTGCATGAATTAGTACAATGACCCGTTTTCTTGCAAATTCGGCACTGGGTTTTCGCACCCGATGGTACTGTATACGTCGGTTTGTTTACAGATGAACTCGCGGCAAACTTTTGTTTATTGCCCTTAGAAAAATGCCTATTGCTAGTATTCTTACTGATGATGTTAACCTCTGATTTAACTGAATTATTTGGAACGTCTAAAACTGACATACTATTAGCTATTTCCTCTAGTTCGCTAAGTGACAATTTCAGCCCTTCCAAGTAAATCTTGTCTTTAATGCGACCCGGTAATAATCCAATGGCAAACATATCTACTAAATTTTTCTCCAACCTAGCTTCAAATTCACAATAAGTTGACAAAGACCGTAATCTAACCCCAAAATCTTTAATGGATTCGCCGCCTCTTGTCTTGCTGAAAAAAATACTTCGCGTTCTTTGAATACTGAACGCTTTTTATTGCAATGTTTTTCAAGAAGTGCCCATAATTTTTCAAACGATACGTCCGTAATTCTAAGTGGAAAACACAAATTTATCAACAAAGAGAGTGTATCCGGCTCCAAAAGATTTAACAGAAACGCCCTTTTTTTATCCGCGTTAATCTCATCATTTATAACGAAAAACTGTTCTAGACGAAGCTTAAACACGAACCAATCTCCCTCGAGATGATTAAAACTCGGAATTCTTCCCGATTCCATATCTACACGAAGCACAGACCACAATAAAAACACACAAGAGAAAAAAACAAAACCCGGAACAATAACCTCCAACAAAAAAACAACTACTTAACTCATTTTTGACACATTTTTATCATTACAAGACACATTTTTGGGAGAAATTTCCGGATATTTGCGCAAGGGAAAATTTGGGCCGCCGACAAAAGATGTTAATAGGTATTTGAAAAATTACAAAAAAATAGGCAAGACTTTATATTACACAACGTTTGATGGAATTTAATTACAATATAAATACGGGTATATTTGCGTTCAAGATCGTAAATAACGTATTAATTAGTTAAGTACATATGTCTATAAAGATATATAGTACAAGAGAGCTTTAAGTAGCTTTCTGTAGATATCAAAGAAAAGGGTCCAATTTTCATGGAGGCTTATGTGTTGTAGGGGAGGAATTTTCCATCCCTGCGAACACATATGCAAAGCCTTAGAGAAAAAATTAAATATCGGTCATAGCCAAGAGAGAAGAAAATTTTATATTGTTTTAAACAAATAAAAATAAAAGAAAATGAGGAAAAGGCGAAAACATTACAACTTTTCGCCGCCAGTCTTTCAGAAATTCCTTCAAAAGTTGTTATTATCCACCGCTCGCCTTGGCAATAGATAAATGCTGCAAACACCGCACGTCCTGGCAATGTTTTATTGTTCCAAATTAGCTCCACCGCTCGCCTTGGCAATGGATTATTTTCCTTTGTTAAAATGGTCCTCTGGTAAATTGCCTCTTAATTCCTAGAACAGAAATCGTCGAACCTAGGCCTCCACGGCCCTGGATAACCAATCTTGTCTCCCTTCTCCACGAAGGAAAACACAATTGGAAGTCACCCCGTGACTTAGCCCTCACGTTCCTGGTTGACAAAATTCTGCTGCCGTGTGACAACAAAAAAAAAATTCTCCAGTTATCCTTCGACTGCGCCAGCTGTGATGTTCTCTCATTCAGGATATACAGCCGTGGACTTCTTGCCACAGACTCCCAACACTCCTTGGATGGAAGATACCTATTTCAGTAATAAATAGGTTACTTGTTATTAACTGGTTTATTTAGAATATCGCGTGTACAATGCTATATATATCTGCTCAGAACTTCTATCCCAAATAAATTTTAACACCCCATCTAAAAGAACTCGACACACCAACCTTTTTTACACAACTAGTAATAATACAAACGCTGCAGCCAATTCCCCTATTTCTCGCATCCTTCAAACATTCAACTCAATTCAAACAAGCACAAGTACCGATATATTTTTTGATTCTCTCCCTCTATTTAAGAAAAACTTTTTTAGCACACTAAATTCGCCAACATAACACATACAACCACACACAGACACACACGCACACGTACACACACACAAACACACCCTCACACCTCTCTCCTTCCCCAGCACACTAATTAACTTAACTTAAAAATGTAACTTAACCGTAAATGTATAATATACCTCCTATGTATATATGTCAGCGACATGTCATTGGTACCAATTATTATACTAACTTTTATAACTTTGTAACTATTGTCATCTATGTAATTATGTACTGTTTGTTTCTGCAATAAACAAAAATAAAAAAAATAAATAAATAAAATAAATAACCGCGTTGGTCAACCTTTATCGGTACTAGCTAGATTCGGTCTCCCAGTGGGATTCCAATCAAACCTAACCTAAAGCTGAGACGCCCTCTGTCGTCGGAGGCTAAAACTAAGAGCACTGCCATCTGTGTCTGAAAGCCCGAAGCTTTATACACAACAGTTAGTTTCATCATATTTACATAACAAGTGGAATTAAATTATAATTATTTTTTTTTAATTTCCATTAACTCAAAAAACATGAAAAATATGTACTTCTGAACAGAAGATATTTTACATACCGCTTTATATAACAAAGATCCTTCAGTTTGATCTGGTATTTTGGCATCAAATCCAAAATTAAGTTTTATTTGATGAGGGTTGCGCAACCTTTCCTATTTACCGTAAAATACCAAAAAGTTGAAATAGCATCACAGTTTTTTCTTAAAATATCACCACATTTACCAAAAAATATTGTAAATTGCGCCAAAAATTACGCAAATTTACCCGTAACCAAAAGTTAATTTATGAGGAGCATAAAATGTAGGTGTTGATGTGCGGTGATGTGTATGCTCTGAGGGCTGAAAGTAAATGCCAATCTAAGAGAGAAAAAGCTAAGCTCGTAGGAGTTGAAGCTGAGCGGAATATTACGCCACAGTTACACAGTTACCCGGTAGGTGGGTACAGGGTACTGGGTACCGGGTACAAGGTACCAGGTGACAGGTGGGAAGTGTGTCAATATCGTATCGAAAGTGCACATTCCTTCAGAGCATGCAAACCGACCATATATGAATGCATTCATGTATTGTTCATCTCAGATGCAGGCACATTGCTTGCTGCGTCAATTCTCCGAGATCTGGTCGGTAATGATGCAGATTTCTGGAGTACCACTCTCGATAATTTCAAAACAGATAAATTAAATACAAATTACCCATAATTTAATCTGTTTAACTGCACAGAAGCTAGGTACAAAAAGGATTTACTATCATATCTTCTAAATCATTACTAATACAATGTAAGTCTACTCATACTTCTTGATAATATTTTGTATGTACTCGTATCTCCTTCTAGTATTAATTTTAGTGAGAAAAATTAAGTCAATTTCGGTAGTTCTTATTCTAAGTACGATACAGTTAAATATGACCGAATGAGATAGGGTCCCATTAGCTCAGTGGTAGAGCGGTGCCCGGGCAAGGCAAGGATCCTGGGTTCGAGTCCTAGATGTGACCGTATCTTTTTCTGATTTTTCTGTTTTAGATTTTCGTTTAAGAATCGCTAATATTGTCTTCAATAATTAAATATTACAATTTGAGATTTTACTCACTAAGTTATTCCAAAAAATAAAAGAAACATTTTATTTCCTAAAAATGATTTTAAGACATGAAATGCGTTAGATTAAGAAAAGATTTTAGCAAAGAAGTCACTATTTATACCTAGATCAAAAATGCGCACTCAAGTTAAATGAGCCGACGGTTATAGAATTCAATGGTTCCATGGCAACTCAGGACACAGGCAATTCAACACACTTTTTAAAATGATATAAAATCATTCAAAATTATGAAAAACAGACCTATGCTAACGTAACCTATTTAACCTAGTTTTGTTCATCACTTTTAATGATTTACATCACTTTTCAAGAATATGTTAAAGCAGTGGTTCTTAACCTGGGTTCGATCGAACGACAGGGGTTCGGTGATTCAATCTCGAGGGTTCGGCGGAGGTCAAGATACACCCTCGACTCATATGATTCGTAATGACACTACCCGCTTGTCCATCATTGCCTGCAGGTGATCTCGCAACATTGCTTGGCATATCTGTGCTGCAGAGTGAATTTAGTGCGTCCAGTAGTCAAATTGTAACTGTCGTGATGGTATGTCGTGTGATACTTTCTTTATATTTTAATCCCTTCATACTAAAGTGGTCAAACGAATATGTACAATTTTTTTTTAATGAAAGAAAGACAAACATTTCCGGGTTACGAATAACCTGAAAATATTTGAAAATCTCCTACTACCACCACAGTAAGCTGAAAATGTTGCTTGTGTTGTGATGGAGGACTTATCCAGCCGAGGAATTGAACACACTACGCCTGGGTGGGACCCAAACGCGATGTCAACTCGGCCACCGACCGGTCACATGTATAACAAATATAATTTTTTCTGTGAAAATCATGTTTTAATGGTTTTATTCATTTTGTGCACCTATGTATAAATGTTTACCATTTTTTTGAATTTGAAAAAATCATATTTTATTTTTCCAATTAAGAAAGTTTCGGTGAATCCGCATATGAAACTGGTGGGGGTCAGTACCTCCAACAAGGTTAAGAACCACTGTGGTAAAGTGTGTTGAATTACCATTTTTCTGAGTTGCCCAGTTACCGTACAACACAAATTAATGCACTTGCACCAACACGTACTCGTAGTGTAGTATAAAGCTGAATTTGAATCAGCGTCTTTAAGATTCTTTTTTTACATTAACCCCACACGAGAGGCCCTGAAAAAAATAATTTAATAAAATAATATGTCATCCTGGAGATGCTGTGGAGGGTCCTTTTAAGGTAAGGAAAAGATGTTCTGGGAAAGAAAAAGGTATGACGGGTAGGAATCTAGGCATCAGTGTGTCCAGGAGTGACGGACGAACGATTTATCCTTCCCGCTACGGCACAAGGCGATCGGTTAAAAGGAGTCTATCCAAACCAGTTTCTCCAGATCCGGCACGCCACACCTGCCTCCCAAATTATCCTAGCTTTATTAAGATGAGATTATTAGATGTTATAAAACTGCTTTTTAAGACGTACTGCACTGCCCTATATATGTCAGAACTGTGGACATAATATACAGTAGCGCAATGGGACAAGCTGAGGGTGTGCTACAACAACGCACACTGGCAACGTATGCAACTACCAAGGTTCTTCAGGGCCTCCACGATGTTCACAGAAGGGAGGGTACACTCATTCCCCGCCTTACTCCACCACTGACTAGCCAGCTTCTGGGGCAGGATACAAAAATCAACAAACGTCATCGTCATGACTGCTTCCGAATGGCTCAGCTCTCCACTTAATGAGCGATGGATCCTGACGGTGCTTCGACCTCCCTGATGGGCGATCATTTATTTTAATTTAATTTAAATTGCACCACCACCCTTGTCCTGCTGGATTAAAAACTAAAATAAAAAAATAATTCCAGGGACAGTGAGTAGCAAATGTGTACACATATAACAGTTATGTGACCTCAATATGTTCAAAATAGCAAAAAAACCACTAAAAAACGGTTTTAACGACCTTTCCCGTATGTCAAGAAAAACATCTTTAAAAAGTTGAACTTTATACAATATCTTAAGGCTATCACTATTTTATTTCCTCGTAAATATTATTAAGACACTAGTTTTTATTTAGTAAATTCAATAAATTCGGCCAAATAAAACACCTTGCTGTAAAAATCATCTTTAGTAAACAAATTCTACAAGACTTAAAATAATGTTTTCTCTGTATTTCACACATTTTTTAAATCATAATAAAATATATCTACGAAACTCTACAACAAAATCCCACTCTCGTTCAAAAATAGCTATAATATTATAACATTTAAATCTCTAATAAAAAGCTGGATACAAACCACAGGGAGAGCAGAAATAAAAAAAATATACTGACCCCAAATACAGGCTAAAACTGAAACCACTCAACTTTGCAAAAAACACCATGCAATATATTTATAATTATTTCAGAAAAAAACTACAAATTATATTTATAATTACTTCGGCCTACTAAATTTTAATAATTTGTTAATGAAATTTTCAGCACGAGAAATCACAGTGAGGACATAATTGTCTCTATTTTTTGAAAATATATTTATTAATATTAATTATGAAAGCACGTAGATATATACATATAACGAAAAACTTTTTAAAAAGATTATCGGTACGATCGTAGCTTAAATATAGGACTTTTTCTGAATTCAAAGAAATTATCTTCCATATTTTACATTTTTTATCACCCTTTTAACCACGTTTTTCTTTCTGATAAGAAAGATTTTTTAAAAGAAAGAAAAACTATATTCATTATTATCCATCATGGCTCTACATTTAAACAACTGTTCAACGATTCTTTTCTTGTGTAACGACAGAGAACAAAATAAATTGAAAATTCTCCAAAATAGAGCGATATGTGAATATTATTTAGGCAAAATAGATTTTCAAAAGTAACTAACATGTTAAAGGAACTAAAATGACTAACAGTGAAAAAGATGCCGACCTTTAACGCGATGATATTCATACATAAAATAATAAATAACGTGTTACCAAAATACGTTTCAAGACAACCAAGGACTACCAAAAAAGGACAATGCCAATACGCAAAAGAGATGAAATATTAATATGCGATGCCGGAAACTATTAAGTCTGCGCCAATAGTTTTTTTTATTCCCGCAAAAAATACGATATTGAAAGTTTTTTTTCATGTTGACGAATAAATTTTAACGATTTAAATTGTAACATTTTCTATTTGCCGCCAAAACGATACGCTCGTTTTAATTCGTGAATTCAGCGGCGTTGACGTCATTCCATCTTACCAGACGGTAAGGTTGGCGTTTTCTATGTCATGTAGTTGTAGCCAGTAGGAACCGTTTGTGTGGTTTTATATATATATTTTTTAAATCAATAATTATGACTGAAAATATTACAAATACACATTTTTAGTACGATAATCATAATCAAATAAATAAATCTTTCATTCATTTTTAATGGTTTTCATAGTTTATGAAAACACCCATTGGTAGATTCAAGATAAAGTGTGGGAGCCACATTAAGCAAAGGAAAATGTAATTTAAGTAAATGATAAATGCTTGTGTCTCTCTACGAACTTAGGACCGAATTACACCTGCTAGGCCGAGTGACTCGCCGAGAGACATGGAGACACTGTCAACATGGTTTGCGATGGAGGAAAAAGAGATATTTATTTTTTTTAATTATTTTAATATAGATCATAGTTACATTAATACATACATTTTTTTGCAAATTATAATATTTAGGTACTTAATTGCTCATGTATACCTTATCAGAAAAGAGGAGCTCTTGTGCCTGATAAGGGAGCCACGATTCTTACTTCAGTGATTCAATGTTATGTGTAAAATATAAATATAGTATATCCATATATTTATATATTAAGAGAGTTTGTGTGTTTAATCACAAACGATTGAGTAGGTACAAATAACGTTGTCTTAGTTGCACCGCTCTCCTCAGGTAAAAGTGGACAAACGTGAATATGATAGAGGCCTTGTTTCTCGAGAAATTAGCTTTAATCCTTGTATATATTTCCATTGAATCTGTAAAGTTATTACTATTAATGAGATATATGTATTTTTATACCAACAATCAGCCGCCGGTTATCCGAGCACAGTTAATCCGTGTAACCGGTTATTCGCGCGGTCAATATCGGTCAAGAAGATTATTAAGTTTATCGTAAATAAAAACATTGTTTTCACGTTGTAACACGTTCAATATTTTAATTTTTTGTATAATTATGTATTTTTATCCATCAACGATGGATAAAACTGCTTTTTGTGGTTTCAAACCAATAAATCCACCTATATTTTATCGGTTATGCCATAATTGTAAGAGCTGAGTAGTTTGAAGGAATTTAGAAATAAATTGAAAAAAATTCTAAAAAATCGTACACCTTATTTAGGCATCAGTCCCTCAAGACCTAGAGGCTAGAAATGAGACCTTAATATGGGTAACCATCGTTCGACTGGTTAGGCAAAAGATGAATGATGCACTGAGATGCATTTATCTAACATTATCGGATTTTAATTACACCTTTTCCGATCTCAGCTTCATAAATAAGCCAGTAAAAAAGCAAACAAATTTACTCGTCATATCAACACGTAAGCATTAGTTCTGCATTAAGATTTTACGAACAATCATTGGACGCGTTGGCTCTGCTTTGCCATAGAAATCTTATCCGGATTGTGTAACCACGATTAGTTTAACATTGAAACTACGATGAAAAACAACATTGTACATTGGGGATTATGTTTACCATACTTTAATATCGATAGTATTTTTATTTTTTAGTTTTACTGGAGTAAACACAGATAGAGACGACATTAAGAAAACATTGATTGGAGAATTCGCCTCCATCCCCATTATTTCACACAGATTAACATGGCAGCCTTTAAAAATAAAAACAATAAGCCTTTGAAAATATAGTATGTATTACAAAGTAAGATATATTAACATTTTTTTATTAAAAAATAGGAGAAAGTGCACAATATCCATTAACAAATGTTTACAAATATTTTTTAGAAAATAGAGGGTTAAGTCAATTAATTCGAAAATTTTATGAAACAGAAAAGTGATAAAGTACATAATGTATGAAGGAAGTGTGTCAAGGGTGTTGTTTTTATAGGAAAACAGCTTTCAATTTTCTACTAAAGGCACCACAATATATATAATGTTTATAAAAATACGGTATCTTGTTCATTCTACTTCATATCAATCTTTTCTAACTAAGACGACACAATACCATGGCATAAAATTGGAATCTTAACGACGTAAGTGAAAAAGGCGTGTAAAAAAATATGCGACCCGTGGCCCTGGTGTATTGGATGGACCTACGGTCGAATTTGCTCTAGCAAATAAAATAAAGTGGGAATCTTTGCAAGGTAAGTGAAGAATGCGTGAACAAAAATATTCGCCCCGCGGCTTTGAGTATTGGATGGACCTACGGGCGAATTTGCCCTGGCAGGCCAAGAAAAGTCATCTTTCGCGGAATTCCGAATTCCGCGGTATTTCTAAAATCTTAGATGTTTCTAACTGAATATTACAGTTCAAAAACGTTTTACGTAAAATAATTTAATGATAATTTACTGATTTAATTTATTTATACCGTTTAGATCATACTTCTAACTATGACGGTGAGGGAGACAACGATTTCTATGAGTTGTTCCGAAAAGCAAATAAATTGACTACGGGTTCCTAAAACCAAAAAAATTAGCCTAAGAGTTACTGGGATTACACACGTATCTAACTGGAGTTCATTTATCAAACTAGCTTTAAGATTATTAGATTTTTTATTAATTTCCAACTGCTCTAAAAGATTGAGTTTAAGGCCTTTATTTTTTATCTATCTGTAACGGAGTTGGCTTGTTATTATCATTGAATGAAATATTTTTATCTAGGAGATGTAAGCGTTTCATGAAATGAATCCATTTCAAGTGTTTCGTCTGAAAAATTATGATGATTCTCAGAACAAATTCGCACTCATTCCAATTGCTTTGGAAAAGTAATTTTGATGTTAGAATAATTCATCGTTAAACTGTATTCTCTGTAGTTAAAATCTAAACATTGAAAGTGAAGACACTACTTCCTCAACAAGTCACGCATTGAGTTCTAACTACTTCACCCATCATCGGTCATTTCGTAATTAACAATCATCCATAAATACAAAATGTTAATGGACGCAGAGGATCGACTCATCAATTTATTTGTATTTTTTTTAAGAAATGCAGACAGCTGTACAGAGATCATAAAGTTGATCAACCATGGACTTAAGTAATATTATGGGCTACGTATTGTTCAGCTCGATCTTGAGATTGCGTTAAATTGGTCGAATTTCGTACACGTGGGGTAACTGTACGCGGTGGTAGAGTGTATGCAGCGATGTTTGCGACAAGCTCGTGCATGATTTACCTATGCTTAATCCTCAATTCTGTAATGATTTAAGCTACCTTGAATCCGGTCGTGTGTACATTAAGCCCTAAGTAGCAAATAAATATTGACACGGAAATTACTTTCTTTTAATGATTTTTTTGCCTCTGTTACCAATGGGTGCTATTGTGTAACCAGTTGTGTCAAACAATTTTTACTAAAATAGTATTAGTTTCACGGGTGTAAAGAGGTATTTCTCATACAGAAAACCATTCATTTTACTTTTGGGTGTTGGGGTAAGTGTGCGGGGGTAAGCGGTAGTAAGACAGTTTTGTGGGTGCGTACACTTACTCCCATTTATAAAAAAATTAAACGTATACATATCTCATCTCATGTTAAATCCATACATTCAGCAAGCTATTGAGCGTGTTATTATTTCATTTTATTTTATTTTTTACACATACACAGACTATTATACTGTTTCTAATGTTTTAAATGCAATTGCTAAAGTATTTTTCTTACTTATTTTTATTTTTAAACACAACTTTACTCTTTACATATGATAGGTTTTTATGGGATACTCTGTCTCAATAAAAACTCTCACACTAAAGATTGTTCAATTATTTTTATACATGTATGTAATATTTTATATCTAGATTATTTCATGTATTCTTTTGTATTTTTTTATTAAACCCTGATTTGTTTGCAAAATATATTTACCTAATGATACTGCTACCCGGCTCAGGACAGATATTGTCTAGTGAGTCAGGTAGCGCACATGATTTGTAAATAACCATTTATGTTAATAAACGTCCGGGTTACCGGCAATAAAAAAATAAAATACAGTGTGTGGCAAGCCTACGCACCACGGAAGTGAAACTTTTAGTATTCTTCTCTCTCTCTTTTCATTTCATTCTCTCTTTTTTTCTGTCTATTGACATATTTATAAGTAAAAAAACAAATCGTTGATAAAAAAAAATAAAAGTTATAAAAATATGGGATTCGAACCCGGGTCCTGCATAACGAGTGTCGAACGCTCTGCCTCTAGACCGCGAGGAGAGATATTTATTTATTTTTTCATGTTCTCCATGAAACGGTTATACACCAATAAATCATGGAGAAGATTACATATCAAAAGGTTTACACAGGCAGTTTTACTATTTTGTCACATGTGTTATAAGATAGTTACTGAATTGTCTGGAGGTGACATTGAAAATGTCGATGGCTAATGCAGAATCGTTAAGCAGTTGAGTCGCTCTGTTTATTGGCGCATTCTGATAGGCAGAAGTCCTCGCTTTCGAAGCATATAAGAGTGCATGGGATCTCCCTCGAGTATAATTGTTAGGGACATAAAAGTTAACCTCTTTCAACATAATTATTATATTTCACGCGACGCGGCGTTATCGGCCTTGATTAGTAATTATAATGATTCAAAATAAAAATAATTAATCAAAATACCGAACGACTCTACCGGCACGATTTGTAAGCTATATTTCGACCAAAATATCATATAGGTACCGTGAAGTAAATTAAATATAAATTAACAAATTTATCTAATTTTTTTACTACATTATTACAAATCGTTGATAAAAAAAATTAAAAGTTATAAAAATATGGGATTCGAACCCGGGTCCTGCATAACGAGTGTCGAACGCTCTGCCCCTAGACCGCGGTTATTACGTATTCGACCAAAATATCATATAGTCAAAATATCTAAAAGTCGCAGCACGAGAGCATTTTATAACTTTAAAAAAAACTATTATTAAAAAAATCACAAAGGAAAAAAAAATTAGTTAAAGCGGGGATCGAACCTCGGTTCTTCACGACGACAATCGGGCGCTTTGTCTCTAGACCGCGAAGCTGAGTTTGGAGAGCGACCTAAAGTCGATATATATTTTTTTTATTTTTTATAGTGAATACCTCACAAGAGTCCCAACTGCTCCCGTCTGGAACCAGTGACACAATGGCATCCCCAATTGGGGGGTGTTGTGAGGCTGAAGGTGAGTGGGGAAGGGAAAGAGGAAGGTGGGGAAGTACCTGGCTATTCAGATCTAGTCACTAAACACGGCTAAAGCCATTTAGAGCAACGTTTCAATTCTGAATGGTGGTCTTACACCAGGGCGATACTGGTAGTATCTTCCACTCTGGAACGTGCCGCAAATATACTATATATTATTTTAATTAATTAATTGTGAAATAACACAAATTAATCAAATAAAATTTATTTGCGCACGCCGGGTTCGAACCCGCGACCTTCGGAATGGCAGTCCAATGCGTTACCACTGGACTATGCCGGCCGTCAAATATAATATTGGCTAGGCTCCTATAGCGAAATGATCACGGTTTTTGATGACGGTCATGAGTTGGTTTTACTCCCGTCCTCGAAATTGCATAACGCGCGTAAAGAAGTTTCACTTCAATAAAAAAATAAAAAGTATGAAAACACCCGGATAGGTAATTTTGCATCCAAGAGCAGATTGAAAGCAGAGTGCAAACACTTACATCACGGAATGCGTAGGAATGCTTAATCCGCCTATAAGTCAAGTGTATGAAATCGACATGCATTTTTAAAACATTAAGATTTTTGTGGTTGTTTAAGATACCTTAATAATCTATTATATTAGTAAACAAAATTGTAAAAAAATATGTAAATCTTTGTCATACAAAAATCCTACAATCTCAATTGGGTACCGTTACCCCACGTGACTCTACAGGTAGGTTTTTGTAGAGACAATCTATCCAAATAATGTGTTTTTTTTGCATAAAATCTGTTGTTCATAGCAAGTAGCAAACCCGTAAGTACCTACCTAATGAATGTGTTAAATTTAAGGTATTTTCCTACTTGGTCAAGCGCCCCTGTCATAAATCTATTGCACAGGAAATACATATATTATTTTATTTTTTGGAATAACTTAATGAGTAAAACCTCAAATTGTAATATTTAATTATTGAAGACATTATTAGCGATTCTTAAACGAAAATCTGAAATAGAAAAATTAGAATAAGATAACCCAGGACCCTTGCCTTGCCGGGGCACCGGTGCCTCGGTGCCGGTGCCGGTGCCGGTGCCGGTGCCGGTGCCGGTGCCGGTGCCGGTGCCGGTGCCGGTGCCGGTGCCGGTGCCCCGTCAAGGCAAGGGTCCTAGATGTGACCGTATCTTTTCCTGATTTTTCTGTTTTAGATTTTCTTTGAGGAATCGCTAATATTGTCTTCAATAATTACGTTTTTTTCTTGTTGATTAATGATACTTGAAAGTTAAGAGTGAAAAGTCATAAGTTATACTCGTAACTCATAAGTTGTGGGTAATTAGTAGTGGGTTGTAAAGACTCTTTTAATCAAAAGAGAGGCAATTATCTCATACTTACGGATAAACTGGCTGTTTTGTCACGACGTAGATCACCGGTAGCTTCGTTCAGCTTCCCGGCCAACAACAGAGCGCTCGGTTGTACTACGCCACCTACTCTAGTTTTAGGCTGTCATCGATCGACTTCTGCCTTCTAAACATATGAGAATACAGTGAATAGAATACGTGAGAATAAAGTGTTCTACTGTAACCGCCGTTAAAACGTTATCATTGCAACAAGTGATCGCCGTGTGTGTGCATAGGTTAGTATCTTAACTTGTAATTTATTAATTTACCGAAAATTATCGAAGTGGAAACCCCACTTGACATTAAGATAATATACCTGGTAAGTGCAATCTTTCGTTATTACTCTGTGTATTTGATTTGGGGACAGCGCGATCGATACCGGAATTACGAACATCCCAAAGCAGAGAAAAGATTGAATCCTTTTTCTGGCCCACTACTTGACGAGGAATAAAGCATTGCCGTTCACTGGCAATATTTGAATTCCTCCAACTTCCATCATTATAAACTGAGTAATCATCAAATAAAATAATAATGCATTGCAGTTTGGTTTATATAAACTGCTTGTATTTTCATTCAAAAAACACTATTGCATGCCTACACTGTTTGAAGGTAAAATAAACCTAATTATTTAAATAACCAGATAATTACTTGCAAGCATATTTTTATCGTTGCACAATATTGTTTTACGCACACTTTTTTAATTAATTCTCTATGTTATGAAGAAATCAACCAAGCGAAATTGCAGGAAATTTATCGTAACTTTCTTTAACTCAGCTATGCGAATACATCAATTACTCGTGAGTATATGAATTTAGCATTAAAAACGTGAAATTATGAAAATGAGTATAATATTCAGTCACTATATATACAAGATTCAAGGAACTAAATTTGCCAAAAACATCAACGCATGGTAAGCTGACAAACCTGACGAAAATTCACTGACTTACAGATTGTAGAATAGAAAAAAATACATTTTGATGATTTTATTTTTTATTTTTTATTCGTTGGCTAAAGAAGGAGAAACGTTGGCTAAAGAAGGAGTTAGCGCAACACGGCATAACACCCCAAAAACAAATAATTTTGGCCGTGAAAAACTTAAATCATATTATTTATTGATGATTTAGGATTTTCACGGTCGAATATATTACCGTGATTTATTTATGGGGTACTTTTGCTGTTAAAGTATTACGGTGTCCATCATCATCATCATAAACAAAATCGAAGCAATTCAAAACAAATTCCTAAAATATCTTTTTTTACGAGTCATTTGTAAAATTTAATAACTATGCAGAGGCAGCTTCATACTTTAAAATTGATTCACTGAGTGAACGAAGGCATCATAAAGATGCACTATTCCTGTATAAAGTAGTTCCCAATAATATTCAATGCCCAGAGTTGCTAAATAAGATTCGATTCAATTTACCTGGGCATTCAACACGCTCTTCTGTCCTGTTCAGGGTGGATCAATGCAAAACGAACTCTAAGCAGAATTCTTGTCTATGCAATAATTACAAAAGCGTATTATCCAAGGTGGATATTTTCAGTTGCGAACTTACCTAATACAAGAGGTCCATAAAAAAATATTTCTCTGATGGTTTGTGAATATTGTTATGTCTTTATTGTTTATATTTCTATTATGATTTGATTTCTATCTACAACCTCTCTTCATGGCTATAAATGTATTGATAAATATTTTGCTTTGTAAATTTTTCGTTTTATATAATTTTTTGTTTTGTGAAAATGTTTGAATTCATATTCCTTTCTTACAAATTTAATTTACTTATTCTTTATTATGCTGTCTCAGTAGAGGTAAAGTCATAATGAGGAAATCCATAATTTGTTTTATTTTTAACTATGTAATACTTATGTACAAACTGAAATATGTGTAAACTGTCGATTTCGCGAAAATTAATAAATAAAATCATGTCCACATCTGCCCTGATGATGTAACGCTGTCCAAAACGTTGGCTAAAGTAGGTGCAAGCGCAACACCGCTTAGTACCACAAAAATACAATTTTCTTAAAAATCGCTTCATAATTGTCATATGTCATTGTCATTGTCATGCTACTGCGATATCATTATTTTTATATTTTGATTACAGTATGATGCCTTCGAAAACCTTTCATGCTTGAAAATAATCAGATGGCAGAACTACAAAATACTTTATTAATTCTTTTAAGTTGAATCAAAAAATTAACATGGAAAGCTGTTAGCCAATTGTTTTTGAAGATAATTTTTTTTTCATGTAAAATATATCGTAATTTAACGACTGCCCACAAAATTGAAATAAATATTTTTTTCATTGACCCCTCACAGGAGGCCCTGAGAATCTTTTGGAAATGCTGTGTGGAGGGTATTTTTTAAGGAAACGAAGCAGAGGAAGTTTTAGCAAGGAGAAAAGGTATGAGGGTTAGGTCGGAATCTAGAGAACAGTATGCCCAGGATTGACGGACATATGAATATATCCCTTCCACTGCGGCGCAAGGCGATGGGTGGAGATACCAGTTGGAGAGGTCAAAGGGTCTTCCTATACCAGCTTCTCCTGATCTGGCACGTCACCATTAATCGGCATTATATCAGTTGATAGAAATCATGCAGATCATATAACTGCAAATGGGTATCAACCGTGCCGACAGTAGCGCTCACTCCACAAGCAATAACCTTAATATATTGTGTATCGAAAGCGTTAATATGATTACATATTTATACATTTATTTCATTAAAGTATTTACTATGCGCTAACTTGTCTTAAACTTACTTCAATAAAAGGAGGTTCATTTGAACACTAAATCAGATCCGTGGCTTTCGGGGAAAAGGATATGTGTCATTAAAAGTGAATTATTCAGGAAACAAAAGACAAAGTTTGATATTTTGTTCTGAGAAAAACGTTCCTAAGTTTCGACTAATGTACTTCGAGAGAATCTTGGAAATTTAATCATCTTTTTTAAAATGCATATTGCAAGTGTTTTGGATGTTACACCAATTTCTTTAAAAAAAAATCTTTCTTAGGCTACTCACTAATCTCTTTTACCCGAATTTTGAACAACAATATAAGGCTTTTACTCATATTTTGATGTTAACTAATAGATGAAAAAAATATTTAATAATGAATATACTGTTGCTGTAAGTGAAACGTGATTGTGACCAGAGATTCAACTGACAACTTATTTTCTTTATGGTTTTTTTAGCCGTTAATTTGCGTAAAAACATGTATCTTGAATAATCTCTCTTTACAAATTTCCCCCTTTCATGTTCCGGCGTTCCGCTTATATAAAGTAATACTGATATTCCCCTTTATTCGAATATAATTTTTAAAATTTGAGCAAAAATTCAATATATACCCATTTACATGTGAGCCATGGAAATTGACACGAACACTTCGTAACGAGTTTTCCGAAAGAAAAATCCATTACACATTACAATTCAAGAACGGGAGTACAACTCGTTTCGTACGTTTTAAATTCTGACAGTGGTTATGGCTTAGTGGGAAACCAAACGAATCTCGTAAAATGCTACCAAATAAGGAGCCGAAGGTCCTGAACTCTTGCCGTGAGGTTCACTTCATGGATCTGCAGCACTGGATATTTAGAAGACTTCTACATAATAATTCTATGCAATTAATCTTTCCATATTTAGAAAATTCAGTATTCCTTACCACAAGTACAAATACCAACATCCAACCCAAATTAAAACTTAACGCGTGTACCAAAATAATATTAATCAAATAGATTTTTTAGTACTTTTCAACATTCAAAGAAAAGTGTTAGCTACTTATGATTAGCCCAAAGGCAAATTAATTATATTGCCCCTAAAATGTACAACACACTAATTATAACTTTTGATGAGACATTTTTACGACAAAACATTAACTATTATAAAAAAAAAACGAACCAAATCTTGGCTAAAATACGCTGAAATAGATTTATTTTTCTCATAAGTCAACAGTCATCTGTAATAGTACTCAAGAGTTCGTTTTGATTGTACAAATATCACAATATTCATATACTTTAAATTGAAAAAAAATCTTCTTTTTGATAAACGTTAGTAGTCACCTTATTTTTATGTTTAATTCTTACCATAAAATTGTGATAATACAAACAGACTTTGCCTTTGTGGGATTTTTTGATACACACTACATTGTAATTTTATTTCTATAACTTTTCATTACGTTAATGTGTATCAAATTTTCAATATTTTTTAACTTATTTTGGGACTTTTTAATATTTTCGTACAGTGTTTTGTTCCTCTCTAAAATGATTTCTTTGTACATAAACATATAAATATTTTTATTTTCTAACTTTTGGGATATTGTGCTTCTCGATTTCTTGAATCAACATTTCGTTCAGCCTTTCAGTGTCTATCATTAGCGCAATGTATGTTTATTTGTGTAGCAACAATAAAGTATCCCTGCATTTAGTCTTCGTTAATATAGACCACAGCGATCACTTTTGTAATCCCTAGTAATTTTGGTTGTTTACTTGCAGATTTCAATGGCCTCTGTTTTTAAGTGAGCACGATATGTTTTAGACATTTTCTGTACTTTATGATTAGTTCTAAATGCTCAGTTATTATTGCTGATTATTATTTGTTCGGATGATTGGATAATAATATGCATTATGCAAGCCTCTATGTTAATGTGCTTGGCATACACATTTCGCTTTGTGGACAGTTTTTAACTTTTGGTCTTGAATCTTTTCTAGTTTCAGAAGACAGTCTTGATGCGTCTGCCCTTATGATCATCTAAATACTAAATAAGAATGTGGTTTCAATTGTAAAGTAAAATAACATTAAAGTATTGAACTTTTTTGCTGAAGTAGCCTCAGTTAAACCATTTTCATTGTTGTGTAAACACTAGTGTAGGTCAGTGAAAAATCATGGAATATAATAAAAGATCGAAATTTTCGATACACATCATTGGCACAATTATAAAAATAAAAATGCAGTGTAATATGTACCAAAATCCCACAAAGGCAAAGCCTATGGGTGGGTATCATAGTAATTATTATCACTTGTGAGTTAATGGTAATAATAAAAAAATACTATACTATAGAGAAATTTGATTAAATAAAGTATCTTGACGCATGTAAATCCACTAAAACTAAAATTCAAAATAATTTTTTTATAATTATAAAGTGATTAAAATTTCACAAAAATTCCAATGTGGCCATCTAAAATCATGCAAAAATATATATTTTTACTGTCATACACATCACAATTAAGAACTCAAATAAATAAAATAGTAGATTCTGTACTAGATATTTGATAAATATTTTGATTTAAAAAATAATTATGCGGTTTGGTTAGTTATTTCCTCGAATCCAAATTTAAGTTTTGCATGAAAAAATTTGCGCAGCCGTTCCTCTTAATAATAAAGATGTACACATATTATGTTATTAGAATTTTATTAACGAGCTGACGAGCAGATAGACTCGTCGTCAAGTAGGTACTTTATCGTTTTTCTGAATTCTTGACACGTTCAGTTTCAATCTCGGAAATTCAAAACGAATCCGAGTTCATTGAACCAGAGTTACAATCACTCACAGACAGACTCGCACCGATATTAGTATGTTTGATGATACAATACCTAAGTAAAACACAAAGGGTGATCGCCCACCAGACGACTAGTTACTAGAGACTGGAGCAACCTAGCAGACAACTAGCCGCCACTAGTCACTGCAAGTATAGGCTGGGCGCGGGGCGTATCATAACACAATGCAGACAATGTCGTGAAAGGTCGTCCATCGATTAACCTGCTAGGTATGAGGAGGTCCAAACAACTTAACATTTCATTATTTCATACATTATTCTACACAATGTTAAGTTTGTCGCTTGATCCAGGGTTTGTTCATCTTTTTAATACTGCTATTTGAAAATCGATTTTGTTTTTAATACAGCTATTTGAAAATAGTTTTTTTATTTTTAATTCAGCTATTTAAATACCGATTTCGTTTTTAATACAGCTATTTGAATATCAGTTTGTTTTTAATACAGCTATTTGAATAACGATTCTGATTTTAATACAGCTATTCGAATATCGATTTTGTTTTTAATACAGCTATTTGAATATCGATTTGGTTTTTAATACAAATATGTAAAAATCTTTTTTTTTCAATAACGCTATTTGAATACCGTTTTTTTAATACAGCTATTTGAATATCGATTTTGTTTTTAATACAGCCATTTGAATATCGATTTGGTTTTAAATACAGCTATTTGAACATCGATTTTTTTTAATACAGCTATTTGAATATCGATTTTGTTTTTAATACAGCTATTTGAATAACGATTCTGTTTTTAATACAGCTATTCGAATATCGATTAGGTTTTTAATACAGCTATTTGAATATCGATTTTGTTTTTAATACAGCAGTTTGAAAATCGTTTTTTTTTAATACAGATATTTGAATACCGATTTTTTTTAATACAGCTATTTGAATATTGATTTGATTTTTAATACAGCTATTTGAATATCGATTTGGTTTTTAATACAAATATGTAAAAATCTTTTCTTTTCAATAACCCTATTTGAATACCGATTTTTTTCAATACAGATATTTGAATATCGATTTTGTTTTTAATACAGCTATTTGAATAACGCTTCTATTTTTAATAATGCTATTCGTATATCGATTTTGTTTTTAATACAGCTATTTGAATATCGATTTGGTTTTTAATACAGCTATTTGAATATCGATTTGGTTTTTAATACAGCTATTTAAATATCGATTATTTTTTTTAATACAGCTATTCGAATATCGATTTTGTTTCCTTGAATGAATGAATGAATAAAAAATGAATTAATGTAATGGAATCTTGGAAGTGAAAATTGACCCTTTTCCCGACATCGGATCGAGCTGATACTCGGCAGATAGACTCATCGTCGATGATAATGTGATATAAACGTACGTATACATCTAGCATGTGTGATATTTTGGTGATAATCACTCACACACACGTAGGCATATACGCGTTTTCAGAAATTGGACAAAATAATACAAAAATATTTACAGCAGTTATTAACGAAATAAATTTCAGCACTATTCAATGGGAATTTGGCTTAAGTGTTAGCGGTGTTGATTCAGTCCCCGGAGAGGAATGTTCGATCCACAGATAAACCAAAAAAATTCTAATGCATTCGTAAATACATCTATTAATAAAAATAAGTTTGTTTTTTAAGGTTTGATTTTTTCACAGTTTTTTTTATTATTTACAAAATTACCTATTCGTACCGGTATCTTCACATTTCCCCAGATTCTTAATTAATTCACCTAACTGAATAATAACTTTAATAAGTCAATTATCATATATGGCAATTTTTCAAGCGTATAGATATTCAACTTGGTCATATGGAACTTTTCTTAAATTTCGCAATCAACTTACATAAAACTTATAATTATATTGTAGAGGTCTGCGGTCACATAAATTACCTTCAAATTTCTCTAATTAATGTTATCGTTTTTCCATATAGTGTCTTCGTAAAACGAAAATGATCCAATTAAGGAATTAATCTAATCAAAATACCAAATATCATGTAAATTATTTGCAAATTAGATGCGAAAAGTAATCAGACGAAAGTTATACATTAATTTGATAAGATAATGTATAATATCGTTTCGTATCATAAATACAAAGCAGGTACTAAATTTTGTTGTGATTACTAATTACATACTTTTTAGGATTGGAAAGAAATTAAAGTTGTTTGTTCAGATGGTTATCATCGATTGCAAGCATGAATGAACACTAGTAAAACGTTAGTGAAGGTTAAACAACAAAAAATAGTTGAACTAGATAATAACATTGACAACAAAAAATAGATTTGGCTTCCGTGGTCGAGTACTCTGGAGGTCACTGGTTCAAATCCCGGCGGGCGCAAGTAAATTTTATGTCATTTATAATAAAAAGAGTGAAAGATACTCTCAGTATTGTTCTGGTGTAAGACCATCATTCAGAATTGAATCGTTGCTTGAAATGTCTTTAGTGGTGTTTGGTGACCAGATCTGAATAGCCAGATACTGCCCCACCTTCTTCTTCCCCATCTCCTTCCCATCCCCTCAGCCTTACAACATGTCAACTGAGTGGAAATTGTCTCTAATTACAAAAATATCTCCAGCTGACGCCCTGTCATATATGACCCACAAAAGCTGGAGCGGTAAAGAGTTCATGTTTTAGGTATTCCTATTTAGAGAGCGCTTTAAAATTTATGAAATCAACCATTAGATCAGAAGCAAGGATCGTAAGACGTAAAGGTATTTTATAATATTAAAATATAATACTTAAATGAACTCACCGCAGGTGTAGTACGTGAAATACGCACAGCGAAATGCCAAGCTTCCAATATGTCAATCATATCGCACTCAATGACTTCCGCCAAAAAGTCGAACGAGCACGAAGCTGTCATGCCGTTACCTCGTTAAAATGTCAAGACCTATTATAATATAACCTCTGTACGTACAATACAAGTACCTAATGTAATCATTCTTCGAGAAACAATGAATTTTTTTGTTTGTTGAAAATATTTTCCCTCAGGGCCTATGACATCTCTGGAATACTGTATGGAAGGTATGTTTGAAGAGAGGAAGAAGTTAACGTGACTGTGTGGAGGGAGGAAACACAGAAGCCAAAGCACAAATCGTTGAACGAGCGTAGCCGAGCTGTTGAACTCAAGAACGAGTCGTTGAAGTGACCCATTCACAGTGTATCAATGACGCTAGTTAATCGGAGCATCTTCCATTTTAATACCGGTAGAACATCGACAGAATACCTTCCTGACGCCTGTGCTTTAAAGATTGCAATCCACTTGTTAAGATCAAATGGACCGCCAGTTTCTGCACAGAGTCAAAGGTTTTTTTAAAGTATTTTAGGGCCAACAGTGGAGTGTACTTACGATTAGTACAGAGGTATCAGTTATGTAATATTAAGTATCTGCGGCCCTGTACAGCACACCGAACTTCGGGGAGGCTAACTTGACTTCTATGGAGCCTCCATGCCTGAGCTGGTCACTTGGAGTTACACCAAGCATATCATTGGAAGGCAGTTGGGAAGATGGCTTCCGTTGAAAGAGTCTAGAGTCTAGATTGTCATTTCGATCCCTTTTAGACGTAATCAGACATGATTGGGTCTTTAAAACATTAAATTCCATTCAATCCTTTAAAGTACAGGTTCTCAAACTTATTTCAACCACAGACCAATTAGGGATTAAAAAAATCTAATGCTTCACATATTTTTCAACTTACCTTTTTAAAGAGAACTTGTTAGAACTTGATTACCACAAACACGGCATGAACTGAAGGTGGATAGTCCGATACAGTTTTCTATTCAAACTTTGAGGAACGAATAACGGTGATAGAAACGAAATAATTCCATTATCTGTATTTTTACTTAATTTAAAAACTAACTAACAATTTGGCAAATACCCAGTTTTGTAATACAAAATGTTTACTCAATAAGTTATTCCGAAAAATAATAACAAAATGTTTTATTGTAGGGAAGTAAAACAAACTATTTTTTTTTTAATTCATCTAAATTCCGTCGGTTTTTATGGATATAATTTGTCTGCCGTCGCCCCTCTAGATTTCCTTAGCGCCCCCTAATTTTCTTTGAGCTTTCTACTGCCCCCCCTGAAAGCCCCTAGCGCCCACAAGGAGGCGTTATTGCCAACTTTGAGAAAGATTGCTCTAAAGAATTATTCGTATTGGAATTACAACATTTTTTTTTTAATACTATCGTATTCTTTGCTGGTTCTGCGTTATTAAGATGTTAAATCTTTTTATGGTAGCCTGGTTCTCTGCCTGTTTTCGGTAATGACCTAATTTTTTACAACATTTCTCTTTTGATCGCAAATACGTAGAACATGTTTGTAACATTCAGAATGCGCCCCCGGGCTAAGGTCAAAGGATGTCTTAAGCTATTTTGATGTAAAATAAAATCTCATTCTGATTTTACATGTGGTAAGGTATTTTAACTGTTATGTAATAATAGGTACATGTCATAAGTCACGAGCCGCCACTGGTCTAGAGTCAGAATAACACAAGGAAAAAGATGAATATGGCTGATTTATTAAAATACTGTGAGGAACGTGATTGCTATCAATTTCTTAGTAAAATATTAGTCCATTCAGAGTATATCGGAACAAGTGTTCATACAGCTGTGCTTTTCATGATAAACATAATGATGAATTGCCACAATATTTGAATTTTTATGAAAACGTCTTCCGACATCCTAATAACATATTCGTGTTTTACCGACAGTTTGTTAGGGAAAAATAATTAGACCAGATTTTGAATAAAATAAGTTTATAACAGAAGACTATGTATGAGACGTTGAATGAATGTGCATGGGCAAGGAGTGTGTGCCAAGATCAAGTTGATTGCAGGGAAACTGCGTAATAGTTAGTTAGTTAGTATAGGTACTGCCGCCCTGGGAACCAGTTATCGGATAACCAACACCTCTGCCATATATCTTCGCGTGGTTCGCTACGTTTGGTAACTTAGCAGGGGTGCCTGGGTTCATGGGATGAAATTTGGTCAAGTCTTTACTGATACTGGAGAGCTGGTCGAGAGAGACCTTTTGACTTTAACTTCTCCAGCAGGACTCTCAACCCATCCCTTTACGATCCTTACGATGGATCCTTACGTCAGTTACTCTTAGACACACTGACCACCGGATTCGTACCCAACACTCATACCTTTTACCTTCCCAGAATTTTCTCGAAATTATTTTCCTCGTGGCCTCTTGTTGTCCAGTTAATTAATGTAAAAAGAACGGATTTTCAAATTAATAATTATTTTTAAATGAGTGAAAGAGGAAGCGCTCTAGTTATTGAGTTTTTTTTTGCGTCGCATCGTCACGCATAGCTGACATTGCTCTATTCGCGCCTGAGTTATAATTCGATAGGCGCCCGCTATACATATTACTCCTCTAAGCCAGTGATGATCAACCTTTTTAGCCGGAGGGCCATTTATCCATTTTCAGTTTGTACGTGGCCGCAGAGGGTAGGGTACATCAACTTGACTTGGTAATTTTGTAGTCGGTGGTGTCGCAAACCTATTTGAATTTATAAAACAGTGTTTTTTAATAAAAAAAAATTTCAGTACACATTTTTTTATAGATCAAATGCCATAACAATAAATGCTGTCAATTTTTATCAAAAACTTTAGTACTATTAATTACAAGTACTATTTTTTTATCAAAAAATAGTACTTGTAATTTTGTTATTTTGGGCGAAAAGATTGCTAGCGATTAATTCCAGCCTCCGCCAACTCCGCCTCAAACGGCAAATTTTTCTGTTGGTCAACGTGAACATTTTTCCACGAACCTTGGGTGAAACCAATAAATGCTGACCAGTAAAATGTTCAATATTTAGTTAAGATAATTTTTAGTATTTAAAAAATCTAAATCCTTTAAAACGCATCAATAGATCTCAACAAAAAATCGCTGCGTTACGGAGTTGAAATTTCTACAATTATTGTCGGACCACGAAATCCCATCTTTTTAAGAATATGTAAAAAAAAAACTTATTATTTTGAGCGGCTGATTGAAACAATTGAAGACAGACTACGTTTTTCGATAAACTTTTGTGCGAAACGGTTAGAAACTGTTGAATATTTTTTACCTCAAATTCTTTGACATTATATTTAGTAAAAGCCCGGGGCCACATGTAATGGGCTTACGGCTCGCACGTGGCCCGCACGTGGCCCGCAAGCCGCAGGTTGTTCATCACTGCTCTAAGCGCTTGCCATTGGCCGTCACCATGGCCTTTATTGAATATTATATTCGCATTTGATTTCGTGGGTTACGGGCTCGATTCCTATCACGGACCTTAGAATACCATTTCTACATAAGTATCTATATTACGGACCTGTCATTCCGGTTGATATGACGTTGATTATTATTTTCGACGGCCATTACAAATTTCTACTTTCGTAAGGAATATAAGCATGGTAAATAATCTCAAAGATTTTTTTTGTTCATATATTTGACAATAACTTATTTTAGTTGAGGAAGTCATGCATCAAATAAATATTGGAATTATGTCTGTCGCGTCTGTCAAAAGATACCGTCAAATGGGGTTACTCTGAATTCCATGGGTGTCTTTGGATAGCCCAATTAAATTTTATAAAACTGCTGACAAATGTTTCATTTGTGGTAATACAAAGTATTCTATGCTTACACCACTCCATAAAGAACACAGTTTCATCAGTTTTGTGCCGTTATAGTGAGCTACTCCATTTCAGAGTTTAGAGTAACTTCTCATCAGTGATTTATTTATTTAATTATTTTAATATTACATTTAAATACAATACTGACGTATTGACCATCTCACTAAGTGTGAAACGCCTATGTTGATATGGCAATTTACAGAGTGGATATTAGCTAGGTTTTTTGTTTACAAAATATTTTGAAAATGACAAATAAAAAAACAGTTATTTTTTTTTAAATTATACAATTCAAGTGTGAATGTAGAAGATTAAGATGAAGATAGAATAATTTTCAGTAATTAAATTTCAGATTGACGAAACGGCATAGTGATAAATGATAAGAAAAAGCAGTAGAAACTTTAGTCAAATGCACATACATGCTGAACATAGCATACATATATACGAGTATATACAGTGGGCACAAATGTAAAAATATGTTATGAAATACTCATTATGTATATGTTTATTGGAGGTAATCAATGATTTTATTTTTAAACGAACTTTTGGTTTGCGTACTTCTAATGTCAGTAGGAAGAGAATTGAATAGCATAATAGCTAATTGTTTTCTGAAAAAAAAAATTAATTCAAAGAAAATTTACATTGAGCGATACAGTTTGAATGCTATTCTGCCATGCTAGAGATGCCCCTTAAGATGTTTAAGCTTATCTTGTTTAACTATATAAGATAAGCTTCAATAATGTGTCTTATTGATTTTGAGAATAATTAAGGGATTGTTAAGTTCAATTTCGTCGGTTATGGTAGCAAATAAGTCACTTGAAATTAAATTATTTTTTGGGTAACTTTGTCAGGTTTGTAAGGTTGTCAAAAACATAAGTAGTTAGGTAGATATTCATATTTACTTAAGTATATTTTTTTATAATTTTTCCTACCTATAACTTTTATATTTACAGCAGTTCGAGTTTAATAGTTAATATTCGGAATATTGAATTTTGATTGAGATAAAAAAAAAATGATAAATGCGACTATTTTATTTTCCAGTGTGCCTCATCATACGTTTCGTGCCTTACAAATATAAACCAATTGTAGTTGAAGAGTGGAAATATTTTTTTAATTTTATCTTGCTTTTTTAAAATTATTTTCTTTACCAACCAGAATCGGCATACTTTACGTAGTTTAATTATTGAACGTTCTAACAACTATGTTAGTCTTCATTTTGTACCTCCTTCTTGCTAAATATGCAATAAAAATATATTTTCTTTTTATTATTATTATTACTAATATCACATTGAGTTAGTAATGTACAAACCTGAAAAGTTAAAATGAATGAAAATCAACAAGAACCCGTGGGTAAGATTGCCTACGAGGCAATAACTTTTCACAGACAACTCTGATATGAAATATTTTTAAGTTACCATAAAATATTAACATTTGGACAGGGATAATTGTGGGGCGAGTTTGAGTACCGCTGCCCCGGAACGCTGACCATTTATTGGATAACCAACATCCCTGTCATAGGTCACTTAAAGTTGTTTTCTACGTATGGTGACTCAAAAGGTGTGCATGGGTTAGGTAGGTTCATGGGGTGAGGTTTGTCTAGGTCTTGACGGCAAATGCGTTTGCCTGTCTGTTGCGTGGTTGGCCAGATCAATAGAGACTTGTTAAGGTAGATTTTTTGACCTCTCCAGCCGGACTCTGTCGACCCATCGCATTGCACCGCAGTGGGGTGAAATTAATAGTCACTTCTAGACAGATTAATCCCCCGATCCTACCCATCCCTTATACATCCTAAAACATTCTCTCCTTCCCTTCCTTAAAAAGACCCCCTTACAGCATCCCCAGAGAAAACATAGGCCTTGAGGATTTGTTTTTGCTCAGGCCTCCTGTATGGAGCCAATATTAAAAAACAAATCTACCAAAAGCAAAATCTTTAGTGGAATTAGTTTAAGCAAAGAAACCTCGACCACGAGGTTAAGTTGACTAATTTTTATTGTGCTAAGAAATTGACTGGTTTGTCGTTATTTCGCTTTCATAAACCATAAATAATATAATTTTTATTCCCAAAAATTTAATTAAATTTTCACCAAAACATGTTTTCATACAAAAAACCAACGATTATTAAAAATTAAGTTAAAAAATATTGAAAATTAGGCAAAGTAACCCCATTTGACGGTAGCCACTTCCCGCGTTATGTGATCTCTAATAATACACACTTTACATATTACACTGATTACAAGAGACTTCCAATCTACGTGCTTTGGGCGAAGAGCTATGATAATGGATACTCGGAGGCTGCTCGATGGAATTGTATAAAAGTCAACCTCTCTTTCACATCATATTTTTTTAGGTTATACAAATTCAAAAATTATATTGCAGTGAATAAAGGTACACCGAGCTCCGGAACAAATGTAAATAGTGATATCTTCAATGGGATCTCTCGTGCTGAGGATTTCATTTAGTATATTTTGTAGTGTTTTTAGTGCGGTTGAGTGGTTTCCATTTGTGTCTGTATTTGGTGTCGGTATGTTTTCTATTTCCGATCTCCCTGTGTTTTGTATCCAGCTTTACATTTGAGTTTTAAATGTTAAAATGTTGCTTTGATTGAAAAAGTTTTGTATTCATAGTTTTTTTTTTTTGTTTATTTAGAAAAAAAAGTAAATATTCACAAGAGATAAAAATATATTACATTTCATATCAGACATCACTTTTTTTGTTTACCCAATTTGTAGAGAAATATTCTCGGGTCAAACTGGGGAGCTAGTCTATGTGCTTATATATATATAGATAATAATATGTACAGTTACGAAAATGGAAAAAAAATATTTTCAAAAATTCTGTAAAATAATTCAAAATATTGTACAATAAGAAAATTAAAAATAATTATAGAAACAGAATATCAAAAAAAATCAACGAAAAATCAACAAAAATATAAGCAACAGAATGTATCTGAAAATCATCGATAAAAGTAAGTCAATCTTCTCTGTAAAAATTCAACGAAAGTTTTTTTTAAATTTAAAATAATTTTTCTCACTTTTTATTGTATCCGGTAAATCGTTAAATAACTTTGGGCCTATATATTCATGATGGTGTTTTGCAGCTGTCATATTACATCTAGGTACATACATGTTCCCAGATGTTCTAGGTCTTATACTTCGCGTTGAGGACCTTTCAGAATCTTTAAAACCTTTTAAAATAGCATTTCTTTGAAATAGTTTTGAAATCGGTAGAACCTTAAATTTTTCAAAAAGTTCGTTGGTTGGAAAAATTCTTGGTTTTTTAATAATAACTTTGATTATCATTTTTTTGTGTTGTTACTATCGAATACAGATTATTCTTATAGATACCTCCCCATGCGATTAATCCGTACTGCAACACTGACTGTACAAGAGCAAAGTAAACCAAAGTAAGTAGTTGCTTGTTAGATATGTATTGACTCTGAGATCTAGTGTTTCTGATATGCGTGTTAGTTGTTGTAACGGACGTAGTTGACCACATTATTTAATTTCATAAAATTGTTTTACTTTTATAAAATGTGCCTACCCCACGCCACTGGCAAAATCACCACTCCCCGCCACTGGCCATTTTGTCCAAT
This sequence comes from Hesperophylax consimilis, assembly GCF_061612785.1. Lineage (NCBI taxonomy): Eukaryota > Metazoa > Arthropoda > Insecta > Trichoptera > Limnephilidae > Hesperophylax > Hesperophylax consimilis. The sequence goes on from NC_142849.1 coordinate 13,285,207, forward strand.
TTTCGGCCCAGGCTTTTTTTTTTTTGATTTTTTTTTTTTTTTTTTTGATTTTATGGATTCTTTCGTAATCCTCTAACTAGCTAGGGCTTATAACAATACCCTTCATGTTTCTAACTAACTAGTACTGCGGCTGATTAGCCTTATTACTATCACCATCTGATGGTTGTATTTAAATGACTGAATTTATGTTACATTAATAAGTTTTATGAGGAAAAATTCTTAACTGGATAAAAAAACCTCATACAAATGACAAGAAAAAGAAAACAATAAGTTCTGAACTTTTTACGCTGTTTGACTTTGTGATTTACTGAATTTAAGTATTTCATTTTTTCATGTTTTGGCTGCGTCCTTTTCGCTTCGGTGGTCCTGCAAAAAAGTTTGTTAGAGAATTCCTGTGGAAGAAAAAACATATTTTGTTATATTAAAAAAGGATACTATTTCTTCGTCATCGCTGTTATTTTTCTCATGGAGCTTCACGGTGTGATCTCCTTGAGGAGCTCCATTAGGATAATCAGTTTCTCTGTCTTTGATGAGCAGGAGGCCAATTTTTCGCGTACCCTGATGAGGCCTCGCAGTAGGATCATTATGTCCTCGTCATCAGAGGATCCGATGTTTGGCGCTTGGCGTTGTTCTGGTGTGGTTCTTGGTGGTTCCTGTTGTTCAGGAGCCTGTTGCTGGTGGTTGCTTCGGCCCGCTACGTCCGCCCAGGATCGGCCGTCAACTCTGGCCGCGGGTCTCTGTGCCCGGGGCTCTGCCTCTTTGCGCCTCTGGGCGTTGGATTGCTCCTGTCTGCGCTGGAGAGCAGCTACGTATGCCACCCTGTTGGGGCATTTGCCGTAGTTTGCGGGATGGGCTCCGCCGCAATTGCAGCAGACGGCCGGCTCTTATCGATTTGTTTTCGGGCACTCCGGTGTGGCGTGACTTCCTTCGCATTTGACGCAGCGAGCGACGTGTGCGCAATTTCTGGACCCGTGTCCGAAATTTTGGCACCTGTGGCACTGTGTTCCGTGTTGTAGATGGTTGCTTCGGTACTTTCTTAATGTAATCCTGCAGTGGCACAGGTAGATCACCGCGGCTCTCAGGTGGCCCATGTTTGTTTCCTGGCCAAAGTGTGCCAGGTAAAGCGGGTATTCTGTTCCCGGGGTGGTCATCATGACCACAGTCCTTGCCGGGAAGCCTTGATTCTCAAGGTCTTCCATTATGTCACCTGGTGACAACTTCGGGAGTCCCCTGATGACGGTCTTCTTGAGTTTCTCTGCTTCTGTGGTGAAGGTGTGGAAAGGCTTCTCCTCTCCACGTAGGGCTGCTGTCAGTTTTTTGTGGGCTTCTACCGAGCTCACCACAACGCTGATTTTGCCTCCTTTGGCATACCGGAAGTTGAAGTGGGCACTTCCAATGTGCCTCTGAACTTCCTTCGTGTTGTCTCCGTGCGTCATTGACCCTATGGTCATGATTATGGGCGGGACTCGTGTGCTCTTCCCAAGAGTCGGTGCAGTCGTTCGGCTGGTGGGCGCCTGGTCTCTGCTGGTGGACGCCACTGGTCTTGGTGGCGTCGGGCGTTTCTTCGTCGGTGGCGACGGGATATCCTGGGCTGGTTCTCTTACTTTGTGTAAGGGTTCATATTTATTTTCGTGAACCAGACGAAAAATGGGCTTTGGGGGGGAATGGGGGCGCTTTGAAGCCGTAGCCCTCGTCCATTCCTCTACCATGGGTGATGTGGCTCTTGGTGATCCGGTTGCCGAGCCGGAGCCGATCTGCGAGGATCCAAACACGAATTCCTGCTCGTGTGTATCTGGATTGAATCTCCAGCCTGTGGCACCCTCCGGGAAATCCATGGACAGGGGCTTGTTGCGCTTAAAAGTCGCTATTCCTCTTGGCGTGCGGTGGTACGGCATTTTTGGGTTGAATTATTCTGAAACGAGAAAAATTTTTATTAGTTGCGTAATTTGCTGAATGCCTTGAGAAAGGCAGTTGGGACGACGTATGTGAATTGCGAAGATTGCCTTGAAAAGGGCAGTTGGGGCGCGTGCGCCTGCTCCAGGCCGGCTGAATTTCTCCGGCCGGCTGTAAGGTGTTGGGGCCTGGCTGTGTGAACACAAGCCAGACGGAAGCAGTTTTGTGGCTATATTACAAGCCACGAAAAATCCTCAAACTGCGCAAAATCCACAAACTACGCAATCTCTCTCTCTCCTCATCCTCCAATCTTCTTTCGGCCCAGGCCGCTTGAAAACTTTGTCTACGAACGGCATCGATACCGCGTCGCCGGCTTACCTGCCGCGTGGATCAATGTCCAGCATTTTTTCTATGTAAAAATTACTAGGAAAAATCAATTTTTAAATGTTACAAATGTATGTATTTTACTTGTTCATCCCCTCGGCGGTAGTCAAATAAACACTATTTTCGATATACTACCGCTGAGGAGATGTTAAAAAAGCTGTTTTTCACCCATATGTAAACCCATTTTTGAACAATATTTTTTACCCTTTTTGCGTGTACAAAAATCCAGGAACCTCGTAGCATAGTGAATCTTATCTCTTTCTGAGCGCTATGTTACGGGGGACCTCGGAAAAATACTAACTTAACATGTTTTACAAATTTGATCGCTTGAGATCATTTTTACACATTTATTTTACAAACATTTCTTATTTTTGAAGTGAAACTTCTTTACGCGCGTCATGCAATTTCGAGGACCGGAGTAAAACCGACTCATGACCGAAACGAAAATGCGGGTACCCCCACCACCGATTAAAGTTCATTTGATCTAGTCAAAGTTTTGAAGTAACATATAAATGCTTCTTAGCTCATCCCGACAACTGGCGTTGGTGGTGTAATGGTCAGCATAGTTGCCTTCCAAGCAGTTGATCCGAGTTCGATTCTCGGCCATCGCACATTATTTTTTTGTTTTTAACGCCTTTTTCATTCAATATCTTATTTTTTAATAGGTCAGAACATTTTTTAAAAGAAAATAATATTGCAAAATAATAAAAACACTTATCTCACTGTGATAAAACATTACTCCGCTAGAGCGCGCTTTGCGTTATTGTGTTGGATTAAAATTATTATCTAATCCGTATATTATGATAATTGTATTACATTTATTTAATTAATTTATTTATTTTGATAATATGTAATAATTTACAGAAAAAAAAATTAAAACTATCTCCCTCTGATAAAATATCCGTTCGCTAGAGCGCACTACGCGATCTTGTGTGGGATTCTATTTCTGTACATTGTACATTATTTTTAAAAATATATTATATTTTGGGTGTGATGTAGGTAACATTATAAAACATAACAAGCTCTCATATTTTCAGAACCTATATAATATAATCAATTTATGCGGCTTTGCTTACAGTTGGTGCTCAGCGTGGTTGGCTTTCAATCAGTTAAGCGAGGTTCGATTCTCGGCTGTGGCATTTTTGAAGTGAAACCTTGTTGAGGTGGGGGAGCCGCTCACGAACGTTCTCTCTCTTCTCTTCTTTCCTCTCTCTCAGACACCAGCGAACTGCGCCACGCCAAGCATCAGCTGAAACTAGAAGTTTCACTTCTGTCTTGCGTAGGCTTGACACACCCACTTTTTTTGTCGTATCTTGACAAACAAAAAATCTAGTTGTCAAGATACACATTCCTATAACTACTATGCATTTAAACTATGTAATTGTCATTCATGTAAGCGCTCAAAATCTTTTCTAACTCGCAAATTTAAGCGACTACTATCACCATTGCTATCGACAAAATGAATATGCAACATTTTGTCGGAGGCTATAAACGCATTTTTGGCGCGGGTACAACCCCCCACCACTTTTGGGCTCCTAGCCCAATGTCGGGCACGAGTCAGGCTAATTAAATATAAGCAGCCCCATAATTCAAAATAAATCAGTTCATCTTTACCACCGAAACCAAGCGTTTTATTTATCTACAAGTGACTCCTGCCCAACATCTGCCTCACCTCGCCGAGTCTTCTGCTCCAAGATCTTCTGGTGTTACCTCTTCGAGACCAGCCGGCCCTCCTTTGGAAAACCGCCAACACCAGAAGCGAGCAGAGACGAAAGCACACCCAGTGCCCACCATTCACCAAGCCTGGGTGCGGGAGGCAGATTTCATCACAATATCAACTACAATCATCATCATCGGCCGTAAAGGAGCATCTCATCGGTTGAAGACACGGTTTGGACCCGGCGCCTAAATCTACAGTCTTGTGCGGACTCCCGTCCAGTACAAGTGGTCCTTCGAGCCGGATTCTCACACGCCTTCAACCAGGATGTCTCCAACTTTACGGTCGAGCCGGATCCAAGACGATGGATCCTCAACACCATCTGCAGATGCCCTGGACGCTGGGTCTCAGGCCACGGCTGCGGTTCACGTCACGCCTGACGTAACCCCCATGCCCACGCCCAGCACTACTCCTGACATGGCACCACCTGCACATCATGACTCACCGCCCTCCACATCTCAAGAGGATGCGATGGAGTCATTGCGACAACAGCTTCGCAGTCAAACCGAGCACATTGAGAGACTTAAAGCAGCTCTTCAATCAGCTCCAACAGCAGCAGCCCCTGCCCCTCCTGGACCTTCGAAGCTCCTGGAGAGGTCACCACCATCATGGACGCAGCCCGGCCAATCGAGCCCGGTGCCTCTGGTGGACCAGAGGTACGAGGAACCAGCAGCAGCAGTGCCTGCCCGATCTGGACCCGTACTCCTGGAAGGGTATCCTGCCCAAGGAGGACCCTGGCGCTTCCAAGGGTACAGCCCTGGATGGGTGCAGCCCGGCCAACCGAGCCCGGTGCCTCTGGTGGACCAGAGGTACTCAGCAGCGGCGCAGCCAAGGCCAGCCGGTCCCCCGCCCTCGTCACCCTGGCCCAATGCAGGGTGGCCAAACATGATGCAGCCTGGACCCTCTGGCCCCGTACCGCCCACCCCTCTGATAGAACAGAGGCAAGCCGTACCTGAAGTGCCAGCCGGACCTGTACCTCTGGTGGACCAGAGGTACGCATCACGAGCGCAGCAAGAGCCAGCAGGCCCTGCGCAACCAGCACCCTGGACCATTCAGGGATGCCCAGTACTGGTGCAGCCTGGACCTCATGGCCCTGTGCTGCCCGTACCTCTGCCCCACCCGGGGTACCCAGCGCCGACGCCAGGATCACCTGCCGGACTGCTGGAGCAGTGGGACGTGCCATGGACACAGCCTGGACCACCTGGACCCTCTGGACCATCTGGACATGTGCCGCCCGTACCACTGCGCGAACAGGAGTATGGCGTGCCGGCACGGCCAGATGGCCCGCCCACAGCCAGTACCAGCTCCATGCCGAGATTCCCGCCCCAACCTACGGCGGATGAGACGGCCCAACATACCAGAGCCTGGGTTCAGCATGATGGCAGTCCCATGGCTCAGCTGGCCTCCGCCCTGACAGAAGCCATCAGAGCTTCAAGGGCTCAGGACAGCCCCCGTCCCACAATCGAGGACGATCCACGAATGGCGGCCCTTATTGCCAGACAATCTATGGCCAAGGACCTGCCTCCATTCTCTGGAGATCCACTGGAGTGGCCCACCTGGAGGGCTCAGTTTAACCAGTCTACCTCCACATGTCGGATGACCTCCAGCGAAAACTTGATCCGCCTACAGCGGGCCCTCAAGGGGAAAGCTCGGGAAGCCGTCGGCCCCCTTCTGATGGACCCTGCCCAGGTTCCGGAGATCCTGGCAGTCCTGGAGCAGAGATTTGGAGGGACTACTTCACTCGCTGCTCTGATGCTGGACAAAGTGAAGAAGCTGCCCCACCTCACAATTGAGGCCTCTCTGGAGGACATCGCAGACTTCTCTGGCACAGTTCAAAACCTGGTGGCATCACTCCGCTCCCTCAACAATGATGGCTATCTGACGAATCCAGCGCTGCTCAGTGACATCGCGGGGAAGATGCCGCCCACCTTGCGGTTGGCGTGGCTGATGGAAGTGCGGCACTACGAGGCCTCCGCTACCATCTGCCAGTTTGCCGCCTTCCTGAAAACCGTCGCGAACGCCATCCCAAAGTCCGGTTTGGTTGACCCCGCGAGGTCCTGCCCACGCCGTGAACATTCGTTCTCAATAACGGAACAGTTTTCGCGAAAAAACAGTGCTCAAAATCGTGAAACATGTGACGAAAACCGTTTAGAGAACACGTCTGCCGCGTCAGAACAGTTTTGGCGAAAAAATGGTGCTAAAAAACGTGATACCTGTGACAGTTTTATAAATACGTCTGCCGAGTCAGAAAAGTTTTCGCGAAAAAACAATTCGAACAAAAGTGACACTTGTGACAACAGTTTAAACACGTCTGCCGCGTCAGAACGGTTTTTATCGCGGGAAAACAATGTTTATAACAACAATTCTAGTGAAAAACAACAGTTCGCGAAAATTAATCGAAAGCCCCAAATTTTGTCTGGTAATAATCGAATGCCCCAAATTTTGTCTGGTAATAATCGAGAAAATAATCGAAGCGGGGAAAAAGTGCAAAACAGTTACGGTGAAGTTCGCGAGTTCGATAACCGCGCCGGGTGTGTCGAGTGTGGTGAAAATGGCCACCAACTTAGCGAATGTCACACTTTCGCCGCGAAAGACTTAAAATATCGTTTTGAAACAGTGAACGACGCCGGTTTGTGCCGATTGTGCCTCAATGGCAAACATTATACAAAGCAGTGCAAAGTTAGTGAATGGTGCGGCGTGGGGGAGTGCAGATCCCCCCACCACCGACTTCTTCACAACTATAATAACAATCGTGACAATGACATTACTGTGGCAGATGTTCACAATATGTGACGCCACACCGAAAGTGCCGTGTTAAAAGTGGTGGGAGTCATATTGTCGGGCCCGAAGCGGCAGATTAAAACCTTTGCGCTTCTGGACGAGGGCTCAACAGTCACCCTTATTGACGCCACCACAGCACAAAAACTCGGCACAACCGGACCTACCCGTGAGCTACGACTACACGGAGCAAAAAGCATGTGCTCAACAGACATGACGTCCCGCCGCGTGCCAATCACCCTACGCGGCGCCGGAATCTCTGATGAGTACGTCATCAAAGCCAATACCATCAAGCAGCTCAGCCTTCCTGTACAGAGGTACCACGGTCGCAACATCACCCCCACACTTCTCATCGGGCAAGACAATGCTCACCTTATTGTCTCGAGGGAAGTGCGCGACGTTCGTGATTCTACGCGAATATTATCACGAACGGCGTTGGGGTGGACCACCCATGGCGGAGGGACCTCTGGACACGTGAATGAAGCTACCACATTGGCCATACGAGCCACAATGTCACCCAGGCGCACTGCCGGGAGGCATCATACCATGCCCCATGGACCATCTGGCCCCGTACCGCGAGCACCTCTGATACAGGCGGCCGTACGAGGAGTACCAGCTGGATCTGTGCCAGCACCTTTGCAGAGAAGACCACCCAGGCACCATGCCCGGTGGCATTCTACCATGCCCCATGGACCATCTGGACCCGTACCGCGAGCACCTCTGATACAGGCGGCCGTACGAGGAGTACCAGCTGGATCTGTGCCAGCACCTTTGCAGAGAAGACCACCCAGGCACCATGCCCGGTGGCATTCTACCATGCCCCATGGACCATCTGGACCCGTACCGCGAGCACCTCTGATACAGGCGGCCGTACGAAGAGCACCAGCTGGATCTGTGCCAGCACCTTTGCAGAGAAGACCACCCAGGCACCATGCCCGGTGGCATTCTACCATGCCCCATGGACCATCTGGACCCGTACCGCGAGCACCTCTGATACAGGCGGCCGTACGAAGAGTACCAGCTGGATCTGTGCCAGCATCTTTGCAGAGAAGACCACCCAGGCACCATGCCCGGTGGCATTCTACCACGCCCCATGGACCATCTGGCCCAGTACCGCGAGCACCTCTTATACAGGCGGCCGTACAAGGAGTACCAGCTGGATCTATGCCTGCAAATGGTACGAGAAAATCAGTCGGCCCCGCGAAAGGGTCTCCCAGGCACATTGAAGTAAGGCGCCAAAACGTTGGCCTTACTTCAACTGTGGCAGATACACTGCCCGACATCAAGAAATTTTCCTCATTTAATCATCTTATTCAAACTACCTGCTGGATACATCGTTCTATTAAAAGGTGTCGTGGAAAAAGCCACGAACAACCTGATAATCATTTAAGAACCGATGAAATCAAGGAAGCAGAGGCCCGATGGGCAAGAAAATGTCAAGAAGAAACATTTTATCATGATATAAATGCGCTCCAGAAAGGAGATCCACTACCAAGTGACAGTAGGCTCAAAGCCTTGAGCCCCTTCCTTGGACCTGACGGCCTACTGAGGATGAATTCCAGATTACAAGCCCTCAGTAACGTGCCCCAAGCAGTGCGGACACCTATAATTTTGGATGGTGATCATGCATATGCACGACTTCTAGTGAGATATCATCACCAGGAAGACGATCATCCGAATAAGGAGAGAACAATGGCTGAGGTGCGAGACAGCTACCATGTGCTGCGACTGCGAACAAATATTCGCAAGATCGCCCACAACTGCCCCACCTGCAAGATGCGCAGGAGCAAGCCAGCCCCCCCTCTGATGGGGCCCTTGCCGCTATCAAGGCTAGCCCACCATGTTCCTCCATTCACCCCTGCTGCAGACGGCCGAGTGAGGACCGCCAGGATCCAGACGAGCACCAGATTTTACGTCCACCCCGATGTGAAGCTCGCTGTAATCCTGCCGGCTCCACCTACCGATGCAACCTCAACAGTACCACCAGCCCAGCACCATCCCAGAGGGACTGGCCGCCGCGGACTGCGACGTACCAACAAACGTCCTATTTTTTAGTTCAGCATAGCTAAACGGGGGGAGTGTAACGGACGTAGTTGACCACATTATTTAATTTCATAAAATTGTTTTACTTTTATAAAATGTGCCTACCCCACGCCACTGGCAAAATCACCACTCCCCGCCACTGGCCATTTTGTCCAATTTTCGGCCCAGGCCGCTTGAAAACTTTGTCTACGAACGGCATCGATACCGCGTCGCCGGCTTACCTGCCGCGTGGATCAATGTCCAGCATTTTTTCTATGTAAAAATTACTAGGAAAAATCAATTTTTAAATGTTACAAATGTATGTATTTTACTTGTTCATCCCCTCGGCGGTAGTCAAATAAACACTATTTTCGATATACTACCGCTGAGGAGATGTTAAAAAAGCTGTTTTTCACCCATATGTAAACCCATTTTTGAACAATATTTTTTACCCTTTTTTCGTGTACAAAAATCCAGGAACCTCGTAGCATAGTGAATCTTATCTTTTTCTGAGCGCTATGTTACGGGGGACCTCGGAAAAATACTAACTTAACATGTTTTACAAATTTGATCGCTTGAGATCATTTTTACACACTTATTTTACAAACATTTCTTATTTTTTGTCGTATCTTGACAAACAAAAAATCTAGTTGTCAAGATACACATTCCTATAACTACTATGCATTTAAACTATGTAATTGTCATTCATGTAAGCGCTCAAAATCTTTTCTAACTCGCAAATTTAAGCGACTACTATCACCATTGCTATCGACAAAATGAATATGCAACATTTTGTCGGAGGCTATAAACGCATTGTTGGCGCGGGTACAACCCCCCACCACTTTTGGGCTCCTAGCCCAATGTCGGGCACGAGTCAGGCTAATTAAATATAAGCAGCCCCATAATTCAAAATAAATCAGTTCATCTTTACCACCGAAACCAAGCGTTTTATTTATCTACAAGTGACTCCTGCCCAACATCTGCCTCACCTCGCCGAGTCTTCTGCTCCAAGATCTTCTGGTGTTACCTCTTCGAGACCAGCCGGCCCTCCTTTGGAAAACCGCCAACACCAGAAGCGAGCAGAGACGAAAGCACACCCAGTGCCCACCATTCACCAAGCCTGGGTGCGGGAGGCAGATTTCATCACAATATCAACTACAATCATCATCATCGGCCGTAAAGGAGCATCTCATCGGTTGAAGACACGGTTTGGACCCGGCGCCTAAATCTACAGTCTTGTGCGGACTCCCGTCCAGTACAGTTGTCTTTTCATGTGTTTTGTATTTACGAATATAAATTAGTATTGTTTTAGAAAAGATTTATTAACTATAATTATTTACGCGTTCTTTATAGCGTTAATTAAATAATTTTACCAAAATGCACTTTTTGCAAGTTATGCTTTAAAATATTAAGACAAATTATTTATTTAAATATGAATAAATAGTTTTGTCCGTTGGTATTCAAAATCAATTATAGGAACCTCACTTTTTGTTTTAAAAAAATAAATAAAAATTCGCATAGTTTCATAAATTATTCTCATATTGCCATAGGAACCTTTGATTATATGGGGGTACATTTTGATTCTTCCACAGTTAACTTCTAGATTTTAAAATATCTTTATGTTTTGGTTACTGTGTTTCTTATATGGAATGTTTGACTGGAGTTATCCACTTCCGTTCGGTAATCCCCTCAAACAGGTGACTTTCCAACGGTCAAGAAGGTAATTGATAGGCGCAGGGACAGGAAAGATGTAAATCATATTTGGTCGCAGATAAACTGAATCGGAAGAGAAATTCGTGGTTTCCGCTGACCATGTCGCCGCGTTAGTATAACTATCATTATAATTATTATTCGATAATAAAAATAAATTATCGTTGCTTTATTACACTTAACGGGCTTACTAAAAACATATTACACAACCGTTAAATGGTATTTTTTTACATATTGTATAAAGACTGTAAAAGTTTAGATTCGTGTTTGTACTAATAAAAATATCTTTGACTGGGCTCTGAAAGATCGGCAACGTCACATTTCAGCGGACTGACAAGTGAAATTCTCGTCTTGAAAAATAGAGGTTATTTCAAACAAACTGACTGTTACCGCGTGAATTTAATAAGAATTCTATGACAGTGATGTTTCTAATAACATAAATATTTTATGTATGTGAAAGTAAATATAAATCAACGTGTGCGACCTTTTATGAACAATGTATTAAAAATCTCATTTTTGTTGTAAATATGTGTGTGTTTTTTTTAACTTTTTTCGTGTTTGTAATTAAAATATTCCAATTTACAACAATCAAAGCATATATCAAAAACAAAAATCTTAAAGGTTATATTATCTAGTTTCTTAAAATTGTATTTGTTTTTACGACATCTTCAAAAATAATATATATATATATAGAACATTTAAAATACTTTGGAAATATTCCGAAATTCGGTGAGAAACTTTAAATTTACAGGAGACAGATAAACGAACCTCTTTCCATGAACTATTTTATAATTTATGTCAGTTTCTATATTAGTAATATTTTCTCATACGCGCTCGTGTATCACTTGAATAAAAGTTTCACCACATTTTTAATAAGGCTGTTAATGATAAGAGGCTGCGCGGTATTTTTCCATACAAACTGATTTTTTTTATGAAAATGAATTATTATTTTTGTTTTAAATTTTTAAATATAGGCCATTAATTACTTGATTTATTATTATTTCAAAGACAACCTGGGCAATAATTTGTGACTTACTGATTAATTTTAAAAAGTAATTTGCCTACCTACTGTGTAAATAGTAAGCATTTGGCTGGACTTAAATTTAAACTACAAACGACTGATATTCCTTGAAAAACAAATTTGTCGTAGGTAGATATAAAAATAACATATCGACCCAAAAACTTTTTCATTTTACCAGCAAATTATTGGGCAAGATTATGTTATTGATAATTACTCTTAACTCGTGCCATTATTAAATACATATTTTAAATTTGACTTTGTATTCTTGATTGAATGAATAAATGTGTTAACAAATTAAATGCAATTAGAAATTAACCCACGTCGCGATATCCGATTGAGCTGTAGCATTCATACACTCGTGTGCACACTTAGTATACGAAACAAATGCCTGTACTATTAGTTTAAAGTATAAAGTTTTAGCAAATAATTAAAATATTTATCTGATTATTAGTCGAGTTTCTTAGGTAATAGTGATAAATTTATGAAGAACACACAACACCCTAAAATAAATTCGAAATCTTAACGACGTAAGTCAAGAAGGCGTGTAGAAAAATACACGTAGCGCGGCCCCGGCGTATCGGATGGACCTACGATTGAATTTGCTCTAGCAAATACTTAACGACGTGAAGTGAATAAGGCGTCTACAAAAGTATTCGACGCGCGGCCCGGCGTTTTGGACAGACCTACTTACTACAATCTTTCCGCGTGGTTTATTTTTATTAATTCTGATGATCGAATTACTAAAATCTTAGAATTTTCTAATTGAATACCTCATGGTAGCTAATTCAACGCCTAGAATAAAATAAAATTTGGTGCTTACCGCTAATTTTATAGTTGAAAAACGTTTCACTAAATTTTCAAACTGTTTTATGTAAAATATTTTAATGGTAAGGTACTATTTTTCTTAATTTTAAATATAAATAACTGTCATCCGTGAGTATCGGTCTGAAAAAACAGAAAATGTAGTTACGAATTCGTCGGAATTAATTAAAATGTGAGCCTCCAGCAAACCCCGTTAAGAGGAAGCTTCAAGCCAAAAATGTGGATATTCTTGGTATACCTTATATTGTAGGTAATAGGCATTAAAATTGCTTGACAAACGAAGTCTAGAAACGTTCGATTTCAAGCACAAAACTAGTTTTTATTTATTTTATAAATAATTTTATAAGAAAGCAAAAAAGTTAATCAAGTGAAACTGTCACAGATAATCTTCGCTATAATACTGTATTTTTGTAAGTTGTTTTCTTTACGCGTTCATACGTTTCTATTGAAAAAATATATTTTTTAGTAGTTTTCATTTAAATTTTTATCGACTAATTAATTTTTTTATTTGTATTCTACTCAAACGAAACGATAGGAAAACCTTCAATTTATAAAGCATATTTTTGGTATTCATAATTTACACCAATTTGTAATAAAGATTAATCAAAATAGTGATTTAGCATAAAGCTTTGCCTTAATAGAGTCTTGCATTACTTTTACAAACCAAAATAACACAAGATGAAAGAGGTGAATATCTGCCTTAACCCATATTTTATAATTTTACTACCGTAAATCCATCTGGCAAATAGATATTTCTTTTTCCAGATCGCTATTAAATCGGCAACTTTCACGGATTACTATTTTCAATGCTTGTCAATAAATTATGTTTCATCATTTGTAGTGAAATGACCACACACACTTACTTACAAATCAGTGCGGCTATAACTCTATGATAATATTTAAATTTAAGATCAGTCATCGAATTAGTCCCACACGGAGAAAATGATCCTGTGAAAAAGTGACAACATACGAAATTCTCGATGAAATATTAGTCATTCAGATTATATCAAGAACACGTGTTGTTTTTTTAATTAGATATCATGACGGAATGCCACAATATAAGTATGCGAGCATTTGTATGAACAAGTGTTCCGCCGTCTTCACAAAACATTTGCTTTTAACTGATACTTTGTTAGGAACTCTTTTAATTCATTCGCTATATGTCCGCAGTCCCATTTTTAACAGGAAAACGAATGAGAGCGCTCTGACTATACAGTGTAAAGGCAGGGGAGCTATGTCGCCACCCAGTTGGGCAGAATTGTAAGGCGGGTTGAGATAGGGGCTGTAGGGAGGGATTTACTATTGCGGGCCTTAAAGAGGCCCGGATTATATGAAGGAGGAAAAACAGATGCCGGTAACTCGTTCTACATACGAACAGTCTTACGCAAAAAAGAGTCGAAGATGCGGCCCGTTCTCATGAAGCCAAAATAAACTGTTGTGATAAGTGTGTTTCATGGTAAAATGTTTGGATTGTGTTTGGAAGTAAGAGCTTCATAGATGCACGAACAGATGGCAGTGCATAGAGCTAGCGTGGAAGTCCGCAAGATGGAGCCAGTGGCCAGTAGTCGCCAGGGCCAGTGGTAAGGCTCTCAGAGAAACTTACTGTTGCAGATTCCAATTAGCCAGCTTCTAGTTAGGTCAACTATCGAGTCACAATTATATTACGCGGAGTAATAATAAATCCCTGTTTAATCTAAAAGAACTAATTATTCATTAACTCCTTCCAAGACGAGTGAAGTTGTACGTTTGTACGAACACAACAGATTGCAAGTTGTTCATATATCTTAATGCGTTACGTACATTGTGTATGTGGAACCAGTGTGTTATTACAATCACATGGAGAAAAATTACTAATGCTGATGTATTAAAAATATCTCTTAACTCTTGTTGAAAATGGGACTGCAGGTCACTTCCTGATAAAGTGTTAGTAAATTCATAATATTAATATTAAACGCGTATTCTTCCACCTACGTCTGTCTTAGAAATGTTATGCTACGTATGCAAACGGGTTCGGACAACTCAAAACATTGGTATTTTACTCGAAGTTTATTAGGATACCTCTCAATTCATTTGTTTAATGTCCTACAATACCATTTTTAACAGAAATACAAATAATTTGAAGAGATTATTAATAAATTAGCAACATTTTTTTCAGGATGCTTTAGTTTTACTGGCTCACATTGACTTTAGTATTTAAACGAATTTTATGCTATTTTTTTATTTTATTTATTTCTTTTTATTTAGGAAGCAAACAGTCGTACAGTAGAAAATTATAACAATAAACATTCATATGTTCTAGACCAATTAAGTTCCATTGAGTTAAATGTTGATTTAGTATTTTTTACCTACACAACATATTAAATGGCAAAAATATAAACATAATGAAGAAATATATAAAATTAAAAACAATTAGAAAAAATACAACTTTTCGCATAGCTATACTATTCACTACGGGTGATAGTAATGTAATTTTCACAACAACAAAAAAATCGAATAAAATAAAAGTATTTTAATTTATTAATTTATTAAGCTGAATTTTATATGAAATTAAGTTATTTTATTTATTTATTTTAGGAACATAAACAGTCTTAGTAATATAATGTAAATAAGAGAATAACAAAAAATAGACCAATTATTAATGTTCACAGATATATATAGAAACATAAAACTAACCTGTAAACGATAAACCTATAATATGCCTACCATAAACAGCAATATATAAAAGTGATTTTAACTATACTTAAATAGACTTGGGTTGGAACGGGAAAGGGGAGGAGAGGGATGAGGAAAAGTTGCCACGCAAGTAATATTAAAATATTAGGTACAATCATTTTAACAGTGGTTAATATGAGTTAGAATGTGATACAATGAAATTCTGTAGTGATAGTAACTAGCAGTGAATATGTCAGCACGAGTGTCTATATTTGCAAATTTATTATTATAGTAGTTACATGTCCTTTGCATAAATTCATTTTGGTTGGAATTGGTATTGCATCTATCAATGTAGAAAAGGGTATTTTGTCTGCTGTATCGAATTGGCGCATGGAAATTTATTTTGTTCAGCAACTCCGGGCAGTCAACTTTAGAGTTAATAATTTTATACAAAAACATCTGATCAGCGACAATCCTCCTGTTGAGTAGTTTCGTGATTCGAAAATGTTTCTCGATTTCGTCGTAAGAGTTGTATATGTTAAATGATTTAAAATTGAGGAATTTGAGAAATCGTTCCTGAACTCTTTCTAACCTGTTAACATAAACAATATAGCGCGGGTTCCAAACCGGTGAACAGTACTCCAGGTGAGGACGAACATGTGAATTGTAGAGAGTCAGATATGTCTTAGTATTTTTGAAAAATTTGCATGTTCTCAGTACAAAACCTAGACTTTTTGATGCTTTGGTGACAATGTTATCAACGTGTTTATCAAAGGTAAGTTTAGAGTCCAAGAAAACCCCGAGATCACGCACATAGTCTTTAATTGTTAAAATCTATCCAGAAATGGTGTAATCATGCAGTATTTTCACACGGTTACGTGTGAATGTGACTTTGCAACATTTAGAAATATTGATAAAAAGCTTATTTCTGAGACAGTAATCCGTCAGTCGATCAAGATCTGCTTGTAAACGCGCAGAACAGTCCCGGGAGCTTATAGGAAGGTATATCTTCATATCGTCAGCAAATAGTAAAATTTGAGCGTTGTGAAAACATGTCGTAATATCATTAATATAGATAGAGAAAAGCAAAGGACCCAAAATGGACCCCTGAGGCACACCGGAAGTAATGATTTTCCAGACCGAGGAAAATCCACCCACTGTCACAGCCTGGGACCTGTTTGTTACGTATGAGGATAACCAACGAAGGAGATCTCCATGAATACCATGATTAGCAAGTTTTCTAAGCAGAATGTTGTGGTTGATCTTGTCAAAAGCCTTGCTATAGTCGGTATAGATTGTATCAACTTGCACACGTTTATCCATGGAGGCAGACAAGAAGTTTGTAAAAGTTATAAGATTAGTAGCAACAGAGCGACCTGCAAAGAATCCATGCTGAAATTCGTTGATCGAATTCTTTACCACAGGGAATAACTGGTCATAGACTATGTTTTCGAACACCTTTGAAAAAATGCAAAGCTTGGAAATGGGTCTATAATTATCTGCTTCACACTTAGTTCCCGATTTATGAATTGGTGTGATGTAGGCTCTTTTCCATACATCTGGAAATGTACCAGTCTTGATCGATATATATTAAACAGTATTGATAGCGGGAGTGACAAATGATTTGCGCACTCGGTAATGAACAGTGGTGGGATACCATTCGGCCCAGCTCCCTTGCTAGAATCGAGCCGTTTTAAATATTTAGACACGAGGTCAGCATCGATAAAAACTGATCCCATCGCACAAACCTGCTTAACTACAGAGTCATCGCAGGAAATCCCCAGAGGGTCAGCCGGTTCGTAGACAGAATGAAAGTAATCAGCAAATAAATCACAGACTGCCTGTCCACCCTCGGCTGTTACATCCTTAAGATTTAATACGCTAGGAATAGATGCTGATAGTTTTTTTGATTCAACATATGACCAGAATGCCTTGGGATCTTTGGCGATATTCTCTTCAGCATTATTAATAAAGTCTTCGTGACACTTCTTTGCCATTTTTTTCTGTCTGGTGCGTAGCCTTGAAAAAGTTATGTAATCGGAAGGGTTCTTGTAGGTTGTATATAGTCTGTAAAATTTCTGCTTTTCACGAATAAGATTTATTAATGATGAGCTATACCACGGGGGGTAGGAATATTTACCAGTACGCCTCAATGGAACCTTATCAGCGATCAAATTATTAATAATATTGTAAAAATGCGATACTGCAGGATTGACGGAATCGGTAAGGTTAAGTGCGTTCCAATCTTCTTGTGCCAGGCTATCTCTTATGTCATCATAATTAGCCTTGTGGAATGAGGGCCGTTTAATTGAGTTTTCCTTTATGACCGGGGGTTCAACGAACTCAGCAGTGATTATTATGGATTTATGATGAGCATCCTCAGGAACCAACGGATCGTTCGCGGGAGCTACGCGTACCAAAAAATTACAGAGAACGAGATCAAGAATTCTTCCTAATGTATTTTGAGTACCATTATATTTGTGGAGGTTACAGTAATTAATATTGTCGATAAATGTTGAGCTTATTGTAGAAGTGTAGTTGCTAGGAATCAGGTTAACCTCACCCACAGGAAGAGTCCAGGTAATATCGGGTAGGTTAAAGTCTCCCATGATAAGAAACTTGCCGTCTGGTTGATTCAAAAGCTTAATACCTAGATCATTCGAGAAGGCGGTGATTCGAGCATTGAAGTTGAAACTTTTTGACAGGTAGGTACAACAGAGATGAACGTTAGTGAATCCAGTTGCACGAGGGATGCGAAGAGTAACCCATATTTCCTCATCCGTAGAACACCATGAGTAATTACAAATTGCATTGAGTTCCTTTTTGACAGCCAGGAGCACACCACCACCCATAGTTACACCTTCGATACTTCTGTCGCGTCGGAATACGTTGTATCTTGAGTCAAAAAGCTCACTATCTGAAATAGTATCTGTAAGCCAAGTCTCTGTTATGCCGATAACGTCATAATCACCGCTCGTAACACTACGAAGAAATGTGTCAGTTTTAGTTCTCAGTCCACGTACGTTCTGATGAAAAACACTTAAAGGCAGTGACTCTTTTTCAGTTGAGTGTCAATAACAGGGATATGCAGAGAATGCGTGAACAGAATGTGAGGTATAATATAGTATTATCAGCAGAAAATAAAACAATAGTAATATCTCTAAGTAATTGTTCGTTACGAAAAGGAGTGGATGCTATAGAGGCATACTACGTTGTAAGTAACATAAATGTGCACTTGGAAATGAACGCTTAATGAGCCCTTCGCACATCAGTATTACAGAATCCCGAGTAAAATTAATGTAAAATTAAGTAAGTTATGGTTGAAAATGTCTACATCTCTTAAGGCATTGTGAGTTTCACTATCTTGGTACTTGTGCGTGTTTTTAGTTGAGTAATAACTCCGTTATGTTGATTTAAGCCTAAAAACTTACCCAGGAAGGTACGCAGTTGTTTTTCATAAATTATTATTTTTCCAGCGGAACATACAGTATACAGTATATGAATTGCTTGTAACAATGCGTATGCTACATGGAAACTAATACAGTTATAATATTTCCGGTTGAACAATAAAACCAAGCTTTTTTATTTTTTTTTATTTTCATTAAAGTTATTATATATATTATTTTTAGTTGAATCCCCATTGAACCTTCCTCCCCAGGGACTGAAGTCAACTGTGCTAACAACCGAGCCAAATCCCGATTGGATAGGACCGATATTTACTTCGTAAATATAAATTAACTATTGTAATGTCATCCAATTTCAGAGAAATGCGTCTAAGTCCGCATGTGTATTATACATGATTGCTACCATGTGCAGTCTATCTACCGAGTTAAGGCCCGATAGGATGCTGGGAAGTGAGTTAATTTCCACTTTCAAGATTCCACTTCATTCATATATTCGTTAAAGAAAACAAAAATTAAATTCAAATAAATATATTTAAAAGTCCAAAGTTTTTTATGTCAGTTACAAAAACAGTAATTTTGTTCGATTTTGATTGAAAAAACTCAGATTCATATTTCAAAATCCCAATATCTGGTACGAAGTTAAATATAAGTGGTGTAATGATCTGCCCTTTCTAACTTTAAACTTTTCCTTCTCTTCTTTCTACGATAAATTTTCTTTAAGTCCCATAGGTAACTTTTCCATAAGGCTTTGGTTATGTATATATCCGGGGTAGGAATATCCTCCCTGCCGTCTTTACAAGCCTTTGCTTCTCTCTTTATTACACACCCCTTCAAGTGTGTACATCCTAGTTTGTCTACGTGACGTACGACCTTGAACGTACTCATTTCACGTGACGGTTCAGTATAAAAAGGCTTCACCGAACGTTGTGTTGGGTTTTTGTTTCTCGGTATAGAAACCTAGTTATCTATGTATGTGTGGTATCCCTCGGTTCTTTTGAGATAGAGTGAGTTGAATCAATTACCACTGTGTTTTAAAGCTATTTCATAAACCTTATTTTCTAAGTCGCCTGCTCCCCAATTAGCTACGCGATTCTATCTATCGTAGGGTAATGTGAATATAATAAAGTGTTAGATTTTATAAATGTGATATACATACGATAAATTTATGGTGTTAGTTGTCGGCGCCATCCATGTATATATTTTGGGAGGGAAAGGAGAGGAAAGGAAATGAATTTTTTTTCAAGCTAAGATTGGCTCCTCCTCTTTACCAAACAAAACCGATAGATGATAATTTGAACAAAGCGATCGATATCTGCGTGTCTGGATATCACAACCGGCCGGGTCTCCCCTTGTTCCAAATCGGCAACCGTCACGCCAGAATAAAGAAAACCAGGTCTCATCACTAATTTCAGAATTGCCCCAACCTCATGCACCTCCAGGAAAATCTACTTTACTGAGTGTAGAAGGGGAAAACCATGACATCCCTTGTCACGAATCTAGTCGCGAAAATGTGACACGTAAGGTCCTAAGTTACGCGCCACCTCCAGAAAACGTTGTAACTTCCACGTCGTCGGGAATTTACATCCCTTTCTAGGTCAATAACACACGACGATCTTGTCGACATTTAGCCTGCTTTTAGCGATAGGTTGTGTGCCTACCCATTCAGCCAATTATCATGTGAGATATATGTAAGGTCTACTCGAAATGCCAAATTTAGGATGAGGACTGTCTGTATTTTAATATTTGGTTCCAGTAGTTATTTTATGAGGTTACTAGCATTCTCGTGTGTTAGGTATGGGTAACTTCTACTGAATACCTATCCTCTCAGGTAGGTATAAACGGATAATTGGTGTGATTTTTGCATTTAATTTAAAGAGGCTGCCTACCTCTCGAAAGGTACCTGTTGAGAAAAGTTGTTCGGTTGGTAGTTTTATTTCGGAGATTACCATCTCCCTCTTTCGACTCTAGATTTGTCTTTGTGCATCCCAATTTGTAAATTAGAAAGTCAAACAATAGATGAAAAGTATTAAATTAGAAAGTCAAATAACAGAAGAAAAGTATTCATTTTGTTCTGTCTGGTTGCATCCGATCGCTTTCTATTCGGGCGGTCATACGCTAGCAAAACTTCCCCTTTGACTGACTGTACACTGCCGTAGCCTAAACGACTCTATCCCTCATAGTGTTCGCTGTTTCAATTGTACGCCAGTGTTGTGGTAGGTACCCTGTAGATAGGTATTTTTATACTGCGAATTTATATTGGTTGGCCTAATTTGTAATAGGTATTTTATGTTTCGTCGGCGATTCAATACCTACCGCAGGGACAACGTCATGATTTGATTCGTAATGTTTTAAAAGAATAACAGATCGGCAGGTAGGTAAATTTTCGATATGACCCTCGGTCCAAGGCGTTCCCCTAAAACAAAAGTTATCGGCCTACATATGAAAAGGTCGTTGGCTCGTCTCTCGCTCACAGCTGATTGACAGTTCGCCTAGCACATTCCTTTTAATGATAAAATTATTTGGGCGGCAGGTGTCGTAAACTTAGTTCCTGTACCTCGGTTGTATCCGTCTTTTAAAGGGGTCCTCTGGAATTTAATAAATAATATTAAAAAAAACTCACCCAGTTAGTCATCTCTCATTCTCAGCGTGAAGCTTACCTGGTTACACTATATAGCTAAATCACTTTAATTTTCGATCTCCTCCCTATCGGCTTCTTTCCTCATTTTAGCGAAATCCTTGCAACTTGTTCAATTTTGGTCCCCTCCCTACGCCTATAAAAGGGTAATTAAATAATTCTGTAAATACAATTGTACCTCCCTAATCTCTGTTGGGATTCGAACCCGAGTTTATGATTTGTTTGATTCTCTGGATTTCGGTCTCCGTGGATAGAATGCCATCTCGTCAAATCAATTCCTCCCTAGCCCGATTAAAAAACTTCCTGCCTTTAAATACGTTCACTCTGTTTTACAACGCAATCATTATTATTATTATTTTCATGTTTTTAAAACAAGTAATTTAGTTTGAACTACATATTTACGAAATCACGTTTAATTTAACACATTTTATATTATAATCGCGATCGCCCAACTCTTAGCGCCCCTGGGGTGATTTTTCACAAAAAGGCGCTCTACAAATTATCCAATTATTCCTATCTCCACTGAGTACAACCACTTTCACTTTACACAAACACCGGTTCAATAATATTTCACTTTAATTCAATATTCCACAGTACTTTTAACACCAACTGAATTCACTAATTAACTGTTATCTCACATATCACTTCTGATTTGTATTCTTTTCTCGGAGCTGTCAACGTATCCACGTTCAGGAACCGACTGTCATGCGATCTCTTTCTTCCTTCCCGTGGGAACATGTGTACTTCAAGCCCGCCTGTCAATAAATCTTATCTGTTAGCCCAAACAAAAAATTTTTGGAGTACATTCATTTCGTTTATTTATGTGATTGTTCAAACCATCACAGTGGTAACATTAAAATCGTAAAAAGATGGATAAACGAAAAATCCACATATCTGTAAAATAATTTATATTTTTATAATTCTAAAAGTCTCAAACATTGGTCAATTACTTTTACTACACAGATGGTGTTGACACATGACAAATAATATTTTCCACTTTTCTATGAATGTAATCTGTGTTTCGGGCTAATATATATTGCTTAAAATATATTGTTATCTTTGGTACTTCGCATAAATATCACTTTCAATATCGTCCTGGTGATCATCATTCAGAATCAAAACTTTGTTTAAAATTGACTTAGCCGTATTTGGTGACTATTATCTTAATAGCCTCGATTACCTATTTCCACCTCATTTTATACGCCGCTAACTTCACCCAACTTTCCATGATCTTAGTAAAACCATGACCAGGAACCCAACAGATAAGTTCTCTCTATATATTTTAATTATTATTTTTTATTTTTAATAATATGTTTACATGGTAAATAATTCATTTTACATCTTGGGTCTTTTTACTACTCTTCCATTGAAAGCATTTGTTTGTGTATGGATATATATATACATATATATATATACCCACTGGCTCCAGGGAGAGATTGGGACATTTGTGCGGCATTCGAATAAAAAATCAAAGACTTTTTTAAATTTTTAATTTTTAATGTATGTTATTATCTATCTACATAAAGAAGCGCGAATGTGGCAGCAATAAAAATAAATATTAAAAAATACACATTGGTATTTAAGTTGTTGGTTAAAATACACAGGTTGGTATTTAACGTCTCGAAGTTAGCGTTCAAAGATGGTTTGAGAGGGAGATACGTTAATAAGAATGTTAGAGAGAGCGCGCTAATATTACAAAAATGATAATAATTAAGCGAAAATGGTGAAAATATTTAATGAAACACGACTCGTTTGAAATAGAGCAAAAATCTTTCGACAAGTGATGTAGTTGCATTTAAAGATACACTGTGAATTTTTTCATGGCTATAACATATTGAATAAATAATATATTAAATAAATTATATATTAAATGTATTATTTTATCTTATATTTTAGATTGTATTTAGATTATGTTTTTGTATAAAAGAAATATATTTTTAAATAAAAAAAATAAAAAAATATTATAAAATGAAGGCCTCAGCACGGGCAAGTCACCCAGTGAGGCCAACATTACTGGAAAACTTTGATGTGTAAATAAATATTGTACCAAAAAAATAAAATAAAAATAACAGGACAAAACATGTTTTTAATAATTTTTGGAGCTTACTTTGCGATTTTTTTCTATCTAGGGAATATCATATAATTAACGTTTCGGCGTAACATGTAAAGATATTATCTTAAAAATAACATATATTTTTTTGCAACATAAAAACTTAAAGAGATAACGAGAAACTTGTTATAAATTGGTAAAAAATGGGTATGCGGGGGCTTAAGTTGTTGGTTAAAATAGCCAGGTTGGTATTTGGTAAGAAGGTCATTCTTGATAAACAAAGTTATTAAAATGGACTGCAGTTCCTCATTGGAACAATTTTTTATAAAATTTTCTCAAATATAAATTAATCGGTGAATACGGGTAAAAGTTGCAGGTAAGAGGAGGTGTGACTAACATAAAAGGTGATCATGTCTGCCGAGGCTGCTTATCTTATATCCCCCACGCACTAAATACTGGAGCCATTTGATGTTCATATTGATGAAAAATTTAGATTGCTATTATTTCTCAATACCATTTTATTTCCAATAAAGTCCAAAGCGAGGTAATATATGGCACCAATAAATCAAGCAACTGTTCGTCCCAATGCTATTCACTGTATGCAAATTTCCCCTTTCCGCTGAGATTTCGCAAAACTAACTATACACAAAAAATACTTATCGACCAATTGGATCAGCAAACTACTTAATTTCAGTCAGCTGCATTAGTTGCCGAACACAGTTTACTAATCAAAAATTATTTAAAAAATTAGTGATAGGTACATAACTCACTAGATACTATTTACTTCTGATCCTCAAGCCTGAGCAACCTACGCATTGTGAAAAACAGCTGATTAAGGTTGCACTTTTCCATTGATAGAATGCAACTTGTCTAATGACTTCATTTATAATTACTTCGTATTAGATCTTTAGGGATCTGGTAAGCAGACAATGAAAGACGATAGTTGGATTGAATCACAGCGTTTATTTTGAGTCGGTAGAGTTGCGAAGTTCTGAGATGACTCCTGACCGATGATTACGATACCAGGTGTAGACGGTGATGACGGAGGTGGAATGGTCGAGGCGGTCGTCAGTGATTCGACACCGCTCTTGGTGGAGACCGGACTCGTGGATATGTTCAGCACTGGTGAAGACATGGAGTCTTCCGTGTAATCCAGTGTGAACAAGGTAGCCGAAGGTGCGATGGACCTGGTCGACAGATGTGCGGGAGATGCAGGCCGACGACGATGCCGCGGGGCCGAGGCGCAAACCGGTGAAGGTGTTGGAGGGTCTAGGCGCGTGACGAACGCTGGCCAGGGATGATAGCCGGGGCCAGGGCGCTGATGTTATCCCGAGGAGTACATAATAATTCTTAGTTTCATAATAATTATATATTTACATAATTCTTACTCAAATGGACAATGGTTCTATTCTAACTGATGACGAATACTTATTTTATTATTTTTTATATATTCAATAATATTGTTATTGGGTTTATAAAAACAGTTTATTTTTAAACAAGTTCTGCTGTGTAATTATTATTAAGCGTGACAGCTGTTTCGCCCTCTGAAGGCATTATCAAACTGTCACTGTCAATGCCTTCAGAGGGCGAAACAGCTGTCACGCGTAATAATAATTTCTTACAAATCCTTTTCGCTAAAACAACTTTTGGCCAGAGAAATTTTAGATATTTTGCAACAAGGCTATATAATGCTCTCCCACTAGCCATTAGACTGAACGAATTTTTTTTTTTTTTTGAAATATAAAACAGACATCAAGATCATCAGCCAAGACAGATCCATGATCAAAAATTTTATAAAAATCCCTGCATAAGTATGTACTCCAACTAGATGCTGATTAACAAATTTATCATTTATTATTATTATTTATTATTTTGTATCTTTTTCACAATGTCACAAATGTCAAAGTGTTCACAAATAATGAAATATTTTATGTATCAAAAAATATGTAAACATTAATTCATGTATCAAATACGTCTGTCTCGACACAGGTTTATCCTAGTGAGACAGACTTCGAAAAAAAAAACCTGTCAAAAAACTTTATATTGATAATAAAAATAAAAAAAATAAAAATAAAAAATAAATTACGCAGCAGAACTTGTTTAAAAATAAACTGTTTTTATAAACCCAATAACAATATTATTGAATATATAAAAAATAATATGGAGTTCTACAAATTAAACTTAATAACAATAAATAGACGAATACTTAATTTGTGATAAACAGGGTTTCCAATGAGAGGTGTTATTTTGATATTCAGTCGTAAAAGATCAATGGTTTCGTTTCTTGTGTGGCACGTAGCGCCGTTTTGTTGAAAGTAAACGTTGTTCAGTTCAATACCATCTAATTCCAGCCATAAAATATCATTAATCATCTCTCGATAGCGCAATCCATTCACCATAACTGTTGCTCCAGCCTCATTTTCGAAAAAGTAAGGTCCAATGACTCTCCATAAAAAACACCAAACAGTCACACGTTGAAAATAAAGAGGCTTTTCAACAATAATTCTTGGGTTTTCCGAGCCCCAGATGCGACAATTTTGTTTGTTGACGAAGCCACCGAGGTGGAAATGGGCCTCATCACTCAAGATGATTTGCATTTGATTCACTCAAGTGAAGTGAAATAATCATTTCAATGCGTTGTTCAAGCGTGTATCGTTCCATTTTTATTAATGGCGTAGTTTTTACTTGTCAAATGTTAAAAAATGACAGCTTCAAACGTATATCTACCGAAATAGCAGGCTATTTAGAATAACACCTCTTATTGGTAAACCCTGTATATGCTAATTTAACGACACCTCTAAGATGTTATACGGATGCATCACACTTTAATCTCTAATTAGCCTTAAGAAAGTTTCTCTGCAGAATTAATTCCGTAAATGCTTTCAGGAAAAGGGCGTAACAAATTTAAAAATACACTCTATCTCTTTAAATTATTGGTGATCCAGTCAAAAACGGGATTGCAGGCCGTTTCCTGATAAACTTTTAGTAAATTCCTAATATATCGGAACACGAATCATGCACCTGCATTTGCCTTTATAATATATAAAGACGAAATGCGAAAATATTAAGATTTTTATGAACACGTGTTCCGACATCGTGATAATACATTGACAGTTTTCTAAAA
The DNA here is from genome assembly GCF_061612785.1 of Hesperophylax consimilis. Lineage (NCBI taxonomy): Eukaryota > Metazoa > Arthropoda > Insecta > Trichoptera > Limnephilidae > Hesperophylax > Hesperophylax consimilis. Next base: position 13,311,419 of record NC_142849.1, read on the forward strand.
TAATAATTATTATTAAAAAAAGCGTTTTATTATCTTCTTTTTTGTAAAAATAATGATAACCTCACTGGGATCTCCCGTGCTGAGGATTTCATCTACATTTTATTAAAATTTTATGAAAGGTTTATCAGGAAATCCCCTTTTTAACCGGATTACCGATTTTTCCATTTCAAATTTTCGTTTTATAGTTGCTAATATTGTCTTCAATTATCAAAAAATTATTCCTTTGTATAAAATGTAGGTAGGTACTCATCTCTTAGACAGCTGGATTTCTTATGAAGGGTTTAGCCAATTTGTCCATTTCTAACAGCTGACCTACACAATCATTTTAAATTGAATGAAACTAAACTAATAGGTAATAGTAAATAAATCTCAATTTAAAACTACACAATATCTGCAAAACAAAAATGACACTAATGACATGAATTAGTTAATGGTGATTGTGATAATTTTAACACAAAAACATTATTATTATAATGAAGTGACACTATTATTTGTTCAGTAATAATGTATTTATATGGTATTTTCTTTATTCGTTGATGTTAATGATGTTTAAAAATTAATTTGTTCATATTGTGTGCGTTTGCTGTTTTGTTTAAAATCTTTATATCCACTCTGAAACCGAGTTTCACAAGCCAACAGACAATAAATTATAACACATATAATGTATTGTGAAAGTAATATCAATCCATAATCCGTTTCGATCGGAGCTCCGTGTAGGTAGTTATGATTCTTTGCTGTTACATATATCAATATTGATATTACCAGCCATACTAATAAAAAACACTTCCCAACCGTTAAACGGTGTTTTATTGAATAAGGATTGCACAATTTCTGTTTCGAACTTTAACTAATAAAACATGTCTTTAACTGGCTGCGAATGAGCTGGCAACGTTGCATTTTGGCTGAATGACACACGATGTCCCGGTCTTGAAAAACTAAAGTTATTTAATGACATATAATTGTTTAATACACTGCCACCTCGTGAATTTAACAAAAATCTTTTGAATGTGATGTTTTTAAAAACTAAGCATTTCTAGGAATGCATGTGTAGAAATAAATCCAAGAAATAAACGTTTATGTTGTACTACCAATGAATCCAAATTACCATTTTTTTTGTTATTCTCTAGGAATTATTAGATTATTTTTTACTGTACAAAGGAGTTAAAGAGTGAGGTGACAGTTTTCTTGCAGATTCCCTAAATAAAAGGAATATGTTTTAAAAGTTTCGTATTATGGTGATTTGTTTTGGGGTATTATGCCGCGTTGCGCTACCTCCTTATTTAGCCAACGTTTCGGACAGCATTGCAGTGTCCATCATCAGAGCAGATTTGTAATTTTATTTAACGAAAGTTGGCTAAAGAAGGAGATAGAACAACACGGCATAATACCCCAAAAACAAATCACTACAATACTTTTGGCCTTGAAAATCTTAAATCATACCAAAATTTCGGATTGTCTTTTACGAGTAATTTCAAAAACAAAACCTCGAAAATGAGAAATGTATAGCACATTTAAAATACCTCGGAAATGTAACGAAATCGATGAGAAATTTTTATTTTTTACGAATAAACTACCGTCTTCCGCTGTATACAGGGTGTATCGGCACTAACCCGACAAACTTTAACCAGCTATTCCTTAGCATATTTGGAGTAAAAAATGTTATGAGCACTTTGCTGTCCGGTAGCATTTTTTTAAAATTAAAAACAAAAAAATTTAAAATTTCCACACTACATCACTGTCATTGGCATTGCGTTTCGTGTTCAACAGCTGTTATAAGCAAGTATATCAAAAAGCGTCTTCACTCTATCGCACACACTAAATAATAATAGTTAAAAATGAGACGAATGGTGCCGTGCCATTTCGTTGTGATTGTAATAGTGCGCCAATATAGGTACACACGTGCATTATTCAACGGAATTCGAATAAAATATTTGCCAGATGGGTTTTCAAACTTTGACAAAGGATAAAACAGTGGTGACATGTGGTGAAAATATGAATAGTATTTTTTATTAAAAAAAAACGTTACCGGACAGCAAAGTGCACATAAGATTTTTTACTCCAAATATGCTAAAGAATAGCTGGTTAAAGTTTGTCGGGTACGTGCCGATACACCCTGTATATGTGTGTAACGTTAACGCTGTATATGTGGATAAGTATAAGTAAATGTGCTCAACCATCATGGAACCATAACTTTTATGGCTGCATGGAGAAAAATGAATACGGCGTTTTTTTATCCAGCTAAAAATGTGACTGATGGATATTTCCTAATAAAATATTAGTGACTTGAATATATCTGAACACGTGTTCATGCAGGTGGCCTTCTCAGAATAAATATAATAGACGAGATGCGAACCACAACAGCACAGAATCACTATTTATATTAAGGAATAAAATTATTTAACCAGTTACCCGCTGATATGCGAATAGAAAAAAATACGACAAATAAAAAAATAAAAATTAAATCACATTTTTGTAGTACCACAATGTAATTTTAACTTCTTCTTATATATGTATATTCTTGACTGTTTTGTTATTCCTAATGTTTTATGTACATCCCATATACATTTTTTTATAATCTTAAAAAATATTATGTCTAAATCTCTAATATGTTAAATTCTTAAGTTTTTAACGTGCGTAACAAGCGTCAGCTTTTGTAGGATAGTGTATAAAATATGCTTTAATATGTTATATTTTGTAAAAAAATATATAAAAATACAATTATTTTGAAGAATACGTGTTCCGATTTCCTCGTAACATATTTGTGCTTTACATCAGTAAAAAAAACTATCAAGTTTGTTATGAAATATGTCAAATAATTCGTTATAGTCCTCTAATCTCGTTTTCAATAAATTAACAATATTTGATATCAGTAAATTTACATCAGTTTAGACAATTTTAGTTTATTAGTAAGGTTTTCACATACACGGTTGGTTATCAATTGTATAAAATTTACATCACCTTCAATAGTAAGGCCTATGATAGATGCTTAAATAGTCGCTTGGTCACCCTTCTTACTCATACCAAACTAGATCATTTATCAAGAATTTCAAACGATAATTGCCTCCGAGCACTTCTTAATAGAGATCTACTTTCCTATTATATAACATTCGAAAAGTTCTACTGAGTTGAATCGTAAAATATTAACGCAGACACATGAAAAGTTGCGGGATTTTTTTATGTGAATACCGCATAATGGTCCCAACTGCTCCCAACAGTCTGGAGCTAGTGTTGGGTCAAAGCGTGCAGTACAGTAATAACATAACCAATCACTTGAAAATATTTTTAATAAATTAGCAATACTCCTTTTCTCCGTGTGATATTAAATGTATCAAAATTTGAAATGATTTTTATAGAAGTGACGGATATTTGAATATATCCCTCCCACTGCTGCGCAAGGCGATGGGTCGAAAGATCAGTTGGAGAGGTTAAAGGGTCTCCCCAAACCAGCCTCTCACGATCTGGCACGCCATGCAGCTGATGGGCAGGCGCATCCTGAACACATCTCACCGTATGAACCTGAGCACCCCTGCTAAGTCGCCAAACGTAGCAAACCGCTCGGGGTGACCTATCGCAGAGATGTTGGTTATCCAGTAAATGGTTCTCTGGGCGACGGTACCCAAACCCGCCTGCCGAATAAATACCCGACTCGTCGGGAGAAAAAAAAAGTATTGATAAATTATTGAGAATCTCTTCAAATTATTGGTAATCTGGTTAAAAATGGAATTTCAGGTTCTTAACGGAAGAATTAATAGGTTTCCTAATAAACTTTCAGTAATTAGTAATTAGTTAGGTTAGGTTTAAATTTTATTTTATCATCGTTTCTAATGACTTTATATCACTTTTCAACGGTGTGTTGAATTGTCGATGTGTCGATTTATGATGGAACCGTGTTCCAATATATTAGGAATGTGCTACAAATTTAATAGGAAACTGCCTGAAAACTGAGAAATAGATGCTTGTATGTGGGAGTTAGTCCCAAAGTATCAAACTGCAAGTTATGGTTACCCTGAACATACAAAAGGTTTACATAATACCCTAAGGCTAAGGGAATGAGTAAATTTCATCATTGTTTTAGATGTGTTTGATTTCAAAATCGGTGTTCTGAATCAAACATCGTTCTGCAATAATCTTGTTATTTTCTTTCCCATACATTTTTTACAAGGACAAAAAGAAGAATAATCAACTTTTTTTAAGTAGACTTTTTATATGTAGCGTGTGTAATAAATTGAGTCCATTGTTGCATCAGATACTTTTAATACCGATAACCTGCAATCATTTCACATTCAGTAATATATAATTAAATACCAAATTAAATGTGGATTCAACAGTATAAAAATCTCCGGGAAGTGTAGAGGTAAGATTTTTTAACAATTTATCACTTTCGTTTCTATTATAGAAATAGCACAGAACGGTGAAAAATCACAGGATTGTAGGATTTGTAGATCTGAAAGCATAAATGAATTAATTAAAATAAAATAATTTTCTGATTATTAGTATGTAACATTATTTTTAGAATATTTTTTATTTTATTATTTATACCCGCTAAACTGCCAAAGCAGTTTGTCAATATATATTTTTCAAATTTTCTCTGGGCCGATGTCATACATTTTTAAGTATGCTTTGAAGAGAATCCTTAATTAGAGTAAGAATTGAAGAATAAAAGAGTGGACACATTTTGTTTGAGTTTTTTCATTTGAAATATCGATGAAACATACCCAATATTCACAAGTCTGTGTTAAGGCGAAAAACTGCGATCCCTCTGATAAATCCCCCAGTTTAAATGGGCAAAACACAAAATAACATCGAAGCACCGACTTGGAAATATTGGGTCTGTTTTACCGGTATTTCAAATGAAAAAACTCAAACAAGAAGTGTCTATTTTGAAATCACATAAGTTTTTCAAGTAACTAATATTTCAAGACTTTTTAATGCCTGAATTTCAATGAACTGACTCGCCCACTGTCTCTTCTACGTGTACCTCTACTCTCAAATAAGTTAAAAAATCGACCGAGCACTCGGCGGGCGGGTATGATCAAAACCTCCTACATCACAAGGCCGGGACACTCATTCAAAGCAGCCTACTAATTTGTATAGGATTTTACAACAACAACAAAAAGGCCGAATTACACCTGCTGAGTGCCCGGCCGAGTCACTCGCTTTATCACTCGGTCGAGCAACATATTGGAGAGTAGAGGTGATTACATGTAATAGAGATAGTGGTCGAGTAAGTTCATTGAGATTAGTTTAATGTGTGTTGACGAAGTTACGCCAAGTATCAACAATAGAAAAAATATGAGAGTTATATAACAACAAACGTAAAAAATTCCAAAAAAGGTTTTGATTTTTGTTTTCACTGACTGACTCGGCTGATTGCAGTGATCAATTCAATTAAAAAAAAAATTCAATAAAAATTTATTGCACATCCTATTTCTTCCAGCTAACCCAACAAATACACATTATATTACATAACCCAACAATTACATGTTAACAAATAAATAAAAATAAATAACAGTAAATAAATAAAAAAAACAGAGGTATTTAATTCATGTAAGGTATTCATTTAAGGTGTAGTGACATTTGTTTAAAAGAAATGTTTTTAGTGTTGATTTAAATTTAAGTGTGTCGGTTATTTGTTTGATGCTACGTGGAAGGTTGTTATATACTTTAATCTAGTGGAGAGCGATCGAAGCGCCGAGTTGAGTATGCAGTTTGAGGGGGCTCTTACTCGACCGAGTCATTGGGCCTTGTTCCTATCCACTGTCTCGCCTGAATTAGTCGCCCGCTTATTATACCGAGTACTGACTGCACTGATCACATCAGCCGAGTACTCAGCCGAATGAACTGTCTCGGCCGATCACTCGGCTAATCTATTTGTATTTTGTCGATCCGAAAACAAAGGATCATAAAACACTCAACAATAATATAAATAATTATCTGAGCCAATTATCAAAATTCTCTTCATAAAAGGACGCAAACCTTAACAGAAGAACAGATTAAAAAATATTGCTCTACATAAAACTGTTTATATTATCAGTTTTATTACCAAACTTGCCCTTGGGAATAAATGGCTATTACTTGAAACGCACTCGTAATCTAAAACCTTGAAAACAATCAATTATTATTGTTTTGTAAAATTACACACAACGAATACGATAATAACATTTAATCTAAGACAAAATGCATGGAGCAAACATCGATCATTGCAAGTTATCGGCCTCTGTTGACGTAACCAACAATTATCTTAACACGGGCTCCTCGAATCGCCATCATTGCGTATTGGTGCGAACCAAATTATACTGCCAAGCCCCAAATGCCAATTATCTATTAAATCTGAATATAAGAGTAAAAACCGTAAAGATTGACCCTGAACTTTGAATTCAATACGCAGGAAAATAGTTAACAGTGTTCTAGTATTTACTGTTCTATTTCGCCCCAGTTTCAACGCCTTTCTTCGCATTAAACAAACAAATCCGTAAAATCTATTTTTTTACTAAAGGGTTTTCCAATAAGAGGTGTTATTTTGAATATTAATTAAGGAATTAATGAATTTTTATGGACGGAATTGGATGGTATTGATCTGGACAACGTTAATAGTGAAAAATAACATCAGTTAAATGACCACCACGACCACGCATAAAGGACTATATCCTTTTCCTATTGAATTTTCCATAACCAAATCGCAAAGTGGCTGCTTTATGTCCTCGATAGCCTCACGAATTCCATCTTTGAGGTCTTGAATTGACGCTGGGCTGTTGGCGTAGACTTTTTCTTTCGCGTTTCCCCAAAGGAAGAAGTCGCAAGGTGTTAAATCACTAAGATCTCGGTGGCCAATTGTGATCACCTCTTCGAGAGATAACACGGTCCGTAAAATATCAATGGTTTCGTTGCTTGTTTGGCACGTAGCGCCGTCTTGTTGAAAGTAAACGTTGTCCAGATCAATACCATCCAATTCCGGCCATAAAAAATCATTAATCATCTCTCGATAGCGCAATCCATTCACCGTAACTGTTGCTCCAGCCTCATTTTCAAAAAAGTAAGGTCCAATGACTCCGCCGGACCATAAACCGCACCAAACAGTGACACGTTGAGGATAGAGAGGCTTTTCAACAATAACTCTTGGGTTTTCCGAGCCCAAGATGCGAAAATTTTGCTTGTTGACGAAGCCACCGAGGTGGAAATGGGCCTCATCACTCAAGATGATTTGCATTTGATTCACTCAAGTGAATTTTAATGCTTTGTTGAAACGTGTATCGTTCCATTTTTATTAATGGCGTAGTTTTTACTTGTCAAATGTTAAAAAATTAAAACATCAAAAGTAACATCTACCGAAATAGCGGGCTATTCAAAATAACACCTCTTATTGGAAAACCTTGTAGTTACCGACAAAAATTTCTTAGCACACAGAGAAATATGAATGTGGCTGGTTTATTGAAATCCTCGTAAAAATTTGATTGCAATCTATTTCATAATAAAATATTACTCTCTTCAGAATACATCGGAACACGTGTTCATGCAAGTGTCCTTTTCCTGATAAATATAGTGACGCTGTGTTGCATTATTTGAATTTTTATGAACACTTGTTCCGACATCGTAATAACATATTCAGTGTTTTAGGATACCTGTCAATTCATTCATTTAAGGCCCGTTTTTAACGGGAATACGAATAATTTTAAATTCCCGAAAGAAAAAACTGTACAATGTTAATAGATTTTACCATTCGAGAGTTTTTGACAAATCGTAAACTAAAAAATAATATAAAGAGATTTTCTGCTGTATAGTCAAGATAAACAACTTTCTCACACTAGCAAGTAGTAAATAAGTTTATAAAAACAAAGATTGGAACTGGATTTGTCAAGTACCTACATTATATCCAGATACAAAGGCATAGAAAGCTGCAATATCGTATTGAACTGTGTTTCTAATCTGTATCTACTTACTAATAAATTTAAATGATAACTGCGCATTTTATTGAGGAAAACTCTCTGAGCTGACTCATCGTACTGAAAATCACAGGCAATCCAACGTTAAGGACGGCTTGTTTCGGAGAATTTGAAAAATTCATCAAATATCGACGTTCATTTTCGGGTTCTGTAAAAGTCCTATTCAAGTTTTTTTATTATATCATTATAGGCTAGGTGCTTGACAGAACTAAAATAATAGCAGAACTTGAAAAAATCTTTCACAGAACTCGAAAATAACTTTGAAATTCGAAGAATTGTTAAAATTCTCATAAACAACCCATCCTGAGTTCGGACAGAATAGATAAAAAAAAAATAATTTTCGGTTCAGGTAGTCTTCATAATTTTTTTTTCAATTCTCCGACTTTATGTCCGGGTTAAATCTTCCCCATGGGAAAAACTAGACCCTACCACACACTTTTCCACAAATGATCATCTAGTCAATCAACATTATGCAAGTGCATTATATAAGCAAAATAAATACAAAACAATACAAGAACAACACGTCAACTCACCAGAGATCAAATGGGAAAATAATTCACCGAATCCAGATATTTTCATATCAGATGGTTCGACTCGGTAGAACTCCTAACAGGGCCTATAAATCCTACTAAACCCTCAACATAAATATTTAAAAAACCTTTTGTTATTTAAAGTTACTGATTTATGCATTTTTATGTATGCATTTTTTGATAGATCTAATACGCCTAAATTTTTAATGAGAGAGCTAGGTATAATGCCAGTAGCCGGAATAACAAATGGTAATATTTTTATAGTCTGAGAATGCCAAATTCTTTTATCTCATTTCCTAAATCAGTGTATTTTCTTATTTTTTCATTAACAGATTTTTGAATATTACAGGAATTTGGAATAGCGACATCAATGATATAAGTTATTTTTTAATTTTATTTTATTTTGTAAAAAAATATTATTTTTTTAAATTTCAATCGTTACCAACCGGACATAATTTGTGGATGCGAAAAAAATTAAAGAACCAAAAATGAATTTTACACAAATAGTTGAGGGGAACAGCGAGGCGTAGCAAAGATATTACATCCATTGATTGGTATTTAGTCTATGATTACATCTCTTTTTTTTCCTTGATGTATCTTATTGATTATTGATTATTGTTCTAGATTTCACAGCATATTCTTACTCTTTTTCTTTTAACAATCTTACCTATCATAAACCAACAAATATTGAAAATATGCAATGAAGTGTTATGAATGAATCTTAATAACAACATGAAAAAATCCAAAGGAAGGGAATATTTCATATTTTAAATCTGAATCATTAAAAACAAGTAACAGGGTTCACAAAAAATATATCAAAACTAGGGGGTGGTTTTTCAATGACACTGTGATATACGGCTTTTATAGAATTTTGAAAGACCAAACATTCTTGTTCTTAAATTAATTCATTCATTCATCTTGTACCTTTTGTTTGAAGTTGATCGTATCCAACTTTTCAGATTTTAAACTTTTCAACTTCTCGTTCAAAATTTTAATTGCATCATATTCGTTTGTGATGTAAAAATCTGAGAGTCTTTCATCTGCTTTCAGAAACCGTATTTCGTCACGAGATGCGGTCTAAAACAGCGAATCTATTTGAAATTGAATGTCAAATGAGAATAATTGAGGACCTTATTTTTGTCTAGATCCAAAAGTGGTTAAAACAGGACATAGATTTGCTTGGTCTTTATGCAGTTCCGGAAGTTATATTCATAAAAAACTCAGATTAAATGGCGTCATTTGTCTTTAAGATAATCTTAGAATAAATTATGTAAAATATGTATTTTAATTTTTGTACGTATTTTAAAGCGATCAATCTTTGACATTGAGAAATCGTAAATCTCTATAATTATTTCTACTTAACAAAATAAGTACATTTACTACGGTACAAAATATCAGACACAACTAAAGTTATTTCTGTTATTAGACAAATAAAATTATTTTTAAAATTTAACTCTCATTTATGGTACATTTATACCAAAATAATAACCAATCATTATTTCTAATGGTCGTAGTTCCGACGCAGTGTCTATAATACAATAATTTTAATCAGGGATGACCAAGAGTTCGATAGCGAACCGATTTTTCGTCGATTACCGTTGTTTTAAAACGTTTGGAACCATTTATTGAATAACCAACATCTCTGCCATAGGTCACTTTAATCGGTTTGCTACGTTTGGTGATTTTAAGCAGTGGTTCTCGGGTTCATCGTTTGAGGTGTGTTCAGGATTGTGTCGCTTTTCCAAAGGAAAAACCGTTCTAATGTTCTTATTGTATTTTATCCACCCTTATAAAATGTGATGTGATCATAATTTGTCTCCATTATAACAGGGGCGTTGACAGCCTCCACGCTGAAGGGGCTAAAAAATTTTATAGAGCTTACAGGGAAGGAACAAAGAAGTAGTCAGTTAATTTTCAAGTTCTGTTTTTATTTTAGATGCTGAGGGTTATCCTTATGAGATAAACATATACCATTGCGGATTCTGTAAGCTTTTTTAAGATATACAATTCTGTAGTACATTATTTTAATATATATCATAATGTTTAATCAACGTTAGTAACATAAACGCCCTAAAATAATTTTTTTTTTAAATTACAAAACATCGTCTTTTCTCTACTTTTTATAATTATAATTATGTATTATATATATAAACCTTCCGGGAAAAATTCTCTAAATGATAATGAAAATTATATCAAAATCCGTTGCGTAGTTTAGAAGAATTAAGCGCACAAACAGACAGACGCGGATATCGACAATGTTTTATATTATTTAAAGATTTATTTGAAGTATTTTAAGTAAGGTTACGTGAATCTATACTATGATTAAATGGACATCATCAGTTAAATGTGTCAAATAGCGTTAAAATTCACGACATGCTTTATACATTCCCAGAGTATTACTATCCTGAAATGTGCAACATGAAATAAATTATCGTAGTATTTTACAATTATTTACTCTATTTACTGTGTAAATGCCCATTGCCCACATCAAACCATTACAACACAACGCGTGATTCAATTTCAAATCTCCGCTGCCGACAGGTGATTTAGGACTCCACAGAGCGATATGCACAGTAAAAGTTCCTTACTTTGCCACTGGGGTAACATTGCATCATTTGAAAAAAAAAAACTTTAATTTTGAATTCTTCGTTGACATTATTTTTTACATTTCATTAAAATGCAGTGAGATATCTTGTCAGAGGTGCAAATTACAGAGCATTCTTATCAATAAATCATTCAAACTAACCCGTGCAGGTCTAGGTGCGCGACCGCCAAGTTATTACTGTCGCTAAGTAAACTTCACTGTTTAAAATGGTATAATCACTCTGTAATTTAATATGCTTGCGGTAAAATAACACACAAAGCAGTGGTAACAACGAGTATCAACAAGAATCGCCGATATTTGCAAACTGTCTTGCTCGATGGCACTGACATGATCATGTGACACTTCACGATCCACGTGCAAAGGCCTGTACTGTAGTCGGCCTTGAGCTAACCCCTTCAGCCATTTTGTATATACCCACAATTTTTGTGTGCGGAAATATCTTATCTAGGACAACACGTTATGGATAGAATGAATGTGACTAATGTCACGAAATTCCACGAAAAATATGTCACTATCAATAACGTTCCAATATATTATATAAACACGCTGTGGAAATCTCTGAGTGGAAAGCCAAAAGCAAGACAATTGTATTGCTTTCATAAATACAAAAATGCCACGCGTCGCGTTAGGTGCCAAAATGCCCTCAAGTGTGCCGATAAAATGTATTTTTATTACACTGCAAATACTATTTAATGCCAATAAATAAGATTTCATTTGTAAATACAGACAAAATATTTTAATTGTTATAAAATATACAATTATTTCGAATGTATCCGGAAGATTTTCAGCGCCATTAGAGAAACTGAGATGGCGGACGTAGCAACACGTAAATATAAGGGCAACCTAATAGATGTAGGTTGTATCGTTGTATCATACTGTATTCTGTATTCGTCTTATAGTGTAAACGAGTAAGCGTATCTTGTTATCTCAGTCACACCCGTGATGTAGAATGTAGTAGTCGACGAAAATGCTAAGACGCCGCCCGCTCACTTTTATTTCGTTCATACGCATATATTTTTGGATGTCTATCTTTGTTGCACATGAACAACGTTCGAATTAAGAAGTTACTGAAAACATAATAATGTTTCTTACTTCCCACATATTATCTTGAGTTTGTGAGACAATAACGAGTCTATATGAATTTTAACGTCATTGGTCACTATTCACTATTTAAGGGCGCGCAGGAGCGCCGAGAAATTTTAACGATAGGTATTTGTAAAAATTATTTCTATTTCGTTCATCTCAGCGGGGACAGCAAAAGCGCTATCGGTGTATTGTTGAACCCCAATGCGTGTGTGTGCGTGGCTGCAGGTGTTGGAAGCACGAATCGTCGCGCCGCGCCCGATAGCGACTTCGCGTCACATTATCGCGATCAGTTCTTATTATTTCATTTACTGTTATTCATTTATTCCAAAAATTAAGTAGGTGCCTAGGTACATATTCGTAATAAAATAGCGAGGTCTACATTATTTAATATTGTATTGTACTTAACTTTATTATTATTATTACTTACTACAAATATGTAAGTAGATACATTTATTTTGCCTCCGTGGTTGAGGGGTAAGGCTGTCGACTTCGAGTCCGGAGGTCTCGGATTCAAATCACGGCGTGCGCAAGTAAATTGATTTTAATTAATTTATGTTGTTTCACAATATTAAAAATAATATTCATTAAAAAGAATATTAATTAAATATAATATAAAATAATTGTCTGGAGAAATAATGATACACGCGACGACTTAGTTACGGCCAAATCAGCTATCAGCTTACAGGGTTTTGTAATACTAGTCCAATTAAGTCGCCAATTGGGGAATCCACAGTCTCACTGGCTCCAGACGGGAGCAGTTCGGACTCTTGTGCGGTATTCACATAAAAAAGTCACGTCGCAACTCGCAACTAGAGCGCCTGCTGTTCGCTCATCACCTCAGTCACATCGCGACTTGTGCGTAGTTATATTACATGTGACTACCTGCTCCGAGCTCATCTTCTGCACACGCATAAGTAAATGAGACTTGTGGGTGCGTGTATACAGGTTGCTGCACACATAAAAAAGTCATGTCGCAACTCGCAACTAGAGCGCCTGCTGTTGACTCATCATCTCAGTCACATCGCAACTTGTGCGTAGGTATATACATGTGACTGCCTGCTCCGAGCTCATCTTCTGCACACGCACAAGTCAATGAGACTTGTGCGTGCGTGTATACAGGTTGCTGCCTGCTGCAACAGATAAGTCAATACGCGTCGCGACTTGAGCGTGCGTATTCCTATATAATAGATATCTTCTGCGCTCATAGTTCATTCATCTTGTTACTATTAGTAAAGTAAGATGCACGCGTTTTGGTTTAGTAATATCGGGAGATTCATACCATTTTTTTTATAAAACGGCAGCATAGGCGCAGTAGGTCCTTTTTTAATTAAACATATAAATATCGCTAAAAATGTTGTTGTTTTTTGGCTCTCCCTGAATAACGTAAATTCATCAGTTTTGACTGTATGCATAAAGTGCATTAGTGCAAGTCGGTACATTTGTTAACATATCTAGTAACCTATAATAAATATTATTCTACGTCTTAGGCTGCGTATACACACGCCAGCCGAACAACGGATTATGGGAAAGGAACGAAGCAAAAGCAAACTGCCCGAAACGCTGCGCCGCTTGCGGTTGCTTCGTACCTTTACCATAATTCGTGGTTCGGCTCGCGTCTCTATCCGCAAAGAGTGGCGTGCACTGATTTTTCAGTGGGCTAGAATCCTAAGATTGAAAATACGACATTAATGATGTTGTCGTAGCTGAAAATTTTTTTTTTTCCGAAATTTCAATTTTCAAATTCTGTGCACGCCACTATTCGCAAATATATACGTACCATAATATATGTGTATTTAGAAATTGAGTTACATAAAATCGACTACTATATTACCTACCTTCAACTCAAAATTTTTTTTCTTACAGATAAATAATGGGTAAAAGAAATGGAAACAAAGCGCGTTTGTTTTTATCTACTAGACGAAAAAAACCGATTATTAGTATCAAACGACAGATTCATGTTGCACCACGTTCGACATCTAGGTAAGTCGAAATATCGCTTTCCTGTTACTCTTACTACTGAACCTTCCTAAGGTTACCTTTACGTACGTAAAGTTTTTTTCCCGTAAGTTGCTCACATAAGAGAGTTATGGCAAAATTACCAATGGGTATCGTTTACATTGATAATTTTGCCATAACTCTCTTACGTGAGCGACTTACGAGAAAAACCTAAAGATTTATGCTATGAGAGCCATGTATTATGTAGCATGTATAACGGGAAAATGGGATGGACAAATTTAAATAAATACATCATTTGCATTTACAGGGATATGGATGTCATCGATACTACTTTTGGAAACTTAACTACATCTTCACTAATGCATGAAACTTCCATGGATGAATCATTTGCTCCAAATATAGACGAAAACGCAAGTTCATCATCATCAACAACGCTTGATGATTTGGTGATAGAACCAGACCATATTGATGAAACCCATAATTTCGAAGGTCGCAGAATTGTGGATATAAAATATTTGTTTTCGGAGATATCAAATATAAAGCACGAACACACCAACTGCACATTTTCCGATTTAAAATTTGTGAAGGAACGACGAAATGGTCTTCTAAGCCAGTATGTTTTCGAGTGCAAAATGTGCAAGAAAATAGAATACGTACACTCCGAAGACCCGAAACGGAAAATGTCTATAAATACTGCTGTCTTCGAAGGAGTTATGTGTACAAGAAATGGGTATTCACAGTGGAATGAAATTTGTGGGGTTTTAAATATGCCAAATATGGATTGTAAGACTTACACGAACATAGAACAATGTTTAGCGCCAACAATTGAAGAATGTGCCTTAGAAGAAATGATCGCAGCTGGTGAAGAAGAAAAAAGGCTAGCCATTTTAAACGGTGACATAGACGAGGGTCGCTATCCTTTGGTAACGGTGGTTGCAGATGGCTCCTGGGCAAAGAGGTCGTACAAAAGTGGATTTAGCTCCTCATCTGGCGCAGGGTGCATAGTTGGACTACGAACTAAAACGGTTTTATTTCTGGGAGTGCGAAACTCATACTGCTGCATATGTGCTAGAGCTACTAAACTACACATAGTTGCTTCTGAGCACAGGTGCTTCATAAACTGGCGTGACAGTGCTAATGCCATGGAAGCCCACATTATAGCAGAAGGGTTCTCGAGAAGCATGGAAATACATGGATTGAAATTTAACAAACTAGTTGGTGATGGCGACTCCAGCATCATGAAAAAAATAATGCAACAAATGCCATATGGTGTAATGTATATTGTTGTAACATTCCAATGTTTACAAAAACGGTAGAGCAGAGATGTCCATCTCATGATTGTGGGATTAATTTCCTGTCAAGTAAGTTGGGTGATCATAAATAATAAGAATGAATTCTTAATGGAAAATATATTGAAACATCAAGAGTTACAACAAAGCAGTACAGATGATAAACATGTAACCATAGAAATAAATATAGGCACATACCCGATGGAATCCTGAATCAAACTAAACTAACTTAACGTGAAACGAAAGAACGACAACGGATGGCGAACGAAAACTTGCTCTCGGCAGCGGGGAACGGACCCGAGTCGAAAGCCAGGACATCCTTCTCTTGGTGGAAGCGGGAGGACGCAACTCCTTCAATGGACGCCTGCTGACCACCGGCCAACACTCAATCAATATAAGCAAGAACTTCTCTTGTCACAAAATATTTATGTGACAATGGTCCTAACCTTATAGTACAAAAAATAGAGTGCAAAAATCACTTACTCCGCAATTTTTGCAACAAAATGAAAGCACTTGGAAAAAAAACCAACAACGCTAAAGGCTTTGTACCAGTTCATATAAGGAAAAAGGTTGAAGCAAACGTTTTACGCATGAGAAGAGCTGTAGTTGGAGCAGTAAATTACAGGAAAGAGCAAAAAAACACAGTACAAAGTGATAAAATAAAAAATTTGAAAATGGACATAAAAAATACCGCAAATCATGTGTTTGGTGATCATAAAAATTGTGCATCGTACTATTGCAAGCCGGAGAAGTATACTGATGATCCAAATTTAGTAAGCGATCTTCGAGATTGTGGAATATGGACTGATATCCAACAATTCTTATTGTCTCTAATAGCAAATGCAGAAAGTCTTATTATTGACGTGACAAATAACACTGTAGAGCAATTCAACAACGTTATCGCCAAATTTATAGGTGGAAAAAGGGTAAATTTTACTACAAGAGGATCTTACCAAGCAAGATGTTTTGGAGCAGTAGCTTCGTGGAATAGTGAATTGGCAACCCATTCAAGAATACAAAAGAAAATCCAAGGCCACAGTCCCGGCAAATTCACGAAGCACTTTATAGAGAGAAAACGACGTTCGAAGGAGAATACACAAATGTGTCGAAAAAAAAACTAAAGTATAATGAAAATACGACAGAAAAAAGAAAAAAAATTACAGGGCCCGATGAAAATTATGGTCAATTGGAATTAGAACCAGATATGCCACCTGAAATATTTGAAACGAAAAAAGAGGAATTTCTCAAAGAATTATTTTCAACGAATAAGGAAGAGCTCGAACGGAATACGGTAGGCCAAAGTAATAACAATCTGTGGGCAATTGAAAGACGTAAGCGGATAACGGCGTCTAACTTTGGAAAAATATATAAGCTTCGGCAAAAAACTTCAGTTACGGGAGTATTAAACTCTTTACTGTACTCACAATTCAAAGGAACTATGGCCACAAATTATGGAAAAGAAAATGAAAGCCTAGCAATAGAGCAATTTTCAAAAAAACAAGTTTGCAGGTATCTGCTTGTGGGCTATTTATCGATAAAACCAAAAACTTTTTAGCGGCAAGTTCGGATGGCCTTATCGGTGAGGATTCTATAATTGAAATTAAATGCCCTTATAGTATAGCAAATATGTCACCAGAAGAGGGAATTGCACAAAAGATAATTGATTACTGTAAATTGGAAGACCATTCTTTAACATTAAAACGGAATCATAATAACTTCTACCAAGTACAAGGCCAGTTACATATTACTCGTCGTAATTATTGTTATTTTGTTGTGTGGAGTCCAAAAGGTTTGCTGTATGAAAAAATTGAGAGGGACGATGAAATCTGGCAAAAAATCGTTCCACTGTTAGAAAATTTCTACCACCAATGCCTTTTACCAGAAATAATTGACGGTCGCATACCAAGAAATTTACCGGCGAGGGAAAGATCTGGACCATAAATTGTTTTAATTTCATTGTGTAGATGTTAAACAGTAATTTTTTTTACAATAAAGCGTTTAAAAACAAAAAATATTAGATCATTGAAGAAGATTGAAAATGTCAAGTGATGTAGGAGGTATTCCCAAAAGTGCATTTTTCTGTAATAATATAACGTATTAAAAAAGTTAAATAAAAACTAAACTAGTTATGTGTAAAATAAACAATATGGTGCCTCTTATACATAGATTTCAATATTCATTTGTATAATATGATATTATAATAACATAATCGATTCAACAACATGCGGTAGATGCATGTACCACTGAACATACGCTGTACCAGCATTCCATCAAACGATCAGTGGTGTATGTACTTACCATCACACATTTTCTTGTAAAATATATATATATTTTTTTTAAATCTAGAACAATATATTTAGTCAAATATAAAAGTTTTTTTTTGGTTCGGTAGTTGTATCTTAAAAAAAGTGTACTATAAAGGGATAATATTATGTTGAGTACAACCTTCAAAAGTTATCAAAAAATATTTTAATTAATTTTTGTGTTCCATATCCAACTCGGCAATACGGAACGGAATCATCTCGGGGTCTGTCTGTAACAGGTGTTTTTTTTTCAATTTTTTTCCATTAATTTATTTGACGTAAACAAATTAAATTTGTCACAATAACTTTAGTAAATAAGCTCGGTAAGTATTGGCACACTCAAGATAAGTCACCAAACAGAAAAATAATTTTAAAAAAACATCGATAACTCGGGACATGACAACACTAGTGGACTAGTGTATCGATATAATTATTGAGAATGTCACATCACTTCGTTGACTGTATACGTATTCAACTAAAACCCTCTCCGCCCCCCCTCACCCCCGAATACTGAGAGAAAGGGACACATGCACCTCAGCCTGATAATACCTAAATAAAATAGTCAAAATCGAGGTTTTGTAGTCCCCTTTTTCTACTCCAAAACTGAACCGATTTCCAAGATTTTTTTTACCAAATGTATTGAAAGAAAACATTCTATGTCTGTACGTTTTGCTTTTTTTAAAAATACATCGTCTTATTTGTATTTTTTTTAATTTTTTATAGTGAATACCTCACAAGAGTCCCAACTGCTCCCGTCTGGAGCCAGTGAGACTATGGCATCCCCAATTGGGGGATGTTATGAGGCTAAAGGTAAGTGGAGAAGGGAAAGAGGAAGGTGGGGAAGTACCTGGCTATTCAGATCTAGTCACTAAACACGGCTAAAGCCATTTGGAGCAACGTTTCAATTCTGAATGGTGGTCTTACACCAGGGCGATACTGGTAGTATCTTCCACTCTGGAACGTGCCGCAAATATACTATATATTATTTTAATTAATTAATTGTGAAATAACACAAATTAATCAAATAAAATTTATTTGCGCACGCCGGGTTCGAACCCGCGACCTTCAGAATGGCAGTCCAATGCGTTACCACTGGACTATGCCGGCCGTCAAAACGTATACTGAACGTTTGTTGATGGCGTTAAAAAAAGGCAATTTTAACAATTTTTGAAGGGTTATAACTCCTATAAAAAGTAACTTATCAAAAAAATCAAAACGTACCGACACGCTTGCGGTCAATATTCATATTATGTAAAAAAAATATTTTCTCTAGTGTCAAAATCCAGAGAGGGAAATGAGGAATACGTTTGTATGGAAAAAAACACCACCCGGTTTCCTCTTAAGAGGAAGCTACAAGCCAAAATGTGTATATTCTTGGTATACCTTATATCGTAGGTAATGGGCATTAAAATCGCTTGACAAAAGGAGTCTAGAAAAGTTCAAATTCAAGTAAAAAACTGTTTTTTTTATTTATTTTGTAAATAATTTTATAAGAAAGCAAAAAAGTTAATCAAGTGAAACTGTCACAGATAATCTTGGCCATAATATTGTATTTTTTTAAGTTGTTTCCTTCATGCGTTCATACATTTCTATTGAAAAAATATTTTTTTAGTAGTTGCATTTATATTTTTTATTGAATAATTTATTTTTTATTTGTATTCTACTCAAGCGAAGCGATAGGAAAACCCTCAATTTATCTAAAAAATATTTTTTGGTGTTCATAATGTACACCAATTAGTTATAAAGATTAATCAAAATAGTTATTTGGCATTAAGCTTCGTCTTTGTAAAATATTTTCAAAACATTGTGTAATGTTAACCCTTACGGGGCAAACTTAGGCATTTTACGCTACCTAAGAATATTAGGAACCGATTATATTTTTAAAGCTATTTTGTAATAATTATAGCTTCTAGCAACGTTGATCTCTTTCACCCAATCAACGCGGTTCAAACGCGCCTTAACCTCGGACTACTAATCAATTCACGGCTACATTTAATTGTACCGCGATTGCTTTGATTTTAAATTTATCTCATTTCGATTGTGTTTTAAATTTAGAACGATGTGTTTTTTATCGCGAACATTAATATTACGTACTGCCGGCAGGTACTAAAATGGCCAATTTGCGAGATTGTTTTGTTTCCATTTCGCATGAATAACTATTGACCATAAGCGATTTGTTGCAGTTATCACCGTTGCAAAAATTTCGTTTATAAAACTCGTTAAAGCATAATTTGATTGAGTTTTGGGTGTCGGTTAGGTAACCTATGTTATGAGTATTATGTTAACAGTAATGTGGATATTGTTGATATCGTTATTTAGGTGAAATCCATTGCTAAAATATGCTAATGCAACTGCTACGGGCATTTTTGGAATGGAAAATTATTAAATACTTCTAATAAGCAGTCGTCCCATGGGTCTTTAAGGAATCAACAAAAACCGAGTGCGATAGATAAAAAGTGACAGAATGCTTGCAGAACTTCCTGATAAAATATTAGACATTCAGAATATATCGAGAACACGAGTTCTTTTCCTAACGGAATACGACAATATCAGTATGTCAATATCAATATCAGTATTTGTATGAACACGTGTTCCGCCGTCCTCATAAAACATTCGCTTTTGACTGATACTTTGTTAGAAACTCTTTCAATTCATTCGTTATAAGCCTGCAGTCCCATTTTTAACAGGAAAACGAATCAGAAACAAATTTATAATAAATTATTATTATTTTGAATACAGTACCCTTAAAAATAGTACCCGTGCGTCAATTTGACGATGATAAGATAATGAAATTCAGCACTCGGTTTTTGTCGATTCTTTACCGACCCGTGGGTGACTGCCTAAACAATATGTGTGTTGAAGCAACAAAATCTCTCTAACAGTGAGGTCTGCCATAGTGAAATTTGCACCGAAGTTTCCGTCTGTAGGTAAAGCAACTTATTTGAGCTCGCAACGTCATCTCCATCGTGAGCTATGGAGCTTAGTTAAAAGAAAGAAGACAAGATTCCAGTTTTTTCCACATCTTCCTTTGAGAAAAAATATTGTTTAAATCTCGGGCAAAACCGGTTAGTAAATTCTAGATAATTTATAATACAAGTATCCAGACATTTTGTTCTGTTGCATTGTTTTTTAGTACATAATGTGCAATACGCATACAAAATGTTGCTTATGTTCAAATATTTGAGTTCAATCGAGTGTGACAATTTTATATGCATTTGAATAGTTGAGTCATATTTCTTTCTGACTTTTGTAAAAAAAATGACATTCGTGAAAACTTTCTTTTTCGTCATTACGCCGTGTTATGTGTACTAGTTACTGCATCACATGAATATTGACTTTATTATACATAATATTTCATTTCAATGATGACTGTTACTTTTAACAAGACATGGTAATAAAGTCATACATACATGATTTACCTATATCTTGATATAACGCAATGGAGCATATTCTCCAATTCATATTAACTTGACAACATAAACTTGGGTGACCATTGGCCATACCCGGATGCGTATTTCCTTCTTCGTGTTCAATAGGAGGCAGTAATAGAGTTTAAAAAGAGAATTAGCGTAACAAACCCGTGCGTGTTTCAAAGCAGTACAGCCGTACTGCCTCCTATTAAACACCGAAAAGGAAATACGCTACCCAGATTTATATCATAAGGGCGGAAGCGACAATTTAGTCAAAAATGAGTTAAACATACAATTTTGATAAGAAAAAAATTCTAATCTAAACTGTACGTTTAACTAATTTTTGTCAAAATTGTCGCTTACGCCCTTATGCCTTTCCGGCGTCAATTATAATTTCTGACAAATTTGTGCGTAATTGCGTCAAAATATATTAGATGCGTTGCTATCTATCAATAAAAAGTATAATTGTTGGATTCAGAGACTTTTAAGATTTTAGGATTTTTTTACATTGACTCCTGGTTTATGAGCCGCAGTGAGTCTACTAAATAAGGAGTCAATGATTCGGCCTTTTTGAATCAGCTGTGAAACTAAAATTTTGTAACACAAATATATTTTCAATTTATATATTCTGAATGCTAGTATTTATTATACAATGGATATCAATCACGTTTTTAGCGGGATTTCAATAAATCAACCATACTCATATTTCTCCTTGCAGTTGTACAGGGTTTTCCAATAAGAGGTGTTATTTTGAATATCCCGCTATTTCGGTAGATGTTACTTTTGAAGCTGTCATTTTTTGACATTTGACAAGTAAAAACTACACCATTAATAAAAATGGAACGATACACGCTTCAACAACGCATTAAAGTTGTTAAAATTCACTTGAGTGAATCAAATGCAAATCATCTTGAGTGATGAGGCCCATTTCCACCTCGGTGGCTTCGTCAACAAGCAAAATTGTCGCATCTGTTTCTCTGAAAACCCAAGATTTATTGTTAAAAAGCCTCTCTATCCTCAACGTGTGACTGTTTGGTGAGGTTTATGGTCCGGCGAAGTCATTGGACCTTACTTTTTCAAAAATGAGGCTGGAGCAACAGTTACGGTGAATGGATTGCGCTATCGAGAGATGATTAATGATTTTTTATTCCCCGAATTGGATGGTATTGACTTGGACAACGTTTACTTTCAACAAAACGGCGCTACGTGTCACACAAGCAACGAAACCATTGATCTTTGTGATGATTTGAATACCCACATAAATAAACGAAACGAACGTGCTCCAAAAATTTTTTTGTCTAGACTAGCAACATAGGATACATGACAGGCAGGTTTTTTTTAAGTAAACACGTTCCCACGGGAAGGGAGAAAGATGAGATCGCGGTACAAGCAGTCGGGATTTGAAGTTGGAGATGGAGACAGCTCGGAGAAATCGATTAAAAATTAGTGGCGATGTGTGGAATTACAGTTAGTTAGTGAATTCAGATGGTGTTAAAAGTATTGTTAAATATTGAATTAAAGTGAAATATCATTTGTGTGAAGTGAAAGTGGTTGGACTCAGTGAGGATAGAGATAATAATAATTGGATAATTTGTAGAGCGCCGTTTTGTGAAAAATCACCTCAAGGGCGCTAAGAGTTGTGCGGTCGCGATTATAATATAAAATGTGTTAAATTAAACGTGATTTCGTAAATAGTTCAAACTAAATTACTTGTTTTAAAAACATAGAAATAACAATAATAATTGCGTTTTAAAAATAAAGTGAACGTATTTAGCAGCAGGAAGTGTTTATCATATCGGTTGATCGAGCTAGGGAGGAATAAAATAATTGGCGAGATGGCGTTCTATCCACGGAGACCGTAAACCAGAGAATCAAACAAATCATAAAACTCGGGTTCGAATCCTGACAGAGATTAGGGAGGTATAATTTTGTTTACAGGATTATTTAATTACTCTTTTATAGGTGTAGGGAGGAGACCGAAAATTTAACTGATTTAGCTATGTAGTGTGTAACCAGGTAAGTTTCACACTAGAATTTGGAGGTGACTAACAGGGTGAGTTTTTTTATATTATTTATTAAATTCCAGAAAACCCTTTAAAAGACGGATACAACCGAAGAACAGAAACCAAGTTTACAACCCCTGCCGCCCAAATAATGTTTCAAAAGGGAATGTGTCAATCAGATTATCTATCAGTTGAAAAAGGGAGACGATCCAATGACCTTTTCATATGTGTGCCGAGGCGCGGTGTACAGTCAGTCGAAGGGGAAGTTTTGCTAGCGTATGACCGCCCGAATAGAAAGCGATCGGATGAAACCAGACAGAACAAAAATGAATACTTTTCTTCTGTTATTTGACTTTCTAGTTTTATACTTTTCATCTTTTTTTTATATTAAATCCACACAGGAGGCCCTGAAGAAAATAATTTCCCTCAGGGCCTATGTCATCTTTGGGGATGCTGTGTGGAGGGTCTTTTTGTGGAGAGGAAGGAGTGAACATGGGTCTTGAAGAGTCCCATGTTGTAGGAGGGAGGAAACACAGAGGCCGGCAGTTCGTTCCACAGCCGAGCTGTTGAACTCAGGAACGAATCGTAGAAGCGACCCGTTCTCATGTGACAAATGTCAACCGTGTACAAATGTTGTGCGCGCGTTTGGCGTATATCCCGACTACGCACCGGTGCGGAAGGGATCAATGACGCTAGTTCCTCAGAGCATCTTCCATTGTAATACCGATAGAATAAGGACAGCATACCTACCCGACGCCTGTGCTCTAAAGATTGCAGTCCGTTTGTTAAGATTGGGGAATCTATCAAACGGACCGCCCGTTTTTGCACAGAGTCAAGGGTTTTTTTCAGGTATTTAGGGGCTCCGGACCAGAGATGGCTGCCAAATTCGACAGTAGGGCGCACTTGTGATTTGTACAGGGTCAGCAGTTGTGTACTATTAAAGTATCTGCGGGCCCTGTACAGTACGCCCAGCTTCTGAGAGGCCAGCTTTACTCTGGCTTCGATGGAACCCCCATACCTGAGCTGGTCACTTATAGTTACACCAAGCATATCAATGGAAGGCCTGTTCGGAAGATTGCTTCCGTTGAAGGAGACTAGATTATCATTTAGATCCCTTTTAGACGTAATCTATTGTTTGACTTTCTAATTTACAAATTGGAATACACAGAAACAAATCTAGAGTCAAAAGGGGGAGATGGTAATCTCCGAAATAAAACTACCAACCGGACAACTTTTCTCAACAGGTCCCTTTCGAGAGATAGGCAGCCTCTTTAAATTAAATGCAAAAATTCAAACCAATTATCCGTTTATACCTACCTGAGAGGATAGGTATTCAATAGAAGTTACCCATACCTAATACACGAGGATGCTAGTAACCTCATAAAATAATTACTGGAACCAAATATTAAAATACAGACAGTCCTCATCCTAAATTTGGCATTTCGAGTAAACCTTACATATATCTCACATGATAATTGGCTGAATGGATAGGCACACAACCTATCGATAGAAGCAGACTAAATGTCGCCAAGATCGTCGTGTGTTATCTATGTTATTGACCTAGAAAGGGATGTAAGTTCCCGACGACGAGGAATTTACAGCGTTTTCTGGAGATGGCATGTAACTTAGGACCTTACGTGTCACATTTTCGCGACTAGATTCGTGACAAGGGATGTCATGGTTTTCCCCTTCTACACTCAGTAAAGTAGATTTTCCTGGAGGTGCAATGAGGTTGGGGCATTTCTGAAATTGGTGAGGAGACCTGGTTTTCTTTATTCTGGCGTGACGGTTGCCAATTTGGAACAAGGGGAGGCCATGCGAAAGCTCGTCAGATCCGGCCGGTTCGGATATCCTGACACGCAGATATCGATTGCCTTGTTCAAATTATCATCCATCAGATCTGTTTGGTAAAGAGGAGGAGCCAACTTAGCTTGAACAAATTCATTTCCGTTCCTCTCCCTTCCCTCCCAAAATATATACATGGATGGCGCCGACAATTAACACCATAAATTTATCGTATGCATATCACATATATAAAATCTAACACCTTATTATACTCACATTACCCTACGAATCACGTAGCTAGTCGGTGAGCAGGCGAGTCAGAGAATGAGGTTTATGAAATGGCTTTAAAACACAGCGGTAATGGATTCAACTCACTCAAAAGAACCGAGGGATACCACACATACATAGATAACTAGGTTTCTATACCGAGAAACAAAAAACCAACACAACGTTCGGTGAAACCTTTTTATACTGAACCGTCACGTGAAATGATTACGTTCAAGGTCGTAAAACACGTAGACAAACTAGGATGCGCACACTTGTAGGGATGTGTAATAAAGAGAGGAGCAAAGGCTTGTACAGACGACAGGGAGGATATTCCTACCCTGGGTATATACATAATCAAAGCCTTATGAAGAAGTTACCTATGGGACTTAAAGAAAATTTATCGTAGAAGGAGTAGAAGAAAAAGTTTGAAAAGTGAAGATCATTACATCTTTTACGATTGAATATCAAAATAACACCTCTTATTGGAAAACCCTTATATCTGCGGGCCCTGTAACGCTCTGGTTTCGTTGGTGCCTAAGCAGGTCACTGAGAATAACACCAAGCATATCAATGGAAGGTTTGTTGAACAGATTTTATTTATTTATTTATTTATTTATTTATTTATTAGATACAAATAATTACATACATATTAAGGAAGCTTTGGCTGTCCAACTAGGAAATTTTCCCGTTTTAGGACAGCCAAATTGCCTGGTTTAGTTAACATTTGTACACGCTGCTGTTATGAATTATATTTCCATACTTTACATTAATAGTTACGCTAGTAATATAGTCTATATACATATATATTTATCAAAGTAATCAAAATAAAAACTTTTTCAGACATATTTGTACACCCGAATATTAGTTTTTTTTATGAAAACACCTGATAAATTTTATCAAGGTACATGTAATAATATGCAATTAAGGAACACTGTATCAGGGTACATGATAACATATTGGATTAATTCAATTTATAGTTACAATATAAGAAAAATATTAGGTGGGTTTCTTAATTTGATCGCTGTTACTGTGCTGTGTATTAAATTACATAATCAAGGTACATATAATATAATATACATAATCAAGAAACATATAAACAAGGTACATGAAAACATATTGTATAAACATCATCAATCACAAAAATTATCAATCGCATTGTATAAATCAGATGCATGGTAGGAATTTTTTATTTAACTGCCAATAACAATGAATAAATGTGAGTACAGAACATTTTTGTTTATCTGTTGGTCATCATAAGTTCGCTTTCAACTCTTCCCAAGTCTAGAAGCCAATAATAAACTAATTTACGCAGAATGCTTATGCTTTTCGATTTCCATAAATCGGGTAAGAGGTTGAATAATTTTGGACCAAGGTAATAGAATTGTCTTTGGGCAAAGGATGTCATAGTAGTAGGTGGAACAACTGGATTCCTCCTTGAATGTCTAGTGTCGTGATAATGATCAATGGAAGGGTAGTGGTGACGTTGTTTTTGAGTGTGTAATATAATTTTTTTTATGTATAGTTGCCTGACATCAAGAACTCGTATCTCTTTGAATAATACATCACTGGGGTACCTAAATGGTTTTTTTAGGATGACCCTTAGCAGTGATTTCTGTGCTTTTGCTAAGGGATCCAGTATTGTTTTGGTACATCCGCCCCATCCCAAAGATGCATATTCAAGTAATGAGTTACACAGAGAATAATATAAACATTTAAGATCTTTTATGCAGAGAATATTTCTAATGCCCAGGAAAAGATGAGTAAGTTTTCTGACTTTTGTGGAAATTGAGTCTATATGTAGGTCCCATCTCAGAAATTTGTCTATCATAATTCCTAGATATTTTATACTATCTACGCATTCTAGGGTGTTACAATTACAAGTAGTTAGGTTATTGCAGTGGTGTATAATAATGTTTTGTGTTTCTTTCGGTTGTCCCGCTTGAGTTGCACTGAAGCGGATGAATTTTGTTTTCTCCGTGTTGAGTGTGAGTAGATTATTATCAAGCCATTGTTTAACACTGTTTATACCAGCTTCTGCTTTACTGTGAACTTCATTCCAGTTTTTACCTTCAAATAACAAGACCGTATCGTCTGCAAAGGTAATAATGTGGTCGGCAAGGGAACTGTTACATAGCTCATTAATATATATATTAAACAAAATTGGCCCTAGAGTACTTCCCTGAGGTACACCAAATTTAATATTTGCTGAATCGCTTAGAGTATCATTAATGTTCACTCTTTGGCTTCTGTTTTCTAAATAACTAACCATCCACTTTAATAGTTGACCCTGTATTCCAACGCGCTGTAGTTTTTTCAACAGAATTTTATGTGATATAGTGTCGAACGCTTTGGCTAGATCCAGGAATAGTGCAGTACATTTAATTCCTCCATCGATATTATTAGAGATGATTTTTGTCAGGTTAGCGATAGCGTTTTCTGTGCTTAAACCTGGTCGGAAGCCGTATTGTCTATTAGAAAGAATGTTATTATCTTCCAGATATGTGCTAAGGCGATTTTTTACAATTTTTTCAATAATTTTCGAGACCGAATTTAGCAAAGAAACTGGCCGGTAATTATGTACATGCGATTTGTCACCATTTTTGTGAAGCAATATAACTACTGAATGTTTTAAATGATTGGGGAATATTCCTGATTTAAAGCTTAGATTCGAAATGAACGCGATCGGTATTGCGACTGAGGATTTAATAAGTTTTAACAGATTTGATGAGACTTTATCAGGACCACAAGCATTTGATGACTTAAGATCGTCAATTATTTTCATGACTTCGTTTGTCGTTGTTTGTACATTGTCTATTTTATGACCGTAATTAGAGGTAGTAAACTTAGCGAGATCAATTTCAGTAGTATTAAGTTTATCAAGAATTTTTTTCGCAAGAGTGACTCCCACTGAAGTGAAATAATTATTGGCGAAATTTGCCATAATTTTTGGGTCTGAACAGTTTATATTATTAATGTACAACGATTTAATTTCGGAAGATTTATTAATTTTTGTTTTAGATATATTACGAAAAGTTTCCCACAGACGTTTTGGCGTACAGTTATTTTCGTAAATAATTTTTTTATAATAATTTTCTTTGGTCGATTTAATTAAATGTTTACATAAATTCCTATACTTTTTATAATGAGCTTGTACTAAAATATTTTCAGGACATCTTTTCGCCTTTTCGTGTAATTGATTCCTTCTGTGAATAGATTTGACAAGGCCAGGGGAGATCCAAGGTGTGAGTTTTACTTGATTATTTGTTATGTGTATGTGACTAGTGTGTTTAGATATATATGAATGTAATTTTGTGATAAATTCATTCATTGCTGAGTCAGTATCAATTTGGTCTAGAACGTTTTGCCAGTTTTCTGATCGCAAGTCTTCGACTAAGTTATTGTAATTTGTTCGAGGGACATATTTAATTCTAGCATCAGTGGGAGGTTTGTTTTTAAGACAGAGAGCTGTGGTGTAGTGGTCTGAAATTGTAGTGTGAAAAACAAATGAGTTGATTAGGTTAACATTTTTAACATTGATATGGTCTAGGCAAGATTTACTCATGCCCTGTTCTCGAGTAGGGCTATTAATTGTCTGAATGAATCCATTTTCAGTAAGCAGGCATAAATAATCGTTATATTGACGATGGTATTCGGGAATAGTATTAATATTGAGATCGCCTATGATGATTTGACGTTCTATTTTTTTTGAACTATTGATGATTGCTTGAAATGAGCTCAAAAAAGTGTCGATGTTTTGGAAAGCGGGTGATCTGTAGATTGCAAAGATACATAAGTTGTTGTTCAAAACAATTTTCAGACAGTTTGCTTGTGATAATAAAATTTCATCTACTTGTGCTTGTATTCCGTCTCTGATGTAAACAACGATTCCACTTGATTTATTTAAACTGATGTTAGTGTGATATTCAGAGTAATTTTGTATAATTTTGGAGGTGTATTCTTTATTTATCCAACATTCCGACAAAATTATAACATCGAATGAGTAATTAAATTGATCAAGAAATAATAAAAAATCATCGATTTTTGAAATGCTTCTGATATTCTGATGAATGATTTTTAGACTATATGAGCCCCAATTGTATTTGTTTAGATTATTTAGATCATAAATAACATTTGTGTTATAATTTATATCGGAATCATTATAATTATCATATGGTAAACGAAACATATTTAGCATATTTTAAATAAGTGTAGTATTGCGTAACATAGTTATTATATTTTAGATTAACGTGGTGCTGTGATAAACTTTCGCATAATATAAGTTTTAATACAATATCTAATTTAGTTTTATTGACACCTAAAATTACTATGAAGCTGGTAATAATACAAGTTCCTAGCAGGTAGTGGAAAGCAATAGACTTGATGAAGCGGGAACAACGACTATAAACAAGCGAGACGAAATATACCTCGAGAGCGAAATTGGTACAATTTTATCACAGTGTTGACAATTTTGATTCATCGGAAATGAGAATAGCATTTGATCCCTATGGAAGGAAGATTGCTTCCTAAGATTGAGTCAATTGATAACAGAAAACAGGGTTAACACAAGCTTAGAATAAAGTATCATCAGCCATCATTACCTTCTCAATGGGCGGGCGCCATTTACGTATAATTTTGTTTATACATTGTTCCAACGAGTTATTAATCTGGCCCTGGACATGAAATTTTATAAATTCACGTAAAAATACAATAAATATAAGTTAGGTAAGTACTCGTAGTTGCAGTGCAACTTTTACCTGGAAAAACACTACTTGCACACAGTACTTTCGTAAGTTTCGTCAGTGCCCCAGTAATAATTATGTCCGTACATACGTACGTAAGTTGTTCTCATTGTCTTTTGAAATTGACTTGTCAACCTGACACATTGTTCTTCATCGTAAAAAGTGGAGCAGGTGTGTGTTACAAGTGAAAAAAAACATGCATAAAAGATCTGATTGCTAATTAATGCTGTTTACAATTCTCCAATAGTATTATCGAAATCTTTTATTATTGGAAACACAATATGGATATTACATAACTAACTAACCATCACGCCGTTTCCCCGCAGGGGTAGGCAGAGAAGACGGACCGCCAAACAACTCGGTCTTGGCACACACTCCTTGCCTCATTCACATTCATACATCGTCATATACATACTCTTCTATTATTCCGACTCTTGACATGGCCCAACTCAAGTATCCGATTCACTTGATCGTGCCATGTCTTCCTCCAGCATCCCCGACTTCTGCTACCATCCGCATTCGCTTCATATATTCTCTTTACACTCCTGTCTTCGCTCATTCGTTCTACGTGCCTAAACTATCTAAGCGACCCTTTCTTAATCTTAGTCATTACGCTTACATCAGCCTTGCACTCTTTGCGGTTCTCCACATTTTTCACACGATCAAACATGGTTTTACCATACATCAGTCTACTTTCATTCCTCCCTGCCAGTTCCATGCCCCACTTCCATACATCAGGGTAGGTACCAGCACTCCATTGTGTACTGCTAACTTCGCTTCTTTGTACAATTTTTTGTTAGCGCCAACTGCGTTCAGTCCTCCATTAATGGACTTTTTTCAAAATCTCTGTCAGCCTTCCCATCCCTCGTAAACATACTTCCTAAATACACAAACTCATCCACCTGCTCCAAGCATTCCCCATTCA
This sequence comes from Hesperophylax consimilis, assembly GCF_061612785.1. Classification (NCBI taxonomy): domain Eukaryota; kingdom Metazoa; phylum Arthropoda; class Insecta; order Trichoptera; family Limnephilidae; genus Hesperophylax; species Hesperophylax consimilis. Next base: position 13,342,257 of record NC_142849.1, read on the forward strand.
CAACTATATTGCACACTGTTTTCGTACTCTCTCTTTCACACACCATTACTTTAGACTTAGGACGGGTTGTTTCGGAGAATTTGAACAATTCATCAAATTTCAATGTTTATTTTCAAGTTCTGTGAAAGATGTTTTCAAGTTCTGTTTTTATTTCAGTTCTGTCAAGCAACTAGCCTATATTGATCTAATAACAGAACTATTATAGAACTTTCACAAAACCCGAAAACGAACGTTGAAATTTGATGAATTGTTCAAATTCTCCGAAACAACCCGTCCTTAAAATGAATTATTATGACGTGAAAGTACACAGAACCCTACACTCACACTTTTTATATTAAAACAAAACAAATTAAAGATAGATAGTAGAAAGGCTGGAGTAGGTACCTATGTAGAAATATCATTTTGCAGATAAATGTCTAGCTATTGAAATAAGTTACATATTTCAAATTGTCTAAAACACAAGCCTACGAGAAAACTTTTATTATTCTATCTATATAAATAAAAATGTTGTTTCACGGAATTTGAACAATTGATCAAATTTCATTGATGATTTTCAAGTTCTGTGAAGATTATATTCAAGTTCTGTTATTATATCATTATTTTCAAGTTGTTTCACACAACTTAAATGATGAAAGAACTTGAATAGCACCTTCACAGAACTTGAAAATCAACCTTGTAAATTTCTTCACCGATTGCTTTGAAAATTTGACATAACGTTGCATTTGAATACGCGTGTGTTTTTATTTACCTATATTATATAGATATCTACTGCGACAGGCAAAAACTTTTTTTTTTTTAAACAGCTCAATCAACATGCTTTTTTAAAACAGCGCCATCTTTTGGACGTAAATGCAACACGCGCTATTGTTTTCTATCTGCACAGACAGACTGAGCTACAGCAACGCGTGGTTGGTAACTTATTTTGAAGGTTATACACATTCTTACGTTATATAAATTTTAAAATGGGTATTCCCGCAATTATGTTGAACTACAACACTCTTTTAAATTATATGAATATGCTCAAATTATCAGACAGAAGAATTTTCACTGACTTGGTATTTCTATATAAAATTCTAAATGATTTAGTTGATAGTTCGGTATTGCTAGAATTGATAAGCTTTTGGATTCCGCAACGTAATAATAGAAGTCAGTATTTATTTCAGTGCAGAAATTCTGGGACTAACTACCATATGTATTCCTCTTTGCCCAAAATACTAATGGAGTTAAACAATTATACCAAGTCAGTGGACATCTTCAATTTATGTTTAAACAAATATAAAATGTTGTTAATGAAGCAATTCAGTTATGTACAATAAATAATGTATATTTATTAATTTTCTCATGTAAACGCCCCGAAAAAGGACGTTAATAAATAAATAAAAATGTACTCTGTCATTGAAGAAGAACATAATGCTAATAAATCAAAATGAAAAAGAACAAGACACAGAATAATAAAAAAGATAACGGAACCCAGAATCTCTTGTCTTACCAAGAGCGGCATCTTGAACCACGAGCCTTGAGTTTTGCAGTCACGGTAATACTTACTCGATATCGAGTAAAACCGTTGAGTAAGAACGAGTGTGCGTACGGAGCATTAGATAGATCTTACTAAGATTTCTAAATTGTTAAAAAAAATTAGAAACGTATAGTAATAATTAAATCCGTGTTTTTTTGGCTCGTGTCGTCACCTTATAAAAATGTCCGGTCTTTTTTTATGTGACTACCGCATAAGAACGCCAACTACTCCCAAACGGTGACCGGATAAATCATCACAATGATAATTCATCACATCTTTAAAAAGTCGTGGAAAGTGATGAAAGAAAAACTTTATTAAGGCGATGCACTACGTCGTGTAATATTTTAAATTGAGCCGCTATCAATAACAACCCTTACGTAGATGGCGATAAGGTTTAATTTCCCGCTTAACACCATCCACCTGTTTTGATTTATGCAAGAATAAAACATGGCCAAAAAGTACCTTTTATTTTATTTTGTGGAGGTTCAGGCATAAATATTTATTTTTTTCCGATCATTTTATAAATAACTTAATTTTCCACATTATACAATAAAATTATAACCGAAAATGGGTTCGTAAGTAGGAGATTTTGAACTTTAAAGCAGTTTTCATAGGCCTTATACATAATTTTTTTTCTGTGCTTATAAAAAGGCTTATCTAAAAAATACTCGATTATTTCAAAGGCAAAGATGTATTCTACTCGCTGTATTTAATTAAAGCATCTGAAACATTTCTAGGCCACCAAATTTTCAAACCAAAAACACACGATTTTGCATTACTACGTATGGCATCGCCTTAGCTGGGTTAAGTAGGTTAGGTTAGGTTAGGTTAAAAAAAAAATTCATCGTTTCTAATGACTTTATTTCACCATTTAAAAGTGTATTGAATTATCACTGTGTTGAGTTATCATGGAACCATCCCAAACATCTGAAGCTAGTGAGACTATGGCATTTCCAACTGGGTTGTATTATGAGACTAAAGGTAGGGGGAAGGGAATGAGATGGGGAAGAGGAAGGTGGTAAAGTACCTGGCTATTCATATCTGGTGGCCAAATTCGTCTTAAGTCATTTATTTATTTATTTATTTTATTTATTTATTTATTAGATACAAATAATTACATACATATTAAGGAAGCTTTGGCTGTCCAACTAGGAAATTTTCCCGTTTTAGGACAGCCAAATTGCCTGGTTTAGTTAACATTTGTACACGCTGCTGTTATGAATTATATTTCCATACTTTACATTAATAGTTAGGCTAGTAATATAGTCTATATACATATATATTTATCAAAGTAATCAAAATAAAAACTTTTTCAGACATATTTGTACACCCGAATATTAGTTTTTTTTATGAAAACACCTGATAAATTTTATCAAGGTACATGTAATAATATGCAATTAAGGAACACTGTATCAGGGTTGTAATGATCCGCCCTTTCTACTTCAAACTTTTCCTTCTCTTCTTTCTACGATAAATTTTCCTTAAGTCCCGTAGGTAACTTTTCCATAAGGCTTTGGTTATATATATATCCGGGGAGGGAAGGTCCTCCCTGCCGTCTTTTCTTTATTACACACCCCTTCAAGAGTGTACATCCTAGTTTGTCTACGTGACGTACGACCTTGAACGTACTCATTTCACGTGACGGTTCAGTATAAAAAGGCTTCACCGAACGTTGTGTTGGTTTTTTTGTTTCTCGGTTTAGAAACCTAGTTATCTAGGTATGTGTGGTATCCCTTGGTTCTTTTGAGATAGAGTGAGTTGAATCCATTACCGCTGTGTTTTAAAACCATTTTATAAACCTTATCTTCTAAGTCGCCTGCTCCCCCCCCCCCCACTAGCTACTCGATTCTACCTATCGTAGGGTAATGTGAATATAATAAAGTGTTAGATTTTATATATGTGATATACATACGATAAATTTATGGTGTTAGTTGTCGGCGCCATCCATGTATATATTTTAGGAGGGGAAGGAGAGGAAAGGAAATGAATTTTTTTCAAGCTAAGATTGACTCCTCCTCTTACCAAACAAAACTGATGGATGATAATTTGAGCAAGGCGATCGATATCTGCGTGTCTGGATATCACAACCGGCCGGGTCTCCCCTTGTTCCAAATCGGCAACCGTCACGCCAGAATAAAGAAAACCAGGTCTCATCACCAATTTCAGAATCGCCCCAATCTCATACACCTCCAGGAAAATCTACTTTACTGAGTGTAGAAGGGGAAAACCATGACATCCCTTGTCACGAATCTAGTCGCGAAAATGTGACACGCAAGGTCCTAAGTTACGTGCCACCTCTAGAAAACGTTGTAACTCCCACGCCGTCGGGGATTTACATCCCTTTCTAGGTCAATACATAGATAACACACGACGATCTTGTCGACATTTAGCCTGCTTTTTAACGATAGGTTGTGTGCCTACCCATTCAGCCAATTATCATGTGAGATATATGTAAGGTCTACTCGAAATGCCAAATTTAGGATGAGGACTGTCTGTATTTTAATATTCGGTTCTAGTAATTATTTTATGAGGTTACTAGCATCCTCGTGTATTAGGTATGGGTAACTTCTACTGAATACATATCCTCTCAGGTAGGTATAAACGGATAATTGGTTTGATTTTTGCATTTAATTTAAAGAGGCTGCCTACCTCTCGAAAGGTACCTGTTGAGAAAAGTTGTTCGGTTGGTAGTTTTATTTCGGAGATTACCATCTTCCTCTTTCGACTTTAGATTTGTTTTTGTGCATCCCAATTCGTAACTTAGAAAGTCAAACAATAGATGAAAAGTATTAAATTAGAAAGTCAAATAACGGAAGAAAAGTTTTCATTTTGTTCCGTCTGGTTGCATCCGATCGCTTTCAATTCGGGAGGGCATACGCCAGCAAAACTTCCCCTTTGACCGACTGTACACCGCGCCTCTCGGCCTATATATGAAAAGGTCATTGGCTCGTCTCTCGCTCACGGCTGATTGACATTTCGCCTAGCACATCCCTTTTAATGATAACATTATTTGGGCGGCAGGTGTCGTAAACTTAGTTCCTGTACCTCGGTTGTATCCGTCTTTTAAAAGGGTCCTCTGAAATTTAATAAATAATATAAAAAAAACTCACCCAGTTAGTCATCTCTCATTCTCAGCGTGAAGCTTACCTGGTTACACTATATAGCTAAATCACTTTAATTTTCGACCTCCTCCCTACGCCTATAAAAGGGTAATTAAATAATTCTGTAAATACAATTGTACCTCCCTAATCTCTGTTGGGATTCGAACCCGAGTTTATAATTTGTTTGATCCTCTGGTTTTCGGTCTCCGTGGATAGATCTCGCCAAATCAATTTCTCCCTAGACCGATTATAACTTGCTGCCTTCATATACGTTCACTCTGTTTTAACGAAATTATTATTATTATTATTTTCTCACTGAGTCGAACCACTTTCACTTCACACAAACACTGGTTCAATAATCTTTCACTTTAATTCAAAAACCAACAAAGCTTTCTTACACCATCTGAATTCACTAATTAACTCTAATTTCACACAACACTTTTGATTTGTATTTATTTCTCGGAGCTGTGGACGTATCTAAGTTCAAGACTCGACTGTTTCATCGATCTCTGCTCCTTTCCCGTGGGAACATGGCACTTCTAGCCCGTCTGTCAACAAATCCCATCTGTTAGCCCAAACAAAAAAATTTTAGAGCACGTTCGTTTATTATTTATCGTTTATTTATGTGGATGTTCAAAACATCACAGGGTACATGATAACATATTGGATTAATTCAATTTATAGTTACAATATAAGAAAAATATTAGGTGGGTTTCTTAATTTGATCGCTGTTACTGTGCTGTGTATTAATTTACATAAACAAGGTACATATAATATAATATACATAATCAAGAAACATATAAACATATAAACAATTTCAAGCAACGTTTTAATTCTGAATGGTGGTCTTACTAAATACACCAGGGCGATACTGAGAGTATCTTCCACTCCTGAACGTGCCACAAGTAAACTATATATTATTTTTAATTAATAAATTGTGAAATAACACAAATAAAACTTGGGTTTGTCTGACAATTAGTCGAGAACAAATTCATTCGCGAATTCTTCGCATAGTCATACACCTTCTGCAAGCTTCATTTCTCGGTATAAAAATCTGTTTTCCTGCAGCATTGTAGTGGAAGTATTTTTACACAAAGAAACTATATAATATCTTGGTAATTATTCTGGATCGCTGGCCACGCTTAATGCGATTTTTTAAAATAAAACCTTTTGATTCCCTTAATTGCTATAAAATAAATTTTTGGTTGTATGTATTTTTAAATGAGAAATCTTTTAAAAAATCTGGACCACAGCGCCACCTATCGGGTCCGAAACTATCCTATATATCAAGCTGGAACCAACCATACACATAAACAAAATTTCATTTAAATCGGTTGGGCGGTTTCGGAGATTAGCGTGACACATGATTTTTTTTAATATATTAACATAAATTGGGTTCCTGTGTTCAATTCTTAGATGTGACCGCATATTTTTCTTATTTTTTTGTTTCAATTGAGTGTCGCTAATACTGTCTTCAATGATTAAATATCACAACTTGAGGTTTAACTTTTTTTTAAAATTTTTATTGAAACATATAAACAAGGTTACAATTTTATAACAATATAAACACCAATATTTCAATCACTCTCCTAATAAAGCATCTGCTTGTGTTTAGGAGAGGACAACAAAATATTTTTACATTTGTTTAAATTAAACAAAAAATATCAGTAATTTAACAAAAAATAACAATAAAAGTAATAAAAATATAGGTTAGTTAATTAGTTAATAACTCATTGAGTTATTCCAATAAAAACTTATCCTTGAATTGTAGAAAGGTCAATAGATGTCCCACATTTCATTTTAATAAAAATGGATATATTTATCCCAGATCCTCTCTAGATTGCATTTAGTTCGGGAAGATAATGTTGGTAGTTTTTAGTCGAAATGATACAGTTAAATATGATCGAAGGAGATAGAGTCGAATTAGCTAAATATATAAATAGCGATAATAAATAAATATACAAATATAAAATTAGCGAAATATATAAATTGGGAAAAAATAAAGGAAATAAAAAAAAAAAAAAAGCTCAGTAGTAGAACCAAAGATATTAGAAGAACAATATCTTTGAGTAGAACAAAGCCCTAGCAAGGCTAAAGTCCTGAGGTCAATACCTAGATGCAACTGAATCTTTATGTATTTGTTCTATTTCGTATTTTTGATTGAGATTTAACAGTTCGCTAATATTGTCTTTAATGATTAAACATAAATACATTTAATTGGAATTCAATAAAAAAAAACACAAAAAAGGCAACTTCTTTGTCACGTTTGATTCAATAATTCTTTTTACAGTTTCATTCAATAGTCTCGTAACCGTGAAAATACGAGTAGATAATTTCGCGAACATTTATGAACATTTCCATGCAGAAAGAGAGTAATGAAACGAAAATTATTTTTATTTATACAAAACATTCACTGCATTCGCGGGAATTCAACAGAGCGCTAAATTATATTCGTCACAATTAAAATTTACTGAAAAACTATGAATATGGTTATTTGATTTAAAAACCTGCTTTTGGTCAATTCGAAACAACCATTTTAATAATTCAGAAAGTTGCTCTCGTAATAATTTATTATAAATGTATTTATACCAACCTGATCGAAAGTGATTCTTGCTACCCGTAAATCTATCCGACAAGCTTGAAGTGCGGTTTTATCGGACGATTAAAATTCTTTAGAGTCAACGGTTTTTGCAGTAGCCAAGAGTCGTTCATAGACGAGCCGCACAATTAATCTAGCTCTTTATAATGAGCGGTATTCCTACGACTCTCGGTAAACCGTACCATGACTCAATCTTTTTTATCAAGAGATGTATGTACCGTGGCTCCGACTCTTTATAAAATGAGTCATGACTCATCGCTATTTCGCAGATTAATTTAGTTCTTACTGGGATTGGTGACAACCATTTTGAAAGCATCACGGCATATAGCAGCATTGACAAGTGTAAAAAGCCATCCAAGCTGATCCGGTTCTTCGAATTCCTTGACCCTGATGTTTCGCAGTCGTCTTGCATTTCCATTCTTCATTACGGCTGGGATTTGGCCTCCTCCCCAGATGATATCCACCGGCTCCGGTCTCCAAGTCATTCTTCCTACCTGAATGTAGTACACGTGAGTTTGTAAGAGTGTGATAGGGATGCAAGAAAGAGAGAGCGAATGTGTGCACCAGTTTTAATAAACGGAATTGCTATTCTGGGATTACGTGAGACAGATCGGTTGTGCGTCGATCATTAGTGTAAAGTAAAGTGTTCAGTTATAAAATATACTATAAATTGGAGCTGGACTTATCAAATGCTACTCTCAGATATACCAAGAATATAACACTGATGAAGTTGTCTTATACGCAGACGACACTGTCCTTGTCTAAATTGGTCGTGATTTTCAATATCCTGTATCCTATCGTCTTTGCATTCTTTTCGCAACCCCAGATTAATCCCACTAACCTAACCTAACCTAATCCAACCCATGGTTTGACGACAGTTCCGTGCTCAGTAAAATTATTGATTTAAAAGGAACAGCTGCACATCGTTTTTCATGCAAAACTTAATTTTTATTTCAGAGCAAAATACCCAACAATAATATATATTTTTTTAAGATCGAAAGGTATAGCATTTTTTCTAAGTTAATATTCATTATTAGAGAAAAAATCTTGCTCAACATAACATGTCAATTTGATGTAATAAAAAAAATATTTAAAAAAGCATTTTTTCTGTCGTAATTGTTAATACCTCAATTTTTATTTCCAACGTAAATTATCGCACTGTTTTTTTTTAATCCTTTTTTATTTTTCAATTAATATTTCATCATATTTACATAGCAGGTAGGGATTTTTTTAAAATAATTATCTGCCAATATTCATTTAATAGGTATCTCCATTAATGGAGCACTGAACGCTAACAAAAAATTGTCCAAAAAAGCGAAGCTAGCAGTCCACAATGGAGTGTTGGTAGCTACCCTGATGTACGGAAGTGAGGCATGGAACTGGCAGAAAAGGGATGAAAGTATACTGAATGCTGTAAAAATGAGATCCCTGAGGCGTATGTGTGATAAAACAATGTATGATCGTGTGAGAAATGTGGATATCCGCAAAGAGTGCAAGGCTGATGTAAGCGTAGTGATTAAGATCAAGAAAGGGACGCTTAGATGGTTTGGGCATGTAGAGCGAATGACCGAAGAAAGTAGTGTAAGGAGAATATACGATGCAAATGTGAATGGTAGCAGACGTCGGGGACGCCCGAGGAAGACATGGCACGACCAAGTGAATCAGATACTCGAGTCGGGTCATGTCAAGAGTCAGAAATATAGAAGAGTATGTATGAGGTGGTGTATGAATGTGAATGAGGCAAGGAGTGTGTGCCAAGACCGAGTTGTTTGGCGGTCCATCTTCTCTGCCTACCCCTGTGATGAAACGGCGTGATGGTTAGTTAGTTAGTTGGTTTAACTGCCAAAATTTCCTCTAAAATCAAGAAAAATATTTCTTTTTTAAACTGATTTTATAATTTAAAACAATAAAATATCTCACGTTCCATCTGAACCAGATATTTGGTAAACCTTCATGATAGAAATTATTCAGCTTGGTTGAGTATTTTGGCCTCAAATCCAAAATCTATGTATTGATCTGATTTCTAACGTGGGTGTTAAAATTATTTTGATTTCAAAGACTGCTGACGAGACGATATACCTTACTTTGGGCAAATCGGTAAAACGTTTATATCGGCTTAGTGATTTTAGTGGTGTTTAGGAATATAGCAATTCTTCGCTATTACCAATGTCTTTCTTGGGGGTCTCCGACTGTTCCACTTTAATTCGACACTATTGTGTAAAGAATTCCTCTGGTGTTCCTGACTACTTCTACCATTCATACCAATCTCTAAATATAAATACTCCTGGCACTAATAAAAACAAACAATGAAATTTTCAGCGATATCATTCGACTACTTTTCGATTTTTGCGAGCACAAACAACATACGCAGGTTGAATTTTTATACAGGATGTTTTTGATTCTGCATGATTTTATAAGTAGAAAAGATTAATCACTTTTTTCGAAATGTCAATGTTTTAAGATAGAATAAGTTGTATTGTTTGTTTGTGAAATAAATATTGTTGTATGGAAAAATATTTTAGTATGGGAAAAAAAAGTTGTAATTTCGAAAATATTTATTTATCTTTTTTACTTCTACCATCATGTAGAATCACCTCCCGAAGTTAGTGCACTTAACCCCCGGGCATTCTGTATAAAAATTCAGCCTGCTTTTTAACTTTACTTTGTTAACGCCATTTTTGGGGGCTTTTACAAGTGAATAATAAAAATTACATATTAATACAGTACATATTTACCATACATAACTCAGAACGGTCTCAGTAACAATCTTTTGTATTTGATTTAATAAAATAAATATTTCCCTCCATAAGTATTCTGCGCAATGAGGAATACATAAATGGTAGTTACCAGAATTTCTGCACTGAAATAAATCCGGACTTTTAGAATTACAAAGTGGAATCGGAAAGCTTTTCGATGCAAGCAATTCTGGCTATCAAGTGCATCATTTAGAATTTTATATAGTCAGTGAAAATCCTTCTGTCAGACAATTTAAGCATATTTATTTAATTTAAAAAAGTGTTATAATGCAATAAAACTTTTTCAATATATCATGAATATTGTAATGTGGTTTCCGACGGGAGAAATTTTTTCAGGTTGACTTCTATAAAGAAAAATATAACAGTTTAATACAATTAATATTGTTGGAATTTCTAATAATTGAAATAATCTAGTTATAAATCCCAATCCTCCAAGTCCTTGTTAGATATTTCCGTTGTTGCAATTGGAACTAGGTGTATAATTGATTAATACTTTACTTGCAACCCAAACTAGCTTTACATCATTTTTCTTATTTTTTCTTTTTCATATTATAGTAATGTATAGATTCTGTTCAAAATGTAAAATTCACCCGCCATAACACAGGGTCATCCCTAGCAAGGAGTGTGAAATATCACAAAAACTATATGTACCCTCTAAGTCTTGTATTAATAAAATAAAAAATGTAGTCAAAATAACTAACAACATAATTGCCCGAATTTAGTATCTATATTTAAAAAAATAACTATCCGCTAAAGGGGTATAAAAATAAGTATTGAGTACAAAAAAATCAAAAGAATTCGATAATAAGAACAAAGGGAACAATGAATGCGCTTTTTCAGTACAATTCAATCACAGGCAATAATCAGGTATATTTATTAACAAAAGAAATATTCCTAAGGTGCCACAAAGAACGTAATGATTGTACTTATTTAGGATCACAATATCTGTCCGATGTCAGATACCGATTATATCTAAAGGAGACAGCTATGGACGGATTAAAAAGTCAGCGAACCATGAGATAACACGTGTAGGGAAGTGATTTAATAAACTGCCGGTACAACCAACAACCGGAATTAGGTTGTGTATCGTGTATCGTGTGTTACTGCCAATTACTATAAATGAAAATACAATTGGACGATTGCAGGAATCGTGTAGGTATTTTGACGGCCTCCGTGATCGATGGGTAAATAATAGTAATAATAATACTTGGCTAATTTATATAGCGCCGTTTTCGTGAGAAATCACCTCAAGGGCGCTGTACAAATATGTTTCTTAAATAGTTAACACTAGAACTACTGACTTAAAACTAGTGACTTACGTCTGAGACTTATTTCTAGAGTCTTACGACTAAGGCCTATAACTACTATCTTAATAAAATATATATTTACATATGTAGAAACTTATAACTAAAATTAACATTAACAATCTAATTTTACAAGCGCCAGAAGAAGGAGGGAGTTCTATTATATTAGGAAGTTTATAAAATTAGTTTTTATTATTAGCTGGAAATATATGTTAATGGATGAATGAAATTAATCGTCGATCTTTAACGCATTTAAATGATTCATCTGCCAACAATTAAACCGATTTACGTGTTATGTTCCCGCTGATATTGTCCATTGTCCATTGGTAGGCAAGTCAATAGCATTTTGACTTAATCATAAGTAGTTGAATGCAATCGCTAGAGAATGTATGTGTGTGAATCATCAATTACGGCATAACAAAAGGAAAAAATGCAATATTTGGATAGAATGACGGATTTATGGAAATGAGTGTCTTATAAAGTGAGTGTGACGAATCAAATTTCGTCACAAATAAATTTGAACGTTAAACTAAGTATGTCCCGCAGTCTGCGCCCAAAGACAAAGAAAGTGTTGACAGACGGGGGTTGTAAAGAAAGAAGTGAGAAGTGCGAGGTAGGGCGACAGGTCCTACGAGCTCAAGAAAGAAAGACAGTCAAGATCGAGGCGGGAGAGAGAGGAGACCGAGACAGGAGTGGTGGTGAAGTACGCGCTCCCCGCCCAGTGGTGTGATGCTGGGCGGCGGATGAAGAAGTTACAGTCGAGTTAGAGAAAGTGATTTTCAAGAATTATCCTCCGCCCGGCGACGTAATGTTGGGCGGGAGGCGAAGAAAGTGCGGTGACCAGACGCGGCCGGGAGGGCCTGAGCTGCAGAACTGCAGAAGCTGCCACCTAGGACTTCGGCCTTACTAAGGCCATCGAACAAAATGAACTCAGTGACAACAGTGTAGCTACAGTGAACAACGACAATGCGAATAGTGAAGAAGTAATCCGAACCATATGACAACTAGTTAAGTTATAGATGTAAGTAGATCTAAGGATAATTTAGATTTAGTATTAACACTTGACAAACCCTATTAAAATCGAGACTTATAATTATTAGATGTTCTTAATTAAATTCACCTCCCTAGTCCCCACCCAAGCGACACGAATTGGCGAGAAGGCAGAACATACGAATTGGTAAGTATAAAAACGGCAATATATTTAAGTATGATTCTGAGCTAGACGCCGGAGGAGATGATAACGTGATTTTTGTCACATGAGTTTTAACAAAAGGAAAAAAATGCAATATTTGGATAGAATGACGGATTTATGGAAATGAGTGTCTGATAAAGTGAGTTTTAACAAAAGGAAAAAAATGCAATATTTGGATAGAATGACGGATTTATGGAAATGAGTGTCTTAAAAAGTGAGTTATTAATTTGGATCTAAATTCTGTTGGGCTGGTTATACATCTCAATTCTATAGGAAGTTTATTCCAAGCCTAAGGGCGGGATACTCCGAATGCACGATCACCAAACTTGGTGTTCGGATTTCGCTTAGGCTCTTTCAACCTTCCAATTGCAGATGATGTCGCTGATCTGAGAGTTGACTGCCTTAGACCAGTATTTTCCGGAATGCATGGCTCAGAAATATACGGTGGCGCCATTTCGTTGATAGCTTTAAACACCATCCAGCATAGCTTGTACTGGATCCTTTCAGGACACTTCAGCCAGTGAATATTTCGGAGGTGTTCCGAAATGTGCGAAAACTTGGGTACCCCGGGGATTAGCCTTGCTGCGGCGTTGAACACTGATTGTAGTTTATCAGTTTCGCATTTAGGAAGACTTGCATAGATGCCGTTGCAATAGTCAAGACGTGATACTATATATGAGTTCACAAGTAGTTTAGTTGTCTCTGTTGAAAGGTTCCTACGAACTGACTTAAGTTGTCTTAGGTAGAAGAACCCCGTGCTAACGGTCTTATTTACCTGGCTTTTTAAAGAAAGGTCTGAATCCAGATAAACTCCCAGAAGTTTGACGGTTCTTTTAGCTCCCTGTTATTTCACAATTTATTCATTTAAAATAATATATAGAGTACTTGCGGCACATTCCAGAGTGGAAGATACTCTCAGTATTGCCAGGGTGTAAGACCGCCATTCAGTTTTGAAAGGTTGCTTGAAATGGCTTTAGCCGTGTTTGGTGACTATTTCTGAATTGTTTTCACCCATTTGGAGTTATCAAGCAGGTGTCTGAAATTAGAGGTATGTGAGATTTTTCATTGTATTATGTTAAACTTTAAAATAATCCATTTTTTACATTAGAGTAGGAAATAACACTGTAATGGACTCTAAATTGAGAAAATAAACGTTTTTATTCAGTACATGTGATAGTATTAAAATGAACGTATTTTTTTATCACATTGTGTATATAAACCATAGATTAAGGAATATATAAAACACTACTCTGAAAATTGCTATAATAAGCTGAAATCGGTAACGGTAAAAAAAATTATTGGAAAAAAGTTTGAAGTTATTTCAATATATCGCTATTAGTTTTTGATATGATTGATAGTCTGGGAAATCAAAAATTGATTTCTAATTGCTGAGAGACAGTATGCAGCATTTATAATTAGAATATAAATTTGTATGTAAATTTACTGGTAATTAACATTTAAATAAGGCAAACTTCATAAAATATGAATATATTTGCAAACTTCATAAAATATGAATTGATTTCCTTATTGGTTTCCCACTTGCACTTTGTCGATGTAACTATCGTAACGGAGGTGTAACGTAACAAAAGTGGTCTAAATTTGTTCTTATTATCTGGGCCGGACCTACATAATTGTTCTATTACTCCACAAGGGCTATGCAGTCTGAGCCGGGCCTACATAATTGTTCTATTACTCCACAAGGGCTATGCAGTCTGAGCCTGGCCTACATAATTATTCTATTACTCCACAAGGGCTATGCAGTCTGAGCCGGGCCTACATAATTGTTCTATTACTCCAAAAGGGCTATACAGTCTGAGCCGGGCCTACATAATTGTTCTATTACTCCACAAGGGCTATGCAGTCTGAGCCGGGCCTACATAATTGTTGGTATTATTCCACAAGGGCCATGCAGTCTGGGCCGGACCTACATAATTGTTCTATTACTCCACAAGGCTATGCAGTCTGAGCCGGGCCTACATAATTGTTCTATTACTCCACAAGGGCTATGCAGTCTGAGCCGGGCCTTCATAATTGTTCTATTACTCCACAAGGGCTATGCAGTCTGAGGCGGGCCTACATAATTGTTGGTACTATTCCACAAGGGCCATGCAGTCTGGGCCGGACCTACATAATTGTTTGTATTATTCCACAAGAGCCGTGCAGTCTGGGCTCGACCTACATAGTTTGTGTCCAGTGCAAAACTTTTCATAGTATTTGAAAAATAAACTTTTTTTATAAATGTGCGGATTGTGCTAAATGGTTCCATGATAACTCAACACAGTGAAAATTCAACACACTTTTAAAAAGTGATATAAAGTCATTAGAAACGATTAAAAAAAAAAATTATCCTAACCTAACCTACATAACCCAGTTAATAAAATTTTTGTTTCATCACTTTCCACGACTTTATATAACTTTTTAAAGATGTGATGATTTATCCGGTTACCGTGCTAAATGTGCCATTATGTACCAATTTATTTTATGTTATCCTGTATGAGATCCGGAACTGCATACAGGAAATTGAGAAAAAATGACACGAATGCGTTCTTATTCCAACAATCTTTCGGTGACCTCAGGAGTCTGCTTAAGAGTGCCTAGTGCTCTGATTCGACAGTCATGAGTTGGATTTTTCTTCCAATTCAAGGTTTTTAAATATTTATTGCGTGTGCATGTTTGTATCAAAGTCCAGACTCGGTAACCAGTAATTAAACGGACCTTGCAAAAATGATTTCACCGATTCAAATAATGCAGAAGGTAAGTGGGAAAGAAAACGAATTCCTTTGGGTAGTAAATATTGGGTTTACAAAACTTTGAATTGTGATTGTTTTCACAATTAAAATTACGCATAAACACTCGAAAAAGTTTTCGACCACAATTATGTTTGAAATCGCCGAAATTAACAGCCCTAAAATCCGTATACTAATTTATTATACATCTATTTAATAAAATATTCTGTAAAAATAATCGCACAAGTGTGGCCCACTTGACCGTCCTTGAGGCATTCCCTCCGGTTCCGGAGCGGGCCCCACAGCGATTTTATTATTGCTAACGCCACTACAACTGCCCACAGAAATCTACTAAATAATGAAAAATAATACATTTTGCGATGTAATGATAAATAACCGCATAACGAGGTTCACGGGCGGTAACCGAATGCTTTATTAGATCATAACAAATACAGCGTGGTTTTACCCGTGTTTTTTTTTTCCAATAATTGTTATTGATCCAGTATAAGTTACTAAGCAAGCCATATCTTTGGTATTTTTTACAAGTAAATTGGTTTCCAACTCTGGTGAACACGTCCAAATCTATATATATATATCATAATTATTACCACTGATTACATTTCAAAAATATTTTTCCACACAATTGAAAAAATGTTTGCCATTATGAATGCTACTTCTAGACTTCATAAGTTTTCTAACATACGGCTTTGGATATCGGTTCCTCTTAAGTGTATTTTGCCAGTTTTTGAGAGCTGTCTTAAATAATATGTGAAACCGGAAGTTCTTCCGCGGTCATCCACCTCATCTGTTGGCGATCTCTACTTTTTTGTCCCAACCAAGGACCCTATCCAATAGTGTTGAGATTACAAATTTCATCAATATTCTGCCCAGTGTAGTTCGACATGAGTGTGGAGATTTTTTAATACTTTATAATATTAGCGAAGGCACGTCTGTATTGGAAAGTCTGTATATTGGCTGAACGGAGAGCTTCATTGAAACTTCGCGTACATTCCTGAAACATAATAATCATAATTAATAAAAAAACATTACCTAACACAAATTTATGACATGGGTACAAGTGGTATGATACGCATGGTCGACTATGATCGCGCATAGAAGTACGGAAACAAAGTAAACATAGTAGGTAGTTACGTTTGCAGAAAAGTAGATGTAAGTAAATATTCTTTGATCAGGTGCGGGTTTAGTGGTACTCTAAATTCTTAATGCGCTCAGGAATAGGGGTCATACAATATCTGATTTGTTTGAAAATGTTCAACACTGGGATATACAACACTTAGGATATGGAAACGTTCATCCAATTGTGAACAACCCTTCCATTTACTCGTTTCAAATAAGTCACGCAGTTGAACATGTCTGTTGGGTAATTATCTTCTTCCTGTCAGACGTTGGTTTTTGTCAGAGCGATATTCGTGCTGCAGGCTGCAGCCTGGAACAACTCAGGGGTTACACTTGTATCTATTATAAATAATAAACGTTTCGGAGCCATGAGATCAGGCCTTACTCTGCTTCGTCTTCAATCAATCGTCCCAATTTTGTATTATTATTCAATTTAGTTACTGCCTTAATGGACTAACCTGACTTAACTAAACCAATAAAGTTCCGAGTACCAAATCGTAACACGAGACTTTCTGAGTTGTTCTTTGTTCATTCACCTAAAACCAACTATTTAATTAATTCCCTTCTCCAAAGGCTACATAGGCTTCGAAATAAATTCATTTCCGTTAATATTTTCAGTTATTCCATACTAAAATTTAATTCCGAAATTTCTGACATTTTGTTTCGCTAACATTATTTATTATCCTAATATATAAATTAATATCTTCGAAACCGCCCAACCGGTTTTAATGAAATTTCGTGAATGTGTATGGTTGGTTCCCGCTTGAAATATAGGATAATTTAGAGAACTAAAAAAAAAATTTCAACAAAAAAAATCTTTTTGCTGATTTCTCATCAAGATCCTCATTTCAGATTTCTCAACCACAAATTTCAACTTCCCTACAGAGAAGGCGGTCTCTCGCAGGACAACGTCTTTTATTATAAAATACATCATTTGGAATGCATGAGTTGGCTGGGTGACTAGTCGACCGATATCGCTGAAAATTTCAAAGTTTGTGTTTATTAGTGCCAGGAGTGTTAAGATATTTTTAAATGATAGAAGAAGTCTGGGACACCCGAGGAATACTTAACGCAATATCTCTGCACCGTTATGAGATACGGAGTAGAATTAAAGTCCATGTAATGTAGTTTTTATAGTAATATTGTGGTATACAGTAGTGAATGGTGAAAGAAGTCGGAGGCGCCCGAGAAAGACATTAGCGATAGCGAATAGGGGATTCACTAGCATTATATAAACTGTAATATACTTTTTTATGTAAATATTTAACTTATAATTATCTTTTTCTTTTATATTGATTTATGCTATTTATTCTGATCGGGTAGTATTACCTTTTGTTCTCTGTTTGTTATATTTGTTGTATTGATGAGTATTATGTTAATTCTTTTATTGTATATTCTTTTAATGCTGTAATAATAATATTTGGCTTATTTATATAGCGCCGTTTTCGTGAGAAATCACCTCAAGGGCGCTATGTACTTTGATGATATGCTCATGATGCTATACAAGTTTTGTAATTTCTTACACTATGTAATGAAAATATTAGTGTTATGTATTATTTTATACTTGTTTTGTGTAAAAGCCCGACGGACTAAAATATATATATGTAAAGGAAAAAATACTAATAAGTACCTACCTAGAAATGCCTAGGATTCTTTTGTGTTTGAATTATGATTTTTTATGCGCTTTTCAATGTCATTGGTGTGTTGTCTTGGTTACACATTAAACAGCATTATTGTTTTCTCGCTATGTGACTAACATTTGAGTGATTGATATATTTAATTGGTTTAATAGAAAAAAAATCGACAAATAAACATTAAATGTCGTTTCTTTGATTTCAGAGTAACACATTGTTTAATTTGTCTTATGTATATATACTATCTAAGATTATCAGTATTGGCGTGTTATACTATTTATGTAGGTTGTCGCCTGGGAAACACGTGCATAAATAACATTGGGTATATAGATGACGGTAAAATTTCGATCGCGCTGGCCTCGCTTATTATGAATATTTTTTAGATAAAACCTTTAGATTCACCTTAATTACTGTACGACACAACTTTTAACCTTCGGGGAGGTGGAAAATATTGCAATAAAAATTTCAATTACGTAAAATTAAAATTAGCTTTCGTTTTGTGAAACGAGACCGTCCATTTTCAAACTTTACTGTCAAATGTCATTTTGTTTTGTTGGTATTTCTGTTACTATAGGACGAAACGAACGGCTAGAAGTGGCTAGAAACATAATCGCGCGGGCGTTTTTTTTAATGTTAAAAAATTCCGTCAAATTAGTATTTACCTAATATGCATGCATTGTGTGCGTTGTGATTGAATTTTATTAGCTGGATTTTATTTTTTTTACGTTCAAATTTTATTTAAGTAAACTATTTCTGCGATGTTGAGCGGCTACGCTAAGTTTTTGTAACATGGTTTATGATGAAAAAGAAAATGCCCCCTTTATACCGCCTGCTCGCGTCAATGCAAGAAAAACATCCCAGTTTTCAATTAGTTTAGCGGCTACGCTAGGTTTGTGTAACATTGTTTGTGATTCAAAAGAAAGTGTCCCTTTTATACCGCCTGCTCGCGTCAAGGCAAGAAAAACATCCCAGTTTTCAATTAGTTTAGCGGCTACGCTAGGTTTGTGTAACATGGTTTGTGATTCAAAATAAAGTGTCCCTTTTATACCGCCTGCTCGCGTCAAGGCAAGAAAAACATCCCAGTTTCAAAATAGTTTAGCGGCTACGCTAGGTTTGTGTAACATGGTTTTTGAGATATATATATATATATAGATATATATTTTATAAAATATATATCTATATAAAATATATATATAAAACTACAACAAACCTAGCGTAGCCGCTAAACTATTTGAAAACTGGGATGTATTTCTTGCCCTGACGCGAGGAGGCGGTATAAAGGGGACACTTTCTTTTGAATCACAAACCATGTTACACAAACCTAGCGTAGCCGCTAAACTAATTGAAAACTGGGATGTTTTTCTTGCCCTGACGCGAGCAGGCGGTATTAAGGGGACACTTTCTTTTGAATCACAAACCATGTTACACAAACCTAGCGTAGCCGCTAAACTACTTTAAAACTGGGATGTTTTTCTTGCCTTGACGCGAGCAGGCGCTATAAAAGGGGCACTTTCTTTTGTATTACAAACTTAGCGTAGCCGCTCAACATCGCAGATATAGTTTACTTAAATAAAATTTGAACGTAAAAAAATATAATCCAGCTAATAAATTTCAATCACAACGCACATAATGCATGCATATTAGGTAAATACTAATTTGACGGAATTTTTTAACATTAAAAAAAACGCCCGCGCGATTGTCTCTAGCTACTTCTAGCCGTTCGTTTTGTCCTATAGTAACAGAAATACCAACAAAACAAAATGACATCTGACAATAAACAAATAAAAGTTTGAAAATGGACGGTCTTGTTTCACAAAACGAAAGCTAATTTTAGTTTTACGTAATTGAAATTTTTATTGCAATATTTTCCACCTCCCCGAAGGTTAAAAGTTGTGTCGTACAGTAATTAAGGTGAATCTAAAGGTTTTATCTAAAAAATATTCATAATAAGCGAGGCCAGCGCGATCGAAATTTTACCAAAATGGAATATTTACGTGGTTTTGCCACCAGCTCGTCGAAAAGAAACCAAGATTTCATGTAAGGGCAAGTCTTTTAATTTGAATGTCTATGTACCATGCACAAGCTATTATGACAATCCATTACGACGATATATTTATTTTTTGCTACCTGTTAAGGCTTGCATTCACTGGTCACCGGTCACTGGTCATTGGTCAACCTTACAGTCCGTGAGATTATTTCTTCAAGCCAGTTGTTTTATTATAACTCCTGAGATTGTGTTGATAAATGTTCATTTAATTACTTCTTTCCTGACAGACGAGGAATCCGGAAATCTCAACATTTAACAAAAACTACCAATCATAATGTCTTCACCTCACCGTAATTAGGCAACTTGTAGTATTGTGAAATTAAATTGGTTTATCGTTCGATAAATAAATCATTCGCGTGATTAAAGCTTCAATCAAAGGTTATTTTTTACGATGTGCTTGTCATGGTGGGATTAATATACTATATCATACTGATTCAAATGATGGTTTTAGGCAAGTTGGCATTATTTATTCAAAAAATCGAACATAAAACTTTTTAACTATAATACATCTATTTTAAAATGCCTTTTAAAAATATATTAAATCGGTTGGACTGAGAATTGAACCTTCCTACCCAGAAACTTAAGGTTAATTTCTTAAGTAGGATAAAGGGAAAATTGGACATTGAAACAAAGATATTGGTCTACAATACCACTGTAGCATGCCATCTGAATTATTGCACAATTGTAATCTTTCTGAGTAATGAAACCCAAATTAAGAGAATGGAAATAATCCAGAAACGAGGCATGAGGTCAATACTGTGTTGTAGCAGGTACACCAGAATAAAAACCATGCAACGTCAACTCAATATTTTAAGTGTGTGGCAATGATCAGTTTATAATGCCTTAGTGTTTATTTAGAAGTTAAAAAATAAAATGTTACCTGACTATATGTCAAAGAATGTTAAAATTAATATTACAGTTCATTTATATCCTACGAGAAACTGCAACGATTTTAGGCTTCCTAAAACAAATTTATCGGGAACACAAAACAATATTTATTATAAAGGTTTTAAAATGTTCAATGAACTCCCGGTAATTGTTAAGGAAGCTAAAAGTCTTGCAGTTTTTCGTGGATTATGTCTCAATGTTGTAAGTCCAAATTTTAGTATTTATGTAGTACATAATATTATAGTAGTCCTAGAAAATAATATATTAGGTTTAAGATGTAAAATTTTATAACTAAATAAATTATACATTAAAAAAAAAAGGAACTGGAATCAAGAACTTTACCAACCTTGCGAAATGTCAATGAGTCATCCGATTTCAGAGAAATGCGTATACACACGGAAAAAATAGTAATGGTAATTTATTAAGAATCTCTTCAAATTATTGGTTAACCGGTCAAAAGCAGGATTGCAGGCCGTTTCCTGATATTTGTTTAGTAAATTATTAATATATCGGAACACGTGTGAAGAGATTCTTAATAAATTAGCAATACTCATTTTTCTCATATTAGACATTACAGCCGATAATATACGAAATAAAAAAGTCGAAATTCAAATAGATGTAGGTAATTAAAATTTTGTGGACCAGCGTTTTTAGCTTCCCTTATGAACATTTTCAAATGAGTGTGGGTTGAACACAAAAATTTTAAATAAACCTAAATCTATTTTTTGTATAACACTTAGGACGGGTTGTTTCGGAGAATCTGAAAAATACATCAAATTTCAACGTTCATTTTCGGGTTCTGTGAAAGACTTATTCAAGTTCTGTTTTTATATCATTGTAGGCTAGTTGTTTGACAAAACTGAAATAAAAACAGAACTTGAAAATATCAAAGTTAATTTTTAATTTCAACGGAAGTTTATTTCAAGTACTGTTATTAGTTTAGTTTTTTCAAGTAGCTAGTCTATAGTGATAAAATAACAGAACTTGAATAGGACTTTCACAGAACCCGAAAATGAGCATTGAAATTTGAACAATTTCTCAAATTTCAAAGTTAATTTTCAAGTTCTGTGAAAGATTATTTCAAGTTCTGTTATTAAACAGTTTTTTCAACAGCTAGCCTTTAATGATATAATAACAGAACTTGAATGGAACTTTCACAGAACCAGAAAAGGAACGTTGAAATTTGAACAATTTATAAAATTTCAACGATCAGTTTCGGGTTCTGTGAAAGTCCTTGAAAATTAACTTTGAAATTTTAAGAATTGTTCAAATTCTCCGAAACAACCCGTCTTTAATTTACTATATTTTTTTAACACATAAAACGTCAAGCCATGGCATCAAGAATTTGCAACGCTAGTTCCTGTCAGAAGTTTCTAGATCAATTAAACAATTTTCACTTAGGCAACATTATTTCCGGCATAAGTAGTATCAGTCATGAGCTATGAATCCCCAAACTGTTATTTTTAAATTTAATTTAAAAGTAAAGATTAATTTTTCTTTAACATTTTATAATAAAAATTACAAAGTAATAATAATAATAAAAAGTAACTAATTTATAATTGAAAAATAATAATTAATTGTTGAAAAATACGAAGGAAGGTAATATAAATAATGGGTGGTTACAAAAAATACTATTTATGTAAAGCCAATTCGCACAGGTGTTCTAATTTAAATAATACTTTGGGCTTTAAACCCTTTGACATGCGCGCTTGAGTATTTTCCTCTCACTTTAGCCACATTTTTATCAAGGTGAAGTCGTTAATTATTTTCGCCTACTGTTAAATCGGCAGTTATCAATCAATATTCTACCAGCTGACACCAGGAAAACATTTTCGAAGACATATTACCACTGCCAAAAATAATAGTTTTTACAACATTTTTTAATTGGCAATTTAAGTCATTTATTCGGGTAATCAATCTTAAAAATCTGTTTTATTTTTGTTCCACTAATTTAAACTTGCACTTATTTTTGTTCCAAGAACTTATACGTGCTCTTATTTTTATTCCACTAATTTGTGCGAACCATTAAAATTTCTATTCTGCGCTTTGATTTGAAAAGAGTAATTATTTCCACGATATTATCGCCAGTATCGCGAACGTGTTTGGCGAATAATGCTTACTGCTAAGGATGAGTTTTAAATGAAGCGATTATATTTTTCTAAATATTAACTTAATACACAAAATTTACAAAGCGATTTATTAAAAGGTTTCGGAAAACGCTAGAGGTTGTTATGTAGGAATTACGTGTTGCGCTTCAAGTTTCTGCGCTGTACTGGCTCCAGATGGTTGTGAGCAGTTGGGATAGTTGTTTTATTGGGCAGTCAAAAGCTTGCTTCCATATAATGTAATGTATCTATTCAAAATAAATTAGTTTATTAAACAATAAACAATAAACAATAAACAATAAACAATAAACAATAAACAATAAACAATAAACAATAAAAAATAAACAATAAACAATAAACAATAAACAATAAACAATAAACAATAAACAATAAACAATAAACAATAAAAATAAACAATAAACAATAAACAACAAACAATATACAACAAACAATAAGCATTAAACACTAAACAATAACCAAGAAACAATAAACAATAAACAACAAACAACAAACAATATACAACAAACAATAAGCATTAAACACTAAACAATAAACAGTAAACAATAAACGATAAACAATAAACAATAAATATTATTTATTTTATACGCGGGTAAGGTAGGGTAGGCAGTGCTTACGGAATGCATGCCTATGCATGTAAATTTATATGTATAATATGAATAATAATAAAATAAAACAGCAACCATTTAAAAATACCTAGGCTAATAAAATAAATACAACTCCATCTGAATATAAGCCAAGATGACATACGAGTATGTCCGAATTCAAAAGTGTTTTATTAAAAATTCTAGAAACATTCCAAGTTTTTTTTGCGTACGATTAAAAAAACCACAACCACATTGAATGACTTTATTTTCAGGAAACCGCGTCGGCACCAGCCTTTCTCTCACACGGCCGAAAAACAATAATTTATAATTCATTGTAATTTACGATACCCATTCAATGTCGTTAACCCATTACCTCCATGACGATGTCTATAGGCATCAAAAAAATATATGAAAAGTATGATTTTTTTTCACTGTGAATAAAGCTAAATCCCACCAAGTTGTTATGCAGCATTTACAGATTGGTATGTTAGCTTTCAATAATTAACACAATTTAATAAATTTTATTAATTATTCTATTTTTAATATTTTTTTTACTAAAGCCCTGAAAATAGACCCATTTTGAAAAAAAAAAAAAATTAAAACGGAAAAAAATAAAAAAAAAGTGGGTGTGTCAAGCCTACGCAAGACAGAAGTGAAACTTCTTTTGTTAAACCGTATGAACCACAATCAATTACGTATTTCACTCGTATTACACTCACGACGCAGTATACTAACCAAGCAGCTGATGCTTTGCGTGGCGCAGTTCGCTGGTGTCTGAGAGAGAGGAAAGAAGAGAAGAGAGAGAACGTTCGTGAGCGGCTCCCCCACCTCAACAAGGTTTCACTTCAAAAATGCCACAGCCGAGAATCGAACCTCGCTTAACTGATTGAAAGCCAACCACGCTGAGCACCAACTGTAAGCAAAGCCGCATAAATTGATTATATTATGTAGGTTCTGAAAATATGAGAGCTTGTTATGTTTTATAATGTTACCTACATCACACCCAAAATATAATATATTTTTAAAAATAATGTACAATGTACAGAAATAGAATCCCACACAAGATCGCGTAGTGCGCTCTAGCGAACGGATATTTTATCAGAGGGAGATAGTTTTAATTTTTTTTTCTGTAAATTATTACATATTATCAAAATAAATAAATTAATTAAATAAATGTAATACAATTATCATAATATACGGATTAGATAATAATTTTAATCCAACACAATAACGCAAAGCGCGCTCTAGCGGAGTAATGTTTTATCACAGTGAGATAAGTGTTTTTATTATTTTGCAATATTATTTTCTTTTAAAAAATGTTCTGACCTACTAAAAAATAAGATATTGAATGAAAAAGGCGTTAAAAACAAAAAAATAATGTGCGATGGCCGAGAATCGAACTCGGATCAACTGCTTGGAAGGCAACTATGCTGACCATTACACCACCAACGCCAGTTGTCGGGATGAGCTAAGAAGCATTTATATGTTACTTCAAAACTTTGAAAATTATTACATATTATCAAAATAAATAAATTAATTAAATAAATGTAATACAATTATCATAATATACGGATTAGATAATAATTTTAATCCAACACAATAACGCAAAGCGCGCTCTAGCGGAGTAATGTTTTATCACAGTGAGATAAGTGTTTTTATTATTTTGCAATATTATTTTCTTTTAAAAAATGTTCTGACCTACTAAAAAATAAGATATTGAATGAAAAAGGCGTTAAAAACAAAAAAATAATGTGCGATGGCCGAGAATCGAACTCGGATCAACTGCTTGGAAGGCAACTATGCTGACCATTACACCACCAACGCCAGTTGTCGGGATGAGCTAAGAAGCATTTATATGTTACTTCAAAACTTTGACTAGATCAAATGAACTTTAATCGGTGGTGGGGGTACCCGCATTTTCGTTTCGATCGTGACTCGGTTTTACTCCGTCCCCGAAAATTCATTACGCGCCTAAAGAAGTTTCACTTCAACATGTGTGAATCACATATTGTTATCAAAAGATGAAATAGTCAGCAACACTGTTTCAACATAGTATTATATGCATAAGATGACCGCTGGATGTCACTGAAATCAGGTGATGCCTGCGCGCAACGTTTGGAGGTTAGCTGTGACAGTGTTTTCATATGTTTTTGGTTAGCTTTGCCTTCAAATAATACGGTTTTGTTGTGTTTTTATGGGTGATTTTTATTAAAAATAATAGTTAGTCTGCAGTTTTCGGATATTTTTAAACAGAGAATGTTGATGAACAGACGGACGAAGAGCTGATTGACGATGATTTGATGGCATATCACGACTTGACTGGAATCAGCCTTCGACATCCTCTGGTGCGAGTCGTAATACCTTGCGAATATCTATTTCAAATGCACCACCAGCCAAAAAATTAAAACTACAGTAAACTGTTGCGTTCCTGAACCGCTGAATGTGGTGCATAAAGATATGTACGAAAAGCTGAAGTCTTATGATGCTTTTCAAGTGTTTTCATTATTCTTTGATGACGAAGTGATTCAGTTTATTCTTGAGAGGATGATACCGATAAAACCAATACCAAATTCCAGTAAGATATATACGAATTGAAGCGTTTTCTTGGTTTCTGTGTTGACCGGCTACAATACATTGCCATCTACCACAGATTATTATTCGTCTGACCCGACCTTGGATGTAAGCGTCATCAAAAAAGGAACCAACGTCAACATTTCGAGCTTATAAAGCGCTATATACATTTTTGCGATAACAACGATCTAGATATAACCGACAGAATGGCTAAGGTATGATAATGACTAACGTTCCATCTTTATTTGTATTTGATGTTTTTGCACACAAACTTTCCATCGACGAGCAAATGGTGCCATATTTCGGTCGACATTATTGCAAGATGTACATTAAGAATAAGCCAATCAAAGTTGGCTACGAGATTTGGTGTCTTGCTTCCTCCGAAGGCTACCTGTTTCCAAGCAATGCCATATTCCTGAGAATCTAATAGGTACATATGACCCCGTATTAGGTCAAAGATTATCCTTCGTACTGTCTATGATGGAATTTATAGAGTTCACCGCACGCCATGAGTTATTTATGGACAATTTCTTCACATCTCACCATTTGATATGTATCCTGAAGGATAAGAGAATGTGAGCTACTGGCATATGTAAGCCAGTTCGCTTCCCTAACCTTGAAGCTTCAGGCAAGTTGAAGACAGGAAAGTAATTGCCTAAAGGTAACATTTTCTTCTATATTTCCCTTGCGCATAGCGAACATTTACCTAGCAGGTGAATTTGATGCGGTGGTAGACGTAGAAAGCCAAATCCTCGTATGCCGTTAGTTAGGACAACCGTGAAGTAACAGTGGCCACGAACTATGATCGAATGGAGCCAGTAAGGCAAGTGCAGAGTTGGCAGAAATTGAAGAAAGACAAAAAAGGCAAAGTTTTGAAGGAAGCATGCAAAAAAAATCGGTTGCCCAGCGTGCCAACACGAAATTATAATTTGGGAATGGGTGGGGTAGACCTCCATGATAATGGTATACAAAATTATCGGGTCAACATTCGGTCAAAGAAGTGGTACTGGCCTTTATTTGCATCTTGCCTGAGCAGCACTCTTTTAAATGGATGGAAGTTGCTATGCTTCTTTAGGAAGTACGAGCATGATATGGGAAACCAGATGACTAGGCGACAGAGAAAACCTTCCCAGAAGGCATTCCGTGTGGAGGTTACCTGTACTCTTTTAATGTCTTTTCCAAATCAGGTCAATGCCGAATTCGGAGATTTTCGTGTGAAGGAAGAAGGCCATGACGCAGAAGATGGGAATCGTGTGCGTCGAATGCAAGAATTTCATTTGACATATCGTGGCGAATCTCGAATTCGTTGTGCTCTATGTAAAAAAAATCCAGCAGTCTATCGATGCCGGGCCTGCAACCGCGCCCTTCATTTTGACTGCTTCGAACGGTATCACTTAAATATTACTTGAATAATTTGGTTAGATTTGGTTAGTTTTCCTCATTCTAGAAGGTTTTCTCTAATATTGAATTTTTTGTTATTTTGCGTATTTTCCATTAATAAATTGTATTTTCATTGAATTATAAATAATGGCAATTATTTATTTTAAATTATCAATATAAATCATACAGTTTACTGCATTTTACCCATACTTGACGTAAATTTTGCTTAGGGGGGTTACCTCCAAGCGTTGCGTTTAGGCATCAATTTTCTAGACGCTCCGGTGAGAAGGTGGGCGGGCGGAAAATTCTAAAACTGATTTTGGGCTCTCTTTTAAGTCTATACTATCGGGTTATAATGATGATTCAAGTTTAGAAAAATAAAAATAAAATCATGGAGGTAATGGGTTAACTTCTCGTGAAGAACACTGCTTTTTAACCTTCCAGCGGGCGCGTTGAGAAATTTCCCTTGAGCGGGCGCTTGTCGTAAATTTTACGTCATCAAGTTTTCTCCATGTAAGTGGTGTTTTCTTTATACAAATGTTAGGGAATTTTTTTAAGGATATGAAAAATGATAATAGTCAGTACTTAAAAAAAAAAAAAGTGGGTGTGTCAAGCCTACGCAAGACAGAAGTGAAACTTCTAGTATTCCTCTCTCTCTATTTTCATTTCATCATCTCTATTTTCTCTCTTAGGTTAGTTTGAAAATTAGAGGTTAAATAATTCAACGACGAAGCATGGATTTGCTTTTTCTAATATTTTCTTATAGATGAATGACGTTCGATTAATGTATAGTTCCAAAAATTTTCAATTTATTCACAAGTATACAATATTACATAAATAACAATATTACAATTAAAAATTACAAAGAAATTACAATGACAATTTACCAATCATGTGCCATTTTCATTGTCAATTTCATGAATATCATTTCCTAATGTCGTGATAATTGGGTTATGGTAACTAAAGTGCGAGATATATACATGAGCACTTAAATCCTTAATGAATCGTGCAAAAACTGCATCGATTGTTGTCCCGTGTCGGGAGAGAACGTTCGTGAGCGGCTCCCCCACCTCAACAAGCGCATATGGTGAGAGAGGGACAGTGAACGGTGAGCGGTGGTGGGGGTACCCGCATTTTCGTGTCGATCCTGACTCGGTTTTACTCCGTCCCCGAAAATCCATTACGCGCCTAAAGAAGTTTCACTTCAATAATTGACTTTCTTAAAAAAAACGAAGCAACACTCTAAACGTTTTAATATTTCAAAACAAAATCTGTTATCGACCTATTTAGTCAGAATCAATATTCCCATCCTTACAATTGTTACAAACCACCTCAACTGAAGAATGGTTCTTGCATGTAAAGGACTGGCAACGGCAACACTTCATTGATGCTGAGGATCTTTTCTTATCCAGTGCACATAACCGACAAACACCGCGTTTTGGAAAGCTTATGTTTTCTTCTTCTGTCATCGGTTCAACTGCCCTACCGTAACTCACTTTGAGAAAAACATTTATATCTTGCGGTAAATGTTTGACATTTGATTTGACTCTAGCATAGCTCGAAGCTCGATGCTTACAACTAAGTGAAAAGAGTGGGGGAAGCGATAAGGCGCGTCTGTCGTAAATTTTACGACAGCGAGCCCGCTGGAAGGTTAAGATTTAAATATAATTAAAGTAATTATAATGCGATGGTTCCATTTCGCTAGACTCGTTACGTCCAATGATCACTCTCATTGAAAGTTTAAATTTACTTCTTCAAGACTCTTCACCTTCTGTGTCATTCTGTCATTCTGACGTCACATATCAGACGATCTTGGCCCTGAGACCTGACAATTATCATAATACCAGTGGTGGTTCTTCATAGGGGGAAGATGGGGTTTATCCACATCAGATATTCCTAAAACCTCAAAGGCGAAGCTTAATGCTAAATCACTATTTTGATTAATGTGTATAACGAATTCGTGTACATTATGAATACCAAAAAATATGCTTTAGATCAGAGGTTCCCAAACTTTTTTTCCCCGCAGACCACTTGCCAAAAAAAATTTTTTCCGTAGACCCCTGCCTGCCGAATATTGAATTTTCCTAAAACTATTAACGTCTCATGTGATAATCATTTATTTTTTTCGTAAAAAGATTCCCTTCCCTTGCCTGTCCAATAACAACCAACAACCGGGTGGCGGTATAGTTCCTCTGTCTTTACACTGTGCAGACAGTGGCGCCCTTGTGAGGTATTACACCAAATGAAAATAAAGCAGGATAAGCAACGGGAATTTCTTTCTGTAGCTGGCCCTACAGAACTGCCCCTTAAGTTCTTTGTCAGTGCTGCTTATTCCGGTCATTTCTTCTTGTCACATGATATCCGATTCTCCAACGTTCCATTTCCATAATCAAAACGTCCTCAAACTTAGTTTTGAAGTCTGTGTGAAGTACATTTAAATGTTGAACCTCATCATTACCCTGGACGTTTTTCAAAAACAAGTTGGGGAGCTAGGAAAATTCGCGGCTTCCAATGTGCAATGTTTTGCTTGAACATATTAATTCTGACGATAAAAGGAACGTAGACTCTATTTATATACCTCAATTAACAACTTTACGAAATATAAAAATACAAATATCAAATAAATAATTTCTCAGTCTATTATATTTTTTGTGTTAGTTCTATTGTGTCATTTACGTCACTCCTAAATGTTGACTTGAGGTAAATGGGGGTCCGCTCGTATGTACCCCCATTTGAATCTCGTGGACCCCCAAATTTTTTTCTCGCTGACATAGACCCCCAGCAAGCCGATATCGACCCATGGGGGTCCATATAGACCACTTTGGGAACCTCTGCTTTAGATAAATTGAAGGTTTTCCTATTGTTTCGCTTGAGTAGAATACAAATAAAATAAAAATTACTCAATATAAAATATAAATATAAACCACTTTTTTTTTCAATTTAAATGTATGAACGCGTAAAGGAAACAACTTTTAAAAATACAGTACTATAGCTAAAACTATCTGTGACAGTTTCATTTAGTTAACTTTTTTGCTTTCTTATAAAATTATTTACAAAATAAATAAAAACCAGTTTTGTGCTTGAAATCGAACGTTTCTAGACTCCGTTTGTCAAGCTATTTTAATGCCTATTACCTACAATATAAGGTATACCAAGAATATACACATTTTTGGCTCTTAGCTTCCTCTTAAGGCCCCGTAATAAGCGTTCAAGGATGGTTTGAAATGGAGATATGTTAATACGAATGTTAGAGGGAGCGCGATAATATTAAAAAAGACCATATTAATCAAGCCAAAATGGTGAAAATATGTAATAAAACATGACTCGTTTCAAATAGAGCAAAAATCTCTAAATAAATGCTTTAGTTGCATTTAAAGATACACTGTAAAGTTTTTCATGCCCTTAACATATTAAATAACAGAACAAAACGTATTTTAATAATTTTCGGAGCTAACTATGTGATTTTTTTCTATCGAGGGAATTTCATATAATAAACGTTTCGGCATAAAAATTTATAGAAAATCTATCTTCAAAAATACCTTATTTTTATCATAAAAACTTAAGTTAACGAGAAACTTGTTTTAAACTAGTAGGAATTCGGTATGCGGGGGCTTAAAGAGAAAAATGATTTAAACTGTGTCTTCATCAAAAGGAATTAATTCTTTAAATATTAATTCATTTTGATGAAGACACAGTGAATTAATATTTAAAGAATAAATTCAAATATTAATTCACTGTGTCTTCATCAAAATGAATTAATATTTAAAGAATTAATTCATTTTGATGAAATTAAAGCTAATAATATTTGCAGAAACATAATTATTTCGGATTTTTTCAAGCCCTAATTAAAATAGTTCCGGCTGACAAACTGCCGTCGGCGTCGGCATACATTCACAATGACATAATAATACACCAAACTACTTGAGCTTTTCTGAAGATTGGCCATGTGCAGTGCGAACTGCGCAGTCAGGGAACGTCACCGTGCCTTTTCGCTTGAAATTCGTATTTAGTGCATTTGGATTGCTTCCTCAAGAATTCCGCCCTAGTGCACGTATGATCTTGTATGTGAATCTAAAACACTTTGGGGACAGATTTAATAAGCTCAGAAGTCCTATTGATTCCATTAATTATGTCAGTTTGATGAATCGATTGCATCTAATAACACTGTCTGACAGGAGAATTATTTCAGACAAGGTTGTGTTACACAGAGTCATTAACAACTTAATTGATAGTCCTGCCATCGTTGCCACTATTAAATTCCATGTGCCGACTAGGAATACAAGACAAAATATAACATTCTTCTGCAATACATACACGACCAACTATCAGATGCATGATCTGGGCAACAAGTATGGGGTGCTATTTATTTATTTATTGACTCCATTTATAGAATTAAGCATAATCTATACCAACATTTGGTCGAATCCTACAACTTAGAGTAGCGCTGGTAAATTAGTTTTAATGATTTGTCTTATATGTAGTGTTGTTGTAAATTCTTTTTTACTTTATGTTACCTTTACGTTTTACTAATATTGCTTCATATATTTTTAATTATTTTTAATTATTTTTTATTTAGTTTTTTTTATTTATTATTTCTTAATATTTTCTCATTATACTTGTAATCACAATTTTGTGTATTTTGTAACTACTTTACAATGTACCTACTTTCTCCTGTATAATTCCGATATTCGAGTAAAAGCCTTTTTAGGCGTAAATATAAAGATATATAAATAATCCTCTTGCAAGAATTGGACGGTTTGCTAGTTTCAAATTAAGATATTACGCTATTTTTATTGTTTTGTTTTACAAAACGGTATACATCTAGACTCTGCGTCATGCGTCTAATTTCTCTAGATTCTAGAGAGATTAGACGCATGCCTTGTCCGCGAACATTTTTGTTTGAGAAATATACTCGTTATATATATATATGATGGTCCCCACCATCTAAGAGTGCTTGAGCCGCCACTGTATTATAAAACTTGCTATTAACAATGTCGCGAAAGTTCAAATACCGGATTTGAGAGGCCAAAAAAACACTTTCTTTTTTTAATAACATTCTCTCGCGCAATTTATTGGACCGATTACATTAACTACGAGGATATTGTTCTGTTAAGAACGTTTTATTTTATCGACATGCGTAAATTTATTTTTAATGCAACTGTTAAACTCTGTATTAGGATGACTGTGGTACAAAATCAATTGGATGATAAAATGTGTCACACCGTCTAATCAAAAATACTGATTTTGGTTTTGTGACTCTTTGATAGACTATAGAACTTGGATTTGCTTTGAAATTAAGTATCATTTTCAAAATTGGAACTTACCGTGTGAGGAATTCAGGCAAGCGATAAAGTACCGACCTGAGTATTGCTGATTTATTAAGATCCTGTTAAAAATGGAACAGCTCGCCGTTTCCAAATATTTTTTTAGTAATTTCATAATATATCGGAACACGTGTTTATGATAGATATCCTGATAGTATACAATAACGAAATGCGAAAATATTAGAATTTATATAAACACGTGTTCCGATATCGCCACAACACATTCGTGTTTTACTGAAAGTTTATTAGAAAACCTGTCAATTCACTCGTTAAAGGCCTGCAATCCCGTTTTTAATCATGATCATTACGAATAATTTGAAGAGAATTTTTAATAAATTGTCAATATTTTAAATCAGCAAGTTTTCTCCGTTTTCGCCATTTTTTTATAGGAAATAAACACCGGGAGCTTTTTGTATACTTTGCTTCATACTTTTTCATGTCCCGTAAGAAAATAAATTGTCATTCGTCATCTTAGTGAAAGGTTTACTTTCAAAATTCCCTCACCCCTCACCCAACCACCTCACCACCCCACTCCATCACCTCTCAGTAATCCATTGAACAAAAACTTGTATTGATAATAACTTTGTTATGTATATTTTTATAGTTAGGCTAACATGTCAACATTAATAAACAGGTAATGGATGCCAGAAGCACGCAAATGTGCTCAGGTTAAACTAATAGTTCGGTGAACTGTCATACCAAAATTTCCTCTCAAATCATAAAGTTTGTAAGTAAATACCTACATACTAAAATATAAGCCGTATATATTTTTTTAAATTTATTATTTTTTTAATTTCACGTTTGTTTTCGTTAACCAACTTTCAGACATCGGATCCAGCTGAAATTTTGCAGATAGACTCGCTGTTATTCTATCAACTTATGGTTGTAATCACGTACACACGCTGACATATGGGCATTTCTCCGAAATCGGATGACAT
Source organism: Hesperophylax consimilis (assembly GCF_061612785.1). Classification (NCBI taxonomy): domain Eukaryota; kingdom Metazoa; phylum Arthropoda; class Insecta; order Trichoptera; family Limnephilidae; genus Hesperophylax; species Hesperophylax consimilis. The sequence goes on from NC_142849.1 coordinate 13,376,080, forward strand.
TACAGCTGCTAATATACGAAATAAATGTCGGTCCTACCCGATCGGCATTTGGCGAGGTGGTTAGCGTGGTTCGGTGGAAAGCAAGGTACAATTGTCTCTTAAGCAAACAAAAATCTTTTAAATTTTAAGATAAATATATTACAGTAAAAAGTTTGTTTTTCAAAAGTTAATTTTTATTTTACTTGTCAATTTTACACACTTTTTCTGAAGAAACGTCACTATCTCAATGACAATTATTTTTTCAAAATTTCTTCAAATGAAAAAATGCGAATAATACCATTTATATAAAACACGACGATTTCAAATTTCTAAAATAATCTTTACTAAACCAATGAATAAAGACCATTTTTGTTATTATTATTAAAACGGCCAACAAATTTACAGGCAGACGAAATGCAAACCTATCGAGTTTAAAGTGGGCTCAACTACGCTCTGTCAAATATAAGACAACTTTTTAAATTATTTTTACGAGCAATTTTCCTTTCAAAAAATCAGACTCTGCCTTAATGACCGGGCAATTTAATTTTGGCGCTTATTGCCTGCTCTACAAACGTACAATTTTACCCAGAAATGAAGATAACTGTAGTTGATCATTAAGTAGGCGATTATTTTCCTTCGAAAGTTCCTTTTTGGTGGCCCGTAATTTTAGCATGAGTAAATGGAATACTTCAAAATAAGAACACATCGTATTTTACTAGTAATATACTATATTTGAATAATTTTAGACACTTCATTTTGCAAATTATTATAAGCAATAATTATTAGCCTGAAACATCCATACTAATTGAAAACAATTTCGGAGAAAAAATAAATGCCGCCTACGAGAATTCCACACGCAGCCTTCTGATTGCTGGTCAGCTGCTAACCACTACGCTACGTCAACTTATTATATACCGCCAAATATTAAATATTTACTCGTAATTTTATTCAACAATTATTGCTTATTATGCAACATAATAATATTTGATAAGTCAAAATATTTCACAAATAAAAGAAGATATATAGTGTCTCGACGCCACCTCGTGGGATATTTAATAATTAACAATAGTTTTCCTACAATAATAAAGTCGGTTGTTTGCAGGTGAAATCGAATAAGCAATAATTGTTGAATAAAATTACTAGTACCTATATATAAAATTATTTCGAGGGTTTATAATAAAAATATTAAAATTACAAATTTTTGAATGCATTTCTTTGTTTTTACTTTTCCTTTCATGAATGAACGCAAATCTTGAAAGTGAAAACAAACCCACTTCCTACATTCGATCGGGCTGAAATCCGACAAATAGACTCGTTGTCGATGACAATGAATTCTATCAACTTTTGATGGCAATCACTCACACACACACAGACTTGTACGTAGTTTAATAACTAGGTTGATTATTTGCTAGCAAACACTTCGAGCTATCAGCAATTAAAAAATTCAAATTCTGGACCCTTTGCCAAATAGTAATGCGCGCCATTGGCTACTAACCATGATATGTATGCAAAATTAAAAGGTTTTCATTGTTATTTTTGGAAAGTATCTAGTAACTTTATGATGAATCATTTTTCTTATTAAAACATAATTCAAATAACTTTTCATATTTTTTTATTTTTTTTTTTTATTTTTTTTTTATTATTTTTAACATTATAAATGATAACAATATGCAGACTTATATTTATAATTTTTTCGTTACTATTCTATTTCTCCATAAGTTGAACTCCAGGAGCTCGTGTTTATGGGAGGAGTATTTACATTTAGTTCTAATGATTTTTTAAACAATAATCAAAAACTTTTGAAATTAATACAACCATAATATTAACATTTGTACACAAATTAGAAAATTGTTATCATTATTTTTCTTATTAAAACATAATTCAAATAACTTTTCATATATTTTTCTTATTAAAACATAATTCAAATAACTTTTCATATAGTTTTCTTATTGAAACATAATTCAATTAACTTTTCATTTAGCTTTCTTATTAAAACACAATTCAAATAACTTTTCATGTAGTTTTCTTATTGAAACATAATTCAAATAACTTTACATTTTTTCTTATTACAACATAATTCAATTAACTTTTTATATAGTTTTCTTATTAAAACTTAATTCAAATAACTTTTTATAGATTTTTTTTTTTTGTTGAACATTTTTTTGAATTATTCTTTATAGAAGGATCGATTAAATGTTTTTTTAACAGTTCAGCATTCGATGAATTAAAATCATGCCCGCATCATGATTGGTAGCCCGTCATTAAATTGCGAAAAAAATCAATTTACTTTTAAAAGCTATCGCCAATATGTAATGGCAAAGTGTGGGACGTCTACCGCTCATAATATTCTGCAGAACAAAAAATTATTCTCTTTGTTTCGCGGTGGTATTTTGACATTCAAGTTCTGATACAAAACAATTTGTAAATAGGAACCTCTCATATTAATTTACTAGTGAGCTTTAAAAATCTTATTACTAGGACAGACCCACGGACAGAAAAAATCACAGGATATCATGTTGCTAATTAACGTTTTCTTAAAAAGGAAAAAGCACAAGACTTGAAGAGTCACAAAATTTGACTTTACGTGTAAAGATTATTAACCTTAAGGCGATGCACTACTTCGTGTAATATTTTGAATCGAGCAGCCATCAATAACACTCCTTACGTAGATGGCGATAGGGCTTAAATTCCCGCTTAACACCATCTAGCTGTTTTGATTTAGGCAAGAAAAAAATATGGCCAAAAAATGCCTTTTATTTTATTTTGTGGATGTTCAGGCATAAATATTTAAATGTTTTCCGATCATTTTATAAATAACTTAATTTGCCACATTATACAATAAAACCATTACCGAAAATGGGTTCGTAAGTAGGAAATTTTAAACTTCAAAGCAGTTTTCATAGGCCTTGTAATTTTTTTTTCTGGGCTCATAAAAAGACTTATCTAAAAAATACTCGATTATTTCAAAGGCCAAAATGTATTATACTAGCGGTATTTATTTTAAGCATCTGAAACATTTCTAGGCGATCAAATTTTCAAATCAAAAACACATGATTTTGCATTACTACGTAGTGCATCGCCTTAAAAAATTTAAACAAAACAAATACACATTCCAAATATAGAATTAAAATAATATTAATTCTGTTAATTTTTTTTTATATTATAGGTCGGTTCTTTATCGCTTGTCTGAATTCTTGATACAATCAGTTCCAATTTTTATAATAACAATTTATGTTAATGTGTTGTATTATAGGTAAGTATCTACTACATCGCATGTCTGAATTCTTAACACAATCAGATCCAATCTGACGGCCTCCGTGGTCGAGGGGTAAAGCTCTCGACTTACGAGTTTAAATGACATCGTGCGCAAGTAATTTTTTTTTTTATTAATTTGTGTTATTTCACAATGTATTAATCAAAAACTCATTAGAAACATTGCTTAAAATTACTTTAGCCGTGTTTGGTGACCAGATCTAAATGTCCAAGTACTTACCCACCTTCCTCTATCTAAACTACACCCTCTCCTTTCTAGTGTAGTGCTTTGTGGATGATCTCTTAAAAGATAGGAAGTTCTGGGAAGTCAAAGGTCATGAGGGGTGGGTAGGAATCAGTGTCCAGAAGTAACGGACGTGTGAGTTCATCCCTCCTACTCCGGTGCAAGATGGGCAGACGCGTCCGGCGCTAAGACCTACACAAACCTCAGCCCATGCATCCGGGTACCCTTGCTAAGTCACCAAACGTAGCGAACTACTTGCGGTGACCTATGCCAGAGGTTTTGATTATCCAATAAATGGTTCCCGGGGCTGTACCCATACCCACCTCCCAAATTGAACATTTGAAAAATTAACCCAAATATATTTATGAATGATTTACTTGCGCAGTCACAAATATATTTATGAATGATTTACCTACGCGTTCACAAATATATTTATGAGTGATTTACCTATGCAGTCACAAATATATTTATGAATGATTTACCTACGCAGTCACAAATATATTTATGAATGACTTACCTACGCAGTTATAAACATATTTATGAATGATTTACCTACGCAGTCACAAATTTATTTATGAATGATTTACCTACGTAGTCACAAATATATTTATGAATGATTTACCTACGCAGTCGCAAATATATGTATGAATAACTTACCTACGCAGTTATAAACATATTTATGAATGATTTACCTACGCAGTCACAAATATATTTATGAATGATTTACCTACGCGTTCACAAATATATTTATGAGTGATTTACCTACGCAGTCACAAATATATTTACGAATGATTTACCTACGCAGTCACAAATATATTAATGAATGATTTACCTACGCAGTCACAAATATATTTATGATTGATTTACTTACGCAGTCACAAATATATTTATGAATGACTTACCTACGCAGTCCCACTTTTTTTATAATTCAATTTATCTTTCAAAGCTTCACAGAGCTGAAGATGGAAATACGCGGAGAGTTGAAAATATTCACGTTGGTCTAGAATTTCCAAGTTATAAAATTGCTTATATTTCGTGACATAAGAGAGGCGCTAAAGTTTCATTTAAAACATTTCAACATATTATGTTCTTGTTTATATCTATGATGATTGATAAACGCGGGTCTACCGGGTTGGGAACCTATATAATATTTAGGCGTTACAAAAGAAAAAATCGAATAATCGCATTGCGCAATTAAGTTTGAACCTTTTAACATCACGAATTGTATCTCTAATTAGTGTTATTTACAATTTATGAATCAAGGATTGATTTCCTCCCGGAGGCCTAGCCGAGTGACCGCTGTCTACGGCCTTGTGGATATGAAGTAGGTGGTATTGTGTGGCGTTTGATTATTATATTTTTCACTTTCAATTTACATATTATTTCATGGAAGCGTTTATCGACTTTAAAATTTAGATAAAATATCGGAGACCTCAGACTACAGCCGACGGCCAAATCGTTATTTTTTCCTCTACAGTCATTGCACTGTGTGGTTTAGATTAGTCTAAAAAATGTAGCCATACGAAAAATTTTATTGTTACATAATTATTTTCTAAGTACTTGTTTTTTACGTATTCTAAAATGAATCACATTTTGTGGCTGGCCATTATTAGACCAAATTAAATGTTTCGTGTGCAAAATATATTTTTATCTTAATGTAGACTGATTTCTGAAATACGATCCTTCACGAGACAAAGGAATAGAATAGGACGAAGAATAGGACTGATGTGTTAAACTAGACTAATGTGTTTTAAACATTCTCAACCATCTGGAGTCAATGAGACCATGGCATGGTATGTTGTGAGGCTGAAGGTAGCGGGGAGGGGAAAGAGATGGAGAAGAAGAAGGTGGGGAAATACCTGGCTATTCAGATGGTCACCAAACACAACCATTTTAAGCAAAGTTTCAATTCTGAATGGTGGTCTTACACTGGGGCGATACTATGAGTGTCTGCCACTGTGGAAATTGTGAAATCAGACTAATCAATCTAACAAAAAGCCGGGTTTTGAACCCGCGACCTCCGGCTTGCTAGTTGAGAGCCTTGCCCCTCAACCACGGAGGTCGTCTTTGTAATAGTGTAAATGATTTTTTATTCGATGTTTGTCTTTTTTTCCATTATTTCTGGCTTTCACCCTTCAAGGGTGTTCTTGGCCATCATTTAAAATTATTGAGAAATGAAAGGTGAATTTAAATATTAATTTTATTTAAATAGGAAAATTTCAATAGTCGAGTTCAGACTTAGAAGAGATGAGATGTTGAATGGAGGGGAGGCAATTTTAGATAAGGCTTGATAGAAGAGAGGATATTTGTTTAGAGAGGGACAACCAAAAAATATGTGATCTAAAGTTCCCACTTCTAGACCACAGAATGTACAATCTGGGGAGTCAAGGACTATGTTAACATGTTTGTCTTAAAGTTATATATTATTAAGATTATCTATATAAGTAAAATGCTATGTACGTATATATGTTCCCTTACTCAAAACTGCTAGACTGTTTCCGTTGAAAATTTCATAGTTTGTTCTTATTAGTGCCAGGAGAGTTTAGAGAGAAGTCTGAATGATAGACGAAGTCAGGAACGCTCGAGGAAGACTTAATTAAAGTCGTTATGCTACATAGTGGTGTATGGTAGAATAAGTCGCTACGCCCGAGGAAGACATAAATCAAATAATCATTTGTGGTAAAAATAAATGTGGTGAAAGGACGTGAAAAAGAATAATATAAGAAGCCGGGAAGGGATGGCACGATCAAGTGAATCAATTATCAAGTGAAGACGTTGCGTGATCAAATTAATCAAACATATACTTATGTGTTATGAAATGTGGCGTATGAAATGAACTAAGGGGTTTACTGAGAATGTGAAACAAGAAAGTGAATAGTTAATGAAGTCGAGGACCTACGAGGAATACATGGCATGATCAAGTGAAACAAATACTTTCAAAAGTAAAAAATTTCAATTATTTGCAATATTATTATTATTATTTCTACCATAAAAATGCACCAAGTTTACAGGTATACTAGAATTCACAATCACAAAACTTTACTTTAAGCCATTCATAACCTAGAGCAACGCCGGGTCACTTCAGCTAATATTATGGTTCCATTTAAACTCAACACAGTGACAATTCAACACACTTTTAAAAAGTGATATAAAGTCATTAGAAACCATGAAATTTTTTTTTAACCTAACCTAACCTACTTAACCCAGTTAATAAAGTTTTTGTTTCATCACTTTCCATGACTTTATATAACTTTTTAAAGATGTGATGAATCATCACAATGATAATTTGTCATAAAATTAAACATCTTTAAAAAGTTATATAAAGTCATGGAAAGTGATGAAACAAAAACTTTATTAACTGGGTTAAGTAGGTTAGGTTAGGTTAGCTTTTAAAAAAATTTCATCGTTTTTAATGACTTTATATCACTTTTTAAAAGTGTGTTGAATTGTCACTGTGTTGAGTTATCATGGAACCATTATATAGATAGGCTTGTGGTCGGGAGTCTTACATAGAAAAGCCAGACTACAAACACATTACATAAGTAAGTATTGCATATTGAATTCTGATCTCCGAATATATTTTATTTATTTAGTCCAATCCATATTCAATTCAATTCAATTCAGTTTTAAAAACAAATTAAAATGGACAAATTTTTTTTAAATACATTTGATCATAAAATTCTTACATTAATATAAACAGCGGGTATATCAACTATATTAGTAATAATAGAGCTTGCTTTTTTATTCATTGATGCTAAAAATGTCGATATCCGAATTGATTCTGTTCAACAGCAAGATTGCTGTCCCCACCGGCATGACCATTGGCAAGATAGTCCTCCAGGCCGGGAGATATAGTCTATGTTGTCGGTGACGGAGATAACCACCGGGAACTTAGAAATGAATGCTCTCCATGATGACCGAGTTTTCAAACCATCCGCAAATCAGTCTGAAGAAATGTGTAATCCTTCTTGACCCGTGGGCGGTTCATTCCGAGCATATTCTAAATAACGTCAATAGGATAGAGCCGCGGGAAGTACACATACCACACTACGTGATTCTTGGTTTGTTGGGAGGCAAAACGTTATTTATTAAGTCCAAATATATTTATATGACATCAGCACTCACCGGCCGCAATTTTTTGTGAGAAATGCAAAAAGATTTTTCGTTTCAGAAATATTTTAAATTTAAAATAAGATTTTTCTTTTGAAAATATCTAAATAGTATAAAATAAAGTCGCTATCCGCGTCTTTCTGTTTGTGCGCTTAGTTCTTCTAAACTACCCAACGTCTTTGATAGGCTTTTCACTATCATTTAGAGGATTTTTTCCTGAAGGTTTATATATATTATGATAGTATATTATATTTATAGAAAGTAGAGAAAAGTCTATGTTTTGCAATCAAGTCGTAAAAAAATATTTTCGGGCGCTTACATTGCTAACGCTGGCGAAACCTCTGAGATTTTTATTCTTTTAAAATTCTATTATATTTCAATCTTTTGATATATTCTTTCAAATTATGTTAATGTATTTTACATAAACATATAAAATATCAACAGTATTTTTTTTCTTCTTATTAGTACAATGATTTCGTAAATATATATATATATATATTTAATTGTGTACTTACTACATTTATTATCTTAAACTTTATAGGTACTCCTTATTTATTTTTTTTAAACTTCCGATTTTATTGTCCGGGTTAAATCTTCCTACAGGAAAAACTAAACCCTTCCACACACTTTTCCACAAATGATCATCTAGTCAATCAACATTATGTAAGTGCATTATATAAGCAAAATAAATACAAAACAATACAAGAACAACACGTCAACTCACCAGAGATCAAATGGGAAAATAATTCACCGACTCCAGATATTTTCATATCAGAGGGTTCGGCTCGGTAGAACTTCTAACAGGGCCTATAAATCCTACTGATCCCTCAACATAAATATTTAAAAAATATTTTGTTATCCTACATGTATTCAAAATGACCGACTTTTGCATCTTTATATATAATTTTTTTTTGATAGATCTAATACGTCTAAATTTTTAATGAGAGAGCTAGGTATAATGCCAGTAGCCCAAATAACGAATGGTAATATTTTTATAGTCTGAGAACGCCAAATTCTTTTTATTTCATTTCCTAAATATGTGTATTTTTCTTATTTTTTCATTAACAGATTTTTGAATATTAAAGGAATTTGGAATAGCGACATCAATGATATAAGTTATTTTTTTTAATTTTGTCATGTAAAACTATATCGGGTCTACTATGACTAATCGTTCGGTCTGTTAGTATAGTTTTATCATAATATATTTTATTAAGAGTTCTTTTCCCGCCGAGGCAGAGAACGCCAGAACGCCGCGATGTCTGAGGTTACAAACACGGAAAAGTTTATTGAATTGGTTAGGGAAAGGAGTTTATTATACGATTTAAGTGATGTAAATTATAAAAATATAGAATCGTTGTTCATCTTTAAGTAAATCCTGAAAAATACTAGTAAATTCGCCATGTTCTTCTCGCGTTGTGTTGATTGGGTGCACCCAATACTTCCTTTTTTTTAGAAGCTGCTAAGCTCCACAAGAGCAATAATTCTTCATCGGATGATGAACTTTCTAGTGACATGTTGCATATTATACAAAGACCCAAAAGAAACTAGAACGCGAGAATTTGAACGCCGATTGTGTGCTTTGGAACTCTTGAGCGGTCAACGGTCACTAGAACGCAGAACTCTGACCGCTCTCTGTGTGCTCCCGCTCTTAATTACCAAATTTTGGTGAATTATTTTTAAAATTTGATTGTGCCTAAATGTATACTCGGATGGTGCTAATATAGAACATCCCGATATAATATGTTCTATAGTTTCCGGAAAAGCCAAACATTTTCTACACAAATCATCAATTTGCTTTGTATCTTCGACCGGTCAGTGGTTGAGTGGGCATAGCGCTTGGGTCTCACCCGAGCGTCGCGTGTTCGATTCCTCGGCTGGCTAAGTCCTCCATCACAACACAAGCAACATTTTCCGCTTTCTGTGGTGGTAGTAGGAGATTTTCAAACATTGTTGGGTTATTCGTAACCCGGGAATGTTTGTCTTTCTTTTAAAAAAAAAAAAAATAAATAAATTAAAAAAAAATTCTTTGATTATATGCTTCCTATAATTTTTAGTATTAATGACTCTATCCTGAATGGCAAACATAAATCCTTCTATTTCTGCGCTCAACTCTCCAATACTCAACCATTTGTTTGACGAAAATTTGTCAACATACGTTGGGTTGAGATAAAATGAATAAAATTTTTAAATAATATACTTTTCATACTTATTTTAATTTCTTCTATATTTCAAACTTGATTTATTATTTTAATGTACCTACTGTATAAAATATATAATCCACCACCACAACACAGGCATGTGCCTAGCTTGGTGGTCTTAACATACTCAATAATTGTAATAGCCAATAAAGGCATATAGAAAAGTCCGTGAAAGTGTACGTCTATCTTTTAAGGATGACCTCCAGGTACGCCGGGTACTCTTTAGCTAATAGGTAATAAATTTGAAATAGTTTAAAAGGGGTTTTATGCATGCGCATTTTTATTTTAAGACTCGTTTTAAATCAGTGATATTTTAAAGATTACTGTGTGGACGTTAGACCAATATACAGTAAGCAGTACCCACTCAGCACGCAATATACAGTGCAGTTATAGCTGTCAAAGGGCCCGGAGCGATCGCGTGATTCCGAAATTATTTCCCAAGTCGTTAAGAATCGTTTCCAAAGATTTGTATGTTGCGAAACTCTGATTTATCCTGCGTCCGCTCGCAACTAACAATAATGTGTTACATTTTATATATTTTCTATTTTTATGGCGGCACTCAATCATGCCGTCGTCGATTCTTCAAAGTCGTAAATCCTCCATTTCAAATCCATATCTATAATATCCCCGGTTGTAATTCTTCTCCTGCAATTCTAGCCATGAAGTCATCACTTCTGCAGAATGCTTTTTTTTATACAAAACGGTGTTAAAAGGAGCGCCCGATTAAGGCCATCATTGATATTAAATTTTATTTAACGTTTGGTTTTAAGAGGAACGACTGCGCTGCCTTTTTCACACGAAACTTATATTTGGATTTGTGGCCGAAATACGGAACCAAACTGCTTTTAATCAAAAGGTGTTGCGAATATCTAATAGTGTATACGTACCATTTTATTTATTCGTGTTTTAATCTAAGATATACCAGCTGACGTGTACCCAGCGTCGCTGAGGATTGTGAATGATTAGTAGTGTTTATTGTGAATTCTATAATAAACATCGACTTATAATATACATATAATTCACTACCTATAATAAAATATGCATATATATACATGTTATGGCTAAGGTTTTCACGGGTGTAAGATGTAGAATAATTTTCTCGGTTTACCTGCGTAACGTAGTCCTTAAAAGTACTGTTTAATTCCTTAGTTTCGGACAGATCTCACAGTCCATCTTCAAAGGCCATATGTCTTGAGTTTTGTCTCAAACTGATAGCTTTCGCGTGTCTGTTTGATCCAGATATCAAAACCTAAGTGAATGCTTATACGGAACCTATTTTTCGCTCCATATCTCACATATGGGTACGTCAATGGTTTCAACGTAAATCGGTCGATTGTAATTTAAATTTATGCCCATCAAACATTGATATATTATATTTAGATGAGACATAAAGCGAAAAGACAAGTTCCCAACGCTCTTACTAAAACTACTGAATCCGGTCTACGCGCACCGCTTATCGCGTTCTAATAGTGGAACATCTTTCGACGAGATTTTAGTACGCAATATCACCTGTATACCATCAAATTGCTTTTTCATTAAAAGATTCATCATAAAAAAAAATATATAATTGTCGTTTACTTTCAAATAATTGCCAAAATTGCTTCTAAAATCATCAAATTGATATACATTTCAATCAAAATGTATATCAATTTGATATACATTTTGATTGAAAGAATAATTTTCAGCTTTCATGTGTATTTTGACCTCAAGTCCAATCCAATGCATGATAAAGGCCGCGCAGCCGTTCCCCTTAAGATTGTAGCCAGAGAAAAATAACAATTTTTAAGTATCGTAATTTTGAAATACCTGTTGCTTTTTTAATTTTAGCGACTACTCAATGCCACATTTTTTCCAAATTTATGCAAAACTGCAAAGTGTCTAAAGTCTAAAACATTTTTTTTTTATATTTTGATGAATCTTGGGAAACGGAACAATTTGATATAAAAAAAATTCTAAAATTTTGAAAATATAATTTTTTTATTAAAGTTAAACTTGTGTTGACAAGACAAGGTTTTTGTGCAAAAAAGGTTTGCAAAAAAACATTTGACTAGTAAAAATATTTCACCAATAAATGAAGATATAATATATGTCGACGCCACCTTGTGAGAAATTAAGAATTTAACAATACCTTTCCTACAAACATAAAGTTGGTTGTTTTCAGGGGAAAAAAATCAAAAAGCAATAATTGTTGAATGCCGAATAAGCCGACGTAGCCCAGTGGTTCCGTGTACCTGACCGGCAATCAGAAGGTGCGGGTTCAATTCCCGTTAATTCAGGTTAATAGTTAATGATGCTACTAGAGCGATCGCAATTTAGGAGGTACGTTGCGTGTGTTACCCAGAGGAGCAACTGACGAAATTGAAACAACCATTGCATCGTCTGTACGCAATACTCAACGGTTAACAAATAACGGTTGAACCAAAGATATTAGAAGAACGAGATATGCTATGTTGGCCGCCGGACCGTAGCCAGAGTACTACCTAATTAGGGTACTTTGAACGGTATCGGGACGTGTACGCACAGAAATCTGTTCTATGTATTAGTGCGGATACCTTAGCGCAAGCGAAGGTGTGCAGTAGTATTGGTGAACAAAACCGGCGACACTCGGCAAAACAATTCCACTCAGTACGAACTGCGCATAGCACATCTCGTTCTTCTAATATCTTTGGGTTGAACCAACCGGATTGAGTAGTCTATAGGGGATATTTATTTTATTTTTATATAATACAATACAAAACAAAATGAACCTTTGTCTGTCCAACTGGGAAGGGTTACCGTTTCAGCCAAATTGTGTATTTAGTACAATGAAATGGCGATGCTGTCAAAACAAATTTTGAGAACATTTTTGATTGCATTCGAAGTGACAGGATGGTTTCATTATCCTTGAAAGAATCGCAAAGATGTAATTTATTACCAGGGTCAATTTGGATAACATTAGTAATTGCATTCAGAACAGATGAATGGTTTCTTTCGGAACATCACAAGGCTGAGATTCTTTCTAGGGCATTTTGGAGAACATTTACAATTGTATAGTTAGAATTTCCACATTTATATCATTTAGAGATTTTCTTCCGGAAGGTTTGCATATGTAATATTATTTAATACATATAATAGTTTATGAAAATAGAGAAAAATCGATTTTTATTCTACAATTCACAACGACAAAACTTTACTCTAACTCATTCAATCTGGGATATTGAAAACTAGTATATAATACAAAGCTAGTGCATAATAAAATTCTAGAATAAAAACACGAAAACTATGATTATTATATCAACCGTCTCCGTGACAGCTGTTTTCTTTTAAATTTAATCTCGTAGAATATTTTTAACAATTACAGCAAATCACATGTAAGAATATGCATGCCTAAATTAAGAAATAACGTTTTTTATGTGAGACAGCTCAGAGTCCCAACTGCTTCCAATCGTCCGGAGACAGTGAGACTATGGCATCCCCAATTGGGGTATACTGTGAGGATGAAGGTAGTGATGAGGGGAAGGAGATGATAAAGATAGAAGTGGAAAAGTACCTGGCTATTCAGATCTGATCACCAAACACGACCAAATCCATTTCAATTCTGAATGGTGGATCTTATACCAGGGCGATACTGAGAGAATCTTCCACTCTTAAAATAACGTTTTGATTTTGTTGCCAGCTGTCCACTTTTTGCCTTGACACTTATTAAGTGTTAATGCGTACGATCGATTATTAATATGAGAGTATGGAATGTATCGGGAGCACCTCCTATCCTCTTCCTATTTTCCTTTTTACTCTCCTCTTCCTTTAACACCGAATTAATTTTAAGATATTAAAACTTCATTTCCAATGAACTTTAGCATAAGAAACTTCTGTGGCTTGACTTCAGTGAACTTGTATATGTATATCTATCATTGTATATTATGTAAAAGCTGTTTGTTTCTTACAAAATAAATAAATAAGAAATACGATTCTGCAGTTTGAATACGTATGTAAGATTTAAAATGTACACATTGAAATAAATCTTACATATTGAAATAATTAATTACACCACAAAGAATGGCGATAAATATCGAATTAAACGTTTAACACTATTGACTTCTGAATGATTATCCAATAAGCTTTGTTGATCTTTTCAAGCGTCTACATTAATGTAGATCGCAGAACTGGATAACTTTTTTGTATCTTTTATGTTTTTAATTCATTTGATTCTTACAAAAGGCTATATCTTTACTGATTATGAACGCTATTCATCTTGATTTGATACTAATTTAGCAGTGGCCTAGTCAAGTTCCTATTGCCTGCTGACTCCTACCTATTACCTGCAAATCGACCTCGATTTTGTACTAATTAAGGAGTGTTGCTTGGAATTTATTGATATGGATATCTGGGAATTCTATAAATGCGTGTTTAATTAATTTATTTTAATGACCTCCATGAATATATTTTCTAGATTTCTTTCGTAATATTTCTCAATATAGTTCAAACCTACCTGTTTAAATGAACGTTTTGACATCGTCTATTTTAAAAGAGCTTAACGTGAATAAGGTATCTTTATATACATATCTATCAAGTTATGTGCAATCGACCAAAAGAAGAATTAATGTGAACGAACTATTTCTGAACTGACACAATTACAATATCGACAGTAGCGACGGTCCCGACTACACATCTGGGGGTCTAGCACGGTGAAATCGATAACTATACAATATCAGATCGATAGGAGTAACTACCAATGGCATGGTCGCGCTGTTGATAGCCAGACCGATAATTATAATGCAATAAAATAAAATAAAAATACGAAATTTAAAAAATAACTTATATCATTTATGTGGCTATTCCAAATTCCTGTAATATTAAAAAATCTATTAATGAAAAAATAAGAAAATACACAGATTTAGGAAATGAGATAAAAAGAATTTGGCATTCTAAGACTAAAAAAATATTACCATTCGTTATTTCGGCTACTGGCATTATACCTAGCTCTCTCATTAAAAAATTAGGCGTATTAAATCTATCAAAAAAATTATACATTAAAATGCAAAAATCAGTTATTTTAAATACATGTAGGATAACGAAAGATTTATTAAATATTTATGTTGAGGGATCAGTAGGATTTATAGGCCCTGTTAGGAGTTCTACCGAGCCGAACCCTCTGATATGAAAATATCTGGAGTCGGTGAATTATTTTCTCATTTGATCTCTGGTGAGTTAATGTGTTGTTCTTGTATTGTTTTGTATTTATTTTGCTTATATAATGCACTTGCATAGTTTTGATTGACTAGATGATCATTTGTGGAAAATGTGTAGAAGGGTTTAGTTTTTCCTATGGGGAACATTTAACCCGGACACAAAATTGAAAATTATAGAAATCGATATACGCTGGCAATACTGGCGAATCTGCTATGAATTGACATTCCTAAACGCCTAAGTAAAAGTTAATTTTTTTAATAAACTAACAATGTCGATTTAAAATAATAACTTTAATTTACATTGGCAGTCCGCATGCAATTTTTGATAGTAAAAAAGAGTTAGTTTATTCACGGGGTTTTTAGTCCAGTCATAAGTCGTAACTAACAACGCTTGTTTCTCCAAGCAGGACGGAATCAATTGATCGCATCTTAGATGAATTAATCAATGGAAACGATTTTTTTTCAATTCTAAGAGCTCAGTTAGTTCACTTCCATTCAATAATAAGCTAGTTATTTTGTAAAACGAACGACATTATCCAAAAAGTTGTGCTTATTGACAGACCTAGGAGGCCTTGCCAGTAGCGGCTTTTGTTTACCAACTATCGGAATCATATTCTGACCGTGCTCGCAAATATCGCTAACTACCTACCTACCTACGGTACCTACTGGCGTTATTGACGTGTCAAGTTTCGTTTTTTACTATGCTGGGAAACTTAGACAATGGCAGTTGACAACGACAATTATAATAATGTTGAGGAGAGGACACAGTAAGCATTTATTATTATTATTTATTATTAAAAAAGACAATATTACCAAAATGTCATAGCATAAAATAAAAATAAAACCTACACGTAACACACAAAACCAATATAAACACACATCGCTCACAAACACACAAGATTATTTTCAATGTATTATTTTTTTAATTTTAAATATATTATTATGTATTTTTAATTTTAAATGTATTATTTTCTCTTTTAAATTTATTATGTAGATTATATTTTCATATTATAAAATGAAGGCCTCAGCACGAGCAAGCCCCCCAGTGAGGCCTACATTACTGGAAAACTTTAAATGTAAAAAATATTGCACCAAATAAAAAAATATAAAAATTATGCAGTTAATGCTCCTTATTAGTATTAGGCAAGTATGGATTATAATTCTAAAATTATTAGTTTAAAAGAACACTTTTTTCTTGTTGAAAAGTTTATTGTAATTTTTGATATGATCATCATTTTTTCAAGCAAATAGATAAGTAAAAATAAAGTACATAGGTAAATTCCAAGGCCTCATAACCATTAGGATAAAGAAGAAGACAAGAAATGCCACGTGGAAGTGTTTTGTGATTCAAATATTTGGCTTCAAATCGCCGTGATTACGAAATTGAAATGGGATAGCGATATACAATGTCAGGCAGGGTGTAAGTGAAACAGAGCGCGTACTAAATGATCGAGAACCAAAACTTTTATTTTTATTTTTATGTGAAACTGCACAAAAGTTCCAACTACTCCCAACCATCCAATATATTCCATCTGGAGCCAGTGAGACTATGGTATCCCCAATAGATTATGTTGTGAGGCTGAAGGTAGTGGGGAGGGGAAGGAGATAGAGAGGAGGAAGGTGGGGAAGTACCTGGCTATTCAGATCTGGTCACCAAACACGGCCAAAGCCATTGCTCAGTGTCGCCATGGTAGTCTTACACCAGGGAGATACTGAGAGCATCTTCCCCTCTGAAAAATACAAGGTTTCCGGGGGTAAAGTGCGCTAACTTCGGGAGGTGAATCTACATGATGATAAAAGTAAAAAAAAAAAAAAAAACTTTTTTTAAATTCCAAAGTTTATTTTCCCACACAAAGTATTTTTCCATGGAAGAATATTTATTTAACCATAAAACTACCTTAAAACATTGGAATTTCGAAAAAGTTTTTATTAGACACCCTGTATACTAAATCAGTGGCGACATTTGTTTCCATTCAATTTTGTATTGAAGCATTGATATATTATATTAAGATGAGACATGAAACGAAAAAATAGGTTCCTCTTTCAGACCTCCAACGGACCTCCAACTCTCCCAACGCTCTAATTAAAAATACTGATTCCTGTAAAATTCCTGTACACTCTAAAATTGAGTGTAAGAATTTTAGACGAGATATTCGTACGTAGTTCTTTGTTCTATGCTCATAATGCGCAGTGGAAATTACTATAATATGTGCTTATTTGTGGAAGATTCGATATACGTTAAGAATTAAAACAGGTGATATTTGTATTTAATATTATATATAAAACGAGCTAGGACCTAGAACCTCCATTGCCTACAACAGAGTACAGGTAGGTATTCCATTAACCACTTGATTTTACAATATTGCGACATGAAGCATTGAAATCTACGAAATGAATCGTGAAGTCATTCGGTAATTCAATTTAAATACGGTGTGTAAAATTTTAGAAATGTTCTGTCCGGAAATCTTATAATAAACCTGTTTGTCAATGTGCTCGCATTTTACGACAAAA
Source organism: Hesperophylax consimilis (assembly GCF_061612785.1). Lineage (NCBI taxonomy): Eukaryota > Metazoa > Arthropoda > Insecta > Trichoptera > Limnephilidae > Hesperophylax > Hesperophylax consimilis. The sequence continues at coordinate 13,393,542 of NC_142849.1, forward strand.
ATACAGTAGTACCTTCTTTTGCAATTGAAAAACTTATTTTTTTATAAATTAGAGTAATTGTTCGGTTGGCTAGAAAAAAACGTAGAAGCAAAAAGCTAAACTGTGCAATGATTAAGAACTATTAGGAATGCGTTTCGTTTGAAATTGGAAACTTGCGAAGAACGTATCAACTTAATGCATTCTGACTAGAGCCAGTGCGACTATGGAGTTTTCAATTTAGAGCAATGATACTCAACCTTTTTCCTCTGCGGGCCACATTCATATGTTTGTAAAGCTACGCGGACCGCAACACTATGTTAACAGGTATGACAAAAAATATCATGAAACCCACCACCCCCTTTTTTTGGAAAACCATTTGAGTAACCATCAGTGTTGCCAACGGATCTTGGCCTAATGTCGCCGTTTTTCAAACATTAAGTAGCCTAATGTAGCCGAATTTCAGTTGCAGTAATTCTAATGAACTTGAAATTCTGCCCACATATTCCCCACAAATATTCTACGTGAGCTTGATTCCCCCTTTTATTATTCGAAATCCATGAGGGGGGGGGGGGTTGTTACAGAACTTCGCTGAAAAAAAATTCCGCACTGCCAAAAACATCATATGTAATTCCCCACAACTACGGAATTCCATTTCGATTCCATTCCAATTCCTCACATTTTTCCGGTCGCAAAAAATATTATGTCCAATACCATTGTATTTTTGTTCAAAAGGTAAGTTCAAGAGGTTTTTGTTATGTTTAGTAGCCTAAATGGCGATAAATCGCCTTCGTTGGCAACACTGGTAACCATTTAACTTTGGAGCTGTCGAAAATGTATGTGTTGCCACGAGCAAAATTATTTGCGCTCATATTTGTCTGTCAAATATTTGTTTTTTGGAGATACATCTAGCGTGTGCAGTAGCAACACTCTTATACCAGATCTGATGTTGACACGACAACGAATATCATCTTCGGGTTTCAATGTCTGTTCGTCAAAGTCGCAATTAATCTCAAATTAACGTGATATAGAATGCCAGATTTTGTAAATCATGTTCCTGATATTAAATGTATTGAGGGCCGCACAAAATAGCTTGGCGGGCCGCAGGTTGAGTATGACTGATTTAGAGTATGTTTTGGGAAATAGTTTGCTATTCGACAATGTCTCTATTCTAAATAGTTACTTCGTATCAGGTATTATAAGGAGGGAGTAACGCTGAGAATCTCTTCCACTCTCGAAGAAGGTGAGAAGATTTCACTTATTTACGTTGGTTCCAAACAGGCGACCTTGAGGAAAAAAATTCCCTCAGGGGCCTGTGTCATCTTTGGGGATGCCGTTTGGAGGGTATTTTGAAGGAAAGGAAGGAGAGGAAGTTCTGGGAAGGAAAAATGTATCAGGAGTGCGTACTCCCACTGCGGTGCAAGGCGATGGTATAAGCATGAGAGTCCGGCTGGAGAGGCCAAACGGTCTCCCTCAACTAGTCTCTCTCTAAGAGCTAGACAAATCTCACCACATGAACCCGGGCACCCCTGCCAAGTCACCAAACTTAGCAAATCACCTGTGGTGGCCTTTGGGAAGAGTAGTTTGCTATCCAATAAATGGTTCCCGGGGCGGCGGTATGCCTTCCCTCCAAATGTAGGTAATTGGTGAACCTACGCAAATGCAAGTATTACTTTTTTATTTGGTCTTGCCGGGTTTCGAACCATTGCACACTGGGTCCTAAGCCAAGGAAATAACTGTTCTGCCAGATAGGTCATCAAGGATGGAGATGATGCTGTGATCGTCTCGGCCTTGATCAAAGCCGTGATTTTCGTTAATTAAATACCACTGTGGCACTGTATTGTGTACTTCCGATAATTACTTCCGCTCTTCCAAATCAATAAATATCTGTTCTAGCATTTTTTTATTCAACCTGTTTTAAACCTAGTATTTACTAAGTACCCGGCTTACCCCGGGTTATTAATTCCTTTTTTATTTGAATGTAGGTACCTATGATGTCTGTATTTATTATTTGATATTTAATAAGAAAGGACTTTGTGAACTGAAACATATTTTGATAAACTTGAAACTCCAGACAGAAGAAACTTTGCTAATTTTAACCAAAAGACAATAACCACTAGCGCTGAATAAAATCAAATACAACGATTTTTACTAGGTACCTATAATATTGAAGCTTCCGTCGAGAGCTAGAATTTGAGTTTTCCAAATTTCATCGCTTTACTTTACCCGGCGTTTCTTGGGGTTATCCTTATAAGTTAGACATATACCATTACGGACTTTTCTGTAGGCCGTTTTAAGATATACAATTCCGTAGTACATTATTTTGATGTATCTCATAAGGCTTATCCAGCGTTAGCAAAGTAAGCGCCCAAACACTTTTTATGACTTGATTACAAAACTTTTCTCTACTTTCTATAAATATAATATGCATGTATTATATACATAAACCTTCAGGAAGAAATTCTCTAAATGATAGTGAAAACCCTATCAAAATCCGTTGCGTAGTTTAAAAGAACTAAAGGCACAAATAAACGGACACGGATAGCGACTTTATTTTATAGTATTTATAGAAAATCAGGCAGTTCAAAGTGTAACTAATTTGCGATAAATGCAACAAATTTATTGCGTAACACCAATAAATACAAATAATGTATCGCTTATAATCAATTATTTTTACGATCGACTTGGTTGCATTTTGCAAAACTGTGCATTGATTATTTTTGTTTTATATTGCTTTATTCTGTGAATGAAGATAATTAATCACTTTCGCTTGTTGCTTCCTGGAGATTAAACTCCACCAAGCTGTTCATTCATGCAATTAATTCTGCCGTTGAAATCATAATAATACATATCTCTTGAGTTCACAAATGAGCGCCTTGAATGCATCTATGAATTATGTATCAGCATTGTCAAGTCGGTGAGTAAAGATATCAAAGCAAATGCAAATACAGGTTTTCCAATAAGAGGTGTTATTTTGAATAGCCCGCTATTTCGGTAGATGTTACTTTTGAAGCTGTCATTTTTTCACATTTGACAAGTATAAACTACGTCATTAATAAAAATGGAACGATACACGCTTCAACGACGCATTGAAATTATTAAAATTCACTTGAGTGAATCAAATGCAAATCATCTTGAGTGATGAGGCCCATTTCCACCTCGGTGGCTTCGTCAACAAGCAAAATTGTCGCATCTGGGACTCGGAAAACCCAAGAGTTATTGTTGAAAAGCCTCTCTATCCTTAACGTGTGACTGTTTGGTGCGGTTTATGGTCCGGCGGAGTCATTGGACCTTACTTTTTCGAAAATGAGGCTGGAGCAACAGTTACGGTGAACGGATCGCTATCGAGAGATGATTAATGATTTTTTATGGTCGGAATTGGATGGTATTGATCTGGACAACGTTTACTTTCAACAAAACGGCGCTACATGCCACTCAAGCAACGAAACCATTGATATTTTAATGAATATCAAAATACCACCTCTTATTTTACCCTGAACCCTGTACAATATTTAGTAAACACCGCTGTGATTGGTGCATAAAATAATCAAGATTTGATTGACACACGGAGAAAAATTACTATTGTTGCTAATTTAGGCTAGACTTCAAATTATTCGTAATCCGGATAAAAACGGGATTGCAGGTCCTTAACGAATAAATTAATAGGTTTCTTAATAAACTTTTAGTACATTACGAATGTGTTATCACGCGTATGTTCATAAAAATTCTATATTTTCCGTATTTCGTCATTGTATATTATCAAAGCAATTTCAGGTGCATGAACACATGTTCCGATATTTTAGGAATTTATTAAAAGTTTTTAAGCCGATTACCTACCAATAATTTGAAGAGATTTTTAATAAACTAGCAATACCTACTCATTTTTCTCCAAACAGCAGTGTTAAGGCCCCGTAGTAAGCGTTCAAAGATGGTTTGAAATGGAGATATGTAAATACGAATGTTAGAGGGAGCGCGCTAATATTAAAAAACGATAACTATTAAGCGAAAATGGTAAAATATTTAATAAAACACCACTCCATTGAAATAGAGCAAAAATCTCTCGACAAATGCTTTAGTTACATTTAAAGATATACTGTGAATTTTTTCATGCCTATAACATCATCTGCGTCATCGTGTGATGAAAAGAATTAAAGATGACAAATGAAACCTACATGAAAATGAAAACAAAGAATAAAGACAGATGAAACCTACTGTGTAGTGAGAATAGACATTTAGTAAGCCTTAAAAAAGTTGGTCTGCCGGTGCGCTTCTTTGTTTCTTACGATAGAAGACGATTAGTAGATGAAAAAACAGGTCTGCCAACCAGCAGTCTGGACCATTCGCAGGCAGCCGGATTTAAAGTTGGATAAAAATTGATAAATATTACTTCATGTACAAATGAAACCAACGATTAACTGTAGTCCAGATCATCCCATTGAAGAATTTATTGGTCTGCCGACTAGCAGCCCTTCTCGTGATTATTCCAACTCGTCTAAATAATACCCACATATCATGTTAGGGCAAGTCAATTAATTTGGATGTCTATGAGTGTTTCAGATTGAATTCTGGATAAAGTGACCTACATGTTACTTGATCAATTGACCTGCATGTTACTTGATCAATTGACCTGCATGTTAGTTGATAAAGTGGCCTGCATGTTAGTTGATAAAGTGACCTGCATGTTAGTTGATAAAGTGGCCAGCATATTAGTTGATAAAGTGACCTGCGTGTTAGTTGATAAAGTGACTTGTATTTTAATTGATAAAGTGGCCTGCGTTTTAGTTGATAAAGTGACCTGCATTTTAGTTGATAAAGTGGCCTGCATGTTAGTTGATAAAGTGACCTGCGTGTTAATTAATAGAGTGACCTGCATGTTAGTCAATAAAATGACCTGCATTTTAGTTGGTAAAGTGGCCTGCGTGTTATTTGATAAAGTGACCTGCATGTTAGTTGATAAAGTTACCTGCGTGTTAGTTGACAAAGTGATCTGCATTTTAGTTGATAAAGTGGCCTGCATGTTAGTTGATAAAGTGACCTGCATGTGAGTTGATAAAGTGACCTGAATTTTAATTTATAAAGTGACCTGCGTATTAGTTGATAAAGTGACCTGCATGTTAGTTGATAAAGTGACCTGCATGTTAGTTTACCATTAATAATAATAGTAAATAATGTTATAATACTTAGGTGGTTTGTGTAGCGCCATTTTAGTGAAGTCGCAAGGACGATTAAAGTGATTTAAATTTACTGAGAGAGTAGAAGGTTACTTTATGTTAACCTGCGCCTTTGCTAACAATTTTTATCTTCGCAATTAGTTGTTAAAAATTAAACTTGTGCTGTTATGTGCAGCAAGTAAATGCCAAATAATAAAAGGAAAAACTTTATAATTATTATAATCGCCATGTCGTGGGTGATTAGCACAACTCCATGTTACACTAAAACAAATGCAAAATATCCAGAACACTCTCAAACTGTGGTATGTGTAAAAAAGATTGTATTAAAAATAAATCCGTAAAAATAATGTTCTTTTTTAATATAATACATCTACTTTTATTAATAGACTAGCGGATGATAGCGGACGGTTATGATTTTTTTTATTTATATTATTTTTTTTTATTATTAAACAACTTTGTAATATGTTTACATTATAACTGTACCTATTAAATCCAATAAGGAAATTAAAAAAAAAATTATATATATACAGTTTACAAAAGTTTTGTTAACACCTCACTAGGAGAACCTGTGCTGAGGTGTTCGCATGTGTTGAGTTAGGTTAGGTTATGTTAATAGTTGCTAGATCATACTGTTACATATTAAATAAACATAGTTTCGTGAAAAGAAAGGAATACAACATGAAGTTTACTTAAAGATACAGTTAAGACGAAAGAGAACAAAATACAAAACAGAAGTAGATCATAATCAATACAAGTATTTAAAATGCAGGGCATTTAAAACATTACCAAATAATAATAGAAAAATAATTTATTTAGTAAAACTAAAAACGTAATATAAATGCTAATTAAAATGTGTTATGTTTCGTTTGGGGTGACATATTTTTGAAAATTTTGTACCTTTAGTTGTTATCCATCTGTGATCTGTTTTTTTCTGTTTGTGTATTGGTGAATTATCAGCACGTTGTTTCAGATTAGGTAGTGTTGGGAAGTAAGAGCTTCACAGATGCTCTCATAGAGGGCAGTGCATAGAGTTTGCGTGGAAGTCCGCAAGATGGCAGCCAGTGGCCAGTAGTCGCCAGGGCCAGTGGGAATGCTCCCAGACAAACTTACTGTTCTCAGATCTCAATTAGCCAGCTTCTAGTTAGGTCGACTATCGAGTCACCATTGTAATACGCGAAGTATTAATAAATCCCTGATTTATCACAAAGAACCAATTATTTATAATCTCCTTCCACGACGAGTTGGAAAACTGTTTATGGGTCGAGTGTTTTATTGAGATGTTAAGGGTTAGGGTTGTTAAAGATCTTTTTTTTTATTTTTTTTTTATTATTTATTGAGTTAGTTTATACATTTGAATATAAACTAATATAAACAAGATCATATTTCATTTTGTAATTTTACATATTTTTACAATAAATATAACATTTCTTTTTAAATACATTCATTCTTCCTTCATTCTTCAGACTTTCAGGCATTTCATCATATATTTTTAGTCCTTTGTACATTAGGCAGTTCTGTGATTTTGTTTTTTTCATATGTGGCAATCTAATCCTATTTACATTTCTGGTTTCGTAATTATGAACATCTCTATTAAAAACAATTTCATCCTTAAAATATTTTGGCATTTGGTTGTTCATGATTTTATGTACAAAAATAAACACATTAAATAATAGTCTCTTTTTAATAGAAATCCAATTTAGCTGTTCTCTCATTTGATCTATGCTTGCGTATTTTCCTTTTCCTAGTATACATCTCATAGCTCTATTCTGTATAACATCTAGCTTGTTCAAGTTTCCTTCATTGGCCAAATACAACACAGTAGAGCAATAATCTAAATGTGGAGCAACTATAGTTTTATAAATCAGCTCTGTAGTGTTTCCATTTAGTTTATTTCTTAATCTTCTAAGAAAATTGACTTTTTTAGATACCTTCTTTAGCACATATTCAAAATTTGCTGCGAAAGTTAGTTTTGAATCTAGTATCACACCCAGGTACTTAATTTCCTTTACTTTTTCAATTTTTTCGCCATTAATTGTCAATTTTAACTCTGTGTTATGCGTTTTGTTGCCTATTTCCATATATTTTGTTTTGTTGACATTCAGTTTTAATTTGTTTAATTTCAGCCATTTCGCTATATTTTGTAGGTCTTCATTTAATTTATTGATTGCATCTATGTATTCTTCACATGAAATATAGATTAATGTATCGTCTGCAAATAATCTAATTTTGCAATGTTTTATGGTTTTAATTATATCATCAATGTAAATAATGAATAGAATTGGACCTAATACCGACCCTTGTGGAACACCGAGGTTGTTTTCTATCGGTTCTGATTCTGAGCTTTCCACTTTTGTTACCTGTTTTCTTTCATGGAGATATTCTTTGAAAAGATTTAGAGCTACTTCAGAAAGACCTATATCTTCTAATTTTTCCAAAAGTTTTTTCCTTTCTATCGTTTCAAATGCTCTTTTAAAATCTAAAAATGTTGCAATGGTGATTTTTTTATTATCTGTTTCTTTCTTCCATGTATTAATCACAATGTTTATTGCAGCTTCACAAGAGTTATTATTACGGAATCCTGATTGTTCGTCACATAATATATGATGTTTTTCCAAATACTCAACGAGTTGTTTCTTTATTACAATTTCTAGTACCTGTTCGTATTTTGGTAACATATTTATAGGTCTAAATTCTTCGCATTTTCTGGTATTAACAACTTTCGGAATCGGGATCACAATAGATGTTTTCCATGTGTTTGGAAATTTTTCACTTCTTAACGATTCATTTATTATGTTCAGTAGATGAGGTCCTATCACTGGCATTGCATCCCTTAAAACTGTAAAGCTTATTCCATCTGGACTCTCTTTTGATTTGGTGCTGTTTAGAATCTGTAAAAGATATGTTTCATCAATCTCTTTAAACACAAGTTTTTCTCGGTTTAGGGGAACATTTCTCACGCGGTTGTCTTCCTTCAGTATTGGTATACTCTGATGTAATTCCGTTATGCTGTTTACAAAATATTTGTTGAAGCAGTTCTGTATGCTACCCTGTATCTGATGTGGAAATTCAATGTCATGTTTCATCCCTTTATCTTCAGTTTGCATTAATCCTTTTATGGTTTTCCACATTTTTTTAGTGTCTCCTTTTTCACAGATAATTTTATTTTTAAAGTAATCGTTCTTACAAACTTTCAGTTGTTTTGAGTATTTATTTCTTGCATTTTTGAATGCTTTCCAGTCTTGTGAGTTTCTTGAGATTTTTGCAATTTTGTACAGTCTATCTCTTTCATATTATATTGATTGTAGTTCTATGTTATACCATTTATTTGTTCCTCTTATTTTAGTAGTTTGGATTGGTATTAACTGGTCGATTACTTCTTGAAGGTTATTTATTAATGATTTAGCCTTTTCATTAAATTCCATTTGATGAAGTTCATTCATATCACCCAGAAGTTCAATTAACCTTTCACTGTTATATTTTTTATAATTTCTGTATTTTATTACTTTGCTGGTTTTCGTATTAGTTCTTTTTGTGTTATCTGTAATGTGGATAAGGTTATGGTCGGTTATTTTTGGCTCATCTAGAACTTTTACATTCAAATCTAATCTGTTGGATATGACAAGGTCAATTAACGTCCTGGATTTATCCGTTATTCGTGTCTCACTTTTAACAAGTTGTTTCATTCCCGATGCTTGGATAATTTTTTTAAGTCTTTTAGTATATGTATCATTCAAATTTTTGAAATTTATATTAAAGTCACCAGTTAGGATATTATCTTCTTCCTCTTCTAGGTTTTGGGTGCACCAGTTCTCTATAAATGATAAAAAGTCTTTTGTACTTGCATTTGGAGAATGGTAAATTACTCCGTATACTCCTTTCTTATATCCAGAAGCTATCCTGATCGCTAGTATCCAGCAGTTCTTTTCGTATTTTGTGTTAGAAATAACTTCAAATATTATGTCTTTTTTGATAATTATTATTGCTCCCCCTGTGTGTCTACTGTAGGAATCACAGCGTATTGTTGAATATCCTTGAAAAGTAACTTCGCTGTCTTCAATATCGCATGTTATGTGAGTCTCGCTTAACATTACAAGTGCAGGATCATTTCGTTCAATCAAAATCTGGATTTCTTCATTATTCGCTATCAGACTCTGAATATTTAAGTATATAATTCCTTGCAGTTGGTTGCTTTTTATAAAAAATTTACCTTTTTCTTCTCCAATTCCAATTTCCTTTTGTATACTGGACATTCGAAGCTCCACGCTGGATGATTTGAGTCTAGGTTTATCTTCAACTTGTTTTTAGTATTAATACAATTATTACACTTTTCTGTTCCTCTAATAGCCTTGCATTCTTCACTTTTATGACCACCTGTACATTTAGGGCATACAAAGGAGTCTTTTTTACATTCGCTCCCTTTATGGTTGAACCCGTAGCATCTGGTTATTATTGAGTACTGAGATTGTAACGGAATATGTTGTTTGTATTTGAGGAGGTAAAGAATCAACGCTCTGGCATAAAGTTATTTATTTTATGTATTTATTTAACGCCCAGAGGGCTTTTACATGTAGGTGGTACAATTTTGATGACAGAAAATTTTGAAACGCAAGAAAGAAGTAATAAATAAAATTACATTAAAAAATACATGCAAGAAACAAAAATATAAAAATACAAGAACATAAATTAAAAAATACAGCGATTTGACTGGTTTACAAAAATTCAACTTCTATTTAGGAATAGTGTTTATTATTATTATTATTATTGTGTTGTAACTTGAACATGCCATGTCTTTCTCGGGAATCCTCGACTTCTCCTGCCATTCACTTCCACGTCATACATTCTCCTTACACCCCTTTCTTTGTTCATTTTATTCATTTTATCGTGCCATGTCTTCCTTGGGCGTTCCCGATTTCTTCAACCATTACTTCCATGTCATGTATTCTCCTAACACCCCTTTCTTTGTTCATTTTATTCATTTTATCGTGCCATGTCTTCCTCGGGCGTTCCCGATTTCTTCAACCATTACTTCCATGTCATGTATTCTCCTTACACCCCTTTCTTTGTTCATTTTATTCATTTTATCGTGCCATGTCTTCCTCGGGCGTTCCCGATTTCTTCAACCATTACTTCCATGTCATATATTCTCCTTACACCCCTTTCTTTGTTCATTTGATTCATTTTATCGTGCCATGTCTTCTTTGGGCGTTCCCGATTTCTTCAACCATTACTTCCATGTCATATATTCTCCTTACACCCCTTTCTTTGTTCATTTGATTCATTTTATCGTGCCATGTCTTCCTTGGGCGTTCCCGATTTCTTCAACCATTACTTCCATGTCATGTATTCTCCTTACACCCCTTTCTTTGTTCATTTTATTCATTTTATCGTGCCATGTCTTCCTCGGGCGTTCCCGATTTCTTCAACCATTACTTCCATGTCATATATTCTCCTTACACCCCTTTCTTTGTTCATTTGATTCATTTTATCGTGCCATGTCTTCTTTGGGCGTTCCCGATTTCTTCAACCATTACTTCCATGTCATATATTCTCCTTACACCCCTTTCTTTGTTCATTTGATTCATTTTATCGTGCCATGTCTTCCTTGGGCGTTCCCGATTTCTTCAACCATTACTTCCACGTCATACATTCTCCTTACACCCCTTTCTTTGTTCATTTTATTCATTTTATCGTGCCATGTCTTCCTTGGGCGTTCCCGATTTCTTCAACCATTACTTCCATGTCATATATTCTACTTACACCTCTTTCTTCGTTCATTACTTACGTCTCATTTGCCCACAAATAATTATTTGATTCTTCTCTTCATTGGGCGTCCCCGACTCTTTCTACCGTTCACTACGGTATACCATATTGTTACTGAAACTACATCATATTAAATTTAATTCGACTCTGTATCTCATTCCAGTGCAGAGATAATGTGGCAATCTTTAATGGACGTCACCGACTTCTCCTACCATTCAAACCACTCTCTAAACACTCCCGACAATAATAAGAATAAACTTTGAAGCTTTTTGCAAAATCGGACCAACAGTTATTGAGTCTATAGGGGACAAACATTGGGTTTTATTTACATATATGTAAATAAAAAAATACATATATTTGAATGAGGATTGAACCTTCCTCCCCGGGGATACGATATTCTGTTTTCATTGGTCTGTGCTTAATGTGTAAACAGACTGTAAAGATGCAACAGCTGCATTTTCACTTAAAATATTTTTACTCTAATACAAAGAAGTTACAAAAAATAGTCTGATTTATTTCACTAATGAGCAAATTGATCAAAAAAATTTCAATTTGACATTTGATGCTTTACTGACCATTCAATAACTTGACCTCAAATTTTAATCTACTTCGTTATTGACCTTCTCTGTTCAATGTTAGAAATATTACCTTTCATGGGAGCTCATTATTTACGATTTGAACATAAACCTGCATTTATTATATTGAATACCTCTGGAACCTGTTGAACTTATTCGCTGGGTTCCTGGTCATGATTTTACTGTGATCATTTCACTCGGCAGGTGAAAAATAATTCACCATCCTATCCTATCATATCCCATCCAATAGGATGGGGAAAGACAAATTCGACGAAGTCATCGATATCCAAAGACATAGACTCAGATGAACACAGACTTACCCAACATAAAATCTGAGTGTCATTTTGGCGAGCTGAAGGTAAACCACCTGACCATGTTTTTGGCTCCAGGAGGGTTCGAGAATGCTTTTAGTAAACTATTAATGACATTGTGGGACTTTTCTACGCAGGATCTAAATGTTCGTTCTAAGCAAATCGCCTGGCGCACAGTGGGCTGAAAATCGCCTTTCATAGACATAGAGACTTGTAAATAAAATATTTTAAACTAGACAAAGCATATTCATATGTAAAGCATTTAAGCATTAAAATGAATCATCAACATAAAAAAGGTTTATTTCAACTTTGAGGATTTAAAAAAAAAAATCACAAGTTGCGCCACAATACGAAGTATGTCAAAAAATACAAATAAATAGTAGTATATCTGTGTGTAAGGATATAATGGTCAACCTTATGATTCCAGAGATAGCCTCATTTTTAATGTCAGTGCTATACATTTTTTCTTTAAAAAATGATGACTCCTTCATTTGTACACGCAATTGCTTCATACGAAATTTTATAGCGTAGTAATGATCATCAGAATCAATTTCTAACCAAAAAAAATACCCTTGAAAATTCAAATCTCTATGTCTATGAAAGGCAATTTTCAGCCCACTGTGTGGCGTTGAGACGCCAATGTTGAGTGCGGTTAGTAAATTATAACACATTTGTAAAAGTTTCTAACAAAATAACGTAAAAATTGATATAAATCTTACATTTATTTGAAGCAAGACAACTACGTCACGCAACAAATTACTTTTGTCACAAAATGAACTATCTTTGCTGGTTTCGCGTGCGTTTTTAGAAGCTTGTACAACAAGTTCATTAAGATGGGAAGTTATATTAGGGTGAAGACACATTACGCTATTAGCATTATGGCTTGGCCTTTTTACGCATATCTTTCGCCATACACTACCAATGGGAATTTATGGCGAGCGATGTGCCGAAATAGGCCAAGCCACGAAAATATTGCGCGCTTATTGCGTGGCTCTGCAACATTGAAATAAGGAAAGAGAGGGCTGATCTATTGTTAGTATCTATGTTTGCATACAATAATTACTTTGATATGATTTGCGATTTTCACGGCTAAAAGTATTATAGTGATTTATTTTTGGGGTCAAAAATGTCGATATAATCTGTATATTCGTTTGCTAAATAAGTAAGCGATGAATAAAATTAGCTTAACTCCAATCCAATCCAAAATCTTCGCTTTACACTATCATAGTTTTCATCTCTACGATTTCCTATAGATAGTTGTCATTAGAGAAGAAATAATATTTAGGAACGGTACTAAATCGTCAAAAAATGGCAACACCTTATCATGAAAGCATCTGTCATTAATGAGTCTTTGTCATTAACGAGCTGTGTCACGTGCTTGGTCACTATTCAATCGATTTTTTTGTTTCCCCGTTCATATTTGAACCTTTATCAAGATTTTTATAGGTACTCATGCCTTGGCAAAATTGCCTACCTGATCATCAGTGCGATATTCGTATAATATCTGAAGTAAAACCACCAAAACACTATAACGCAAATGCCAAAGCAACAGCTGTTACAACCCTGTCTCTGTTAATTAATTAATAAAAGTATGTTACAATATGATGTTAACACACATAGAATCTTAATTCTACGATAATAGTAGGTAAGTATGTAAAGTTCTCGTTTATTATTCAAAAAATGTCAAATCAACAACGCGAAATTCACGAAACCTAACATTAATAGACATTCACAATCAGATGTCAAATAATGTGCACCATCTTAAACTCTTCGAAAATAGGTACCAGGGGTACCAACGACTAAAATAGATCACGTTCCTATTTTTCATGAACCGAAAAATTCTTGGGCGGAACTATTCGAGAACAGTTTGAAGCCGCGAGTGGGGGGGAAGATATGAAAAATACCAAAACCCACATAATTTTTCAATGACGTATTCCATCAAATAACCAAAAAATTCGTAAGCCGTTATAAAATAAAATTATCATAGTTCATTATGCACCACTTTGCAAGCAAATCAGTTGAAAAAATAGTCATACAAGATGGCTGCCAGGCAATTTTCCCTCATCCCAGATTTGCCTTCAATGCTATTCAGGGCTTTTTAGGTCCATGTTATTTTCATCTCAAATAGACAAACTGGATGAAACAAAAGCATGGTGTAGACCGGGTATAACTACGTTAGAAAATTATGCTGTAAACCAATAAACATTGTGAAACAGCAATAAATTATGTAATAAATGAATGGAAAACAGCTGTGGATCAGAAGAAAATCACAATAGCAGTGTTCTTGGATTTTAGACGTGCTTTTGAAACGATAGATAGAGATAGACTAATAATGAAATTGAATGACATAGGAATTCGTGCAAATGAATTGCAGTGGTTTATTGATTACTTAAAAAATAGAAAACAAAGAACCAAAATTGGAGATGCTATCTCTGAAGAACAAGAAATCAACATTGCAGTTCCTCAAGGATCTGTTTTGGGATTGCTCCTATTTGTTTTATATATTAATGATATAGTGAAGTGCTTAAAGTACTGTTCCATCAAACTTTTTGTAGATGACACACCTTTATATATTATAGGAAATAATATTGAAGATGCATTGTCAAAAATACAAAATGAACTTAATGAATTATCTAAGTGGTTTAACATAAATAAATTGAAATTAAATGTAACTAAAAGTAAATTCATGGTATTAGGGAAAAAACTAAACGTACATACTGTCCTAAATATAGACAATCAAAATATTGAAGAAGTAAAAGAAATTAAATACTTGGGAATCATAATCGATAACAAGTTAAAATTTAACACTAACTTTGAAATTTTAAATAAAAAAATGCGAAAAAGGTTAATTTCTTAAGGAGGATAAAGAAAAAATTGGACATTAAAACAAGGATATTGGTCTACAATACCACTGTGGCATCCCATCTTAATTATTGTACAAGTGTAATCTTTCTGAGTAATAAAACCCAAATTAAGAGAATGGAAATAATACAGAACAGAGGCAAGAGGTCAATACTGTGTTGTAGCAGGTACACCAGAATAAAAACCATGCAACGTCAACTCAATCTTTGAAGTGTGTGGCAACGGTTAGTTTATAATACCTTAGTGTTTATTTATAAGTTAAAAAATAAAATGTTACCTGACTATATGTCAAATAATGTTAGAATTAATAGTATAGTTCATTTATATCCTACGAGAAACTACGACGATTTTAGGCTTCCTGAAACACATTTATCGGGAACACAAAACAATATTTATTATAAAGGTTTTAAAATGTTCAATGAATTCCCGGTAATTGTTAAGGAAGCTAAAAGCCTTGCACTTTTTCGTGGATTATGTCTGTGGGTGAAGTCCAAATTTTAGTGTGTAAGTAGTAAATAAAATTATAGTAGTCTTAGAAAATAATATATTAGGAATAAGATGTAAAATTTTATAACTAAATAAAATATACATTAAAAAAAATCGAGGTCTTTTATAAAATTCTGTTCTGATGTTTCTTATGATTTGTTATAATTATATTAATGACTAATGCTAGATTACTACATACATACCAGGAATGCAATTAAATGAATACTTCCTACATATTTTTTGTTAACTATGCTATTTTCAAATAATCGAGCAATTCCCATTAAAGTTAATATTACTTTTAGTTAATATCATTTGAAATGCCAATTAAGATGCACGTTGTGAAGTTATGATACGAAAGGAATTGAAGTACGTTATTGATTTGAAGCAATAAATTATAGTGATCAATTCGCTTCGCTTCCTGAGCTTGCTATGAAGAAGTAAATAAAAGTGAATATATATCATTTAATTGATTGAGCGTAGCTAAGTTCTGTTTTAACTCGACTATTTGGCCTTTCATCTGACTGTTATATCTTTGTTACGTTCTTGTTCCGGTTAAAGATGGTGACCTTTTTGAATGCTACATTTTTTCCCGGCAGAGTTCGCATGTTGGTGGTTCCTACTAATACTATGTATAATTCCTTATTTGAAATTTTAAAAAAGTCAAATATTGTCGGATTATAGCTAAGTAGGCCAGGGTATGTAGGAACTTATACATACATACAATTCTTACGATTTCAGAGGAAATTTATGTTTTCATTTTGAGGTTAAGCTATACACTGGGTTTTTCGAGAACAGGCGTGACTTCCTCTTGTTTTGAAGGTCAAGTGTGCAAAATTTCATCGACATGGGTACAAAATTGTAGATTATATAAATATGTTAAATCCACAAAACCCAGACATATATAAATATGTTCTTGAATAATACCAATTCTGTTATTTTTTTACATCTTTGAGATGACTATATAAATATTTTATCCCTGTAAATTTGATTATAGTGCATTTGTTGTGTAGAAAGAATTTGGATGTTGTGTTTGTCTCAGTGTTGAATAAAATTTTAATTGTTTCAATGCATTAATCAATCTTTGAAAATTTGTAATATTGAGTCAATTTTTCGAACTTATAAATTTTTTTAACAATTTTGCCGAAGGGTATGTAGTTGTTCAAAATTGCTTTAATAATAAGTCTATGTACCACATTAACAGGGCTCACAATTTTTTTCATATGCACTTTTATTTATAACAATACGTCATCCAGTTTTCCCAAAATCTTTATGTTTTTTTCTATTTGTTGAATACGTAAATCCGTCCCTGGTTTGACTTAACTTCCATAACTTACTATAACCTCCTATAAATAACTAACCAATAAATATAAATATGATATGAGATTTTCACTATCAAAATTATTATCGTTATTAATTTTTGGGTTACTGTGCCGTGTTACGCTTGCCCTGATGTTAGACACAGCGCTGTTCGAAATATTGGCTAAAGAACGAGGAACGCACACGCAAAATAACCCAAAATCATGATAAAAACTAAATATAAATTATGTAACTAACGCTTACCCTAACTTACTAGGCTAACTTATTAAGGCGATGCCATACGTCGTAATGCAAAATCATGTGTTTTTGGTTTGAAAATTTGGTCGCCTAGAAATGTTTCAGATGCTTTAATTAAATACTGCGAGTAGAATACATCTTAGCCTTTGAAACGATCGAGTATTTTTTAGATAAATCTTTTTATAAGCCCAGAAAAAAATAATGTATAAGGCCTATGAAAATGCTTTAATGTTCAAAATCTCCTACTTACGAACCCATTTTCAGTGATGATTTTATTGTATAATGTGGCAAATTAAGTTATTTATAAAATGATCGAAAAAAAAATATTTATGCCAGAACATCCACTAAATAAAATAAAAGGTACTTTTTGGCCATGTGTTTTTCTTACATAAATCTAAACAGGCGGATGGTGTTAAGCGGGAATTGAAACCTTATCGCCATCAACGTAAGGGTTTTTATTGATAGCGGCTCAATTTAAAATATTACATAACGTAGTGCATCGCCTTAACGATATTACTAGGAAAACGATTATTTACTTGTAAAATGTATTATGTACGCAACAACCACTTACACAAGTAAATGCATTATATATTATCCCGGAGATATGCTGTTAATTTAAACAGACAGTTCATGAACAGGAAATACGCCGATGGATTCAGGATTTAGAACACTTAAGTTTCCCAGAAGTCAGATGGAACGAATTAATAAGTTCTTTTTAAATGAATACCATCCAATTCAGCAATTAAAACTACAATATCAGTTTCTGCCATTGAACACTTTACATTGTTTTCCACGAATGATGTAATGTACATGTACTCGCTACATTTTTTAAATATTTTTTTTTACAATAGAAATAGAATTTTTACATGTGCGAATATATCTCTAAATAGTATAAAATAAAGTCGCTATCCGCGTCTGTTTGTGCGTGCGCTTAGTTCTTCTAAACGACGCCACAGACTTTGAGGATTTTCACTATCAATTAGAGAATTTCTTACGAAAGGTTTGTGTATATAATACATGCATATTATATCTATAAAAAGTAAAGAAAGATCGATGTTTTTTAATCAAGTCGAAAAAAATATATTGTCGGGTGCTTATATTGCTAATGCTGGCTAAACCTTATAAGATACATGAAAATAATGTACTACGGAATTGTACATCTTAAAAAGGCCTATAAAAAAGGTATGTCTATCTTCTAAGGATAATCCCCAGTAACGCCAGGTACACGTCACCTAGTAGTGTTATAAAGGAAAATAAAGATCACCTCACCATAAAGATGCGAGGCTGTTTGGTTAGATGAGGGAATTCTAGCTCAATGATATAAAGTCATGTAAGTAATAACAAAATCTTGTAAATAAATGGTGACCAGATCTGAATAGCCAGGTACTTCACCGCCTTCCTCTTCCTCATCTCCTTCCCCTTGCTACTACCTGCATCCTCAGAACATGCCCCAATTGGGGATGCTATAGTTTTACTGGCTCCAGACGGTTGGGAGAAGTTGGGATTCTTGTGCAGTTTTACATAAAAAGTAACAGAACAGATAACACCTAGTGCTTACCCACTCTAGCGATTTTTGGCAAAGTATGCCAAGTTCGCAAAACGTTTTGAGTAATCGCTTGCCTTAATGTGCCTAATTTATTGAACCTAAAAATATGGGATAGACAGTGAAATTAAATCTGCCTTTTAATTGCAGTGGGCAGTTTCATATATTTATATATTATTATTTTGTGGAATGGTATTACTTAATTAATATGGTAAATGTATATATATTTGACACCGATCACTGGAGTGGCTAGTGAGGTAGGTAATTTAAAGTTTATATTTAAATTGCATAGAAAATTAATTATGGTACCTAATATTGTTGTTACTTTTTAACGAAAATGTAAAAAATATACTTCAATAAACGCCGATCTATCGGCACTGAACTGAACTGAAATGTTATTGGATTTTAATGATACCCATTGGCGTAAATACAAAGACGCATTATGTTCATATTAATCGAACAAAAAAATATAGTTCCTGTTTCCTAGATTGAAATCGAATAACGAAACGTGTAAGAAAAGAATAGCCACAACGAATGTGTGCGAATGAATGAAATGAAGTGTATGAAGGACAACCTAGTGACAGTACCTACGCACGTCGTATTCTCGTTTGTTCGTCGCGGAGTAGGGGAAAAGCGGTCCACTGACGGGAAGGCATGTCCGCAGCAAGCACGACGTCACAGGCGAGCGACGAGCATTTTTGTTGGGATGTCTGCCGGAAAAATCATGTGACGTCATGCTCAGACTTCTCACCATAGACATGCTCGCCCTCAGTGGACCGCTTTTCCCCTTACTTCTCGACTAACAAACGAACGAGCAGAGTAGTAGAATACGACGTACGTACTGTCACTAGGTTGTCCTTCATACACTTATGTACTTCTGCGTTAGCTGTCTCAATTTATTTTATTCGACGTGTAACGTTTTCGGGTAGCAAAATGTGTTGCGAATAATTATTGCATTCATTGAAATAATATGTGATTTTTTAGTGCATGCGAATGAAAAGAAACTCCAACATATTTGGTTTTTGCTCGAGAATAATTTGTGCCCGTGGAACTATGTTTGAGCACATCTCAAAAGCACAGGAAGGCATTTTTCACAAAAAAGAGCCTAGAGCAATGTGTTTGTGGCAGCCGGTGACAGTTTGGCCGACGGATTATGTATAATTATTTATTGGACAATTTGTATAGCGTCGCTTTTGTGAGATATCACCTCAGCGGCGCTTTACAGTTGATGCAGGTATTACAAAAATATAAATATTTCAAAAAGAAGTGAAATTAAGTTAAATAAAATGAAGTACATGAACAGGTGATGAAGTACAGGAACGGTTGATACGAAGATAGAAGATGGAGTCTCTGCAGCAAGAAACCTAGGTGGTGAGGAAACAGGACCAGCTGCTGCAGCGAAAGAGTGCACCGCGTCCAACAACAGTGCCAGCATGAGGTTCGTCATCCGTCCAGGTATGTATCTGCTGCTAATTAAGCGCTGACACAGTATCCTCACATGGATAACAGACCTTTGCAACACCGCTGTGACGTTCGGCAATTCCATCATTCATCTCCATGTAATCTTATTCCTGGTGATTGTGTTAGTGTAAATAAATTAAAATAAAAGGCGACGGTCCGGATAATAAATTACCCTGAGCTTAACGACACATTTTTTACGGCCTTCAGAGTTTCCAAGAATTCCATTGAAAACATCTGGCGTACCCAAGTTACCGATCTTCGTCGCAAGTTCAACTTCATCGAATTTCGAATATTTTTTAGCAGAATTTTCGATTATTCATTTTTAAAACACTGCACTCTAATTACATTACTATAAAGTTCGGATTACTAATTGTTAAGTGAATTAATTGACCTAGTTCAGTAAAACCAAGCGCGTTATCTCAGTAACCTACTTTAATGCATGTAAGATTTTACTACGTAAATTTTATTATGCACCCCCTAAACTAGTGTGTTATGATAAACTAACTGCTAAACCCCTAACTGCTTATGATAAACTGTGTTACTCTCAAAAATATATTGTAAAATATAAAGGCAAATATTTAAGTGACTAATCTGATCCCTATTAATTAGGTTATTTAATTTATTTACGAAACCTAACTTACTATCGGTACACGACGTGATGGAACTTGCATGAAATAATCAAATATTATTTTTATAATACAACTGAAATTTAATGCTCCATAATGGCTTACCACGTTTTACGTGTAATATTAAATATTTTCGTGCATTGAACATTAATATCGTGTTAGCGTTATTTTTTTATAAAAAAGATAACAAACCCAGTTGAACTACATTTCATTATGAATTATTATTTTTTGTGCTCTACCTAATTATAAATAATGAAATATGTTCCGTAGCGTGTGGAATAGTTTATTATTTGGTGTTTTAATCAGGCAAAATATTGAAATAAGGCAATTCTTTTACTACACGCGCGTTATATTAAATAGGAAACCCTACCAACAATTTCCGGAAGACCCCTGTGAGCTATTTTTAAACTTCCTTGTAAAACATGAGTAACTACCGTATTTTTATGATTGTTTTTAAACTTCCACAGCAAATGTCCAATGACGTTGCAATATATATATATATATAGCTGTACAAATCTCAAAGTGGCAAACCAAAAACAAGTCAATTGTAGTGCTTTCGATTTTGTAGTTTTAGTACTAAACTGCCACGCGTCGCGTAAGGTCAGGGGGACATAACTCCGATCGAAAATTGAACCGAAATATTGTGACGTCATATTGTTGCCTAACTATATCCACTCATGAAAAACTCTGAAAGTCATGGAATAAACTGTTGGAAATTGAGTGCTGGCTGAGTGGAACATTTATGATTGTTTAATATTTTCATCTCGAACTACGCCATCTTCGTGTAGTTTTGACGGATTATAATATGTTGTTTATCCAATATTAGCGAGATGTCCGTCAGTTGGCGACTCTCATTACTCAATCGTCTTGAAGTAATATTTTGATTCACTTTAATTTTTTAGTATTATAAGTAAGCTCCGAGTGAAATTATACTGTCTATATATTGGCATATCTATGGTTAAATAGAGGACCGATTTGTTTCATACAAAAAGCCCAAAGATATCGATCTAGTGAGTAGTTCATACATGCGTAATGTTGTGTGCTACCTCTAATTAAAGTGCGTGATAAGAAAATATTTGTGTTACTCGGCAAACAGTAGTAAAGCCAAAAACTCAGATTTCATTCGAAAATACACACACATTATTTGATTATTATAAAAAATACAATTATTTCGATTGTTTCCCGGGGATTTTTAGCGCCATGAGGGAAAGTGAGATAGTAAACGTAGCAACACATAAGTATAAGAAGGACAACCTAATAGCAGTAGGTAGTCTCATTACAGTATTCCATGTTAGTCTTACAGTGTAAGCGAGTAAGCGTATCTTGTTATCTCAGTCACACCCGTGGACGCACATATTCTTTAAATGTCTATCTTTATCATACATGAGCAACGTTTGAATTAAGAATTCACTGGAAGCATAGAGAATTTTTCTTACTTGCCACATTTTATCTTGAGTTTGTGATACAGTAGCAAGTCTAGATGTATTGTGACATCATTGAAAATGTCATATATTGTTTTTATTTCACTTGTTTATTTCGTTCATTTTTTGCACATTTTCTTAACTTCTATTTACTATCCGTGGCTGTTTTACATGCAACAGTAATAACAGCAAGGACTTTACCGGCCGTTGTTCCCAACTTTTTGAACGATCAATCTCAGACTCCGATCAGCCAAATAATTTGGTGTATTAACACGTGTACATAAGTGTATGTATTAAATTTGCTGATACTGAGATCTATCTGATCTCCGTCTATTTTAAATGGGGGAATCCGGTAGGACCACATATCCTGAGTCTGACGCGCGCCCTAAACGCGCTTAAAGGTCGTAACGTAGTTATCGGAGGGGACTTTAACGCTCGCTCTCCTCTTTGGTTTGACAATAGTAAAAACCATTCAGTACGATCACGGACTGACGCCGTTGAAGACCTTATTGCTGCGCAAGGCCTTTGTATCGTTAACGAACAGAGTTCGTTCTTTACCTTTTCAAACACAATGGGAGAGAGCAACATTGATCTAACTCTTTGCTCTGGATCAGTTGCGGCCAGGATATCTAAATGGAGGGTCCATGAATGCGCAATAGTTTCGGATCATAGATTAATCACATTTACAATAGGTGTTAAGAAAACTGAGACTCCGAGATCCTCCTGGAATTTCAACACCTCTAGGGCGAATTGGGATAACTTTGGGGAGGCGCTACGAGATACATTAAGTGATCCGGACAATTTGGGGAACTTTTTCAATTCTGCCGTTGTATCTGCGGCTGACTCCTCTCTGGGCAGATTAAACCCAAAGACGAAAATTAGAACGCCGTGGTGGTCACCTGAGCTGACTTCGCTGAAGGGGGCCTATAAAGGAGCCTACAGGGCCTTGGGACTGTCCAGGAGGGGATGCTATACGGAGGAGGAGACAGCTACCCTTCAGGCAGCTCTCAGGAGGTCCAGGGCAACTTTCAAACAGGCGGTTCTCCTTGCGAAACGAGCTGCTTGGCATGACTGGGTTAATAATGTGGGAAACGCCAACCCGTGGGAAATCCACAGCGCAATTGAAAAATCCGGAAAAGGATCGGATCGGTTTTTGTCTAGTCTCATTGGGATCACAGAAGGTAGGAACGCTGAGACGATAGATGTGGCCTCTACTCTCAATACACTTTTGGGCAAGTTAGTTCCTGTAGAATCAGTAATTGGGGAAAGTGACCACCATAAACAGGTTAGACTCCTGGCACGGCTTCCACCTAGAGACCTCGCCCAAGAGGATAGAGTCATTCCAGTCACTAGAGCAGAAATCGACCTAATAATTAAAGGTTTGGGTCCTAAGAAGGCACCAGGGCATGACAGACTTAATGGCGTGATAGCGAAGCAAGCCTGGATCCACGCTAGGGAGGAGCTCTTCCAAGTGATGGAAACGTGTTTGAGAAGAGGAATTTTCCCTTCTGAATGGAAGAGAGGCGTGCTCAGGGTCATACCAAAGGGGAACGGTAAGCCACTAACTGATATCAAGGCCTATCGGCCCATCACCTTACTTCCAGTGCTTGGCAAGATCCTGGAAAAACTTATCCGGCATAGGCTAGAACAATCACTCTCCCCGTCTAGTGATCTCCAATTTGGCTTCGTCTCCGGTAGATCCACCGTGCACGCCATTTCGTTTGCGCTTAACTGGGTGAAGGTTTGTACAAAGAGGTATGTAGTTGCAATCTTCCTCGATATAACTGGTGCCTTCGACTTCGCATGGTGGGACATGATACGTATCAAGGTTAAAAATAGGAACTGCCCAAAAACCCTATTCAAGTCAGTAGACAACTATTTATCGGGCCGAACTGTTATCATTTCTCATGGTGACACTGTTATTGAACGCGAAACCGATATGGGGTGTCCTCAAGGCTCCGTACTAGGTCCTAAATTTTGGAACATAACCTTGGATGACTCCTCTAGGTTACCCTTACCTGAAGGATGTATCATGATCGACTATGCGGATGATAAAATGTATCTTGTCTCTGGGGACAGTAGAAGAGAAGTCGAACGTAAGGCTGGTGAAGGTTTGGACACCCTCCTTAAATGGGGGGAGAGGAATAAAATGACCTTCGCTCCCCAGAAGACTATGGGCCTCCTGATGAAGGGTTCTTTCAATAAGACAAGAAACCCTACCATCTGTATGGGAGACACTTATATCAAATTTGTGGATAACGTTAAATATTTAGGTGTCACTCTAGATCGATCGTCCTCCTTTCTGGCTCATGTCAAAGATGTATCCTGCAGGGCTCAGTCGCTGTTTCTGAAGCTTCGAATAATCTCCACGGCAGAGTGGGGACTTCGCAGACCGGCTTTGCACGCTCTCTACAAGGGGGTATATGTTGCGCAAGTCGCATATGCCGCCTCTGTTTGGGAGCATCGCCTGGATAACTGCTTAATACTTCTTGCTCTCACTAGGGGTCAGCGCACTCCCCTGCTGGCACTATCTGGGGCATATCGAACCGTTGCTTCGGACGCTTTGCCAATTTTGGCTGGTATATTACCAATCGATCTAGAAATTAGGGAGGGGTTAGCGAAGCAGCGATTAATCCGTGGATCCCCGGCCAACCACCTTGGTGTCGTCCTGACACCGGGTGGACCAGGAACTCTCCCAGGACTGCTCCGAACGATGAGGGACCTGTCGCTCAAAGAGTGGCAGGTCCGTTGGGATAGGTCGAGCAAGGGAAGATGGACCTTCTCCTTCTTCCCTTCAGTTAAACTCAGAATGGAAGGGGCCTTCCTCAAACTGGACCATCACGTCACGCAGCTCCTTTCATGACATGGGGAATTCAGGGGAAGGCTTCACAGCCTTGCCCTGTCCACCCACCCCAATTGCGCTTGTGGCAATAATTACCAATCGGCCGAGCACATTCTGTGGCACTGTGAGATTTTGAAGGATGCCAGAGACGAAATGATAGAAGGTCTAAATGTCCCCATTAGACCGGTGTGGAACACCGATCTTGTTTCTAACAGTGTGAATTTCGAATGTTTGAAGAAGTTTACTAGGATCTGGGTTGAGAGATGGCCTGTGCTTAGAGTCGTTGACTAGTGTAATAATTGGGAACCCCCGGTGTACTGCTCCTGCTCCATGACTTACTCTTTTACAACTCTTTCATTATTGTATATGCTATTCTGTTTTTCTTATTTTATTATTCTTATCTTATTTCTTTTTCTTACTGTACCAGCTGTTGCAGATGATTTCCATTCGTTTATATTTTGTTTTTTTAATTAACTTGTCTTGTACTTTTTAATTCTTATTTTCTGATTTCTTTTCATATGTTTCTTTTTCCCTGTCTAAGGTTAACACACTGTTTTTCTTTTTACAGACACTGTAATCACTCTTATATATTTGTGTTTACTAATTATCTCTCTTACTTTACTTTGTTATCTTATTCAATACTTACTGTCCTCTTTACAGACCTTGCAGATCTTATTTTTACACCTTTACTTTTGTTTTTACTTATTTACCGTTGCCCTTATGTGGCACTTTTTGGATTGATTATTGTTTTTCATTTTTCCTCTTATTTTCTCTTCTTTTTACGTGTATTTTTTCCGGTTTTATTTCCTTTTTATTTTAGTAACAGCAACGAGTTTACAGGCGAGAACTGAACTCCGTTGTCTGTTTTGTTTTGTTTATTTTCCCCATTAGGGGTTGGATAACGGGCCTCGTCTCCGCATGCACGACTGGAGCTTCTTATTATTCTTTCTTACCGGGGGACTCCGCCAATCACCTGCGCCACCCCTGATGAGCGTTGGTGGTCAGAGGGGTGACTGTGCGGGCTGGGGTAACCTCCACCCTGCCTCCGACCTCCTGACGCTTCTTTCCCCTAGGTTCTTTAGGGTTTTATCCCTCTTTTTCCAATACTTATCTTCAGGGCACCACCGGGTGGTCGGCTAAGGGGTGTGGAAGTCCTGACCTGCACCAGTCGCCCCAACCACCACCAATTTCTCAACAGGACTGCTAGTCGTGGTTCGGCGAAACTCCCCCGTCACTCTATTGTTTACCTTACTTTTATGTGTTTACAGGTACTGGAGTGTGGGTCCCCTCCACCAACTATCTGCCTAACACTTGAACTTGATTGTTTTGTTGTTTATTTTTCTGTGTTGTCCTTAGTTTAGTACTTGTAAGCGCTTGCATACCGCTTCATAACACCGTATGCGGGGACATTGAAGGCCTAGCATCATTTATATAAATTGTAGAGCCGTTTATTCAAAAAAATTAGATTCATGCGAGAGCTCCGAAGGGGTGACCATAAGTCACCTATACCGGGGTGGGACAGGGTGAGTGTACCTTCAAAGCCAAATAATTTGTTCAGTAACGTTAGATTCGCCTGTTTCAAAACATCTTTTGTGTTGATTAACTTAAGTGGCCCCTCCCACTTTCATAGAGAATAAAATGACATCAAAATAAAAACATTCAATGTAAAATTAATATTGACGAATTATTTATTGTGTTTATTATTAATGCATATAATTTTCTTTAAATAATTTAAAACATAAACTGATATCTTATATTTTTTATAAACCGAAATATGTAATATGTTAAATATAAAGTGTTTGCTTAACTTTAATGTAACCTTGTCTTGGCGTCGCGAATTATTTTTCACTCTGTCGACACTTTTTGTAACTAGTCATTTACTGAGGCAGGCTTGATTCAGTAGTTTGGCTTCCTTAAATTGGTTGATCGCTCAGTCGTCACCAGCGTTTGAGCAGCGGGAAGCCAAACTTTCGGCTCAACAGTTGATCAGTAGGATTGGGAACCGTATCTTATGTAATTCTCATGTTTCATATTATGGTTTATGTTTTACTAAAAGTTAAACTAATTAAAAGCCGAAAGGTGCATTAATGATACAAAAAAATACATTTCATGTAAGTAGTTTAATGAACTCGAATTTGATAGATATGATTTGGAATTTTCACGGCCAAAAGTATAAACGTGATTTATTTTTGGGGTACTACGCCGTGTTGCGCTTCCTCCTTCTTTAGCCATCTTTGGGGCAGGTGTGATGGACACTGACGACACTGTAACGCCGACCAAAACGTTGGTTAAATAAAGAGGAAGAAAAACGGCATAAAATGCATAAATAATAAATCACGATTGAGCTCGGATCTACTTTGGTTTTGAGTTTCATTTTAAAAATTGGAACTGATGTCTCAAGAATTCAGACAAAAATAAAATATCTACCTATAAAATTGTTATATTATAATATTTTAATGCTTTATTTGAAATGGATATATCTTTTGTTTTAATTTCTTATGGTTAATATTGACAAACTGCCAATTTTCACACGGAGAAAAATGAACACATTGCTAATTTATTAAGAATCGGTAATCCGATTAAAAACGGAATTGCAGGCCACTTCCTGATAAACTTTTAGTAAATTCGTTATAATGTCGGAACACGTGTTCACGAACCAGCGATTGTCTTGATAATATCTACATAATGACAAATCCGAAATGTTAGGATTAGAACACGTGTTCAGACATCGTGACAAAACATTTTTATTTATTTTACTAAAAGATTATTAGGAAACCTATCAATTCACTCTTTAAGGGCCTGCGATCCCGTTTTTAACCGGATTACGAATAATTTGAAGAGTTTCTTCATAAATTAGCAAAAATTTTTAACAATATTTTTCTTCCATGCAAGAAAGCGATCTATGTATATCTAACTAGATTTACAAACATAATATTCCCATGTATTTTCACGGTTTTGCATTAGTATATATATATTCGCGATTATCAATATATTTTTGTGGAATAGATAATATTATTTTATTTGTTCATAAAACTAGTAAAAAATGAATCTCCTTTTTAAAACAGTTTACCAAGTTGCAAATAATTGTTTCCATTCCGACATTGTTTTGCAATATTGGCGGCCGGCACAAATTCAGCACGTCTTTTAGAGACAAGTTCGTGAGAAAATTGTTACGTTTTAATTAGCAGAATCTTTAACGACGCCCGGGGTGATCTGCTCCGTGCTCTGCGCAGACGCAAACGGATAGATTCGTGATATCATTAAAAATGAATAACACAAGAGTCCCAATCAGAAGGAATTTAAATCAGAGAAACAGGAATGCAAAGTTTTAAATATACCTGGCTATTCAGAACCGACCACTAAACATAGCTAAAGCCGTTATATGCAAAGATCGGCCCGTTCAGAATCAAACTCCCCTTTTACAATGAACTAGCGGAACCCGGAATGCTTCGCTTTAGTGTTTTGTCTTATATATTATTATGTACCTTCGCTTGCAATATTATCAGCTCCGTTTACTCCAAATGAATAAAATAACTCCATGTACTACCTACTACCTACTTTTTAATGAAAATTATTTTTTTAAACTTCCGATTTAGTTGTCCGGGTTAAGTCTTCCCCAAAGGAAAAACTTAACCCTTCCACTCACTTTTCCACAAATGATCAGCTAGTCAATCAACACTATGTAAGTGCATTATATAAGTAAAATAAATACAAAACAATACAAGAACAACAACACGTCAAATCACCAGATATCAAATGGGAAAAAAAAATTCACCGTCTCCAGATATTTTCATATCAGAGGGTTCGGCTCGGTAGAACTTCTAACAGGGCCTATAAATCCTACTGATCCCTCAACATAAATATTTAAAAAATCTTTTTTTATCCTACATGTATTCAAAATGACCGACTTTTGCATCTTTATATATAAATTTTTTGATAGATCTAATACGCCTAAATTTTTAATTAGAGAGCTAGGTATAATGCCAGTAGCCGAAATAACGAATGGTAATATTTTTATAGTCTGAGAATGCCAAATTCTTTTTATTTCATTTCCTAAATCTGTGTATTTTCTTATTTTTTCACTAACAGATTTTTGAATATTACAGGAATTTGGAATAGCAACATCAATGATATAAGTTATTTTTTTAATAATATTATTTTTATTTTACTACTATTCTTAAATTAATGTTAAATGAAAATAAATATATTCATAAATTTATTTACATTTTCTGTGTATCTAATTTAGTAACTGATATTTTAGTCTATTTTCATTATCTATACTTTTGTTATCATGCTATGTACAATTGTACATGTTGTTTATTTCTTACTTTATAAATAAAAACTTTCTTTCTTTTCTTTACCCTATGTATATTGTAATGGCACTACTCCCCAACTCAAACGCGAGAAACGTTTTTCTCTATTTAATTGGGTAGTTACGTTAAAAAGAAAACATTTTTATTGTAATTAGTTTTTTTAGTAAAACATATTTTTATTTTTATATAAAAGAAATATATTTTTAAATTATAAAAAAATTAAAAAAATATATCTCTTACGTTTTACTAATATTGTTTCATATTAAGTTTTTTTTTTAATATATTCTCATTATACTTGTAATCAAAATTTTACATTTGTGTATTCTTAGATCTATTTTGTACCTACTTTATAATGGATTGCATGTATAGAGTGTTATTATTTCCTATATAATACAGATATTCTCCTATGTACAGTGTACACTGCATCATGTATCACTTTTTATTTAAATGCGTTTCTGGTCGTATAAATAAATAAATAAGCTATTAATAATATCTTTCTTGGACGTCTCCGACATTTTCCACCATTAACTACTGTATACCACAATGGTACTGTTAAAAAACTATATTACATCGAATTTAATTCGACTCCGTATCTCATTTCGGTTCAGAGATATTGCATTAAGTATTCCTCAGGAGTCCCCGACTTCTTCTATCATTCAAAAATACTCTCTAAACAGTTCTGGCACTAAAAAGGACAAAATTTGAAATTTTCAGCGATATCGGTCGACTACTTTTCGAGTTTTGCGAGCACAAACATAAGCAGTCTGAATTATTACATATTAAGATTGATCAGCAATCGGTCTATTATTGTGCTTACACGGCTAAAAACGAGTATTAGGTAGCCTCGATAATACAAAATGACGAAATGCGAAAACAAAATGATTTTTCACTAAAAGTTTATCAGGAAACCTATCAATTAATTCGGGCCTGCAGTCCCGTTTTTAACCGGATTACGAATAATTTGAAGAGATTCTTAATAAATTAGCAATTTTTTATGTCAGTAAGTTTCTTCCGTGTGTCGAAGACCATTTGGGGATTGTAATTTACAATTTTCACTGCCGGCAACCCGGGCGCTTATTGATTTTTTTATTTGGTTTTCTCCGCGTAGGTATTGTGGTCGCAAATTGTTTGTGAATCAGTTTGTGGTGGGCTGTATTCAGGGGTGTATAACTCCTATATAAAACTGGAACCGAAATATTGTGACGTCTTATGATTGCCTAACTATATCCACCAATGAAAAACTCTGAAAGTCTATGGAATAAATTTTCAGAGTTTTTCATTGGTGTATTGTATAATAAGTAGGCTCCGAATGAGAATTTTACTGTCTATATATTGTCATATCTATTGTTTTTAAGGACCAATTTTTTTCATACAAAAAGCCCGAAGATATCGTTCTAATGAGTGGTTTATTTAGGACTGAGTCTGACTTACCCCTGATCTTCTTAAGCACTTGCGAATCGTTATTCACTTGTATTGACTCGATATTTAACTATTAACATTAATAACACTTGACCGTTGTCATTCAAATGCCACTTGAAATCACACGCAGTACAATGGAGAACACCAATAAAAAATATTATTGCTAAAATATCTATTCATATTGGTCAACAAACGCCGATTGTATATATTTGTTTTTTATTGCATATTACATTTTATTACATACGTAGAATCGTTATTTAAAAATTATTAAAATATTATGCCTTCAAAATGCCCTGTTTGGTTGGAAAAACTATAAAAATATACAATATTAAGTTAAAATTATAAAATGGACTGCAGTTCCTTAACTCTAAATAGTATAAAATAAAGTCGCTATCCCCGTCTGTATTTTTGTGCTCTTAGTTCTTCTAAGCTGAGCTACCGTTTTTGGTAGGGTTTTCACTGGGAGTTAGAGAATTTATTCCGGAAGGTTTATAGATATAAAACAAGCATATTATATTTGTAAAAAGTAGAGAAAAGACAAGCAACACCGGGTACACGTCAGCGAGTTATTCATAATTCGAATGGCAGTGTTGTAATACCGCCGCGCTCATCCCGTGACTTCACACGCTTTTCGGCCGGCCGAAATAATCGACATTTTGACGGCTTTTATCTTCGGTACTATTCCGTATTTTCTAAAAATTCATAAGTTATGTGCTTGGCATGCTTTTTTGTAAAAAAAAACATTAAATTTCGTTGTGGGACGTGGGACACGACTTCATTGTGTTTTCCGGAATTTTTTTTTTTAAATTTGATAGACCTAACAATACCGTCAAATACCAACCCGATATTCCCATGTCGTGCGTTATAGAATCAGCACAAAATACTTTAAAATAAAAAAACAAATCAACACAATCTTCCTGACGGTGAAATCTTATAACCTACGCCTAAACAAGGCGACCTGACCTTTGTGCGGCGTGATAAAGAATGTTTGTTGATTGTTAGCTGAACTTTGCAGTACCAATATTACACAGAATACATATATCGTCCTAAAAAAAATCTTTACATGTGATAATCTGACTTACAACAACTATCTAACATAACCTATACAAACATATCCTTATTAAAAAGTAGTTAAATAAGTCCCCAATCGGAAAATAAAAAGTGAGACCCACAGCAAGATTAATTACTTTATAACTGCGTTTATTTCAAAATAAATAAATTTAAACTTTGGAGTATATATATACGAAAAAATAACTACCCAACAAATAATGGATCAACACACCATTCACAGCTCAATGTCTCCAAATGCAAATAGTGGATCAACACTCCATTCACAGCTCAATGTCTCCAAATGCAAATGGTGGATCAACACTCCATTCACAGCTCAATGTCTCCAAATGCAAATAGTGGATCAACACACCACTCACTGCTCAATGTCTCCAATTTCAAATAGTGGATCAAGAATCCATTCACAGCTCAATGTCTCCAAATGCAAATAGTAAATCAACACTCCATTCACAGCTCAATGTCTCCAAATGCAAATAGTGGATCAACACTCCATTCACAGCTCAATGTCTCCAAATGCAAAAAGTGGATCAACACTAAATTCACAGCTCAATGTCTCCGAATGCAAATAGTAAATCAACACTCCATTCACAGCTCAATGTCTCCAAATGCAAATAGTGGATCAACACTCCATTCACAGCTCAATGTCTCCAAATGCAAATAGTGGATCAACACTCCACTCACAGCTCAATGTCTCTAAATGCAAATAGTGGATCAACACTCCATTCACAGCTCAATGTCTCCAAATGCAAATAGTGGATCAACACTCCATTCACAGCTCAATGTCTCCAAATGCAAATAGTGGATCAACACTCCATTCACAGCTCAATGTCTCCAAATGCAAATAGTGGATCAACACACCACTCACTGCTCAATGTCTCCAATTGCAAATAGTGGATCAAGAATCCATTCACAGCTCAATGTCTCCAAATGCAAATAGTAAATCAACACTCCATTCACAGCTCAATGTCTCCAAATGCAAATAGTGGATCAACACTCCACTCACAGCTCAATGTCTCCAAATGCAAATAGTGGATCAAGACTCCATTCACAGGTCAATGTCTCCAAATGCAAATAGTGGATCAACACTCCATTCACAGCTCAATGTCTCCAAATCCAAATAGTGGATCAACACTCCATTCACAGCTCAATGTCTCCAAATGCAAATAGTGGATCAACACACCACTCACTGCTTAATGTCTCCAATTGCAAATAGTGGATCAAGAATCCATTCACAGCTCAATGTCTCCAAATGCAAATAGTAAATCAACACTCCATTCACAGCTCAATGTCTCCAAATGCAAATAGTGGATCAACACTCCATTCACAGCTCAATGTCTCCAAATGCAAATAGTGGATCAACACTCCATTCACAGCTCAATGTCTCCAAATGCAAATAGTAAATCAACACTCCATTCACAGCTCAATGTCTCCAAATGCAAATAGTGGATCAAGAATCCATTCACTGCTCAATGTCTCCAAATGCAAATAGTGGATCAAGAATCCATTCACTGATCAATGTCTCCAAATGCAAATAGTGGATCAAGAATCCATTCACTGCTCAATGTCTCCAAATGCAAATAGTGGATCAAGAATCCATTCACTGCTCAATGTCTCCAAATGCAAATAGTGGATCGACACTTCATTCACTGCTCAATTTCCGAAGCAACACAAAACCTTTTACATTTATCTGAAAACTTCCTTTGTAAATCACCCTAACCTACACTTTCACGTTTGATATAAATTTTATAAAATCACCGCAAGACATTTTATCGCCATATCAGACCATTAGTCACTTTTTTAATTGTTAGTTTGTTACATACAACCTATTGCCGATAGTACCGATAGTATTGTATGATAAATTATTTTTAATTTAATGATTTAGCTTTTCGGTTTCTATTGGTCATTTGATTAATTTTTAAGCGCCCTTGGGTGATTGTTCATAAAAATGGTGCTATAAAAACTATAAAATTACTTACATTATTAATAACTTTTAAAGAACTGACACACGGGGACGCCTGGCAGAAAGTGAAAATGGAGGTAAACAAGTCTTTACATTTTTTTTAGTAAAACAAATTTTTTTTATTGTTAAAATATGCACAAAGAAATATATTACAAATTAAAAATATATACATTTATATAATGCGGTTAAGGTATATTTCGTAAAAGAATCATTTTTCAATAAAGAAATAACACAGATTACTCTGGAAAATGATTTTAGTGAAAATATTGATATTGAAGAAAGTTTTACTGCACAACAACACACTTTACTTTGTAATGAAGAAAAATATTTGAAATTAGCTCCAGGATAACAAAACATCCCACAAAATTTACTCGTCGATGAGCCTTCCCAGCACAGAGTTTTGGCAGCCGGGCAGAAAAGGCCGAAGAGTCCGAGGCTGGCTACGCAAGAGGCGGTTTTATAATCTCCATACAGCAGTCATCTCTTTGTTTGTGAAAGAGCAAAAATTATAGTTTTTTCTGCCGTGGAATTTTGAGTCCACGCAAACTATTTTCAATTACTTTCATGCATTTGTTCAGAATATGCCTACTGCAATCACTAGAATGAACTTACCTTAAATCTCTTCTTTAACCTGTGAGTCTCTGGAAAACATTCGAGCATTAGTTAATCTCTAAATAGTATAAAATAAAGTCACTATCCGCGTCTGTCTGTTTGTGCGCTTAGTTCTTCTAAACTAAGCAACGGACTTTGAAATGGTTTTCACAATCATGTAGAGAATTTCTCCCGGAAGGTATATATTTATAGAATACATGTATATTATATTAAAATCGATCTTTATCCTAGAATTCACAACCCCAAAACTTTACTCCGAATCATTCACAACCACGAGCCACGCCGGGTTCACGTCACCTAGTATTAGAATAATTTGCGTTGCGATTTTGACCTTAAAGCGAAGCTTAATACCAAATCACTATTTTGATTAATCTTTATAACGAATTGGTGTACATCATGAATACCAAAAAAATATTGTTTATATAAATTGAAGGTTTTCCTATCGCTTCGCTTGAGTAGAATACAAACAAAAAAATAAATTACTCAATAAAAAATACAAATACAAACTACTAAAAAAAATATTTATCAATAGAAATGAATGAACGCGTAAAGGAAACAACTTTTAAAAAATACAGTATTATAGCCAAGATTATCTGTGACAGTTTCACTTGATTAACTTTTTTGCTTTCTTATAAAATTATTTACAAAATAAATAAAAACCAGTTTTTTGCTTGAAATCGAACGTTTCTAGACTCCTTTTGTCAAGCGATTTTATATTTTATAATGCATATTGCCTACTTTATAAGGTGTACCAAGAATATACACATTTTTGGCTTGTAGCTTCCTCTTAATGCTTCGAAAAACGTATGAAAACAAAATCAGCATCGTTTGGGCCAATAAAACTTTAGGTTCCACTAATATTTATCTGTTTTATGCTCCGGCCTTCGACAGGTTTCAGGTTGAATGTTCTTGTCAATTTTTTATGATTTTCAGCTAAATTGCTGCTGTTGACTCGATCTAAAAAAATCGTAAAATAGTCAAAGTTTATCAATGATTGATGCAATTTTCCGATTAGCCGACTTTTCCCGCCACGATTTATCGAGTAGTTCGTTGCGTAGAATAGAGTAAAGTACCTACCAGAACGAGACAACTCTCTGCAGAATCGTACTCAACCTGTTCACGACGTTCATCACGTTCACTTTATTTATCTTCCCGTCAAATCTGTTGAATTAAAAATCGGCTGTAAAGGTTGTAAATTCAATAGTAATTCTGCCAGAAGATAAAATCTTACTCGCTTTATTTGTATTGATTGGCTTTATTTCGGTTGCTGATTAAATCTTAACAGAATTTGACTCGAAGTTTGTGGCAACCAATTATTATTTTTATGGCAACCCTAACTACCTTCAGTCAGAT
This sequence comes from Hesperophylax consimilis, assembly GCF_061612785.1. NCBI lineage: Eukaryota > Metazoa > Arthropoda > Insecta > Trichoptera > Limnephilidae > Hesperophylax > Hesperophylax consimilis. Next base: position 13,428,855 of record NC_142849.1, read on the forward strand.
TTTCGTTATTATTTGTTAAGCTGGTACTTATTTTATTTTATTTGTACATGCAACATTTTTTACGGGCGGGCTTGGTCTTTGAAACGTGATAATGTCAAATCTAATTGCTGATCCAGAATAAGAAATAATTATGATGGGGTGATATGTTTACAAAATAAATTGACCTGCAATGGATCAAGGCCTCCAAAAGTTATTTATGGGTGTAGGTACCTCTAAAGGCGCCTTATCAAAGATCTTAAAATGTAGTGGGTAATGTTTTCTGTATCTTTGGTAGATTATATTAACTCTTAACAAGAAATAAAATTAATATTTATTTAGATTATTTTTGTTTGTAATTCATCGTATATAATACAAAAGTTGATACAAAAACACTAAGTTCTTTATGTAACGGCTGCGCGGCCTTTTTTCATACAAAATTTAAATTTTGTTTTGGCGCCAAAATATCCAAACAAACTGAAAATTTTGTTTTTAAATCAAAATGTTTATAAAATATCTAATCTATGTGCTACTAAGGCTCTCGACCAGCAAGCCGAAGATCGCGGGTTCAAATCCCGACGTGCGCAAGTAAATTTTATTTGTTTAATTTGTGTTATTTCACAATTTATTCCATTAAAATAATATACAGTGTACTTGCGGCACGTTCCAGAGTGGCAGATACCCCAATATGGGATGCCATACTCACTGGCTCCGGACGGTTGGGAGCAGTTGGGACTCTTGTGCGGTATTCACATTTAAAAATATATATGTAGGCCATTTAAGAATTCAATTTTTCGTGAATTTAGAGGAAACCTTTGTAATTATTGTGAGTTAATGATAATTATATTAAAAATGCTTTGGAAGAGGAAAATTTTAGAATGTTACAGATTAAGTTTGGACCAGGGGCTGTTTTGGCTAACGAGTTAATTACTTATTTCTTGGTGGGTAGTGAAGGGAATAGGTCATCAATTGAGGTATTAGTCACAAAAATTAATTGAACAAAGGAGCCAAACATTAGCTCTGGCGTGGGTCACGCACGTTTTGGTTTTAATTTCGGTAGTTAATATACAAGTAGACAGTTACTAGATACCAACGAATTTGTAACCCACCTAATTACTCACATATTATCTTAACCTAGTTATAAAGTTATAAATATTCCAGCGAGCCAGCAGCCATTTTTTTCCATTCTAGAATGCGTAAATCAACGTTCTGGTAAACCGAATTACTTGCCAGTGGTGTGCGTCTACATTTAATACTTTTAGATTTTGGGTGGAGGTCATTATAGAATGTTTATATTTCTATAATATTTCATAATATTTATGTAAGTAAGTACAGTTCATTTCATTTGGGTGTTATCATTGTTATAATTTATGTGAGAATTTCAAATCAGGTCTTAAAGGCTTAAATATGTTTCACTGCATTATCGCCGCCATGAACAGAGCTGTCACTTTTAATCATTTCGGATGCCTGTTTTTGATTTTTTTGGCTCGCGATTTTAATTTTATTTGAACTTTTTATTACCTTTTGAAATCAAATACATAATCTTGTATCACTCACCTACAGTAACTAATACACAACAACCCCACTGCCCGAATTTCCCAGACAATACAAACACGAAAGAAAGTTCACTTTAACTTCGGATAACTATTTTTTTTCTCTAAAAACAAATAAAATCGTTGTGTATAAACAAATCAAAGCATTATTTGTTTGCTCTGAAAAATCACAAAATTCAGAAAAAAACATCGCACGCTACTGCTACCGGGTAAGTACTAGGTAGGCGCCCATTACCCATATCGTGTACATACTCTACAGTCCACAGACTCTGTTCCAGCAAAGGCGGCCCAAGGCCGTGTGATTCACGAAAGTGATTAGTGATACATTATACTGAAATGATCAATAACCCACAGACAATGCCCAACGGCCCTACAAGCTCGCGACTACAAAAACAAAACACAGAATTATGTCCTAATCTATGTAGATATAAAATTTTAAATAGTATTTACATTATCTACCTGTATGTACTTAATAAATTATGTACATTCAATTGATCATTTCCCCATAGAACAAAAATTTGACAGGTAGATTACCTTTTACCCCATTTCGTATTAACGGCTGCGCAGCCTTTTTCATACAAACTTAAATTTGGATTTGAGACCATCATAGCCAGCAAAACTGATTAATTTATTATAAAAAAAACTTAAATATCTGGTACGAATGTGTGCTATTTTATTTATTTTGTCTTTAAATTGTGACATATTTATAGTCCAGAAACAAACACAAACTTTTGAAATGATTTGTATGCAAAGTATGAACCTAAAAAGCCCTATTCAAGAACAATTTGAAGCCGCGAAGTGAGGGGGAAAATGTATGAAAAATGCCAAACATACTTTAAAATTGAATGACATCCTATTCCTTGTTTCCTCAAATACCCAAAATAATAAGTAGTTCATTGCACTACTTTGCTTACAAATCATTTCAAAAGTTTGTCATATAAGATGGCTTCCAGGCAATTTCCCCTCCCCCTAAAACCCTAGATTTGGCTTCAATGCCATTCATACAAAATAGCACTATGCTCTCTCCAGGGATTTTTAGGTCCACAATAAACTATTATAGTTTTATGTGTGTGTTGTTTGTGAGACAGGATATTGAAATAGGTTGGTGAAATGATTTCGTCAAATCCTAGCAAATAAAATGTTTGATTAAACCTTGAAAATATATTTTAGGGTTGATTCAGCAAAGCTGTGTTAGTTCCATGTAGCATTCTGTCTTCTAGTTGATGTCATAATTATCGTCAATATTGATGTTCAAAACAAATTTTTGTATTTTTTTGTGACATCTCACAAGAGCGCCTCTGCCTGTACAGTGTAAAGGAAAGGAGCTATGTCACCACCCGGTTAGGCACCCTTGTGTAATTTCACATAATATCCATTAAAATGTATGAGGGAAACTAAGAAGCACAACTCATGCCGCTAGGAGGCGCTAGTGACGGCAGCATGTGGCAGGTTGCCATTAGAATTTATGGGATAACCTTGAGATACATCAAAATAATGTACAACGGAATTGTATATCTCAAAAAGGCCTACATAAAAGTCGGTGATGGTATATGCCTGTCTTCTAGTTTTTAATATTATAGGGTATTTGAAGTCTATCTCAATGACAATAATACTTTGTTCAAATTTTCTTCTGGCATGTACCTAGGTATAATAATATTGAAAAAATGCGAAGTTCAAACCAAATTCCAAAGAAAAAATCTTTATTCATTGGTCAAAACGTGAGTGGTTTATTTACGGTCCGAACAAACGCGAAGATTTCACATTTGAAACGGAACTTACAAACAAATTTACATACAAATGAAAAACGGTAGACTTGAAACGGGACTTCGCTAGTCAATCTCAGTTAATTACAAATTGGACGCCTGTTAAACATGAATCTGCAAAGTCCATAACTCGAGAGTTGTGGAGAATGTATGAGATAGATACTCCTTCAAACTCTTGTGCCTGGTAGATTGCCCATAAAATCTCTATTTTGTGATTTTGGTTAGATAGATTACTAGAAATTATTCATAATTACGTTTGGTGTTTGTTTTCCGGTTTTTTTTGCACTATTTTGCAATTATCTACTAAGTAGGAGGTTTGAATAAATTTAAAAAAAACGCCAATAAAGAAGATAATACTAATAACTTTAAACGAAACATGAAACAGAAGAAGACAGAAAATAGGGTAAAATCCAGGATCGCTGGCTACGAAATATGTTTTAATTAAACCTTTTGATTCACCTTAATTACAATAAAAGGAAACTGACTGCATTTGGGAATTTTTAATTACGTATAATGAAAATTCGCTTTCGTTGTATGGGATTTCATAATGTCTATCAATTGGTATCACTGATTCTACATAAGTGGCCGACTTCATGCGGATAAGAAAAACAATTGTGCATAATTTTGCTTACAATGTTAGCAACATGAAACAAAGATTTTTTACTCTACCAGCCAGTATAAAGAACACAATTGAACGAAAAATGTGAAATAATTAATAATGTAATGTAAACAAACCTTTAATCAGAATTACTTGAGAGTCGCACTGGTATCCCGATTTTACGTCTGTGACTGGCACTCACTATTTCAGTTTTTTCGACATCTATATAAAAAGTTGGTAAAACATTTTCACTTTTTTTCCCGCCGGATTACGTTGTGACTCCTCAACCATTCTAATAAAACCTCCTCCTTTCTAATAACTTTAAAAAAACCAAAAGAACAACAATTACACGACATAACAATATTCTTCGCACGTCCTGCCAAGTCCCGCCGATAAGTGAATTATTTTGGACGATTAATTTGTAAACGGAACAACATACGGCTAGAGACAATTGAATAACGTAATTTTTTTTAAAATATTGTATCAGTGCCTACTTAAAAAGCATATATTATTTATTATTATTATAAGAATTATTATTTTATATAACCTAACCTAACCCAACCTACCTAACCTATAATAACCTAACCTAACCTATAACAACCTAACCTAACCCAACCTATAATAACCTAACCTAACTTAACCCAACCTAACCTAACCCAACCTAACATCTATCTATACGGGGTGTATCGGCACGTACCCGACAAACTTTAACCAGCTATTCCTTAGCACATTTGGAGTAAAAAAATATAGTGTGTGGCAAGCCTACGCACGACGGAAGTGAAACTTTTATTATTGTTCTCTATCTCTTTTTTTCTGTCTATTGACATATTTATAAGTAGCATATCATAAAAAAAAAATTAAAAGTTATAAAAATATGGGATTCGAACCCGGGTCCTGCATAAAGAGTGTCGAACGCTCTGCCTCTAGACCGCGAGGAGAGATATTTCGCGCGACGCGGCGTTATCGGCCTTGATTAGTAATTTTAATGATTCAAAATAAAAATAATTAATCAAAATACCGAGCGACTCTACCGGCTCGATTTGTAAGCTATATTTCGACCAAAATATCATATAGGTATCGTAAATTAAAGTAAAGGTAAATTAACAAATTTATGTAATTTTTTAGTACATTATTACAAATCGTTGATAAATAAAAATAATTAATCAAAATACCGAGCGACTCTACCGGCTCGATTTGTAAGCTATATTTCGACCAAAATATCATATAGGTACCGTAAAGTAAATTAAGTTTAAATTAACAAATTTATCTAATTTTTTACTACATTATTACAAATCGTTGATAAAAAAAAATTAAAAGTTATAAAAATATGGGATTCGAACCCAGGTCCTGCATAATGAGTGTCGAACGCTCTGCCTCTAGACCGCGGTTATTACGTATTCGACCAAAATATCTAAAATTCGCAGCACGAGAGCATTTTATCACTTTTAAAAAAATTATTATTGAAAAAATCACAGAAAGAAAAAAAAATTAGTCAAAGCGGGGATCGAACCTCGGTTCTTCACGACGACAATCGGGCGCTCTGCCTCTAGACCGCGAAGCTGAGTTTGGAGAGTGACCTAAAGTAGGTATATAATATTGGCTAGGCTCCTATAGCGAAATGATCACGGTTTTTCATGACGGTCATGAGTTGGTTTTACTCCGGTCCTCGAAATTGTATAACGCGCATAAAGAAGTTTCACTTCAAAAATTTTATGGGCACTTTGCTGTCCGGTAACATTTTTTTTCAATTAAAAACAAAAAATTATAAAAAAATCCACACTCCTTCACTGTCATTGGCATTGTTTCTCGTGTTCAACAGCTGTTATTAACAAGAGTGTCAAAAAGTGTGTTCGCTCTTTCATACACACTAAATAATAATAGCTAAAAATGAGACGAATGGTGCCATGCCATTTCGTTGTGATCGTAAAAGCGCGCTAATGTAGGTACGTACGTATATTATTCAACGAAACTCGAATAAAATATTGCCAGGTGGGTTTTCAAACTTTGACAAAGGATAAAACAGTGGTGACATGTGGTGAAAATATTAATAGTAAATTTTTTATTAAAAAAAAATGTTACCGGACAGCAAAGTGCCCATAACATTTTTTACTCCAAATGTGCTAAGGAATAGCCTGTTAAAGTTTGTCGGTTACGTGCCGATACACCCTATATATATAAAAATCTCGTGTCACACATGTTTGTGGTCGCACTCCTCCAAAACGGCTCGACCGATTTTTATGATTTTTTTTTATGTATAATTGTTAGGTATGAGAATAGGTTTTATAGTATATTTCATACAGTTATGTGATTAGGGTGTCCCTATCCAGAAATTTTTTTCTGGTTTTTTAACAAATAATATTTTTTGTATTTTTTTATTAGTTGATATCAATAAATATCTATAACCTTAAATTTTCACCCTCCTACCTAAGATTAAGAAAGGGACGCTTAGTTGGTTTGGACATGTAGAGCGAATAAACAAAGGAGACAACCAAAAAGAAAACTACCAAGATTACTTTCAAAAATTTATTTATTTTTATTTTATTTTTAATTGTATCAATCAACCAAAATTATTATGGAAAATAATATTATTTGATGCTATATTGAACACAGATAATATAATGTTTCAGTCTTTTGCAGGTGCATTGCTTCCTCCTTTGGTGATTTACCACTGTCTATACACTTATTAATAAGTCAAACAAATACTAATAGAACTAAAGTTGAAGGTAATCCAAAACTCCTTTTCACAATTATTATTTTTTACACATTAATTAATTTTATTAAATATCGGATTTTGCATTATTTATGCCACAATCTGTGTTACTTATCGAAAATAAGTTAACCCTGCCCAACGAATAATTTTGTGCTCGACTAAATAAAATTATAGTGGAGATTCAAGCATTCTTTTTTACTCTTTAAATTTAAATTTTAGAATAGTTTTTTTTGCAAATTTGTCATTACCATAAATAATTGTGTTTGTAATTTAATATGTGCGCATATAGATTTTATGAATTGATTATTAAAATTAACTATAAAATAAATCGTCAACTTATTAAAAAAAAATAAACGTAATTAACTGCTTTTAATTTGTTATAATTATTTCTTGTTACATATTTTTTATTACTAGAGTATTTATTAATTTAAACTAACATAACTGGAAAAATGTTAACAGTGGCACAGTTAAATAAAATGCAATGATTAATGTAATCTAGATTAAAATTAGATTTCATTTCTAATTAGATTTAACATAATTTTTTTATATCAGAAAAATCAGCCACAATGCAACGAATTTAAATATAATTAATTGGATACATTCATCGACAAACAAAGTATAGACAAGGCGAGACAGAAACCAAAATTATTGGTTCGAAAAATTGGGTTGCGAAAACATTTATCATAAAGAAAGCGCTTTATTTCGCAATCAAACAAAGAACGTAATAAGTATTGTTTCTTATCTTTTGCTGGGTCTGTAAGTACCAAATTTGTCTCTCTCGATATTATGGTTTCGAAGCGAAACGACGGAATCGTTCGATTGAATTTGTAAGACTCGCCGTATTTGATATATCGATAGGTACATTAGATTAGGAAAACTTTGATAGCTCCTCGGACTCTAAATAATTTAAAGCAAAAATCAAAGAAAAGTACATAATTTTCATAGTTTTTTATTTAATTTTTCAAACACAATTTTCGATACAAAAGAAATTTCTACTCGAGGATAAAAGTGTTTGCGACCGTGGAGTCATTACTAATAGCATGTATTTAAATTAGTGCTTTATTATATTTGTAGGTGTGTTCTATTAATCAACACAGAATAAATGCATATATTTGTTTAAAACATTACTAAGATCACTGCATAAACACAATCGACATGTCTATGAATGTATTCGATAGGTATATATAGGATAGATTCTAAATAATTATACTAAATTAGACTTAAAAATAAGGTTACTTTTATTAGGTTTAGAAAAAAACGCAGAAATCATTGCGAATATATAAATCTCACAAACATCAGATTATAATATCGGAAAAATGATAATAATAATCAGGAGCAAGTGAGTCGGAACAACTACTCTTAACTTATGAACTAAAAAATGTTCATGCTGGTAGGCAGTCATTCTATCTGAAAATCACATCTTCAATCACATATTCAATATAATATGAACATAAAAAATAATAAAACCATGTTGCTACGAGTGAATTTTTCATTCTGTATACTATTATACAACATGATTCAAACGAAAAGGAAATATTATATGTATATTAAATAAACAAGATTAAAAGTGGCCCATGACCGATCTCTTTCGGTTAAAACATATCACGGTTACACCATTTTGTTTGCTTGTGGGTAATGTGACGGCAAGGCAGATATACAAAATCAACTGCCACCTCATTACCGAAGTAATATTCAAATGCACCAAAACAAATAATCTATAAATACTTAATTCATTGTAAAACAACTACGGTTATAGTAGCTTAATTAAAATGCAAACTATGGATGATATTTTAACCCATCGGCATACCCACAAATGCATAGCAAATGTAAAGCGAAAAGAACCTAATGTAACATATGTGCATTCAATAGTGTATATACGCCATTTTGGCTAGCATACAGCATACATTCAATTACTAAAGTTAAGATAGACAAAAGAAGCAATGCTCTGAAAGGTTGTCACGACATTTGAATAAAACAGGACTAATCTATTTAGTATTTTCAGTAAAACAAATTGGTATGCCGATAGATTTAAAAACTGCGCTATCGGATTCTATTTTCATCCTAACTTAATTGTTTTTGTAAATTGTACTGTCTTACCAGTACAATTATACATAATGTGTTAATATATTTATTAAAATAGTATATAATCTACCATATGTAGTTTCCCCAGAATAGCTAGTTATACAGGTTGTCCAGGGGTTAAGTCCGCTAACCTCGGGAGGTAAATTCTACACGATGGTGGAAGAAAAATAAATAAATAACTTTTTCGAAATTCCAATGTTAATTTTCTCATAAAAACGATTCAACTTTTTAACCTAAAACTACCTCAAAACATTGGAATTTCTAAGAAAATTATTTATCTTTTTTGCTTCTAAAATCATGTAGAATCACGCCCCGAAGTAAGCGCACTTTACCCCCGGTATTCAGAGAATTGATTTTTTAAACATATTCATATGGATATGGTGGCGTTTAATAGGTTAAGGAATATTTACAATAATTCTACTGACTGCATGCAATGCAGGTGAAATTAAATTTTCACCACCATATCAGAACTCGTTACTGATTTTTTTTTAAAACAAGCAGATTAGAGCTACAAGTGAAATAAATATAAGACGTGAATGAATAATAGTGAGAATGTTTTCATCAAAAAAGAACTTAAAAAATTGGAAAAGTCACAGCACTTTGTGAAGTTTAAAATGAACAGATTGATAGCGTCTTCAAGCAGCTAAACGATAGTGACTAGATTTAAGCGCTCTGCTTAATCCATCGGTCTACGTTCCTCTTTGTTCTAGTGATGATGTCCAGCTTATGGGAAGGGTCCCTCCAGGCCGCCAGGTTCACACGTTTAACTTCGCCGCTGTCGCAGGGAACCAGGGGATTACTACAACAAACAAATACATAATGTTGTTATTAACCCCTCAGGCTGTATAGTATCGTAGAAATCATTATGTCTCCCTAATATATATACGGGGTGTTAGAAAGAGAAAACCCAGCGCTTTATATTCAAACCTAGAAGTTAACCATAGAATAATTAAAATGTACATGTTTGAGAAAAAATGATACTTTGTGAATTTTTTATCAATTATTTTTTAATGAAACAACAAAATGTTTTAATACATTTGTTCAATAAAGTGTGTTTTTCTTTTTTTGTTTTCGTTATCAGTAATTTTAGTTCAGTGTTTAGACGAAGAAAACGTAAAGTGAACCATATTTAAAACTTTTTTATGTTTCATTAAAAATTTTGATATTTCAAAAATTATGTGTTTTTTCTAATAATAAAAATATAAAGCATATTTGATCACCTTTCAAAACAGTTTTTAGTTTTCGGATATGTTCCGAAAAGTGACCGGGTATGTCATCAAAATGACAGTTCAACACACCTACAAAAAGTGATATAAAGTCATGTATATCACTTTTTAAAGATGTGTTTAATTGTCATTTTGATGAAATATCATGGAACCATTCCGAAATATTCCATTTGTTTGGATTTTATTGCAAAGCGGAAATACTACGACCTTCTGACAGAATCTGAATATGCCAGAGGAGTTAAATATTCTTCTACTTGGAATGGTTGGGTTTCTGATATCAAAATGTGGATGCGTACCTGTCTGAAACAACAGAGAAGACGTCTCTCTGCAGGGCGTGCAGGCCGGGGGTGTTGTCGCAGAAGAGGCGGAAGAGACTTGAACGTCGGAGCTGCTTCAGCTGCTGGTTGGAGAACGGCTCCGGCTGCTCGATGTTGCTATAGAAGTAGCGGTCAGCTAACCGAGTGCGAGACATCTGCTCACCTGCATTCAAAAAGTAATACTTAATGTCAAACAACGTTATCTACAAAAAAACATGCAAGCAATTCTAAGTGAAGCAACATTACACATATCAATAATTTCATTTTGCTTCAGCTTACCTAGCAAGCAGGCAAATGTGGGGCCCACCACCGAACCTGGCGCAGCTCTCTCCGAGATGGCTCCCACTATAAGGTCCACGTCATGCACGTGCACGTACAGCTGCTTCAGGTCCTCTATCACCTGCAACAACACACACATCTTCATTATTATACTTGGCTTACTTGCATTACAGATCAAGTGATATATAGGATTAGGTAACTTATTTTAAAATTTAAAACAACTCAATTACTGTTAAACTTATTTAACAGAATGCTGCCTGCTCATTCAATAATCATAATAATCTAATGATTGTAATAAAGGTTCTAACTTTAAAAATGTAATATTGTACACTCTCCGCCAACTCCAAAAACTGGGCGAAGTTTCCAATTACTGAAAGCGACGAATTATAGTGCTTAAAATTAAAACATGTATTTCGTAAAAAAACATCGCTATCAATCATTCGTAAAATATCAATTTTTCAGAAGACTCTATTTCGTAAACCGTTGTGATTTTGGGGTTTCTTACAAACTCTCTTATTAAAACATATTATGTTTTGAGTACTGGTGTAACTATACTGTTAATACCATTGATGCCGGCATACACAAGACACATTTTCTCATATAAATCGTTAAATGGTCAAAAATGCAGTTATACTGTTATGTCCGCCCATCAAAGAAATAAAACTAAGGCTTCAACAAAACACTTGGGACTTTTAATGTGATAGATTGACAATGGGCTCTGATATCTTGATTTAAAGGCGGTTGGATCAATATGGACCCCGATCAGGAGGTTCCTAATTAATCTAATTACCCTCGGTTAATCTACTGCCATTACTCTAAAGGATAAAACTTATCCAAACAAAAAACAAACAGAAAGACACGCGACAGTTTCTAGAATACACCAGAGGACAAGCCGAAATGACCTAAAACAATAAAATGAACCGTGGTGACTAGTAAAATGGTCGGCTCTACCAAGCAAGATAATAGTAACTGAGTGTACAAAACTTGGCGCTCAATTCTAAGTAGGAGAAGGACTACTGAATTTGACATACGAATGCCGGCAAATAATAGTAGTTGGATAATCGAGCAATGGATTACTGAGAGAATACTGTATGTACTCAAATATATGTTGTTAAACTTTGTAATCTAAATAATATGATTATGTACGTATCTCTCGAATATGTTTAAAAAGAAAACAATCTGTTTGGTGGACTCTCACTATATTTCAACTGTAACAATACACGGAACATCACGTGGGGAAGAAGTCTTTGTTCTACCGGTATCAATGGAAGGTATTCCAAACAACTAGCATCGTTCATCCCTTCAGCTTCATTGCACAGTAGGAAACATTTCGCATAACTAAAAAATACACACGGTTGATATTTGCTGCATTAGGACAGATTGATTTTATGGCATTGTGTTTCCTTCAGCCTACAATGTGTAGGCCTGTTCAAGTTCCAGGTTCACTCCTTCCTTTTATAAACATTATCCACATGGAACTGAGGGCCTACTGCATGGAATTAATATCAAATATGTATGTACTCACATTCAGAGGAATGGTATCGGCAAAGTCGTCGAAGCTGGTGGCCTCCTGTAGGCCACACAAGGCGCGGTAGCGGTGGTACGCAGGCAGACCGTGGTCGCGTCCGCGCTGAATGTCAAACGCCAGCACGTCCAGACCTAGCGAACCGGCGCCGCTGTACAGCTTCTGAGAGAGATCGTCAGCCATGTGTAGATCGACCTTCTGGCTGCGCTGGGTGGCGAGGCCGCGCACCAGCTGTGCCAGGCGGCCGGGCTCTCGCACAATGCTCGGACTGTTGAAGTGCTCTGCCAGCTGCAGCGTCAGGTTCAGCGAGGAGTCGGGGTTCAGCAGCTGTATGGAGCCGTCCATCAGGGAGCTGACGAAGCGCAGGCCGGCGCTGGCAAAGGCGTTGCTCACCGAGGGGTCAGTGTCCTGGTTGTAGCCCGTGTCATACGAGTCAAATGTCTCATCATAGCTTTTACCTGAAACAAACATGACAAGTTAGTTGGCTCGTTACAACGGTAAGTGTTGTGAATGATGCAAAAAATTAACTTATTTCATTACATACTTACTACATTCACAAGCAAAAAGTATTACATAACGGTCATTGTCATGTTTTCAGTTGATCATTTTTGCTGATCATCAAATTTGTTAAAAAAACTGAATCGCACCGAGAGTCGGCGTTTAAAAGTGACTATCAAATGTCAATAATTCAAAATTGTGGTGATTGACTGAATGTCAACGAAGTTATCTACAAAAACTTGCAAAGAATTATCAAAAAGTTATCAAAGAGTTATCTCAAACAATGTTGAATCAAATAAAGGGGGACTTAAAGTCAAACAACGTTAACAACATAAAGACATACCAATTATTATTACGGGTATATTAATAATTATTTTATTTGACTTTAAGCCCTCGAATTATTGGTATGTTTTTGTAGAAAACGATGTTTGACTTTAAGCCCTAAAATTGTTTGTATGTCTTTTGTAGATAACGTTTTTAGAAATTAAGCCCTCGAAATGTGAAAAAAATTATAAAGCGTCCTTGAGACGATTTTTTTACAAAAGCAGCACTATATAAATTACCCACTAGTTATTAAATTCAAAAGATAGTCTAGGGCAACACTTAACACAGCCAATAAGACAGGCCGAAAAGATAATACAGCGCCAAAGAAACTCGTTCAACCTCTCCAACTTCATCTCTGCTCCAACGAGTCACCCACCGTGTAACGTTGGAATGATGAGTTTACCTGTGACAGCGGGCAGCCAGTGCGTGTAGGTGATGTGCTGCAGCTCAGCCACCACGATCCGGCGCGCCTCGTGGTACAGCACGTCATCAGACCAGGTGGGGTTGAGGGCATGGAGGGCGCGGGCCACGCGGTTATGTTCGCGCAGCCACAGGGTGTGCAGCGCTGCCAGCTGTGGGTGCATGTTCACGCGCCCGTCTCCTGAGGACAAACAAGTGGGCAGGTGAGATTAGAGCTCACATTTATAATCCTCCTTCAATAATCCAGGCCTCTTCATTGCATTAATAAAATCCTTCCCAGAGTTCCTACCTTAACGCGCCTCTAGATGCTACCCAACTAAGTGGCGTATAGTTTCCCTGTCTTTAACCGTTAGTACTATTTAGCACTATCGCGTTGCAAGAGTTAGTTACTCACGAAAATTGCGGCGCTGCGTGCTTTATAGCGCATTTATCGGTCCTTGGGAGAGTGTGTGTTACATTTGAGTGCGGTGTATTGCGGTTGGCACGTGTCTTCAAGTGTATTCATTTTTTTAATTTTTTTAAAATTTATTTATCTATTCACTTATAAATACAGTTTAAAGGTATACATTATATATAGACATTGGGTGCAAGTAATACAGACAGATGTTCCATATATAAAACGTGGTAGTATAATGAAATGTGATATGCAACTGTATATACATGATTGAAGCCTAGGTAGTAATGTTCTGTGAACACCTCACTAGGAGAACCTGTGCCGAGATGTTCGCATGGGTGTTATTCTTCCTTCATAGGTAGAAACACAATATCCTCCTTGGGAGTCTCCACCGTAGTTCCACCCATGGGGTGGCAGTATTATTTATCCTGTTAAAATAAATACACCCTAAAGTGAAACGATGTTTTTCAAAATGTCAGATTTTAGTTTTATGCGGACAATTTATCAAATGAGAGCGACACTACGGACGACGAGACCATTGTTAGACAAAAGTTTTTTTTGTAAAGTTTACACAAGTTTGCCAAATTATTTTTCACCTTGTTACTTCTTAAAAATAGTATCAAAGAAACCAAATGTTTTTGGTCGTTGTAAATATGTAGTTTTTTTTCATAGAAACATAAAATATCATTCTTCACTTGTTTGATTGCAAAAAGAATCATTAAAATTTGTTGATGTTTGTCCAAGTTTTTGCTTTTTTATTTAATACCATACGTTTTTTATCTAAAAACTGTGGCAATTTCCATGCATACTTGAAAAGGAAGCATAGCAATAAAACGATTAAACTGTAGAGACAGAGGCGCTCTAATGTAATTTTTTTTATGTGTAAAAACATATTTTACAGCCATGAGCTATAATACAAAGATTTCAGTTCCAACCTGCTCTGAAGCAAGTGGCTGTGTCACTGTCCACTTGGCACTGGTCCCTGGGACTGTGGGCCTGCGGCAGGAAGGCCTCTCCGTGTTCTCCTAGCTCCTCCTGCAGCAGCCCACCCTCGCGCTGCCGCAGGGAAGCCGCCACCGCAGCATTGGATCCATAGATAGCCGAGCCGTCAAGGAAGTGAGACGCTTGGTTCATCTAAAATAAAAATATTTATTACAGCGCCTTGAGGTGATTTTTCAAGGCAATAGCCAATTGCATAAAATCAAATGGCCAATTGCATAATTTTTTATGCAATATAGATAATAACTAGGACCTGGAAATAACAGCTTCACCTTTACAGAAAAGTAATTTCCTTTTTTAACCAAAAACATTATTCGTGTGCATATCGAGGTGTTTTAAAATTCTTATTATTTTTCTGTACAGGTGAGGCCCTGAGTTTTACAAACATCCGAGTCCTAATAATAACCAAACAAAAATGTAGTCTTTTCGTTTTTCATCAAATAAGGAATTTGATTGCATTTAAAAAAAAATTACTATCAACATTCATATTGAAAGTTCGTTTTTATGGTTAAATTAATTCTCCAAGTTTCAATATTTTAAAGTCCGCCAAAACGTTCGCAATCCGAGCGGTAAGAAGCGGGAGGGTGCGTGACGTCATCCGTGCGCTGAATGTCCTGTGGTTAGTGCATTTTGTATGGAGAGTATTCTTTAGTAAAAAATTCCAGTATATTTTTTATCAATGTTTACCGTCTAACTAAATTAAGGGAATTTTTTTTTTTAAATGCAAAATTTCATACTGATATTAATTGTTCAATCTCGCCCAAAACGTCGCTAAACAAAGCCTGTACACTGAAAAGTCTGTATGGCATCATCGATGTACCTACGTAACCAACGCCGCGGCAGTACTGCGGGTTCTCGCCAGCGGGCTTATTGTCATTGCTTTTACGTAAATTTGAAATGAGTTCCTACTTACATTTTTACAAAAATTTTAAATTAGCATGGGTGTAGGATTTTAAGTCGTGGTCGCGCTAGTTGTTAACAAAACCTTCTAAAATGTCAGGAGGTACTACGACGTAAGTTAAAACAATCGATAAAACTCTAAAGACAACCATAAATCATCTCAAAAACTCAGATAAACATACCTAACTATACAATACAAAACTTATAGCGACCTCTCCCTCTTATCAAAGTGCGCATGTAATAGAAAGAGATGTTTAATTATTACGTTGTACGAAACGGAGTACACATGACATCAGATTTCGTTCGACCAATCATGGACGGTATACATAGTACAGCTTTTAAACCATTTTTAAAGAACGATTTATTAATTCTGAGTAAAAAATTTTAAATATGTAAATTTAAATCGGTGTTTTTTGATCTCAAATTCCTTATTGTAATGTTTAATCATTGAAGACAATATTAGTTAATTGAACAATTAAGTTATCCCAAAAATAAAAATAAATTCATCCTAAACATTAAAATAAAAATTAATATATTTATTCAAGACACTATCTAAATTGCATTTAATTCGGGAAGAATTTTGCATATCATACATAAAAATAGTTGCCTGTAAAAATATACATTAAGGCGATACGTAGTAATGCAAAATCATGTGTTTTTGGTTTGAAAATGTTTCAGATGCTTTAATTAAATACTGCGAGTAGAATACATCTTGGCCTTTGAAATAATCGAGTATTTTTTAGATAAGTCTTTTTATAAGCCCAGAAAAAAATAATGTTAAAATTAAATCTATTTGTTGTTTGAGAGAGACGCATAAAAACAACACGCTCACAGCCATAAACAAGAATGACACACACGTGCACTACATAATAAAATAAAATCAAAACAGAATGCATTATTTATTATTGCACGCACGTTTTGAGTTCCAAGTAAATAGTTTTATGTCTTCAACGTGATTTGTTGTTAGTTACAATCTGGAATTTGTACTTCACAATAACACTAGTACATACATAATACAAAATATTGTTTAAATCTACGTAATAATCTGTGATTATACGAAAACGTCGAGCATAACCTGATTCTTTCTAGAATAGTTGTTTACCTTAGTAAAATGGATAACACATAAGTGCGTCATGAAAATTCTTGTAAATTAGGTACTTATGTCTTTCTCGTTAGGGGAGTCTGTATTTTTTTATTATTTTCGAAACAAACAGTACGGTATAACGCGCTATATATCCAGCGCCCTAAAGGTGATTTTGCACAAAACCGGCACTATACAAATCAGCCAAAAATTATTATTATTTTTTTAATTTTCGGTAAACGGTTTACAAGGTTTTATAAATAATTACAAGGGTCGGTACCAGTGACATGTCTTTATGAAATATCTGGAGTGATTATATACAGAACAGTATCTGCAATTGGTACAATAAAAACTTTGCAAATATAGACATACATGCTGACATATTCACTGCTAGTTACTATCGTTACAGAAGTTAATTGTATAACATTTTAGGTATGAATAGCACAAAATCATGATGATTAAATTGATTGTACCTTATTTTATCTTTAAATTGATAATTTATTATTTTTTTAATTACAGTTGCGCTACAACATTCCCTCATCCCTTTCATCCCCCATCCCGCTACAATGCCAAAACCTGTCCCCCACTCTATCCGTCCTGTATACTTCTAAACACATATATTCTTGTATATATAATGCATTATATAGGTTTATTACATTTGTTCAACTTTTTATACTTGTTAATTAGTTCGTCTTTTAAATTTGTTACTTAGTCCTGCTTTTTATATTTTGGTCAACATTCACTAAATACTTGGTTGTAAATTACCAATTCAACTATCTGTGAACATTTATAATTGGTCTGTTTCTTTTCCATCCTCCTTTGTATATTAAATTAATATTAAGACTATTTATGTTCCTTAAAATAAATAAATAAATTTCAACGGGTGGGGTTAGTACGTAGATAAACGATATATATAAAGAAATATGTGATGTAAACGGTTCCATGATAACTCCTCAAAATGACAATTCAACACCTAGTTTTTGTTTCATCACTTTTCATAACTTTATAACACTTTTTATAGGTGTGTTGAATTGTCATTTTGAGGAGTTATCCGGTCACCGGTGTAAACCGACAAAGATTAATGTGTAAATTAGTTTTATTGGCGGGTGTGTTTGAATATATTGTTATTATACCGACTATAGTAACAATGTGAGTGGAAAGGCAATCTGCGACAAGAGGGAGACAAGAAGAGGAGGCAGTAGTGGAGGGAACAAGATGAATTGCAACAATACAAGGATAAATAGTAAAGCTGTAACCTGTTCAGATGTCCCCACAGTACAGTCACTTCTGAAAGTGGTGACGGAGCGCACGTAGGGCAGGCAGGTGACCCTGTGGTGGGAGTAGAAGGGGTCGGAGTGTGCCACGGCCAGGGGCATGCAGCTGGGGTGCTGGTAGCGCGGAGCCAGAGCCTGTCCGTGCTTGTTGCAGCACGAAATACTACCGCTAGAGTGGACTGCAACAATCAAACGGAATCAAATCAAATTATGTTTTCTTTTAAATTTACATATGAAATATTTTTTTTTTATTTTTTTTTTTTTATTTTTTTTTTATTATTGTACGACAGACAGGTAAGTCCAATTATGGTACAATTTTATTAAAACTAACAATACATATATTTTTTAAAACATGGTATAGTGATATTAAACACATCTATATCCGCTGGTAGGGCATTTAGTAAGGTCATACCTCTTGTCATGCTATGTCGGGCAATGACATCTGTCCGACCCTGCGGTATACAGAATAGGTCGTGGCTACGATTTCGACAGTATCTGCACCGAACCGCTCTTGATAGGCGCGCGGAAATGTCCAGCGTCGGGTGATGCTGGTCTTCATTCACCAGTGGTTCCTCGCTTCTCATCACGTCACACACATTTATATTGCTAAGGATAAGATCGAGAATTTTATCACTACTGTTCTTCACTTTATTGTACTGCGTCAGTCCATTCGAGTTTGTGAAATACGAAAAATCAGTTAAGACGTCTTCGGGTTTATTATTTAACCGGTCAGCAACGTAAGCAGATATACACGATAAAATAACGATAGCAGTCAAGTACAATAAGCGTGTTTACACGTCAACGCGTGTGTTTCCACAAAAATCGTCATAACTCCGTTATTCTTCTAGTGACATCCCTAAAACAAAAAGTAGAATATTCGTATTGAATGAAGCTTCACATCTCTATTCAAAGTTATCCATAGAAACCCGTAAAAAGACCTACTCAGTGGAAGCAAATTTTACCCGCCAAATCGTAAAACGACGCCAAGAAAGCCGTTTGACGTGCCGACCCGCCTCGCAAGTTTAATTATTTTTTTAAAAATATATTTTGTATGAAATGGTCAAAAAGTGAAGTGACAGAATTGTTTATTGTACATTTGTACGATGAAATAAGTGTTTTTTTTTTACATTATCCGTGATTTTAGTATCGTTTTTACATAAAACATTACAGGTGAGTCATTTTTACAATTTTTTCATGTTTCCATTCTAAATTTAAATATTTACAAATGTTAATATTTATTTATGATACAACAATTTGAAAGCCTATTTTGTAACCTTTCTAAAACAGTTTTTACTATTCGGCTCCGTTCAGTAATGTTTCATTTATAGAGCTTTGATTGTGAGGCGGTAATAACACAACGTTTTCGTGAAATTGACATTTCGGTAAAGACATCTTAGCTTCAAGTTCGCGAAAAGTCGGAGGGGTTAAGTTAAAATCACCCAAAATTATTATGTTCTTATTTAATAATAATACACACAATGAAAGTTTACAAGAATTCAGATCACAGGCGAAACCAGGTATTAACCATATATAATAATATTTGGAAGAGATAAATAGAATTAAACTGGTGGCGATTTAACCGCCATAACTCAGGGATATGTCGGATGAATAAGGCGATATGTGCCTTGCATGGCGGGAGAAAAATAAAACAAAAATGTACACCTATCGAAACACTGATTAAATTAAATAATAAATATTCAAATGGCTGCTATCAAAACTAAAAAACGTATTATCAAGAATTGAAGTTTCTCAAATATTTCAAAAATAATAATACAATTAAACTAAATAGAAAATAACCATAGCAAAATCATTATATTTTTTATGTGGCTTTAAGGCGTGCAATGAAAACATTATGTACAAAAACTGATATGGAAAATCAGAGGCGGCTCTAGGGATTCAGTCGTGGTAGGTCATTTGAAAAAAATGTGTGACTAATCTTTATTTGATATTGTGAAAAATGCCCATATATTATTAACTATATCAATTTGTTATAGAGTTTTAGAGTCGCGGACTCAAAATAAATATTATGTTAATATAATAAATTGGAAATAAATACACAATCCATGTACTTACGGCAAATTATTTTTAAGATACTAAGTTTTAATGTAGTTGTCCACAACATTAAAATAAATAAAATCAGTGTTTGATTCTATTTGACAATGATTTTTGACGTTTTTTGTTTTGTTTCATTCTAAATCGATAACAACATAAATAATTATTCTAATCCTTTCCCGAACTATGCAATTGAAAAACAACCATTGTTCCACACACTACAAGCGTGTAAAATGAAAAAACGACATTTGTTTATGTCACCATCTCTGTAAAACATATAATATTCACCGTGTTGTCTCCCCCACGGTCATGACCTAAGCGTCCCTAAACTTTCTTCGGAAGCTAATTTTTACTTCGACGAAAAATATAGTGCCATCTCGTTTATTCTATGGCGCGCGTAGGGACAGAAGATGCCAAATTGGACATTCTTTAAATTGACCCAGCGAATCGTGTGGACTTGAGAATGAAAGCTTCTATTAGAGACAACAGATGTCACTGCTAGTCACTCGCCGCCGCCGCTGTTTCGCGTTACATTTTAAATGTTTTGATGCACATAATTGATTATTATATTTATTATTGTTGTCTTATAATTTTGGGGGGTCAAACACCAATTGACCTAAGGGAAGAACCGCCACTGTGGAAAATACAAGAATAAAAATATATAACACTTAAGGTTACACGCGACGTTCGTTATAATCTACGTGTTCTTAAATGGCGTTAATTTAATTATTTTATTAAAATACGCTTTTTGAAAGTTGAGCATTACAATATTAAGTCTTTTTGTTTGCACCCATACATACGCAATATCCAATATCAAAGTCCCATGGGTTAAGACCTAGCTACATCGTAGAGAAATTGTATCTTCTGAAATTCTCTATCTGTTTTCCTACTCCGTCATTCAAGAGGTTAAAACTTTTATCAATTGATTGAAAGAAACATCAAAGTGTCTACAAGTTGAAATACCTTATTGCGAACAAATTTATTTGACTCCCAAAATGAGTGGCTCACTAGAAATGTTTAACAGCCTGTCTCAGAGCAGACTTTTTCACATAACGCTGTTTTTCCGCAGGTGGGCTCAATAATATAAACATGGATTTCAGAAGAAGGTATACAATGGTCGGGATACACTATTGTTACAGAAAAGAGAACTCACGCATCTTCCTGATGGGGATGTGGACCATGTCGTGCTCAACGAACTGAGTCCACTGCATGAGCGCCAGTGTACGCGCCTCGTCTGGTGCGTCCACGTCTGCGATGATGGCGGCGCTGATGCCGCGCGCCGGCGGCAGGGGGCGCGACGCAACCGACTTGCGCGCCTGAAACATTTATTATTACTTTACTCAGTTTCATGTAATTCGCTATTAAATAATGAAGCAGAGGCAACTTATGTCATTCTTAGGCTCAACTCACACAAGATACTAGTGGCTTCGTGACAATTGGATGATTCTCCAGTTACTAGTGTACACTAGAAACGCAAACAGAAAAGGGGTATGAGAGTCGCCTGCAACTGCAGTAGCCGGCACGTTAAGCAGCAGGATGCGCACAGCAGTGGCGGTCGGTGACTTTTTGTAGAAGGGATGCTGGACATCAAATGTTTATACTCGTACTTACTACGTACTTGATATCAAATATGCACATCTAGACGATAGCCCACAAACAGATACAATTAGGTACCGTCTAAAATTATCTCCATAAATCCATTAAGCTCCATAACTCAATATTTCCAGTATAAGTTTTTTTTCCGCAAATGGCCGAGACACAAAACTTTTTTGCATTAATGATTCAATTATTATTGGTGAAGTATCCAATGATCCAAGCTCAAAGCAGCGCGCGCATACAATCCAATGGATTAGTAGTAGAATATACGATTCTGTGCATTATACATATGAGCATTAAAGACGGTTTTTGCACGTTGAATGCTGTCATTAATATCGTATAACTTTGACGAAAATATTGGCTTGCAGGTCTCAGTGCGCATGCGTGGAAAGAATGTACGTTCTAGCATTCTTGGATACGGTTTACAGATCGCTTCCACACCACAGTGTGTTTTACGCGTTTCACAGTATTTGAGAATGTATGTGTATTTAGACTCGCCAGCGTCAAATCCCAACACTGGAAGGAATGGAAGAAGGCACCCGGAATGAGGCAATCTAAAGTACTCATAAACGGACCAGACCCTAACCGAACCAGGCAACTACTCGATATGGACAGAAACTCACTGAGGGAACTGGTAGGACTATTAACGGGACACTGCCATCTCAGGAGACACATGCAACTGTTGGGAGTGGAAAACACCAACATCTGTAGGAAATGTGAAGAGGAGGAAGAGACTCCAATTCACTTATGGTGCCAATGTCCCGCTCTGCTGGGAATAAGGCTCAGATACCTGGGAAGACACAGTGTGGAACCAGAAGACATCGCCACATATCCAATGACAGCCCTGGTGAACTTCATAAAAGGGACCGGGTTACTGGCAAGGGAATGAGGTAAAATGGGAGATAGTACAATGGGCCTATGGCCTAAGTGCTCGCGGGGAACGTAAGTAAACCGCCTCCGACTTTAAAAAAAAAAAAAAATAGACTCGCCAGCGCTCTTTGTATCGTGTTGTTCGTTGTGCGTACACAGGAACGGGACGATAATATGCACGATGTCTTATAATAATAATATTTGTATGATTTTTTACAGCGCCGTTTTTGTAAAAAAAATCACATTAAGGTCTCTGTAGAAATATCAAAATATTTAAATTGCAGTATTGCTGTTTACGGCTAGAAGTCCAAATCTTTTTACTCTAAAATGCAAGGGATGCGGAGCATCCACAGCATGTATGGACGGACCGCACCTGGCCCACAGATACGTACTGCGCTTGTGTGAATCGCTTCATAAATATGTCTTTCAGCTTACAAAAAATAACAAAATATGTGCTATCTTATAAAAATACATAAAATATGCATTAAATCCTAAAAAAGAGTAAAATAACCCAAGATAATTTTTAATACATTTACATATTTGAATTTCTATTTCTTTTTCATGTCTGAATAGTAAAAAAACAGGTTTTATGAATTTTCAAAAAAATGTAACACAGTTTCTCCGAGCAAAGCGGTCGAATGGGTAAACAACTGTGTTTTACGCATACATTATTTTAATCAAAACACATTAATTCAATTCAGACGCCATTGTGTGCTATGTAAATAAAACTATTATATTATATACTATTTATCATCAGAGTGAAAATCAAGACTCGCATCCGTAAACAAAGATTGCCATTAATTTATGCTAAGTACGTTGGTGTTATTGTATTTATTTAATAATACTATCTACCCAGAATAATTATTACGCGATATTCACAAACACAATCTCAGATGGCTAATAAGTGTGACAGTCCAATAAGTGTGACAGTCCACATCAAATAAAATCTTAACGCCCTCAGATTAATTTGTTCGCTTTTGGGAACAGCTCATGTGGTCCCATAGCATTGTGTCTCCCTTACTCTCATGGTGAGAAATATGAACTAAAAGGTATTATTGTTACTGGTTTTTTTCATCACAATATAATATTTTGGGACAAATAATTACAATAGTCTTAACTGACCGTGGTGCGAATTTTCGTGTAGAATGAAAGCTTTTCCATTGATTGTGCTTATTGTGAAAGTTTTTGAAAAAAGTTAGCAAAATTAATGATGTTTTGACATGAATGTATTCTGAGAAACATTGTGAAATTATTTTGTTTATGGTCATATTGTGCATCAAACCAATTTTCCAAACTTACTTGAGGGACATTTTTTTGTTTTCTTTTTTTTTTTTTATTCTCTAAAGTTCTATCCTGTTAAACTACAACTAAGCAGTTTATCAACAGAAAGAGTAAACACCACTCTTTATGTTCAAATCCTAAAGTTAACCACAGAAGACTCAAAATGTACCCTTCTATGAAACCAATGGTTCCAACCGCGATTTGAGAAAAAATTATGAAACTTTTATAAATAATTTGTATATGAAATGTCAAAAAAGTGAGGTGATATTAATAGATTTGTCTAACAAAATGTGGGAGAATTTATTTTTTCTCGTTATCAGTAATTTTAGTTCAGTAAAAACGTAAGATGAGCCATTTTGAAAAAAAAAATTATGTTTGTATTAAAAATTTCAAAAATTACTAATCATTAAAAATTTCAAAGCGTATTTCTTCACCTTTGAAAATCAGTTTTTAGTTTTTTAACACATTCAGAAATATTCAATTTTTTTGGATTTTATTACACAGTAGAAGTACTCAAACCCTCCGACAGAATGTGCCAGACCCTGAGGGGTTAATTAATTTGGCCTTGTCCAACAGTACCTAAATAAGCTTGTCTACATATCAATAAACATTGGACCTAAAATTTCCCACGGAAATCCCAATTATTGGTTGCTTTTTAAGAATGGAAAGTTGAAGTTAAAAAACAGAGTTTCCACAATTATTTAAGATTTCACAGGTAATGGATAGCAACTATTTGTCAAAAAACATTTAATAAATGCTTAACCCATTGGCCTCTGAATTGTTTGGCTAAAAAATTGTCTTTCGCATCCGAATTAATTTTGTACCAAAAGTTTTAAGTGCAGTGGTGTACTAAATCTTACATTACTTTTACTAAACATGCAAACAAAACAATCTTTTTTAATTTACTTGTGCATTGAATCAAGGTATGTAAAAAATATATGCATTGTTTAAAAAAAAATAATATGATTAAACGAGGATATGAAAATTTATTTTTTTCAAAAACCAATTTTTTTTCTTCAATTTTTTATAATTGGATAAAGAAAAGTTGTACATTAAACATACTTATTACTATAATATATATTTTTTGCCATTTGGGCTCTTGTTAGCAGCCCACCACGCGTTTTACAAACAAGCTTGTCAATTCCCAAACCACACGCCATTTTGAAAAAATTCAATGAAGCTGAAATATAACAAAATTTCAATCGTAAATATCAGGAAAAAATTGTACCAACGGAGTCCTGCCAATTACTACGAAATAAATGCTTAATTATCTACAGAGCGATTGGCATTTAAAATTTTAAACACATATGTCAATAATGTATTCCTTTTTCGTTTTTAAGCCGACAGACATCAGACCCTCAGTCGTTTGATTTTAAGACACATCGCCGTACACACGCCGGGACGGCGTCGTTTGAGGCCAATGGGTTAAAATAATTAATAAAATCCAAAATCAACAAGTTTTATTTTGATCTTTCAAAAGTCTTTTCAATAGATCAAATTTATCAGTGTTGTCGCCATGGTAGGACAAGTGGCGGATCTTCACTGAAGAAAGATGGGGACTGACCTTGCTAGATATTCCAGAAACCTACTAAGAAGAAAATTGCCTAAGCTTTGAGCAAAAATGATAACATTAGCAGAAATATAATCTAAAATTTCTATTCCGATCATTGTCAACCTAGAAATATAAAAATTTCTACAGACGAACATGCTACTACTTCTTTGCAGTGTACTAACGTGACTGCGACTCTGCGAGAGCGAGCTTATAGCAGTCACAGGCAATGCGCCCATCATTCTGCGAGTCCGGGAACACCACCAAACTTTTTCCTTGCAATTTGTATTTTTTATTTGCATTGAATACGTTTTTTAGAGATTTCGCTAAACCGCGCATGAGAATTTGAATTATATATCGTATACGCAGGGACATATGCTAGGATGCCCTTGTGAATAATCGGGTGACTGTTTTACTTAAAATTAAAGATGGTTGGTATTAGCTTTAGTCGTATTGTAGTTGTACGTGACGTATTAGTAAAATAATAATATTTCTATGGTGCCGTCCTCGTGGTAACATTACCTCAAAGGCGCCTTAAACCGAAAAGTTGGTTCGATTATCTTGAGTTATTTTTTATTACACTTCATATTTATATACGGAACTATTTGGTGTTTCTGGTAAGGTTAGGTTAGGTTATTTTTTATTTTGTAAGAAATATAAAAACTATTCGAAAAAATGAATGAAGTAGAATAGAGACCATTCAAAATTACCTACTTGTGTAATATGTCTGCGGCCCAATGCTAGAAATGCCAATGTGAAATTACCTACTTGTGTATATGTCTGGAGCCCAATGCTAGAAGTGCCTATGTTAAATTACCTACTTGCATATATGTCTGGGACCCAATGTTAGAAGTGCCTATGTCAAATTTGTGAATCACTCAGGAATAATCATTTATTGTTTGATAGTTCTTTCACACAAACGAAGTATTGAATTCTGTAAGTACAAAGCCTGATTTCAGCATAAATAAATTAAAAATTGTCGATCCCCATCAATCCTCTATCGAAAATGTGCTCGAGCCGCACTGTAGGATGATATAATTAAGCTAAGGCGAGTGTGGTAAGGAAATTGATAAAATAAAATGGATAGCTATGTTCATGGTATGGATTCTGCTTGGTATGTATTGACAAGATTGGTTCTCACCTGTTGGATGCCATCAGCGTAGTTGGGGTGCAGCAGCCTCTTGAAGCCAGTGAGGGCCTTGCCGCGCGATGGGCGGGGAGAGTTGTTACAGGATCCGTCCAGGCTGCGATATTTGGAGGCCAGACGCGCCGCGCTGCAGGTCTGCGACGTCAGCCGCAGGCAGCGCTGCGCCGCCTCGCTCCCGCGCAGCGACACACTGCTCACGTAGCCCGCGCACTCCTGCTCCGCCACCCCGTACCTGCACCACACACACACACACACATGTATTACTCATAAACAAGCCGGAAGAATAACTGGACATTAAGTCATCATTTATCTATATGTTTACAAAAACTGAAGGTAATGAAAAAATATGTGACAAAATTAAATTACCACACCAAGGTAGCCGAGTGGCTAAAACAAGGAAATGAAGAGTCAAAGATCACATTTACTTAATTTATGTCATAATTACAACACTCTTGTATATTTTTCAGCAGTTATTATTTTTAACAACATTTTTGTATATTTTTCGAATAAATCAAATGTGAAATTTCTCACCTATGAAACAAGTTTTTTTTTCTTTGTAAATATAATGACAGATGTTAATAGTTGAATAATTTAAATATTCACTAACTTTAAACATACATAATAAATGAACATATTTTTATGTCGATTTTTGTCATAAAACTTTTATCTGCCTAATCTGGAATGTGTCTGTTGACCTATTACAACAACAGTGGCGTGTATTGATCTATGACCAAAGGTTGGCTGTGTGTATTTTTTTAAGATCGGGTATGAATTTGTTGAGCATTGTGTACCTATTTAAAAATTGCCATTTATAATCATTTATTATTATTTATTAAAGAGGAGACGGTATACGGATAGTTGCCGTGATCACTCAGGCCATGGGCCCATTGTTACTATCCACCTTATTCCTTTGAATTAATGTCCAGGTCCCGTGAGTGCCCCTGTTTTCCCCCGCCTGCAGACTGTATTCCAACCGGCACAGCATCTCTGGAGTTCAAGCCAAACTCCAGCAACTTGTTGAGCGTCTTGACGCCGATGGGCAGTAGTTTGACAAGTAGGTAAGTAGACTGAGCACTCACTTTCCACAAGCATTATAGGCCAGGTTGTTGGAGGCTATGGTGATGGCGAGTGCCCACTTGTGCAGCTGCATGGCCTCCTCCGAGGGGAGGTGGTTGAGGAGCTGGCCGTGCTCGGGGCTGGCAGGCAGCACCGCAACGCCCCCCGCCTGCAGACTGTCTTCTAGCCGGCGCAGCATCTCTACAGAGTTCAAGCCAAACTCGAGAGACTGCTTGAGTGTCTTAGCGCGGATGGGCGGCAGTTTGGCCAGCATCTTCTGGGACGGGAACGGGTAGTCGTACAGCGGCGGCGGGTACATTATATCTGTACATTAAACAAAACTATGCTCAACGACCACATTCCTTTTCATATTAAAGGAGTCTGCCCACATAAACTTATGAACGTGTCAGGCACGAAAAGAAACACGACATGCACTATTATGCCCACTGCAACGGATCGACAGCATTCTATGCCAGTGTGTATGTATGCACGGAGCGTGTCGCCACCGGCAAAATATTCTAGCTATGGATTTGTTGACGATCCGGTCATGGCACGCTGCGGTGTTGGTCGGTGGCGGAACGGTCTAGTGGGTGTTGTTTCATATTGATTCAAAGAAAGAATATTTTTTTGCATGTATCGATACGGTTACAGTCATGGTTTGATACGTTGTAGTGGGCAGAGTCCTTAATCATCAGTTCTCGAAAATACACATACTAACAAGTACTACAAAATAACTTATCTATAAATTCTTTATGCGGGTAGTTAGGAAAATTTATTAGGTTTTCTTGGGATTTATTGGGATATAAATAGAGTCTGCACCCCTTGCAAAATCATTGTAAAATATTGTTCCCGCGCAGGTAGTAGGAAGGAGGGGTGAGGGAACTGTCGTCTTCGCCCAAATTCTTTCAACCGCTCAAAGAATAAAGCATATTTGTCAGTATTTTGCAGGTATCGCTGGAGACCCGTCCCCAGCGAATGCTTGAAACCGACTGAAGCCTGTGATATCTCAAAGATGTCAATTATCCCCAAGTTTTTGCCCATATTTCGAAAGCATTCCATTTTTCTAACTACATACTAACTGTAAAGAATTTACAGATAAATAATTTATAGTATTACTTGAGTTAGCATATTAGCAGAGTGATGTTTAGTCATTCTTAGTTCTGAATTTTATGTTTAAATCTCTCTGACAAAGTGCATTTACTCTGAGTAACACCATTTCATTATTATTACTTCTGCTATTATTTATAAGATTTCCAAGAATTACTACGATTTTTCCACACGCAAATCACTAATAAATTTTATAATATTCATTTCTGGAAAAATTTGTCACAACGTCCCAAATACATCCTACATGTGTCCTACACTGTACAGTAATTTCCTGTTTTCCCCGTGAATGCATCACAATGTCCTATATACGTCCTACAATGTACAGTAATTTCCTGTTTTCCCCATGAATGCATCACAATGTCCTATATACGTCCTACATGTGTCCTACAATGTACAGTAAATTCCTGTTTTCCCCATGAATTCATAACAATGTCCTACAATGTACAGTAATTTCCTGTTTTCCCCATGAATGCATCACAATGTCCTATATACGTCCTACATGTGTCCTACAATGTACAGTAAATTCCTGTTTTCCCCATGAATTCATAACAATGTCCTATATACGTCCAACATGTGTCCTACAATGTACAGTAAATTCCTGTTTTCCCCATGAATTCATAACAAAGTCCTATATACGTCCAACATGTGTCCTACAATGTACAGTAATTTCCTGTTTTCCCCATGAATGAACGGGATCGGCTCTTACATGCAGAGCGAGTTGCTATATTGTCTTGTCCGTGCGGGCTTACACCCAGACCATGCAGCCGCGTGCGGTGATGGAGTAAGACACTGTCCTGCGGAGATAGCCAAAGACAATAGGTCCGGAACTGGGACAAGACAATATTGTCCTGTCCTCGTGCGAACTACACATTACGATAAAGATAAAATCATCTATTGTATTTCAATGGCGGAGCTAACACTTTTTATGAGAAATTAATCTTAATTTTTTACTCCCAACTGAGTCTATATAATGTGTTTGTATATAAGAAATGGAAAAAGGGAGTCAAAGGTTGAAAAAAAGCAAAAGTATGTCATAATATTAAAGTCGAAGGTCCAAAATTTAATTTAATATTTATAATAAAAGAAACAAAGTTAATTCAACATAAATAATAAAAGATTAACCTTTAGTTTGGAAACATGGCTACACCTATTCCAAGAAAGTAATATTTTACACACAAGACATACCTATAGCATTCAATGTTTAAAATTTATTTACGTGCTTCCAAACAATTTAAGTCCCTACAAATCTTTATGCAAATACACTTAAATATGGTAAACAAAACAAAATGTACAAAGTTATTATCAAGATAAAATTTTAAGCAGCAGATCTCTCCAAGTGAAAAAATGAGTTTCTATAAAAAGAATTATCTTGCTCTGTGTAATAAGTGAAAATATTTCATTTTGACAGTCTAAATACCAATTTTAAGATTTTTAAATTGCTAAAAATCTCAACTTTGAAGATTTTTTTTCAATAACAATTTACTTTATAAAGTTTCAAATGGTGAGAGAATAATGAGAAGACATAGAATAAATTTATGCATATTTCAAGTTATGTTAGTATTGCAATTACACATAACGGTTCAATGGTCCTATAGAGTTATAGAGCATCATCAATTTACTAAACATTCTAATTATATTTTGAGTTGGCTTCATATTGCAATGAAAGGCAGTAAAATCGGTATTACCTATTGTATCAGATAAAAAAATATTATATTCAAGGTAGATTAATTTAAGAGGAAGCTACAAGCCAAAAATGTGCATATTCTTGGTATACCTAATATTGTAGGTAGTAGGCATTAAAATCGCTTGACAAACGGAGTCTAGAAACGTTCGATTTCAAGCACAAAACTGGTTTTTATTTATTTTATAAGAAAGCAAAAAATTTTATCAAGTGAAACTGTCACAGATAATCTTAGCTATAACACTGTATTTTTTTTTAAGTTGTTCCCTTTAAGCATTCATACATTTCTATTGAAAAAATATTTTTTTTAGTATTATACATTTATATTTTTTATTGAATAATTTATTTTTTTATTTGTATTTTACTCAAGTGAAACGATAGGAAAACCTTCAATTTATCTAAAGCATATTTTTTGGTATTCATTATGTACACCAATTCGTTATAAAGATTAATTAAAATAGTGATTTGGCATTAAGCTTCGCCTCAAGTAGGAACTCGAAAATGAAAAATTTTCAATTTTATTCAAATTAATTTACCGTCTTACTAATTGAATTCTTACACGCCCGTTCAACGTTGGTGTGGTATAGCCGGCCTTAAACCCGGTTTAAGACCCTTTTAACCAAACAATAATTAGTCAAGTTTTTCATTGTTCTGACCTTACACACCGAGGCTTATAAACCACGTTTATTAGAAAGGCTCTTAGTATTTTACTCAAAAAGAAGGTGTATTTTTCATTTGACGCAATAAAAAAAAATACTGTTTTTGTGATCTGTTTAACTTCTCCAAATTAATATTGGCCAGTTTAAAGAATGTGTTAATAAATTAAAATGGTAGATATGAAAAATGTAAAAAGCAGACAGCTTACCAGCGGACACAATGAAGTTCAGAGGGTATGGTAAAACCGCACTGCCGTAACTGAGTCCTACCCATATCGCCCACAGCGCCAACGCTGTCATGATTATCGTCATGACTTCTTCAAAAACACTGCAACAACAACAACAACAACTTTATTAAAACTCGATCAATGTAACAAATTGCATTCTGCTCAACGCACTCCACTGAGAGAGCAGTCAGTTGGCTGTCAGTTGAGAGAGTTGACTGCCGACTAATGCTGAGGGAACTCCTAGCAAACAAAGTATAAGCATGCCACTGCTGGCAGAGCTTAAACAAAGCTTTGATTATAAAACTGGAGAAGATGTCAATCACAATTTTTTTTTATATCGTGGTAAAACCCTATGTGCAGCTTGGTCAAAATATTAAATACTATGTACCATAACAAGAGGTTGAGTGTAGGTACCGATTTCGTTGGAACTTTTTGGCTCACCCACTTTTCTTGTTTGTGCACAGAATTATAGGTTTTAACCCCTCAGTATAATCTGTTCGCTCGTGGGAACAGTTCATATGGTATCATAGAAATCTTTGTGTCTCTCTTACTGTCTTGGTGAGAAATATGATTTAAACGGTGTCAGAAAGAGAAAACGCAGCGCTTTATATTCAAATCTTGAAGTTAACCAGAGAAGAATTAAAATTAAAATGTACTTCTCTGTGAAATCGAATGCAATTTGAAAAAAAATTGATTCTTTGTGTATTTTTTATTAATCATTTTTATATGAAATGACAATAAGTGAGGTGACGATATTGTTTAAAAACATTTAACTAATAAAATGTGTGTTTTTTCGTCATCAGTGTTTAGATGAAAAAACGTAAAGTGAGTAGTTTTTAAACTTTTTTTATGTTTGCATTCAAAATTTTAATATTTCAAATATTACAATGTTTATATCTAATAACAAAATTTGAAAACGTATTTCATCACCTTTCATAAACACTTTTTAGTTTTCGGATGTGTTCAGAAATATTCCTTTTACGTGTATTTTATTGCAAGGCGTAAATACGCACAAATTCTGACAGAATATGCCAGAGGCCCGAGGGGTTAAACGAGAACCCCTTGATTCACTTTTACAGGAGAAGTTAGTCAGTAACTTTATCTTTGCGTACGAATTAATTAATAATTAGTAACATATCCTCCATATTTATAAAGTCGTTTTAAAAATACAGAATAAAAATGAGTCAGCAATTAGAATTCGATATTGACCATTTACAAAACAAACACATATTGTTGGTCACTTTTGCAAGCCAGCTCCATCAGAACATTCCTCACTGAAGAGTGAGGACTCCTGACTATGTTTAGTGCACATCTATCTGCTATCTGTATTCACACATGTAAACAAGATGTCTGCATGGAATACGGTATCACCCATATAACATTGCCAGCAGAATACCTAATGCTATGCAAATGAGATATAATGTTTCTCAAAACAACAAAAAGCCACATTTTAGTTGTTCACTTCTTACAGTTGTGGAAACACAGGTTTTGAATAAGGATAATATACAAATAACGACAGGTTTTCTCTTCTGGGGGGTCAACCAACTTTTTTTAGAATTAATGACCTGTAAAGGTGAAAAAAACCGTTGAAAAACTTTTTTTTTAAATTTATAATAGCTTATTTCACTTACATATTTTTTTAAATAAATAAAAGAATTCAAATAATCTTTTATTATTCTACAAATGAGGCTTGAATTGAAATTCTACTATGAAAACCTCGGTATATTACGGTAAAGTGGGAAAGCCCGTATCATGAGGACGGATTGAAACAGTCATAGGAACCTATTAAATGTGTATCTGTCAGTCATAATAACGTGATTTATTTAAACTTATTCTGACCTATTTAGTACAATACTGACACATCTGGTGATAAGAAATAGGATGTTTAAATTGCATCATTACAGAATGATCAACTCCAAATCAGTAAATGTGTATGCTGAAATAGAACAAAATTCTCCATCGGAGAGCTCTGGCATCATGAAATTGGAACACCAGTTCCAATTAGAGATGTGGAGAATTTTGAAATCTTTGTATCAAATCGCGCCATCAAATATATTGTATCCGTCACTAATATCAAAATGGATGTTTTTCAACTATTAAAATCATTAATTAGGTTGGGTTATAGAATAAAATTAATAGTTTTTAATATTTCTAAGACACAGTCGACTTGCAGGCATTCTATTCAAAACCTAGGCATTCTATACAAAGCCTAGGGGTTATATACAAAGACTAGGGATTATATACAAAGCCTATTTATTATATACAAAGAATAGGGATTATATACAAAATCTAGAGATTCTATACAAAGCCTAGGCATTCTATACAAAGCCTAGGCAATCTACACAAAGCCTAGGCATTCTATACCAAGCCTAGGGATTATATACAAAGACTAGGGATTATATACAAAGCCTAGGGATTCTATACAAAGCCTAGGCATTCTAAACAAAGCCTAGGCAATCTACACAAAGCCTAGGCATTCTATACAAAGTCTAAGGATTATATACAAAGACAAGGGATTACGTACAAAGCCAAGGAATTCCATACAAAGCCTAGGCATTCTAAACAAAGCCTAGGCAATCTACACAAAGCCTAGGCATTCTATACAAAGTCTAAGGATTATATACAAAGACTAGGGATTACGTACAAAGCCAAGGAATTCCATACAAAGCCTAGGCATTCTATACAAAGCCTAGGCAATCTACACAAAGCCTAGGCAATCTACACAAAGCCTAGGCATTCTATACCAAGCCTAGGGATTATATACAAAGACTAGGGATTATATACAAAGCCTAGGGATTCTATACAAAGCCTAGGCATTCTAAACAAAGCCTAGGCAATCTACACAAAGCCTAGGCATTCTATACAAAGTCTAAGGATTATATACAAAGACTAGGGATTACGTACAAAGCCAAGGAATTCCATACAAAGCCTAGGCATTCTAAACAAAGCCTAGGCAATCTACACAAAGCCTAGGCATTCTATACAAAGTCTAAGGATTATATACAAAGACTAGGGATTACGTACAAAGCCAAGGAATTCCATACAAAGCCTAGGCATTCTAAACAAAGCCTAGGCAATCTACACAAAGCCTAGGCATTCTATACAAAGTCTAAGGATTATATACAAAGACTAGGGATTACGTACAAAGCCAAGGAATTCCATACAAAGCCTAGGCATTCTATACAAAGCCTAGGCAATCTATAGAAAGTGTTGGTATACTATCCAAATTTGGGCATTCTGTACAAAATCTAGGCATTCTACACAAAGCCTAGGCATTCTATACAAAAACCCAGACATTCTATACAAAGCCTAGGCATTCTATTAACACCTTATTTATCACTCTACTTCTATGAATCAAAATTCAACTACGTAGCTCTTTCCGAGAATAATTTAAAACTCAATCTTTAAGCAACTTTAGCATAAGAAACTTTTTATGGCTTATTTTCAATTAACTTAATATGTATTTATCTTTGCATTCTATGTACAAGCCGTTTGTTTCTTACAAATAAATAAATTAATAATGCTCACTCACTTTTCTTATATTAAACATAAAGTCTATAGAAGCATTTTGAAATGCGAATATCATATATTATAATATTATGATCAAAACATTCACTCCCATAACCACTCGGGCCTCTGGCATATATTGACCATTATATTTCTTAAAGACGCTATCAGAAGGTCGGAGAATTCAAGTGTATTGATAAAATTCAAATAAATAAAGAATATTAACAAATCCAAAAAATAAAAACTAGTTTTGAAAGGTAAGCTTTCAACTTTTATTGTCAGAAATAAACATATAATTTCCGAAATATTAAAATTTTGAATGCATAGATAAAAGTTCCAAAAATTTACGTTTTACGTCTACCTTACGTTTTTTCATCTAAACACAGAACTAAAATAATGGATAACAAAAAAAAACACATATTTTATTAGACAAATGTATTAATGGCCGGCATAGTCCAGTGGTAACGCATTGGACTGCCATTCCGAAGGTCGCGGGTTCGAACCCGGCGTGCGCAAACAAATTTTATTTGATTAATTTGTGTTATTTCACAATTAATTAATTAAAATAATATATAGTATATTTGCGGCACGTTCCAGAGTGGAAGATACTACCAGTATCGCCCTGGTGTAAGACCACCATTCAGAATTGAAACGTTGCTCCAAATGGCTTTAGCCGTGTTTAGTGACTAGATCTGAATAGCCAGGTACTTCCCCACCTTCCTCTTTCCCTTCCCCACTTACCTTCAGCCTCACAACATCCCCCAATTGGGGATGCCATAGTCTCACTGGCTCCAGACGGGAGCAGTTGGGACTCTTGTGAGGTATTCACTATAAAAATAAAAAAAATAAAAATAAATAAACATTACTGTCACCTCACTTTATTGTTGAATTTAATTTTTTTTGATTTGAATATAAAGTGTAGTGTTTTTTCTTTCTAGCACTGTTTAAATCATATTTCTTACTACGACAGACAGTAAGAGAGACACATTGATTTCTATGAGACCGTATGAACTCTTCCCAAAAGCAAATGAATTGACTCTACTGGTAAAAGCTGTTTTTTCGCAAAACTGAACAAATTAGCCTAAAGCAAGGATTGAACAGATGAAATCTCTTTACCACAGAAGAAATTTATAGTTTAGATTCGCATTTTCAAATATGCCATCCTCGACTCTGTGCAGAATGGGAACGCACTTAAAATGATAAAGCCCATATTTCTGCCAATAACACTGCACTTGAAGTACGTAATTTCATTGGATATTTACTAGAAAACAATGTAATAATGTGTATGTATAACAGAACTGTGGTGATATAGAACCAACTTTAAACATTATAAGAGCACTCTTAAACAGTGTAGTGAGAAAATAGACTCACTTTGCTGATAACTATTATCAATATTCCTGTTTAATTAAAAACCAGTTATATTCAAATATTTCAATAGGATTGAATATGATTGGATGACAATTGAAATGAATTACACATAACACGGTTTCTCAACATAGTGTTGAGAAACCCTCAACTCCTCAGGCCTCGGCCATATTCTGTCTTGTCTGGGCGGTTGGTGGCAAGATGGGTGCCACCCTCCATAAAATGCTTGAAAATACATTAAAAAAAAATTAGCTAAAACCTAAAGCTAAAAGTAGCTACACACGTACATTAATTCTCGACAGTTTGGCGCGATCGAACATGTTGACTTGGAAGCATGCTCATCTTGGTGTCCACACGCTCTAGCAGCTAGACACACGACGCTCGGTCAAATCCATTTCAAATCATAAATTTCTGACAAACATCGAGCAAGAATTACGGCCCTTGAATATTTTTCACATCAAGCCTTATCGAACAATAAAACATCAAATGAGATGGTACACACGTTGAGTCATGTTCGAATGAGCGTAAAACGTCGATCATAAAGAGCGCGGGTAATAAGCTTTATGTAACAACTTTCAAGGAAAAAAGCAAAAGAACAAGCCTGGGACACTGCCAATGAACTTATGTTATATAAAGGGTTATTAAGGCGATGCCATACGTAGTAATGCAAAAACATGTGTTTTTGGTTTGAAAATTTGGTCGCCTAGAAATGTTTTAATTAAATACTGCGAGTAGAATACATCTTGGCCTTTGAAATAATCGAGTATTTTTTAGATAAGTCTTTTTATAAGCCCAGAAAAAAATAATGTAAAGGCGCTTAAAAACTGCTTTAAAGTTAAAAATCTCCTACTTACGAACCCATTTTCGGTTATGATTTTATTGTATTATGTGGCAAATTAAGTTATTTATAAAATGATCGAAAAAAAAATTAAA
Source organism: Hesperophylax consimilis (assembly GCF_061612785.1). NCBI lineage: Eukaryota > Metazoa > Arthropoda > Insecta > Trichoptera > Limnephilidae > Hesperophylax > Hesperophylax consimilis. The sequence continues at coordinate 13,465,801 of NC_142849.1, forward strand.
TATTTATGCCTGATCATCCACAAAATAAAATAAAAGGCACTTTTTGGCCATGTTTTTTTCTTGCATAAATCAAAACAGGCGGATGGTGTTAAGCGGGAATTTAAACCTTATCGCCATCTAGGTAAGGGTTGTTATTGATAGCAGCTTAATTTAAAATATTACACGGCGTAGTGCATCGCCTTAAAGAGAAACGTGATATCTAGAAGGGTGAAGAATATATTAACTTTACACACTTACATTCAAAAATATCTGGATTTCTTCAATATTATATTCCACGAAGTAGAAGTATTTTTACAGAGCCTTCTCAACGACCTCATGAGTTTAAAAGTTATCAGTTACTGATTCCTGATTCACTCAGCAAAATAATCTACTTTCACTGTTCACTGTTCGCACTGAGCACAATAAGATTGGGTTCCAACGGTTCACACCAGCTGAGATGGACATACAAACTGAAACTAGTGAATATGTGACTTATATGCTTTGGACGAGTCCACACAACACAATCAGCGTGAACTTTGATTCAAAGAAAGCGGCGCTTTGACGTGATGAGCCCCTCAGTGTTGACAAACAAGAGATAACCTCTTGAGTGTCCAATATATGACCAGAGCATCTCAGTTTTATCTTCAGTAGTTGAAGTACTATTTATTTTAGATAGTGATCTAGGCAACTAGGTAACATAATCAACACCTATAGAAACTCTTGGAAGAGGAGCTCTGGCATCGTAAAATGTTCACAGCTTTTTCAAGGATAGCCCATCTATTTTCGGCTTGCAATATTACTCCCATCAAGAGCTATGGAGCTTTGTTCACCTACGTTGTAAAGACCCTACCACGGGTATTCCAAAGCTTATCACTTTAATAATATAAATTTGAAAATATGTTTATGCCAAATCAGCAATAACCCATACATCTTGTTTTCATAATGTTATCATAGTTGTGTTTTCCTATATAATGTTATTTTGGATTGTGGTTTTTCAGTTGGACCATACCCCTGGCATCGATAATGAAAATTTAAAACCCGTGATAATGCCGCCTCCACACACATCTAACTTGCACACCGTTTTAAGAAACATGAAAAGCCGAGCCTTTGGACGCAGTGACTTCTCTTAGTACCGGCACTTTTATCAGTAAACTTCATCAATCCTGTGCAGCAGGTATGTTATTAGAGTATTTATAGATTATTTTACAATAAAAAAATAGTACTACAGTAAAAACCATAGACATATGAATATTAGTAGACCTGCCCTAAGTGATTAAAAGCGTATTATCCCCACTCCCCATACCGGTTCCATTGAGCCGGCTGGGCTCGCGTACGGCCTCAAGTGATATTTGAAAACGTGACGTCATCATTCTTGTGCGAACTATGGTCGAGGCATCATTGGTTCATTTTACGAAATAACACGGCAAAATGTTTACTTGTACTATGAAAACTGGTAAAAATAGATGCGAACAAAGAGAATAAACCCAATTGTCGTATTACATTCCATATATAAGCATTATTTTATTTTATTTTAAGCATATTCACATCGTATAATATGAATCAGTTGTTACTATCACATCGAGAAACGTCTGGACGCGAAACACAAAGCTGGTTGGTTGCTGGGAAGTAAATTATGAACATTTATAAAAGTGTCTTAACTAAATACTCTGAAACTAACTACGACTCTGAATATAGAAGCTGCCTTACTTTGCCGAATTTGGACTTCGCAAATTTGTTCATAACGTGGCGAGTAATTTGCGCTCCCATGTAAAAATGTCTATTCATTCAAAGCAGATTTTACTTTTAAGAAGTAAATGGTGATATTATAATGCGAGATGCCTATTTACTGTCAGATTGATTTATTGACGAATCACAGTCATCTTCACTCCCTTCGTTCTTCAACAGTTGATTTTACCCCTCGCCTTTATCTTCTCGTCTATTAATTCCTATGTCTGTGGTAAAAACAATGATTAATTCATCATCCACAAAGCAAAACACTGAGCATTCGTTGGGTGATTTAGCCAACATTACGTGACAATATCTACATAGGAATGGGTCGTTTGTTGGACTCGTTCTTATGTAAAACATACAAGTATAGAATGATTTTCCGGCATCTGTTCCTTCTCATTTAATCCGGGCATCTACCAGACCCACATTAAATCTCTCCTAACAACCTATCCCCTTTCCGACCTCACAACGTTACCTAACCATATATTTCCCCTGGTACATAATAGATACATGTGACTGTCTGCAGGTAAGCTCTTGCTAGGTGTCACACAATTTTTTAAGAATGGTACGGCCAGTGTCTTACATTGCTCTATGACCAAAGATAGGTTGAGCATGATTTTTCAAGTTCGACGTGAATTGTGCATTGAATATTTTAAAATTGCCATTTTTATCAAATTTTGCTAATTGTCGTGGCAAGTTGAATAATGATCCTACGAGTTCCTCGTAAAAATACATTTTGATCAAAGTTTGTCATATTTTTATGACTCGTTTTTCTTAGAGCAGACATTGCTTTTCATGAACTGCGGGGTATGACATTCCTTCAACACTGACTTCTGTTTGAGACAGCAACAAAATTTAACAAGAAAGAAGCAATTGAAATATGATTTAAGATTTTCACGGCCAAAAGTATTTTTGTTATTTGTTTTTGGGGTATTATGCCGTGTTGCGCTAACTCCTTCCTTAGCCAACGTTTCGGACAGCATTGCAGTGTCCATCATCAGGGCAGATGTGTTATTTGAGGTTGTGTTAAAATGTGAGCTTATGTATGAGGTTGTGATACCGTGTTGCCAGCTCCAACCCTCTGAGCTAATATTAACGTATCGTCACATCGTCACATTTTAACACAACCTCAAATAACACATCTGCCCTGATGATGGACACTGCAATGCTGTCCGAAACGTTGGCTAAGGAAGGAGTTAGCGCAACACGGCATAATACCCCAAAAACAAATAACAAAAAAAAAGCAATTGAAAGTTCAATAGTGTTATACTTTCGTTGATAATATTCTACCACTCTAGAAGAATGTGCAAGTACTGATATTTTTTTATTAAAATTGCATATGAAATAATTCATATGAATTCAATTTGCATAAAAAGACATTGTTACCTCACAATTGATATAAAAGGTTGGTAGCCGGCCTTCAAGGTCGCGTTTGTTTACATCCGTTCCAAAATAACAACAGATGACAATAATAATATTTTGGTTTAAACCATGTGCAATCCAGTTCAATGTTCAATGCTTATTATAATAAATATGAATTTGTCATTATATTGACGTAATTATAATAGTGATTGGATTATAAATTATAAATCAAAACAGATCGGCGGGTTATAAAATATTAGGTTCCAGTGTCGGCGTTGTATTTAATTAACATTACCAGAGTTTTTTTACCAGCTAATTTGGATGTCGGATATGCGATATACACAACGCCTGACACCTAAAATATGCAGAACTTTCTCTAACCAAGTTCTGAACATTTTTAATTATTGCCGCCAACATCTTCTGTCAAAAATGAACAGTGCTGGCAATAAAAAAAATAAACTGTTATTATCATTGTTTCTTCAGAAATCACCATTAGCACCATAAATAAAATGGTAAATAAAAGAATTGAATACACGAATGAATGTCTACAGGATTGAAGTCACCTTTTGCAAGGTACTTTATAATTTATAATAATCAATAACTGTGCAATGGATGTGACGGTGACGTCTCGTTAATACGGTAAATTACATCAAAGCACGGAATATTATAAACAGCTCTTACTTGGAATGTTCGCAATCATCACATTTTGATTTATCCTTGCACTTTTCGGAAGGGCCTTTTATGTTCTTGGTCAACGCCGATTTTCCCTCGAGCACCCGTTTAAACAACATAGTAATAGTAAAAGAATCTGTTGTTTACGACAAATGTCACGTTGGTTTTGAATGTTCGAATGGATCGCCACGATTCCTGTTGATATTCCTCCAAAGAAGCGATGTTCCATTAGATTTGAACGGCACGGCGCTTCTGATAATTTTTTTGCAGTTTTGTGGCAATAACTATAGGTAGCTGCTGTAATAAATACGTCTCAACGAATATAAAATGTACATCACAACAATGTATGAATGTACTAAATACTGTATGTATATGCACGGTTTGTGTACGTATTGGTGGCGGCGATTTCACCAATACTACCGATTTCACCAATACTCCAGAACAGGGGTCTCCAATCACGGGTGTACTTATGAATGTACTGTATAAAAAAACAACACGTCCTATTAAATGCTATTCTGAGAACACTCAATAAAAGTAAATGAGATTCGTTTTAGTACAGATAAATACCACACATTCTCTAATTACCGGGTAGACTTATGGTACCTAGTTACACAAAATTAGCATTGTGAATATATAATTTTTTTTCAAGAAAGGCAAACATTCCCGGGTTATGTATTGTCAATAATTATATTAATGTGGTTTGTCAATAATTTCAGAATATCCTACTGCCACCACAGTAAGCGAAAAATGTTGCATTTGTTGTGATGTAGCTAGCTGAGGAATTGAACTCACGACGGATGGGAGGGACCCAGACACGATGCCAACTCAGCCACTGATGGGTTAGGTTACCACAATGTCAAATGTGTTTTATCTATATAGTGTGTATCATAAATAGTATATAAGCTTTAACTAACTAACCATCACGCCGTTTCTCTCTGCACACGCCGCAGGGGTAGAGAGAACGGACCGCCAAACAACTCGGTCTTGGCACACAATCCTTGCCTCATTCACATTCATACGTCGTCTCATACATATTATTCTGATGCTTGACATTGCCCGACTCAATTATCTGATTCACTTGGTCGTGCCATGTCTTCCTCGGGCGTCCCCGGCTTCTGCTTCCATTCACATTTGTATCGTATATTCTCCTTACACTTTACGCTTACTAAGCTTTAAATAATTATATTATTTGAATCCTTTCAACTAAGGTGCGTATAAGATGCCCGTGGGCTCATATTTCACCGGCTCTGCCGTAAAAAACTGGTTCCCGGGCCGTAGTTTTGACACTGCTGCCATAGCACGCTATGCTGGAAATGCATTCCGCTGATATTATATCCGTTATAACCTCTCCCTCTTTCTCATAAAGTATGCGTGGAACAGAAAGAGAGGTTACACCAATGGCAGAACCTTAACTACTTCATTCTTTTCAAAGGCATATTATTTAGTTCTTGAGGTTTTCTAAAATTAGTCAGCTATTTTCTATGAATAATGGTCGCCAGCTTCCCTAGTATTTTTTCGTTTCGGTACAAGAATAATGAAAATAAGAAATACTTATTATTTCTTGTGATGTCAACAAGTACCAAAAAGTAGACATACTTTTTATCGAAGCACTTGCTTGAATTGATATAATTTGAATAACTTTTCTTTCGTGATTTAGTTATCGTTTGTGGCCCAATATATATCTCAATGGTTTCGCGCAAACTCAAAACGAGTCGTTTGTAGGGTGTAGATACGTTGACAATTTCCTGACCCAGAAAAGGCGTGGTCATAGGAAAAGAAAATAAAAAAGAAAAATGCGCTGTGCGATGCCAAGCTTTCTTTTTGGAGTCAATACTATAATATTATGAAGACATTGTGCGTGCGCTACCATGCCCAGTGGTGAAACCATGGAACTATAATATCCATAACTCTTGGGTGAAACATAAAACCTACCGTCTGACGTCTGACAACAACTACGAACTGGAAAAAAGGCAGGACCAAATTTGAGCTAGCCAAGCCGATAATTATGGGACAGGAACTGCAAGCGGACTTTCGCGCCGTTAACGGGTGCTTCGTTCCTTTTCCATAATTCGCGGCTCGGCTCGTTAAAATTTAGTCATGTTTATAGCTTAGACTACTTCACGGAAATCGAAGTGTAAATTTTCTGTCAGAACAAGGACTTTTAGGCACAAATTGCGGAAATTACACTTCGTTTCAACTTAATTACTACAAGAAACCATTATTTACGTCGGGAGAAATTGTAAAAGATGCATTTAAATATTATTTTTATTCAATCAAACTTCAAATTTTCCATTGTAAAACGATCCCTCTGCAGCCATTTTTTTAGCACACAATAATAATAACCTTTTGTGAAAGTTCATTTTTAATCTAAATACGCATAAATTACTTAATTAACACAAACTCAGAACCTAATAACCTGTTCTGTCCACGTAAATATGCACCGAAGTGTAATTTCCATATTCTGAGTCTAAAAGTGTGGCGGTTGGGTAAATAACTACCCAAACTTTGAACCTGCTAACTTTGAACTAGTAAAATTATATAATAGAAAACTTTGAATAGTAATAATATTAGGTTAAAAACACCTAAACTTCTTCTTTCAGTGGTAGTTAGGTACCATTATTTTGACGAAAAAAGCATTCCGTAGGTAACTACTTAAGTACCTACCTCAATTAGGTACATCCATCATTATATAAAAATAGATCATGTAACTAGATAAAAAGTTATAATAATAATAATATTTGGATAATTTGTATAGCGCCGTTTTTGTGCAAAATCACCTCAAGGGCGCTGTACAAATATGTAATACATTTCTACAATGATCTACGTTATTACTAACTATATATGAAGATAATTTACAGTTCCATACTTACCTGGTAGGTCACGATTAACACTTAATTAACATTAACTATTGGCGAAATTTAGATCCAGGATTTAGGACATAATTGGAAAATTGGATATAATTGGACTTTCTCTCAGGAACGGTATATTAAATTTAAGGGTATGACAGCATAAAAGGTAAGTTTTTAGTTTAATAATAATAATAATAATTGGATAATTTGTAGAGCGCCGTTTTTGTGAAAAATCACCTCAAGGGCGCTGTACAATTTATTTTCTAGGATCTACATTTATTATTTAGAAAAGATACCAAAACATACTTACCTGGCAAGTCACTTCCGACAAACACACTTATATTAAAAAAATTATGCTTATACAAGATAAAACTGCACGCAGAGGACACTATATCAAAAAACACTGGTCATCGCATGACCTTAAGTCTGCTATAGTTTTTATTTTAGTTTAACTGTATTTTAACTGTCTTAAAAAGCCTACAAATTGTTAGTTGTAGTTTAGACCTAGAAGTACTTAGTAGTTTAGAATTGTTAGTTTAGACCTGAATTCTGTTAAAGCCCAGCTACACTACTCGCGAAGTTGACCGAATACGATAGTGTGGGCACGAACTTCACTTCGCTTCGGGCAACTTCGCTTCGCTTCGCCCGACTTCCGATTGTTGTCGGTAAATGCGCCCGAGTCAAAGGACTGGACTGAGTTACTCGCGAAGTTGCACGAGTGTGGGCACGCACTTCGAACTTCGGCTAACTTCGTCGAGGACTTCGTCGAAGCGTCGAAGCGAGTAGTGTAGCTGACGCTTTAGACTTGTTATGGATCTTAGTTCCGGGGGAAGTTTATTTCAAGCCTTACGCCCAGATGCTCCGAAAGCGCGATCACCAAACTTAGTATTTGGCTTGCGCTTAGGTTTCATCAGTCCGCCTACAGCTGATGACCAGTGTTTTCCAGGACGCATAGTTCAGAGATGTAGGGTGGGGCCATTTCATTGATGGATTTAAACACCATCCAGCACAATTTGTACTGGATTCTTTCAGGGCACTTGAGCCAATGAAGGTTACGAAGGTGTAATGAAATGTGCGAATATTTAGAAACCCCGGTTATGAGCCGTACTGCTGAATTAAACACTGATTGAAGTTTGTCCATTTGATATTTTGGAAGGCTGGCATAAATGCTGTTGCAGTAATCGAGACGTGAGACTACGTAAGAGTTGAAAACTAGTTTTATTCCTTCTGTAGGAAGGTTTCTTCATTAGTAATTAATTAAAATTAAAATTACGTATCGAATATTTGAGTAACGCTTATAAAGACCCTGAAGTAATTTTGTGCAGGTAGATTACTAGGTAAGGCGCAAATAACCCCATAAATACCATAGTATGTACTTTTATGTCTATATAAATATCACGAAACCAGTTCATGATCTCTTCCATCAAGACATTAATAATGGCGCCTTCCTCACTCGCTATGCTGCGAGAAAGGGATGCAACCATTGTGCAAAGCCCCGTACGATATGAAATGCATACAAATCATACCGCTGAGAGCTCCGAACTCCGCTGTAACCTCTCTTTCGGACACATGTTAGATTTTTAAGAAAGAGGGAGAGGTTATAACGGACGTGTACGGAGCGTAATGTCTGTATTGCATGCACTGACGACCTGGTCACCGCGTGATGTTCACGTGATCGGCGAGTGATCGTGTTGGTAATCTTTATTGGAGTGAGATGGAAATTACCGCCGGTACTTTACAATAATTATTATCGTAGATAGTAAACGACACGATTGTTATGAATAACGACTTATGGTTTATGGCCATCATTTCTTTATTATTCTCATACCTACCTACCCAGGTAAACTGAACACGCCGAATAGACAACAGGGCATCATCAATGTCATCACGTCATCAGTGAATAAGTATTCAAAACTAAAACTAGCTTTACACCGTCGTTTTTCATACATATCAGGAACCATTATCCAAACAAAAAATCTTCACTTTACACCAGAGGTCCCCAAACTTTTTGTCCCGTAGACCTGGTGCTTATTTGTTTCTGTTTGGGGTAGACCCCTGCTCTCCTAATATTGACTTTTTACAAATTCATCAACTTATATGTGTTTGTGAAGCTGACAACGAGCCGACACATAGATAGGGCTTATTTTAGAGTGGAAATTTTTTAAACAAAAAACATAATACGCTGTTTTATAGTTCAACATTTACGTAAAAAAATATATAAATATTTTAATGGGATGGATGAGCCTGATTAGATATCAAAATTTCAATGTTTCTATCAGCAAAAATTACTTTACCAAGTTGTATTTTGAAAACAATTACTTATGAAACTGCAGAAAAGTACACTCCCAAAAAAGCGGCTTGAAGGGTTTTACCAAAACACATTCGATATAATAATTAGGAAATGTATATATATATTATGAGAAAGTATTAAGTAAGTACCTACGTAGGTAGTATCTGTGTTTAATTAATTGTTTTTGATTGATACCTTTAAATTTGGTGACTTGGTGCCGCCGTAAGCCGTTACCTTACATTCGGACTTTTTTGCGCGGCGTTCTGCAGTGGCGCGTGGTACCGCCGCCGTTCCGAAGTGTACGTGTGGCAAAGTCTAATAGGGCCCATCACGTAAACTTCCCCCTGCAGTCCTCGACCCCTAGTCGCTAAAGGATCCGCCATGTATCCGCCGAACTGCCGCCGAAACGCCGCGTCCGCCTTCCGGCCAAATCGTGACAACATTTCCCATAATTCGCGGGTCGGCTTGCGGAAATTTTGTCCTGTTCATACGTACCGTATGCAAGGATGTCAAATATTTCATTTTAATGATTTGTCTGTTTAATTCGGTTTCTGGGTCGTAAATGAGTAGAGGAAAAATAGATAGAAACATCTAGCATTTACAGATTTTCAAAAAAAGTGTTTACCACAGTGAACATTGCCAAAGTAAAGGTCGTTGGCCGAGTTCACATCGCGCTTGGGTCCTACTCAGGCGTAGTGTGTTCAATTCCTCGGCTGGCTAAGTCCTCCATCACAACACAAGCAACATTTTCAGCTTACTGTGGTGGTAGTAGGAGATTTTAAAATATTGTCAGGTTATTCGTAGCCCGGGAATGTTTGTCTAAAAAAAAATAATTTCGTCAATGAAAATTTATAAACAGCACATAGTTATCTACATATTTATTATTAATAATTACAAACATTCCAAAGTATTGTAATTTATTTTGAATAAAAGAATAAACAATGATATCTCTGTTTTTTCCCAATAAAATCATAGATCGTACCAGTATTTACAACTCTTACGTGATTTTTAAACTCTCACATGTTCGGTTTATCCCAGTTTATCCCTTACAATATACCTACTGTTTCCCATTCCCTGCTTTTCTTTCTTTATACGGGATCATCATTTGGTCAATGCTAAATTCATTTTCCTTCTCGTGCTGCAGTCTAATTTTTCCTACGATTGGTCTTACTTTTTAGTATCTATCAGAATCATCTAAATTATTATTGGTAAAGAATAAATATTTCCGAATTGTCAATGCTAAATTCATTTTCCTTCTCCTGCTGCAGTCTAATTTTTCCTACGATTGGTCTTACTTTTTAGTATCTATCAGAATCATCTAAATTATTATTGGTAAAGAATAAATATTTCCGAATTAGTTGATAATGTTATGTTATTATGTTATTTTTTTGTTTTGTTTAAACATAGGCAACACAGGCATGTCCTAGTGAAAAATTCTAACGTAATAAAAGATACAATGTAAAGAAACAATAAATAAATAACAAAATGTATGACTCAAGTGAAGGTATGGTGGAATTTCAACAATACCCATAATAATATGAGATGGCTAGAAAATCACGAAAAACGTGTTGTTCAATCGATTGAATTGATTTTCCAATGCGTTGAACGTAGTAAAAATTTGTCTGTCCTGTTACGTCTGCAATAACTAATTAAATTATACAGAAAAATACTTAAAAAGACATTTCAGAGGAAAATCACCAAGCTTCATCAGGATGTATTAACTAAATTGACTAAATGTTATGACAGAGTTGTCGAATATATATAGGTGTACAGACAGATGAGAGTAGAGATGGCAGGAGTTCCACTAAAGAACACCAAGGAGTTTGTCTACCTCGGGAGCAAAATAACATGGGACGGTCGGTCTAAGAGCGAGGTCGACAGCCGTATACATCAGGCTAGGCTTGCATTCAATAAAAGGTCGAAAATAATAGAATCCAATAATATAGACCTAAAACTGAGAATACTCCTCATCAAGACCTATGTATGGAGTATCTTGATGTACGGCTGCGAAACATGGTGCCTATCCGAAAGAGATAAACGGAGACTAGAGGATTTTGAGATGTGGTCCTATAGAAGACTGTTAAGAATTTCCTGGAGAGACCATGTTACAAATGAGGAGGTTCTCCAAAGAATCGAAGGAGGAAGGCACCTGCTCAGGACCTTGTCCGAAAGGCGTGCAAGATGGATCGGCCATGTTATACGACAAGAAGGCCTCTTGCATGTCATAATGGAGGGTATGACCGAGGGGACCAACTCTAGGGGACGCCCACGCCGAGAGTACCCGGAGGACCTGCTGGTGGACGTGCGCTGCTCATCATATGCAGAAGTCAAAAGAGCCGCACAAGACAGGGAAGAATGGAAGAGGAGATTAGATGAAATTGCTGCAAACCAATCCCAGGATTGAAACCAGAGAGAGAGACAGACAGAGGGAGAAAGAAATTTACATACAATAAAAAGACAATACTAGAGACAGAGACGAAAATATTTGAAAGAAACCATAGGGGGGGACAACAATATCTAATATGTTGTATTTTACATTATAATAAAAATTTCAATAATAGTTAAACATCTAAGAAAGCCAACATAACAATATATGATATCATGATAATTCTTATAAAATTAATTGTTTAATTGATAAAGGAGTAGTCAATGGATGGGATGGATTGCAAGTGAACAAGTTACATATAGGTTTATAGGCATTGACTAATACATCAATAGTTAAGTAAGTATTCAGGCATATTTGTATTTAACGATTTCCTAATTTCTCTAATGCTTCTAAATTGTCTGTCTTAGTATTCAGCTATGATTATATCCTGATAAAGCTTGGTTTAAGCAAAACCGGTAGATTTGTAAAATAATAAAAAAGTTCGTGGTTATACACAAAGTGCTTGTTTCTTACGAAAAAATCGTATCAAGTACAGCTAATAAAGCAATAATGTATAAAAACTACACAATTAAATTCAGAGTTATGTCTAGTGATATGTTTTTTTATAAACAATGTTCAAAGTGTTCCCTAACTATTTAAGTGGTTATTTGAACCGGCCAATAGTAAATCAAACCCCAAATCTTCAGTATTACAAGCCAAAATAGCGTGGCTTAAAAAAGACCTAAAAAGTGCCTACAAGGAATGTAACAACATTAAACTATATCTACATGTAAAACTGTTTTCAATGACATGAAGATTTTGCTAAATATAATTTTGTAATGTTCACATATTCCCTACATGCTAACCGCTAATGTTGATGAATAGTACACAACTGCTGACCCTGTACAAATCGCAAGTGCGCCCTACTATCGAATTTGGCAGCCATCTCTGGTCCGGAGCCCCTAAATACCTGAAAACCCTTGAGTCTGTGCAAAAACGGGCGGTCCCTTTGATAGATTCCCCAATCTTAACAAACGGACTGCAATCTTTAGAGCACAGGCGTCAGGTAGGTATGCTGTCCTTGTTCTATCGGTATTACAATGGAAGATGCTCTGAGGAACTAGCGTCATTGATCCCTTCGGCACCGGTGCGTAGTCGGGATACACGCCAAACGCGCGCCCAACATTTGTACACGGTTGACATTTGTCACATGAGAACGGGTCGCTTCTACGATTCGTTCTTGAGTTCAACGGCTCGGCTGTGGAATGAACTGCCGGCCTCTGTGTTTCCTCCCTCCTACAACATGGGACTCTTCAAGACCAAAGTTCACTCCTTCCTCTCCACAAAAAGACCCTCCACACAGCATCCCCAAAGATGACATAGGCCCTGAGGGAAATTATTTTCTTCAGGGCCTCCTGTGTGGAGTTAATATAAAAATTTAAAAAAAAATGAATTAAACAAAATGCACAAATTTTCATTAGTTTTATAGTAATAATGCTTTTACATTAGGCAACAAACACATTGTTTACCAAAATAAATTTTGACTCCCTAAACACTTACCCTTAAAATGACAAAACACCAAAAAAAGAAATGTGTACCTAAAAGTGAATGTTAAATAGTAAATCCGCATCGCAAATAAAAAAAAGTATTTATGGCTGATAAAAAGTGATGCTTGAGCTATAAAATGTAAACTGAAGCCAAATTGAGTAAATGTTCACCAAATTTACTACACCCAATTTAATTTGATGAATTGAATAATAAAATACTATTGAAAATGTAGGCAAACTTAACTTTTTTTTCGAAACAGATATTTTATTAGAGTAACAAGAGTATTTAGATAACATTTCAGGACAAGTTGGGGTTCAAATTTTTATAAAAATTTACTATTTGTGAGAAAACGGTATTATTTATGGTGTCAGGTACTTTATTTGACTAACATAGGCGGTGGGTTGTGTTGCCAGCTGTTGTGTTCCCTCAAACAGTTCTCCAAGTCGTTGTGGAAGGTTATGAAAAATGGTTCGTTGTGATAAATCAAGGATTTATTAATACTTCGCGTTTTACAATGGTGACTAGATAGTCAACCTAACTAGAAGCTGGCTAATTGAGATCTGAGAACAGTAAGTTTGTCTGGGAACATTCCCACTGGCCCTGGCGACTACTAGTCACTGGCTGCCATCTTGCGGACTTCCACGCAAGCTCTATGCACTGCCCTCTATGAGTGCATCTGTGAAGCTCTTACTTCTCAACAGGCGGGTACCTAGAGTAGATATTGTAGAGTAGTAGTAATGTAGGTGAGTAGATATAGGTAGGTGGGTGGGTAGGTAGGGTATGGTAGACCCTACCGTAGTTTATGTAGTTAATGTTTTGGGTTATTGCATGGTGCATGGTATTTGATAATCAATTTTATGTACTTATTGTCTGTTTCAGGAAATGAAGAAGCCGCTCCACCAGGCCAGTGATATAATCCACTTTTTTTTTCAGGAAGATGCCATTCTCAGCCGGTGTTCCAGTAACATTATTAATCAATCTTATACGCATTGTTTGTGTTTTATCTCTTTCAGTTTATGTAGTTAGTTTATGTGTTGTGTTTGTGAAGTGTTGTTTTATGTGGGGTATTTTTAAATCGTCTATAGAGAGTTATAGCGCTACTGGCGATTCTAAACAAGTGTACTAGCTACCGCACGGTCACTTGGAAAAGCTAGCACACTACTCAACTCTTTTCTACATTGTACTTTTTAAAATCTTTGTTGTATTGTTTCTAATAAAATAAACTGTGTTTCTTACTTATAATTTGTGTTGTATATGAAAAGTATTGTTTTTCCAATAAAATTTAAAGAAACCCTTGTTTCTTTATTTGTAAGTTAAGTCGTACAGAGTTATAGGGCTAATGCTGATTCTATCTTTTAAAAAAAAAAAAGTGTGCTAGCTACGAATATTATATGAAAAGTATTGTTTTACTAATAAAATTTAAATAAAACTGTTTCTTAATATTCAAAGCTCTAAGCCCAAAGCTGACAGCTCAAAGTCCAAAGCAAAAGCTCAAAGCAAAATCCCAACACTGAAAGTTTAAACATTCAAACTAAAAGCTTTGAGCTTTGAAGGTTTAAACTTTGAGCTTAAAGCTTTCAGTTTTGAGGTATAAGCGTTAAGGGTTGATGTTTCAGTTTTGACCTTTTACTTTGAGCTTTGTGCTTTAATCTTGAGCTTTGAGCTTTCAGTTTTGAGTTTTCAGCTTTGGGCTTGAGCGTTTAGATTTGGACTTTTGTTTTAAGCATTGAATTTTATGAATTTCAGTATTGAGATGAACTGCGAGCTTTAAGCTTTCAGTTTTGGGGTTTAAGCTTTGAGCTTTAAGATTTGATTTTTAAACTTTGATGTCTCAATATTGAGCTTTAAGCCTTCTGTTTGAGCTTTAAGCTATGCACTATCAGTTTTGGACTTACAGCATTTAGCGTTTAGCTTTAAGCTTTGAATTTTTAGCTTTCAGTTTTGAGATTTTTCCTTCAGGTTTTGAAATTTTAATTTTTGTGTTTAGAGCTTTGAGGTTTAATTGGTTTTAATTATACTTTGTTATTTTATTTTTTTATTTATTTATTTTATTTATTAATCTTAAGTTAGCTCACATCTTCGTGTGTGCTAATAGTTTTATAAACATGTACATTGTTTGGCAAACATAATCTTTCTTTAAATATTTCAATAAAGTCACAAAAAAGAAACATTAATAATTGAGATAGACATATTTTCTTAATTCATTTTTGAACTTATTAATATTTTCTATCACAGCAATTTCCTTCGGGATTTTGTTATAGAGTTGAACGGCCTGGTACATCAGAGATTTTTGGGTGCTTGTTTTTTTTCTTGTTGGCAATCTAATTTGCTTAGAATTTCTCGTCCCGTGTCCGTGTATCTCGTTATTGTAATTTATTTTTCTTTTCAGTTCCTTAGACATCATCCCTAAGTTAATTTTATGTATAAAAATAAGTACATTCAAATACACAGTTTGCTTCACCGTCAAAATATTCAGCTCCTTTAACATGTCTCTTATACGTGTGTATATGTTGCGCTTAAGTATTATTCGCATTGCTTTATTTTGCAGTATTTGCATTTTTTTCATTTTCTCTTTATTGCAGAGAAAAAGAATACTTGAACAGTAATTAAAGTGTGGTGATATAAATTGTATTGTATATTATCTGGCATGTTTCTTTATTTACTTTGTTTCTGATTCTACCAAGAAATTATTGTTATTATAAACTAGCTGTAGTCCCCGGCATTGCCCGGGCTGAAAGAAGAGTTTTTTTTTTTAATCAGATGTGACAGTGACCATCGTCTTGTTATGAAGGTCAAGTGTAGAAAGCTTCATCAATCTCGAAATAAAATATTTTTATCATATTATTATTTGTTAAATTTAGCTTTTTTTGTAGGTGCCTACACGGTTTTACCCATAGATAATATAACAAAACGGATACGGCATGATAGCATGCCGGCTTTCGTTAAGTTTCGGCCAAACTGCACACAGTGCACACGTTATACGTTTGGTGTGTTGAGGCTAGGGATAGATGTGATTGGTGACAATGCGCATATTTCAAATAATGTTTCATTACCTATTTCCTACCACTCCCAACTGTCTGTAGCCAGTGGTAGTGTGGCATCCCCTCCCTAGTTGGGGTATGGTTTGGTGTGAAGCTGAAGTAAGTGGGGAAGGGAAAGAGATGGTTTTTTTTACTTTCCGACTTTATGTCTGGGTTAAATCTTCCCCACAGGAAAAACTAAGCCCTTCCACACACTTTTCCACAAATGATCATCTAGTCAATCCACAATATGCAAGTGCATTATATAAGCATAATAAATACAAAACAATACAAGATCAACAGCACGTCAACTCACCAGAGATCAAATGGGAAAATAATTCACCAACTCCAGATATTTTCATATCAGAGGGTTCGGCTCGGTAGAACTCCTAACTGGACCTATAAATCCTACTGATCCCTCAATATAAATATTTAAAAAATCTTTCGTAATCCTTCATGTATTTAATATGACGGATTTTTTATGATTATTATTACTAAAGCATTTTATATTTTTTACTATTTTAGTTTTTTGTATGTACCTATCTACTTGGTTTTACCAGTAGATAACAACAGGGGAGATATGGCATGGAGGCGTGTCGAGCTTAGACCATACTTCTTCTTCTTTATGTGCCGTATCAGGTCCCCCCGACGTTGGCGATCACTCTAGAAAATGTCTCTTTGTCTTGCGCTGCCCGGAATAGCTCCTCCACACTTCTAATGCCGGTCCACTCTCGTATATTTCGCAGCCAAGACATTTGTCTCCTACCAGGCCCTCTGCGACCCTCTATCTTGCCTTTCAATATTAACTGGAGCAAGTGATACTTCTCAAAATTCTCGAAATTTTCCTGATTTTTATTAATCTAAGCAGTTCTCTCTCTGCTCTAGCCCGCCTGAGAATTTCTGTGTTGGTGATCATGTCGGTCCATGGGACTTTGAGTATTCTCCGGTGAAGCCACATTTCAAAAGCCTGTTCATGGTATTTACTTTCAAGGTCCATGTTTCACATCCATACAACAAGACCGACCACACATAACATTTTAGCATTCTCTGCCTTAGTTTTAAGCTGATATTATCATTGCAGAAGAGGGATTTCATTTTAATGAACGCAGTTCTTGCTGCTTCAATTCTGCACCTAACCTCTACATCTGGGTCAAGAGTCTCCATGAGAATACTGCCGAGGTATCTAAATCTTTCGACCTTTTCGACATTGCAACCATTTAACTGTATCACTGATTCAGAGTGATCTAGTCGTCCAAAAGTCATCCATTTTGTTTTATTGACGTTGATTGTTAGGCCCAGTTGCTCACCAGCATTATTAACAAGATTTAATAGGTCTTGGAGGTCATCGATACAGTCAGCTAGTAATACAGTATCATCTGCGTATCTTATGTTATTAATGACAACTCCGTTGATCTTAAGACCCTTCTCAGTATTACTTAGGGCTCTTTTAAAGACATAGTTGGAATAGAGATTAAACAATAGTGGCGACAGGATACAGCCTTGTCGTACTCCACGCTGAATGGCAATTGCATTAGATCTCTCATTCCCATGTCTTATTTCTGCTGTTTGGAACCAATACAGGTTTTTTATGAAATTCTGGTCTTTGGTGTCAACGTTACAATCCGCAAGCATTTTCATTAGGTCAGCATGTTTTACCCTGTCAAATGCCTTTTCGTAGTCAATAAAACAGGCAAAAACTTCCTTTCTTCGGTCACGACACTTTTGCAATAGTACATCGATAGACAATAATGCCTCACGCGTCCCAAACGCATTTCTGAAGCTAAACTGAGTGTCATCCAAGTCCTGCTCGCACTTATTGCGTATCCTGGCATGTATTATTTTAAGGAATAATTTAAGGATATGACTCATCAGGCTTATTAATCGATAGTCACTGCACTTCTTAGGGTATTGTTTTTTAGGCAATGTCACGAAGGTGGATTTTAGCCAATCTTGGGGTATATTCCCTGTGTCGTATATAGAATTAAATAACCTCAAAAGGTAGTCAACATTTTCATCATTAAAGAGCTTCAACACCTCAACTGGAATATCGTCTGGTCCGCACGCTTTTCTATTGTCTGAAGTCTTTATCGCATGAAGAATTTTTGATTTTAAAATCGATGGTCCATGCAATTGATCATTGGGAATATTAATGTCAGGTCTAATATCTTTGAATGTATCATGAATATACTTTTCCCATGTTTGTAAAATATCTTTTTCATCCAATATTAATTTATTAGAATCGTCAACTAAACATGATGGAGTAATTCTTCTAGAAGTGCCTGTAATTTCCTTTAATTTTTTGTGAAGTTTGAATGCATTGTGACTACGACTGTACGATTCTAGTTCTTCACACTGTGACTTCATCCATTCTTCTTTGGCTTTTTTAATTTCACGTCTAATCGTTCTTTGTAAGTTTTTATATTGTGTTAGACCATACAATATGGGTTATACTTTTGATGTAGGGGCGTAGATGCCATTGACATTGAATTAATAGGTGTTGGCGACACTACTCGCAAACTACAAATTGTTCATGGCCTATCTTCCTTATTCCCGTTGTTGTATATTTTAGCCTTTCATATGTACCTAGAAGGTTTTACCTGTATATATTGAAAACAGATAAGATATGGCGCGGAAGCGTGTCGACTGTCGTCGAGCTTAGGCCGTACTGTACGGGTTATAACGTTTGATATGTAGGGGTGTAGATGCCATTGACATTGAATTAATAGGTGTTGGCGACACTACTCGCAAACTACAAATTGTTCATGGCCTATCTTCCTTATTCCCGTTGTTGTATATTTTAGCCTTTCATATGTACCTAGAAGGTTTTACCTGTATATATTGAAAACAGATAAGATATGGCGCGGAAGCGTGTCGACTGTCGTCGAGCTTAGGCCGTACTGTACGGGTTATAACGTTTGATATGTAGGGGTGTAGATGCCATTGACATTGAATTAATAGGTGTTGGCGACACTACTCGCAAACTACAAATTGTTCATGGCCTATCTTCCTTATTCCCGTTGTTGTATATTTTAGCCTTTCATATGTACCTAGAAGGTTTTACCTGTATATATTGAAAACAGATAAGATATGGCGCGGAAGCGTGTCGACTGTCGTCGAGCTTAGGCCGTACTGTACGGGTTATAACGTTTGATATGTAGGGGTGTAGATGCCATTGACATTGAATTAATAGGTGTTGGCGACACTACTCGCAAACTACAAATTGTTCATGGCCTATCTTCCTTATTCCCGTTGTTGTATATTTTAGCCTTTCATATGTACCTAGAAGGTTTTACCTGTATATATTGAAAACAGATAAGATATGGCGCGGAAGCGTGTCGACTGTCGTCGAGCTTAGGCCGTACTGTACGGGTTATAACGTTTGATATGTAGGGGTGTAGATGCCATTGACATTGAATTAATAGGTGTTGGCGACACTACTCGCAAACTACAAATTGTTCATGGCCTATCTTCCTTATTCCCGTTGTTGTATATTTTAGCCTTTCATATGTACCTAGAAGGTTTTACCTGTATATATTGAAAACAGATAAGATATGGCGCGGAAGCGTGTCGACTGTCGTCGAGCTTAGGCCGTACTGTACGGGTTATAACGTTTGATATGTAGGGGTGTAGATGCCATTGACATTGAATTAATAGGTGTTGGCGACACTACTCGCAAACTACAAATTGTTCATGGCCTATCTTCCTTATTCCCGTTGTTGTATATTTTAGCCTTTCATATGTACCTAGAAGGTTTTACCTGTATATATTGAAAACAGATAAGATATGGCGCGGAAGCGTGTCGACTGTCGTCGAGCTTAGGCCGTACTGTACGGGTTATAACGTTTGATATGTAGGGGTGTAGATGCCATTGACATTGAATTAATAGGTGTTGGCGACACTACTCGCAAACTACAAATTGTTCATGGCCTATCTTCCTTATTCCCGTTGTTGTATATTTTAGCCTTTCATATGTACCTAGAAGGTTTTACCTGTATATATTGAAAACAGATAAGATATGGCGCGGAAGCGTGTCGACTGTCGTCGAGCTTAGGCCGTACTGTACGGGTTATAACGTTTGATATGTAGGGGTGTAGATGCCATTGACATTGAATTAATAGGTGTTGGCGACACTACTCGCAAACTACAAATTGTTCATGGCCTATCTTCCTTATTCCCGTTGTTGTATATTTTAGCCTTTCATATGTACCTAGAAGGTTTTACCTGTATATATTGAAAACAGATAAGATATGGCGCGGAAGCGTGTCGACTGTCGTCGAGCTTAGGCCGTACTGTACGGGTTATAACGTTTGATATGTAGGGGTGTAGATGCCATTGACATTGAATTAATAGGTGTTGGCGACACTACTCGCAAACTACAAATTGTTCATGGCCTATCTTCCTTATTCCCGTTGTTGTATATTTTAGCCTTTCATATGTACCTAGAAGGTTTTACCTGTATATATTGAAAACAGATAAGATATGGCGCGGAAGCGTGTCGACTGTCGTCGAGCTTAGGCCGTACTGTACGGGTTATAACGTTTGATATGTAGGGGTGTAGATGTATTTCGTATTGAATCAATAGGTTTTAGCGACACTCCACACAAACTAAAAACAGTTATTTATATATTCTTCCGTGTAAGTAAAGTGCCATTATAAATTAGTTCCTTGGATAGTAAATTTAGGTAAAAACGTTAAAAAAAAGCTGCCCTGCAGTGGAGCGGATGGATTCATATTTTTTTATTTCTTGCTAGAGCAATCCTGATGAGTTACAAAACTCATTGTAAGACGAGAGGAACTTACAATTATGTCCATCATTCCTGGACGCATCATACCCTCTTCCTTCCCCGAACTTCCTCTCCTTACTTTCCTCAAAATGACCCTCCACCCAGAATTCCAAAAGATGACATATTCCTCAAGGAAAATTATTTTCCACAGGGTCTTTTGTATGGAGCTTAAAAAGGCATATTTATATATTTGTAAAAAGAATTAACTTTGTGGATCGCCATAATTTACAATATAAACAAATAAATTTATTTTCGACCACTTTAAAATTATTTAATTAAATATATCAAATTTAAAGACATATATTTATGTTGGTTGATACTTACCTAACTATCGGAACACAGCACGGATTTCAGGGGAAGGGGAAGAGGGTTGAAATTTGGGAGTATACACATTAGTTTTTCTTCAAACAGCCCCAAATAATATTCATGAAAACAACACAATCATTTTTTTTAAATGCTTTATTATAAATGTTTCTAATTCCTACAATGTATTTGAGCAAGTGTTAACATACCTAGCAATTCTCTTGATACAACAATCACATCAACAAGCGACATCTGTACTCGGTCAAATGACACATTTACCAACGGAAAGTCCACTTCAAATGGACAATTAATTGTTGGTCTCGAACAAATCACAGTAACATTACAGCATAACATACAATTTTAATACTACAAATCATACTAATTTTATGGAATCCCATATTTTAAAACTATAATAATTATTAGCTAAGAAAACATTCATAATATTTGCAAGAGAACAGAGGCAGTGGTTATAATATAGTGCAACTTTTATTTATTTATTTTACAAAGATATTTTTGTTTAGACACTTTGTTGATTTTTAAAGACAAAATGCAGAAAAATCTCTAAATAGTATAAAATAAAGTTGCATTTCGTGTCTGTCTGTTTGTGCGCTTAGTTCTCCTAAACTACGCAACAGATTTTAATACGGATTTCACTATACTTTAGAGAATTTCTTCTGGAAGATTTATGTTCATAATACATGCATATTATATTTATAGAAAGTATAGAAAAGTCGACATTTTGTAATCAAGTAAAAAAAAAAAATTTTTTCGGGAGCTTACATTGATAACGCTGGCTAAACCTTAGAATATACAACAAAATAATGTTATACAGAGTTATATATTTTGAAAAGGCCTACAGAAAAGTCCAGTGCAGTGGTACATGTCTATCTCCTAAGAATAACCCACAGTACTCATTTTTATCTTTTACATATATTATGTGTTATTTGCGACGCTATTTTGACCCATAAAATATTAATTTTTATTCAATTAAATATCAGTTATGTTGAGCATTTAATGTATTTTAAAATTGCCCTTTACAACATATAATTTAAATAAATATCTTAGAAGATATTGCAATTTGAAAAATCACTTGCAACAAAAATATTTGCCGCGCGCACAAAAATTGCTGCGGCAAGTACATATCTTTGTCGCGATAACAAGTATATTGGAGCTCTCCGTGTTGGGTTGTTTATTGACAATATTATTTGGTTTTCAAGGATGAAACAGAAGTTATTCTTATTTCAGTGTTATTTTGTGAATATTGCGAATATTTGTTCATTTGTTATTTGAAGTTTATTTTCCTGAACACAGTTTTGTATTTAAATTAGGTCTCGAAAACAGATTAGTTTTAATATAAGTCGTAGTACAAGGAATGCATTTGGTACGTCTTAATGACGAAAATGAAGAAGGGAAATCTAAAAAAGAGAAAGAATAGAGAAAGTACTTAGTTTAGTTTATCATTTAGCAGGGAGCTTGCTTCCATATCAGCCCGATTATAAATTTCTGCAAATCTATTTTATCTTAGATCCAGAAACGCAAGCGTCAGCGCGGAGTAACAGTGTCGCACAACCATTTGATAGTGGTTTGGTAAGATCTCTACAAAATATTTTACATTCCCATAACAACTTCATGCAGTCTTTCAAAACTGCTATTAAGAGCGTTGCACCAGGCATACCCGACTTCAATGTCGTAATCCATGCAAATAAAGTACCTTTCGAAAAACACAGCGGCCGTTATAATGCCCCGTCCATAAGTGAAGTAGCAGTATTGATAGCTGGACAACAATTTGATAAAAAGAGATGTTGTATTGCGCAGCCGTGACGACAATTATAAAGAATCTCAGAGTTCTACAGACCTAATGACAGCTTACAGTATCCTTTGATGCTACTCAGGAGAAGACGGATAGGCCATAATTTTTCTAAAGTTCACCCGATTTGTGGAGCAGCTCTACGTAAACCGGTTTCATGTATGAACTACTATTGCTATTGTATAATGAAAAGACATAATAATTTGAACCCCTTATAACGATATGCAAAAATTGAATCAGAGCGATTAGCTTACATTCGTGACAATCAAAATAAATTGAGAGCAGAAAGTTAAGTTCATCTTCAGGATGCTTTACGGTCAAATAAACACAGCAGCGACATTGGACAATAGGTTATACTACCTTCATCGTTCACGGGTTGGCCTCGATATTTGCATGAAAAATCGCAGGACGCAATGACGTATGCCAGACATCACAGTAAACGTGTTCTCTTTATAACTGCAAAATGTAGAAAAAATAAATGTACACTGCACAGTGTAGTCTACTAGCTCGCAGGCGCCAGACGTTGCATACTAGCCGCATTAACACGTTGAGACCCGGAACAAAACAGTAATACCGTCACGATGGAAGAGGAGATGTCGATCCACACGATTTTATCCATAAAGCCAAAAACGAAATAGCTGAAATGACAACACTATTTGAAGATTCAAGTATTACAAAGGAAACTAAAACAGAAATCTCAAAAAAAATAAACTCTATCATGGAAAACATTTCACATATGGCGGTAGATTTTGCAAAACTAAAGGAACAAAATAAAATGATGAAAGAAATGCTGAAAATAAAAAATGAAAGATTGACAGCGTCAGCTTTAAAATCCAACTATCAAGAAACTAAGAATGTTGAAAAAAACTTCCCTATAATAATAAGTTTAAGTACTAACCAAAATCAAGATCAACTCAAGGAAACTATACAAAGTAAAATTAAAATATCTGCTCTGGGTGTCGGAGTAAGCAGTATGAAAAAAATCACCAACAATCGATTAAATATAACTTGCCCTAAAAAAGAAGATGCAACCAAACTGAAGAATGAAATCAATAAAATTTCCAAAAAGGACATAAAGGCAGAAGAAATACCAAAGAAAAAACCATGTATAATATTCAAAGGTATTGAAACAAAATATACTAATGAAGAATTTCTAACAGACTTAATTTGCCAAAATGAAGATATCAAAATAATGACGGAACAAAACCAAGATATATTCCAGGTGAAGGCCATCATTGAGAACAAAAAAAAACGGATACCATAGTATAATTGTTGAAACCAACGGAGTTATGAGAAACTTCGACATAAGGAAAAAAACGTGTAAATTTAGGATTTTCGAGAATACATGTCGAAGACTGTAACCCTATAACACAATGCTACCACTGTTTAAGATTTGGACATACTGCACATAAATGCCTAAATAAATCAAAGAATCCAAACACTGCGCCGAAGACCACCAATACCGGGAATGTAAATCTCTGGACCATCCCCCCAAATGTGCCAACTTCTGGGACTCTAATCAAAATAAACACCAAAATTACCCAACCAATCTCCTACCGAATAGTACAACATGTAAGTTTAGAAATTACATGTTAAAAATTGCTAAACAAAAAATCGATTACGATACAGAATAATTCATATTATCCAAAATCTAACCACTCACCTCAATCAAATTTAAATGGATGTTTTCAAATCTAACCAAATAGAAATTGTTATAAAATCCATGTATACGAATGTGCAAGAACTGAAACATGTACTGATCTTTTCCCCAGAAATTTTAACTTTCTATTAACATTTCACCAAATTATTCGATGTACATCCCGAAATTTATTTTATTTATCAACATTTTAAAAATTCAGCCAGACTGCATAGTGTTAACCGAGACATTAACAAATCATGAGTCACTCGCTTATGATGATCTACCACACATAAATCGAATTCAGGCAACAATATTCCAATATTCGCCGGCGAGTGCTATTCGTATACCGATTTATAATTATACATCTTATGCGATAAATAGAAATAACTATGTTGTTGTAACTGTGAAATATTATTATTCAAATATCACAGCGAATGATGTACTTTTACAGCGAGCTAATTGCTTATACGTAAATAAAATAATTCTTATTATGGCGGTTAACCGTATACAGAGATCTAACGATACTTTTAAGGATGATTTTAGAAACATTACTTTAGAAAAACCTTAATTAATTCAAATGAATGAATTCATAGATAACGAAATTGAAAATAATTTTTAAATTCAAGAATATGAATGTGTATCCACTGATTCATGCAACGAACTTATATCCAAAAATCTAAATGATATATTCATTTTTCAGATCAAAGTTACTTATCATACAGAATAAGAAGAAGTAAGTTAAAAAATAAGGTAAGTTACTTACAATAAGTTACTTATCACACAGAAAATTATCTGTAAAAATTACCTCCACAGCTTCTTACACTTTTTTGCCTTAAGTGGGGTCCCCCAAGGTTCCCACCTAGGACCAATTCTTTTCCTACTATTTATTAATGACATTTCACTAATTTTCGATAATATTCACTTTCTTCTATTCGCCGACGATCTAAAGATGTTTAAATCGATCGGTAATTCTTCTGATTGTTTAACTCTACAAATGAACTTAAATAAACTTTATGAATGGTACATTGTAAACAAATTACATCTTAATATCAACAAATGCCAAAGGATCAGTTTCCAAAGGATCAGTTTTGGAATTGTGTTCGCGCTTAGAAGCTGCAGACACGTATCTATATAAGCTCCCGGACTTTAATTCTCCTGACGGGGTAGTTCATATACTATTGTTCTGAAAGTTCGTCTTTATAAGTGAAATATTAAAATTGTTGTGTCTTTTATGTTAAAATAGTTGTTTAGTGTAAATTCTAATAGATATGACAATTTAAAATATTGAAGTAAGAGTTTTATTCAAAAACTTTTAACAGACATAGCTGTATTTAAAAGTGCAGTGTGGGTTCACAGATGGATGCCACATGTTTTTCTGCCGGGGTAGAGCGATGACCGGTGTAAGGTTACGTTTTATTTTTTTGTGGGAACATTTCGAAATGGGTAGTAAGGTCATAAATCATGATAAGATATACTTTGGACGAACTGTATGCCTTACGACCCTTACCGGTAATAAACAATCATAATAGTTTTAATAGTGGTGATAATGAAAAGGACAATGGTGTACTTCTTCCCTAACGTAAGGGAAGGAAACAAGGATGTAGAGCCGGGAGGAAGGTAAAATTAGTGAAAAATCTGCGGTTAGCACAAACCAGGAATTTGCGTCCACCTAAGTCTCTGAATGTTGCGGCTTGGAATGCGAGATCCATTGCTAATAAACACGATGATATTGTGGATCTGATAAGGGGCAAAGATATTCATATTTTGGAGACTTGGCATGAGAATGCAGACTCATACTCCATCAAAACACTTCGGTCAAGCGGTTTCTCGGTGTATGAAGCTGCAAGACCGATCAAAACGGACACAAGCAACGTTAATTTTACAAATCACGGGGGGGTTGCAATTGTAGCGCAAAATGGTATTCGCTTAGACAGTATAGGAATACGTCAGGTGTATACCACTTTTGAGTTTGTCGGCTGCAAGGCTTCTGCTAATGGTGCATCCCTCGTGATAATTTCCATCTATCGTCCCGGGTCATGCACACCGACTGCAATTTTCTTCAATGAATTTAGATCTCTCCTGGAGTGCACCTCCAATTACAATTGCGACGTTGTTATTCTGGGAGATATAAATATTCACTTGGAAAAGAAAGCCAATCCCATGACTAAAAAATTTAATAAAATTCTGCGTGACTTCGGCTGCGACCAGTGGGTTAACTCACCTACTCATGATGCAGGAGGCACACTTGACGCAATAATTTCCCGGGTCGGTTTTCCTCCGAAAATCGTAGATTTTACGGACATTGGACTATCGGATCATCGTCTCGTCACATCCGTGTTTGCCTTCGATCCTCCAAAACTTGAGTTTAAATCTATCATCTCCAGAAATTGGAGAGAATTCGACTTCGAGACATTTTGCATCGAATTAAAAACCTCGCCTGTCTGTGATAAGGAAAAGTATTGCGAAATGCAGGTAGAAGAGTTAGTTACTCTCTATAATTCTACGCTACTGGCATTAATTGATAAAAATGCTCCTTTCACAGAAAAGATCTGCCGCATTAGAAATTGCAGTAAATGGTTCGATGCAGAATGTCTTCAAAGGAAAAGGGAAATGCGTAAATTGGAGAGGGTTTACAGACGGAACCCAACTCTCAGCAATCGGCAGCTTTGGATTGCAAAGCAAAAAGTGTATAAGGAATAAGTGACGAAGAAAAATCAAACTTTTGGTGAGACCAAATTGAGTCAGAAAAGGACCCCCGAAAGCTCTGGCAAAATATAAAGACTTTGTCTGGAGAGAGCAACATCAAGGTTGATTCCTCCCTTGAAGCAAACAGCCTCGCAACACACTTCAGAAATAAGGTTGAAAACATTCGGGCCCTCAGTGTAGTAGGATCGCCTTCTGTCGCAGCACCAAGTCCGCTCTCTGGTGACTTCACTACTTTCGCAGCTGTAACGGAAGAAGATGTCACGCGTGCTGTGATTTCTTGTCCTAATAAACAATGCACACAAGACCCCATACCTACCTGGCTCTTAAAGAAATGTCTTCCTGATATAACGCCTATAATTACCGCAATTATCCAGAAGTCACTAGTAAATTCACTTGAACCGGGAACACTTAAAAAATCAATTATAACTCCGATTCTAAAAAAACAAAATCTTGATACAGACAATACAGATAATTAAAGGCCAATATCTAACCTACCATTTCTGTCAAAACTGCTTGAGAAAATCGTTGCCAAACAATTGGTGGGGTTCTTGAACTCGGCCGGTCTATTTGCCAAAAATCAATCTGCTTATCGACAGTTTCATTCAACGGAAACTGTCCTTTTGCGGGTAATTTCAGATTTGATCATCGGGATGGAAGCAGGTAAGTTGGGTTTGGTATCTGTTCTTGATATGAGTGCGGCATTTGACACTGTAGATCAGCGTTTCCCAAAAGGTGTTCCGCGGAACCCTGGGGTTCCGTAGAAGCATCACAAGGGTTCCGCGTTCCGTCCGGATTTAACGTATGTATTTAACAAAAAAAATAAGTGGCACGGGAGCTAGATCCAGCGCGCTTGACCGCCGTCGCCTCCTCCCGCCACCCGCGACCCGTATCGCCCGCCCACTCGACTCTATGACTGTGACATGAGAGAACGTGTGTGTTCTCGTTCAATTCGTGTGAACTGTGACATTCCAGTGATATTGTTATTCCTGTTCTTATAATCTTGTACTTACGATATCCGTTTTAGGTAAGTATTTTTTTTATTTGTTACCAATTGCAGATAGTGCCAATACAAATAAAACGATTTATTCATATTCATATTCATGTTATGTTTTTTTATTTCAGCCTTTATTAAAAAAATGGATAACTGGCTCAAAACAGGGCGCTTACAAAGTGGCATAAGTGCTTCATCAAGTTCATCGTCAGCAAATAATGAAAGTATTTCAGAAGAAGCTGTTGATTTATCCGTAAGTAAATTATACTTAACTAGCAATAGTAATCATTTATAGTTCATGAACATATTTTGATTGGTGACAACCCTGACAAATTACTTTAATGTAGTATAACTGACGCATGGGTGTTCGACTCTAGCCTTTTAAACAGAAAATGCCATCTAATTTTGATATAAATGAATCACGCCCGAAAAAGGGGTCAAATTCCAGACTGTGCCAAAGGAAGATTTGGGGTGGGACTGTTCTTTTTAGCCAACACCAAACTGCATCTTGCCGTCATTACTAATGTTTTTTTATTTCATTCCAGGATATCGTAAATACTGAAGGATATTGTCCTGAGCAGGATAGACAAAATACACCAACGAATAAAAGGGCTGGGCAATCTCAGGACAACACTACTTCAAAAAAGAGAAAATATGACGAATGTTACTTGTCCTTTGGATTTATTTCTGTAGATGCTTGAAAATCCGGATGGTCAATGCGTTATCTGCAACAAAATCATATGTAATAGCTCTCTGGCACCTGCAAAGCTAAAACGACATCTTAATACCAACCACCCGCAATTAAAAGACAAAAGCTTAGACTTTTTTAAAAGATACAAATATGCACATAAAACCAGTGTGGCTACTTTACATAAATATGTTAAAACTGATAACGAGAATGCCACCGAAGCATCATTACTGTTAAGTTACAGGATTGTTCGTGCTGGCAAACCACACGATTGCAGAGACTTTAATAAAACCCTGCATGACAGAAATTGCCAAGTGTGTATTTGGCGAAGACGCAACGAAGAAAGTTGCAGCAGTTCAGAGTTCCAATAATGTCATATCTGATCGAATCCATAAAATATCTGACCACATTGAAGATGTATTGATTTGTAGATTGAAAAGTAGTGAAATGTTTGCAATGCAACTCGACGAAAGTACAGATGTCGATGGACTATCAATACTGCTTGTTTTCGTAAGATACCCCTTCGGGGGATCTATTGAAGAGGATTTGTTTATTTGTGCTCCTTTGGAAACCAACACCACTGGAGAAGAAATTTTCAAAGTCATTGATAATTACATGAATGTACATAACATTCATTAGAACAAATGTGTCGATGTATGTAGCGATGGAGCTGCCGCTTTGACTGGCAAAATAAAAGGTACTGTAACAAGAATTGAGAATTTTGCACCTAAATGCAGCAGCAGTCACTGCGTTTTACATCGACATGCCCTTGTCGTAAAAAAAATACCACACGAGGTAAAGAAAGTTCTCGATCAAGCCGTACAAATTGTGAATTATGTTAAACACGTCCGCTCCAATTCAGACTTTTTTTAAAGTGTGTGAAGATATAGGAAGTCAGCATCAATCACTTCTTCTTCACACGGAAGTAAGATGGCTTTCCAAAGGAATTATCAAGATTGTTTGAATTGCGCAACGAACAAGTGGTATTTTTTTCCAAAGAATCGCTTTCTTCATTTTTGAGTGGTCTTGTTCATCTATTGCACGACGAGCAATGGCTAATGAAACTGGCGTATTTGGCAGACATATTTGATAAACTGAATGTAATTTGCAAGTCATTGCAAGGAAGAAACACAAATACTTTTACAGTAAACGACAAAATCTCTTCTCTTAGAAAGAAACTTGTCTTCTGGATAGAATGTGTTGAACAGAAACAGTACCAATGTTTTACTCTTTAAAACGAGTTTCTAGAAAAAAATGATTTGCAAGTAACCTCAGATGTTAAAAAATGCATTTACAAACATTTGATGGCCCTCAACAAATCTCTGGAAGAGTCTTTTCCCGAAAAAAACCTGCAGGACATTGACTGGGTACAGAATCCATTCCTAGTTCACAGGACACCGTCGATTATTATAGCAACAGAGAACGAGGCTTTGATTGATATCATGTGTTCTTCTTCCTTACAACAAAAGTTTAATTCAGAAAAAACTAATCTGGATGAGTTTTGGATTGGACTTAAAAACGAATATGCAGAAGTCGTCGAGAAGGCTATCACAGTTTTGTTATCGTTTGTGACCACTTACCGATGTGAAACTGGTATTTCGGCTTACGCTTACACAAAAAACAAATACAGAAACAGACTGGATGCAGCTCCAGATCTTCGTATTCAGCTGTCTGACATAAAGCCTGATTTCATGGCTATTTTAACAAAAAATGTAAAAAGTTATCACTCTTCACATTAAATTAAGTTTTACACAAAACTTTTGATCTTTCTATGCATGGTAAACATGAAAGTATTCAAACTACAAGTTAATCTTTTTCTTATAAAAATAGGGTTCCGCCTAGAAAAGTATGATCGATAAGGGTTCCGGGGCGAAAAAAAATTGGGAAACGCTGCTGTAGATCATAGTATTTTATTAAATGTGCTTGAAACCGAATTTGGCGTTCGAGGTGATGTACTCCAATGGATGTCATCATACCTGTCTGGACGAGTAGCTTCAGTAACTTTCAATAAAAATATATCACCTGAAACTCCCATCGAATTTGGAGTTCCCCAGGGTTCTGTACTGGGTCCCATTCTCTTCATTCTATATACTAATCGTCTCGAACGACTCATTCACTCAGCTGGCTTTGAATCACAAGGCTACGCGGATGATCGTTTGATTTTCAAGATTTCCTCCCCGGATGAAAAAGACGTCCTTAAAAACGAGGTGGTTAGTTTCATTGACACGGTTTCAAGTTGGATGTCTGTTAATAAACTCAAACTTAATCCGACAAAGATGGAATTTATTTGGATAGCTTCTCCTGGAAGACAAGCCCTCATCGACTCCAGTCCAATCCGTATTCAGAATACAAATATAATCCCTTCTACGGAAATAACATAGGTGCTTTTATGAGTGGAAGGGGGTGCATGGACCAGATCTTCTCATTGCGTATGCTCACTGAGAAGTTTCTGGCAAAAAACCAGAAACTTTTCTGTGCCTTTGTAGATCTACAAAAAGCATACGACCGAGTCGACAGGAAAAAGCTATGGAAGGTGTTGTCCAAGTATGGAGTGAATACATATCTGACTCAGGCAATCGCGTCTCTGTATGAGGGAAGCGTTGCATGTGTTAGGGTAAACGGTGGTTTTACGGGGTGGTTTGATATAACAAAAGGTGTTAAACAAGGCTGCGTAATGTCACCGTGGTTATTCAATCTATACATGGATAATTGTATGCAAGAATTGAAAGAGGTGGGATTGGGCGCGAATTTGAATAATTTGAAAGTATGTTGCCTGTTGTATGCTGATGATGCGGTGCTGATTGCTAATAGTATAGAAGATCTACAGTCTCTCGTGTCTAGGATGAACGAAGTATGCATGAAGAATGAGTTAATGATGAATGTAAGTAAGTCTAAAGTAATGGTGTTTGAAAGAGAGAGTACGAAAACAGTGTGCAATATAATTGTGAATGAGGAATACTTGGAGCAGGTGGATGAGTTTGTGTATTTAGGAAGTATGTTTACGAGAGATGGGAAGGCTGACAGGGATATTGAAAGAAGGGTAAATGCAGGTAATTCCGTTAATGGAGGACTGAACGCCGTTGGCGCTAACAAAAAACTGTCCAAAGAAGCGAAGTTAGCAGTCCACAACGGAGTGCTGGTACCTACCTTGATGTATGGAAGTGAGGCATGGAACTGGCAAAGAAAGGATGAAAGTAGATTGAATGCTGTTGAAATGAGATCCCTGAGGCGTATGTGTGGTAAAACCATGTTTGATCGTGTGAGGAATGTGGAGATCCGCAAAGAGTGTAAGGCTGATGTAAGCGTAATGAGTAAGATTATGAAAGGGACGCTTAGATGGTTTGGGCATGTAGAGCGAATGAGCGAAGATAGGAGTGTAAGGAGGATATATGATGCAAATGCGAATGGTAGCAGAAGTCGGGGACGCCCGAGGAAGACATGGCACGATCAAGTGAATCAGATACTAGAGTCGGGCCATGTCAAGAGTCAGAATAATAGAAGAGTATGTATGAGACGATGTATGAATGTGAATGAGGCAAGAAGTGTGTGCCAAGACCGAGTTGTTTGGCGGTCCGTCCTCTCTGCCTACCCCTGCGGGGAAACGGCGTGATGGTTAGTTAGTTAGTTAGTTAGTTAGGTTTCACTTTAGACAATTGTCTTTCTCTTGAATCGCAAATTTCAAAAACTGTAAGTGCTGGCTTTTTCCATCTAAGGCAGATAAAATCAATTAGGAGATGCCTTCCCTCTGATGGAACAAAATCACTCATATATTCGTTCGTTGTCTCACGTATGGACTATTATAATAGTGCATATGCTGGCCTACCAAAAAAACAGAATCCAGTCCGTTTTCAATGCTGCGGCGAGAATGATTTTTGGTGAATCTAAGCATTGTCGTTTAACCCCGCTTCTAAGGGATCGTCTTCATTGGCTTCGATGCCCTGAAAGAATAGAGTTCAAGATCTGCTTAATGACCTTCAAAGCATTGCAGGGAATGGCGCCAGCCTATATATCGGAATTATGTGTCCGACAAAACCTAAGCGATAGACAGCTTACTCTGAGGTCAGCAGATCTAGATGTTACCAATCGTTTAATCGAACTTTCTCGGTCAAATCAAGCTGTTTACCACTCATTTGGAATAAACTTACCCCAGCCCTTACCAATATACAAAATTTGGCTGAATTTAAACGGGTTTTAAAAACAAAATTATTAAAAAAATCATATCATTTATATTCTCATGAATCTAAGCTTCTTTTCAATATACTATAATAAGCCAGGTTTTGAAGTTTCCGGTAATTGTTTGGTTTTTTGGTTTCCTCCTTATTGTACTTTTATGTTTAATGTCCACCTATTATATAATATTTTAATGTTTTCCTGTTTTATATAATATTTCAATTTTAAAGTTCTTATTTTTCGTGCACTGTTATTGTCTTTTATTGTTGTCCTCTACTAAAATAGCACTGTTATTGTTTAATTTTATTCTCTGCTTTTGTGTAAACCGTTTATTATTTATTTCATATTATGTTATTAATTATTTTTTCAAAGGAACACAATAGGAAATTTTATTTTTAAGTTTACTATAGTTAAGCGCACTTGAAGTGAAACAACACAAAACTGCGCTATATAAATGCTATGTTATTATTATTACTGTTATTATTTCCATAGATCTAAAACCCCTTTATTATTCGACTACTCAATTAACAATGCCAACCTAAGAAGAGTTTTTGAATTCAATGACCTTGGAGTTATCTTTGACTCCAAATTACGCTTCTTGAATCACATTAATAGCATTACCAGTAAGGGATTACAAATGCTTGGATTAAATACTCGTACCTACGTAACAATAATCGTACCTACGAAGCGAAGCGTCGTGCTCTGTCAAGCTATCGTTAATAATAGTAAACAACTTTATAATAAATCCGACGGAAGATAAAACGTAATCGTCGTTAAAAACAACGAAAGTTTAACACGTGGTAGTGTTCTCCAGTGACTTTTTAACATTTTACCATTGTTTTTTTAATAATATAAACTATAAAATTCACTGCATCCCAAACCAAAGTGTTGTGTACAACGGATAAAGTGCGCGGATTGGCCGCTTTAATTATGAGCTCACCTTTCAGGGCTCCTATTGGTTGCGTTTGTGTTGTGAATTTGTGATACCCCTTGTTTACAATCGAAACTATCTAAATTCTTTGTATTAAATCCTTTTAAAGTGACAATTGTGCGTCGAAAGAGATTACTCTCATCTCGCAAAATAATTTTTAGTAGGTATACATTTGTGTATTTTTTCTTTTAAATAAAATTATCCAGAACCTACAAAAAAACATATCCGATAATTTCGTGAATAAAACAGAAACTTTTCGGTAAAACCGATAGTGGATTTCGTAGATACATTCATAGTGATAAACTGTTTAAAGTTATTTGTGCTCAATTAGTGCAAATATAAAAAAAATCGTGATATAAAAACTCGATACGGCGACTTTTGTTTTGATTTACATAGAGCTAGACCGATTGCCCACCTACGAATTTTCAGGCGCAAAGCTGAACAGAACTAATACTTTGTTTCAAACATTGTTTTTTTTATGTGTCCTTATAAAGTAGTGTTTAATAATGAATCGTCCTAAAAAACGACACATAAGCACCATGATGTCTCCTAGTCCAGAGGATATAGGAGGAAAGTGCGTCACGATTGAGGATGCGGATGAAAACAGCTCGGTTACGTCATCCAAAGGCTCGGACGTCACCGAAGCGGAATATCCTTGCGCTTCAGGAGTAGATGTGCTCAATGAAACCCAAGCACATTTGACAGCTCTTCAACTTGTGTTAGCAGAGAAGCAATCTAAGGTCTCAAAAGACCAGCAGCTGAGGATCGCTAGAAATGTATCGGAAGTTTTCAGATCCGTATCTCAGCTGTTGTTGGAGCGAGAGACGATGCGTGCGGATTTAGCTACAGTTACAGCACAACTTAGAATGGCAGAAATAAAAATACGCCACGAGAAGAGGGAAAAAAGGCACCTTGAGCAAAAAATCATACAATTAGAGTCTGATCTCGGGCCTGTAATGCGGAGAGTGGCAGTGGCAACGGAGGCTACCCTCTCTTTTGCTGACATCGCCCGAAAACAGCCATATGATGCTCACCAACCCCCACCAATCACTCAACAAGGACATCGCGTCGGACCACCAAGACCTGCCGTTTGCATCTTTCCAACGGATGCGGACGCCACAAAGGACAGTGACGGTACGAAAAAAATGATTGAAGATACAATTCGGCCATCTGAACTAGGCGTTCGGGTCACGGGAATAAAAAAAATAAGAAATAAAGGCATCCTGATCAATACGGCAACCACGGGCGAACAACAAAAGCTATTAAATGCACCTTGCTTCGACAACTCGAGCAAACTGAAGGCCCGACTACCGTCAAAGCGTCTACCGAGACTGATATTCTTTAATGTTCCCCGGGACCTGACCGACGAAGATTTTTTAAGGATGGCTCTCACTGGTATTCCCAACGTTGAAGACATTGAAGAAACTATTGCAGGCTGTAAACTAAGTCACCTGGCTGGTGCTCGCACAGGTAACGCTTGTCACCGTATCTACGCAGTACCCGCTACCGTACGTAAATTTCTAGTCGAGCAAGAGAAAGTATTTATAAGCTGGACTATTTGCCGCGTCCGAGATTTTATTGGCCTTACTGTCTGCACCAAATGCTACATGATTGGTCACTCATACAAGTATTGCAGAGATACCAAACCCACATGTGGACATTGTGCTCAACAGAATCATACTGGTGAGTCCTGCCCAAATTCCACCATCAAACCAGTTTGCGCGACATGCACCAGATTTGGTAAGCCTGCTGATCACTCAACTGGAGATAGGGACAACTGCCCGGCCTACATCGCTGCACTCAAGAACGACCTTGCAACTATAGATTATGGAGTGTAACATACATGAGCTTAAGTGCCTCACCATCGAGAATTATAATCCCGTGACGAACTGTCTACGAATAATGTATATGAACGCGAGAAGCATCCGTAATAAGTTTGATGAGATCGAAGAAAAAGTAAGAAGTTCGCGGTACATTGTACACGTGCTCGTCATTACGGAAACGTGGCTTAAGATTGGAGAGGAAAAGTTTTACTCCCTGAATGGTTACAAAAGTGTTTTTGCTTCTCGCCCCAACGAAGGAGGAGGCGGCGTAGCAATATATGTGATTGATACTATGAAGTGTGCAATTATTGAAAATTTCTCAAATGAAAATTCCTTTTTAGGTATAACGCTTAGTAGCAGTGATAGGAAACCAGTTAACATCTATGCTATCTATCGAAAACCCAACACAAATATGCAGGATTTTCTAATACATCTAGAAAAAATACTGAACGAAAGTAGACAAGATACATTAATATTCGGAGACTTTAACATTGACATATCCATATCCACACACTCTTCATTAAATTTTTGCAACATCTTACAATCTTACAATTTTTCAATACATAACAAAACATTTCCCACGAGAGTCACTGATACAAGCTGCACCTTAATAGATCACATCTTATCAAATAGGCAAAACATTCAGACTACTATATCGAATATTGATGATCCACTTAGTGACCATAATATACTTATTGTTGATTATAAGAACAACTTAAAAAAATGTTTTAATAATAGAACCAAATCCCGGATTACGAGACCTATCATCAACAGTATGTCAGTAAAATCCTATCTTCTTGATAACAATTTCACGATCAACTTAAGCAACTCAGAAGACCCTTTTAAAAGTTTCAATTATCACATTAAAAAGGCAATAGAATCAGGTACAACTACACCAAAAACAGGATTAAGAAGTCGGGTACAACTGAATACTCCGTGGTTTGATTCCAAATTAAATACATTAATCAAAGAACGAAACCAGATTCACAAGCAGTGGAAACAAGACCCTGGTAATCTTACTCTTGTAACACTTAAAAAGAGATTGAGAAATACCATTACTAATTATAGGCGAAATCTAAAACACAAATATTATGCGAACAGCTTTCAACAAAACCAAAATAACCCCACTAAAACCTGGAAAATCATAAACTCTATTCTATCAAACCGAACACATAAACCAACTAACGAAATAGAATCCCTCGTGGTAAATGACTGCGTAATTAAGGATCCGAGCCAAATAGCATCCGCATTTAATGAGTTTTTTCTCTCAATAGGAAAAAAGCTAGCAGCTACCATTCCGTCATTCCCGGATGACTGTAATACCGTATTTGTGGAACCGAAGGCTTGCCAATCCTTGTACATGGCTAGGACAAACAAAGATGAGGTACTGAGGATCATCTCTAAAACTAAGCTGAAAGCAGCACCGGGACTCGATGGAGTAACACCATCAGTTCTTAAGACTTGTAAAGAAGAATTAGCGGGTCACCTTACAGAACTTTTTAATTGGTCACTGTCCTCGGGAAAGTTTCCAAATGAATTAAAGTTAGCGAAGATAATACCTATACACAAAGGAGACTGTAAAACATGTATCTCTAACTACCGTCCTATATCACTTCTATCGGTTTTTTCAAAAGTATTTGAGACCATAATCAAAGATAGACTCCTAAAATACATATCTGCGAATAATATCCTTACACCACAACAATATGGCTTTCGGAAAAATTCTAGTACTCAATGTGCCGCCTTTGATTTTATCTCCAACCTTCAACAGTATATAGACCAGGGTGAATATGTGGCAGCCATATTTATAGATCTCAAAAAAGCCTTTGATACGGTCGATCATGAAATACTCTTAAAGAAATTGGAATATTTGGGAATTGTTGGGAAGCCCCTAAATCTCCTCCGAAGCTACTTAGATGATAGATTTTGTCTTGTTGAAGTCAAAGGTGTCTCGAGTGGCTTAGGTAAAATCACATGTGGAGTGCCACAGGGATCAATTCTTGGGCCTCTGCTTTTCTTGCTATATGTCAATGACATAACTAAATGTGGTATCTCTGGAAACCTCCAACTTTATGCGGATGACACTGTAATCTATTATCACAGTACAAGCCTGAGTGACCTGGAGTCTCAAATGAATGTAGATGTCTCAATTCTAGCTAATTGGCTGCGTATTAATAAATTGAGCCTCAATATAAAAAAAACGCACTACCTAACTTTCGGTAATAAGGATTATGTGCCCATGAATATCACACTTGGAACTGAGAAGCTCCAAAATATAGAAGTCACGAAATATTTAGGGCTATTAATAGACTCTAAACTTTCGTGGAATTCCCATGTTGAGCATGTGAAATCTAAAATATCCCCAATAACCGGCGTACTGTTCCGACTCCAAGGTCTTCTCTCTACATCTCTACTAAGGGCCACATACTATGCGATGATTCACTCCCATCTGAGTTATTTAGTTAGTAATTACTAAAAAACAAATATCAGAAATACAAGTGATTCAAAATCGAGCAATAAGGAATATCTACCGTCTACCGTG
Source organism: Hesperophylax consimilis (assembly GCF_061612785.1). Taxonomy (NCBI): domain Eukaryota; kingdom Metazoa; phylum Arthropoda; class Insecta; order Trichoptera; family Limnephilidae; genus Hesperophylax; species Hesperophylax consimilis. The sequence goes on from NC_142849.1 coordinate 13,503,998, forward strand.
GGATATACATATCAAAGATATATATTTAAAGACAAACATACTTCCTTTTACGGTTCTACCTAAATACAATATCACTTGTACAATATTACAAATCATACATAGATCCTCACACACTAACATCAAACCAGCATTTAATTCAGACATACACCAGCACAAAACACGGTCCCAAAATCTAATACACCTAGCATCGTCTACCCACACAACAAAATTTGGTATTAACTCATTACAATATATTGCATATAGACAATACAATGCATTACCTAATGAAATAAAGCAATCAGTAACTAACAAAAAAATATTAGTTAAAACGCTTAAAGATTATTTCCTGAAAATGTTTTTAAACCAGTGAATTTTCGCTCGCTTTCATATGTTGGTTTACTATGTTTCATGTGTATAGATGTCTCTCAGTATTTCTAAAATCTCTATTCTTAACAATGTATTTTTCCTTTTTTATTTATTTTTCTTTTCCTTTTCAATATGTTGTATTTTTTTAAAAGTGTAATATCCTTGTAAAATGTATTTTATGTGTCTGTACTTCCCGTAATGAGTTTTATCTCAACTCATTGGGAATAATGTGTTACTTACCATGTTTTTTGTAATACATTATAAATAAATAAATAAAAAAATAAAATAAAATTCTCAGAATCGCTAAAGGCTTTAATAACATAAAAACTATAAAATTACTATACACGTCTCTGGTTAGAAGTCAGGTTGAATACAATGCCACTATTTGGTGTCCTCATTTCAACTCTCATTGTTTACAAATTGAAAAAAATCAAAATAATTTTTTACGTTTTATTAATTTCAAAATTGGTATTCCCAATCCTATTATTGAAATCAATTATGTCAATTTACGCAGTAAACTTAACTTATCGAAATTATCTGAAAGGCGAAAAATATTTGATCTCCTTTTATTATATAAAATTGTTCATTCAAGGTTAGACTGCCCTGACACTATAAACTTGCTATCTTTACATATACCTCCAAAATATACTAGACGGAATATTTTATTCTACAACAATAACTTCGCTACGAATTCTGTGTTAGAAAGAATACATAGGTTGGGCAATGAACTAAGTGATGTCGCTGACATATTTAATTTAAACTTCAAAACATTTAAAGCCAAATTAGTCCACCACTTTTTAAATGTAAATAATGTATGAGAAATCATTATATTTTATTTAGATTTTCTATTGTTTGTTTTATACTGTTTTTCAAAATGAAATTTGTAATTTTTATGTACTTAAAAGCCCAATAGGGCGTCAATAAATAAATAAATATACGGAGTGTGGAAAAAAATTTGGATGAATTAATTTTAAAATTAAACAATTTAAATAAAAAACCAGACCTCATAGTTTTATCCGAAACATTTACTAACACCGAATCATCCTCTATTTACTTACCAGATTACAATTATGTTTCAAACAAAACAGATATCAATAAAAACAGTGGTCTCGTAATATTTATACACAATAAATTTAGTATTGTCAAAATAACTGACAATAAATAACTGACAAAACATCCTATACATTTAGTAAACTGTATTGAAATACAATTCAAACTCGACAAAGCAAAGTACCATATGATTGCTGTTTACAGAACACACGGGTCGAACATTATTTAGTTTATTAATGATCAAAAAAAAAATGTAATCCAAACTGGACAGAAATCAAGGAACATATCAACATCAATTGAACTCCACAAGACAGATACGATATAGTGAATAGAGTATTACATTTTAAAATACAGAAACTCCTATACCTCATAAAGGAGGATTATATATTTGGTCCACCGCTATGCCATATGAACGCTGTAGAATAGTTGAAACGTGATGAGAAGACCAAGAAAAGATATTTTTTCCTTGATGCTGCACGAGGTACGGGAAACACATTTTTAATCAATTTACTCTTAGCCAAAGTCAGATCTTTCATGCATTTCTCCTTGAGAAGGGTGTTCACTATCCAGAACTTACGGACAATCAGTGGATCCAAAACATTAATTTCATCATACACGTTACGCCTCCTCTAAATCGGCTTAAGGCGTATTAACCAGCGACCGAGAATTCGAATTTGGTCAAAAGACGGTCTCGCGATCGGACGTTTTTTAGAACGAGACAGAAATACCATATTCATTCCACTGCCAGCCGTACACTCAGCGCGGCGGTCGAAACCTACAGCATGGTTCCGATGAAATAACAATTATTGTGTTTGAATTTTCGGTTGTAGCTTTCTTCCTAATAAGTAGTTACATACATATGATTTAAGATTTTCACGGCCAAAAGAATTTTTGTTATTTGTTTTTGGGGTGTTATGCCGTGTTCGAAGAAAGCTCAATTCACAATATGACATTATGAAACTGACAAAAAGTAACACTAAAAATACTGAATATGTTGAATTATACCAATGTAATAGGGAATTGGACAATAGAATAGAAATTATTAACAAAAACATGAGTTGAATCGCACATCACGAATCAAAACCGTTATTTTGACGGGAATCATATACGCATAGACTAAAATGCGGCATTGCTTGCTCTTTTGTAGCCAGTTAAATATATTTATATGAGGAAGATTTCGAAACAGAAATTGTACAGCTTAATGTGTAACTAAGAAAATTTTATTACAAATAAGTTTACATGGAAATGGAATTAATCTCCTTCGAAGTACTGTGCTTGACTAGAGATATACTTATCCCAACGTTGAATCCATGACTGGAAAAATTTTACCACGAGTTACCCGACACCGTGTGTACAAGGTACTGTTGCATACGTGTTGCTCGCGCAACGCCGGGTAGTAAATTATGGTTTATGATTATCGCGGTAATTACAGTTGAATCGGTCACCGTAATATACCATGCATTTCCCGACATCATGTATACAATGGTATGGTTTTGTGCGTGTAACTCGCGTAATGCCGGGAATTATTGATATTTTATAATTACCGCGATATTCACGGTTTCAGTCACCGTAATTTCACCACGAGTTTCCCGACACCGTGTGCACGTGGTAATGTTGCATGCGCGTAAATCGCGCAACACCGGGTAGTAAATGCTTGTTTATAATTACCGCAGTAATTAGAGTTGAATCGGTCACAGTAATATACTACGCGTTTCCCGACACCATGTATACAAGGGTATGGTTTTGTGCGTGTAACTCGCGTAACGCCGGGAATAATTGCTAGTTTATAAAAATCCCGATATCGACGGTTTCGGTCACCATAATATCCATGATTCACAATATATTGTAGGTATTACCTATTTACATAATAAAATAATATTAATATTAATGTAAATTACACATACCGGCGGAATTTTAGAGACAATATTTGCTTCAGAATCACAATCATTCGTCGGTAGGTGATTATTTTCCCTGAAAATTAAACAACACAAAATTATCGCTAAATGTTATAAAAAATATATGCGTATTATGACTGATTCGTTTGAACGACCCTGTAGCATATAGAGTACGTACAATGTACAAGGATAATTAAATATGACTAACCCTTTTTTTTTCTGCAAATATTTCTCCCATGTACGTTTTTGATGACGAAATTTTTGTTTTCTTATAAAACTTTTGTCCGATAGTATTTTTCTCCCCATTTTTAAACGAGGAATTTCGTTAAAATGTTATTAAGTAGACTGGCGTGAAATAGACGTCCGCTCGCCGCCCTGTCGCAGCGGGGAAATTCCCCGCTGCGACAGATTACCGGCGTAACACAGATCTTTGCGAATTTTATCATTCCCCGGGGGAATGATAAAACTTCGGCTTGCGCCGTGGTAATCAGAAACAACGAACAAAAAATAAACGCGAATCGAAATTAATTACTATTATATACTTTAAGAATATATTTCTTGGTCATAAATTATTTTTAATGTTTCAATAATATCATAGTAAATTATTTTTGTAAAAAAATCTCAACTATACCAATTTGTAAGGTCATAAATAAATAGTCAAATTGAGGGATTTTCGTCATAAAACGCGTCCTCGGATTTATTTATTAGTAATTTTATTTGAAATAAAAAAAATTCTTATACATACATATGATAGATAATTTATTGATTGTTTATACTGTATTATTATATGATTTGAAATATTTGTTGTATAATACAACTTCGCCTTTGAAAATGCAACAAATCTGCGCATCGTCCAACGGTAACACTTTATTATGGTATGAAAATAATATTATTTTTCAAAATTTAACATCTTAATTTAATAGATAAAATAACGATCTTTCGAAATCAATTTGTGTTTTTCTCTAGAAAAGTGTCCATACGTCTAAAACTGGCCTCAAAAATGCCAAATTTCAGGTCAAGTCTACCTATTTCGCCTTAACAGTTATACTAAAAGGGAAAGCAAACACAATTTTTTCGATGTTAGAAGAAGTCATTTCATTCGAAAACAAATTATCCCTTTTTGCTCAAGATTTTGAAAGGGAAAAATTGTTTCACTTTCCGAGCCTGCTGAAGCATCGCCAAGAAAATAATTCCTCTATTGACAAATACCATTTCAAAACAAACAATTTTAAATACGATGGAAGCATTCGTCAAAAATAAAAGCCCAATGGGCGTATAAATAAATAAATAAAAAACTGTTGACATCTGCGTAATAAAAATAAATAAATAAAATTGTTTCCATAAAAAAAAAAAAAATCCTCTTAATGCTATACGATAACTGAGTTGAAATTTTCTCATTTTGGCAATGACATTGGTAACTTTGAATTGAATTGCAGGATTTAAAAAATAAGGAAATATGGAGATATAAATTTCAACGTCTTTGTATTGATTTGGAAATATTGGAGAAGAACAAATGTGATCTAAGTTCACAACACAAGTGGTTTGCTTTGAAAGACCTGGAGAAGGAAGACATGATCATTTTCAACGTCTGGAATAGTATTCCTGACTCTTACGATCAGCTGAAAAAACTTGCGTTTGCTGTTCTTTCCCTTTTTGGTGCTACATATTCATGCGAACAATCTTTTTCAATCATGAACTTTATCAAGAGTAAATTGAGAAGTCGTCTTAGTCATAAGAACCTGTAATCATGCCTAAAATTAAAAACAACAACACCCAAACCTGACTTACTGAAACTTTCCAAGGACATTGTTCGCATTAAGTGTTTGTCAGTCATTGCCATGATTTAAATTTATATGATACCTTACTTTCATATTATTGTTTATCAATAAATAAATCTTTATTAAGTGTTAAATCAAGTTTTATTCAGTGTACCCGTAATTTAATGGTCTAAAATTATAATAAAGGTTTACCAAATTAAAAAACAGATTTGCCTCTCGGAATTTTTTGAATCGTTGTAATGTACATATTTGGCTCTTTAGCCGATAACTTTGCCGACCACTGCCTTAGGCCAATCTCATCTACAATATGGTCTTACCGGATGGGGAAGTTCATGCTATTCCATTCTAAAACCAGTCCTCGCAGCACAAAAGGAAATTTTGAAAATTATACTTGAGTCCCCATCAGAACCGCTAAAGTAATTTAATTCCCTGATTTTAATTTAATGTCTCTGAAAAAATTATACTCAAAAGATGTTTTAATTTATGCATTCAAAAACCAGGATAACTTTGCATACACAAACTTGTGTCGATTCACAAGATCCTCATTACAACATACATCACCAACCTACAACTAAAACGACTTTTGTGGAAAGAAATTTGCAATATTCCTCTATAAAACTATTTAATATCCTCCCTCTTGCAATTAAAAACATAACTGACTTTAAGAGAAGTATTACGATATGAATTATGGACACGGGAAAGAAGAATATAAATAAAATGTTGCAACCTAACAAAGATTAACATTATTAAAATAATAATTTTCAAATATTAATTTTCTTCTATTATTTCGCTTTATAATTTACCTCTTGTATATTTTGAACTTTTTTTAAAATTAACAACTAAAAAAAACTTGACCAAATTTACAATTTATACTTCACACAAATTACCATGTAGAATGTGACCCCGGTAAGGTCACATTCTTTCAACAATTATAAAAAATAAAAACCACAGAAGACGTAAGGTACTTGAAAATGTTGGAAACGGAAATTGATTTTTACTTGAAAAATCTACTTTGAATATAATAGTTGGAGTCGATATTATTATTTCCCTCTGAAAAAAATAAATATTTCTGTTGTTACTGTAAAACATAACAGTCGAAGTTTGGAACTAAAACATATCACCGAAAAAGACGTACAGAAATTCACAAAATCTTCCAAAAGGTAATCACAAAATAAATTTCATCATTGATACCATCATAAAAAATGAAATTTCATTCATAATACTAATTTAGATTATAACACAGGTATTTTAATTAAAAGTAGGCAACACCAGCAAAATACTATGAAGAATACATCTGTGCAAAGGATTCTTTTCGAAACATACTCTACGGCTACATTACAAAAAATGCAATGAGTCACATGAGAAAGGCTCATGTGTAATTAATGTAATGGGAAGAAATTTAACAGGCTTTGTGCATAATAGAGCTAACAAAAATAAGACACACATTTTTCCCCGTATTGAAGGACAATAATATTATAAAATCCATGCAGGATGATGAACTCCTCACTGTGTTTGGAAATAAACTTTGTGAACAATATAAAACACACCAACACAACATGATTAGAGACCTGACACTACCTGAGATTGCTACCAAAAATATCAATAAATGACTTTGTGTCAATATTTCAACCACAACATTTTGATACAGCAATCAGCGCCCTACGAGAATGAGCTAAATGGCACAGATCAATCATGTGGTTTAAAACTCCAGCCATTGCCAATAATCTCACAAAACTACGGCAACACTTCAACGAGCTAAGACCTTTTGAAGGCACCCACCATGGTGAAGGACGACAATTTGTCTTCAAGGACCTTCTCACAGCTAGACAAGTTTTTCTGAGGGATTACACTGTCAAGAGCCCACTACAACAACCATACAGTGGCCCTCACAAAGTCGTCCGCCGAAATGGAAGGACATACACCATCCTTGATGAGTTGACGAGCTTTTCTTTCCATCGCAGCCCTTAACCGTGCTACTGGAGGGGGAATCCTGTAGTGGCATGCCACTGATGTAGCATTCGAGCTGTCGCTGCCACTACTCGATCCGGACGGTGTCGGGTACTATTGTATCACATAGTACCAAGCTCTAAGGTACTACAGTACCTAGGACATCTACTACGTACATACCTAGAACCTACTGGACATGTCGGCCGTTGCCTAGGTACCAAGCGCAAAGGTATTTTATTACCTCGACCGGATTCGGGAACTCACTGATCTAGTCGGACGGTACTAGGAACTACCAGGCTGTTCCTGCAGGTACTGGGCGACCGCTAGAATCTTCTAGATTATGTTAACTTTAAAACATCTATATTGCTCATTAGTATGAAGTAAATTAGAATATAACTCACCTCTATGGTCACAAATTCCAAGAATTCATCACCTTATTGAAACTACCAAACACTGTGAACTTATTGATATATTTGGTGTTAATAATTTCATGAGTTTCAAAAGGCAACTAATTTCAGACCTATTTGCTAGTTATTAACTTGTATTATTTATTAGCTTAAAAAAAATCTTCGCTGTATATCTTCCAATGTTTAAATCACATACTCCTTAGTTTATTTGGGTAATTATTTACCTACGTCCCCCGTTTTTAATACGCATTTAAAAAAAAAAAACAATCATTTGATTCAACTTAATGACAATAAACAACAACTTTTTGCATTTACGATTTTGAAAAATATTGATATTTATATTATTTATGTAAATAATAATTTACGAGAAAATTTTCGATTCGACACACCATTTTGACAGAACACCGATGTGAACATCGCGCATAATTCGTGTTTATTTATGTAGTGGCAGTGTAGAAAACATTGTTATGTAAATAACATAGGATTATTTTTCTTACTTGGCAGTAAGTAAGAACCTGTCAAATGATGTCCTGTGATTTGTCTTGTCTATTGTTTACGCTCTGGCAATAACAGGAAGTGACTAAAATTGAAGATGGCGTCACTTCCCGGCCGGACACAGGAGAGTGTGCGCGTCCGGTCGGGGGTCAATTATTATTTCTGGGGGCCTGATGATCTGATCGAAATATATTTCATGGATTTGTGATTATTACCGAAATGTTCGGTTTGTGCTTCAAGTTTAGAAGTTTAATAATATTTCCCGCGAGTGGAATTTGCCACGCGTGGCGTGGATAATGAAAACGTATTTTGTCATGTGCGGCCGTGGAGGTAATCAGAGATTATCCAAGTGATCGGTGGTTATTTCTGCCGATGGACTGTTATCGCCGTGAGCATTTTGATTCGGAGCATTTTTAAGTTCTTCCTCGCCTCTTGGAAGGGCAACTTACGGGTTATCCGTGAAACCGGCACATGGCTGGTACTCACTGGGCCGATGGCCAGCCACATCTGATGCTGCCGTCTACTTCCTACTTGGCTGGTACTCACTGGGCCGATGGCCAGCCACATCTGTTGCTGTCGTCCTCTACCTACTTGGCTGATTCAACCAGTCCGCCACTCGCGGCATTCAGCGTTCGTTCCTCAGGAATACCTATTTAATACAATGCAAAAGCGTCTTCAAACAGACGTAGTGTATACTGACTTTAGTAAGGCATTCGACAAAGTCTCACATAAAATTCTCATACATAAACTTAGTGCCCTTGGAATAACAGGGAATATTTTGAGATGGTTTGAGAGTTATCTGCATAAAAGAAAAATATGTGTTAAACTCAACTCACACTATTCACACCAGTTCGAAGTCTTTACCGGCGTCCCACAGGGGTCTCATTTAGGACCAGTACTATTTTTATTGTTTATCAATGATATAACTACGGTTTTTGATGGAGTCATGATTCTCTTATTTGCAGATGATCTCAAAATTTATAAAACCATTACAAATATTCATGACTGTTACGTACTACAATTTAATCTTGTGAGGCTACAAGAGTGGTGCACCCACAATGAACTATTTCTCAATATTGATAAATGTCAAACGATAACTTTTTCCCGAATCAAAAATCCCATTACGCATCAATATAGCATCAACAACATTTTCCTAAAAAGAGTTGAGAATATTAAGGATCTTGGTATTATTTTTGACAGGCAACTAACATTTGTTCCTCATATAAACGAAATAACCAACAAGGCCATGAAATGCTTGGGTTTTATATTAAGGACAACGAAAGATTTTAAATTAATAAATTCCTTCAAACTGCTATTCACTGGTTTAGTTAGAAGTAATCTAGAGTATAACTCAACAATCTGGTCTCCATTTTATAAGATTCACCAATTAAAAACTGAAAGAGTGCAACATAAATTTCTGCGATTTATTAATTATAAATTAGGAATTCCAAACGAATATCTTAATTACACTTTCCTCATGAACTTACTAAATTTAACCGATTTATCATTGAGACGCACAGTGTGCGACTTAGTATCTCTTTTCAAAATTTCGAATGGCAGACTGGACGCCATTGATTTGACGAGTCTTATATCGCTCCGTGTACCTACGCGCGACACTCGACAGACCGCTCTATATAATGTTCCCATATCTGCTAAGAATTATTTTCAAAACTCACCTATTCAAAGACTTCACATACTCGGTAATAAGTATAGCTCAATTGATGTTTATCATCACCAATCAGTATACAAACTAAAATACAGTATACTAGAATGTTTGTAACAGATTCATAATTTTTTTCAAACGCATATTTTACTGTTTCATTAACTAAGCTTTGTTTTGTAAAATTCCCAATCAGGCAAAATAAAGATTGATGATTACAAAGATGGTTTACAACAAACTGTAGTGTTTATCTTTATAATAATAATAACAAACTTACTTGTCTTGTGTGTATTACCTACTTACATTATTGTACTCTTGTAACTACACTATATTTATATAAACTTATCGAACTCATTGTCCAAATTCCAATAACACCGTAACTACATACTTGAATTGTATCTACTTAACTACCTACCTATATCTGTTATATTTTTCTCAAGTTTATGTATTAGTTTAACCTATGTTCTGTAAAATATTCAACCGACGTACTTTGTACAATAAACTTTGCTTGCTTATGTTTATAAAATAATAACACCATAACAATAACCCTACACATTGTTATGTAAGTTCATACTCAATTTATTATGCTATGTAATTAAAATATTTTATAATGCTACTGAACAACAAAACCCATAACATGTATATGAAAAAGCCTTCTAGGCGTTAATAAAATGAAATAAATAAATAAAATAAATAACTATATACGTCGTATTATTTTAGACAGGGTAGATAGATTCTACGTTCTGGTCATTGGGGGTAAGTTTTCACCTTTTTTGTATATCTCTGTGAAATTTATCTAAATATACCTTGTTACGGTCAGTCCAAAGTTTAACCAGAATACTTTCACTTTATAACCTTGCAACTTCCTTTCAAACATTTCGTAGATGGGATATATTTCCCCGCCCTGTATGGAGGATTATGCTCTACCGTCGATTGGTCGGTTTTGCGGGCTCTTTTCCAGTCTAACCACTGGAAGGGACCCTGGCGCGTTGGTCTTTTTAATAGCAGTCAATAATGTACTTAAAAACCTAACACATAACCCTAACGGGTACCCAGTATATTATCATAACAACATGAAAGACATAATCGACATAATAGACAATTATTCATGATCGCTAACACCGATGTGAACATCGCGCATAATTAGTGTTTATTTATGTAGTGACAGCGTAGAAAACATGAAAGACATAATCGGCATAATAGACAATTATTCAAGATCGCTGGCCACGCACCCCTTAATTATTAGGCGACCAAATTTGGTCCCAAACATCATATGAATTTAGTTATTATTTGAAGGTTTACTACGATTTTTTTTTATATATAATTTTGCAACTGACTTGGTCGATGAAAATAATAAAAATGTCGTGTGAATCGTGTGTCATTGGCTTGGCTAGATTTTTCGACGATATTGGAAAGAGGACGTATTGTTAGAATGCTAAGAAATCACGAAGTTATAAGAAGAGTAAAAAACTGTGAAAAGTGCAGAACTGTGTGTACAGTGTGAGGTGATTTATCACGAAAACGGCGCTATATAAATTAGCCAAATATTATTAATCTCCCGCCTTCATTTTAAATGTGGCAAAACAATCACCGTTCAACGGAATCGGAAAAAAATAAAAAAAACTAGATGTAATTTTACTGCTACAGTTCGCAAATGCACATTTTTTTCGCAATCGAAATTATCGATTGAGGTAATATGTAGATTTGTATTGTATTGGGCAATTCTGCGACCACCAAGGACGGTCTTCTTAATTGAAGAGTTAAACATTAGTAGCCGCACTGCAGTGGATTGGGCATCGCTTTGTAGGGAAGTGTCTATTAATTGGTGGATTGGCGTGACGGTAGAAATTGATGAGGCGAAAATTGGAAAACGCAAGTATAATAGGGGTCGACGGGTAGATGGAGAGTGAGATTCGAAAGAGAATCCAAAAAAATGTTTGTCTGCTCGGTTCCAGACAGATCGAAAGAAAAGCTGTTGCAAGCGATCAAAGATAACATTTTGACTGGAACTACCATTATTTCCGATAGTTGGAAGGTGTACAACTGTCTACAAGACGAAGGTTTTGTTCACATGAGTATGAACCACAGTGTTACCTTTGTGGACCATGGAGCTCACACTCAAAATATCGAAAGATGTTGGCGCCAAGTTCGGGGAAGTGTGCCTAGATTTGGAAGAAGCGAATTGCACTACGAAGGCTACCTGTGCGAATTCCGGAAAAGGTCGCTCCCGCATCCCAAGGACCGAATGCATGCGTTTTTCAAAATGACCAGTCAGGCCTATGATCCATTTAACGACGGAGAAAATGAGTCCACAGCTCAGTCAGCAGAGAGTGTTTCCGATTAGAGGTTTGTTGGCTAATTTTATGATCACTTATTATTAATTATATTTAAATTTTTGCGTTTCTCCCTTCCGATTGTGTTTCATGTTTTTAATTGTTAGGTTGGCAGTGCCCTACTCACTAGGAGTGAAGCAAACATAAGAGTAATCACAAACATAAAGGACACAGGATCGGCGACAGAATGCCCCGGACAAACTCCGTGCTACCTTCTTCAGCCTAAAAACCAGGGATTCTATTTTATCACTCAAAAACAAGGCTAAGATTTTAAATACAAACTCTCCCATTTACATTAGTGAAGTGCGTTCACCGTACTACAAAGAATTATGATGGAAAACCAAACAATCGGCCAAAGAAAAAAAATTCCAATTCGTGTGGTTTAAAACAGGCAAACTGCTAATCCGGAAAGGTCCGGGGGAAAAAATTATACAAATTAAAAATGAAAATGATTTTAAAAAAAATGGTGTAACTATTGTAGGTCACTCAGACCTCATAATAACATTATTCTTATTTAACATACCACCATGGCTGATCTACTCACAATGAACTTAAATAGCACACACCAACATCACACAACCAATGATACAAAACTATGTGATTCTATTATTAACACCCCAGGTTTTCTTACAATATTTAACCGAAATATAAGATCCCTGAACAAAAACTATGATGAACTTAACATACTCTTAAGCAACTTTAAAACAGATTTCAAAATTATAATCCTAACAGAATGTTGGATTTCAACAACTTTTACAAAAAATACAAAAATAATAAAAATCAAAATGATGGCATTGTTGTATACATAAATGATAGTATTGACGATTCTGTTTCAGAAATTGACTTAGTAAATTCAAACTATCTACAAATAATCACCGACTGTAATACATGTATCCTCGCCCTATACAGATCACCACCCATACCCAATATTACACCATTTATAATGGCTCTGGATTATCACCTAAAAAAATTAACTTCATTCAAAAACATCATCATAGCTGGTGATCTAAACATAAACATACTTCCTAATGGTCACCCTCAAAACATTGAATACCAACTGATGCTTCTGGAACATGGCATTATAAGCACCATTAATACTCCTACCAGGGTAACCAAAGACTCAGAATCATGTATAGACCACATTATGGTTAAATCAAAAAGACCAATAAGTAGTGCAGAATACGAATAGGCAAAATTATTTGACGAGTGGGTGAATTTAAAGGCTTTTAGTCAAAACCTAACTGAACAAGATAAGCTTTTAAATTCAAATCAATTTTGGGTACAATTTTTTAAAACACCAAATGCGAATTTATATTCGGAATTGCTGAAAATTGCAGAGTATTTTTTTGCATTCCGGCTCATAATGCCAACGTGGAGAGAATATTCTCATTAATTTCACAACAATGGACAAAAGAAAGACATTTACTAAACGTAGAAACAATCTCGTCAGTAATTAAAATTAAATTCAATTTCCAATAATGCAGCTGCATTGATTTTTACAAATTCATTATAAAAAGGGAAGATATTCTAAAAGCTATCGGAAAGAGTGATAAATACAAAACTAAACTGAAAAGTAAAAAGACATGAGGCTGAGGAAAAATCTTTAATAGCTAGATAATCAAATAATGTACTTACAAGTGCTAAAATTTCTATTCATTTTTGTAGTTAAAGTTATGATTGTTTTTATTACGTAAAAGAAACGTAGAATTTTTATTTTTATTTTTTATTATATCATAGATTTCTTCAAATTACAATTGTTATGTTTTTTTACAACCATACCTAATGCCTGTGTTAAGGTAATATGGCTGTTGATTAAAATTTAAGGTGATATAAAAGAGAATAGTTTTGGATATTTTATGTTTAAAAAAAATAATAATGTTACTTACATTCCAGTAAGTCTAAACTTTAAAAAGGGTCAGTTTTGTTGCTTAAGATTTAAGAAGACTGAATTTAGTTCATATTATGTTAAGAGGTATTTTGTTGTGTAAATGGCTGCTGATACAAATTTAAAGAAGATAATTATTATTCAGTTAAAAGAGTTACCTCAAAAATTGTAAGACTGAATACTAAAATGGTCTCAGTATTTTTAAGATTTTTGTTTAAAAATTTAATTGAATTTTAATAAGTTTAATATTTTAATAAGGTTTAGTTTTCATAACAGAGTATAATAATAATTTTTGTTTTATTTTAAGAATGAAAAAATTCTAACTGATTATGAAAACAATGTATAACAAACTGTAATAAGAATCTGTTCTGTTAGGTACATTTAAAATGATGATAAAAGATGTAAAATTCAATTTTAAGGTCTGTAAATAAATAAATAGGTGATTTATGACATTTTAAACAGTTTTTAATACACTGACTGTGTTTAAAAAAACCTGTTGACATGTCCGGGTTATGGGCTCTAAAATCCGGGGTTTTCACGACTCTTGTCCTGGTTGCCAAATTTTAGAGATGGCAACCATAGGTGTATATATGTATATATGGGCATATAAATAAATTTATTTTTTCCTTTTTCTTTAAATAACAATGTACAATAACCATTTAAAAATAAATAATAATTTAAAATCCCAACTTACACTTATATAAGAAAATTTAACCAATACACATAAATACATGTACCATTTAATCATAACCACGTAAACACCTCAGCACAGGTTCTCCCAGTGAGGTGTTCACGAAACATATAACATTATCCACCACAGTGTCACCAACTCAAACCTACCTCACACCCAGCATAAAACACCATATTAACAACAGTTCTAAATTTATGTATTATATACAAATGTAAATATTTGGTAGACACTGTAATGTATGTATATAAATAAATAAATCCTACATAGAAACACAAAATATTTCAAAATTAAAGAAAAAATATGTATTAGATGTGTTACCAGATGGGTAATTTGACAGTATATTGTAACAATATTTGAACCATAACTAATAATTAATCATTATTCAAAAGAAAAAACAAAGTAGAAACAAAGTAATTAATGAAATTACAAATGCAAAATCCCCTCTTCATTGCATGAAAATAGACGAATTAAAAATACTCAAATCTCATTCACAAAGCATCCTGACAAAATACTCAATTGCATAAATGAATGTTTCACTGATGTGGGTTCACAATTAGCAAAGAAAATCAAACAACATTCAACAAATAGCATTTTACCAGGAGAAATGAAAATGTGAACCAGAAAAAAGAACTACAGTTAATTGAAGTGACTAGCACTGAAATCATAAGCGTAATTGCAACCCTTGATGCCAATAAATCATCGGGAGATGATATAATTTCAACTAAAACAATAAAACACTTACAAAATGAAGTGACCTTCCCATTTACATACTTGGTCACTCTTTCTATATCTAAAAGTGTCTTCCCTTCTTGTCTTAAAAAAGCCACAGTTATACCCATATATAAAATTGGAAATAAAAAGGATATATATATATAAAATTACCGACCTATAAGTGTCTTAAGCTCCTTTTCAAAAATATTGAAACTGTCATGAAAAATCAAATTGTTAAATTTCTAGAAAAAAAACAAAATATTATCACCATCCCAATATGGCTTTCGGGAAAAATCTAAGTACCACTGATGCCATAGAAAATTTAACAAGAATAGTTATAAGGAATATAGATGATGGGAAAAAATGTCTGGCTTTATTCATAGATCTCCAGAAAGCTTTCGACACAATAGACCATAAGATATTACTGTCTAAAAAAAATAGGAATGGGCAAAACAACAATGAACCTGTTGACGACATATATAACAGAGCGAGAATAACAAGTACAGATTGGCAAACAAAAAAGTTAAGTATTGCCTTTAAACTATGGCGTCCCCCAAGGAAGAGTACTGGGACTGATTCTATTTATTATCTATATAAATAATATCACTAACCTTAACATTGAAGGAAACATAATCAGTTAAGCTGATGATACCGTTGTATTATTTCAAGAAGAAAACTGGACTGAAACATTTAATGTGGCTGAACAGGGGCTTATTACTAGAGACCGGATTATATGCATTTGCATATTTGCATATGCAAATGCATATTTAGACCCTTTTCAGCGGTAGTTGCATATTTTAGCAAATAATTTGAGATCTTGCATATTTACGCTTGATATCGTTCAGATGCCTCACATAGCGACACTATAGACGTCAGATAGCAAGGCGCGCGGGCAGCGAAGCTGAGCGAAGAACTGATAACTGATCTTACTGATCGCTACGGCCGGCGGCCGGAGCGGGGGGGAACCTCTCTCATCTTCGCCTGCGCCTACTCGGCTTAATTCGGCTAATTGCCGAAAACAATCCATTCATTCGTATGAGGGGTGATTTGGTATATTTTTATGGTAATTCAGTGAATTGCGAATTTTGTTTTTGACTGGTCGCACGCGCTGTTCTTTAGAGTTTCGTCTAGTGTTTTGTTTGTTTGCACGAAGTTGTACATTGTGAAAGTGAACCATGCCCCCTGATAAAAAAGTGCCCATACGTGGATAGCTGAATATCCTGGAATATTTACATACGACGGATAGGTTTTATACTGCCGAGTTTGCGAGAAAAACATTTCTAGCACAAAAAAGTTCCAAATAGACCAGCATGTCAAAACCAGTGTTCATATCGCAGGAGTGCAGAAGAAGGGCCCACGACAACAAGTTTTTACAGTGGCAAGTAGCAGTAACAGTGAAGTAACCTCCAAAGGTAAACAACAAAATCACTTTAGCATGGATCTATGTGAAGCATTTCTTGCAAGCAATATCCCTCTATACAAACTGACAAATCCTGCCTTGAAGGATTTTTTCAGAAAATATTGCATAAATCAAAATATACCGGATGAATCTACTTTACGTAAAAATTACATACCATCGATTTATCTACATGTGCTGGAAGAAATACGCAATGAACTCAAGGATAACATCATATGGATTTCAGCTGACGAAACCACCGACACTTGCGGCCGTTACATTGCAAATTTGATTTTTGGTGCATTAAAACTTGAACCTTCACCTTCCTATTTGGTGGCCTGCAGAGAACTTGAAAAGGCAAATCATTCTACGATCGCCAGATTTGTGAATGAGGGTATAAAAAAAATATTTCCTGAATCTTCTGCGGATGAAAATGTGTATGTGTTGCTCTCAGATGCTGCCCCTATATGATCAAAGCAGGCAAAGCCCTCCAAGTATTTTATCCCAATTTGATTCATGTGACGTGTTTTGCTCACGGAATTCACAGACTCGCCGAAGAAGTGAGATCCACGTTTGCGAATGTAAATAACCTGATTTCATCAGCAAAGAAAGTGTTTCTTAAGGCGCCTGCTCGTATAAAGGCCTACAAAGAAAAACTGCCAAATATCCCTTTACCTCCTGAGCCAGTAATGTACACGTTGGGGTACATGGATCGAAGCTGCGATGTTTTACCATGAACATTTTGAAGCCATCAAGGGTGTTATCAATGACTTCGATAGTGCAGAGGCTTTGGCAGTTTTCCAGTGCAAAGAATCGTTTGACGACGCCAGTATTAAAAAAACCTAGCTATGATTACCACTCATTTCGCCTACATACCTGCAAGTATAAAAACGCTTGAAACTCATGGATTGGCATTGAATGCATCTATTCAGGTTATGAAGGAAATTCGCCTTATGAATTCCTCGTTGCCAAAGCTATTCCCGAGTAAACTCAAAGAAAAATTTGAAAACATACTGAATAATAACCCAGGGTTTGAACCTTTGTGCCAAATTGATAACTTCATCAACGGGGCAGGTGAAATTTTGCCCGGAACAATAAGTTCAAAAATCGCACCCAAATTTAAATTCTGTCCAGCCACATCAATAGACATAGAACGTTCCTTTTCCGCTTACAAAAATATATTAAGCGATCGTAGACACAATTTGTCTACAGAACATTTAGAACAGTACTTAGTCATATACGTTTTTAAAGGTAAATTCTAAATTTTATTGTTAAATACATTTTATAATTGATATTTTCGAAAATATAATTGTTATCCTTGAGAACTAATAGCTTAGTAAAATAAAAAAATATGTAAAAATACGTATATGTAATATTCTTATTTTTTGTCGTATCTTGACAAACTAAAAATCTAGATGTCAAGATACACATTGTTATAACTGCTATGTAATAAAACTATGTAATTGAAATTCAGGCGAGCTTGCAAAATCTTTGCAAACTCCCAAATTCAAGCGTCTGCCTTCGGCTATACCACCGGCAAAATGAATATGCAACATTTTGCGGTGGCCTATGTACGCGTTTGTGGCGCGGATAGAATCCCCACCCTTTTTCGTTCGACAGCCAAATGTCGGCTGCGAGTCAAGCTTATTGAATATAAGCAGCAAAAGCAAAAATATTAAATCAGTTCAACTTTACCACCAAAACAAGCGTTTTATTTCAACAAGTAACTCCTGCCCACCAACTGCCTCACCTCGCCTAGTCTTCTGCTCCAAACCTTCTGATGTTACCTCATCAAGACCAGCCGGCCCTGCTTAGGAAAACCGCCAACGCCAGAAGCGAGTAGAGACGACAGCACACCCAGTGCCCAACATTCACCGAGCACCGGGTGCGGGAGGCAGGTTGAAATAATTTCAAACAACTATCATCATCATCGGCCGTAAAGGAGCATTCCCATCGGTTGAAGACATGGTTTGGAACCGGCGCCCAAATCTACAGTCTTGTGCGGACTCCCGTCCAGTACATACACGTTAAAATCAGTATCGAATCAAGCTTACCTACAAGAAGTGCACGTTATTATTCGCTCCAAATAAAAGTAAAAAAAAATCATAGCTAAAAACCTGTGGAAGCAACAAAAAGTTATATCGGTGTTTTACCGTTGATCTATATAGTGAAACATCCTATTTACTAATCAAATTTATCAATTAAACAAGTGATAAAAAGAACAAATTGAAATCAAGTGACAGTTCAATGCCATTGTCTCAATGGTAACAAGTGAATTTAAATAACTTTCTTTAATTTCCCTGTTTATAAATTCCCTGGCGAGAGATAATTAAATAATCACAAAGTGTTTCACAATTGGGATCTGTGTGATAGTTTTAAATAAACATTATTAAAAGTGATCTCATAATAACTTGAAATAATAATATAATATTTATCTAAATCACTCGAAGACTTGTTTCCTAATATATTAAGCTAACTCCACGGGTACATGCAAGCCTGTCGTAGTGTTGTGGTCACCGCGCTTGACTTGTTTGCTAACTGCAGCTGTAGACGGACGACCTGAGATCGAACCCTACATAATCCAAACATTTTTATTTTTATAAAATTAATACCCAATATTCGAACCATTTAAAAATGAACAGACAGAACAAAACACAAAAGAAAGTGACATCTGGCGACTCTGCTGTGGCTAGACGAAATGTTGAAGAATCTTAAAAGTGAGCTATTTGTGTACCTCAACTCACAAATAGTAGAACAATTGGGGGACATCAAGACCAAGCTGGGGGATTTTGATGAACTCAAAACTTCACTTCAATTCTTTTCTGCGGAGTATGACAGACTAAATAAAATATGCAACATAAATGAGGCAGAAATCAAAAAACTTAATGCTGCGAATGCTCATCTTCAGCAGAGCCAACAGGAACTTCTCACTAAACTGAATGATATAGAGCAGTCAAACAGGAATTGCAATGTTGAGATTCAGATGGTTCCTGAAAAGAGGGATGAAGTAATCAAGGCTACAGTGTTAAAATTGTGTACCGCTGTCAATTACACATTAAAGGAAGATGACATTAGGTCCTGCCATCGAACACCTCATCATCCAAACGCCGTTTCAGGTTCACGACCAAAGAATATTATTCTGGCTCTTCCCAGCCCTCGTATGCGTGACGAACTTCTATCAGCAGTGAAGGCGTTCAATCGCAGGAATGCTGATAACAAATTGAATCGTCAGCATCTTGGATTCCCGGACTCCTCTCCAATTTATGTGTGTGAGCACTTATCTCCACACAACAAGGATGTACACGCGGCTGCCAGGCGCGCCGCTAAAGACATTCGCTTTAAGTACGTGTGGGTCAAGAGTGGGCGCATATTCTTGAGAAAGGATGATACGTCTGCTTCTGTGCTTGTAAAAACCAAAGATTCTCTCCTCAAACTATCATCCAAAATGCAATCGGCAAACAACTCATCCTCAACGCATTAGTTAATGATGCAATAATATAATTCTCTTCTTTGCTTTCTACACTTAATAATGTTAAACGTTTATTATCAAAATGTAACAGGACTGCGCTCCAAAACGAATACATTTTACATAAATATTACCAATAATGATTATGATAACTGAATCTTGGCTTGTGGAAAGCATCGCCAGTGAGGAACTATTTGATAATCGTTACATAGTATTTAGACGCGATCGTAGTGAGAATAAAAGAGGAGGGGGAGTGATTCTTGCGTTAAAGAAACACCTTACAGTTGTAGAGCGGAAGGATTGGGAATCGAATGCTGAAGACTTATGGGTGACAGTTATTACTAAAAATCTCAAAAGGATCAATTTGTGTTGCGTTTATATTCCACCTGAAGCCAATCACTCCTGTAACACTTATGACTTTATGGATAAATTATGTGAACTGCGAGCGCTTCATCGTGATGATAATTTTCTTATAGCGGGTGACTTCAATTTACCTTTAATAAACTGGTCAATAAGTAATGATAATAATATGAAAATTACAAATAGTCATCAATCTGAAATTATTTCTAAAATCTCAGACAGTCTTAGTTTTAATGAGCTTTCACAATATTATACTTTTCCGAACAACAATCACAAATTCTTAGACCTAGTTTTTAGCTCTTTCCTTGTAATCGTGTCACATACCTCCAAACATCTTATACCTGAATGTAAATATCATAAATCAATCATTATTGATATCAGTACAGAGATAGAAATCCCCATGGTAAGTAAGAAAAGAACAATAAATCTCTTTAAAAAGGCGAATTATGAAAATATAAACAATGTCTTCAACAATTTTGATTGGGATGTTGAATTTTCTAATCTAACAACCGATATAGCTATTAACCGTTTTTACGATATATTGGATGAAATCATTCACTGTAACGTTCCATCAAAAAAAGTTCAGGATAACAGCACATATCCATATTGGTATAACCCGGCTTTAATAAAATTAACGAAAGAAAAATACAGAATATTTAAAAAGTGGAAAAATGGTCAAATCCTTTAGATTATCATGAATTCTGTGTTCTGCAAACGAGACAAGAAAAGTTTCGAACGAATGTCATAGACAATTCATAATAAATGCAGAAGTCAAAATATCGCATGACCCAAAGAATTTCTGGTCCTATGTTAGAAGTAAAAGAAATAGTACGGGGTTACCCAACACTATGAAACTAATGAATGTAACTGCTAACGATCCTTTAGCTATATGTAATATGTTTTCAAATCATTTTGCATCCACTTATAATCATAATGTTACTCCAAAGACTTTCGCTAATAATCCCCAAACTGATAATCCTATAAATATTTCTACTATTTCAATTTCCAAGGAACAGATAGAAAAAATAATTAATGATATCTCATGTTCGTTGGGAGAAGGATATGACAAAATACCATCTTACTTTATAAAAATGTGCAGCAAGCAATTATCTAAGCCTCTCCTACTGCTTTTTCAATCATCACTGAAAGAAGGCATCTTCCCAGACCGATGGAAATGTGCTCTCATTACACCAGTATTCAAATCCGGCTCTAAAAACGACGTCCAGAACTATCGGCCAATTTCAAAACTACCTATCTTCAGTAAGATTCTTGAAAAGATTATTCATGAGCAACTCTATGACTGTGTTAAGTCTGTTACAACTGATAATCAACACGGCTTTGTGAAAAAAAGATCAACTGTATCCAATCTTGCAGTATTCACCGAACATATTTCAAAATCAATGGACAAACGAATCCAAGTGGATGCTATATATACAGATTTCTCCAAAGCATTCGATAAAATCGACCACAGCCTATTATTATCTAAACTTTTAGCTTTAGGAATACACGGTAATTTGTACCGATGGCTAGTTTCATACCTAAACGGACGCTCCCAGATAATAGCAGTAAAAGGTTTCAATTGAGATTGTCAATGTACCTTCAGGTGTCCCTCAAGAATCTCACCGGGGACCGTTGCTTTTTACTATATTTATCAATGACATTGTAAAATGCTTTAAGCATGCTAAAGTTTTACTTTTTGCTGATGACATGAAATTTCTATTAACTCTATTACTGAATGTTATAAACTGCAACAAGATCTTAATAGGCTTAATGATTATTTTACTGTCAACTATCTCCACATGAATACTGCCAAATGTTATGTAATAACCTTTACAAAAAATAAAATTGAATATAATTACCATATTACAAACAGTCAACCACTCAATAAAGTCAATCAAATTCGAGACCTCGGTGTACTGATTGACGACAAACTTTCATTCAAGGCACATGTGGATAAGATTGTCAAGAAATCATTGAGCATGTTAGGATTTTTATTCCGTATCGGAAAGGAATTCAACAATATCCATACACTCAAAATTTTGTATTACTCCTACGTCCGTAGTCATCTTGAGTACGCTTCTGCCATATGGAATCCTTTTTATAACATTCACACAAAACGCATTGAAGCTGTTCAAAGAAAGTTTGTACATCACTTGAACTTCAGGAGACAATTACGTTATTACAATATGGAAAGCTCTATCAAGCACTACGGACTTAAACATTAAAAAGCAGGAGAGACACTGCGGACATGATTTACTTACACAAAGTCTTGAGTGGTCATATTGACTGTCCAGCCCTTTTTTCATCAATCAATATTAGAGTCCCAAGTAAGAAAACTAAAGACATTGTTTCATATCGAAATTGCTTCAACGAGTCTCAGGCAAAATTCTTTCTTACTAAGAACTTGCAATCATTATAATAAAACTTATTTTGATGCTGATATCCTGTCGTGTACCTTAGGAGCTTTTAAAAAAATTGTTAACAGAGTATTGTAATAATTAACCCTTTTCTAAATTTAATACATTTTTTTTTTTTTTTAAAGAAAGACAAACATTCCCGGGTTACGAATAACCCAACAATGTTTGAAAATCTCCTACTACCACCACAGAAAGCCGAAAATGTTGCTTGTGTTGTGATGGAGGACTTAGCCAGCCGAGGAATCGAACACGCGACGCTCGGGTGAGAACCAAGCGCTATGCCCACTCAACCACTGACCGGTCACATTCATCCATTACATTCATCATTTATTCATTATCACTCTTATATATTATTTGTATTTAATATCAAATGTACGTGTGTGTATGTATGTATGCATGTATGTATGCGTATGTATGTATGCAACTATGTATATGTGTGTGTACGTATGTATTTATATGTGTATATGTATGTGTATGTATATATATGTATGTATGTGTTTATACGTATATATATATATGTATATATATATATATATATATATATATATACATTTTCTCTTATTATTTCCTTGTTTTTAACATTTCTTTGTTTTTAACCTTTCTTTGTTTTCTTTGTTTGTTTATTGCTTTTTAACCCTCTTTATCTTTATTGCATGATGTGAACATTGGTTATTGGGTTGTAACCTAATTCTTTTACTTATTTTTTCTCTCTCTCTATGCATGTTATGTTATAAACCTGTTAATGTTCCTAGTAAAATTAAAAAAATAAAAATGCCTAAATGTGTAATTAATAGTTGCAAAAATTCATCAAACCATTATAGGAAAGGAAATGGCTTATCTTTCCATCGGTAAGTTATCACAAATCTTATTATTTTTGACAAAATTATTCATGTTAATTATAATCACGTGGTGACCATACGAATATCACGCAATCAACACGTGATAATTATTGATGTATTGGTTGAATAGCGTTGACACCTGGTCAATAGTTGACACGCATTGTCACGCGCGACAGTGTGCGTGATTTATTTGAACGGTGCATTTTGCTAATCAAGGTTGTATTCATTTGCTAATCAGGGTTGCCTCGCGGGTAATATCTGCTTCGCCTTTTCGATTTTTAATATAATTGATAGAAATAAAATTGAGTCATTTAATTCATTTATTTACTCTATGTGTATTTTCGCTTAGGTTTCCCCACGAACCGGAAAAAATGGAGAAATGGTTAGAAGCAATCCGTATGCAATTATGTGACTATAACTGGGTACCATCAGCAGGAAACCGCGTGTGCTCTAACCATTTTCACCCAAAACAAATATATCTAACTGCAAGCGGCCTCCAATGTTTAGACTGCAAAGCCTTTGCCTGTTTTTCGGTAATTATTTTGTTTGATTTTTTGAGTGAAAACTTAAACAAGTTTTTTATGGATTGATCAGGTTTTAATTGATCAAAAGGCAAGTATTCAATAAGACTATACTTTTTCAAGGAGGGTAATTAGTATTCAAGTTTAAGCATATTTTGTGATTGACGAGATGTGGTGATATTATTCAACCCAAACTAGTTGATTTTTTGTAATGACTTATCTGTAAATACTAAATATTCTAATGTTGTTTCTTACTACCTTAACGGCGATGTACTTTGACCTGTAGGCCTGTAGTCCTGTATTAACAGGAAAACAAGTATTTTGACCAGATTTTTTTATAAATGAACAATATTTCATATCAGTAAGTTTTCTCCGTGTGTAGAACAGACTCAGCATGCCCTCATTGCGTCCGTGTAATAGAGATGGCAATCGGTGTGTTAACACTGGATTGTCAATTACACGGACCATCCTCCTTTGCACAGAATCAAGTAGGTTTATCAAGTATTGTGGGTTCCAGCCCAGAGGTGTCTCCCAAATGCAATTGTTGGGCGTACTTCAGATTTGTATGGGGTTAGCAGCAGGTTACTATTGAAGAATCTGCCAGCCCAATACAAGACGCCCAGTTTGTTGTGCGCCAGATTCACTTGGGCTTCTATAGAGCTTCGATACTTGAGCTGGTCTGATATGGAGTCTATTCAATGGCTGATTTTTTTTTTTCATTTTCTTTCTTTGTTGTTTATTTTTATGAATATATTGTATAAACTACATAAATGTAATACGAACAAGCCTATTTGTACGGCCCTACAAGCGTAAATAAATACACAAGTATGTATTGTAATCATGTAACCTCCACCCTCCCTTACCCCTGACCCATACGCTCTCTGAAGCTCTGTCCTCATCATTGCTGCTTATTCATTTGCGAATCGGAACTCGAGCTGAACTACGAATTATGGGAAAGGAACGAAGCAATATTAGGTTGCTTCGTTCCTTTCCCATAAGTCGTGGTTCAGCTCGCGTGTGAATACGCAACATTATATGATTTATCTCTCTCTTTATGTATCTTACATTATATTTAATGTAAAGTCGTTTAGTACTTAGGTAAATTTTCAATAATGCTATCTTGAAGAAGGTTGACACCCGTATTCAGAGTCGATCCTTAAAGTTGTCTAAGTCAAGTGTCAGCCTTACCTAAGCAAAGGTAAGAACCGTCCTTACCTTTAACGCTTCTATACAGAGTCCACACTTTGAGCTTCCTTTCCTCAGGTAGAGACCTTTTGTCTACGCCGAAAGAAAGGTGTGACGTCATCCGAAACTTGTCGATGTCCTGCTTCTACGGAAACAACATGCCCCGTTTTGGGACAATCTGTGTGTTTATCTATGCTGTTGTCTATGGATTTAGTTCAAGCGTCTGTCGTAAATAAGTAAATAACATCGGCCTGTCAAAAGTCTCTGTTACATCTTCAGTTGAGTGTCTCGAAAGTTTCCTTTTTAAACAATGAATTCTCGTATTATAATCACGCCGAGTGAAAGGCAATGTTTATTAGATTTAATAAACACATATCCTGCCGTTGCCAGCATTTCGACTAATCATCTGCAACTTGGCGAGAAGAAAAATGCGTGGGCCAAGTTGACAGATGATTTCAACTCAATCGCCGGCAATCAAAAGGTTTGTATCTTTTGTAATTGAAATACTAACTAGCCATCACGCCGTTTCCCCACAGGGATACTCTTTTTTCATTCATATACATACTCTTCTATTGTTCCGATTCCGTAATACTATTATAATACTGTATTATTGAATTCCTTCTTAGCGGACCCAAGCGCAGCTTAAGAAATGCTGGGACAACATTAAGTCAAAAAGGAAGATGGAGCTCTGCGAGGAAAAGAGGAGCAGGATGAAGACGGGAGGGGGCAGGCTGTCGCCAACTGTCTCTGATGAGCATCATCCCGTTGACAGCGTGCTGGACTTGGCCACCAACGTTGAACTGAGCTTTAGCAACGACAGCGATCGCGGTTAGTTTAAGAAAGTTATGTGAAATATTTTGGCTACTTGTTTATTTAACTTTGACCTTATTTCTTATAAAGTATTGTTTAAGTTTCAGATACCGCTGTGCCCAGCACCAGCACGTCTGCTTTATTCAGCATGCCATGGACTGACCAGTCGACGGAAGTGCCGGTGTTTGGTAAGTCAATTTTTGATAATATAATTGATTCTTATCAATTCAAAATGTGATTTGTTGTTAGATGGTAGTGTTCGCATTTCTCTGTAGGAACTTATTACATAATTTTATCAGTTGTCATGCTAAATCTTAAATAATTTTCGAGATAGAAATATTGCAAAAGTGTTTTTAATTTTCAGATATAACAAAAACACCGGAGGAAAGTTCAACGCCCCAGCTCAAGACGAAGACACGTCGCATTATAGCCAAGAAAGGTGACTATATTTACCTCTCTATTTGCTGTGATTACTTGCATTTTCGTACAAAGGTTCAAATAATGCTCGGAGTTCGGAGAGCTTTACTTTAACCTCTCGTTTTCCACCATAAAGAAAGAGGGGCCCTGTTGAAGATGCTGTGTGGGGAATGTTTTTGAGGAAGGAGTGAAAATGGGTCTTGAAGAGACCAATGTTGTAGGAGGGAGGAAAAACAGAGGCCAGCAAATCGTTCCACAGCCGAGCTGTTGATGACAAATGTCATCCGTGTACATGCAATGAATATGCTAATATCGATCACTTCGTCGGTAATCTGGCCTCATACAAAAGATGCATTAAACTTAATTTGTTTGCTAGTAGGTACCACGATAATACATCATGTAAACATAATATGCCTACCAGTACTGCACTCTAAAACTATTTAATGTACTAGAAATCATAGGTACTTGAAAAATTTATCAAATCGGATGACATAATCCAGGATTTCTTACTTTTTATATTTAAATCTTTGTGGGTACCTTTTAGAGATAATTTATATTTCTACATTTTTACTGTTTTTTTTCTTACTTTAAATTTTAATTTTTACTTGTAATTTATAGTTTGCACTTTATATTTACTTTACACTTACTTACTTTACTGTGTAAATAAATAAATATGTTGGGCGCGTGTTTGGCGTGTTTCCCGACTGTGCACTATGTCATGGGGCACAGAGTGTTATTTACACAAATAAACCTGTTATTTACATTGATGACTAATCAGCTTGCAATTTTGTGTTGTTTCACTAATCAGCTTGTAATTTTGTGTTGTTTCAGACTTGATACCATCTAGTGGGCAGGTGGTTCGGGACGAGGGCCAAGTGCGTTGCCTCAGAAGCACCAATCTAACAAAGTACGATGAAGAAATGCACGTAGTAAGGATGGAGACTGCCCGGGAGCAGAGAGAGACTGCCCGGGAGCAGAAGGAGACTGCCCGGAAGCAGAGGGAGACTGCCCAGGAGATTGCCCGGGAGCAGATCGAGACTGCCCGGGAGCAGAGGGAGACTGCCCAGCAGATTGCCCGGGAGCAGATCGAGACTGCTCGGGAGCAGTCGAAAGGAGCTCGTCTGCAGAACGAACTTATAGAACTACAAATAAGAAGAGCGAAGGCAGAATTGGAAAAAGAGCTCGCCAATAAATAAATATGAATAAAAAATATATTAATCTCCAATAAATGTTTTATTTATTTTCCATTCTGTTTCAATTTTTTTGATAATGGACATTATTAATACATACATAGGTATATATTTAAGATAAACCCTTGTGCTCTTTCATAATTCAATACACAGCATAATTATAACATATTATAAAAAATATGACTTCACTACTCATTACATTAGATAAGGTGTCCTTTCACAGCATGACATTACACAGCACAATTACTATGCATTAAAAAATATGACTTCATTAGTCATAACATTAGATATGGTGTCCTTTCACAGTTCAATACACAGCACAATTACTATACATTATATATGGTGTCCTTTCACAGTTAATTACACAGCACAATTATTATACATTAGATATGGTGTCCTTTCACAGTTCATTACACGGCACAATTACTGACGTCACTATTCATTACATATATGGTGTCCTTTCACAGTTCATTACACATCACGTAAAATTTCTTTGGATAAATGCATCTCTTATCGTTCTGCCTGAAGCAGACTGCACCACCGAATTGACAGGTATATTTATACCCTCAAACCGCCCAAAATGCTGGTCGTTTGACGATATACATAAATTATGCAAAATGGCACACGCAACGATAATGTTTGTAGTATTACTTAGTTTATTTTCTAATTTCCTCCTCAGACAAGGAAATCTCCTCTTCCATACACCAAATAATCTTTCGACTACATTCCGTGTGGAAATTTGCGCCTTATTATATTTTTCTTGCCCTTCATTTGCAGGATTTAATACTGGTGTGAACATATAATTTGTCTGGCCATATCCGCTGTCCCCGAGAAGAATGCCTGTAATCCTTTTCTCCTCAAACTTTAGGCGGCACGCGCTGTTTTGAAATATCCTGGAATCGTGGGTAGAACCAGGCCACCTGGCAACTATGTCCAAAAATTCCAAACGTGGACCTGACACAGCTTGCACATTCAAGGAGAACCATCCTTTCCTGTTGCGAAAAGATTCCCCTATTGTTCGGCTTGGGCTCTTGATGGCAATGTGTGTACAGTCAATACATCCGACGACTCCTGGAAATTGGGCTCTTGAATAGAAGAGTTTCCGATTTTCAGCGTAGTCCTGGGGCCGTTGAGGAAAATGAATAAATTCAGTTATCCGTTGCGCCAATCTGGAGGAAATCTTTTGCACTACTCTGCTGGAGGTTGGTTGGCTCAGTTTGTGTAGATCTCCCGCAACAATCTGGAATCATATAAAAATATGTAGGTAGTTAATGAACATTGAAAATAATACAAGATGAACACTCCATCTAGATATTTTGTACATCTAAGGGCATCTGGTTAATTTTAGGTTGACATCATGTTTTCATTAAATAATATATGCATTCTTTCATTCTTTGTCGATTTCAAATCAGTACAGACATAATGTAAATAACAAGTTTCAGCATCACAAAATGTAATATTTTCGTTTCACAAAAGTAGAACATAATTTGACAATAGATATCTAGTAAAAAAGACGCATTTACCTGATAATTACCAGTAGCGTAGAATCGCAGCGCGATAGCTACCTGAATAACAGGAGGTATGGGCAAGCCTCTATTATTAACTAAAGCGTAATTCGGAAATAATAGAGGAATTAATATATGCATTACAGTTGTTTTCTCCAACCGATAACGATCCTTAAATTGCCGGTCACTGTAAAACTCCACGGGATTTTCAAAATCGCGTAAATAACGCCGCACGCTGCCCATATTGTCCGTGCCAACGTCGTCACGTGTATTGTATGGATCAACGATGTAATCCAAAAACTCGTTATCCATTTCCATGATCTCCATTTCCATAATCTGCATCTCCATTGTTTTATGTTTTCAACAGCAACAACCGCAACAACTGGGAACAAATCACCGACTTAGCAAGGCAAAGGTACCCTACCCACCAACCTCGAGTTTTGACAGCTAAAAGTCAAAGTAAGCAAGTATGCGCGTGCGCAGTGTCGTAGAGACTTCCATAGTGACGTCTCTGAATACAAAATTTTTTGAAATCTTGAGAAAGGTAGCTTCCTTACTAAGTGACGTCACACCGACTTTAGGCGTGTCTCTGAATATAAAACGGTGTTTTTTAAAGGAAAGGAAGGTTTCTTGAACTAAAGGATCGACTCTGAATACGGGTGTGAGTATCAAAACTAGTTGACACAATGTCTTAATTCTAACAAAGTGGTTGAAAACAAAATAACTTTTTATTTAATGATAGTAGTATAATTATTTAATGATACGTAGTGTTGTTCTAGTCTCTATAATTTTTATGTTACTGTTACGAGTTTTGCTAATATTAATTTATATTCATCAGCTTTAATTTTTTTTGTATAATTTTCGATAGCTTACTAAATATATTCTGTTTTAAGATGCATGCAAAAGCCCGGCTGGGCATAAAACCAAATAAAATAAAATGATGTCAAGTCACAAAGTGATTGCTTTATTCAATGATTATATACTATTCTATATAAATACTATGGTAAATTAAAAAAAAAACCTAAGCATAATAATAAAAATGTATACGTTTTTGGTTCTATAGGACCTGTACAGAATTCAAAAACACAAATAAAATAAATTAAAACCATTATTCATTAATTCTTTTCCTGATTCAACCACTATTCAGCACATAAAATTTGCTGAAGTATTAGTTACTTTATTGCTTTATGTCCATATTACAACACCTCTGAGAACAAATTCTCCGTGGTTTTGCTTACGAGTT
This sequence comes from Hesperophylax consimilis, assembly GCF_061612785.1. Taxonomy (NCBI): domain Eukaryota; kingdom Metazoa; phylum Arthropoda; class Insecta; order Trichoptera; family Limnephilidae; genus Hesperophylax; species Hesperophylax consimilis. The sequence goes on from NC_142849.1 coordinate 13,534,544, forward strand.
TGAACGCTTGTACAAGGAGTTTAAACCGAGTTGGGTTGCTAAGTTCATCTCCATATTTGTGACGTACCTGTCTCTATTGGCTGACAAATGAACAAACTACATGATGAGATTTGAGGAATAACGTTGTGCTGTGTTTTATATTGTATGGAACGTGTTTATACTATCTAGGTTTTCGAATTCGATGGAGAGTGGAATTGTGAAATTACTCCTACGTGGGGTTATTTTTTCAAATGAATTTAACTAGACAGTGCTAATTCTAGTATAATACATCAATATAATACCCAGATTAACTATTATGGGCTATGTTTCCGGGAGGCGAGGTAATAAATCTACCACCATGGGACGAAGTATAGCCCTACCGCCTGAAGTTGAGAAACAATTAGCTGAAAATCTACATGTTATGGTGAAATATGGATTCAGTCTTTCAAAAAAGGAAGTGATTGAGTTAGTTTCTAAATATATTGCGTGCAACAATTTGAAAACCCCTTTCAAAAATGGCATTCCAGGTCACGGTTGGTTTGTGGGGTTTTAATAATTTAATAATTTGTCAATTAAAAAACCCCAGCCTGTTGAATATGCCAGGAAAAGGGTGTTAGATCCATTCATAATAAATGAATATTTTGATATTTGGACAGATACAATCGAAAAAATAGTCGTTCAAAACCGTCCTCATCAAATTTAGAACTTGGATGAAACTAGTTTCTCTAAAGATCCTAGCAAAACAAAACTAGTTGGTCTTATTGGATATTAGTGTGGGCCGATTTTTTTTCTTCGGAATTTCATTTGATGCTACTTATAAAAAGTTGTCTTTGTATCTAAAACATCAAAATAATATACTTTAAAAAAAATCAAATAAATTGCCTGTTGGAGAAAATATGCAAAAATTTTTTTTTTCAGTCTCCTTATAAAGTATTCTGGATCAGTTTAATCATGTGCATTTATGAAATCTTCTTTAATAAAGTATGTAGCTTTACTGTATATAACTAGAATCTATTATTTTTGTAGTAATACGAAACAAAAAAGTTCCCGCCCGCAGTTCCTAGCCTCGCCGTCGCACGGGCTGCGCGCTTTACTCGCCGTTCTGTATTTGCCCTAGGCCTTAGTCCAGGGGGATATAACTCCGAGAAAAAACTGGGTCAGAAAAAAAGACACGGAAATCTCTATGGCTATGTGACGTATATTTTGCACAAACCAGTGCGCAGTTCATGCATGTGTATACGCCGCTGTCAAAACATGAAAATGTCGAAAACTGTTAAGTGAGATGTGAAAGGATGTACGGACACTACATCAATTCGACATAGGTTTCCGAGTTTTAAGAAGTGCCAAATTCTGTTTCGCGAATGGTCAATAAGGATTAATAGATTAGAATTTATTCAGAACCCGATGTTGACGACGTACGCAAGAGTGTGTGCATCGCATTTTGCAATTGATTGCAAAAGATTGAACGGTGCGATAAGAAAGCGCGCATTGCAAACACTTAATCTTCCAGGTACGAATCTATCTTTGTTTGTTCCTAATGTATTGTATAACTTATCTTAATTTAACCTCAGAATTGAATCTATTTTTGTTTTTAGACCGTACCTGTGACGAGAGTATTGTGCCAGGATTCTACAGCGCATATAGTGATGCATTCCAAGATCATGATTACATTTTACAAGGTACAAATGTCTTCTATATTACATCGACTTACCTTATTAATTTTATTCATATTATTATTTAATCAAGGTTTTTATTTCAGAGCGTAATTTCTTCTTCAAACCCAGCGGTGTGCCCGTTGCTGCCAAAAGGGTGTCAGAAGATTGTGAAGGTACATATTATCTGTTTCATATTAAGTGGAAGGAAATAGTGTTCTATGTTTTGTTTTGCTAATTTGATAAATATTGTTATTTCAGGGCGTAATTTCTTTCCCAAACCTAGCGGTGTGCCCGTTGCTGCCAAAAGGGTGTCAGAAGATTGTGAAGGTACATACCTATCTGTTTTATATTAAGTGGAAGGAAATAATATTCTATGTTCTGCTATGTAATATGTAGATCATTTCTTCAATAAGAATTTTTTTTTTCAGATATGTTCGGAATTGTTCCTGGACCCAGCAGCATTGTACCTACACGTAAAAACGATGGTTTTCTGCGTAAGCATACTTATAACGTTTTTTTATCATAATTTTTTGGTAGCCTTTGTTTTGAATAATATAATCACATGTTGTGTTTTTATAGGTAAACGAAGGTGCAATTTAAAATACATTGGGTCAGCTGCAACCCTTTCTCCAAAGAAAAAGATGTTGCATTTGGAGATTTTGAGGACCAGGCGTCAACTAAGAAAATCGCAACAAAAAACTTCTTTCAAAATTAAATTCACTTGCCCTTCATAATTAATTCATGGTGTGCAGACATCAAATCAAATCAAAAATTATTTATTGTAAAATAAAAATTACAAAAGGTGTAGCTTATGGGTAGACCCCATTTCATCAATAAGAAATTAACTGGCAAAGATACAAGACAATATGATGGACCAGATTCCTTGGAAAGAAAAGAAAGATGCTTGGGATGAAAAACTTGTGAAGTGGCAACGGCTGCATGTAGGTTCCAAACTACCAAAAGAGATATATGAAATAATCTTTATCCTCAGGTAATAAGAAATGGTTTCAAAAAAGTAGGATTCATCCACTAGATAGGATGGCTTTTAATATGGAAAAATGCGATCCTTTATCTTTAGCACGCTGGCAAAATTATGATTCTAAAAAAAAATCAACGAATGTATCATACATAGAAATAATAACTACTACTGATTTTGTAATGTGTATTTATGAGGAAAACATAAAAATAGATAAACATCAATAGAAAATATTGAAGAATTTTATGCCATACCTTCCACATCTAAAGAAGTCAAACCTTTTAAAGAACAATTTGTATCAGATGTTGGAAATGACCCAATTCAGTATTCCGAGTTTTCTACTTATACTACCAAAAATCAATCCCTTAACCCGTTGAAGAAGATTACAATTTTAGAAGACCGAATAATTAAAATAGTTAATTCAGATTTTCTGTGTTCTGTAAAGGTCAAACGTAGGGAGTGTGGCGAACCCATCGCTCAGGGAGTGGAAACACGACCTGCAATAGCCATCCCAAGCTAAGGTGTGGGATACCGTGCTCAGGGCTGAATGAAACTGGGGAACAGTGTCACGAACGGTTCCTCCGAGACACAAGGTCGCATCTCGGAGTATACAGACCTTACCCCGGCATTCGGGGCTCTGCTGGGGTGGACCTTTTATTTCCCTAGATACTCGTGGGACCAAATATGGACTATAAAAACAAAAACAACACTGACGAGGGACCTTTAAGGAACCTAGGGGGAGTGGAAGGAGGAGTTTAGGCTGCCTCGGTGGACTCATCCCTCTTGGGGCCTTTGAGGAACCAAGAGGAAGTGGAGAGGAGAGATTGGACCACCCTGGTGGACTCTTCCCTTGAGGGTCCCTCTGGGAACCGTAAAGAAGGACCTCCGACGGACGCAACGCGGCGGGATCCCCCAGGGGATACAGACGTGGAAATGCAGAGACCATCAGGGGACCTGGAAAATAACTTCTTTAAGAACCCCCGACTCCAACTGGGGCCCTCGGGGAAGCAGCGGAGAGGGGGGGACTTAAAGAAGAGCCTTACTCCAGCAACCACCGCTGCGGAAGACAAGGCAAAGTCCCTGTCAGATGATGTGAAAAGAATTCACATCAGTAAGAAACCCAGTGGGGCTGCGAGGAGAAAACTAAAAAGAGAGAAGCAGGGGCGGCAGGAAGGAAACCAGAAACAACCAGGGACTGTAAAAGTCCGCTGGGGACAACCAGGGACCTCGAAGGCCGGAACCAGCAAACCAGGGACAGACCGGAAGCTAACGGGGAACGCACAAGGTAACCAGGAGCAACCTGGAACAAAAGGAGGAGGAAAAGAAGGCCGGGAAGAGGAGAAGAACCTCACCAGAACCTAAACCCTTGGGGCTTTCACCGGGAAATGCCAGGAAAAAGCCCCGAGGAATTCTCACCTCTGCTACCTATGCGGAAGCCGCAGGAAATAAAATTAGGGTGGCTGTTGTTCATAGAAACATAGAGGAAGAATTCACAAAAGAGCAGGAGGCACTCGTGAGGGAGGCGGCCGCGGATCTGATTTTGAGCATCCCAAAGGGGCAGTTCAAACCCAGATTCGACGAATGCTTCACTCAGAGGGGCGCCCTGAAAATGACCTGCTCCGACAAGGAGTCAGAGACATGGCTGAGGGAGATGGTGCCGACCATACGGAAATGGCAGGGCTGCGACCTGGAGGTGGTGGGGTTGCAGGAACTGCCAAAGTACGTAAAGGTTAAGGCAGTAATCCCCGAAAATGGAGCAGTAAGCACCGAGAGGTTGCTACAACTGCTGGAGAACCAGACTCCCCGGCTACACACAAACAAATGGATCGTCCACGACTCGATCAGGGATAAGGACATGTATCGTCTGATCATGAGTGTGGACGAGGAAAGTGTGAAGGTGCTGAGGGAGATGGGGATGACGGCCCATGTCGGGATAAGGAAGGCCACTTTCACGGTGCGCCCTCCTAACACCGAGGAGCGTAAATAGGAGGAATGACCTAAGGATTAGGCAGTAATGGCTAAAAACTTACAGTTCATTCAAATAAACTTGCACCGCAGTCCGGCAGCGACTGCAGTGCTTAGCAGTAGTCACCCGGGACAGTGTGGACGTCGCGCTGATTCAAGAACCCTGGACTTATAGGGGGAAGGTCAGAGGACTAAACATGAACAAAGGTCTACTCTATTATAACGAGTCGGGGGACAGACCCAGGGTCTGTATTCTCATCAGAGGGATACCTGGCACACTGGTACCCGAACACTGCAGTAGGGACTTAGTGGCGGTGAAGCTACAGGTCACGCTGGACCAAAGAAGCAGGGAAGTAGTTGTGGCATCAGCATACATGCCCTATGACTCTGTGGAACCACCACCCTCAAGGGAAATAACGAGACTCGTCCAGGACTGCAGGGAGAAGGGTAGGGAACTGATACTCGGAGCAGAGAACAAGGCTCTACATCTTGAAGTAGCTTCTGTCTTCCGAATCTTTTATTTCAGCGCTACGTCGATTTGTAGGTCGACGAGGTTGTGTAAACGTCATACACTCAGATTGCGGCACGAATTTCGTTGGAGCTAAGACTCAGCTCAATTCCTTTATGCAGACTGCTTCACAGTCAGAACAAATTGAGTTCCGTTTCAATCCACCATCGAGTCCCCATTTCGGTGGCGTATGGGAGATTCAGGTTAAATCGGTTAAAACTCATCTCTATCGCTTAATCGGTAACCAAACGTTAACTTTCGAGGAGCTGACGACACTATTCGTGGAGATTGAGGCCATGCTAAACTCTCGGCCTCTCTACCCGTTGAGTTCTGACCCAAACGATTTGCGCATGTTGACTCCAGGTCATTTTTTGACTTTGGAACCCTTGACTTCCGTGCCGGACGAGGATTATACTGATCTAAAAATCAACCGTCTGAGTCGATGGCAACTCATTCAACGTTTCCAACGGGATTTTTGGAAACGTTGGATGTTTGAATATCTCCAATCGCTAACTCAGCGCGCCAAGTGGACCAAAAATTGCAACTCACTCTCTGTGAATGATGTAGTGATAATCCGAATCGAAAATACTGTCCCTTTGCACTGGCCTCTCGCGCGAGTCGACAAATTGCACCCAGGTCCCGACGGCGTTGTGCGTATCGCTACGGTTCGTACATCGAATGGTTCTCTTCTCACGAGACCATTAACCAAATTATGTCCATTGCCTAGTCAATGTGACTAATCATCTTCGCTTTCGCGGCGCATTCTCTATCGATTTTCGTTATTCTTATTATTTTCATTATTATTATTAATATATATTTTTTTTTTCTTTTTCTTCTCTCTTTTCACTGTTTCTTTGTTCACGCAACGTTCCACAGCATTGCCCGTTTTAGTTTCTAAATTTTCTTTAAAATACACGTTGTTGTATTTTGGTGGGCGGAATGTTCCGTCACGCCGATTGCTTTTGACAGGCTGTGTGCTAACCAACAGTTTCGCACACGTCAGCTATAACCACGGAGTGCCGTGAGCCGCTCAGTCGCACAAAAACCGTTTGTCCTGTCAAAACACCATCGCCGGTTTTTTATCGGAATAATCACTCAGTACGCATTTTATCGCAATTTAATCACGATCACCGTCCCACAAAATAACGTACCTTTAGATAGGCTTGGGCAAAAAATATCGATGTATCAAAATATCGATATTTTTTCAGGAAAATATCGATATAAATCAGCGATATTTTTTTCCGCGATATATCAACTTTCGATATTTATTTTTAGGTATCAAAATCGATATATTTTTTAAAGCTCTGCTGTCTTCTCATGCGTCACATCATGTCTTTGACCAATCTGATTTCTTAAATTTAATTCAAACGCAAACAAAAATTACACTCTATGACCTGCTTGTCTATTTTGTTCATCTATGACAATGACACTGCTTGTTGGTTTGGTTGGTATCACTGACTGCGTGTGTTGGAGTGTTGGTACTTGGTAGATACGTACGTTGTTTGTTGTTTTTGTGCTGTGGCGGGCGACTGGCGAGTAAGCTAAGCGTAGCTCATTGTTATTTTTTGTTATTTATGATAAAACGTTATGTCTGCTGTGTGGAAGTTCTTTACCAAAAAACGGAACAACGAACCTGTTACTTGCAACTTGTGCGGTAAAACGTATAAAACTTGTGGAAACACTACAAATTTGGCAACACATTTAAAAACGAAGCAACATTATGCTTATTTGCAAGTGGTAAAAATACAAAATTCATCGAAAACCGAAAAGTCTAGCAATGAGACTATAGATTTTGCGTCGGCAAACTTTGATGATGATGACACCAGTGTTGATATAAGTCTCAAAAGATCCAAACTAAAATTGCAATAATTAGTCAAATTTTTAAATAGGTTAAGAAATTATTTTTGTTCTGTTGACTATTGTCAGGTTACTTTACTAAGATCAAGTACTCCAAATACGAATACTTCTAATGACGATTCCCAAATACAAGAGATTAGAGAAAATTCTGCACATTCTCCAAAAATCCAATTCTTCAATGAAGCCATAAAAAAAAGAAAGCAAGAAATGCAACTTAAGCAACCTACATTAGCAAGCTGTTTAGAGAAAAGTTCAAGCTTTGAAGGTAAGTTAGTGCCACGGTTTTAAAAAAATAATATTTTTATCTTAATTTTGATAATAATAACATTCATACATTCCGATAAACAAATTAGAGTGATTCACAATATTTTAGTGATGTTCCTCAATCAATTTGCAAATATATCGCTAGTTTAGACGTGACTTTATTTATATTTGTGTTTTCAAACTATTTTTTTTTTCTAAGTACATATCAATTATATTACTTAAGATAATTTATATATTTCAGAAGGTGGACAAAAGCATTGTGAAATTACACAGGCATTAATTTACATGATATGCAAGGACAATTTGCCAATGTCGTGTGTAGAAAAAAAGGGACTACAAAAATTTATTCGCACAGTTTGCCCTCTCTATAAACTGCCTTCAAGAAAAAAGGTTGTCTTTAAATTACTTTTGGTCTAATTTATATTTTTAATATTTAATCGCAGTGAAATAACTGATACTTTTTACTTTCAGGTAACTCACTTAGTACAAAACAGATACAATACTACAAAGGAGGTCATAATAAAAACATTGAAAGAGATATCTTTTTTATGTTTCACAAGTGACATACTTACAATTACTAATTCTACCAGAAGTTTCTTAGTATTGACGGTTCACTTTATTGACATCGTAAACGGATCGCCTGTCCTTCAGAGTTTGAACCTATGCGCCCAGAAACTTTCTCAGGTATATTTGATGTACTTTATAATTTTTAACCCCACCTCTAAATTATTTTGATTTGCAATTATTACATTTTATACAGTGTACAAATATACTTATTTTAGGGTCATACAGGACAGTACATCCAAGAATGTTGGAAAGAAATATGTGAAGAGTTTGAAATTGACAAAAATAAAATTGTATCTATTACCACTGATGGCGGCGCAAATATAGTGTCAGCGGTACGATTGTTTTTAGGTGATAATCATCGGATTCCCTGTATGGCTCACGTCTTAAACCTTGTAGTTGATGGAGTACTGAAAGAAATTAAAGAATTTTCAGCACTTACCGATCACGTCAAAACCATTGTGACGTTCTTTAAGCAGTCAGTCAACGCTATGGATCAATTACGAGCTGAACAAGAATCATGTGGAAAAAAAGAAGGTGAGGTGTTGACATTGATACAAGCTGTCAGCACTAGATGGAATTCTTGCTTCGACATGCTAGAGAGATTCGTTAAACTGTCTGCACTAGTAGCTAAAATTTTAGCCACAAAAAGCCAAACTAACAAGAATACACCAGATATGGTTCCATCGTCGCAACTTAATGTAATACGGGATTTTATTGCTCTTCTTGGCCCTTTCAAAGAAGCTACTGAGGAAATAAGTGGTGCGAATTATGTAACGTCAAGCTTAGCCATTCCTCTTACAACTTTAGTTACCCAAGTAACAGATCAAGCGACTCCATCGACCTCTTTAGGATTGATTGTAAAAAAGGCTTTACTCAAAAAAGTTGAAGACAAACTGGCTCCTTTAGAACGAAGTTCTTTTCTCTCAGTAGCTACTATTTTGGATCCTCGGTTCAAGCGTATCCACTTTACCTCGCCAGTTGTCGTGTCAAATGCTATATCCAAAATTAGTACTGAGATTCAAGCAGAACATCGGCGTAGAGGACAACGTTCTCCGGATAAAAATCCTGATCAAGCAACATCAGAACAAGCTAGTGGGTCCTCTATCTGGTTCAGACATGAGAAATTATTAAATCTGAACATAGCTACGTCAGAGGTTCCAAGCAGTGGCTGTGTCCCCAATGAACTGAAGCAGTATTTGGACCAACCACTTTTAGAAAGAAAATCTGATCCAATCAAGTTCTGGGTAAATTGCCGACACTTCACGCCGGTTCTCTCAGATATCGCTCTAAAATATTTGATTTGCCAAGCTTCTTCAGTGTCATCTGAAAGAGTAGCTTCAATGGTGAATTTGGCTGTGCCAAATGATAGGAGCAGATTAACAGGGGAGCACATCAAACAAAGAGTGCTCTTGATGTCAATATCAGACAAATACTGGTTTGAATTATGTAATTTTTGTTGTGTTTATGATGTTGATTTTTTTCTTGGCTTTATGTACTTATTTTTTTAATAATAAAACTGATGTCAAAACAGCCAGATGTGTATTTGCTTTAAAATTTCGAATATTTTGACAATTTTTATGGATAATTGCTTATTGCGCAGAAAATATCAATATATCAACATATCGATATTTTTTAGTCAATATTTATCGATATATTTTAAAAATATCGATACGATATATATCGATATTTTTTCCCCATTTGCCCATCCCTACCTTTAGATCAGCCCTGGCCAACCCGCGGCGCCCATACGTGTGGCCCTGCGGTCATGTATGAGAAATATTTTTTTATAAGTATTGGGTACTTCAGAATGTCTTTAAAATTACATCCAAGTTATTAAAACCAATATTGTTTTAATTATTACACCAAATGCTCAAATTCTGCTGATTTATATTTTCCGCGCATACTTCTCGCTCGAGAAATCGCTTTCTGGATGAACAACAGATGGAGCGCATAAATTCTCATTGTTAACACGTCCAGTGCTGAGCCCGTAGCAGGTACGGGCGATACAAAGTTCGCGGGATGCGCTGCCCGTACAAGGTACGGGCATCTTATAACTTACAGAAATGATAATAAAAAAACATTAGCACAAACGGATTGTGTATATAATACCGTCAGCATGTAGGATAACTTTAGTATACATCTATATGTTGCGCGGGTCGGTCGCTATTGTTTTTTTTCTACCGTAGTACCGTTGTGGCGAGTTTACACGCGACTTTTTCTATACGTTTCACACAACTACAACGAATTATATGTGTGTGCGGTAATTGTGATTGTTATTGACTTTATACAAAGTGTCTCCTTATTTATAAGTATTTTTTATTAGACTTTTCGTTATTATTTTTTGTGTGTTCGGACTTTTGAATCAAAATATTGTGTTTTAGACTACAAGTAATTTATATTGAATTCATTTACTATAAAGTGTTTTATTATTATTTTTGTGTCGGACTTTTGATATTTTTTTGTGTTATACATACCTTGAAATATGGATCAGCCATCAACAACCAAAAGAGCTAGGCTAGATGACGACTTTAGCGACACCGATAGTGATTTTGACGATTCGGGAAGCGACTTAGAGATCTTCCCCGAATCGGATGAAGATGACTTGGAAGACATGGATAACGATGAATCGGATGAAGATGACATTATCCAGCCAGTACCGGCAGCATCACCACTGCCTCCAAACCAACCATCAATGTCCGAACCAAGACAGTGGTCAAATTCACCCAAACCATCACATCACATCCCATTTACCGGTGTATCTGGCATAAATTTTATGGAAGCAGGAAGAGAACCGATCAACTTTTTCAATGCCATCGCCAACGATGACTTGTGTGAGATGGTCATCAAACAAACAAACGATTATGCGGTAGAGGTGTTATCAAAGTCGAAAGGTGATAAAAGCCGAATCACAAGGTGGAGGGACCTAACAATCGAGGAATTCAGGAAGTTTTTAGGGCTTATTTTCCACATGGGAACTATTAGGATGAATCGCCTAAACGACTATTGGAAGAAAACTCATTTATTCAACCTGCCAACATTTTCTCAATACATGGCTCGAGATAGGTTTCTACTTATCCTTAGAGTGCTTCACTTCAATAATAATGAGGAAGAATCAACAAGTTTAGGAAAAATTCAGCCACTCATCGATTTTTTCAATGATAGGATGGAGATTATATATACTCCTAGTAAAAATCTTTCCATCGATGAATCACTGGTGCTCTGGAGAGGAAGACTATTGATCCGTCAATACATGAAAGGGAAAAAAGCGAAATATGGCATAAAACTGTATATGTTGGGTCAGTCAAATGGATTGGCCCTAAAAATAATTGTTTATGGTGGTGCAGCAGACATCGAACTCGGTGGTAAAGACCACACCAACAAAGTGGTGAAGAAATTGATGGAAGGAAAGACTGGAGTCGGGCACAGTTTATACATGGACAATTTCTATAATAGCGTTCCATTGACGGAGCATTTATTAGAAAACAAAACATTTGTTACTGGGACCCTCAGATCAAACCGCAAGGACACACCGAAGGAAGTTACTGAAAAAAAATTAAAAACCGGAGAGTCTACCAGCATGTATACAAATAAAGGGATATGCGTCACAAAATGGAAGGATCGACGTGAAATTGTGACGATATCTTCCGAATTCGATGGGCAATTGACGAAAACTACCAATCGTCGAGGAAAGGAGGTTTGTAAGCCAAAAATGATTATTGAATACAACAAACACATGAGCGGCGTAGATTTTCACGACCAAATGTTGCCTACTATCCATGTCGTCGAAAAACTTTGAGGTGGTATAAGAAACTGGGAATTCACATTTTCCAATCAATGCTAATAAATGCTTACTATCTGTACAATGCACAAAGTGAGCGTAAGAAAAGTCTATATGATTTTAGACTGGAAGTAATCGATAATTTACTTGGTCCTCTTTCTGCCATTCCTCGTCCACTAGTGTCAAATATAAGACATTTGCCAGCCCTATGCGAAAGAAACGACAAAGGAAAAGTAAAAAAAAGGCAATGCAAATATTTCTGGGAAAAAAATCAAAAACGGAACGATTCTAATTATTGCTGCAAGGAATGTCCACAGATGCCTGGATTTTGTATCGAACCCTGCTTTAGGAATTACCATGATGAAAATAATCTATAAAAACCCCATTGTTTCATTTCAAACCGATAATTACCTGTCCACTACTTTAGTAATTACCACGATTAAAATAATCTATAAAAACCCCATTGTTTTATTTCAAACCGATAATTACCTGTCCACTGCTTCAGGAATTACCATGATGAAAATAATCTAGAAAAACCCCATTGTTTCATTTCAAACCGATAATTACCTGTTCACGATGGTTTTGCCTGCACTTTCTCTTTTTATAACAATACTATATAATTACCCTTTTTAGGCGGTCAAAATCAATTACCTGTTCACAGCTTTAGGAATTACCATGGTGAAAATAATCTAGAAAAACCCCATTGTTTCATTTCAAACCGATAATTACCTGTTCACGATGGTTTTGCCTGCACTTTCTCTTTTTATAACAATACTATATAATTACCCTTTTTAGGCGGTCAAAATCAATTTGTTGTAACTATACTATATATGACAAACTGCATGAACGTGGTGAAAGCAAAGATTGTGTGTAAGGACAGGATAGTCTGGCGTTCTGTTTTCTCTGTTTACCCCCGTAGTAGTAGTAAAAAAATGAATCTTGAGTTTACTAATAATTTATAAAAATATGAACGATGTATGAATGTGAATGAGGCAAGGAGTGTGTGCCAAGACCGAGTTGTTTGGCGGTCCGTCCTCTCTGCCTACCCCTGCGGGGAAACGGCGTGATGGTTAGTTAGTTAGTTAGTTATAAAAATATAATTTCTTGATGAGTAAATAGTACAGTAAATGTCTCGTGTAAACTCACCATTACGCAATGACGCCTACTATTTTGTCCTGCCAATTACATAACAACTGGAGAGTATGTAGCGCTGTCAGGCAGTGGAATTGGTAGGTGTGATCCCCAATAATAAACCAAACATGCAAAAGTCCCAATTTTTTTCGGATTAGGGAAGTAGTCCCGTTATGAAAATTTCGTATTTTATCAGCACAGTTGGTTTACGCCATATTAAAATAACGCAGTGAAAGTGTTAAGCGTAAGAAATACCTCAATCTGCTTGGAGCGTCGCCACGGGCAGGCGTGTGTCATTTTTGTAACTACTCGGTTTTGACAGGGTTCGACAGGTTGAGATTCGTCATTATTCTCCGATTTTTGTCAACGTGTGTGATCTGTTCAGTGTATTGCAGCTCTATAATACTACTCTATAGTCTCGACGTCTAGTTATCTATAATAGTAGTATTCAAACGAGACAAGTGTTTTAAGGTGAGGCAAGATGACCAAGAGTAATCCTTTTGGGAATTAGTAGAGCTCTGGACACACAACTTGTCCGATCTCGTAACAGTTTCCTCACCACCTAGGATTCTTGCTGCAGATTCTCCATACTCTACCTTCGTCGAATGTCACAGCGGTGCTGCCAAGGTCTGGAATCCATGAGAGGACATTGTGTCAGCGCTCTACTAGCAGCAGACACATACCTGGACGGATGACGAACCTCGTGCTGGCACTGTTGGTGGACGCCGTGCACTCTCTCGCTGTAGCAGCTGGACCAGTTTCCTCAAGACCTAGGATTCTTGCAGCAGATTCTCCATCTTCGTGTCATCCGTTTCTGTACTTCATTTTATTTAACTTAATTTCAATTTGTAATATTTATATTTTTTTTGTAATATCTGCATTAACTGTAAAGCGCCCCTGAGGTGATATCTCACAAAAGCGGCGCTATACAAATCATCCAATAGATAAATAAATAAATAAATAAGGACCAACCAGTGCAGATTAGTATTTAGATTTACTCAAACTAATGCGATCGTACAAGTTGCGTGTCCACAGCTAAACAGGTGCACTTATTTTAGTGATATATTATTAATTAGTACATTTATTTTTTAGCCGTTAAACATGATTTCGAAGAAAAGGAAACTCGTTGATGAAAACAGAAAATTCATTAACCGTTGGGAAGACAATTATTTCTTTATAACATATAACTCCAAATTAACGTGTTTAATTTGTAAAGAAACAGTAGCTGCTTTTAAAGAGTTCAATGTTAAAAGACATCATGAAACAAAACATAGTGACTATTTGAAATTTGACGATGAAATGAGAAAATATAAGCTTACCAGTCTCAAATCTCAATTAAAATCCCAACAAAGTATGCTCGCTTCATCGTTACAATAATCATCCAATATCGTCAAAGCAAGTTATTCTGTGGCATTGTTAATAGCAAAAAAAATGAAGCCATTTTCGGACGGGGAATTAGTTAAAGACTGTGTTCAAGCCATCGTAAAGGATATTTTGCCCGATAAAAGTAAATTATTTTCAAACTTAAGTTTATCACGCCAAACTATAACTCGTCGCATTAATGATATTTCAGAAGAAATAGTTATGAATTTGCGTAACGACATTAAGAATTTTAAATTCTATTCTTTAGCTTTCGACGAAAGCACCGATATTTCGGACACTTCACAGCTTGCAGTATATATTCGTGGTGTTAATGAATCATTCCAGATTACACAAGAATTATCAAATCTCTTAAGTTTGAAAGATACCACAAAGGGTGAAGATATTTTTAAAGCAATAAAAAAATATCTGTTAGATAACGGCTTAAATTTAGAGATGCTTTCCGGATTAACAACAGATGGAGCGCCGGCTATGATTGGAAAAAAATAAAGGTGCTGTAAAGTTAATTATAAATGAGTTGGAGGCAAAAGTTAATAAAACCAGTGATATATATGTGATACACTGTTTGATACATCAGTGTTATCTATGAGCCAAGTCATGCAAGTTGTTATAAAAACAGTGAACTATATCCGTTCGCACACTCTTTAGCATCGCCAATTTAAGACATATCTCACTGAATTAGATTCAGAGTTGTTTATTTTACCAATGTTAGATGGTTGAGTCGCGGAAAATGTTTAAGGCGATTTTTTGAGTTACGGGAAGAAATCAATTATTTTATGACCGAGGAGAATATGCTTATTCCCGAATTAACAAATGAAGAATGGTTGCAGGACTTATGTTTCTTGGTAGGCATTACGGAAAAATTGAATCAGTTAAATATAAAGTTGCAGAATCAGAATAATTTAATTACCGATGCTTGCAATTTGATTAAAGCGTTCCAGATGAAACTATCATTGTTTGAGAGCCAACTTAAAAATAATAATGCACAACATTTTCCATTGATGAAAGAATGGCAAAATAATAATTTTTCAAAATATTCTGACGAAATAAGAAAACTTATAGTAGCCTTTAATTGACGTTTTAAAGAACTAGTCAATTATGAGAAAGCATTTGAGATGTTCTCCATTTGGTGTCGATGTTTCCACTGTTTCAGAAACCTTACAAATGGAACTAATCGACCTACAATGCAATGTTGAACTAAAAAATATATATCCCACGATTCCAAAAATTGAATTTTATAGTAAGTACATTACAGCAACAAAATTTCCTAATATAAGATGTTTTGCCCAAAAAAATATTTGTGCCTTTGGATCTACATACGTTTGCGAAGCTTTTTTTTCCAAAATGAAATATAATAAAAATAAAAATAGGGCGTCAATAACAGACGTAAATTTGGAAAACCAGTTAAGGTGTGCAACTTCAAATATTGAAATAGATTTAGAAAAATTAAGCAAGCGAAAAGAAACTCAAATCTCGCATTGAAAGAAGTGGTCATGATAATGGTTTTATTAAAAAATTGTTTGATTTGTGTCTTGACTAATCTCGATTGTTAAAATTGTTAAACATGTTGATTACTATAAAAATACATTTTGTTGTTTGTTCAATGTGTGTTTTCTTTTAACATCTGGCTGTAGTATTGTTTTCTTCACATTTACCTGATTTTACTTTCAGATTACCTCTGCAATCAAATTATTTATAATACTTTGTATAATGTCTGTATGTGCGGCCCTTAGTAAATTTTAGGTCGTCAATGCGGCCCGGGGTGCATTTTGGGTTGGCCAGGGCTGCTTTAGATGATGTTCTGTCTACTGACATTAATGGCATTTTGCAAGAACTGGATGTACAACCAAATTTAAATGTTGAGACAAAAATTGGTGATTGGATACTTACTAAATTTACAGCGAAGAATAGCCTCAAACATTACATAGGAAATATTATAAAAATTGATGAATATAAGAAGACAGTCAAATATGTACGAAGGGTTTCACATTTGACCAGAGAAAATCATAACGTATTTTCATTCCCGAAAGTTGATTACGTATCCGATATTTATAACGCAGATATTATATCTGTTTTGCCAAACCCTTTAACTGGGAGAAGAGGAGAATTCGTTTTCAAAATGTCCTTTAATGGTTTTAATATTCAATAAGGGAGTTTGTATGAGATAAACTCTTACCTGTAAAATAAATGTTATTTTTATTTTAATCATTTTAATGTCGGAAACAAAAGGTTCCGCAAAGACGTTATTATTTCCACATATTGTGTCATATTTTTTAATCTAGTAACCAAAAAAATAGTTCCTATATAAACATATTAACTTCAGTTATTAGTAGTAAATATATATTATTATATAACATTGTTAGTAAATATTGTGAAAAATAATACTAATACATAAACAAAAGTTTGTTTTTTTTTGCCCCATCACTAGTCATAAAATGTTGCACTTACCCCAATCTGCCAAATAATGTTTGATTTATGATGTATATTCCACTATATTCAATATTTTTAAATGGCGAAAATTGTGTGTTTAGTGCGTTTGATTGGATTGGCAATTAAACATTTTTATTGTAAAAATACATCGAACCGTTTTACATATAGCGCACGCAAAAAAATTGCTCCTCAAAGATCATCTAAATTTTTAGCGTACAATAATACCAAAAAAGAAAACAAAGTACCAGTAAACGTTTACATGAAGATAAATTACAGTGAAATATCTACAGACTGTGAACTTTGAGTGATTTCATTAAGTGATTTCAAGTGAACAATCTCTACAAAGCGACAGCGGTTATTGTAGACTAATTCATCAGCTTATTTTATAAACGTACTTTGTAAAGATATTTCATATAGCACCTATCTCACGGTACGTCATAAGCGGCCAACAGCTCAGTGGCGTGAGCAGTCACGGAAGCGGCATCTAGATAGGATAGGTATCCGAATGCAAGTCAGTTCGAATCCTACTGTTTCAAAATGTTTTTTTTTTCTTTTTGACTTTCTCTACACAAATAATAAATTAGCTTAATAACTTAAACTACTTGAAAATAGATTAGTGACTACGTAATTGGAACTGAAGGCAATAGAACTAAATTTAAATTAACTAAAGTGGCATCTCTCGACCAAATCATAAGCACAAATTTGAAATGTCGAAATCATGTTAAAACACCAGTGCATCTCCTACTCCACATTCAGCCGAATTACTCGAAGATCTAACACATCGACTAACGTCGCACATAGACACAAAAATACATCAATTATAAAAGGAACTCTTCAAAAAATGAACCTAGAAGCAGCAGAAGGACAAAAAACCATAGACTTTCTCTGTGTTAAATATTATGAATTAATAGGAAAAATAGACCAATCCATACTCTCGGAAAATGCAATGATAACAGATATTGAAAGATAAAAAAAACATTGAATGAAAAAAGTATTGTACTAAAAAAAATGGAAATACGGGCTGCTGAAAGCGACCATAGAATGCTGGCAGACTAGCTAGAAATATCCGGAGTTCCTCCTAAAGCGTATGAATCTACATTTGAAATTTTAAGGTCAATAGCAGAAACAGCTGATATTCAGGTCCTTCCGGAAGACATTCAACAGGCCGTCAGACTACATCCAACTACTGCCAAGGCTCAGCCAGGGGGACCGTCTGCAGCGTCAACGTCAACAAAACAAAGGGACCATCCAAAAAATCTAAATTAAATTCAATAATCTTAAATTATGTGAGCTTTCGCTCTCTAAGAAAAGAGAAGTCAAGTACGAAACATTCCCAGGGATCTGAATGAATAATCCATCCGATAATTTTAATCTTACCATGGCTAAAAAATTAAAAATACTACACCAAAACATACACAGCATCTCAAAATTTTTTGACGATTTCACTGTCGTACTTCAACAATTGGATACAGAATTTGACGTGATAATCCTCGCAGAATGTTGGCTAGATAGAATTTTCACACCAATACAAATACCTAATTATAAGGTCACCAGAGATGTGCAAAATGGGTACTCAAAACCATTTGAAATGCAAAATGGAAATGGGTCAAAACTTTTCCATTTGAAAATGCAAAATGGTTTTTAGAAAAGCATTTCCAATGCCTAATGCAAAATACCTATTTTCAAAATGCATTGAAAATGCAAAATGGTTTCTTAGGTCAAACAATTAAAATAATTATAGAATTTTAAAACAATTTTGTCAATCAACAATGGACATCAATGTATCAACATATTACATGATGGTAAATCCAAAAACACCACAACTACATATTATGAAACCACAAAAAATTTGCGCGGGACTAATGTTGCCAACGTAAAAACATAGAAACTGCTATCTAAGATTTAATATTACAGCGTCATGGCCCCATGTTCAGTATTTTTTGTAATGGTATCACTCAAGTGCCAGGGCTCCTACCAGGGAGCAACTTGACAAATGTAAATTATCTCTCATAGCGAGGTTGAGGACCGACTGATATTTAGGGCTTATGAAAAAAAGATGAGTGGAGAAAGTAGGAAGAATGTTGCAAAAAGCATTTAAAATGGAAAATGCATTGAGAAAAGCATTTAAAATGCAAAATGCAAAATGGTTTTTAGAAAAGCATTTAAAATGCAAAATGGAAAATACCCATTTTGCATTTCCATTTGAAATGGATTTATTTGAAATAAAGCACATCTCTGAAGGTCACTAACACAAAAAAACATTAAAAATCAAAATGACGGTATTGTAATTTACTGCAAAAAACATCTACATTCAACTATAACGGAGCTAGATATCACAGACGCAAACGACATTGAAATAGTCGTAAATAATGACATATGTATTTTAGCTATGTACCGATCACTTTCTGTAAAAAACACATTTCCCTTTATGAGGTCCCTAGACCAGGGGTGTTCAAACGGTCGATCGCGATCGACCGGTCGATCACGAGTGCTTTGAGTCGATCTTGGGAAAAATTTCCCAGTTTTCATGCCTTCTTTTTTATTATTTATTTGTAGCTTGTAGCGGACTGAGTTACTGACCGGAGTGTTCTCGAACAGCTGGCAAATTTCGTATTCGCTTTGAGCTGAGAAAATTCCACGTGCTACGGAGCGCGGGTATGCACTGTCTCTGGACCCTTCCACTGAGTGCCGATATATATACTGCGCCGTGGGAGCAGAATAGTGGGAGTCAGTAGACAGTCAGTACAAGTCAGTCCGAGTTGTAACTTGAAGGCGATACGACGTTGGTTGATAAATAATACAAAATGTGTGCGGTGAAGAGAAGTAAAATGTATCATTTTAATAACGATTGGGAGGAAGAATTCTAATTTTGTATGGTGAAAGATAAGTGCATTTGTCTTATTTGCCGTGCGTCAGTTGCAATACTTAAGCGTGGGAACTTAGAGAGGCATTATAAAACCATTCATAAAAATTATGAAAAGGATTTCCCGCCACAGAGTGAATTAAGGAAACGAAAAGTACGTTATTTGATAGCTAGTTTAAAAAACGAACAAACCTTGATCGCAAGACCAGCCAAACAATCAAAAGCTGCAACGATCGCGTCATTTAAATATCTCATATACTGGCGAAACACAAGAAACCATTTGAAGATGGAATGTTTGTGAAGGGAGCATTTATTGAAGCGAGTGAAACTTTATTTGGCAATTTTAAAAATAAAACAGATTTTGTCTGCTATTAGAGAACTTCGATTATCTCGTCCGACTGTCAGAAGGCGTGTTGAAGTCATGAGCCAGGACATGGCAGATAAACTAAAAAATTATATCATGGAATGTACATACTTTTCTTTACAGTTCGACGAATCCACCGATTTGACAGACACTGCACAGCTGTGTATTTTCATTCGAATGGTATTCAATGACATGTCGGTTAAGGAAGAGTTTTTGACAATGATTCCACTGAAAGGAAAGACCCGTGGCGAAGATATATATGACGTTTTCTTGAATTTTGTAACAAACTATAAGCTACCAATATATAAACTAGTGTGTATTACAACCGATAGAGCAGTCGAACTCGCGTTCCAACGCTCTTACCGTAAAGTTAACTTAACTCTTAACTTCAAAAATCTATGGTTGCTAACAACTTGTTTTGACAGCTCCCGCTTTAAATACTAAAAAGTATTGTTTTTACATAAAATACGCGTTAACCTTTCCATGTATGTTCATGCAAATGGTATCACGGAACGAATAAAGTGTTTTTTGCTAGTGGGCAATCAATAATTACTGCAAAATTGATCATTAGAACTGTTCGTAATTCGTAACAAAAGTGTTGTTTGTAATCTAGAAAATTTACACGAATAATAAAATAAGTTTATCACACGTTGAAAGTGTCTACAAAGAGTAGATAAATAAACATTCTTAACATAAACAAAATCACATCAATAGTACAAATTAAGAATAAACAGCTCAGCCTGAGTTGTTTACTTATCATACAGTTAAAAGACATTTTTGCGCACCACAGACAATAATATTACTATCTCGATTACTGAAATTTTGTGTGGGGCATTTTTGAATACAAAATAATAATGCCACTGGAAAACACTCGCTCCAAATCTAAAAATAATGTCGTTGCGTCACCGAGTACCTTGTCAGTGGAGAATAACTAGACACTTATTGATTATATCGACAATAAATTCTCAAATTTGAAAAAAGAAATGTTCTAAAAAATTGAATACAAAGCACTCTTTTCAGGGTGAAATGCCTAAAACCAAAAAAAAAAAAAAAATTGAATTTGAGATGTCAGAATCTAAAAAGCCACTGATTTCATTGCTCAGAAATACGATGAAATACTGGTAAAATTAAACGACTTGGCGGGAATGAAAACAGATGTGGAAAAAATGAAAAAAGACCTCTTAAGAATGACGCATTTCGATATTCGGCTTGCTGAACTTGAACAAAATACTTTGTCTAACCAAGTAGAAATTTCCGGAGTAGATGAAAATACTAATGAACATCTGGTTGACACAGCGAAGCATATTGCTAGTAAGCTGGGCGTTGAAGTCACAAATGAAGACTTTTTAGATGTTTATCGAGTTCCTGACCGTCGTCAAGGTTTTCCCAGAAAAATTATCATTAAATTCCACCATTCCAGCATTCCAATTCGACACAACCTTCTTGCAGCAAAGAACAAAACCAAGAATCTAAGCTCAACCTTATACATTGGTGAAGTGTTGTCTGCATACAATAAGGACTTACTATGGAAGACCAAAAATCGAGCCCAGGAATTAAACTACCAATATACCTGGTTCAAAAACGGGAAAGTTTTCACAAGGAAGTCAACTGAATCAAAAATCATCAACATAAAACATGAAAGAGACTTACAAACACTTTAAAATCTAATTGCATTGTTGACATTATGCATTTAAAATGGATACCGATATGGAAGAACTCACACACCAGCTACACGAAGATGAAATTGTCACTACTAAAACAAGCAACATAAAACTATATCTAAAAAATAGCCTGAAAATAATACACCAAAATATAAGAAGCATCAATAAAAACTTCGAAGGATTTCTTATAACCATACAACAAATAAATATTGAATTTGATATTATGATCCTAACAGAATGTTGGATTAAAAATTCTTATACACCAAAAAATTTAGAAGGCTACTATTGCATCAATACTTCATACAAAACTAAACAAAATTATGGAATTGTAGTTTACATTAAAAACAACCCGAAAATTACTACCAAAGAAATCAAAATAAATGACTCCAACTGCCTACACATACAAGCTAATTCAGTGATTAATATACTGGCTATTTATAGATCCCCATCTGCACCTAACATTACAAACTTCCTTACTTCACTTGAAACTGAGTTACTTAAACTAAAACACTGTAGTAATCTGTTTCTGATTGGAGACATGAACATTAATATTTTAGCAAATGGTCACCCTCAAGGAGATGATTACCTCAATGCTATAAGCTACTACAGTCTCATTAGTTACATTAACAAGCCTACTAGAGTCACTGAAGAATCTCTTTCTTGCATCGACCATATAATTCAAGGCTGCCCAACCTTTTTAACAGTTGGGCGAAATTGACGATTTTGAATCACTGGCGGGCCACTGAATACCTGACAGTTCCTATTTCCATGGGGGGGGGGGTTAGAGAATGTCTATAAAACATAATTTCTATAAAAAAATTCAAAATGAGTGCTCCCCACAAAATATTAGAAATCCATGGGGGGGGGGTTGTTACGGAACTTCGCTGAGAAAAATTCCGCGCACCCAAAAACATCATATGTGATTACCCACAACAATTTTTCGAATTCCAGGGGGGGGGTGGCTACAAGATTCCATTTCGGACGCAAAAAATATTGTATCAAAAACCGGTGTATTTTTGTTTAAAAAATAAGTTCAACAGGTTAGATTTTTTCGTCGCTGATTCTCGTTGAGTAGCCTAAATAGCGATAAATCGCATTCGTTGGCAACACTGGTGACCGCGCGCAAGCTGCATTGTTTGTTTTACCGCGGGCCCGCGACACTTTTTCAAATTGGCTGGTTTTTTGAAAATGGTTCACGCGGGCCACTTATAATTCGTTCGCGGGCCACAATGTGGCCCGCGGGCCTGGGGTTGGGCAGCCTTGATATAATTGGTAGAACGAAACTATCTATCAATACTATAATATATGAATCCACAGTAACAGACCACTACTCTACAATATTGGAAGTAGGAAATGAAAATAAAAGACAAAGTGACAATGTTAATGTACCTATTATGAAAAATAAAATCGACTGGAATAAAATTGTATACAACTTAAAAA
This sequence comes from Hesperophylax consimilis, assembly GCF_061612785.1. NCBI lineage: Eukaryota > Metazoa > Arthropoda > Insecta > Trichoptera > Limnephilidae > Hesperophylax > Hesperophylax consimilis. The sequence goes on from NC_142849.1 coordinate 13,557,362, forward strand.
ACGTAAAATGGCAAAATTTGTACTCAATTACTGATAATGATACGGCATGGAATTATTTCACTAATTTTATTGAAAACCAAATAAATCTACACTCCAACCATAAAGATATTAAATAAAAAAAATACAATCACGAAACCATGGATTACACCTGGACTCTTAAAATGTATTAGGAAGAGAGATAATATACACAAAAAAAATTAGGAATGATCCAAATAATTACCTACTTTCTATATTTTATAAGAAATACAGAAATATATCGCACACCTAGATGAAGAGTAGTACAACTCAAAATACCTCATTTTTCAGGAACAGCAAAAAACATTTTACTCGATTTTTATATGACCGATTAAAAATATTTTTATATAATGTTGTATGTTATTTTACTAGGATATTTATTTGCTCAATTACTTAACATCAAATACACGTATCACTTGTTTATTAATTAATTTCGTGTTATTTTAGTATTCGTGACTAAATCATTGTTTAATAATTTTATCAACTCAAATTAATCAACTATTATGAATTAGTAAAATTAAAATGACTTACTTTTGTAAACAAAACCGGAGTATGTGGAGTTGATATGTAGAACGCCCGAGAAACAAGACAGGTTCAATCACGAATACCAAATCAACTAAAACAATTCACGCTTTATGACTGCAGTTAATCACGAATACAAAACTAAGTCGAAATAATCCAGTCTTTGTGCGTATTGACAGCACCTTCCCCTACTGCTGGTATGTCGTAATTGGTGATGTGTTACTGTTGTTGGTGGTGGGTGTACGTGGAGCAACTCAGAAAGACTAACTTACATCGCCATCACATTATTATTGATGGAGATTTTAAAACAGGTGTCTTTGTAGTTTGTGTAGTTTTCGACGCAGATTCCGAAAATCGCAATAACTCAATTTTGAATTATTTCGAGTTGTGCTACCCTTTATCTAGGTGTGCGATATGTACAAAGTTAATTAAACATGCAAAGAATAAATACTACTCTAGAAAAATTATTGAATGTAATAATGACTCTAGAAAGATTTGGCAAATTCTTAAAGAGATAACACATTCAAAGCAATTTAGAGGTCAAATCGAGGAACTTACAATTGATAACCAGAGTGTGAATTTTAACTCTGACCCGAAGACTATTGCCGACCATGCAAATACCTTTTTTACGAATATTGGATCAAAACTGGCCAGTAAAATAAAAGAAAACATCAACTGCAACACTAAAATTTCTCCATTAGACAAGGATCTCCGAGAAGAAACTCAAATAAAATTCTCTCTAAAAGAGGTATCAATTGAGGATATCATCAAAGAAATAGACTCACTGAAGGAGAGGACATCACCTGGACATGACAATATACCAAGTAAACTACTAAAATCACTAAAATCTCATATAGCCTTTCCCTTTAAATTTCTAGTTAACAAGAGCTTCGCTCAAGGTTGTTTTCCAAATGTATTAAAACAAGGTACTATCTCTCCAATTTTTAAAGGTGGAAAAAAAACTGAAATTACCAATTACAGACCAATTTGTGTTCTAAGTTCACTTTCTAAAATTGTAGAAGGTTTACTAAGAGATCAACTGACTACTTACCTTGACTCTAGTAAAATATTATCAACCAATCAGTTTGGTTTTCGCAAGAACTTGTCAACCTCAGACGCCATCGCTAATGTTACAGACTTCATAATAAGTAATGTTGACAAAGGAAATAAATGATTAGCAATTTTCCTTGATCTTGCAAAGGCGTTTGACACTGTGAACCATAAAATACTTTTAGATAAACTTAAGAGGATAGGAATATCAGACTCAGTCCTGCAATTATTTCATAGTTATCTAACTGATCGAACGCAATGTGTTAAAATAAACAGTACCTGTAGTAGTCCACAAAAAACGGTTTGTGGTGTTCCACAAGGTAGCATCTTAGGACCCTTATTATTCTTAATATATATAGTTTGAGTGGTTCCTCAAACTAAAACCTCTTTCGCTCAACGGCAATTCTGGTTCATCGCGCCAGAATGAACGATCGTGGTGTATGTGTGTAAGGGGAACAGCATGAGAGCGAGACAGCGAGTACGAGACGTATATAAGAGATCGTATGAGCGGGAATGAGCCTCTCAGTCCAGAACCGTGATAGTCTTCTTTCAAATAAATATTATAATACAAGCATTGTTATTATTGAGTATGTAGAGTTAACATACGTTACAGTGGCGCAGCACGGTAGTTCGTAAATTATTAAAAGTTTACGGAGAATCAGATGATTCAAGAAGATTATTCGAATTTTTGGTGATCACAGTATAGTCTGGCGCTTTTGGGCGTTGGATCGCTAAATTTTGAAGGAAGAAGAAGAATAATAAAAGGCTATCAAATTGGAGAATTCACACGCAGCCGAGGCGAGCACGCAGATCGGGCCGGGCAAATTGCGCGGTAAAAACGCAATTTTACACGTGTGTGGGAGCCGACATTGCAACATTTTGTCGAGAGTACACCGTTACACGGGGTACGCAGAAGATCCAGGATCAAGATCGGCATCAAGGGTGAATTGGCCGGAATCCGGGACCGGGGTTCTGTCGCTACAGCGGGAAGGAAGACCTTGGAAGGTGATCGTGTCCGCAGCTGAAGGGAGACGGAGCCAGAAAAGGGTGCTGAGACGTTGGTGATTCACAGGCTCAGGGCAGGGGCTCGGAGCATAACCTCTGGAAGGGCTGAGATACGTTTATTTTATTCAACTTGTTTCAGTTCTTCTCCCAATGGAGGCGATTTGTAAGAATTTGGGGACGTTCTGTTACAGAACGGGAGACTGGTCATTGTTCAGGGAACGATTGGATCAGGCCCTCATTTTAAATGATGATAAGTTGTTGTCACCAGAACGCAAAAGAGCATTTTTGCTGAGTTGCCTCACGGAAGAAACTTTCTCTCTATTATGTGATTTATGTTTTCCAAAAAAGGTTTCTGTTTGTTCTTTTGAAGATTTATGTAAATTATTTGATTCACATTGCAAACCAGTTAAAAATATTTTTGAGTCTCGTGAATTATTTTATAAATGTAAACAGTTTCCTAGCGAATCCGTTAAAGATTACGCGGCTAGATTGAGAGGGTTAAGTTTATCTTGTAATTTTGAGCTGAGATTGGAACCATGTTTAAAGGACATATTCGTTATTGGGATTTTTAATGAAAAATTGAAACACAAGCTATTCGTAGAGGCAATCAATACTTCTTTTACGGATTGCATTAATCTAGCGGCGACGTGGGAACATGTTGTGGCTTTTAAAAAAGTAAATCCGAATTTAAATGTTGTTCATAAGGAAAGCGAGTATTTCCATAAATCCAGGAAAGATAGTCCTTCCAGGAATAAAAATTCAATGCGGAGTAAATCACCGGTTAATGGTACGTTAAAAACTTGTTTTTTGTGTGGAAAAAAAATCATTTGCAAAGAGATTGCTGGAAAAAATTTTTGTGTAATCATTGTAACAAATCGGGTCATCCTAGTAATTTGTGTAAATACAATAAAAATTATGTAGGTACTAAAAATAAACGGTTGAATTCGGTGTTCGTGGTTAATAATAATGTGGGGCCGGAACCCACATATATAGATTTGTTAATTGGTAACATAATATTGCCGGCGTTGGTAGATACGGGAGCTGCGATAAACGCGATACCATATGAAGTGTATTTAAGATATTTTGTTTCTTACGATTTAGAAAAGTATAATGTTCATTTGTCAGGGTATGACGGAACGCAGTTAAATGTTTTAGGTAAAGTGAATTTAGAGGTGTCATTTTTAGGTAAAAGTGCGAAAATACAGTTCGTAATAATTAAAAATGGTAATTCTACAATAGTTGGTAGAGATTTTTTACAAGTTTTCGGTATCGGATTAAGTGGAATAAATTCTGTAAAATTCAGTGAGATTAATTGTGATAATCATCTTGTTTTTCGTGAAAGTTTAAAGAAGAAATATGCTCATGTTTTTTCAGAAAAATCGGGTAGGCTTAAAAATTATGAGGCAAACATTGAAGTTAATTCGGACTTTAGGCCAAAGTTTGTAAATCCGAGGCCATTACCTTTTAGTTTACGTGAGAAAGTAGAGATAGAGTTACAGAGAATGTTGCATGAAGACATTATTGAAAAGGTAGAAATAAGCGATATTGCAAGCCCGATTGTTGTTGTAAAAAAGAAAGACGCTTCAATTAGGATTTGTACTGATTTCAAAACAACATTGAATCCTATGTTAGCGAAGTTGAAATACCCACTACCTCGTATTGACGATTTAATTTCATCTCTGAATGGTGCAAAATATTTTGCTAAGATAGACTTACGAAATGCATTTGGACAAATTTCATTGAACGAAAAGTCTAGAAAATTATGTGTGATTAGTACGCATATAGGTTTATTTGCATATAAAGTATTGCCTTTTGGCTTAAAGCACGAGTCCGGCCATCTTTATGCAAGTCATTACGGCGATAGTTGGTGGACTTAGGAACGTTCGTGTATTTTTAGATGATCTACTTTTATTTGGGAATTCTAAAGAGGAATTATTTTCTATTTGTGAAGCAGTACTTAGCAAGCTAAGTGATTGCGGATTAACTATTAATGAAAATAAGTGTTCTTTTCTAGAAACAGAGATAGAATATTTAGGTTATAGAATTTCGCAGAAAGGAGTTATGCCTTTAGAAAATAAAATATATGCTATTACCCAAATGAGTGTACCGAAAAATGTTTCGGAACTTAGAAGTTTGCTGGGAGTTATTTCCTACTATAGGTCTTTTATACAGAATGTGTCAGGTATTTTGTCTCCTTTATACCAATTGTTGAAAAAAGGGATAAAATTTGTATGGTCTCAGGAATGCGATATTGCGTTTGAGCAAGTTAAGAAACTGCTGACGTCAGACAATATTTTGGTGCATTTTGACCCACAATTACCTATCAAGCTAATTACAGATGCGAGTGATATAGGTATATCTGCTATTATATGTCACGTATATGAGAATGGCATGGAAAGACCGATTGCATTCGCTAGCCGTTTATTGTCAAAAACGGAATTGAGGTATTCCATTCTAGATAAGGAAGCGTGTGCAATAATATTTGGTTTAAAAAAATTCTTTCAATATTTATATGGTAATAAATTCGTTCTAACTTGTGATAATAAAGCTTTGGTACATATTTTGAACACTGAAAAACAAGTGCCAATACTAGCGGCAAATAGGCTACAGCGCTATGCGTTGATTTTACAAACATTTGACTATAATATAGAATATGTCAAGTCGGGTGAGAACAAAGCGGATTTCTTATCTAGATTGCCGGTTAATAGTAATAATAATTTAAGTGATTGTATCGACGAGGTCGACGGTAGCGAATATTTCTTAAATTATATTGGTAGTCTGAACGTTGATAAGATTGAATCGGATTTTTTAAATATAATTGAGGCGGAAACGACAATTTCAAAAGAAACGATGAAGCAGTTTTCGATTAAAGATGTAAACATAGCAAGCATTACTGGGTTCGTAATCAATGGTTGGCCGGATAAAAAGTTTTTAAAGGATGACTTGTTAAAATTCTGGTATTTTAGAAATAAATTATCGACTTATGACTCGTGTTTATTTTATAATAATAAATTTGTGGTTCCGAGGGAATTAAGGGAAATCATATTGAATTTCATACATCAATCGCATTTAGGTATTGTTAAATCTAAAAATCTTGCTCGAAATTATTTTTTTTGGTTAGGTATGAACTCAGAGGTAGAAGCAACTGTGAAGCAGTGCGTTCGATGCTTGGAGTGTTTTCCCACTCCATGTAAAGTTGAGTTACAGCCGTGGCCAATCAGTGGATTAATATGGAATAGATTGCATATTGATTTCATGGGACCTTTTGGTGGTTACAATTTTTTGATAATCGTTGATGCAACTACAAAATGGATAGACTGTCACATCGTAAATAAAGTAGATTCGTTTTGTACAATAAAAGTTTTGAAAAGATTATTTTCTAATTTCGGAATTCCGGAGCAGATAGTAAGTGACAATGGTACAGCGTTCACTTCAACAGTTTTTAAGGAATTTTGTCATAATTTTAATATTAAATCGTTGACATCTCCTGTCAACCATCCAGCTTCTAACGGACTTGCCGAAAATGGGGTTAGAACGGTAAAGATTTTTTAAAAAAAAATTATGATAAATAATAAATTGCCTGCTGATTTTGAGGATAAACTTTTAACATTTTTGGTTGATATTAGGAATACGCCTTCTATGTCTACGGGGATTGAACCTAGTAAATTAATTTTGGGAAGGAAAATTAGATCAATTTTTAATACAATCATTCCAATATTAGATAATGTTGAAGGTCAAGGTTTTAAAAGGATTGATAACACGATTAAAGATAAGATGTTATTGAGTCAGCAAAAACAAAAAAAGTATTATAGAGGAAAAAAAATTAAAAAGTACTTTGATGTTGGATCTAAAGTTTTAACCGGGGATTTGAGAAGTGATAAAAACAAATGGATTTTAGGAGAAATTTATAAAAGATTGGGGAATAGGGTTTATTTAGTAAAAATTATGTCTACAGGACAAGTGTGGAAACGCCACCATGATCAAATTTCAGAGAGGAAGGTTAGGTGGGGGGAGAGTGACAGGTCTGATGATTTGCTGGACCTGGGTCCACTCTCGGACGTGGACATGACCAAGTTTCCTAATTCCTCTGATTTTTGCAGGTCACCTACACCATGGGAGGGGAGGTTACGCCCTCGAGGACAACGCCCATGCTACACCGAATGAAGAGTCAAGAACATACATAATTACATATAAATTGGAAATTAAATACATAATGGAAATAATTAAATATATTTGGCTTATATAAATTTGTAAAAATAAAAAGATGTAATTATGATTTAAGTGTGGGGGTGTGGTGTATGTGTGTAAGGGGAACAGCATGAGAGCGAGACAGCGAGTACGAGACGTATATAAGAGATCGTATGAGCGGGAATGAGCCTCTCAGTCCAGAACCGTGATAGTCTTCTTTCAAATAAATATTATAATACAAGCATTGTTATTATTGAGTATGTAGAGTTAACATACGTTACAAGTACCGACTTAAAGTCAAGTAATTCTATATCCATATTTACTGCTCGTGTACATCAATGGATATTTGAAAGGGGACGACCTTTCTTCAAAGATTATATGAGTTCCTAACACAAAAAAAAAATTAAAAACTTCTTTTCCAACTTGTCTCATATCACGAAAATTAAAATTAAGTGTTGAACATAAACATGTTGTCTTATAGATAATACCTAAGATATATAAATTTGCACACAAACAATTATATGCATTAAACAATCTACATTAATTATGTTTAAATTTTAATCTTAATGTTTAATATTTTTAATTTTTATTTGCATCTTTTTAATATACATATACATTTTCTTTATTTTTCAGTTTACTATTAATTTTAATATACTTGTTTTTAGTTTTATTTATCATCAAATTTGTTTTTCTTTTTTTTCTTCTCTAATTCTTTCTTATGTTTCTATAAAATAGTATTTTTTAGTTCTTCTAAGTTATTTTTATTATTATTACTTCATTATGATTTATACTTACATACTTATGTTACTATAAGTATTTTTTAGTTCTTTTATGTCATTGTTATTATTATTTCATGTATAACTACCACAACACGGGCATTAGCCTAGTATGGTAGTTAAAACAAAATGTCTAAACATGTAACTTGTAAACATTTATTAAATAATAAAAAATAAAAAAAATAAAAAATATATAAATGATTTATGCAACCTAAAAATTTGTGGACAAATCACAACTTTTGCCGATGATACAGTTTTGCTATTTTATGCTAAATCTTGGGATGATGTCTTTAAAAAAGCAGAAAATGGCTTTCGTACTGTTAAAAATTGGCTAGATACCCACATATTAACCCTGAATACAGATAAAACAAAATTTTTAACTTTTAGAATATCAAATAAGCTCATACCTTCACAACAAAGCCTCAAACTACACAGCTGTAACCCCTTATTAATCCCATGTACTTGTCCTTCTATAAGTAGAGTTGATAGCATTAAATATCTTGGTATTCAATTAGATGATCGTCTTAAATGGAATCTACATGTTACAAACCTAACGGCAAATTGAGGAAACTCATCTACTTCTTTAAAAATGTTAGGGATATCTTAAATAGAAAACAACTGAAACAAGTTTACTGTGCTCTTGTACAATCATCCCTTGAATATGGTATTATCAGTTGGGGTAGTGCCACAAATACTTGCCTGGAACCTTTAGCAAAGATTCAAAAACTAATTCTGAAGGTTATTCTCAAAGTCCCATTGAGGACGAGCACTGATTTTATTTTTAAGGCACTACATGTTCCTAACTTGGAAAAATTGTATTAAAAAAATATCCTGCTTCATCAATTTAAAAATGCACATATGTTTGAAGAACGAATAAGCACTAGAGCCCTAAGACAGTCACATGTAAAATCTTTTAACATCCCAGTTTGTCCTCGACCGCCCACATTTCAGAAACGCTTAACAAGGCCAGGAAAACCTCTAGTGCCCTCTACCCCCTCCTTCATGCAAACTCAAAAACCTCTCTTTACAATAAACTCACCATCTACCGCGCTAAAATCAGACCTATCATTACCTACGCCTCCCCCATCTGGGCCACGGGGAACACCAAACGTCTGGAACAATTCCAAAATGCAACGCTCAGACGATACACCAAAAGTCCATGGTTTGTCAGAAACTCGATAGTAAATTCAGGCACGAAAATCCCCCCACTTAGGAAACACATAGTCGATCTGGCCAAAACTTTCTTCAGAAACCTAGCATCAAACCCCAACCCCAGCATCTCTAGCCTGGGTAAACCCAACCCAAGCGACACCCTCTCCAAATACCCATACCCCATCTCCATTCTACTCCCCCCCTAATGTGCGGGCTTAAAACAATATATTTTTAAAAATAAATAAATCATACATACCAAAATACAAAACAACTAGTATTGTACAAAAAAAATAGTACCCCTGCCTTAAAATAAAAAAGATATAAATAATAAAAAATAAAACAATCTCACATCACTCAGTCGCCTAAAGGCAGCCCGCACATAGGGCACAAAACCCCCCCTCCAGGTACCTGCGCACTTCAGACAACGAGAAAAAAAGCTCCTAACAAGAGACTTTGCACCTCGGAAAAAAAAATCCATTAGATATAAAAACCGATGGAGCACCAGCAATGACTGGAAACAAAAATGGTTTTTTTGCATTGTGTCGAGCTAACGACGATTTCCCTTCGTTTATCTCATTCCATTGCATTATTCATCAACAAGTTTTGTATTCAAAAGTTCTAAACATGAAGGAGAATATGGACATAGCAATAAAAATTGTGAATTCCATCCGTGCCCGTAGCTTGCAACGACGGCTCTTCAAATTACAGTTAGAAGATAGTGAATCTGCTGAACACACTGATTTAGTTCTTCATACGGACGTCAGGTGGTTGAGTCGCCGAAAATTCCTGGAAAGGTTTCAAGAATTATTGCCCGAAATAATAACTTTTCTGGACGAAAGAGGTGATGACACTCAGATGATGAAAAACGGAAAATGGTTGACTGATTTTGCTTTTTTGACAGATATTACAATGCATTTAAACACCATTAACTTGGAGCTTCAAGGTAAAGGAAAAACTATTATTGAGATGATTAGCGCAATAAACGCATTCAAAAGTAAATTGCAACTTTTGATAGATCAACTGAAAAGAAACGCCCGAGTAATTTTGTGGCAAGATCGGTTTTTAACGTCAGCAGTTTTATACAGTTGCGCGCGACCTTCCTGGTTGACAGTAGGACGAGAACTAATTTTTTATTATAACTTATAAAAGAAATAAAAAATTATTATTAATTAATAAAAATTCCTGTACTTGGTGTACATACACAAGCCTTATGGAAAGATGGCCGATGGTATTGGGGAAAAGTTGTGCCCCAAGTAATGCAAACTTTAATAAAAATGGAGAAACACAAGATGATTTTTGAACTGATTCGGTCGACATAATTTCCCACAAGGCAGAAAACTTACTTGTACCTGAAAACATTGTTGATTTGACATTGTTGACCCATATCTACCGAGTAGGTATATATATTTTTTAAGTAGATACCAAATAAAAGTTGTTTTTTGTTCATACGCCAGCTAGTGTACAATAATTTTACAGCTCGCAAAAACAATACTAGAGTCAAATTTGAATATTACTACCAAATGCAATTGCAAAGGATTCTTTTCGAAACATACTCCACAGCTACATTAGAAACATACTCTAGAGCTAACAACGATAAGACATACACTTTTCCCCGTATTGAAGGACGATAATATTACAAAATCCATACAGTATGATGAACTCCTCATTGTATTTGGAAAAAAACTTTGTGAACAATATAAAACACACCAACACGACATGATTAGAGACCTGACACCACCTCAGATTGCTACCAAAAATATCAATAAGTGAGTTTGTGTCAATATTTCAACCACAACATTTTGATACAGCAATCAGCGCCCTACGAGAATGAGCTAAATGGGACAGATCAATCATGTGGTTTAAAACTCCAGCCATTGCCAATAATCTCACAATCTCATAATCTGACAAAACTACGGCAACACTTCAACCAACCTTTTGAAGGCACCCACCATGTTGAAAGACGGCAATTTGTCTTCAAGGACTTTTCTGAGAGATTACACCGTCAAGAACCCACTACAACAACCGTACACTGGCCCTCACCAAGTCGTTCACCGAAATGGATGGTAGCGAAAGAAAAGGAATGGAAGTCACAGTGGCCATTGACCGCCTTAAACCAGCCTAAATTGCCTCTGAACCCAAATGTGCATGCACCGTGTCGTAGATACTTTCGTAGCGACGTCTCTGAATACAAATATTTTATAAATCTTAAGGAAGGTAGCTTCCTTATACAGACGTCTAAGGAATAATAAAATAAAACTAAGGAAAGGCTCCTTGAACTAAAGGATTGACTCTGAATACGGGTGTATGTGACCATTGACCGCCTTAACAGCCTACATTGCCCCTGAACCCAAGATAGATGCAACAGCACCGGCACCAACCCTTCCTACGATCATTAACAAGCAGGATCGGACTCACGCAACCACACGTTCTGGAAGGCATGTTCGTTTTCCGGACCACCTTGATGAGTTGACGAGCTTCTCTTTCCATCGCAGCCCTTAACCGTGCTGCTGGAGGGGGAGTCCTGTAGTGGCACGCCACTGATGTAGCATTCGAACTGTGGCTGCCACTACTAGACCTGGACGGTGCCGGATACTATTGTAGCACATAGTACCAAGCGCTAAGGTACTACAGTACCTAGGTCGTCTTACCTACTGGAAATGTCGGCCGTTGCCTAGAGGTACCAAGCTAAGCGCTAAGTTACTTTATTACCTCGGCCGGATTCAGGAACTCACTGATCAAGTCGGACGGTACTAGAAACTACCACACTGTTCCTGCAGGTACTGGGCGACCGCTAGAATATTTGGCGTAACGGGCGATCATATAAAAGGCAGTCTCCTTATTACAAATTTTAACGTGCTAATCAAAATAACTTAATCATTTCGCACCGCGATCACTTAAATAATTTTTACTGCTTCTGTTGTGAATTTACTTGTGTGGTATACAGTGGCGGCTCATCTACGGAGGTCTTTTGGTGAATGACCTCCCAAAATTGGTTGCAATACTATTAATATAAAAAAAGATACAACAAACTACCCGATTATTAATTTTCCGATTTTTTTAAATATTCGTACGATAATAGCGAGTTCCAGTCCAAATAAGAAGCTACTATATGTACCTAGCGTGGGTCACTTCAAGTTTTGTCCCAAAGCTATCTCCTTTCCTTCTCTTTGCTATACAGACAAAGAAGGTAAACACTATCATGTGTGACGTATGCTTAGTATCATACAAAATTTATTTTCAAGGGATATTCGGACCTGACCGCAGTGAGATAGAGATATCTACGACGTAAGATTATTAAGGTATTACAGGGAGATGAGAAAAATTGTCAGTCGTAAGTTTTTTGTGTTATAAATGATAGCCAACTAACATACTGTTGATAACAACAATACCGTTGATAACAACAATACCGTTGATAACAACAATACTAAGTATTAAGTGCAACGGTCGATTGTTTTAACTCTCCGTTATATAACTAGATTATCCGCAATAAATCACTGTAATAACTAATTTCTCGGTGGTATCTCAATGACTATTGCCATTTGAAACTATTGCCATTTGATTGGTGTTTATAAACCGTAATGTGCAACGAACGAACAATGACATTTGTGACGCTAAAAAACAAACGTGGCCATCTCCAAAATTTTGATTGGTATCACTGTTTATGTTTTTTTTACTTTATAATATTCAGTTCAAACATGGTTATATCACGTTTTTCTGCTTTAAAAATGAATTTAATAGTAGTATTTTTTTTCGAACTCGGTCATCTCCATCCTGTTTTTAAATCAAACATGGCCAAATCCGTTTGAACCAATTACATTAAGGCATTTTTCAAGATGGCGTCCCATTCTCGAAATGTTTGCTGTGCGTGCTAGGTGTGCTCTTCGTGTTTTTTAGTGAAATAACAGTTTTAAAATGGAAAACAATACAAATATGGTGGAAATAATGACTCCACAGATAAAGCCCGAAAGATTACTAGATCAAATTATGCCATTAAACGTGCAAACAAGACTGAAAAACTGTAAGTAAACTTTGAAATTTAACCGAATTTTGACAGTTAGCATCTCAAACGCTCAGGGCTGTGCATGTTTTTTATTATGTGGTTTTAATTAATTGCTGCACCACATAAACTTATAATGTATCATTACTGTGTGCCCGTATTGAACTGTGACATGCAATTATTGTTTTTGGTATATTTATACTGTTTATTTAAAATAAGTATCTTTTGTTATAAACGAACAGAATTTTATAGTAGATTCTTTAATTTAATTTACCCATTTTGCAGTTGAGGAGGAGAATTAACAATGCATTGAATAACTAGAGACTTAATTAGGCAAATTAAATAAAGAAAATCGTAATAAAAAATTATGGAATTTAAAAAAGTTTTAAAACTTATGGTAGGTATCTCAATATCATTTGAGATTTTCACAGTAAAAAGTATTATCGTGATTTATTTAAGGGTTATTTTGCCGTTTGCGTCATCTCCTTATTTAGCCAACGTTTCGGAGAGCATTACGGTGTCCATCATCAGGGTAATCGATTACACATTTGCCCTGATGATATACACTGTAATGCTGCTCGAAACTTTGGTTAAATAAAGATGTAGCGCAACACGGCATAATAACCCTAAATTATATCTCTATTATCAAACCTAATTTATAGATAACACTGGCTATTTTAATGAGTATGCAGGAACTATAATTGAAGTTTTTTTCTAGATACAAAGCTCCAGGATTGCCTCTCAGACCGCGTTGCGGACATAACAAAAATGCTTTTCAATGTGCCAAATTGAAGTCGAATGACATTTTTGAATTTCACAAATCTTTTTTCAAGCATTCAAAGAAAACTGAGCAGGACAACTTCCTACTAAAATTTATTGAGACATCAACAACCGAAAGAAAACGTCCGAAAAATATGGAACGAAATCCTAAAACCATGACATCAAAGTATTTGGTTCCTCTAAATTTAACTGGAAAACTTTTACCCGTTTGTAAAGAAGCCTTTCTAGGTATCTTAAGAATTAAAAAAGGACGCGCATTCGGTGTTGCGAAGAGAAATTTCACAGAAAAAACTATGGCCACTGAGGGCGTGGTGGGAATAGAAAAAGAAGATTATATTTAGCTAAAAGAGAGGCTGTTGAAAAATTTATAAAACTTTTTCAACCTCTAGAATCGCATTATTGCCGTGGAAAAAATCGGTAGAGGGTATATCTTCAACCCGATCTTAACATAAATAAAATAGGGAAACTTTACAACGATCAAGCACAACCCGGGTATGGAGTTAAGCCCGGACTTTTTAGGCTGGTATTAACAGACGTTTTAACATAGGGTTCGGAAGTGCAAGAGAAGACGTATGTTCTACGTGCTTGCAATTCTCCGAAAAAATAAAAATGGAAAAAAGGGAAACCGAAAAGAATTCCTTAATAATTCAATACCGAGTACACAAATTGCGTGCCAAAGCCTTTACGGATTACCTAAGAGAAGAACGGGATGATCTTTTGACCGTGTCATTTGACTGCCAAAAGAATTTGCCATTACCTAAAATTCCCGATCAGTCAACATATTATTCGCGTCAATTATACTTCTACAATTTTACGATTGTAATCGGAAGTTCTAAGAGCAAATTATCTCAGGATAATGTTCACGCCTATACGTGGACAGAGGAAATGTCATCTAAAGGATCGAACGAAATTTGCACTGCAGTTTTTCATTGCCTAAGCAATTTAAATTTTGATGGAAAGAAAGTGTTAAGATTGATGGCTGACGGGTGTGGTGGCCAGAATAAAAATACGATGGTTGTCGGAATGGTGATGAAGTGGTTTCTAAACTCTCCAAACAGTTTAGATCCGGTTGAACTTATTTTTCCGGTTACTGGCCATTCCTTTTTACCTGCAGACAGGGTATTCGCACTAAATAATTGTGCAGCCTGATGAATATGCAAACATTATATAAGGGAGCATGCGACTGTGCACAAGATGGTCACAGATATTCCAGTTTTAGATTGGAAAACAGCCTGTAAAGATGTTCTGAAATCCACTTCAAGCTGGCATTTTCAAATTAGTAAATGCAAGCGGATCATTTTCAACAGAAGTGGGAATACAAAGGTTGCAATTAGTAGAGAAATGTCATACAATTGTGACCCATCCATTGATCATACAGGAGTGTCAAAAAACATTGTGAGGCGTGGAAAAATGATTATCAAATAATTCCGGTGCCGATGCCAACGGGTGTATCTGTGAAAGAAGCCAAATTATCAGATGTCAAAAATCTTCTTAACAAGCACTATGGTGAAGATTGGAAAAACTAAATTCGAGGAATTAAATTATTATAAAAACGTATTTTTGACAAACAATCCTCACACAGAGTTAGTCGACGAAGAAGAAATAGTAATCGATGATACAGAGGAGATTTTGGACTTTGTTTAGTGTTTAAATAATATCGACGGGTTCCGGGCTAATTGTATTAAGCGACACTCTGGGCGATATAGACTTTTATATATATTTGGATTCAACGAATTTTTCTGCGTCGTTTGAGCTGTGTTTGGTGACAATCGGAGCACTTTTTTGTCGCTTAATACAAGCACATTTTTGGGCCCATTTTGGACTGCAATGTATGAAGCGACACAAAATATTGACAAATTTAGGAACTGTGTACTTAAGCTCACTACCAAATACCAGACAATCGTTTTTTTCCTGGAGCAACAATTTACAGGCAACGTACGTTAAAGCATTTAGCCTGACCTTATAAATATATAGAAATGTCGCTTCATACAATTAGCCTCTTTGTTAAATTCTTATCCAGTGTCGCTTAATACACGTAGCTTTACCTTATAAATATACAAGAATGTCGTTTAATACATTTAGCCTCATTGTCAAATTCATACCCAGTGTCGGTCCATACATTTAGCTCTGTACATGAAATGTTAGATGTTGTCACTTCAACCATTTAGCTTGCAGTAGATAATGATTATGTCGGTCGCATGAACTATTTAGGATTTCAACAGTAAACATTTAAAGATTATGGTTAAACATATTTTTGTTATTCAATATTTGATTTGCAGTGTCGTTTCAGTTATAACAAAAGTAAAGTTCTAGTACTTCAAACAGTTTATCTTAAACGGAATAAGAATAGTATACACATTAATACACTCAAAATTTCATATGGATTGACTATTATGACGTTGGTTAAAACAATGATTTTGGCGCCATCGCGATAAACCGCGCGAGTTTAATTGCCCCCGCCACCCGACGCGGGCGCTTCAGGCGTCTCCCACCTCACCGCGCAGTGTTGCCAAACGTACGAGGTTCCTTGTACAAATACGAGATTTGTGGCCTTCCGTACGAGGTACGAGGAGACTATCAACCTCGTACAATTATGTACGAGATTTTGATAATACCTATGTAAAAACTAGTGCCATCTATCAGAACTTGTAGGAACTTCTTACACCAAAAATTACATTGTCGTATTTGCGCGATGATTGTCTATGGTAGTTATCCCATCAACCGAGAAATCCCCGAATAATAAAATTATTGAAATCCCTGAATAATAAAACAGTTTGTTCGTTCTTCGCATTAGTCGTCGCTGTGACACAGAGCGCAATTTTCTACTATCTCTGTTTTTTACGAGTTCCATTTGTTGCATGCCGGCCGTGTTTAGTTGTACTACGTTAGTACGTGTAGCTAATTGAAGTTTTTGAAAAGAAGAAGATTTTTATTGTTAAATACCTAGTCTTTTCGTTGTTTCGTCCAATTGTTTAGCGGTGAAATAGAAGAATCGCTATGAGTGATAACAAAGAAAACACTGACCGTTCGCCTACTTTGACTCCGCCTAGAAAATTAATCAAAAAAGGTGGTTGGACAAGTAAAAAGGAAGGTAACACGTTATCACAGCATCGTGTACAAAATTTTAGACAACAATGGTTAAAGGATCCGACTTTTAAAGACTTGCTTTTGCCAGACACCAATGATGTAACAAAAGCTAAATGTGCATATTGCCCGGGAACATCAATGGTAGCTGAAATATCCAATTTAAAAACTCATGCCTCTACCAAGAAACACCTGGGCAACAAACCTGGATCCAGTGGAAAAACACAAACATTAACATCACTTGGATTCCAGAGAGGTCTAACTCCACAAAATAAAGAAAAAGCTCGTGCAGAAATTAAACTTGCTGCTTTTTTTGCGGAGCATAATATAGCATTCTCGTTGCTGACCATTTGACAGATTTATTGAAAGAAGTTGTGACGGATTCTAAATTAATCAAAGAAATTGAACTTAAACGAACCAAAATTACAGGTGTGGTAAAGAACGTTCTTGGAGAAGGTCATAAAGCCGATTTAGCGCTAAAATTACAAAACAATCAGTTGTCGGTGATGACGGACGAGACGACCGATATTTCTACAGTCAAAACTGCCTGCGTTGTGGTACGCTATTTTGATCAAGAAGCTCAAAAGATATGTAGCGCATTTTAGGAGCTGTACAAAGTTTTCAAGGAAACACCTAATGCTGATGATATTCCTACTGCCAATGCCGAGAATTTATACAGAGCTCTTGTCGATTCATTAAATAACCGTAATGTTCCATTGACAAATGTTATCGGCTTTGGCTCAGATGGGTGTAATGTCATGATGGATGACAACGACTCAGTAAAAACATAGACTGAGAGGTCACAGTCTTTTTCATAACGATCACAGGAATGGGTAGTTTTAGTACATATTCAAAGTATGGCGTCTCCGCATATGAAACAAGTTGGTCTGCCTGCTCTAAGTGGTTGCAACTATGAGTTATAGAGCTCACAAGAGGCTTCATTGTTTCGAAAAAAAAACGATCAGAGGAATGGGTAGTTTTAGTGCATATTCAAAGAATGGCGTCTCCGCATATGAAAAAAGTTGGTCTGCCTGCTCTAAGTGGTTGCAACTATGAGTTATAGAGCTTACAAGAGGCTTCATTGTTTCGAAAAAAAAAACGATCAGAGGAATGGGTAGTTTTAGTACATATTCAAAGTATGGCGTCTCCGCATATGAAAAAAGTTGGTCTGCCTGCTCTAAGTGGTTGCAACTATGAGTTATAGAGCTTACAAGATTAGGCTACATTGTTGCGGAAAAAAAAAACGATCACAGAAATGGGTAGTTTTAGTGCATATTCAAAGTATGGCGTCTCCGCATATGAAAAAAGTTGGTCTGCCTGCTCTAAGTGGTTGCAACTATGAGTTATAGAGCTTACAAGAGGCTTAATTGTTTCGAAAAAAACGATCAGAGGAATGGGTAGTTTTAGTACATATTCAAAGTATGGCGTCTCCGCATATGAAAAAAGTTGGTCTGTCTGCTCTAAGTGGTTGCAACTATGAGTTATAGAGCTTACAAGAGGCTTCATTGTTTCGAAAAAAAAACGATCGCAGGAATGGGTAGTTTTAGTACATATTCAAAGTATGGCGTCTCCGCATATGAAACAAGTTGGTCTGCCTGCTCTAAGTGGTTGCAACTATGAGTTATAGAGCTTACAAGATTAGGCTACATTGTTGCGAAAAAAAAAACGATCACAGAAATGGGTAGTTTTAGTACATATTCAAAGTATGGCGTCTCCGCATATGAAAAAAGTTGGTCTGCCTGCTCTAAGTGGTTGCAACTTCGAGTTATAAAGCTTACAAAATTAGGCTACATTGTTGCGAAAAAAAAACGATCAGAGAAATGGTCAGTTTTAAGTAAATCTGAAAAATTCCCCGCAGTTTGGGGAATTCCCGCA
The DNA here is from genome assembly GCF_061612785.1 of Hesperophylax consimilis. Classification (NCBI taxonomy): domain Eukaryota; kingdom Metazoa; phylum Arthropoda; class Insecta; order Trichoptera; family Limnephilidae; genus Hesperophylax; species Hesperophylax consimilis. The sequence continues at coordinate 13,575,806 of NC_142849.1, forward strand.
AATCGGGAACCCTGCTTGACACACACATTGCCCCCTCCTCCGCCCGCGTCCGGCCCGGCGGCCCGCGTCCCGCGTCAGCATCGCGTCAGTGTGCGCAGTACAATCGTTGTGAGAGGGTGTGCTTTCGCTTTTTTTGGTGCATTTTTTAATACTATTACCCGTTACTCCCACTTTTACAATAATGTCGAACATAAATACTACATGCCTGTTTTGTGAATGTAAGATGGACGAAAAAGTGCTGCCTTTTAATAAAAACAGTTTAGAAAAGTGTCGTGATATATTAACAGTTCGTATTAACCGTAATTTGAAACATGCTCATATCAAAATACAAAATGATTGTGACAGTACTGCCGTATATCATCTATCGTGCTATAAAAAATTTACCGCAGTGAAAAAAACAATAATATCTACTCCTGAGACCAACAGTTTAACACTTCTGCCAGTCGAGACTTCAGATAATCAAGCGGAGACATTGTCATCACCTTCACCAAGTACGTCTAGTTGCAAAGCTATATGCTTATTCTGCGATCACCAGCGTAAACAATCACATAAAAAATTTGAAAAGATGCACTGTTTGCAATCAAATGAAACCCGCGAAAAGATACTGATGAAATCGTTAGCATCTAACGAAGTCAATTTACAACATAAAATTTCACAGACAAGTGTTCCATTATTTTATCACACTAATTATTTGAAAGATTTTTTTAGAAGAACTGAAAAAATATCCGACTTTCAGTCCAATGAAAAAGACGGTGTGTGGCACGTTATACGCGAGAGCCATAAAAATGCCTTACAAAAATTGTATGAATTCATAAACGACATAATTCATGGCAATAATATTCATTTAATGTCCAATCTTCACGAATATTATGAATCTTCTCTGCAGTCAAATAGCACTGAAAATAATATTACATGTTCGAGATTAGAACAGAAAATTCGAGCCTCATTTGATCGAAGCGTTTTAACTATAGAAGAAATAAATGGACGTAAGTTAGTTTTCAGAACGGGTTTGCCAATTGATTTCGTGATGTCGAAACAGAAGGAATTAGTGAAAAGAGATATTCTCACGTCTGCTGCTAATATATTGAGAAAAGAGATTCTTTCCCTGCCTAAAACTCCCCTACCAACTAGCGATGTGTAGGTTCAGCCGGATTGAGTCCTTGAGCCCGAGTCCTTTGCGGGAAGCGGGTCCTACTCCCACTCCTTTTCGTAATCAACCACTCCCAGAGAACTCGGTCTGGGACTCGGACCCGAATGCCTCCAATCAACGACTCCCAGAGAACCCGGACCCGAGAATGCCTCTAAGGACTTGGACTCGGACCCGAATGCCTCTAATCAACAACTCCCAGAAAACTCGGACTCGGGATCTCGAACCCGAATGCCTCCCTCCACCACCGGCCTCGCGAGTCCTGCAGTGAGTGGTAAGTTCTGGTGGTGAAGACATCTTCTGTTTACCTGCTTTACAGTAAGTGGATGTTTTGTTTATTGTTTAATATCTAGTACTTATTGGAGTTATTTGGGGTTATGAGTTGCTTTTCTAAACCGATGAGCTAATTAGTTAAATAATAATATCGACTGACATGTACTAATAAATCAATAATAGCAATAAATTATTTGAGTGATGTAAAAAAAAATAAGTTAAGTAATATTTAATTTAATTAGGTGTATAAAAATTAGGCTGTGACTGGGGTTTTCACTTTAAAAAAAAATGATTCTTACCCTAGTATTGTCGATAGTTTTATCAATCAATTCTGTTTCAGCAATCAATTCTGCCATTCGATACAATTAACAGCATTCCTCAAAATATTAGTATTGAAACAATAAGAAATGATTATTGCGGCTTATAGCCAATGAATTCACCTAGATTTTACCATTGGATGTACCTAGAGGTGCTACTAAGATATTGCAATACTTGCAAAAATTTGACGAAAAGCGCTCCAGTGGATGTTTTTATTTATCTTCTAAAAAACACAAGCCACTAAAAAGCATATTGCCTATTATTTATAATATCCATAACACTTCATTGTAAATATTGTATTTTTTGTTGTCACTGTTAATAACTACAACGACTACAGAAAACAGATAAAACAAGTTCATTGGATTTTGAAGGAACAACCTTGGAAGGCTCAGCCATCCGAAAGTTATTACCTTAAATCAAGCCCATTGTTCGTCCCTTTTTACATATTTTTAAAAAAATTGTTGGCTAAATCAGATAATTCGGGAGTTGCAGCCAAGCCGATTGTTTGTTACAGCGTTTCCCAAATGGTGGGTCTGGAGTCTGGATAAAATAAAAACTCTAATTAATTTATTATTTTACATTTAACTACATCTCATAACAAAATATTATTGTCTTCTGTTATGAATTACGACTCTCATTTTGTGATACCTATGACATATTACAGCGCCCATAAGGTGATTTTTTCACAAAACGGCGCTATGCCAAATATCCAACATTATGTGCATCCTGTACTAAATAAATAAATAAAGATAATCTTAGGAATTTGATTCAGGTGGTTGTGAAATGGCCTCTGTCTTCCCTGACTTATACCGCAAATCAATCTTCCATATTACACACACACTAATCTAATAATCTCCTGAAACACCTTTCTCCGCTCTTCATGTCCAAACTATCTAAGCGGTCCTTCGACCAAGTATCTCTAGACAAGCCCTGTGATCTTAAAAATGCCACCCGAACCAAAAACATTGGTTTACGTAAACATTTATCAAAAACAAAGTGCATTTTCTCGCAGTCCAAAGATCACAATAAGCATTGGTTTTTTACCTTTTATTGGTCTGTGTGGAGCAGAATCGCTAGTTTTGTGAAAATCTTTTTTTTTTCAAACACAAACATGAGGCAGTCCGTAGTATTTTAGGTACGGGCTATCGCAAACTTTATTATTAACAAATTGATCAGTTATATGAATACTTCAAAAATAGATGTACCTAACAGATAGATCCGAGGCAGCGTACAAAGAAAAGTAACAAAAGATCAAAATGTTTAAATTCTTCCTAAGAAAAAAACCACGTTACGCAACAGATGCGACGGAACTCGATCGGTAGGTAGGTACCTAGTAGTATTATGAAATGACGCGTTAGGTCAAGGCTGCCCAACCTTTTTAGCAGTTGGGCGAAATTGACGATTTTGAATCACTGGCGGGCCACTCCGCACAAAATATTTGAAATCCATGGGGGAGGGGGGTTGTTATGGAACTTCGCTGAGAAAAAATTCCGCACACCCGAACATCATATGTGATACCCCACAGCAATTTTTTGAATTCCATGGGGGGGGGGTGGCTACAGGATTCCATTTCGACGCAAAAAATATTATGTCGACAACCGGTGTATTTTTGTTTCAAAAGTAAGTTCAACAGGTTAGATTTTTTCGTCGCTGATTCTCGTTCTGAGTAGACTAAATAGCGATAAATCGCCGTCGTTGGCAACACTGGTGACCGTGCGCAAGCTGCATTGTTTGTTTTACCGCGGGCCCGCGAAACTTTTTCAAATTGGCGGATTGGCGGGTTTTTTGAAAATGTTTCACGCGGGCCTGGGGTTGGGCAGCCTTGCGTTAGGTGGTATTACTTTTGGATTGAAATTAGGTATGGGAGGGCTAATCTATACTTATTATATCGATGAAGCGGTAACTTCTTAATCTTGTGCATTACGCCGTGCACTTTTTCTCCATATTTATACTGTCTTACATTCCTTTAAAAAATATTAATTAAGGTTAGTTTTTTTTAATGTAAATAGGTAGGTTCTAAAATGTGTAGGTACTGAATTAGATTTTATTTAAACAATACGTCAATATTGAGTGAAATAAAATTTTGTGGATCTGTGAAAAAAATAAAACCAAAAGGACTGCGGAAACAAGTTTGGGAAACGCTGAGAGGAATATAATATTCATTTTGTCACAAAATCATATCGACTACACGTGCTCCACGGCGCGGTGGGAGGTCTGCTGTGCACGCGTTTGTCTCGTGTGTTTTGCTGTGTGCCGGTTTTTAGCATGCGTTTTCTCGTGTGTTTCACGTGATAATTTCGCGGAACATTTTTTACTTTTTCATATTTTTCATGGCTGTTTTAGAAAGTATCTAAGTATTCGCGTTTTTAGTTTTGCTCCCAAATCTGCCTGTATTATTTTTCTTTTCAATTCTCCCACATTTCTTGTGAAAGGCAGTATTTTTTAAATTACTATTTTTATAGCGCCGCTTGTGTGAAAACCTCCCCAAGGTTGCTTTATACCTAACTTTAAGAAATTTAACGTAATCATAATATGATTATAAATATATTTTTAGGAATAAATAAATAGGGGAGGTATGATAAGAAAAAAGCAATGTTTCGCATTATTTTTTTTCTTCGATCCAGATACAAGTAACGTTGTGACGAGGTAGATATTTAAATATAGTCTATGTTCCTTACAAAACCCTACTTTCCGATGAAAGGTTACATCATTGATAGTTGCTATTTATTTCTTTTCCAGAACGATTTGTGCAGTACTGACCTATCTTACAGAACATATTACATAGGTAATTGACAGTTATCGCTGGAAATCCGTACCCGGTGAGCGCTTGTCTTGTAACTGACTCCGTGTTGCGTACATTGTGAACAATATGCCTCCACACAATGCAAAGAAGAGTGAAGTATGGAAGCATTTCGACAGCCCTAATGAAGTAGAACAGAAAGCTAAGTGTTCTTACTGTCACAAGTACATCAGTTATCGTGGTGGCGGCACTGCTAATCTATCACGTCATTTGAAGAGGACGCACCCAACGGTCCCTTTATTAACGAATGTTACTTATAATGCCCGTCTAACTGTACAAAACTTTCAAGAAGACCCATCTGTCTCTTGTATACATCAAGAACCGCTTCAGCCTCTAGAACACGAAAATATAAATCGGCGAACTCAAGAAGCACCGACAACGGCGACAACTAGTCAAACACAAGCTAGTATTGCTAATTATATTCATGTTGTTCGACCTATCTCGGTTTTGAGATCAAAGCAGTTGGATGAGCAATTAGTGAGGGTAATAATAAAAGAATATCAACCATTTAGTATAGTAGAGGATGTGGAGTTCAAAAAATTAATACATATGTTATGCCCCGGATACAAACTGCCAACTCGAAAAACAATTTCTAAAGCCGCGTCCAAATACGTGGCAAGCCTCTGCAAGCGTCCACAAGCCCCAGCGTCTGGTGCCGCGCGTGTGGCTTGGCTTGCGTAGGCTTGCAAGAGCTTGCGAGAGCTTGCCGCCGATCCGATCGAGGTCGGATATTTTGGCCCAAGCGGCAAGCGCTTGCGGCAAACGCTGGCGTGGCATCCACACGTTAGTACAACTTACGGACTGGCGGAAGGTAGACGTGCTTTTCGTTCCGAACTTGACGTGCTTTTCGTTCCGAACTTTTTATACAAATAAAAATTCCAAACATGAATACCTGGACAAATGACACGACATTATTTTTCTTGGAATGTTACCAAGGGGAGTCGTGCATTTGGAACCCAAACGATGTGGATCATAAAGATTAAAAAAAAGTGTCTGATGCGTGGACTCGTTTGAGCCGAACTGTGAATAAGCCCGTAAAGGAAATAAAATCAAAGAAAGAGATTTTGATGACAACTTTTAGGAAACATCTAAAAAAGAAGCAAGATTCCATACGATCTGGCGCTGGTATGGATAATTATTTTTATGCCTCTTTACCTTATTTTTGTTTCAATTTATTTGAGTAAATTTGTAAGAGAAATATCATTTTTTTTTCCTTTCAGGCGTTGAAGACATATATGATCCCATTTGGTTCGCGTACAAGACGATGGAACTTTTTTTATTGCCTATATATACCTGTAGAAATACAATAAATACCGAAACGGTGAGTAAAAAAACTTCATATTACTTTAATGGTTTATTTTTAGGTTTAATTTTATTGACATGACATGACATTGTATAAAATTATATTGGTAAAATGTAATTTTATAAATCACGTCCTGAAGAGCGATTCTATATCTTTTGTGAGATAACGGATGTGATCTCCTGTCAGATTTGTGTGATTTTCTATGGCTGTTATTAATAGGAATTAGTGTTTAGAACGATCTAAGCTAAAATATGTGACAGCTCACATACAGTGGCGGCTCGTGACTTTTGGGTGTGCTAGAGTGCTAATATTAAAAAACGGCATTATTGAAGTTGTCGTAGGCGAATTTTCTTTTATTCTTTTCGAAAATCGGTTTTTTGTATGAAGATTTTTCAGGAAATCCGTGTGACACACGGCCAAACTAAAAATTCATAAAATTTTTCATACAAAAAAACTAGCACACAAAAAAGTCATGAGCCGCCACAGCTCACAGCTAAAACCTGACATCGGCCCATAGAAAAATCAAATAACCGCTATAGAAAATCACACAAATCTGAAAGGAGATCGCGTCCGTTATCTCGTTACGATCCCACTAAAGATATAGAATCGCTCTTCAGGTAGTGCTCCTACAAAAATATGAAGTAAATTCTTCCCTAATTTGAATGGCGTTCAACGGCGACCTTCGGGGTATGTTTGGCATGTTTTGTATTGCATTATATTCATCCTGGTTTCTTCGCCATGAACCAAGTCTCATAAGATTGCCATTTTCATCATGTGCATCAAACGTACCTGGGGGAGTATATCTTGCTGAAGAACTTTCACTTTTTCTGAGAAAATTATGTAGGAGTACACAAGTCATCGTGATTTCCGACACAGTATCTGGTTGCAAATTAATTGGTCGTCGGAAAATTCTGAAAACTGAAGTTAAAACCCCAAATGTATTTTCCACGACAACCCGAGACCTAGATAAGCATTGGTTAAATTTCCTTTTTGGTGAACCTATTTCATGATTTCCAGGGTATGGCTTCATTATATGAGTGCTTAGGGCAAAAGCACCGTCGGCTAAAAAGACGTAAGGCACGTCATTATTTGATCCAGGAAGTGGGCAAGATGTGGGGAAATTAGTTTCGTTTCTACAAATTCTTTGCCACAATAATGAATTCTTAAAAACACCACCGTCACTAATTCTCCCTTGACTTCCTATGTCCGCAAATGTAAATTTGTATTTGCTATCGACTAATGCCATAAGAACAATGCTAAACGTTTTCTTGTAGTTGAAATACTCAGTACCACTATAAAATGGACTTTCAATAACTATATGTTTGCCGTCCAACGAACCCACGCAATGTGGAAACTTGCTCCTGTATCCTTCTTCTATTGCCAGCCAACCTTCCGCTGTTGAGGGCATCTGAAATTATAACATATTAGGTATATCAGTAATTAATAAAACAATTAATCTGTAACAAATAACAATTTAATACTGTCGGTTTATATTTTTTCAGCAATCACGACCGGAAATCGACGAGATAGAAATCGAATCCGAAGAGATGGATGGGGACTTATTAGGAGAAGACAACAATCACCCGCTGCCATCGACTTCTTCGGCCACACCTGTTTCTACGCCGAAACCCCCTCGCCCGCGCCGTGGTCCTGACTTTGCTGAGCGACAAATGACCACAGCTTTAGGACAATTGACAAACATTTTAAATAAGCCACCGCCTCCCAAAGACGATGAATGTGACCTCTACGGAAAGTTATTAGCTTTGAAGCTGCGGGAGCTTTCTAACAATGAAAGGAAACTTTTTATGTTAAAAATTGATGGATTGTTTGTGGAAAGACTTCAGCAAAGTGAATTCATAAGAGAAACCTCAATATCTCCTCAATATTCAAATTTTTATAGACCTCCATCGGCATCCAGCGTCCATTTTCCCAGCCGACCTTCATCATCTCAATCTTCCCATTACGAACCCTTGAGCACACCAATTCCAAAACGCCCTTCATCCTCCCAAACTTCTTACGAGCCCTCTATGAGCTTATTGAACCCAAAACCTCGAAGAACCAAAAAATTTGTTCCATTTAACCAGTACCCGATACAACCCGATACTTTCAATCCGCATTCATCCAATCGTCAACCCCAAAACGACTGCAATTCTACCCGTCCAATAGAAATAATATCGGCAGAAATACTTCAGCCCCCTCGAGAGTATATTGCAAACGCAGATTTATTGAAAGCGTATGAAGATTTCGAATCTTCTAATGACACGAATCAGTAAATTGTTAGTGTCATTAAAATTTTAATTGTTCATTAGTGTCTAATGACACTAATCAGTAAACTTTTTTGTAATTGTAATTTGTAATTGTAATTTGTGATTGTAATTTGTAATTGTAATTTGTGATTGTAATTTGTAATTGTAATTTGTGATTGTAATTTGTAATTGTAATTTGTGATTGTAATTTGTAATTGTAATTTGTACTAACAAAAAAGAAATAAAAAATATCATAAAAAATATTATTATTGTTTTCCTTTACCTTTATTTCGTCCTTTAGAACTGCAATAATAGCCTTGCAAACTTCTCGTACGATTGTAGATATGCTTTGGCTCGATACTTTAAATAAATAATGAAGGCTTTTATAACTGTCGCCAGATGCCAGAAATCTTAAAGTTATCGCAAGACGATATTTCGCTGGTATAGCTTCCCTGAAATTGGTATCTTGCTTTGAAATCGCAGGTGAAATTTTGTTCAGCAAGAATTCAAAATCAGCCGAGGTCATGCGACAGAAGTTATCAAACTCCCCAGACGGCTCACAAAGAAGTTCATTAAACCGTTCTTCAATTAGTTCTCTGAAACAAAACAAAAAAAAATAGCATCTACGAACACAAAACACACAAATAAACAAAATATTAGAATATAAATGAATTACCTGGTACGATTTCTGTGAATTTTAATCATCCACCATCTTCTTCTCTTTCGAATTTTCCGTTTTTTTTCATTTTGTTTCGCTTTATAATAAAAATACGTTAGCGCAAAAATGACAGCTGATGCAGCTGCTTCGACGTCCGCCATCTTTGGGCTCTGCGAATATACTGGCGCGCTTGCAAGTGTGGGGATGCCAGCCATTCGCTTGCCAGAGCTTGCCTGAGCTTGCGACAAGCTGCTTGTCGCAAGCATTTGGACGTAGCATAACAGTATAATCCCACGGCTATACGCGAAAACTGAAGAGATAGTGAAGGAAAAATTATTTAAAGCTAATTATGTTTGCATAACCACAGATGGATGGACATCAATCACGAATCAAGGATTCTACAGCGTCACATGTCACTTCGTAAATGAGGAAACTGAATTGAGTTCGGTTTTATTGGGATGTGAACAATTTGATCACCGTCACACATCTGAAAACAGTCGCCAAATGGGGGTTATAAAATAAAGTAATTGCAGCAGTAACAGACAACGCTAGTAACATGACCCGTGCAGTCCAATTATGTCAATGGGAACATTTCCCGTGTTTTGCACACAGCGTAAATTTGGTTGTGCAGGCAGGATTAGAAAAGGTATTCTAGATAAAGTCAAGGTCATTGTCAAATTTTTCAAGAAAAGTTCCCACGCACAAGCAGAGTTACACGCTGCACAAGAACGTATGGAATTACCCCTCTTAAAATTAAAACAAGATTGTCCAACGAGGTGGAATTCCACATACGACATGCTCAAACGCATATTAACTATTAAGAATGCAGTGGTATCGGTTTTAGCAGTTGAGATGCCCCAATACAATACTATAACATCTATCGAATGGGAGGTCATAGGAAAATGTGTTCAAGTTTTAAAAATTTTCGATGAAGTGACTACAGCCATTTGTGCGGAAAAGACCATTAGTATCTCAAAAACCATTATATTTGTCACGGCAATGAAAGAACATGTCGAAAAGATGATGGTGGAACTCATGGATGCTTCACATGCAGGCGCTCAAGAAATGACAATTACTTTGAAAGAAAGACTTGTAAGCAGGTTTCATTTTATAGCTCAGAATACTTTAGCAGCACAGGCATCATTTTTGGATCCTCGATTCAAAAAATACGCATTTTCAGATGATTTGTCTTACCTAAAAACGTACGAAGACATAAAACATATTATCAATAGTTCCGAAGTTTCACCGGCAACAAGTAGTAATAGAAAGAAATCTACCATCCCAATCTAGTACTGACATAGAGTCATTACTGTACAAATGTTTTGATGAGAAAGTTCAGTTTTCGGCACAGCCCCAAAGCGTGTCCACGTTATCTACAGCTGAACTAGAAAAATACGTTGATGAGAAAATCCTTGACAGAAGAGAAAACCCTCTCAGATGGTGGAAAGAACGTAAACATATTTATCCAATATTGTACCAGCTAGCAATGAAGAGACTTTGTGTTCTAGCCACCTCCGTCCCCTGCGAACGTTTATTTTCGAAAGCTGGACAAATCCTCACCGAGAAGAGGAATAGACTATCTACCCAAAAATTTGAGAAAATTTTATTCTTAAACTCCAATCTCGGACTCGAATAATGGATATATTATTGGGTATCAAGATATTTTACATTTGAATATTTAAAATGTGTTGTATTGTTTACTAAATATTTGTATAACTATATATATGTATAACTATATGGGACGTGTGGGATTGCACTATCCTCCCCACATCCTGGAATAAATTATTATTATTATTAATGTTATTCTTGTTTTACAAAAAGATACCTCTGTATTATAACTGTGTTGTATTATAACTCTATGGTTTATACCTGATTGTAAAATTTTATTTTCCGTTTCGGAATGAATGAAAAAAAATCTTACTGATTTTATTTTTCAATGCTTTTTATGTCTTATGAATAATACGGGGGGATTTTGCGATATTGCTGATTCTTTTAACTGTTTGTAACAATTTGTATAATTTAATTTTTCAATTCGCAATTTAAAAAAAATATATTACATTTTTTTATGTTCATTTTTTTTATGTTTTATCTTGATTTAAAAAATTCAATACGAAGATATTTTGAGTTTATTTATGATTCTTTTGACTGTTATTCCTATTTGTACATTTTTTTTTCGGATTAAGAATTTAAAAAAAAAGTTACTGATTTATTATTTTTATGTTCAATTCTTATGTTTCTTTTGTTTCATGATCTTGTTTTAAAAATCAACACGTTGGCATTTTGAGATATTGCCGATTAGTTTAACGGTTTTTATGTAAAATCTCAATGATTTATCGCAATTCTTTGATGTTTTATATTTTTATTTTAGCCCCTCATATTTGTAGGCGCTAGGTACCTACTGTAAGTAAAAATTATTGTTTTATTTTAAAGTTTTATTTTAATTATCGTTCACTATTTTTATTTTTTGTGTTATTAAAAATACAAATTTCAGTGGTGTCTGTCTGTGTATCCGTAACTCTGGTTCAATGAACTCTAGAATATGGATTTGCTTTGATTTTAAAAATTGGAACTGATTGTCAACTGGTATTGGAAAGATTCAGACAAGCGATAAATTAGGTACCAAGATTATTTTATTCAATAATTGTTTATTTAAAATGGCTATCTTTTGTTAAAATTTTTTAGCTATGTCGTAATAGTGTTCATTCGAAAGGCAAATTTCTGGCAAATGTTTATTTTTAATGATCCTGAGACATATATATGTATATATTTGTGAAACCAAAAGGAAAAATATACAAATCAAGTATATAATATACACAAATCCTACAATAATATATTGAACAAAGTGTGTATGTATTGTAAAAGTAAAAAAAAATGGACTGGAATAAATAGATATTAAAACATGTTGTTAATTGTTAAAATTTTAATAGTTCAATGCTGTACCTAACTACTTCCTGACTTTGTTTTTAAAACATCTCGCCTTTACTGAGTTTCATTTGATAGAGGCTTCGACCAAGTACCTTTATCTATATCGATGGAGAGAAATTATGAAAACGACAAATTCTCAACGACAACCGAAATTTATGTTACTACATTTGATTTATTACTGCTTACGCGTGTGCTAAAATTATCATCTGGAACTTGGAACCTAATACTACATCCGTTACGGCCTCGCATTAGCCGTAGCCCAATCAGCTGGAACACGACAAGACACGAATGGATTTCGTTGAACTTCGCCAAAATGTAAACTGCACAACTCGCGACTCGGGTGCGATGGGTGACGGGATTGACTCCGTGTTCTCGTGTGGGTCCGAGTTCTTGTGCGGGTCCTTGTCCTGCTACGGGTCCGAGTTCTTTCGCGGGTTCTATCCGAGTCCGAGTGCCGAGTCCTTGGCCGGACCCGTGCGTCCCGGTAGTCGCCCAGTACCCAGTCCGCACCCAAGAACTCGGACCCGGGACCCACTCCAAGAACTCGAGTTCTTTTAAAAGGAAGCAGTCCTCGGATGCCTCCGGAAAAATGCAGAACTCACCCACCTCTACTACCAACCACTTGTTCAGTGCAGGAATTACTCCAAGGCGAGTGTAATATACCCGATGCTCTTAAAAAATTCAACTTGGAGCTCCTTGGCATCGGTTCGCGCACAAAAAAAAAGTTGTCTGAGACTTGCTTAAAGAAAGCTGAATCGATAAGCCAGGATCAAATTTACGCTGTGACAAATGGACATGTTAAGCCTTCTAAACAATTAGCTCTGGGAATGGCTATTAAAAGTCTAACTAACAGCAGAAAAGTTGTGAACATTTTGAACAAATATGGTCAGATACCTAGCTACACTTTATTAGAAGAATTAGAAACTGAAATTACCTATGCCTCCATCGATGAATCTATAACAACATTCATTCCGTCTGGGATAATTCCATGTCCTCAGTTAAATACTGGAGTAGCTTTCGATAATTTTGACCGTTACGTAGACACACCTTCTGGAAAAAATACATTGCATGACACAGTAGGAATTATTTTTCAAAATGAAGAACAGTACTCCATACGAAATCAACCTATTGACTTGTCAATGAAACCATCTAAAGGCAAAAGAAGAAGGGCATTCGACGTGATTGACATTAATATAGATCATCCCATTAAAAAACCAAGAATGAGTGACAGTATGATTTTACTTGATAGTGACTTACGTAAAACAACTGAATCTGTCAAAATAAATGCAAAGAATAGAGATTTATTATGGGTTTTGTGTCATGCTGCTGAAATCGAGAATACTCCTATGTGGGTAGGATTTAATAACCTCACTATGAATGATCAAACCAGTAAACAGAAAATAGCTTATTTGAACCCAATAAACATGTCTCCCACTAACACTTCCGTTGTTAAAACAACAATGCAACAAGCAAAAAGTATAGCCGAAGAGTGTGGCCAGGAATATATATGTGTTACATATGATCTTGCAATTGCAAAAGTGGCATTACAAATACAATCCACAGAACGGCCAAATTTTGACAATCTTTTTATTTTTCTTGGCACATTTCATATCATCCTGGCCTATTTCAAAGCTATAGGAAAATTTATAGATGATTGTGGTTTGACGCATATGCTAATCGAAGCTGATTTGCTAGCCAATGGGTCTCTTAACCCTAGAATGCTAAACATCGCCTGTGAGGCGAAGCAATTTTTTTTTGGAGTGATATCTCCTGATCGCTCACTCGTATCAAAGCATGCGCTCGCGCCAACTCAGTTGAGTGTTGTACGAGCTAGCGCACAGACGTTTTTTGGATTTGCTCGGCTGCGTTGTTGAGATACAGACACGTGTGGCGCCTGTGAGGCGAAGTTTAGCATTAAAGGTAATTTTTTTGTACATATATGTTTGTGGTTTTTTTTTTGATTTTTTGCTAAAAATTAAAGTTTGAGTATAATTTTTATAGTTTTATGAAATGGCAACGTCTGAAGCGCAGCTACTTAAATGGCTGGAGGAAATATCGGTAGATGGAAGTGAAGAGGACGACGATTTAGGAGCGGATTTTGATTCAGATGACAGTGTGGATGACCCCAATTACGTCACTGAGTTAGACGATGACTTGCAGAATATTCATGTATCAAATCAAATTCATGTCGATGTACAATCCACACCAGGAAGCTTTAGCCACGGCGCAAAATAGGGAGCAGCCGGCTTGTGAGAATCGGATAATTACGCCATCGGCATCGATTATGAGGGGAAAGAACAAATATATTTGGTCCTCAGAACCTTCTTCGTCACAACAAAAATCGAACAGAACTCCTTCGAGAAACATAGTCCATATTGTGCCAGGCCCAAAAGAAGGCGCCAAGGGCATTGTTGATCCCATGAAATGTTTTGAACTGTTTTTTACTTCGGAGTTGATGGACGAAGTACTTTTGCGGACTAATGAATATATTATACAAACAGCTACCAAGTATAAAATTCAGAATACTACTACATCACAGGTCAGAATAGAAGAGCTTCGTGCGCTTCTTGGCATATTTATCTTGAGCGGAGCGTTGAAAAATAATCACTTGACAACAAATGAGCTGTTTGATCCTACGATTTGTGGATCCCAAAATTTAGCTGCAATGAGCTGTGAACGGTTTGAGTTCCTTGTAAAGTGTCTGCGTTTCGATGATCGTAACACTCGAGACGACAGAAAAAAAACTGATAAGTTTGCGCCTATCCGAAATATTTGGGAAATTTTTATCAAGCAATGTAGAGATCTGTATAAACCAAGCTCATACGTGACAATAGATGAACAACTTTTGGCATTCAGGGGACGATGTCCATTCCGTATGTATATTCCTAATAAGCCGGCCAAATACGGAATAAAGATTGTTTTAGTGTGCGATGTTAGATCAAAATATATGTTTGATGCCTCACCGTATTTGGGAAAAAACCTCGGTACAGCTATAAACGAACCATTAGGCTCTTACTATTGTAAGCTGCTTACAAAGACTATACATGGCACAAATCGTAATTTAACTGCCGATAACTGGTTTACTTCTATACCGCTAGCTGAGCAATTGCTTCGACCACCATACAACCTTACTCTTATTGGAACAATTCGAAATAATAAGCAAGAAATTCCACCAGAGTTCAAACATAATTCATCACGCCCTGTTGGGACATCTCTTTTTGGATTCCACGAAAAGCTCACTCTTGTTAGCTACAAGCCAAAACCTCAAAAGACCGTTCTTTTGCTCTCTACGATGCACGACAAGCCTTCTGTTGACTCCGTTTCCGGTAAGCCGACAATAATTCATTCTTATAACGAAACAAAAGGTGCTGTGGATACTTTTGACCAGATGTGTGGTCACTCAAGCTGTAGCCGTAAAACTAGGCGTTGGCCACTTTGCATGTTCTATGGAATGTTGAATATGGCTCTACTCAATAGCTTTGTAATTTATGTATCCAATTGCGAAGCTTTGAAAATAAAGCCAATGTCAAGAAGAGAATTTCTCAAGATATTAAGCAAGAACCTATGCAGCGACTGGTGCGCCATCCGTTTGGAAGAAAGGCCACGTATGCAGAAAAGAGTCCGTTCTGCAATTCATGACGTGGTTGGTCATAATACTGACACTGATTCAGATGAACCATGCATAAAAAAGGGAAAAAGATCAATGTGTGACTTCTGCCCCCCGAAATTGAGGCGTATGAGTATTTATTTCTGCGCGAAATGCAAGTTAACATACTGCTTAGAACACCGGTCTCCAAACTGTTGCAAATGCGACAAAAAAAAGTAGGTGGAAAAAACCGAAACTTTATTTTGGTCTCAATGAATATTTTTAAGTTGTAAGCTGTGAAATATATTTTTATAGACTTAGTACATCTCAGGTCTATAAGACCCAGAAGTTTTTTTTTTATTTCCAATTGTGAATTTTTTTGATTTTTTTTTTTTGTAAAAGATCTCTGTATACCACGAAACAAAATATATGATCTTAAAATAAGCTTTTAATATATTTAATGTATTTAAAAAATGAATTGTGTTATTTTTTTTTTGTTACCCAATATGTAATAAAAGTGTTTTTGTTTTTGTTTTAATATGTTGTATTTTTTTTAAGTAAAATATGTTTTTTTTTATAAAAGTCGCCTCACAGGCGAAGTTTAGCATTAATGGGCTAAAAAATATGTTTAGTATTCTAGGGTTAATGGATTCATGTCTGGTACGCATTACAATCGATGCAAGAGACTTCACCCTATTATTTCACTGGCCTTACAATTAATCCATTTTAAATTCTTTTTAAAAGAGGAAAATCTACAATTGTCACCAGATTTGGTAGAAGAACTGCAAGAAATAAAAAATAGACGAATGGACAGTTCTGGAAACATCTTGGTCGATGTTGACAATTTCTTTTTATCAGAAATCATCTCTAAATACAGAATTTTTCGAGAAAAAACTCAAAACGGAGAACACGGCAAAACGGCACAATTTTACATGCAATATATAAATCTGATCGAGTATTACTTTCTTTTGAGCCGATCGATACGAGAAAACAATTTTGAGCTTTACAAATATGTACTTCCAAAAATTAACAATATATTTTCATACTAAATCATCCAAATTATGCGCGATGGCTCACAAAGCACCATGACGACATATTAAAAGTCCAAGACACTCACCCAGGCCTCGAGCTTCATTTAAAACTTCTGACACTGATGTAATCGTCATTTTACTGGGAAATTTGGACAAATTCGAAAAGCATGAAATATTTATTGAATCCAGCACTCTTGCCAAACGACGTATTGTAAATGTTAACAAAATTTATCTCAGTATTGGTGCTACATTGGCAAAGAGTTTGCCAGCGTTTCATGCTTTGACAGGGTGTGATTATACCCCTGCATTTTATAGAAAGGGCAAACAAAAACCTTACAATATCCTAAGTAAAAACACAGTTTATCAAGAGGCTCTAATAGAGCTAAGTTCTAATGCTCCATTGACAAATGAAATCAAATGCAAAATTGAACAATTCATATGTGAGTTATATGGTGTGAAGAGTAAATCTGTAAACGAGGCCCGCCATAAGATTCTCCTCAAAAAATTTAAGCCCAATAAAGAGAATGAAAAATTTAACAAAACTCTTTTTTTAATTTTGATGCTGCTTTTTTGCCACCGTCTGAAATCGAACTAGTTCAACAGATACTTAGAGCTAAATACGTATCAAATATCTGGATAAATTCAACCAAAAATCCTCCAAGCTATCTATTGCCAATTGAACATGGGTGGAAAGAAGAACACGGCAAATATGTCCCTATCTGGTATGCAGGGAACCGACTACCAGATAAAGTATCTGATGTTACTGTAACGGAGTCAGAAAATGACAATATTTCTGGTGATGTCAGTGGTAAGTTTTATACGATTGCGGATGTATAGGTAAAAATCGTTAGGAAACGAAAAGTTTGCATGTATTTGTTTCTTATTAATGGCATATTACGTATCTAAACCATAAATCTCATTAAGCTATACATACAAGAGTTCGTTTCCTTCTGTTTTTTATATATACATATGTATAATAATTTTCATATCATCAAAATCGTCATTTTTTCTATCAAACTTTACAGTTATTTTATCACATTACAGACTCCTCGTCTACGTGCCTAAGCAGCGAAGAAGAAGATTCCGAAGATGACGAAATCTAAGTTAAATCTATCCAAGTTAAAAAAGAAATCTTGAATATTGAAATTGAATATTTTAAGTTTTTTATGAATGTTTCTACCTTAATATCAAAATCTAATTCCATTATTCCATTCCAATTTTGTGCTCTGAGTTGTAATCTTAGTTCTTCTTCGTCATATTTTGCATAGTTCCGATAAGCTTTGGTGTTTATAAAATGTTTTTTCGTATTTCGATTTTGCTCTATAATTTGAATTATGGAGTGATTCTGGGTGCATCTAATAGATTTACCTGTAGTTCAAATACATTTGTTATCACCAGATCAATTAATGTACTTGATGTTAGAGTTACTCTAGTGGGATCTTTTACCAGTTGTTTCATCCCATTGAATTCAATGATTAAGTTTTTAAGTTTTTTGTATAGATGTCTGCATTTTTATTCATGTTTATATTGAAATCTCCTACTATAATATTAGGTTGTCTTTTTTTATGTTTTCTGAACACCATTTTTCGAAGTACGTTAAGAAATCCCTCAAACTCGAATTAGGTAAACGGTATACGATACCGTAGACCCCTTTTTTAAGCTATTTTTTACTTTTATCGCCAAAATCCATGATGTTTTGATGTGACTAATGAAAAAGCTCATAAAAATATTAAAAGAATATTAGAAGTAAGTAAATATTTAACTCTTTAAGCCTTAGTAATATTCTACAAAATGATTAATCTGTGATTTTACCCAAAGATGTTTAGATTATGGAAGTTGAATTAATAAAAATTGGATTTGTTCGATTTAATTTTTTTATTTTATTGATTACTGTTATTTTTTTTTTCTTTGAAATACAACCACTGAGAGCAGGCAGACCAACTCGTTTCACCTGTGGAGACACCATACTTCGAATAGGTACTAAAACTGACCATTTCTGTTATCGTTTTTTTCGCAACAATGCAATGACTTGCGCGCATCATAACTCTGAAATGCAACCACTGAGAGCCGCCAGACCAACTTGTTTCATCTGCGGAGAGGCCATACTTTGAATATATACTAAAACTGACAATTTCTCTGATCGTTTTTTTTTTCGAAACAATGTAGCCTAATCTTGTAAGCTCTATAACTCATAGTTGCAACCACTTAGAGCAGGCAGACCAACTTTTTTCATATGCGGAGACGCCATACTTTGAATATGTACTAAAACTACCCATTCCTCTGATCGTTTTTTTTTCGAAACAATGAAGCCTCTTGTAAGCTCTATAACTCATAGTTGCAACCACTTAGAGCAGGCAGACCAACTTTTTTCATATGCGGAGACGCCATACTTTGAATATGTACTAAAACTACCCATTCCTCTGATCGTTTTTTTTTCGAAACAATAAAGCCTCTTGTAAGCTCTATAACTCATAGTTGCAACCACTTAGAGCAGGCAGACCAACGTTTTTCATATGCGGAGATGCCATACTTTGAATATGTACTAAAACTACCCATTCCTCTGATCGTTTTTTTTTCGAAACAATAAAGCCTCTTGTAAGCTCTATAACTCATAGTTGCAACCACTTAGAGCAGGCAGACCAACGTTTTTCATATGCGGAGATGCCATACTTTGAATATGTACTAAAACTACCCATTCCTCTGATCGTTTTTTTTTTCGAAACAATAAAGCCTCTTGTAAGCTCTATAACTCATAGTTGCAACCACTTAGAGCAGGCAGACCAACGTTTTTCATATGCGGAGATGCCATACTTTGAATATGTACTAAAACTACCCATTCCTCTGATCGTTATGAAAAAGACCGTGACCTCTTAGACTAACAAGGTTAATACGCGATTTTCCAGGAATCATAATCACGAAATGCGTTTGTCACTCGGCCCATTTGTGTGCCAGTGAAGCCTGTAAACAATTACCTGAAGGTGTAGAACAACTAGCTAGAGATATCTACAACTTTTTTTAAACATAGTGATAAACGGCTATTTGATTTTCGTAACTTCCAGTCGTTTGCTGCAGTGGAGCCTCACAAAATACTTAAACCATCACAGACAAGATGGCTTTCCTTACTATCAGTGGTTGAAAGGATATTAGAGCAATGGGAGGCCCTACGTCTTTTTTTATCGATTTCACGACGAATCGTGCTCATAGAGCAAGAGCCGATGTAAGAAATCGAGCAGTATTTATTCTCGAAAAACTCAGCAACCCATTCTACAAACTTTATTTCTGTTTCCTTGAATGGTCGCTCCCTTTATTCAATAAATTTAATCTCGAATTTCAAAGCGAGAAAGTAGTTGTTCACAATCTACATGAGAAAATTCGTACACTCTACCAGGTAATTCTATTGCGTTATTTACAACGCGAATACGTCATGACTCTAAATCTTGGTGAAGTGAACCCTGAAAGTCAGCAACATCAGCTCCATGACTCTGCACTGTATCTTGGTGTCAAAGTGTACGAGATCTTGAAACATCCAGATGTGATCAGACAGCCTGCAGATATTGCACAGTTCTTCGCCACTGCAAAAATTTCTACAAAGTTGCAGCCACCGAAATTAAAAAACGGTATAACATGGAAGATCCTGTCTTGTCAAAGTTACACGTTTTTGAACCTGCATCAGCGCTCTTCCACAATTTCAGGAACCGTTTCCCTACACTTATGCCTCTAATGGAAGTAGTACCCCGTATAATTGCACCAGCTGATCACAAAATTAAGCAAATAATCGACGATCAATGGAGGAATTTGCCTAATGCACAAGCTCGTTATCCTAAGGGGATAAATGAAATTAGTGAGCCAGATAAGTTTTGGGCTCAATTACTCAAAATTGAAGACTTCTCCAGGCTCGCTCATTTTGCCCTTTCTGCACTATCTCTACCCCCATGCGAATGCTGACTGCGAGCGTGTTTTTAGTAAGGTGAATTTAATTAAAACAGACATAAGAAACCGGGCCGGTTTTTCTCAATTCTCAAAGAGCTAGAAAAATATGAATTAAATATTCAAAACTGTAGAGGCCAAGGCTACGATAATGGCGCAAATATGGTTGGAATCAACAAGGGAGTGAAATCCAGAATACTGACCATTAATCCAAGAGCATTCTTTACGCCTTGTGGCTGCCATAGTTGGAATCTTATATTAGTAGACGCAGCCAATACATCATCTATGGCAAAGGTGTTTTTTGGGTTTATCCAAAAAATATATGTCTTATTTTCAAAATCCAGCAAGAGATGGGAATTACTGAAGGATACATTGAAGATATCATTGAAATCATTGTCTGATACAAGGTGGGAAAGTAGAATCGCTTCCGTTAAAGCTATTTTATTTCAATTTGATGAAGTAATAGATGGCGTAAATAATCTGAAAACTCAATCTGGAGACGCAGATACTCTCTGCGATTGCGAAGCAATTATTACTGAAATGCTTACTCTAGAATTTATTATTTCGATACACGTGTGGTATATAATATTAATCCGTGTGAATAATATAAGTAAAATCTGGCAAAAAGTCAATATAAATTTAAAGATCCAAGAATTTCGGGAAACAGGCTTTAATGAATGTATTACAAAAGCTTACGAGTTCATAGAAAAGATCAGTTATGAAATTCCAACCACTTTTAAGGAGAAAAGGGCTCGCAGAAAAAAGAGAATGTTCAGTTATGAAGCTGCAGATGAGCCTATTGATTCTGCTGAAAGAAGATTTAGAATAGATTTTTTTACTACAATGGTTGATGCCATTATACAAGATACCGATACGACATTTACAGCACTCACTCAATACTACAGTTATTTTGGATTCTTGTATGAAATAAATAATTTAAAATCCTTGACAAATAGCGAACTTTTGAAACACTGCAATGACCTAGGTATATTACTACAACATGGAGAAAGCAAAGATATAGAATCCTATGAACTATACGAAGAACTGCAACTCTTAGTTCCTAACATACCAGTCTATTAAAGATACCAAAAATCTGATTGAATATATAATTAAAAATTAATTGCAAGACATTTACCCTAATGTTTATGTTGCGATTAGAATTATGCTGACTATGCCAGTAAGTACAGCATCCGCAGAAAGAAGTTTTTCGAAATTAAAAATAATAAAAAATTATTTGAGAAATAGCATGAAACAGGAACGGTTATCTGCTTTAGGAATACTATCAATCGAAGCAGAGTTAGCTTCAAAAATCGACTACAAATCCTTACTTACAGACTTTAGCAAAGCAAAGAGTCGAAAGGAATTATTTTTGTAAAAGATTAGACTATATAAATTTAAAAAAAAAAAAAAAAGCTATATACGTATGTTTATGTCTGTATAGATATGTGCACCTACGTATATATTGTGTGCTTGCATGCACCCATATCGAAAAAAAATTATGTTCATTCTTTTAACCTAATGCTAAATTACTTGTTTTACACTTTCTATTATCTACTTTTTATTTTTATTTTATTATAATGTTTTCAATTTTTAGCATCACTTATCTAGATCCATTTATTATGTTCACACTAGACTACATATATCATACAAAGTAACAATACTCCATTGGTCACCATGAAACAGGCAGCCGCCTAGTATGGTGATCGAATATATCTACTTTATGTAAATTGTTGGTTATGTATCATGTGTTTTATAAATAAATAAAATAAACTCTTTTTAAATATTTTCTGCTAAATTATATTTTATTTTTGTATTCATAAAAAAATGGTAGGACCACTGTGTTGATGTATAAAACAGGTACTGAAAGAAAAGGGCCTCGCGGATGCGCCTCTGCCCACGCTCTGATTAGTCCACGCTACGCCACTGAAACCGGCTAACTGTGGAATCAGTGAACGGCACACTTCTTGCTGCAGAAAGCGCAAAAGGTTCAACTCGAACTGGAAACTGCGTCAATTTTGAACCCACAAAAGAAATGTATAGCCGCATGACAACAGAAAATATATACGGCAGAAAAAACGATGACAGTGAGGATGTTCCTGACGACCCCCCCGTGATTTTCCGTGAAATTTTTACTGATGAGTTCAATATTGGATTCCATGTTCCGAAAAAAGACAAATGTCTTAAATGTTTACGTTTTGAAGGCAAAGATATAACTGAGAATGAAGAAATGAAGGAGCATTTGGAAGAGAAAGATGCCTCAAAGAAACGGTTAGAATGTCATAGAGAACTTCCAAAAAAGAATAGTTCCATTATTTGTACCTCGTTTGACCTTCAAAAGGTATTGAATACCCCTTATGGAAGCGGCATGACACTCTTTTATTCAAGAAAATACAGTGTTTTTACGAAAGTGTAACCCGCAATGGTTTATGCTATGTTTGGGGAGAAACGGAAGGCAAAAGAGGTGGTAATGAGATTTTGCAAAAGTACATAGACAACGATGAGGAACGTGAAACCGTTAAAAGTTTAATTTTGTACTCGGATTCATGCCCTGGGCAAAATAAAAACAAGATCGTATTGGCAGCCATCCACAACGCTTTGTTGATGTCAAAAAATTTAGAAACTATACAGATGAATTATCTGCTGCCGGGAAACACAGAGATGACAGTAGACAGTATTCACGCTACAATAGAAAATTCTGTTCGACACACAACGGTATGGGCGCCTTCACAGTGGCCGACAATTTGTCAGCTAGCTAAAAAGGATCCAGGACCCTATCAGGTGGAAGGCCTTACACATGAAGACTTCGAGAATTATGAGGAATTGTCCGAAAAGAATTTCAAGGGAAACCTTGTCGGTAAAATAAGCAAGATTCGTGTAGCAACATTCAAGAAGTCTGCGCCAAACATGATGGTCGTCAAATATAGCACGCAAGATGATGTAAAAGAGTACATACAAATTTATGCAAAACTGAAACAACTCAATGCAAAATATAAATCAAAGTTTCCTATCACAAAAGCAAAATATAATGACCTGAAAAAGCTATGTGACACTGGTGCTATCCCAAGAATATTTCATTTAGAATATATCAACCTACCATCCAGCAATACTGGCAAAGATACACCGATCGATACTGATATTGAAGACGAAACAGACCTGCCAAATTAAGCAATTTTCATTATGTCTGATGGGAAAATAACAAGTGTTAAGTATAAAGAAGAAGAAAAATAAATTAGAAAGTAAGAAGGAAAAGATTGGTTGAATTTTAACTAAGATGTTATTTTTTTATAATTTTGATTATTATAACAATTTTTTGTTACTGTAGTGAACTACAATTATTGTCATAGGAGATAAAAATTATTTTTGTTATTGAAGAGAAACTAGGGATAGTATCTATAATAGATAAGAAAACTTCTTAACTTTTTTTTTAACGAGAGATGTTTTTGATTTGATTACTGAGAAAGTTAGAAAAAAATAAGTAAAGAAATGAAAACCAAAGAAATGCTCGTAAATATTTTCATTTTTATTGTGATTATTTTTAAAAGAAATTATTTTCGTTTGGTTCTATAGAACCTTTTTTTGTAATTGAAGAGATTTTTCTTTGTTTTTTTAAAAGTAGGTACAGTTCTTAAATACTTAAATGTTAAAGTTTAGAAATGAAGAAGAATGAGAATAATTATTTCAGGTAATAAGACTGTAGGCTACGTGATAAAGAGACTGTTTAACTTCTGATTCCTATACAATTGTGATAAAAACTTTAGTTGTTACCTTGGTAAGCTAAGAAGTTACTGCTGTTCCTAGGTGATTGTCATTTTAAATAAAAAAACTTATCTTTGAACAATTTATAATGTGTGTTTTAATTCTCATTTCATTATTATTAACAAGATAGGTACACCTTATCTATGTAGGTACCTTTTAATTTATCAATGTTTTAACCGCCAATTTCTACAAACTTCATTTTTCAAGTATGATTACAAACAATTTATTAAAAAAAATGTTTTTATTTATTTCTTATTGACATGTTTTTTTTGGACGTCTTACTGTTGTTGATAATATTGATTTAACTGTTTTTTTTTTACAGGACTTTACATGTAAATGTCGATACCCAGATTGTAAAACTATGACGTTGCATAAAAAAAAGGAACTTTTTGACCTTTTTTACACTAAAACATACAATGAGCAGAGCCTTTTTTTGCAAAGCTGTATTGAAGTGCTGGAGCCAAAACGAAGAATAGTACCCGAAAATGTATCGAAAAGACATTGCTTTGTCAAATATTCCGTTGTTTCTGTGGACAGCAGGATTCAAGTTTGTCAAAAATCTTTATGCAACATGTTAGATGTCACTCGTCGTCGTTTGCAAATATTAATAGACAAAATTAAATATCGCCAATCGCTTTCTGATCAAAGAGGTTGCCATGATAATCGTCAACATAAAATACAACATGTTAATTTGGAACTTGTGAAAAATCACATCGAAAGCTTTCCTGCCCAGGAAAGCCACTACTCCAGGTCATCCAGTAAGAAGAAGTGTCTCGATCCTTCTCTTTCAATTTTAAGAATGTTCCGTCTTTTTAAAGAAAAATATCCCGAATCAGAAATAAAATATGACATTTACCGAAACGTATTCAAATCAAACTTTGATTTGAGGTTTGGAATACCGAGATCAGATACATGTAGAGTATGTGACAAATATTACATTCAACTTAGGGCAACCGAAGACGAAGCAACTCGTGCACGAATTTCCAACGAAACTAAACTGCATCACTTGAAAGCTGAAAAGGGATACAAAACCCTTAATGATGACGCAGAAATAGCTAAAGTAAATAAAAACGTCACAGTTCTTTGCGTCGATTTACAACAGGTATTATTTACACCAAATTTAACACATTCTGATTTTTTTTACCATAGGCAATATTCCAATTACAACTATGCTGTCCACAATATGGGAACATCACAAGTCACCATGTATTTATGCCATGAATCTCTTGCCAAACGAGGTTCAGCTGAAATTACGTCCTGTTTACTCCAGCATGTTTTACACAATTTTGATGTTCTCCTACATGGACAAGAAAGAAAACTAATCATTTGGTCTGATCGATGTGTTGGGCAAAATAATAACTTTAAAATGGTTATAGTTTGCACATATTTGGTTTACTTGAGGTATTTTACCGAAGTAAACCAAAAATTTCAGGTAAGTGGGCATAGTTTTTTACCGTGCGATAGAGATTTTGCACTGATAGAAAGAAAGAAAAAAAACTCAAAAAATTTATGTACCGAATGATCTGGTGACACTCTTGGTTAGTTCACGCGCTTCTAATCCCTTTGAAGTATTTAAAATGGACCAGAGGCACTTTTCGGACTTGAGTCCAGTTGAAGCTATTTTTAAAAGAGATCCTCAACTGAAAATAACAGAAGCAAGGTGGCTTCAAGTCAACGCAAATGAACCTGGTGTTTTACGTTTGAGAATGTGCCATAATATTCCCGAAGGTTGGAAAATTTTTGAACTCAAAAACCAAAAGGACGGTATCGACCCAATATTAATGTATGTACCTCCTATTGCTGATCTGCCGATACTCTTCCGATTCTTATTACCCATATCAGCGGCAAAAAAGGCAGATTTAATGTCCATGTCTCAAAACTTACCAGAAATCAACAGAAGCTTTTATGAAAACCTACCGGCTCAGTAAATGTATGCACTACAGTGGAAAAACGTTGCAAGTGGCAGCTTAAGCAACGTTATTCCACTTTTTTGTTTTTGTTTTATGTCGATTATTTCCTTTATTGTAATGGTTTTTTTTAAATATTTTTTCACATGTACCCTTGTTTATGTCTAAGTAATATAAAACTTACTGTAAAAAATGGGATGTTTTCTAATAAAAAATCATTTAAAAAATGTTTTTTCTTGTTTCTGAAAAATCTTGTTTTTGTTGTTTGCAACGTTATTCGGGCGATACATTCAATTGTTGATTGAGGTACATATTGAATCAATTGGCGGGTTGGAAATAAGCCGACATAGCTCAGCACCTGACCGGACATCAGAAGGCACGGGTTCAATTCCCGTTGGCGGCATTTATTTTTACTCGGGAGATGTTTTCAATTTGTATTTGTATATCGGATGACTAATTATTCCTTATAATTATTTGATTCTATTGAATTTAACATTGAAATGTATGTCTAGTAATTATTTGTATTTAGATTGTTGCATTCATATTTCTCTGTAGGAGCTCAATACAAGATGTTGTTTTATGAACATTATAGATTACATAATTTTACATATCAGTTGTCAAGTTAAATCAAAGGTAATATTTGAGATATAAATATTGTAAAAAAGTATTTTCAATTTTCAGATATAACAAGAACGCCAAAGGAGAGTAATACGCCCCAGCTGCCAACTCGTCGCATGATTCCGAAGAGAGGTGAGTATGTTCATATTTTACTCATTCATTTGAGTCTTTTTACGGAAAAAAGACTTATTCCTACCTCCTATGAGTTGCCGCAGATGATTATTAATGATAGCACAATCTCGGTAGTTGTATCAAAGAGTTGCCATGGATCGTATATTGCTTACGATCCATGCAAGGTATAATGGTTTGGTATGAGTGTGGGTCGGTAGTGTGAGGTTGTCCAGGTAGAGCTTAACCCACTCGCTCTCCGCCATAAGCGTATCACGTAACAGAGAGGCTATATACAACCTATACACCTCAGGTGGCCTGAACCTATCATTTATACTGTTGACTAATTGGGTTTGTAATGTTGTCTTGTTTCAGACAGCGGGCAGGTGGTTCGGGAAGAGGCAGAAATTCGTTGCCTGCGATCCAAAAATGTAATGAGGAATGATGAAGAAATTCATCAAATTAGAATGGAGATTGCCAAGGGACAGAGGGAGGCTGCCCGGGAACAGATGGAGATTGCCCGGGAGCAATTAAAATCAGCCCATCTGCAAACCAAATTGTTAGAATTAACACATTTTGATCGGGAAGTTTTCACTAGTGCTGGTAACGGGTGATTTTTCGCGTAATTTCGTGCTAACGTAGACCTCTAGAAAAATTGCGATAAATTTCAATAATTCTTATTGCAAATTATTTATTTTATTTTATTATATTTAGAAATGTATTCTTCATCGTTAAACTAGTGCAGAATTTCACATAAAGTAGGAAAGTTTTGAAAAAAATAATATTTTTTTACATAACATCCTTTATTTTACAAATTATACACAAAAATTATTTCTAAATGTAAAATAAAAATTATTATTGCATGGCTACAACCCTACAGACGCTATATAGCGAAAACTCAAGTATATTGGAACCCGTATTTTAACGTGACCCGCGCTCCACTAACAATCTATCAAAAACGTATAAATACGTGATCCGCTCTCTAGCATTAATTTGCTAAAAACGTATTAATACGTGATCCGATTACAATGTGTTAAGTGTTCAAAAAGCTGAAGTTGAACTAATAATAAAATAAATGTTAATCTCCATTAGATATATTATATATTTTCCATTTTCATTTAACTAGTCATTAGCTCATTCTACTATCTGCTCAGGATTTTGTGATGAAATCGAAGGAGCTAATCAGTGTGATTAACAATATTCTAATGGATCTTTAACCGATCTCGCCGTCACTAAACCCAATCCATTATGGACGTGCTGCAAATAATAGAGAATATTAAACTTGAAATCTCAGAAAAATTGACGGATGAAATAAACAAAAACTATGGTTGCGGAAGAACTAAAAAAAAAAACCCAAAAATTTTCGTAAGAAATCTACAGGCAGATCTGACTGAAGAAGATATAATCGAGGATTTAAAAACCCAAAATGATGGTATCAAAGATATCATGGAAAATGATACAAAAAACACTATAAAACTGATAAAAATGTTTAAATCTAAATCACAAAATGGACTCACTAACTATATACTGGAAACCAACGGAGCAATGAGATCCTACCTCATTGAAAAGGAAAAATCAATATAGGATTCAGCAGAGTATGAGTGGAAGATGCCAACCCCCTGACGCAGTGCTACCACTGCTTGAAATTTGGACACACTGCACTGAAATGTTTGAGCAAAGATAAAAGCGCGACCTGCTTACATTGTGCCAAGGATCACAAATGGAAGGAATGCCCAATCAAAAACTCGGAAGAAAAATGTAGCAACTGTATATACCAAAACACCACATTTAAGATGACCCTTAACTCTTTCCCCGCGGCGGCTGACTTTAGTCATTTTCATGTTTCGACTTCGTTTTCCAAGCACATGCCGTATTCGTTCGAAATTTATTTTAAAAATGAGAATATTCATTTGTGTTGCGACATCTCTGAGAATCTTTATCTACTACTTCATTGTTTACCTTTTAAAATTAATAAAACCGAGAGCCCGGCGATTGCAGTCAGTCACAGTTTTGAAACACGTGCGCAAATGAGCTAGTGTCTCTGACGTGAACCCCGTACCAATTCGTCATAAAACTTGCGTGTCGATATCCACTTTGAAATTTTTTTATTTTGTTGTGTACATATTTATTTAAAAAGTGACTAATTAGATTTAAAAAATATTTTGTTGTGTACATAATTATTTAAAAAGTGACTAATTCAATTTAAAAAATATTTTGTTTTGTATTACGTTCCTGTTACGTATGAATTTAAAAAAACTTTTTTTAACAACCCTCAAAATGTCGAAACGTGGCCTATTTGATATTGAAATGTATGAAACAATGTTAGATGCGGATAGTGATTTTGAAATAAATGATGACACAGATATTGTTATTGATGAGCAATATGAAAGTGATGCCTCAATGCCGTCAGTTCAGCCATCAACTTCTTCTGCTGAACCTTTGACTTTGTCATCTCACCCCAGTACTTCATCAGAACAGGCATCAAATGTTATTCCTGAAGAAATAGTTAACAATAGGAGTACAGGTCCTTTCATACCAATTGTTTATGAATTTGATGACTTCTTGTCTGGAGTTAACCCGTCTACATTACCATTTATCTGGCTGTTCTCAAAAAGGGACCACCATCCGAACATTCTAGCCTCAACAGATGGGTGGTGACATCGGTTAAAGAAATGTATATTTACTTGCTTTAACAATGTTAATGACCAGAAATCGTCATCTGACGATAGAAGAGCATTGGTCTACCGATCCCTTGATGTCGAATAACGTATTTGGGGAAACTAGGCCAAGGGATCGGTACGAGATTTTACACAGAATGTTACACTTCTGTGATTCTAGAACACAAATCCCTGGTGACAAATTACATAAAATTAAAATGTTAGTTGATCACACCAGAAAAATCTTCAAAGAGACATTGGTACCCGAAGAAAACTTGTGCATCGACGAAAGCATGATTCTTTTTTAGGGTAGGTTAGCTTTTAAACAATATTTACCTTCTAAACGTCACCGTTTCGGAATAAAAATGTTTGTTATGTGCGATTGTAAGACTGGTTTTGTTTAACTTTATTATTTACGTTGGTGAAGGTACGGACATAACGAACAATCAGTGCCTTGGCGTTTCGGGGGCTGTCGTAACGACATCGCTCGAAAAATATTTAGGAAAAGGGCATAATCTTTGGGTCCACAACTGGTATAGCAGCCCAAAACTATTATTATTTTCTTCATAGCAAGAAAACTAATGCTTGTGGAACTGTGCGCAAAAATAGAAAGACCATGCCAAGTTTCGAAAAATTAAAAAAGGGGGAAATAGAGGCAAAACACCGTGGACCACTGTTAGCTTTAAAATGGCAAGATAAGCATATGATCACAACTATGCACGACAGCTCTTCATCTCCAATAGGAAGAGTTAACAGGGAAACAATTGAACCAATATTTAAACCAAATTGTATCTTGGATTACAATTTACATATGGGCGCTGTCTACAAAACCGACATGATGTTGAGCAGTTTGAAATGCATGAGGAAGTCAATTAAATGGTACAAAAAAGTGGTTTTCCATATAATGGATCTTTATTTATTAAATTCGCACACGAACTTCAACAAGGTTACCGAAAAAATACTACATTAGCAGATTTTCATTTGAAAGTTATAAGACAATTAATAGAAAAATATAGTGAACCATCTCAATTTACTTCAAGTTTTTCTGATGATCTACTCCGTTTGTCAGCCAAAAGATTAGCGAAACACATGCCAGACATAATACCCTCAACGGCAAAATGTGCAAACCCATGTCGGCTGTGTCGTGTATGTACCAACTCCAAAACTGAAAACTAAAGTAAAAAAATATTCAAGATATATGCTCAGATTGTAATGTGACATTATGTGTTTACCCATGTTTCCGTATTTACCACGAAAAAAAAAACTACTAAAATTTTTTTTAAATTGAAGTGTATTTTTGTATATATTTTTTGCTATTGTCGTGAGTGTACCTTCATATTATTGCAAATTTATCGCTGTGAAAACAAGATAAAATAATTTCACAGCATAAACGTCAATAAAATGTCAACTAAAGAAAAACTAACACCCGTATTCAGAGTCGATCCTTCAAAGTTGCCTTCCTCAAGTGTCTTACTCAAGTGAAGGAATCGACCAACCTTACCTTTAACGCTTCAATTCAGAGTCCACACTTGGAACTTCCTTCACCAAGATGTGTACCTTATGTCTACGCCGAAATAAAGTTGGGACGTCATCCGAAATTTGTGGATGTTGCGCTTTTATTATCACAACATTCCCCGTTTTGTGACAAATTATACATTTATCTATGCTATTCTCTATGGATTTACATGTCTACGCCGAGTTGCATATTATCAACCCGCTGTCAGACTCCATTAGTTCGTTTGTTTCGTGTTTTGTGTATTGTTAAAAATGAGTTCGCGGATTGTGGTCACACCAAATGAGAAGCAATGTTTGGTTGATTTGATCTGCAAATATCCAGCCATTTCTTTCACTGCCACAAATCACCAGCAGCTCGGAGAAAAGAAAAATGCGTGGGACAAGGTGACGGATGAATTTAATTCGATCGCCGACAATCTAAAGGTATTTATCGTTTGTTATTATAATACCAACCAACCATCACGTCGTTTCATCCACATTCATATATCCATCATAATTTTCTGTTATTCCCACTCCGTAATAGTATCTATACTAGATTATAATACCGTATTGAATTCCTTTTTAGCGATTTCAAGCCCACCTTAAGAAATGTTGGGACAATATAAAAACAAAAAGGAAATTGGAGCTTCGTGGAGAAAAGATGAGCAGGCTCAAGACGGGAGGGGGTTGACTGTCACCAAGTGCTTCCCAGGAGCATCATCCAATCGACAGCGTGCTGGACTTGGTGACAAATGTCGAACTGAGTTTCAGCAACGACAGCGATCGCACTATTTGCGAATCGCCTGATGGTTAGTTTAAGAAAGTTATGTGATATATAATGGCACAACCAAGTTGGTTTCATTTGGAATTCCGAGAGGAAATGTTAACAAAATATTGTATATGTTTCAGATACCGCTGTGCCCAGCACATCTTGCATTGGACTGCCTTGGTCTGCCTCAGTCGACAGAATTGCCTGTGTTTGGTAAGTCAGTTTTTGATAATGTAACTGATTATTTTGAATTTAACATTAAAAAGCATGTCTAGTCATTTTTATTTATATTGTTGCATTCATATTTAAAGCTAATAAATAATACAAGTTGATAACTAGCAAATAGGTCTGAAATTAGTTGCCTTTTGAAACTCAAAAATTACTAAACACTAAACACATCAATAAGTTCACAGTGTTAGTTTGCGCGGTGATGTATTCTTGGAATTGGTGAATAAAAAGAGTAGTTAGTATTGAGGTTATTGTTATATTTAAAAGTGTCTGCTTTGAGTTTGTCTGGCAGGTACATTCATAGAAATTAATTCCAATAATTCAGGGCTGTCAATTAGAGATTTGATAATTTTGAATAAAGATAATATATAAGTTATAAGTCTTCTATCCAGAAGTCTGGTTTCGGTGCATAAATTATTATAATTTATAAATTCGATGGAAATATTTATTTTAAAATTGATGTACCGAAGGAATTTATTTTCTACCTTTGTAAGGCATGAGAATGGACTTTGTAGTACGGTGACTATACTGTTGAATTATATTCTAAATAACTTGGTACTAATGAGCAATGTAGATCTTTTAAAGTTAACACATTTTTAAACTTTGCCCTCATTCTCAAAATAAAACCGAGCATTCTCATTGCATCGCTTGTAGTTTTATCGATGTGTAAGTTAAACTGCAGACTCTGGTGGAATAGGACACCGAGATCTCGAATCTGGTAAACTCGAAGAAGATTAGCGCCATTAACTGAATAAGAAAAATGAAAAGGATTTTTACCTTTGCAAAAACTAATAATCTGCTGTAGTTAGTATATATGGAGTCAATTTGATAAGATGCGTTTAAGGCATTAACAATATCATTGGTGTATAATATTAAATTGGAAAGCGTTGATCTTCCCTTGATATTATAGATATTTTATTAAAAAAATTAAGTGACATCGGATTCTCTCAGAATTTCCTCGCTTTTGTGGCTAGCTACTTACGCAATCGTCGTCAGTATGTCAGTTACGGACACCATATCTCTCACGAATACAAAACTAACTCCGGGATTCCCCAAGGATCGAATCTAGGACCCCTTCTCTTTCTCTTATTCATCAATGACATTGGCAACACTATAAACCACTCAAAATATCTCCTTTTTGCTGACGATATAAAACTTTTCAAAGCAATCAAAAGTTACATCGATTCCATTCTTCTGCAGAACGATCTTGATTCTCTTGTCAAATGGTCGGAACTGAACAACTTACCCTTCAGTATTCAGAAATGCAGTGTCGTTACATTTACAAGGTCCAAAGATACATTCCTGTTCCCCTACCGCATTAATAAACATGAATTAACACGTAAAAATGAGATTCGAGACCTTGGCGTAATTTTTGAAGCAAATCTCTCTTTCAAATCCCATATATCTGATATTGTCTCCCGTGCCAACAAAATGCTTGGATTTGTTCTTCGTAATTCAAGATCATTTACCAACGGAATCGCAATCCGAAGAACGTATGAAGCACTTGTTCGCAGTATCTTGGAATATAGCTCCATTATTTGGGCCCCTTCTGAGCAAAACCATATTCTCGAAATAGAAAAAGTACAAAAGAGATTCATGCGTTACCTATATATGAGGGAATATATGTACTACCCTTTCCTGTATCCATCCTTATTCTTAGCAGGAATGCTCGATCTTAATACATTAGAAGCCCGCCGAAAAATATTTTTAGGAAAACATTTTTTTAAGATAATCTCTGGAACTATACATAATCCACCTATTTTGAAAGAGATTAACTTATATGTCCCAGACAAGTATACTCGTGGAAGGTCCCATACTCTTTTTTATGCTCCAAAAGCGAGGACTTCTGCCTATCAGAACGCCCCAGTCAACAGAGCGACTGAACTGCTAAACGAGTCTGCATTGACCATCGACATTTTTAACGTAACCTACAGGCAGTTTAACAATTATCTTTTGACGTATGTCACAAAGTAGTGAAACTGACCTTTTTATGTGTTTTGCTATACTTTTTGTCTAATTTGTAATCTTCTCCATAATGTATTGGTGAATAACCGTTTTACGGAAACATGAAAAATAAATAAATAAAAAACAATGTTTGAAAATCTCCTACTACCACTACAGAAAGCCGACAATGTTGCTTGTGTTGTGATGGAGGACTTAGCCAGCCGAGGAATCGAACACGCGACGCTCGGGTGAGACCCAAGCGCTATGCCCACTCAACCACTGACCGGTCAAAATGTGCACACATTATTAGCTGTCAAGTTAAATCAAAGGTAATATTTGAGATACAAATATTATAAAAAGTATTTTCAATTTTCAGATATGACAAGAATGCCGAGGGAGAGTCATACACCCCAGCTGCCAACACATCGCATGATTCCCAAGAGAGGTGACTATGTTCATATTTTTATTTGCCACGATTCATTAGTAATTTTACAAAAAAATAGGCTTAGACAAATTACGCCAGGTATCTTAGCGTAATTTTTTACTTAATTTTTGCCGGGATAGCCGCTCGCATAACTGTGTCCTGTTATTGGATTTTTTTTAATCTTAGACAACAGTACATCAAATTGTTCTTCCGAAATTCGCAAATGATTGCAATAGCCTTCGGTATCTTCTGATGCCATCTCTCTCAATATAGTGTTAGAAGCATTCAATTCGTTTCTCCTTATAATCCATTTTCTAGCCCTCATAGGACATTTTTCGAGCTTTTTCATATTCTAAAGTTCGTTCCGGAAAAGGTCCAAAATCATAGGGACGCACGCAGCGATAACTTCACTTGACGCCATCTTGATTGGTTTGAATTAAATTGAAACGTCTGAATAATATCTTGTTCAACTAAAATCGCCCTTTCTGAACGGGGCATAACAGAGAGGCTATATACAACCTCTTCCTGAAAAGTTATACACCTCAGGAGGCCTAAACCTATTATTTATATTGTTGACTAATCGGGTTTTGTAATGTTGTCTTGTTTCAGACAATGGGCAGGTGGTTCGGGACGAGGCAGAGATTCGTTGCGTGCGATCCAAAAATTTGATGAAAAACGATGAAGAAATTCACCAAATTAGAATGATAAAAATCCAAATTAGAGATAGCCAAGGAACAGAGACAGGCTGCCCGGAAACAGACGGAGATTGCCCGGGAGCAATTAAGAGCTAGTTCAGACACGGCGGATTCCGCGCGGATGCAAACCGCGCGGATCGACCGCGCGGATCTTAATAATATGGCATCTTACTAGAACGTTCATACAATACCGCGCGGACCACGCATCCGCGCGGATGATTTAAATTGAGACATCAACTTTTCTAGTACTAGGCTTTCGAAAAGTTTGGGTAAAGAAGACATTACGCATATTGGCCTATAATTTGTTACTTCGCTCTTATTTCCTTTTTTGAAAATAGGTGTCAAATGACTGAACTTCCAAAGGACAGGAAACACACCTGATGAGAGTGACTTCATAAATAACTTATGTATGGGATGTGACAATGGGTAACCGGATAAATCATCACAATAATTCATCACATCCTTAAAAAGTTATATAAAGTCATGGAAAGTGATGAAACAAAAACTTTATTAACTGGGTTATGTAGGTTAGGTTAAAAAAATAATTTTTTCATCGTTTCTAATGACTTTATATCACTTTTTAAAAGTGTGTTGAATTGTCACTGTGTTGAGTTATCATGGAACCGTGACAATGAATGCATACAATCAACAAGGAATCTAGGTGGAACTTTATCGAGTCCTGCAGATTTGCGGGAGTCGAGACTCGTCAGCTTAGATATAACGTCATCTATAGTTACTGTACAGTCAGATATATCAAGGTTCTCAACCAAATTAGAACAAGAGTACTCAGTGTCTATACTTTTACTAACATATACACCACCAAAAAACTCAGCAAACAGATTTACAGTTTCCTGTAGATTTTGTGATAGTTTACAATCTAATGACATAATACTCGGTATATAAGTTCCATTTTCTTTTTTGAATTCAACATATTTCCAAAAGAATTTGAAGTCTTCTATGAGAGAGCCTTCGACAACACACATATATATATATATATATATATTTTTTTTTAAAGAAAGACAAACATTCCCGGGTTACGAAACGTCAATACGCACGCAACACGCGACGCACGTCTTCTGTCATCGGCTCTCGATAGTATTCATTTTAATCGTTCGTTCTAGTCTATTTACAAAATGGAAGAGTTTGGTGATATCATTCAGTCCCTGATTAAAACGGTCGATGTTTTGAGTGGCAAAATCGAGGGTTTCGGTAGCGAACTGACCACGATTCGTTCAATTTTAAGTGACGGTAGTGCTAAAATTGTGTGCCCTTCATGCAAGTACTCGTACAACGTAACTGCAGGTACTCCCCAGGTACTAGCGCCGGCGCCAGACTTAAATGTGTGTGTGCGCTCAGCGTACGGCGATATCACTAAGCAGCCGTCTGGGACACCTCCACCGCCCGGGCCCCTCGGCCCCGCCCCCGCTCCTGCTATTACCTTAGCCGCTCTAGCCGGCCAGACTCACCTTCCCGTTAGCGGCGTCCAGCCGCTCACTACCCGCAAAATGACCACAAGATCCACTGCTAAAAAAGGAAAACCGGAGGAAGATCTACATTCCGCTTCCACATCTGCTGCAGCGGCGTCTTCTCCTCCACAACCACAGAGTACAATACAGCCTGTTGTGCCCAAGCTGCCAACCCAGCCAATAACATCGTATAGCGATGCCCTCGTCAACGGTAGACGACGATCTCGGCCAATCTGTCAAGGGACAGGGTCTATCGACGACAGCTTGGTCACTATTCCCAAAAACCTACATTTGCATGTATTCATGTTTCACCCGAATACCACAGAAGAAAATATATCTTCATTCTTAAAAAAGAAGAAGCCGGATTTAATTTACACTGTCGAAAAATTGGTTACGAGGCATGAACGTTATGCTGCCTTCAAAATAGGCATACCGGAAAATTACTTCCATTTTTTCCTGGACCCCACGATCTGGCCTGAAAACGTGGCCTTCAACGAATGGTCATTTCGGAGACCACGACCCCAAACTAGGACGGTCGATACGACGTCCGAAAAAGATAGACATTAGTGGAGTATACCAGAACGTTCGAAGTCTGAATAATAAAATTATCGACTTCATGACAATGATATGACAAGAATGCCGAGGGAGAGTCATACACCCCAGCTGCCAACACATCGCATGATTCCCAAGAGAGGTGACTATGTTCATATTTTTATTTGCCACGATTCATTAGTAATTTTACAAAAAAATAGGCTTAGACAAATTACGCCAGGTATCTTAGCGTAATTTTTTACTTAATTTTTGCCGGGATAGCCGCTCGCATAACTGTGTCCTGTTATTGGATTTTTTTAATCTTAGACAACAGTACATCAAATTTTTCTTCCGAAATTCGCAAATGATTGCAATAGCCTTCGGTATCTTCTGATGCCATCTCTCTCAATATAGTGTTAGAAGCATTCAATTCGTTTCTCCTTATAATCCATTTTCTAGCCCTCATAGGACATTTTTCGAGCTTTTTCATATTCTAAAGTTCGTTCCGGAAAAGGTCCAAAATCATAGGGACGCACGCAGCGATAACTTCACTTGACGCCATCTTGATTGGTTTGAATTAAATTGAAACGTCTGAATAATATCTTGTTCAACTAAAATCGCCCTTTCTGAACGGGGCATAACAGAGAGGCTATATACAACCTCTTCCTGAAAAGTTATACACCTCAGGAGGCCTAAACCTATTATTTATATTGTTGACTAATCGGGTTTTGTAATGTTGTCTTGTTTCAGACAGTGGAGACGATCGTTAGGTGGTTCGGGACGAGGCAGAGATTCGTTGCGTGCGATCCAAAAATTTGATGAAAAACGATGAAGAAATTCACCAAATTAGAATGATAAAAATCCAAATTAGAGATAGCCAAGGAACAGAGACAGGCTGCCCGGAAACAGACGGAGATTGCCCGGGAGCAATTAAGAGCTAGTTCAGACACGGCGGATTCCGCGCGGATGCAAACCGCGCGGATCGACCGCGCGGATCTTAATAATATGGCATCTTACTAGAACGTTCATACAATACCGCGCGGACCACGCATCCGCGCGGATGCGTGGTCCGCGCGGTAGCCGCCACTCGACCGCCAGAAAATGAATTCGCGCGGACGCCGCGCGGATCTATTTCTATGACGTGCCATCGGCGCGTTCAGTTGCTTCGTGAAATCCGCGCGTATCGGTCGTGTTACAATGGATCGCTTCGACACCGAATTATTCATTGACGAAGTGGAAAAACGACCAGCTTTGTGGGACATCCAGTGCGCAGAGTATTCTAATAAAATTGTCAAAAATGGAGCTTGGCAGGAGCTAGTTGAATTTTGCGGTGAAAACGAGGATTCATTAGAAAAAAAGGCACTTTTTGGTTAGTAATTTTTATTTATTTTACATGTTAAGTTAAGTAGTTTACATTCTTTGTGATAGATACCAACTTATACGTAAGATTATATTTTTGTGTCTTGCCATTCTACACGACCCTCATTTACAAAGTAATTAGCTTATCCACTGGAGCGACAGAGAGAATAATGAAAAATAGCTTCACTTGCTCGCCACCTTTGAAAGTTAATTTGGAAAAATTTCCGACCACATTAAAAAAATCATTACTCCATATTTGTATATGTAAACATATAAAAAAATATACTGCTATGTAGCCAATAAACTCACCTATATTTTATTAATTATTTTGTATTTGTATAATGGATAGAAAAATTATAAAAAAATCGTAAACTTTGTAAATGCGCGAATTTTGTGCGTGAGTATATTTGAAATTGCCGCCAGTGGATATTTTGAATATTCACATTGAATATTTTCTACGTTTTAAGTTCTCTATGACCTGTTCTACAACCACAGATCCAAATATATACTAGAAAATCATTTGTTTATATGCTGACATCAAGATAAAAATAATGCGTGAAAATTATTTTGTGTTATTTGGTAGGTACGTGAACCTGTTAAATTTGAATGAACTAAATTATTATATTTTATACATTTACCACAAAGAAGTGGTACTACATTAGGAAGATACATTAACTGTTTACAATTACCAATAACTGCCCTACTTGCTTTATTTAAGTCATTTGATCGTTTTATACAGATAGCCTATTTCACGATGTCAAAATCAGAGTGCTGCTTTTTAAATAATTGTGACTGAGAACTGGAGATTTTTATCCATGTTTTTGGGTTTCGTGATAGAACAAGAAACAAAGATTTAAAAAAAGCCCATATCATAGCAATAAGCTTTGCCAATCTTTCAGGATATACTTTGTAATTTGATAAAATCCTGTGGAATTCTGCCATTTTGTTTGGGAAAATACGAGATGACAGCTAGTTTTTTGTATCGAAAATATGCTAAAAAAAACCCGTTTTTTTAATCAAAGGAGTTGAAAACACATTAATAATTGAATCACGATTAAACTAATATATATTATGGCGTTAAAACGCAAAAAACACAATCACTTACGGCATTTTAAAAGATGTGTAAATATGACCGATTTCTCAAAACAGTTTCGCTTCGAAGGTAAAATTTTTGGAATAAACGTCACATTTAAACCGCCAAATATTTATTCCAGAAGCATCTATGGATAATTGGTGTTGCCATAGATGAAGCCAATTTTACCAGCTTTACAACGGAATAAATTATTGGCCAGGGACTGGTTTAAATAATATTATATTTAATTTTTACGAGTGGTACGTAATAAACGTCGAATAATTCGACATGCTCAATATTAGAAGAAAAAAAAACGTCGAATTATTCGACATGTTCGCTCCAGTGGATATCTATCTCTAATGTTTAAAGATGACGGTGTACCTCTTCCTGCATGTAATCTATTAAGATTACTCATTGGCGCAGTGTATAAAGTATCTTCATACTGCATACCATCTCTTTTTCTAACAAAATTGTGTAGCACGCAACATGCCTTTATTATGTCTTCGGCAAAGTCTATGTTAACGTTTATAGGCCTATGAAAAATACGCCACTTGTTTGCTAAAATCCCAAAAGTGCACTCAATATTACGTCGGGCTCTAGATAATCTATAGTTAAAAATTCTTTTTTCATATGTTAACCCTTTTCCTGGATAGGGTCGCATTAAATTTTCCGATAAACCAAACACTTCATCGCCAACTATAACATATGGTAATGGTGTAGGATCTGTGTTAGATATTGGTGTAGGTTTTGGTATATGTAATGATTTTTCTATTAATCTTTTATAAAATACTGAATTTTTAAATATTGCAGAATCACTACTTTTTCCATACGATCCAATGTCAATAAAAGTAAAGCAATAGTTAGCATCACAAAGTGCCAGCAGCACTATAGAAAAAAAGTTTTTGTAATTATAATACAAAGATCCAGAATCTTTAGGCATTGTAATCCTTATATGCTTGCCATCGATGGCGCCTATGCAATTCGGGAAATTTGCAGACTTTTCAAAGTCTATAGCTATTTTCTTCCACGTGTCTTCACTTGGCTCGGGCATGAGCTTTTTGGCGATTGTTTTCCACAAAGCTTGACATACTTCACGGACAATTCCCGTAATTGTAGATTTGCCAAGACGAAAGTTGTAATGAAGTTCTCCAAAGGAACAACCAGTACCCAGATATCTGAAACAATAAAATAACAACACAAATTTATAAGACTAAACAATTCCTTAACGATAGTGATATTTTTTTCAGGTGTATCATTGCAAAAAAAGTGGAAGAACATACGTGATGCTTACAATAAGGAATTCAAGAAAGGAAAATCAATTCCTTCTGGTTCAGGTGCATGTAAAGGTTCAAAATACATGTATTTTGAACGGCTTTCTTTTCTTCAAAAGTCGGTAGAAAACAAAAAAACAACAACAAACATAGAAGAAGCGAAAACTGAGGAAAGTGAAGACATTAACAAAGACCAAAACAATTTTGTCAACGCACGTGAAATACGCTCCCTGCCCAATAAAAGAAAGAAAATTAAAATGGCATCAGAAGATCGATTGGCTAGCATATTAGAAGAGAGTATTCAGTCACGAGATAAAATACAGAGACAAAGATGAGATTCAAACTACGACTAATGAAATAATGAAAATGATAGATGAACTCAAGACATCGAATGCTTGCGGGTCAGATAAAGTGTCAACAAATTTGCTAAAAGTGTTGAAACCACTTATAGCTAGTACTATTGCATTTATCTGTAATCTTAGTTTCAAATCAGGCACATTTCCGAACCACTTAAAAGAATTAATTGTCATACTGATTCACAAAAATGGAGACAAATCGGATATACAAAATTATCGGCCTATATCTCTACTAAATTCAATCTAAAAAATTATTGAGAAAATCGTCAAAAATCGTCTTAGTCTCTACCTAGAAAATCATAAGATCCTATCTAAGAACCAATTTGGCTTTCGACCTGGTTTAGGAACAGAAGATGCTATTGCCAAGCTGACTGATATTATTTCCAATAATATTGACCAGGGAGTTAAGTCCATCGCTCTCTTCCTTGATCTGGCAAAAGCTTTTGATACCATCTCGCATAAAATACTTCTGAAAAAACTACAGGCCATCGGCATTCAGGGACAGCTATTCAAATGGATGGATAGTTACTTAGCGAACAGATACCAAAAAGTTAAAGTTAATGATACAGTTAGCGATCCCGCCCTTATAGAATTTGGTGTACCGCAAGGGAGTACCCTAGGACCACTTCTGTTCAGTATTTATATAAATGATTTATGTAACAGTAATCTCTCCAATCACATCATAACATTTGCGGATGATACTGTCTTAATATTTGAAGGAAGAAACTGGAATGCTGTACACAACAAAGCAGAAGACGGTATTAATCAGCTTAAATATTGGTTAGATTATAATCTTTTGACTCTCAATTCAGAAAAAACAAAATTTATACGATTTAGTGCGACAGAAGCGGGCCAACCCAAAGAATTATACAATATTTTCATACATAAATGCAACGAATCAAATATCTGTAATTGCTATAAATTAGAATGCGTGAACAGTATAAAATATCTCGGTATTGTCAGACAAACATCTTAGATGGGACGGACATATAGACCTTGTGACTACTAAGGTTAGAAAGCTGACGCATATCTTTATGCCAATTAGAAATATCCTATGTCTAAAAGATTTAAGACTCATTTACAACGCTATGTGTGGGTCACTATTAGATTATGCATCATTAGGCTGGGGTGGATGCGCAAAAATGGTTTTAGACCACTTAGCAAAGGCCCAAAAATCCTTACTAAGGGTAATCATGAAAAAACCTTTTAGGCACCACAGCGATTCACTATTTGAAGAGTTACGAGTTCTAGATGTCAGACAATTATACATGAGGAAAATAATTTTGAACACTCATAAAAAACGTCATCTCTACCCATCTATCGACCACTGTCACGACACCCGACACTCACGGAGGAATCCAATCGTACCACCCACAACCAAAACTTCACTTGCTCAAAGACATTTTTCATTCCTAGGCCCAAAACTTTACAACTTTATACCTGATGCTTGGAAAAGGGAAAGCATAGGTGCTCTTCGTAAATCGATCACTGTCTGGCTTCACCAATTAGGGAGAAAAGAGTGTGAACTCACACTTTTCCAAAAATAAAACAAACAAAATATCAAACACATTAAGAAAACAAGAAAATAAACAAAACTAAACAAACCAAACAACAAGTTAACATCAGTTAACTTTATAACTTTTTGCTTTTAATCTTTTATAATAATATTTTTCTTTTAATGTATCATTATTTTTTAGTTATATATGTATATATTTTTTTAGTTGTGTATATATTATATTACTTTTCTTTTTTTTCCTTTTTTGTTTTTGTTCTTACAAAATATGTATGCGTGCATGAATACTAACTCAATTTTGACTGTCCTAAAACGGGAATTCCTCCTAGTTGGGCAGTCAAAGTATTTTTTATCTACATGTGTCATTGTATCATCACCTGTACTAAATAAATAAATAAAAAAATAAAATAAAAAAAACAAAAAAATAAAAAATAAAAAATCAATGATAATATTTCTGATCAAGATGATGATAAGCTTTTTTGTTTATCGCTGTACAAGGAACTAAAAAAAGTTCCAGAAAACAAGCGTTTGGCTACCAAAATCGAATTGCTCAAGGTAATAGAGAAGGGGCAG
The DNA here is from genome assembly GCF_061612785.1 of Hesperophylax consimilis. Classification (NCBI taxonomy): domain Eukaryota; kingdom Metazoa; phylum Arthropoda; class Insecta; order Trichoptera; family Limnephilidae; genus Hesperophylax; species Hesperophylax consimilis. Next base: position 13,618,761 of record NC_142849.1, read on the forward strand.
ATATTACCATCGCCGGTTCGTATAATAAATCAACAAAACATGCCTAATACAGGATTTTTGCAGAGTCAACAGTACTCGAACCCACTAGGATATTTTACTGGATATACAATCCCACCAGCGTCTCCATCTCCTTCATCAAGCATTAGCACTGACTCACAGTCTTCTATCATACAAAATATATATGCTGATATTATGTAAAAATAAAGACCTTACCTTAAAATAATCACGAGTTTTTCTTCTTTTGACACTTTTTTTTTTTAAATTTAGGCTCGAAATTCCTCAACTTTGGGTATAAAGTCATAAACTGACCATGGGTGAGCCGATCACGCAAAATTGGATGCACCCAATACTTTCGTTTTTTTTTTTTTTTAGGAGTAAGTACACACATATTGCTTCTTCGACTTCCATTACTGAAATGAAGCGGCCGTCACCCTGTCACCCTACCCCACTCCTCACGCTCACCGCGCGTGTCTGAACACTTTCAATCCGCGCGGATGGGAACCTCGCGGTTTGCATCCGCGCGGAATCCGCCGTGTCTGAACTAACGCTAAAAACAGCCCGTCTGCAAACCAGATTGTTAGAAATAAGTGTTCAAAAAGCTGAAGCTGAACAAATAATAAAATAAATTTAAAAAATGTTAATCTTCATTATATATTTTATTTATTTTCCATTTTCATTTAACTAATCATTACATCAGACATGGTGTCATTTACCAATTCATTACACATCACAAAACTAAAACTTTTCACCAGACTTTATATTAGCTATGGTGTTCTTTCACAGTTCATTAATTTTGGAAATCATTTCCATTATGAAAAATGTCTTTGTATAAATGAATCTCTAATCAATCTGCCTGATGCAGACTGCACCACCGAATTCACAGCTATATTTCTGCCCTCATCATGCTGCCCAAAATGCTTGTCGTTTGAAGTTATACACAAGTTGTGCAAAATGGCACAAGCAACTTGGATCTTCCAGAATGCGACTTTTACATATTGCTCAATAAAATTTATCCTTCAGGCCAGTTCCCACAGTTCGTATTTTCAAAGTTAGCGAAGTTTCCCACATTTGTACATTCGACTCTACAATAAAACAATTCATTGGCCTGGTATTTTTATAAAAATTTGTCTTGTTTGTGTATCATTTATGATTTAAGAATTCGTGACATTTTACTTCAAGCGGCGGCGGCTTTCAAATAGAGCTGTTCGCTCTCCATTTTATGATCACCATAGTTAAACCATTATGCCTAAAAATATTTGCCAATACCTTTCCCAACCCTGTCCCATGGTAATAAAAACCCCAAATAAAGTTTCATCTCCCTTAAAATAATCCCTTTAAAATATTTGTATTGTTTAAGTCACGTCTGTATTATTTAGGATAGTTAAGTGCATTATCTTTTATGTTTAAGAATGTTGTTTGCCGACGAGCGGGTGGAACATCTTTATTTTTGTAATATGTCCTTCAGAATTTAGTTTAGATACAGATACCTCCCAGTAAAAAGGCAGTATTGAAATAACTGGTAGGTACATGCGTACCTACGCCGTCAGTCGTGAGATAATTACTAGGTTTATGTAAACCTAGAGAAAACTGAAGAATAAAGGAAACTAGACCTTTATTTCTTTCAGTTTATGTTTGAGCAGAGGAAAATAAGATCCTCTGCAATTATATTGTGAATTAATAAATTTATATGTCAAGAAGAAGAAGTGTTTTCCTGCATTCCATCTGACGGCGTGTTCTCGTACCACGATAGCAGAAACATATGGTCCTTCGAGCCAGATCGGGAACAGCAGCATCATGGAAGCGGGACAACACTCAAAGACGTCATCTGTCTGCGGCAGCAAGGCGGGAACCAGCAGCAGCTGGATGGAGGCTCAAATGAAAGCTTCAGCAACTAAGGTGCACATCACGAGACAAAAGGCCCGCCTACTTACGGAGTTGGCTGAAGCAAAGATGGCTGCGGAAGCAAAGGCTTCCGAAGTAAAGATGGCTGCTTCCGAAGCAAAGATGGCTGCAGCAATGTCAGTCTTGGAAGCAGAGGAGCAACATGCGGCACTCGTTTTAGAAGCTGCATCAAGGACTTCGCAACGGACTCTCGAGGATAGAGTCAATGACTGGGTGGACCAGTCACATCACAGTTCATCATCAGAACTTTTAGATCACGATGAACAGCCTCTTCGAGTTCAAATGGAGCAGCAACAGGAACTGCTCCATGATGGGCGGTTATCACTACAACCGCCCACAAGAACTGCACAGCAACAGCCCTTGGCAGGGCAGACTCTCCCGTCGCAAAGGGAGCCTCGGGTAGAGCAGGCTCATCCGCTGCAATTGGAACAGCGGTTGGAGCAGCACAAGGGTGGGCGGTACGCATTACTCCTGTAGTGGTACGCCACTACTTCATTTGAACGGAATTCCAGAAGTTTCGATTTTTTTCCAAACAAGATTCTTGGATGTTCTTTTATTATTTTTCATTTTTGTTTAGCAAATTATACATAGCAACCAAATTGTGCTAGAATCTTCTTTAACTTATAAAAGCGGCAGCGTGAAGGAACTCGCTAGTATTCCGTCTCCAAACCGCCAGCCAAGTTGACCTAAATATCGCCAGCATTTTATTGTGAATAATAAACGAGATTTTTTTTTTTATTTGTACACTAAGATAACTACACTCCCACCAAAAGGATCCTCAGAGCAGCAGCCCTTGGCAGGGCAGACTCTCCCATCGCAATTGGAGCCTCGGACAGAGCAGGCTCTTCCGCTGCACTTGGGACAGCGGTTGGAGCAGCAGCAGCAGGGCGGGCGGTACGAGCTACTCCCACCCAGAGGAACATCGCATCAGCAGCCCTTGGTAGGGCAATCTCTTCAGCTGCAGTCGACGCAGCATCAGCAGCCAAGCAGTAGCTGCTGGGAGCTGCCTACATCAGAGCAGCCATTCAACTTAGCAGAGCAACGCGACGTGCAACAGTGGCCAGAGTCGCAGGGCCGATTCCAGGGACCAACACCTGCTATAACTGAAGACCGTCTCGCGGAATCAATTGGTAAGGCAATGTCTTTATATAATACCAGGCCCAAAGTTAATGATCTTCCCACATTTAACGGCAATCCAATTGAATGGATTGCGTTCAAATCAATATACCATCATACCAACTTCGCGACAGCTCATAGGGATCTCATATTTCAAATTCCGAATTAAAAATATTATCTATCAACTATTTTTTCACATATTTTTAGCAGTTACCTTTTAAATGATAACAAAGTTCAAATGAATTGGTTTGTAACCTAGATGATAGTGTCTGGGATAAACTTAACTGATTTGTATTTATATGATATGTTCTGTCGCGGTTTTGATTTTCTAGTAGCAACCTATTATTTACTTGATTTGGTATGTCAAATTGTAATGAAAATAATTAGTTTAATACAATTCTCAACAACTCGAGTAGGGTCGCTATACTAGAGCCGCGCCATAAAACGTAGAATGTGTATCAAACAATGTATGAATGTGGATGAAGCAATTAGCGTGTGCCAATACATAGTTATGTGTCTGTTTATCCTCTCGCCTACCCCTCGGGAACACGGTGTGATGGTAAAATTGTTTAATTCAATCACTCATATAGTGAATTTATCAGATTTACTAAAGAAGGATTGCCTTTCCTCGTTGTCTGTCAAAGTTGGTACAAAACGTTTAATAATGAATTTAATTTATAACCAGAAGGTATTCAAGTTATTTAAAAAGGTATTTTAATAAAAATATTATCCGGGCGCCTTTTGACACCGAGCTTCCCGCCCCAACTGCCCATTCAGAGGGAGGGGTGAAGTGAAGGGTATAAACAGTGCGTTTTTAATGAGCTACGGTTAATATCGATCGTAACGCGCTCGAGTCAATATCAAATATCAATTTTGTAAGGGCGATTTACAGTTGAAGTTTAAGTGTTTTTTTAAGTGCTTTTTTAAGTGTTGTGGAAAGTGTCATCATACCAATGGAGTTAACAAAAAGGATTGGCGGCGACCTTCCAGCATCCCCCGCGAGAGAGGCAGAAAGAAAACCGTCCACGATCGAGGCATACTGGCAGTTTGCCAAAACCGGAGCCACCCCGCAATATGTTCAACTTCCCATCTGTTACGGTACCAAGGATCCATTGAGATTTTACCTGTTAAGGTGACACAATACCCTGATAACGGGGATTTGCCCCGACGTTCACATTTTAATTATTTCTGATGAGCTTATTACTAAAATGTTAAATTTTTCTAGAGGGATTCGAAGGGATGCAAGTTATTTATATATAAGATTAATAAAAACAGGACCTTATCATTAAATATATTATGGAAAAAGGTATGTACATTTTATTAATTGTAAAATGTTGTAAGATAAGCGGCAAGCACCAGATTTTATTTTTGTAGACGATGAATTAGTAACTTCCCAACGAATCCCTCTAGAAACTTTAGAGATTTTATTAATGTATTCATAAGAATTAATCAAAATATAACACTCTGAAATTTCCAATTTCTATACCGCTAAAGGAAACACAGCCGTAAGTACTTTAATACTGTAACGCACGCAACTGTATTCGTGTGCAGGTGCTGAAGTACTTAGACCGTTCCAGGTCAGTGTTGGCCAGAGCTCAAGCCGGAAAGGTCGTCTCTGTTCCGGCCCGAATGTACGGTGATTTCTTTTACGTATTTATTTATTTAATCAAACGATTACTTTTAATTCTATTAGTGAAATTTTCTGTTTTTTATAATTTAACTCCTTCCTCAAGTGAGTAAAGGTTTTTTGTATGTTTCACCAATATAAAAGAAAACATTACTTTTTTTCAATTGTTTATACTTAAAATGTGCACAGTGGTCATGTTTCAGATAAATTTGGACATTGTTAAAAAAATATGAAAACAGTTTATTTGGTAGAAGTTTTTTTAATTCTTAAGTTTCTTTATTTTAATAGTTAAATATTACCTTAAATATTTTTTTGAATAAAAAGTTCCGCTGTTACGTACGATTTTTATTTGTAATTGTCACACCTAAAAATGATTATCAAGTAAAACTTATTTCATATAAAAAGTATTTCAAATATAATAATTATAAACAATCTAGTTTCTTTTTACATATAAATTATATTATTTGGGTTTCAGTCACACCAATTTTTGGGCACAGAAAAATTGGAACTGATTGTGAAGAACTCAGACATGCCATAAATACCTAATATAATATTTTAACCAAAAATTGCTTTACTTTAAAATGCAAACAGATTTTTCAAGAATTAACTGGGTCTGCCCTAGTATAAGGTATTATACAAAGTGACCGGTATAAAATTTTGGAAATTCGAAAGTTTTTTTTCCATAAAACAAATACTCTACATCGAAAGTTTTTCTCCATACAGACAATTAGACATATGTTACCTATAAAGTACCTAAAGTCATTCGAATATTAAAAAGAGTTATTCATCTTTTAAGTTTAGATTGTTAGATCATTTGTTGTAGATAGAATTGTACAATTATCTCCCCAAGTTACTGCACTTACTTACGTTGAAATGATTTTCAAATTTAAGGTAAAATTGAACCAATTTATAATAAATCTCTTGGCTAATATATACGTACGTTTCAGTTAAATATGGGAAAACAGAAGACAAAATGAGTTTTATCCCGAACAAAATGACGGCACCAAGGAAAATGCTTAACGGAATTGAGACGGTACTACATAAATAAACACTTAAAAGTAAATTTTTGGGCTAAATTTTCTACAGAACATAATTGTAAAATGACAGCTTAATTAATTTTATATATCTATAAATATGTAGGTATATACATGTATACGCACTCGATAAACTTCCAGCGATTCCTGAGCTTATTCAATTTGGAGTATAAGAAGTACATTCATTTTGGTTTCCGATGACATATTTTTTCCACTTCAAAGGAAAAATAAAGCATTGGACGGTGAAAGTTTTTTGATATCGAAATACTGACATAAAATTTTACCCATTAAATCCCACCTATGTATTGTAAATTCCTCTCGTCCTACAATGAGTTCTGTAACTCATCGGGATTGCTCTAGCAAGAAATAAAATCTAAAATCTGAGATGTAAAAAAACTGTAATGTACGAACTATTTTCTATGTCAAAGTTTTATTAGTAAAAATATTTTATTTTTCTATTTTTGTACTGTTTCGTATGTGAAACTTATAATTTTGATATCAAAATACCAATGTAAAATTGTACCTAATTACTCCCACCTATGTATTGTAAGTTCCTCCCGTCCTACAGTGAGTTTTTTAACTCATCGGGATTGTTCTATCAAGAAAAAAAATAATAACAAAAAAGTATTTGTGATTTATGATTATTTGGGATGCCTTGCATACTGCAGATGATTATATACTGTATGTAGATACCACGATTTTCAAAACACCATACAAAATATGCAATTCATTAACTAATGCCAACAATAATGAAAATTATCATTATCATTTTAAATTTATAATTATAAAACTTGTCCGTGTGAAATCAAACTATGTCACACTGTGCGAAATTTTGACCAACGCGGGGCGTAAACGAAATGTTTTGGGCTATAGTATTACTCTAAGGGCTATAGCCGCGCCCACTAAAAACGCCCATAACTGATATTATTTTGACGTCTTATGTCCTCTTAACGAGGTTTTCTCAGAAAACGGCAAAGCTGTCGAAGTTACATTTACAGCGACATACCGACAGCGAAAATTTATATAGATTACAAAAAGCGTTAAAAGGAGAGGCGCGTGATGCGGTTTCTTCCCTTCTATTATCTCCTTGCAATGTCAAGGAAATAATAAATACGTTAGAAAATATTTTTGGAAACACGGATCACATCATACAAAAAACTATTGGTGAGATCCGAAATTTAAGTAAATTAGATGAGAATACCAGTTCAGACGCCATAATTCGATTTTCTTGTAAAGTAAAAAATTTAATTTCTATGTTAAAATTGTTTACGCCAAATAATGGCTAATTGTCGTGTCATAGAGAATTGTTTATGGCAATGAATTTTGTTCCTGAACCCCGTTTTCCTCTCCTTCATACCTCTCCTCTTTGTCCGGGAGTCAGTCAAAAACCAACAGCCGTGACGCGAGGTGAACATTATTACCCAAAACGCATCGCATAGCAATAAAAATCATCTTAACGCATCGCAAAAATAAAGTTTTGCTAATACCACAACTACAGTGCAATCCAAGTGCATCCCAACAAGTGAATGTTGCTCTACCTCCGTAAGTACCCTTATACCTTTATAAAACTCATTGCCAAAGAATAATTGATTATGTTATAAAAGGTCCACAGCTTAAACAAAAATCATTTAAAAATATCGGACATTTGCACAATCCAGATTTGTTATCGACATTAATCGGTAAACTACCTAGTACACTGCGAACGTTGTGGCTTACAGACAAAGATAGGCGGAACACAACACAGCCAATACTCTGCTATTTATCACTTTGGCTGGAAGAAATCGTAATTAATTCACGTGACTCAGGAATAAGTTTTAATTCTAAAATCAGTAGCGAAACTAAATTCGCTTCCAATAACCATTTCAAGCAGTATAGTAATAATTATCATCCACGGCAAGCTAATCAACTTCAAAATAAACAAAATTTTAACAGGCCTTATGCCTTATGCATCCAAAAATAATCATTTCGAACGTCCGTGCTGTGTTTGCAAAGGAGAACACCAGATTTGGCAATGTGAGAAATTTAAAAATGTCCCAATAACGCAAAGATGGGAAATCGCTAAATATAATAATGTTTGTTACAAGTGCTTAGGGTACGGACATTCCCGTTTTAATTGTAAAGTAAATTTAAAATCACCAAACAAAAAATTTCATGATTTATTGGTTAATCACAATCGGGTGGAAACCAATGAAGTTGTCACAAACACATGGGAAAGTAATCAAGTACTTTTAAAAATTATTCCGATTACGGTATACGGGCCACTCGGAAGCCGAGATATTCATGCGCTATTAGACGATGGGTCAACCGTCACATTGTTAGACCAAGAAGTAGCCAAACAAATCGGTTTGTCTGGACCAGTTAGTGACCTCTCATTGCATGGAGTCAATGAAATGAGCTCCAACAACGCGGATTCTATGTCAATAAATGTAACAATAAAAGGTAAAAAACAAAGTAGAATCGTACATAGCTAGTGCTCGAACCGTTCTGGATTTAAAGATACCAGCTCAAATGGCGCTATCTAATTCTTACATTTCGAGTAATAAACACTTGAGGAGCTCAGTATCAAAGTGGGACATACGCCACTTTTTCCAAAATGCATATTTTGATTGATTATGGTAGTATGTCTGATTCTCTTACTGAATAACTGAGAAAGTCTATCAAAAACGGACTATAAATACAAGAAATCGCATGTTAAAGTTTACACTTTGTTTCAAAAGCGGACACTTGCTACTCATGTTCGCAACAAACTCGGGTGCGCATGTTCTCACATTGCCGGAGGATTGGGGGCGGAGCTACGAAGTTTGCCGAGTGAACACGAAGGCTCAAAGCGGCTCGGAACTACGAAGTTTGCCGAGTGTACACGAAGGCTGGCAACAATCAACTTGATTTTGAATAATTTGTTTGAAGTCTTGAAGTTTGACTGTGGTTTGACGTTCGAAAATCTCTCAAGTATGAGGGAGATTTTGAGTTGAAAGAAACGAAACATGGAGGTCGTTATTAGTAAACATTTACAAAAAGTTCGCAGTCTGAAGATGAGTATCTCTGCAACTTGGAGAGCATGAATAACGATGAAGTGTATATGGAGTGCACAAATGCCAGAAGCTATTTTCAGAGGTAATGGTTACCATGCTACCGTCGGTGGGTCCAGGCGTTTCATAGACCCGATTTCCTAGCCAAAGTCACCACCAACAATGGCGTAGAAAGCCAGAATAAGGTTTTGAAACACAGCTTTCTAAAACATTCGTCCGACAAGTCTCTTTCTGGCATTTTAAGGATAATCATTGAGCAGTATTTACCTGAGTCATTGAAGAAATACACGGTGTCCAATGCTCAGCTGCATTCTTCATATAAGCCTTTCAATGAAGAAATCCCGCCTTTCCTTAGGAACCGTCCGAAAGAGTTTGTTCAACGTGTTATGAAACGATACATGGCTGCGAAGGATGAATATGACGCGTCGAAGATCGTTGATATGTGTGACGTTGACATACAATACAAAAGCATCACAAAAAGTGTCATGGCGGCTGTTGTTTTGACAGTCAGTCACCAACCGCCGAATGTGAAAGAAGGTTGACAGTTTTAGGACGAAATTTGAGATTTAAGTTTACCAGCACTATATTGATCAAAATTGGATAAAATGGAGATTACTAATGCTCGCAAGCGCCTAATCAACCCCGAAAATTGGAAACGAGCTAAAGAAAAGACGTTAAAGTAAGTCAGTTCACCCGTAATACTATTCCAAATCTGTACTCATTTCAATGAGGTTTTCTTATATAAATACGACGATATGAACTTCGAATCCTGCGTTTTTAAGACTAATAAACATATTTTGATGAATACAATTAAAATTAGAAATGTTACCTATTGAAATAATGGCATTATTGTTTGATTTTAAAACCAGCCGAATTTGTTCAAATGTCATGTGCGAATTGCGGGGTGGTTCAATCGATACATAAAATTTAAAAATGGTATTACATTAATATTTTTTTAACTAATTTATTTTTGTAAAGGACAAGATTTAAATGCATTTATTTGCTATTTATTGTTGAATCAAATAATTAATATTTTCATGTTTTTACTTAACTTAGGTATTCGGTAAAAGGCTTTCCCAGATATCCAACGTGTGATCATCGCCGTGGCTTACAGTGTAGGCTATTAACGATGAATGATTTAAAGAAGTTCCATGACGCATTCTACTCCGTCCCAGCAAAAGACAAACAAGATGCTTTTATATTGAAGTTTTGCGGAGTACGCCCACCCAAAAGACGCCGCAATGGAATTCAGCAACCAAGTAAACCAAAAATTATCCACATTTCAATATAGCATCCTAAATTCAGCCGGAAATAACCTGCCTACCTGCAGAAACACATTTTTGTCTGCATTGAACATTACCAAGCATAGAGTTATTGGAGCGTTTAAAAGATTCAAAAAAATAATTGTTTGGTGCCCCTAGAAACGAGGGGTGGCTCGAGAAAGGATTCATTATTTGAAAAAAAACTAGAGTGGGTAAAAAATTTCATTAAGGGGCTCAAAGGAACTGACACCCGTATTCAGAGTCGATCCTTAAAGTTGTCTAAGTCAAGTGTCAGCCTTACCTAAGCAAAGGTAAGAACCGTCCTTACCTTTAACGCTTCTATACAGAGTCCACACTTTGAGCTTCCTTTCCTCAGGTAGAGACCTTTTGTCTACGCCGAAAGAAAGGTGTGACGTCATCCGAAACTTGTCGATGTCCTGCTTCTACGGAAACAACATGCCCCGTTTTGGGACAATCTGTGTGTTTATCTATGCTGTTGTCTATGGATTTAGTTCAAGCGTCTGTCGTAAATAAGTAAATAACATCGGCCTGTCAAAAGTCTCTGTTACATCTTCAGTTGAGTGTCTCGAAAGTTTCCTTTTTAAACAATGAATTCTCGTATTATAATCACGCCGAGTGAAAGGCAATGTTTATTAGATTTAATAAACACATATCCTGCCGTTGCCAGCATTTCGACTAATCATCTGCAACTTGGCGAGAAGAAAAATGCGTGGGCCAAGTTGACAGATGATTTCAACTCAATCGCCGGCAATCAAAAGGTTTGTATCTTTTGTAATTGAAATACTAACTAGCCATCACGCCGTTTCCCCACAGGGATACTCTTTTTTCATTCATATACATACTCTTCTATTGTTCCGATTCCGTAATACTATTATAATACTGTATTATTGAATTCCTTCTTAGCGGACCCAAGCGCAGCTTAAGAAATGCTGGGACAACATTAAGTCAAAAAGGAAGATGGAGCTCTGCGAGGAAAAGAGGAGCAGGATGAAGACGGGAGGGGGCAGGCTGTCGCCAACTGTCTCTGATGAGCATCATCCCGTTGACAGCGTGCTGGACTTGGCCACCAACGTTGAACTGAGCTTTAGCAACGACAGCGATCGCGGTTAGTTTAAGAAAGTTATGTGAAATATTTTGGCTACTTGTTTATTTAACTTTGACCTTATTTCTTATAAAGTATTGTTTAAGTTTCAGATACCGCTGTGCCCAGCACCAGCACGTCTGCTTTATTCAGCATGCCATGGACTGACCAGTCGACGGAAGTGCCGGTGTTTGGTAAGTCAATTTTTGATAATATAATTGATTCTTATCAATTCAAAATGTGATTTGTTGTTAGATGGTAGTGTTCGCATTTCTCTGTAGGAACTTATTACATAATTTTATCAGTTGTCATGCTAAATCTTAAATAATTTTCGAGATAGAAATATTGCAAAAGTGTTTTTAATTTTCAGATATAACAAAAACACCGGAGGAAAGTTCAACGCCCCAGCTCAAGACGAAGACACGTCGCATTATAGCCAAGAAAGGTGACTATATTTACCTCTCTATTTGCTGTGATTACTTGCATTTTCGTACAAAGGTTCAAATAATTTTTTTTTTTTTATTTATTTATTTCACGCCTATTAAGGCTTTTACATACATATATATAAAAAATATTTACGAAATTATACATGAAAATAGTGCAGGAAACGACTATTAAAACAATTGCAGAAAAATAAATATAAAGTCAAAATATCACTCAACTTGATTTGATCTACACAGAATGCAGGCACAACATATAAAAAATCCAAAATATTTTTTTCTATTTCAGTTGACAAAATTATTATATGTTAGTCAAATCAAATTAAATACCTTTATTCAAATATTCCACTACTCGATGAAAAAAAAAACTTCAATAGGGTATGCTTATATATTGAAATTGATGTACTAAATATATCAACAACATCTGAGTATTTGTTTCCTAGCTGTTGAATCCGTCGCATAGGAGTATGATATTGGGACGTTGACATAGAATTGCTACAATAATATGGTAGGTACTGTCTTGAAACCGACCTGCTTGGAGTATGAAAAGAGATTACATATAATAAATCAGGGGTATCAAACATTGAATTAATGATTTTATACAAACAGGTTAAATCGGAAATAATTCTGCGATCAGATAATTTTATTAAATTTAATGAACAAAGTAAGTTATCGTAATTTAGGTTTTCTCTAGGAATGCCCATTTTGAAATTTACATATCTTAAAAATTTATTTTGGATTCTTTCAATCGCATGTGAATGAACCTCATAATTTGGGGACCAAACCGTGGAATTGTATTCTACATGACTCCTTACTAGTGACATATATAATGTTTTTACAGTATTTACATTATTGAAATCACTAGATACCCTTAAAATAAATCCCAACATTTTCAAAGCTTTATTGGTTATTATTTCAATATGCTTGATAAAGTTAAGTTTCGTGTCAAACCAAATACCTAAGTCATTAATTTCCGAGACAGATACTAACGACATGTTGTTAATGGAATAATCAAAAAATATTGGATACTTTATTCGATGAAACCTCATAATTTGACATTTGCTTATGTTAAGTTGCAAGCGGTTATCACGACACCATATAATTAATCTTGACAAGTTATTTGACAATATATGGCAATCGTTAATGTTTCTGATTGCTTTGAATATTTTCAGGTCGTCTGCAAACATTAACACTTGAACATCATTGAAAATATACAATACATCATTGACAAATAATAAAAACAGGATTGGTCCTAAGTGTGATCCCTGGGGAACACCACTCGTAGCAGTGAATTTGTATGAAAATGTGCCATCAATTTTAACAGCCAGTAATCTGTCGGTCAAGTAACTATTAAACCACTTATATAGTGAACCACCTATACCGAATTTATGGAGTTTATTCAGCAATAACTCATGATTGACTTTATCGAACGCCTTGCTAAAATCGGTATAAATAGAGTCAACTTGACATTTACTAGACATGGAATCAGATATATAGTTTTGATAGGTTAACAAGTTAGTAAGGGTAGATTTTCCAGTAGAGAAACCATGTTGCTTAGGAGAAATGACGTGGTTTAATCGGAAAATAACTTTTTTAAGAAGAATTTTTTCAAAAACTTTAGGAATTGTTGATAAAAGGCACACCGGTCTGTAATTAATCACCTCGTGTTTATCGCCTTTTTTAAAAATAGGCGTAAGAAAGCTGAATTTCCATTTAGTAGGAAAACATCCTGTTCGTAAAGACTGATTAAACAGCAAATATAAAGGATACGCCAGATTGGTAGCACAATTATTCAAAAATACAGGAGGTATTTTATCTGGTCCACCACTTTTGCTTTGATCTAGTAATTTTAGTTCAGTCAATATATCATTATATTCTATGTGGATAAAAGATAAATTAAGATTATGATCAGTAGTAAAATTTGATACTGTACTAGCAGAAACTGGTGTCTCACATTCATAAACGCTTTTAAAAAAATCAGCAAAAAGGTCAGCGATACTTTTAGTGTCTTTGGCCTTTTTACCTGCATATTCCAAGTTGGCGGGTATACCAAAGTTGTTATTTTTCATTGATTTTGCATAGTTCCAAAAATACTTTACATTATGATTTATTGAAGTTTCAACATTATTAATAAAAGAATTGTAGCACATTTTTGATAAGATTTTACAATCTTTTCTAACGTTTTTAAATTCAATATAATTTGATAAAGACCTGTCTTCTTTATATTTCTTATGTAAAACTTTTTTAAGGGCAGTTAATTGAACAAGTTCTTTGTTGAACCATCTCGGATATTTTGATTCTTTAAAATGAATGAGTGGGATGAGATCTGTAATAATTTTATCCAGCAAGTAATAAAAAGATTCAATATTTTGATTAATATCGCCTTCCTTAAGAAATGACCAATCTTCCTTGTGGAGACGATCATTTATGTCCCGATAATTCGCATTTTTAAAGTTATACGTAGGAATTGAATTATTTTGATTGCCTTCTTTAGTACAAGAGATAAGTATTGCTAGTGGGGGATGGTGGTTGTCTATCGGAAGAATAGACTCTAATGATTCATTTATAATAACGTTGCTTTCATTTGACAAAACTAGATCAAGAACACGATTATTAATATTACGTACATGGTTATATTGGGTTAAATTAAAAAGTAAAGACATATCTAGAATTACTCGTTCGCAGGCGGTTGCTGGTATTGAATTAAAATTACTGTCTAAAACGTTGAAATTGCAATTAGGTAAATTATAATCACCGCAAATAATTATTTGATGATTTGGATATTTTGTTTTTACTAACTCAACATCTTCACAGTGTTTTTTATAGATTGATATGTTGGCATTAGGAGGAATATAAACAGTTCCAATAATAGTTTTCTTGAAATCACCACTTAACAATACGAACAATTGTTCCACATCAGTATTTTTGATTTTGAGTGCTTTCGAAGTAATATTTTTGCGGACCGCTATCAGGACACCACCTCCTCTTGTATTGGAGCTGGTATTCTGACTCCGGTCTGCTCGGTGGACATGGTGCCTATGTAGTCCTAGCTCCGCTGAGAAGATTGATGATGTTAGCCATGTTTCAGTGAGTATGATGACATCATTTGAGAAAGATGGAGCATTTACTCTGAACTCCTTTAATTTTGTTCTGATGCCCCTGACGTTCTGGTAGTAGATGAGGCGTTTATATGGCTGGAGTTTTTTGGTTGAACATTGATAATTTTAGGTGAGTTGTTAATATATTTTATGGTTAAATTATTTTCTCCCTTATTTTTCCGGTTTTCTAACTCCTTCCATACATTTTGAATTTCTTGGCGCTGAACCCATGTTAAGTCTTTTTTGGTTTTAATACTGAAATTTTTGTAGTCTATAGCCTTTTTTTGAAGAACCAGTTTCACTTGATGTTGATCTGACAGTTCAATCTTGATCGGACGTATTTTATCCATTTCTTTTTTACCTAAACGGAACATTTTTATTTCAGAGGTATCAACATTTTCAACTTTGCTTAGAATACTCAAAACTTTGTTCTTATCCTCCCTCATGCAGTCAGTTTGAGTACCAGTTGAGCACTCAGGTACATTAAACATTATAATATTCTTAGAACGTAATTTTCTCTCCTCCATTTCTGCTAGTGTTTCGCAAATTCCAGGTAGGTCTTGGATGGTGTTAGGTAGAGGTTGGACCTGAGGTGGCTTCTGTTGTGAGATGTTTGTATAGGCCTTCAGCTCTCCTTCCAGGAAGCCCACTTTCGCACCAACAACACTAATATTCCCCAAAAGTTCCGAAAGTTTAGGAGTTAATTTAGCCATTTGCTCTTTGGTAAATTTATTCGATGGATCCATAATGGTACTGTTCATAGAGTTTATTATATTACTTGCCATCGTAATAAAATGGTAGGGATCACACGAATCCATAATTAGTAGATCGAAGCATGGAGTTCGGAGAGCTTTACTTTAACCTCTCGTTTTCCACCATAAAGAAAGAGGGGCCCTGTTGAAGATGCTGTGTGGGGAATGTTTTTGAGGAAGGAGTGAAAATGGGTCTTGAAGAGACCAATGTTGTAGGAGGGAGGAAAAACAGAGGCCAGCAAATCGTTCCACAGCCGAGCTGTTGATGACAAATGTCATCCGTGTACATGCAATGAATATGCTAATATCGATCACTTCGTCGGTAATCTGGCCTCATACAAAAGATGCATTAAACTTAATTTGTTTGCTAGTAGGTACCACGATAATACATCATGTAAACATAATATGCCTACCAGTACTGCACTCCAAAACTATTTAATGTACTAGAAATCATAGGTACTTGAAAAATTTATCAAATCGGATGACATAATCCAGGATTTCTTACTTTTTATATTTAAATCTTTGTGGGTACCTTTTAGAGATAATTTATATTTCTACATTTTTACTGTTTTTTTTCTTACTTTAAATTTTAATTTTTACTTGTAATTTATAGTTTGCACTTTATATTTACTTTACACTTACTTACTTTACTGTGTAAATAAATAAATATGTTGGGCGCGTGTTTGGCGTGTTTCCCGACTGTGCACTATGTCATGGGGCACAGAGTGTTATTTACACAAATAAACCTGTTATTTACATTGATGACTAATCAGCTTGCAATTTTGTGTTGTTTCACTAATCAGCTTGTAATTTTGTGTTGTTTCAGACTTGATACCATCTAGTGGGCAGGTGGTTCGGGACGAGGGCCAAGTGCGTTGCCTCAGAAGCACCAATCTAACAAAGTACGATGAAGAAATGCACGTAGTAAGGATGGAGACTGCCCGGGAGCAGAGAGAGACTGCCCGGGAGCAGAAGGAGACTGCCCGGAAGCAGAGGGAGACTGCCCAGGAGATTGCCCGGGAGCAGATCGAGACTGCCCGGGAGCAGAGGGAGACTGCCCAGCAGATTGCCCGGGAGCAGATCGAGACTGCTCGGGAGCAGTCGAAAGGAGCTCGTCTGCAGAACGAACTTATAGAACTACAAATAAGAAGAGCGAAGGCAGAATTGGAAAAAGAGCTCGCCAATAAATAAATATGAATAAAAAATATATTAATCTCCAATAAATGTTTTATTTATTTTCCATTCTGTTTCAATTTTTTTGATAATGGACATTATTAATACATACATAGGTATATATTTAAGATAAACCCTTGTGCTCTTTCATAATTCAATACACAGCATAATTATAACATATTATAAAAAATATGACTTCACTACTCATTACATTAGATAAGGTGTCCTTTCACAGCATGACATTACACAGCACAATTACTATGCATTAAAAAATATGACTTCATTAGTCATAACATTAGATATGGTGTCCTTTCACAGTTCAATACACAGCACAATTACTATACATTATATATGGTGTCCTTTCACAGTTAATTACACAGCACAATTATTATACATTAGATATGGTGTCCTTTCACAGTTCATTACACGGCACAATTACTGACGTCACTATTCATTACATATATGGTGTCCTTTCACAGTTCATTACACATCACGTAAAATGTCTTTGGATAAATGCATCTCTTATCGTTCTGCCTGAAGCAGACTGCACCACCGAATTGACAGGTATATTTATACCCTCAAACCGCCCAAAATGCTGGTCGTTTGACGATATACATAAATTATGCAAAATGGCACACGCAACGATAATGTTTGTAGTATTACTTAGTTTATTTTCTAATTTCCTCCTCAGACAAGGAAATCTCCTCTTCCATACACCAAATAATCTTTCGACTACATTCCGTGTGGAAATTTGCGCCTTATTATATTTTTCTTGCCCTTCATTTGCAGGATTTAATACTGGTGTGAACATATAATTTGTCTGGCCATATCCGCTGTCCCCGAGAAGAATGCCTGTAATCCTTTTCTCCTCAAACTTTAGGCGGCACGCGCTGTTTTGAAATATCCTGGAATCGTGGGTAGAACCAGGCCACCTGGCAACTATGTCCAAAAATTCCAAACGTGGACCTGACACAGCTTGCACATTCAAGGAGAACCATCCTTTCCTGTTGCGAAAAGATTCCCCTATTGTTCGGCTTGGGCTCTTGATGGCAATGTGTGTACAGTCAATACATCCGACGACTCCTGGAAATTGGGCTCTTGAATAGAAGAGTTTCCGATTTTCAGCGTAGTCCTGGGGCCGTTGAGGAAAATGAATAAATTCAGTTATCCGTTGCGCCAATCTGGAGGAAATCTTTTGCACTACTCTGCTGGAGGTTGGTTGGCTCAGTTTGTGTAGATCTCCCGCAACAATCTGGAATCATATAAAAATATGTAGGTAGTTAATGAACATTGAAAATAATACAAGATGAACACTCCATCTAGATATTTTGTACATCTAAGGGCATCTGGTTAATTTTAGGTTGACATCATGTTTTCATTAAATAATATATGCATTCTTTCATTCTTTGTCGATTTCAAATCAGTACAGACATAATGTAAATAACAAGTTTCAGCATCACAAAATGTAATATTTTCGTTTCACAAAAGTAGAACATAATTTGACAATAGATATCTAGTAAAAAAGACGCATTTACCTGATAATTACCAGTAGCGTAGAATCGCAGCGCGATAGCTACCTGAATAACAGGAGGTATGGGCAAGCCTCTATTATTAACTAAAGCGTAATTCGGAAATAATAGAGGAATTAATATATGCATTACAGTTGTTTTCTCCAACCGATAACGATCCTTAAATTGCCGGTCACTGTAAAACTCCACGGGATTTTCAAAATCGCGTAAATAACGCCGCACGCTGCCCATATTGTCCGTGCCAACGTCGTCACGTGTATTGTATGGATCAACGATGTAATCCAAAAACTCGTTATCCATTTCCATGATCTCCATTTCCATAATCTGCATCTCCATTGTTTTATGTTTTCAACAGCAACAACCGCAACAACTGGGAACAAATCACCGACTTAGCAAGGCAAAGGTACCCTACCCACCAACCTCGAGTTTTGACAGCTAAAAGTCAAAGTAAGCAAGTATGCGCGTGCGCAGTGTCGTAGAGACTTCCATAGTGACGTCTCTGAATACAAAATTTTTTGAAATCTTGAGAAAGGTAGCTTCCTTACTAAGTGACGTCACACCGACTTTAGGCGTGTCTCTGAATATAAAACGGTGTTTTTTAAAGGAAAGGAAGGTTTCTTGAACTAAAGGATCGACTCTGAATACGGGTGTTAGTCTCACTACACACGCACTAGAAGTACAAGAATTTATTTGGATTCAAGTCTTAGCATTTCTAAAATATGGAAAATGTACAATAGTTAAGTACTTGACGATTTAAAAGTGAAAGAATCTTATTTTACGAATGTCTTCAATACAAACTTTGATATAAGTTTTTCAAGTCCTAGTACAGACGAATGCAGTACATGCATCGAATCAAAAGAAAAACTGAAAATTGAAAAGGATGTAATTAAAAGGGTTGATCTTTTTTTCAAATTAACACTATGTACATAAAAAAACAAGCTGATTGTTTCTTTCAATACTTGAAAGATAAACCAGACAATTGTTTTCTTATGTCTTTCGACTGCCAGAAGAACTTAGTTTTACCAAAAGTCAGCGACCAGTCGGCTTAATATTCTAGACAATTGTATTGCTACAATCTAGCGCCTACACTTGAAAGGACACTGATGCGCATAGATATGTTACTACCCCAGACCGGCGTACGTTACCGCACCATGCCTAACGGCCTGGAAGCCGTGGACTTTAGTTTCAGAGTCGGTACGGCTGCCTTTAACGTAAATGCAGTAGAAAGTGGCTGGAAGGGGTTAATAAGATTCATACCCCAGAACGCATTCCAAGCAGTCCGCCCGCACGGTTGGGGTATGCGTTCATTTGTCAAAAATTGGGAGGAGATGACGTGTAGGAGGGTTGCCGTACCAACACCGCTCGTATACTTGTTGAGGGGAGAGTTCCTCTCACCGTCGTTAGTTGGAATTACAGCGAGAGCTGTAAGTTAAACGAAAGTAAATGCTTTTACTGTGGAAAATTCGGGCATTATAAGGCACAGTGTCGGTTTAAAAAGTCAAAGGAAAATAAGAAAACAAGTAATGCTTTTGTAGTGTCGAATTCAGCGCATACAAATTATGAACAATCAAAGTGGTTAGTTGACTCTGGAGCAAGCGAACAAATGTGCAACAATCGCTCTTTATTTACATCATTTTCAAATGTTCCGCAAAAGTCTGTTATTGTTGGAAATGGGGCAATCATTAGTGTGTTAGGCTGTGGACAGATGGCGGTGCAAGTCTATAATGGGACTGAATAAATACATCACGAAAGACATTTCATCTTTGATCATAATACTAATTTAGAATAAAACACAGGTATTTTAATTATAAGTAGGCAACACCAGCAAAATACTATGAAGAATAAAAATTCATCAAAGAATTAAAATTACATCTGTGCAATTGCAAAGGATTCTTTTCAAAACATTCTCTACGATTATATTACAAGAAATGCAACGAGTCACGTGAGAAAGGTTCACGTGTAATTAATGTAATGGGAAGAGATTTAACAGGATTTGTGCATAATAGAGCTAACAAAGAATAGGACATACACTTTTCCCCGTATTGAAGGACGATAATATTACAAAATCCATACAGTATGATGAACTCCTCATTGTGTTTGGAAAAAAACTTTGTGAACAATATAAAACACACCAACACGACATGATTAGAGACCTGACACCACCTCAGATTGTTACCAAAAATATCAATAAGTGAGTTTGTGTCAATATTTCAACCACAACATTTTGATAAAGCATTCAGCGCCCTACGAGAATGTGCTAAATAGGACAGATCAATCATGTGGTTTAAAACTCCAGCCATTGGCAGTAATCTCACAATCTGACAAAACTACGGCAAAACTTCAACGAGCTACGACCTTTTGAAGGCACCCACCATGGTGAAGGACGACAATTTGTCTTCAAGGACCTTCCCACAGCTACACAAGTTTTTCTGAGGGATTTCACCGTCAAGAGCCCACTACAACAACCATACAGTGGCCCTCACCAAGTCATCCGCCGAAATGGAAGGACATACACCATCCTAGCGAAAGGAAAGGAAGTCACAGTGGCCATTGACCGTATTAAACCAGCCTACAAGGCCTGTGAACGCAAGATAGATGCAACGGCACTGGCACCGGCACCAACCCTTACTACGATCATCAACAAGCAGGATCGGACTCACACAACCACACGTTCTGGAAGGCATGTTCGTTTTCCGAACCACCTTGATGAGTTGACGAGCTTTTCTTTCCATCGCAGCCCTTAACCATGCTGTTGGAGGGGGAGTCCTGTAGTGGAACGCATCTGATATAGTATTCAAAATATGCTACAATAGTATTAAGGGGGGGCTAGGGTTTTAAAATTTTTTTGCATTTTTTTAAATAAATGCTTAGAATAATAATAATATGTTAAGAATATTGTGTTCAAATTTCAAGTTGATTGGAGAAAAATTGACGAAGTTACGAGTATTTTTATACCTGTCGATTTTAATCCCTACCCGACCATACGTATAAGCCGAGCAGAGCAGGAAGCTGAGAAACAAACTAAAGAAGGCAGGATTCGTCGTAGACAGGAGCAAAAAGGTGCTTTAGACATCATGGATGATAGCAACATCCTTTATGGACCTGGCATTGATGATTCAGTGTGAGGTAAGCCGATAAAATTTGCTTATAAACGTTTAATACCAGATTTTTTAGTGTTCAAAACTTTATAGCGTTTTTCCCACAACTCACGTTTTCAAAGTCGGTGACCGTCATAACTTCAAAACTACTGCACCGATCCTTTTGAAATTTTGAAAACTATTTCTGTACATAATTTACGAGGTAACGCTGGAGAGTTTTTTTCAAATTTGTTGATAATTATTATTTTACAATAACAAATTAGCAGATTTTTTTCACTAAAAATAGCGTTTTTCCCTTCAAAGTGTTCCAAAAAAGTGAAAAATTAAAATTTTAAAAAACCCTCCCAGCGTTACCTGGGAAAAACTATTATCTAACGAATGAACTTTGATTTTTTGATTTCAGATGACCCAGCACCGAGTTATGAGGGGCACCGCCATTCTACTTTTTTTTGAGACACGTCCGAATAATTGCTGCCATTGCCGTGTTTTTTAATATTTCTCCGTGAAAATTTTATTCAACATTCTTAAAATGTCATACTTTACTGTCCTATTAGATTTAATAAAGAAATTTTAACTGTGTTGTCACAAAAAATTCACAAAAAAATGCCTTTTTTCGTACGAATTAACCCTAGCCCCCCCTTAATATAAATAGCATTTAACAAACTACCCGATTATTAATTTATTTTTAATATTCGTGCATATTCGTACTGTAATAGCGAGTTCCAGTGCCATCTAGTGTCCAAATGAGAAGCTACTGTATGTACCTAGCGTGGGTCACTTTCTTTGCTATACAGACAAAGGATATCATACAAAATTTATTTTCAAGGGATATTCGGACATAACCAGTTAGCCAAATTAAATATCCCAGCCCCGCAAAACAACCTTGACATTTGCGAGGTAATTTCAGAAATCAATGGGCATAGCGAAAGAGCTAAAAACATTATCGTTTGTAATATACCCAAAAGCATTGAAACAACTGCGGCGAACAAACTAATCGATGACAAAAACGAGGTTACTGTTTTAATCTCTGCTCTCGATGAGAAAATTTTGTGAAAAAAGAGACCAACACAATTTTTGGCAAGATCAGGAGGTCTGACACGATTGAAAATTTTGATTTTTCATTAGTCCTTGATCATATACAATATGTAAAAAAAATCAGAACTACCCCATTTGATGCAAGTGAAAATGCTTAATTTTACTGGACTATATAGTATACTTACGACTTATGTTTTGCAGGTAGAAACAATTCTTGAAGACGGAAGAGCTAATGTGGAACAAAACATTCACCACGTCTACAATTTATATATTGAAGAAGAATTAGCTAAAGGCACTCCTTTTAAAGTTGTTGGTCGGCGGATTGTGGATTTTCAACATATTTTTGAAGAACTTCAGAAATTTTCTAGCCACAGCTCAATATTTGGATGCAATTTGAGTAATGTTCAGATTATATCTGAAAAGAAAATGGGCCTAAATTCAATAATGTCTTTACAATATTGTCTGGTGTAGTTGCTATTGGAAATGGCTTTTCTAATTTGGAAGAGTTGACTGCAACACTCGAAATTCCGTGCATGGCTTCAAAAACTTATTCAGCAAAGCATGATCAAGTTTGTGAATGGTGGGAAAAAACAGCTCTCCTTAAAATGGAAGAAGCAGTACGCAAAGAAGCAAATCACGCCAGGCTCATTGGGAATGTTGACGAAAACAATATACCCATGATAACCGTATTAGCAGACGGCTGTTGGTCTAAAAGATCATATGGGCATAACTATACCGCTCTCTCTGGTGTAGCCGCTATTGTGGGTCATGCTTTTGGAGACGTGTTATTTATAGTGTAAAGAATAAGTATTGCGTTACCTGTGCTTGAGCAATGGCTAAAACTGTAGCCCCAGTGGAGCATATATGCTATTTAAATCACCATGGAAGCTGTAGTAGTATGGAAGCCAATATTAGAGGGCTTTAAAAGTTCACTTGACATGTAAGGGATAATATACAGCAAAATGATAGCAGATGGTGATTCCAGCACTTATAATAAAATAAAAGATGCACATCCGTATGAAAATGTTTCAGTCGAAAAGATCGAATGCCGAAATCACTTACTTCGAAATGTCATCAGAAGATACAAAGTATCCCTTAGCATTGAGGAAGATTGTGTCAAGCCGTATTTTACGCCTGAGAAGGGCTGTACGTTGGGTAATAACGTACAGGAAGGCTATGAATTGTAGTCAAGAGGAAAAAATAAAACAGCTATATTTGGATATATTGAATGGTCCAAAACATGTATTTGGAGACCACTCACTATGCAAGTAACGGGCATACTTTTGCAAACGGGATACTGGCGACACTAATTACATACCCAATATGACTTCGAGCTTGATAATGTCCAGAATCATGCAGCACGTTCGACTTTTGGCATCTAATGTTCGAAGTTTAATACATGATGTAGACAGCAATACTGTGGAGTGCTATAATAATGTTGTGGCTAAATTTGTTGGTGGAAAGCGTATCAACTATTCTCTAAAACGGTCCTACAAAGGAAGGTGTGCTACAGCAGTAGTGGCGTTCAACATCAATCGTCCACACTATTCTTTGCATAAATTTGCAACCGGTAATAGTCTCGGAAAACTCATAAAGCAATTAGAATTAAAAAGATTGCAGAAAAATAATCAACAAGTATTAAGTAAAAAAAAAAAAAAAAAGTAAAATCCTGCAGCTCGCTCCAGCAAAAGATCAGCATTATGGTCCCAATGCAGAAAAACTTGATATGGACCAAGCATCGTATGAGGCAGCTAGTATTTGACTCTCTTTTTGATCAGACATCAATTAACCACAACTATTGCATATATCGCAGGTTATGTGGTAATGCATTTGGAGAAAAAACTCAGATGTGAAAGCTGCATAATGGCTTTATATGGTGAATTTATTAATAAGGATCACCAACTTATTAAAATGAAAAGAAAAGGTGGTCTACGCTTTCCCTTTAATGACGTGATTTCTATTTGTGTGACCACTGAGTGTATGATTAAGACTTTCAATTCTGCATCTCTAAATTCTAAAAAATTTAACAAGTCTCACATAGTTTCAAACGTCATGAAGAGTTTGGTTGGTCAAAGATTGTTTACAACTTTAAATGGTCACATGTACGAGAACAACAGCCAATAGACAATCACATTTTTCTGTTAGCCAAATCAATTTCTGAAAAATATTGCGACGTATGACTAAAATATTTAGCTATTTGTGAAAACATGACCGCAACGACAAGACAAACATTAACCAAACTTATTTAGAGAGTAACTTTTTTTAAATTTTGAAATTTCTCAAACGTTGTATTGTTATCCAACAGGTTCTCAAATACAGTTGTGTTTCATGGGTATTTTCAATATATATTTTTTAATATTTAATGTTTTTAAATAATTTTTGAAATATTTCTTTTTTTTTTTCAAAATGGCAATCCCAAACATAAACAATTGCACGAAGGAAAAGTTGACGGTACTTTTGGAGGATAGGAAGAATGTTCCAGAAGCAACTTTGACTGCAATGCGGCAGCAAGCTCGCATATTTAATTTGTCGTTGAAGGATGGAGATTCCGAATCTTTAGACAAATCATTAGAACCTTCAGTCAATAATATCACAAATAATTATTACTACACGTCAGGCAGAGATGCCGAAGTGTATAAATGGGACCTAAAATTTGATGACACATCGGACGTCAGAGATATTTTGTATGCACTAGAAGAATTGCGCAGGAGTAGGAAAACAGACGTTGATAGCATTGTTTTAGGATTCGGAGATCTCATGGAAGGCAATGCCGCTAATTGGTTTCGCTCTATAAAAAAAGACAATTTAACTTGGAATGATTTACAAAATTTACTCTTAGCACGATATGAACGAGAAGACACACAAGTAGAAGCAACACGGGCACTATACAGTATGCGCCAAGACCCAAATGACACGGTAGCTGACTTTGTAGCTAATTTAAAAATTGCCAATTCTAAATTAGTTGAATCGTTATCTGACCAACAGTTAGCACAGTTAGCAAGGCATAGTCTTTTGGAAAAGTACGCAAGTGTACTGGCTTCCAGTGATACATCCGACCTGCAACGTTTAGTCTCGGCATGCAGTAAAATAGAAATGTATACTTCAAGGCAACCAGTTACGAAGTCGCATAATGCCAATAATAATCAATCTCAGCTGGCAGAGCGTTTTGAGGGTCCGACTTCTCTTTCTTCTTCTTCTCGGAATAATAATAGAACTGAAGTTTGTAATTTTTGTAGAATACCGGGTCATACATGGAATTACTGTTGGAAAAGGAAATTCCAAAATCAGCAACGAAAAGTGCAATTTTCCACATCTTGCGTACGAGGACGGGGGGAATCCTGCTTTGGTTACGAAATCTCTAAAATGTTCTAAGACACGTGCAATGGACGCATTCACGCCTCTGGAACGTGCTAAAGATGATATCAGACCGCATATTAACATTATCATAGCTAATAGACTTTTTTCATGTCTATTGGACAGCGGTGCTTCGGTGAGTTGTTTGGGGGGAAATATATATAATTTTTTTACTAATTAGGGTTTTGAACTGAAACATTTAAAATCATTTGTTACCACTGCTGATGGTAAACAACAAAATGTCATGTCTGATAAGCATGGACCCTTGTCAATCACCAGGGATGTGATGGGAGGCAAGGAGGGCAGAATGTGTGAAAGCATTGAAGAACCTTGATCATGTTGTCATGTCTGAGGGTGTCTGGAGAGTCCGCCAGCGGTGAGCAGGACAACAGGTCCCCGCGAAATCCGAATGAGTTAGCTCCATGTAAAGATTCGTGGGAAGGAGTGCGCGAGGCCATCCTCAATTAACCAGCATCCATTGAACGTTTGGCAGGCTACGCGGGGACAGTGAGGATTCATCTTCGTGTCACCCCGACAGCATGCTTGGTAATCCTGTGTAGTCTCCAAGGAATTATACTTCAAAAACACTCGCAAATAAAACTATTTTATAATCCAAATAACTGATTGTATATTTTAATCTCACCGAACAACAACGCTCGAATAAAGAACAGGCTGATCTCGCGCAGGAGTCAAAACGTTTTTTTTATGTTTGGTTAGTTTACACGGAAAGTCTGTATCCTTCATTCTCCGAAGGATCGGTTGATGGTATCCGCGTGCTCTTTTTCATTTTTTGATATAAATTTGTCTGGCAAAACGCAACGCACAAACTCAATCGCCCCAATGGCGCGTTAATAAAATAGTCAAGCCAATCTCAATCAATCGTCCTCCGAAAAAACCGCGCGTCCGTTCGTTTTTCCCCCGTATTGTCACCGGTCCTTTCTACCTGCGTAATCTCGCCCGCTCCATACAACCGATCGCAGGGCAGCCACCCGAAAAACTTTCAACAAAACAATAATCGGGCACTACTTTGGCAATTTAAATTTGCATAATTTTTTAACGTTACAACACTTGATAGGTATTGCGTTTGAAGATCAACGAAATAAGTAATTTAGATAATATATACTGTTATTGTAATAATTCAATTCCTGGAACGAGGGTTTTTATGACCCTGAAACCCGAAACAAATCTCTCTATCTCTGTTCCGCACCCACTTAACTCCTAGGTGCGAGCGAGCGGAGAGTGTCAGGCGCATTTAGTATTGTCGCATATCTTGTGGCGAGCGGTCGCCTAACGAGACGGACTCCGTAAAAGTAAACTGTCTACAAATATAAAATTAACATCTTTGGGACCATGTTCCAACATGGAACTCAAAATACATATCGATAAAATAATTTCGGAACTCGACAAAATTATCAGTACAAAAGCTGCCAAAGAAGCTAAAACTGAAATTGAAACAATATTAATCAATATCGAAGATTCATGGAAGCTTGAGATAAAGTCACTACAAAACACAATAATTTGTCTACAAAATCAAGTGATTCAAAATCAAGATAATTATATCAGAAAATTAGAAACATTGATAAAAAAAGGAACAAATGAAGATAAAAGCTATGCAATGGTGGTAAAAGCAGAGTCACCAAAATATGGACTAATAATATCTGCGAAGGATGACAACATGGAACACGAGGAACTTAAGAAAAAGTTACAAAATAATGTGAGTGTAACTACTTTGGGTATCGGTATTAGCGGAATCAAAAAAATATCTAATAATAGATTGATTGTGACATGTGACAAAAAAGACGACTCAGAAAAACTAAAAATGGAAATAAATAAGAAAACAAATATCATCGACATAACAGCAGAAGACGTAAGAAAAAAAAAACCGTGTATTATTTTTAAAGGAGTTGAGAATGAAATGGCAAATAATAATTTTTTGGAAAGCATATTAACACAAAATGGAGATATAAAAAATGCTTATGAAATGGACGCTGCTAACAGGATGGAGGTAAAAAAAATAATGAAGAGGAAAACAACTGAATTTTCTAACGTCATAGTGGAAACTAGTGGGACAATGAGAAAAATCATATTGAACAAATATACCGTTAATCTTGGATATTATAAAGTAAAGGTAGAAGACTGTAGTCCAACTGCACAATGCTACCATTGCCTTAAATTTAACCATACTAGCCTAAGATGTCTAAACAAACAAAAGAACCATCTTGCTCACATTGTGCAGGCGATCATAAATTTCAAGAATGCCCAAAAAAACAAGATCCGCAGAAATGCAAAAATTGCATTTTAAACAATGTCAGTATATCACTCAACAAACCAACTAAGACGTTAGGAGAAATATTGCAATGGTGTTAGTGGCGCACAAGCTGCTAAATGGGCACATTTGCAATCCAGATATTCTGGAACGAATTTCTTTTTATGTCCCTGATAATTTCATCAGAGCTAGACAGCACAGATTATTTATTTTTCCAAGGGGCAGGACCAACCTACCAATGATCATGCCTTTGGGGAGAATAACTACTTTGTTAAATCACATTTCTTCGGTGATTGACATTTTCAATTTGAACCAAAGAGAATTTAAGACGGCGATAAGCATACTATTTAACAAATCTGGTTAATCAGATAGTATTGATGTACTTACCCATGCAAATAAATGTACGTACTTACTTATTATAAACTGTAATTTATAAACTGTTATTTGTGAAATGTAAATGGATTATACTGTTTTTCACAATAAATCAATAAAATGTTAAAATGTTAAATGTTAACTAACCACAGTGCAAAACGTGACACTTGCGAGTACAGAAAAGTAATGATGTCAATTGCTCGTCAAAAAATAGACTTTTAAAATGGATGATTTTCTAACGCAAAATATTGATCAGCTATGTAAAATTAGTGAAAATGTTTGTGATACCAGCGATGAATGCAATGAAATTCTGTGTGATTGTGATCCGCTGTTTGGTGTACTGCACATGAATATCAGAAGTGCGAATAAAAATTTTAGTGAATTTTTAGTGCAATTAGAACTAATTGAAAAATCGCCGGGAGTTATAGTGTTAACAGAATGTCATTCCAATAATAATACCCACTTTGATATACCAAACTATACTTGCATTGCAACAACACTCGATATCAATAAGAATTCAAGAATATTATTGTTTATTAGAAATATTTTCGTAGTACGGGATATTGAGAAAGTTGTTATTAACAAAGTAAACTGTTTGCGTGTTGAATTGTGCATAAATAAACTGACGATTAATTTAATTATAATATATAGGACACACTTGTCAGATCTTTCTCAATTCATATGTCAATTAAGAGAAATTCTACACAAATATCGCGACTTGTTTACAGTGTTGGTTGGCGATATTAATTTAGATATATCTGAAAATCATCGATCCCATCTAAAGGACGAGTATGTTAATATGCTAACTGAGTTGAATTTTAAATCATGTATTAATAATTTTACTCGTGATATCTCTGGGCAAAAACCTTCCTGTATTGACCATATGTGGGTAAACAGTAATAATACTAATAGATTTCAATCAATTATATATAAAACCAGCATAACAGACCACTATATGTGTTTATTATATTATAATGCAATAACGCAAACAAATCCAATTAATTTTAGAGAATATACTAAACTAGTCGCTGTCCTAGTTCTTGTATGTTCAATAAGCCTTTTTTAGCAAAACTGAGTTATGAATGCCATTGTGTTCATTAGCCTATTACGCATTAATTTAGCTAAAAAAAAACAAATTTTTCGGTTTTTAACTGCTATTTTCAGCATTTCTCGAGTGCCAATATCCACTCACGGAACAATGTTCTTGTATGTTCAATATTCTGTATATTGAACGTTCAAACACTCAAAGTTATGCATAGAATAGTTTTAAAAAAGTTCATACATATTTGTTCAACGTTCTGCCTAGTCGTGCCGCAATTTGAGTTCTTGCATGTTCAATATTCACTTTCAACCAATCAGGAGTCGGCTTGTTACGGCTTTAGGATTGTTAGCGGCCATCTTGGTTTTTTATTGTTTTCGAACTGCCATCAGAGCTGCGCATTGTTCTATTAAAAATACGTTTAATTGTGAATAAACTGCTGTTATTGAAGTGAAAAATGACTTCACCGACTCCAGAATCAACAAACCTTAGACCAGTGGCTCAAATAGAAAGGTAAGTCTTAAAATTATGTTATTTATACGCATTTCCAATATATTTTACATGTACTTTTTGAACTTGCTAGGCATATACACAGGATGCTCCATTTATTATTTATTAATTAAACTATTTATTACACCTTTCGTTCTTTACGTAAAACAAGTCATAATAAATTAGTTATTTTTATTCGTAATTTGTTTATTTTAATACGTTTTAAATATTCTAAAGATAAAATTAACCCATTTGTGGACTTTATCATTAAAAACGTATTATGTTAAATAGGTATGTGGTCAATAAATAAATTGTGTTGAACAAACAATGTTCAGTTATATGTTTTCCGTGAAATGTTTCAAACGACTGACGACCTCAGGCCCCTCCACCGAAACTAGTAATTTTTGTAGCTTATAATTTCGGCACATTTTTTTAATTTTTTTATTTCAGTGTCTGTTCCGCCTTTCCATAAACTTGTTTGTCGTATTATATCTACTCATAATATACACGCATGTCTGCGGGAGTTCAAATTTCTAAAATCCTGCGGGATGTTAGAAATTTGAGCTCCCCCTAGTTTATCTTAATATCTACATATCTAGTTTATCTTAATATTATACTTTTTTTTCAGAATTGAAGAAATAAAAAAAAAACTTACTTTCGATGATGACGTCGTCATAATGAATCCGGAAGAGCTTCAATATCCAAATGAATTCATTATTATAGATGATGATATAATCCGTATACCAACTAGTGATACTTCCATCGATGCAATGTTCCAAGATTTACACTCACAAGTCGCAATCCAGGAAATCACGCAAGAACAAAAAAAAACATAACAAGAAAGCGACTCAGAAATCCCTAAACATGGCCGAAAAACGTCAGAAAAAAACAAAGAGAAAGCGGTAAAGAGTACATCGATGTGAAAGGAAAAATCCATCAAGCTAAAATTGTCAAACCTGGGTGTGAGTTAAAATGCGTAAATTTGTGTCACCAAAACTTTAATGAAAATGATCGGGAGCAAATTAGGGCAGAATTTTACACTCTTTCTGATGCAAAGAAGAAGCAGTTCTACGTCGCATATACCAGCAGAGAAAAACCGAACAGAATCAGAACTGATGAAAAAGAAAGCCGGAAAAATTTTTTGTTTAAGTACTTTTTCTTGAGGAATTCGGAGAAGCTGCAAGTGTGCAAACGATTTTTTTGTGCGACTTTAAATATTTCTCAAAGGAGGGTTTATCATTTTTACGAAAACTGGACGCAGAAAGGAGGAGCGGTGGCACCAACACCAGCGAAGGGAAAGTACGTCAAGAAGTGCATTGACAACAAAAAAGTTGATGAAGTTATCGACCATATTTCGTCCTTTCCGACCGAGGATTCCCATTTTTGTAGAGCGTCATCTCAAAGGAAATATTTAGATAGATCGTTGAGTATTTCTAAAATATATGCGCTGTATGCGCAAGGAAATTGTGAGCCTGTGAAGGAACATATGTACCGAAAGATCTTTAATGAAAAATTTAATCTTTCGTTTTTTAAACCAAAGAAAGATGCTTGTGATTTGTGTGCCGAGTTCCGTGCTGCAATAGTTCCGGATGAACTACGTAAGCAATTGTATGAAGAGCATTTATTAAAAAAGGATGAAGGCTACAATGAGCGTAAACAAGACAGAGATCTTATCAGCAATCCATCATCGGCGGTCATTACGTATGACTTGGAAAATATTTTTAGTCTTCCAATGGCTAACTTATCATGTATGTTTTATAAGAGCAAATTAACTGTATATAATTTGACTGCCCATTGCAGTTCAATTAATGTTATTTATAACAGTATCTGGGATGAGACCTCAAATGGCAGGAGTGGAGATGACATAGCCAGCGCATTGACGAAAATACTTAAAGAGGTAGTGAAAAGTTTGCCGTCTCAAGTAACCAAATTGGTTTTATGGTCAGACAGTTGTGTGCCGCAAAATAGAAACTCACATATGAGCATGGCATTGCTGTCTTTTTTGAAGTCTGCTCACTCTGGCAACATCACAGAAATCCAACAAAAATTTTCAGAGCCCGGACATGGAAATGTCCAAGAAGTTGACACTGCGCATAGTCTTATTGAAAGGCATCTACGACACATTGAAATATTTAGTCCGTTATCATTGCTAAGATCGCCGATAAAAATTAAGTCCAAATCATTCAAATTTGAATTCATTCAACTAAAAGGTTCTGATTTTTTGTCTTTTCACGAAGAAGCAATGAAATTTTCAATTTCTCAAATCCCTTACTTTAAAACTAAATTCATTGCTTACAATAAAAGTGCTTGGAATATTATCTCTTATAAAACACGGTTTTCTGGAGACACTACATCCAGGGATATACTGGACCTAAAAAATTCTATCAAAATTTTGTCCAGTAATCAAATAAAGCCTTCTACCAGTTCTATTTCGAAAAAGAAAATAGATGATATAAAAAGCATGTACAAATATATGCCAGAAGTTGACAAAATATATTTTCAAGCAATATTAAGAAAGTTTGAAATTAAAGACCCCGAACCAGAAATTGAAAATATTTCGGGAACATCTATAAATTCTCATAAAAAAATAGCAAAAGTGAAACATAATATTGAAGATCTCAACACGAAACTTCCAGGGACCATCTTTATAAAGACCCAGACAAAAGTACGTAAAGAAACAAATAAAAGTGCCAAAACAAAAAAAAATGAGCCAAAAGAAAATAAAAAACCAAGAAAAAAAAAGAATACCCCGGAATAAAAAGTAAACAATTTAAAAAAGTCAACTTTTCCAGGTACACTTAAATTATGTTACTTCTAATAAAAAAAAGTTAGTGTTTGTTCACTTTTATGTTTATTCCTTTTTTACTTTCAACGTTTCTTTTAATGAATAATGATTTAATTAAAATATCTGTTCACTTTTATGCTTATTCCTTTTTTACTTTCAACGTTTCTTTTAATGAATAATGATATAATTAAAATATCTGTTCACTTTTATGTTTGTTCCTTTTTTTTACTTTAAACGTTTCTTTTAATAAAAATATAATTAAAATATTTGTTCACTTTAATTTTTATTCCTTTTTTTCTTTATCGTTTCTTTTAATAAAAATATAATTAAAATACCTTTTTTTGTTTTATTAAAAATTCAAAAACAAAGTATTTTCTTTTTGGATTCCTGATGTAAGTCGGCTCCAAAGATTATAAAATACAAGTCGGCTCCAAGGCTAGCAAATCCATCACCTTTTTCGAATCCCGCAGGATTGTGGGATAGAATTAATAAATCCGGCACGATTTTAAGAGGTATTGAATTGAAATGCGGCAACATTTTTATTATGATTTGGTATTAATTATCTTTGATACAAGAACATAAAAAAATACGCTGAACAGGTAACATAGTAAGTAATTCGAAATCATCCTTGGTACTATAATAATAGAAGTATTTTAAGAAGACTTCAATGAAAAAGATGGTTTTCTTCTGAAATTTGACGTAGATTCTTATTTTTTTTGACATGTGCCAGATGGTTCATGTGACACCAGACCTTTCGAGAAGGTGGCCAACAACACGGTGCAGGTAGGTAGGTCGGCTGTACACACTCGTGCGGCGCTTTAGCAGATCTCTGTCCTAGTTTTTGTATGTTCAATAGACCTTTTTTAGCAAAACTGAGTTATAAATTCCAATGTGTTCATTAGCCTATTACGCATTAATGTAGCTAAAAAAAACACATTTTTCGGTTTTTAACTGCTATTTTCAGCATTTCTCGAGTGCCAATATCCACTCACGGAACAATGTGTTAGTTCTTGTATGTTCAATATTCTGGATATTTTATGCATAGCACAGTTTTTAAAAAGTTCATACATATTTGTTCAACGTCCTGTCCAGTCGTGTCGCAAGTTGAGGGCTTGCATGTTCAATATCCACCTTCAACCAATCAGGAGTCGGCTAGTTACGGCTTTAGGATTAAGTGGCGGCCATGTTGGTTTTTTATTGTTTTCTAGCTGTGATCGGAGATGCGCTTTGTTCTATTAAAATGCGTTTAATTGTGAATATACTGGTGTTATTAAAGTGAAAATGACTTTAATGACTCCAGAATCAATAAACTTAAGACTAGTAGCTCTAAAAGAAAGATGTATTCTAAAATTATGTCATTTGTACGCTTTTTCAACATTTTTTACATGTACCTTTTGAACTTGCTAGGCACATACACAGAATGCTTAATTTATTTTTTATTATTTTAATCATTTATTTACGCCCTTACGGTTTTACATAAAACAAGTCTTACTAAATTACATTAGTGCTTCAAAATTTAATTTTATTTGTGATTTGTTTTTTATATGTTTCAAATATACTACAAATAAAAAAATTATCCATTTTGTGACTTAAATTAAAAACTTATCGAGTTACATTGTTCAGTTATGTGTTTTCCGTAAAAAGGTTTCAAAGGGTCAACTTTGAAATCGCTTAATACGTGTTTTTTTTATAATAGCAAAAAGTATTTTTTTTTTTTAGAAAACTAAACTTTTTTTAGGAAGGAAGGAACTTTTTTCAGTTATGTGTTGTCCGAAAAATGTTTCAAAATGTAAACATTAAGGAAAGTACAAGGAATGTAATGTTTACACTTTTTAGAAAAAAAACTTTTGATTCACCTTAAGTACTGTAAAAGATAACTAATTTGCACTCGGGCCATGGAAAATACTGCACTAAAAATTTCACTTACGTAAAATGAAAATTGATGATGAGATGACAGCTGATGTGTTTACAAATATTTATGTCATTTTGTTATGTTGGTATTCCTGATACTATACGACGGCCGGCATAGTCCAGTGGTAACGCATTGGACTGCCATTCCGAAGGTCGCGGGTTCAAACCCGGCGTGTGCAAATAAATTTTATTTGATTAATTTGTGTTATTTCACAATTAATTAATTAAAATAATATATAGTATATTTGCGGCACGTTCCAGAGTGGAAGATACTACCAGTATCACCCTGGTGTAAGACCACCATTCAGAATTGAAACGTTGCTCCAAATGGCTTTAGCCGTGTTTAGTGACTAGATCTGAATAGCCAGGTACTTCCCCACCTTCCTCTTTCCCTTCCCCACTTACCTTCAGCCTCACAACATCCCCCAATTGGGAATGCCATAGTCTCACTGGCTCCAGACGGGAGCAGTTGGGACTCTTGCGAGGTATTCACTATAAAAAAAAATATAAAAAAAACACAACGGAGGGCTGTGACCCGCCTCACAACGTTGCCCAGCCAGGTGGCGATTTAGTTCCTATTTTGTTGGTGTGCACCGTACAGAGACCGTACACTCTTGTGAGGAGTCAGATAAAAAAACCAAAAAAATAAAAATATTTTTTGTTTTTACATTGACTCCACACAGGAGGCCCTGAGGAAAATAATTTCTCTCAGGGCCCATGTCATCTTTGAAGATGCTCTGTGGAGGGTCTTTTTGAGGAGAGGAAGGAGTGAACGTGGGTCTTGAAGAGACCCATGTTGTAGGAAGGAGGAAACACAGAAGCCGGCAATTCGTTCCACAGCCGAGCTGTTGAACACATGAAGAGTCGTAGAAGCGACCCGTTCTCATGTGACAAATGTCAACTGTGTACATATGTTAGGCGCGCGTTTGGCGGGTTTCCCGATTATGCGCTGGTGCCGAGAGGATCAATGACGCTATTTACTCGGAGCATCTTCCATTGAAATACCGATAGAACAAGGATAGCATTCCCACCCGACACCTGTGCTCTAAACATTGCAATCCACTTGTTAAGGCGGGAGAATCTATCAAGCTGACCGCCCGTTTCTGCACAGAGTCGAGGGGTTTTTTTTAGGTACATTGGAGCTCCTGACCAGAGGTGGCTGCCAAATTCAACCGTGGGGCGCTTACTAAAAAATACAATCTTATAAAAGAACTACAATAAAACTAACTAGGTACACAACTAACAAGTTATTACTATTCTGGCGCGGACCCATGACCCAAATCACGGGTTATTTATTATTTATAAAAAAATAAAAATGTCTTCACGTTATAATATAATGTCATATAAAAGGAAAAAAATACAATTCGAAAATAAGTAAACTTGAAAAATAACAAACATAATTAAAAAAAAAAAACAAAGCGAAAGCCCTTCAAATATATGTATGTATATAATTTATAAAATAATTTTGGTACCCACATTTTCGTTTGTCTGATATGATTTAATACTTATCAGTTCCAATTTTAAAATGAAATTTGAACTTGAATAATTTTTTGTTTTGAAGAGTTTTATTTTAAATGTAAATGTACATTTAAAATAAAACTCTTCAAAACAAAATGTCTGCAAATTGTTACATAGTTAATGCCCAAGAAATACAAAAAATTGAATAATTTTACCTATGTTGTTACACATATGAATATTTCACATCACGCATGCACCGACAACCGAAATTAGTATGTTTAATAATGCACAGCTTACTCATACGAAACATCATTAAGACGTATCTTTGTACATAGTGTCACGTAACAAATCAACACGTTTAAAAACTCCCGCGAATTCAAATTAGTTAGCTATCAGTTGTCACCATTGTTCGCTGTGCGCATGCGTTCGCATTGCGCACGGGTTAAATTGGCAAACTGCACAATGCTCGCGCACGCTTGTAGTGTAAAATAAAGTGCTTCTTCGAGAAAAAATCTCTAGGGAATCTTAGACTTGTGTTTTAGCTAGTCGGGATATTATAGAGAGCTCTTGACTTTTTGAGGAAATTTTATCAAAACATATAGAAGTGTGTACGGTCTCCAAGTTACACAAGTTAGTATCTAAGTACCGCCCAGTAAAACATATAGAAGTGTGTACGGTCTCCAAGTTACACAAGTTAGTATCTAAGTACCGCCCAGTAAAACCGTGGATTAGTCCAGGCTTGGTGAAATCTGTACGAGAAAAACAATGTTTATTCATACTTTGTAAAAAAAATCCTTTCAATTCTATATTTAAAAATAACTTTGTCAAATATCGTAATATGCTCACAATTTTAATAAGGAATACTAAAGAACAGTATTATAAAACAAAAATGTCCCAAGCTGAATATGATAAAAAAAACAATGTGGTCGACAATAAATGATATTATTGATAAGAATCGCAAACCGTCGGAAATACATACACTAACGTACAATGGTAATTCTATACACGTAAAAGTCGAGCCGAATCAATGTGCGAATTTATTTAATAATTTTTTTGCTAATGTTGGTAAAAATTTAGCACAAAAAATAAACTCGGTAACTGCCAGTAATAATCTTAAGGTCCATGATGGTAATTTAATAGATTCAGATAAAATGCTATTTCTCGAACCTACCCCGGAACCAGAAGTAGTAAATATCATTAATTCACTGCGGGGTGGCTCGGCGCCGGGATTTGACGGAATAACAATAGAAACCATTAAAACTTTTAAAGATTTTTTAAAAACACCCATCACGCATATAATTAATTTAAGCTTTTCTGTTGGAAGATTTCCAAATAATTACAAAAAAACTATAATTAGTCCGATTTTTAAATCTGGTAACCCAGAGGAAATGACTAACTACCGACCAATTAGGGATTGCAATCCCGCAAAGCGGGATCCCGCAATCCCGCGGGATCCCGCAGCTTTTATTAATCTGCAATCCCGCACCTTCAAAGCGCGGGATCCGCGGATCCCGCAAGTTAAAAATTTGGCGCTAAAACTTTCGTGTAAATCGAGAGTAGCACGAGCGCAATGTTACCGTTTAGCACAAGATAGCCCGCCTGCGCCACTAGAGGATTGGCCGGGGACTAGCGCCACTAGCGGTTGACGGCAGTATCCTGTGAATCCTGTCGGCGCCTGCCAGTTGTTCATAAATAGTACTGCGAAGCGCACGTCTTTCTGTAGGTGACGAGTGTTTTCGTATTCACCGACCGGCGTTTAATGTAAGTACCTAAATTTTAATGTTTTTGATTCAGTTTTGTTCTGTTTTATTTTTAAAGCAGATTGTGCCGTAAATGGCAATATAATGTCGTAATATAGCGTGAAACAGTATGACTTAAAGTGGTTTTTGATAATTAAGTTTTTTGGATATGGTTATCGAAGATAGTAATCAATTTGAATGGTGTAAAAATGAAACTAAATCTATAGCAATATAATGTCGTAATGTCGCGTGAAACATTATGAATTAAAGTGGTTTTTGTTAATAAAGTTATCGATGATAGTAATCAATTTTAATAGTGTAAAAACGAAGTAAATTAATATAAATCTATAGCAATATAGTGTCGTCCGTGTGAAACATTATTATGACTTAAAGTGGTTTTTGTTAATAAAGTTTTTTGATATGGTTATCGATGATCGTAATCAATTTTAATGGTGTAAAAACTAAATAAATGAAGATAAATCTATAGCAATATAACGTCGTTCGTGTGAAACATTATTATGACTTAAAAGTGGTTTTTGTTAAAAATGTTTTTTGGATATGGTTATCGATTATAATAATCAATTTTAATGGTATTAAAGTGAAATAAATTAATCTAAATCTATACTTACAATAAACTTTATTTATTAATTGCAGGTAACGAGTTAATAAATCATGTGGAAGTACATTGAAACTGGGAATCCTAGGGAAGAGAAAAAAGGCGACGGTGATGGCGATGGCGATATCAGCCAACTTGGAAAAAGTCTGTGGCGTTATTTCAAGAAAAATGACAAAGGTGGCAAATGTCTTCTGTGTTCAAATGAACTAAAAATTAGTCAACGTTCTACCAAAGGCTTGAAAATACATTTAAAGACTAAACACAATATCGATATCGATTCTCGAAACGACGACATTGAAGAGGAATCCTTACCTGTAGTACCAAAGAAGAAAACCAAAAAAATTGAAAGTTTTCTTATTAAAGAAAACCCCATGAACATGGAAAAAATGATCTCTAGGATGGTATGTAAAGACGGATTCACCTTAGTTCCTTTTGCACATCTACGGATTTAAGAAATTTATTTTCTAAAAGCGGATACACACTACCCAATTCGCTAAATACACAGTTAAAGCTGACATGATTATTGAATTTGAGCGTCTCAAAAAAGGAAAACAGAGATTTTCACTCACATTTGACGAATGGACGTCACAAAGGAATCATTGATACTTAAATATCAACGTCCACCAGAAAGAAAACCATTTTAATCTGGGTTTGGTCCATATACATGGCTCGGCTACCGCAGAACATTGCATTAGCTTGGTGAAAGAACGCCTCCTGAGTTTTGGTCTAGACTT
Source organism: Hesperophylax consimilis (assembly GCF_061612785.1). Classification (NCBI taxonomy): domain Eukaryota; kingdom Metazoa; phylum Arthropoda; class Insecta; order Trichoptera; family Limnephilidae; genus Hesperophylax; species Hesperophylax consimilis. The sequence continues at coordinate 13,657,721 of NC_142849.1, forward strand.
AGACACAGATATTATCGCAATTACAACGGACGGCGCTAGTGTGATGGTGAAGGTTGGCAGACTTTTACGTTGTTCCCAGCAGCTTTGTTTTACACACGGTTTACAACTAGTGGTGGTTGATGCACTGTATAAGAAAAGCAATTCTTCGATATCAGAATGCCCATCGACGGAATCTGATAATGATGATAACGATGTTATGGACGCCAATGAACAGGGTGTGACTGTAAATATAAATTCACTGCCAATTGAAATGATTTCTACAACATATGACGATCTCTTGAAGAAAGTACGGAAAGTGGTAAAAATTTTTAAGCGGTCACCAACTAAAAATGACGTCTTCTTACAAAAATATGTGAAGGAACAAGAAGGTTCTAAAAAAGAATTGGCATTGATATTAGACTGCCGTACTCGCTGGAATAGCCTTTTGAATATGTTAGAACGATTCTACAATTTGAAGAATTGTATTGATAAAGCATTAATCGATATTGAATCTGAGATTGAAATCAGCGATAATGAGTGGTTCATAATTAAAGATCTCATCGCTAACTTGCAGCCTTTTAAATTAGGAGTTGAGGCACTTTGTAGGCGAGAGTCAACGCTTATAACTGCGGACACAACAGTTCGATTTATTTTGGATAAATTGCAACAACAAAACACGGTGTTGAGTAACTAGTTGTCACAGACTCTACATGAACGTATTCAAGAACGCCGCACTGATTTTTGATTTTGAACAGGAGTTTTGATTTATTTGCAAAATCCGAAAAAGTACGACGAAGAAGCTAAAAATACAGACCGTACTTATACATTATTCATGCCAAGAAAAGTTGCAATACGCCAAGAAATAAAGAATATAATAGAAAGAGTCGTAGTTCAAGACGATGAAAATGAAACATATACAGATGACTTCGAAAATACATCTGCTACTGATACAGATTCCACTATTCCCACTCTAACGCTAAAAGACGAACTGGAAAAACAACTTCTACAAGAAAAAGAAATATTCAAGAAAAAGAAATATTCAAGAAAAAGCCAGACAGCAAAAAAAAGGACTTTGAGAAAATTTTGAAGAAGGAAATGATGGTCTTTGACTCCGAAGGTATCAGAGGAGAGTACCTGACGCTCGCCTATGAGTATATCCTGACGGTGCAGCCTACTAGCGTAGAAGCCGAGAGAGCTTTTTCAGCAGCAGGTTATATTTGTAGTTCGCTCAGAAGCAGGCTCGGAGATGACACAATTAATGCCATTTGCTTTTTAAGAGCGTACTTTTAAAACTTATCACCATAGGTTGAAATTTTTTATTATTTTTTTTTTTATTATTTCATTCTTTTCTCACTTTAATGAATAATGTTGTTCAAACAATGTTTTGTTATTTTTTTAATGTTTGTGTTAGAAATGTTAAATAAAAGTTGATTTTTACCTAAAAATCTGTAGTTTCAATTTGATTTTAAACATTATTTCAAAAATGCGGGATCCCGCGGGATCCGCGCGGGATTGAGCAATCCCGCATATCAATCCCGCGGGATTGAATTAGCTGCGGGATTGCAATCCCTACGACTAATATCTTTAACATCTTCTTCATCTCAACATTTCTAAAATATTTGAAAAATTAGTCAAAAAGAGACTACTCCTATTTCTTGATAAAAATAAAATTCTGCATTCTAATCAATATGGTTTTAGACCTAATCTAGGAACTCACGATGCCATTGCAAATTTGACTTCTATAGTTATGGGGAACTTGGATAGACGTCGGAAGTGCCTAGGAATATTTATCGATCTAAAAAGGTCTTTTGATAGTGTGTCGCATTCTAGGTTGGTTGCTAAGCTTGAAAAAATTGGATTAGAAGACAAAGTTTTAACTTGGTTCCAGAGTTACTTAAGGTGCCTGTAAACGATCAAATTTGTTTGTCAAATTTACGTGTTTGTCAAATTATTTGAACGTCCGCGGCCTTGTTTGATGTGCTTGTCAAACAAACTACGTGTTTGACGTGTTTGATGGCTACAATATAGTTTTATAAAGTTCATCTTCTTTTATTTACTGATTTCCTACAATATAGTTTTATAAAGTTCATCTTCTTTTATTTACTGATTTCCTACCTACTAGACAGAAAACTAGTCCCATAATCCTGAGCTGTGGTCTCTGCTCTGCCGTATAAATTACACTTACATTGAACCTGAACATGATTCCTTTTCACCGTTTTGACATATCTCATCCCAAAATGTAATTCTGTTTACAAGCCTCAAAGGGAGCTTTCTCTAGATGAAAGCATCATACCATGGCGGGGAAGGCTAGCATTTAAAGTATATATGCGTCAAAAATAATTAGATATGGTATTCTCGTGCGAATGGTTAGTGAAGCCCCTACGGGATACATTTGCAATTTGGAAATATACTGTGGGCAAGGAAAGCCTCTAATAGATACAGTTGAAACATTGCTTAATCCATACCTAAATTTGTGGCATTATGTTTATATGGACAATTACTATACATAATAGCGTTAAAACAAGTGAAGTGTTGTTTAAACATAAAATAAGAATGTGCGGAACAATGCGAATTAATCGAGGTTTTCCCGAATGCCTTAAAAACGTAAAACTCAATCCAGGCCAAAGTATTTTCCTTCGAAAAAATGATTTGTTATTGCAAATTTGGAAATCTAATAGGGAAGTCGGAATGATTTCAACTATACATTCCTCGATCATACTGGAAAGCGGCAATATCGATTGGAAGACGAACCTGGAAACCACAGAGTATTATTGAGAAAGCAGATCAGTATCTTTCGTATTGCTCAATAATAAGAAGAACCAAAAAATGGACTAAGAGAGCTGTGATGTATTTATTGAATTGTGCTCTGTTTAATTCCTACAAAGTTTATAAGGCCTTGAATGCAACCAAAAGACTAACTTAAAAAACAATTTTTACTTAATGTTGCCAAATATTGGATAATGACCGAGATTTCTGAAACTGATGCAAATTTTGAGGAACCGAGACCATCCACATCACAATTACAAAGGAAAGTCTTGAAAAAAGATCCTCCAGGGAGATTATCAATGGACATGAAAAAACATAAAAAAGCGATAAAAATCGTCACCGGCGGTAAAAAGAAACATCCCCAGAGACAATGTTGCGTGTGTTCTGCGCACAAAACGAAAGGTCTGACGATTTATATGTGTCAATTTTGCGACGTCCCTCTTCATAGGGGGGAATGTTTCACTAAGTATCACACTGTATTCAGCGTAGGGAGTGTGGCGAACCCATCGCCCTTGCAACCTGCAATAGCCATCCCAAGCTAAGGTGTGGGATACCGTGCTCAGGGATGAATGACACTGGGGAACAGTGTCACGAACGGTTCCTCCGAGACACAAGGTCGCATCTCGGAGTATACAGACCTTACCCCAGCATTCGGGGCTCTGCTGGGGTGGACCTTTTATTTCCCTAGATACTCGTGGGACCAAATATGTACTATAAAAACAAAAACAACACTGACGAGGGACCTTTAAGGAACCTAGTGGGAGTGGAAGGAGGAGTTGAGGCCGCCTCGGTGGACTCATCCCTCTTGGGGCCTTTGACGAACCAAGAGGAAGTGGAGAGGAGAGATGGGACCACCCTGGTGGACTCTTCCCTTGAAGGGCCCTCTGGGAAACGTAAAGAAGGACCTCCGACAGACGCAACGCGGCGGGATACCCCAGGGGATCCAGACGTGGAAATGCAGGGACCATCAGGGGACCTGGAAAATAACTTCTTTAAGAATCCCCAACTCCAACTGGGGCCCTCGGGGAACCAGCGGAGAGGGGGGGACTTAAAGAAGAGCCTTACTCCAACAACCACCGCTGAGGAAGACAAGGTAAGTCCCTGTCAGATGATGTAAAAAAAAATTCACATCAGTAAGAAACCCAGTGGGGCTGCGAGGAGAAAACTAAAAAGAGAGAAGCAGGGGCGGCAGGAAGGAAACCAGGAACAACCAGGGACTGTAAAAGTCCGCTGGGGACAACCAGGGACCTCGAAGGCCGGAACCAGCAAACCAGGGACAGACCGGAAGCTAACGGGGACCGCACAAAGTAACCGGGAGCAACGTGGAACGTCCGGGGAAAAGAAGGCCGGGAAGAGGAGAAGAACCTCACCGGAACCTAAACCCTTGGGGCTTTCACCGGGAAATGCCAAGAAAAAGCCCCGAGGAATTCACACCTCTGCTACTTATGCGGAAGCCGCAGGAAATAAAATTAGGGTGGCTGTTGTTCATAGAAACAGAGAGGAAGAATTCACAAAAGAGCAGGAGGCCCTCGTGAGTGAGGCGGCCGCGGATCTGCTTTTGAGCATCCCAAAGGGGCAGTTCAAACCCAGATTCGACGAATGCTTCACTCAGAGGGGTGTCCTGAAAATGACCTGCTCCGACAAAGAGTCAGAGACATGGCTGAGGGAGATGGTGCCGACCATACGGAAATGGCAGGGTTGCGACCTGGAGGTGGTGGGGTTGCAGGCAATACCGTCTTCACCATAAGGGCACACGGGGCCCGTGCCCAGGGCCCCCATTCTCAGGGGGCCCCGAAGGACTGACAATTTCTCTCGCGAAACGCGATAATGCGGGTGGTGTGTGCGCATGCGCGCGGAAAAAATTTTGAATGCGATTTTCCCTTCTGTGTACAGAATTTGTATAAAGAACAAGGTCAGAATCGCTTGCGCCAACATCATTGATGATATAGCCACTAGTTTCTTTCACCTGGCAACACCAGAATATTTTAAAATAATTTATCTTTGGAATCGAAATGTCAAATTTGCCGCGATGCAAATCTGATGCGTGATACTTGACGAAAACATCGTAAAACCTATCAATTTATCAAATTAACGCAATTAATGTTGTTTTGGTAGATATTTTATTGTTCTAGGAATGTGTTTCGGTCAATAAAATATATGATAGCTCAAAATTAATCCACAAAACATTCAATTTAAAATTCAAAGTGGTGCTTTGTTAGGGAAAGGGAAGGGAAGGGGGCTCCATCAGGCCCGACCCATGACAGGTTAAACTTTCAGTCTGATAGGAGTGAGTGGCGTTATTTTGTTTCGTTTGTTATTTAAAATTGAGTAAGATAAACAGAAGTTTTGATTTGTTGGTACATTATTTCATTATTTATTTATTTTATTTTAGGGAAATCAACAGTTTATAATTATGTCGAAAAGAACATATTTAAGTGGTTCACAAAAAAGAAAAAAAGTTATAGCTCAAAAAGAAATAACGGAAAAACTTCCAAAGCTCACTTCGTTTTTTACGGTTGAAGAAACAAATAAGCAGAGGGATTATTCATTCTCATCACCGCAAGACAAAATTACCTCTGAATGTCACCAGGAAAAAGAGGTTACGTGTGACGAAAATGACAAACACACATTAGATGCTCATTCACCCTACCCTACCAAGTCTAGTGTTGACGTATTTCTATGTCCACATCAAATTAATAAAAATCACCAAACAAAACAACTGTAAACTGAGTTTTAAGTGCACATTTTTTCTAAATTGGAGACCACGCGTCAAACCAGAGATTTTTTATCTCGCGAAGTGACTTATTTATAGTGTTTTACCCTAATTTCAATACTGCCACGAAGTGTCAATTACTACTTGAAAGAATCTACTGCTGTAAAATACAATAAGTGTCTCCTTCGGAAATAAGTGACGCTTAAGTGATTACTGATTTGGTAATGGTTTTCTTATATGATGGTTCATATAAGAAAATTAACCATTAAAAAACACTTTTTTTCCATAAACTCGTGTAAAACATCATTATCATGAATACACAGTGCATCGTTTGCGAAAAAAACATTGATACCCCATCAGACTTTATATGCTGTAGTGTTTGTGAAAAAAACTACCATCTTGGCTGTGCAGAAATTGTTGATACATCACGGCGTAGTGCAAGAAGCCTACAATGGAAGTGTAAAAAATGCGTTAAAAATATCAAACCTAATAAACCAAAGCAACCTACAAACAACGTATTATTCGATGAACATGAACAGCCATCTTCTGTCAAACAAGCAAAACAGTCTACCCAACCGCTAAAACCTGTAAACACAAATCAATCAAATGACACAGAAAACTTATCAACCACAACCACAGATGGCGCAAATGATATTTTAACGTCACATCTATTTATAAAGGAACTATCAGACTTCAAAACATCCATAATGAAATTCGTGGAACAAAAATTTGACTCCTATGTAAATAAATACGAAGCACTCATCTCACAAAATCAAGAAATCATAAAATCAATACAATTTATGTCAGATCAACAAGAAGATCTAAGTAAGCGCTTAAAGATTGTCGAACTTTCACATGAAAAAGTCAAGGATGATATAATTTTACTAAAAAATCAACACACTGTCCTACAAAATATTATTTCTAAACAGGATGAAAAAATTGACAGATTTGAGTTTTTAAGTCAAATTTGCAATATCGACATACAAGGTGTTCCGGAGTCAGACACTGAAAATAATGTAGAAGTTCTTAATAAAATCTCTAAAATTATTAATTACAATGATACCGACGCACCTATACAATCTGTTTTATCAAAAATCTACAGATTGGGACCGAAAATTTCCGAGAAAAATCCAAGATCGATTATAGCGACGTTCAACAACATTAAATCACGTGACGACTTCCTTTCCAAAATCAAAAGTTACAAGAAATCTACCACAATTTCGACAAATAAATTAAATACAAGGGATCTGGGATTATCGCAAGACGCCAAACGCATCTATGTGTCCGAACACTTAACTCAAAAAGGAAAATTTCTGTTATCTCAAACCAAAAAATTTGCCAGAGAGAATAACTACAAACACTCGTGGAATTCTGGATGGCGAATTCTTTTGAGACAAACTGACACATCCAAGATAATCATAATAAATAATGTCGCTGACCTTGAACGTGAAAAACGTCAATTATTGTGACTGATTATACAAGGTACAGTGCTGCTATGTTACTCTATTACATTGGATATTAATTATTGTTTTATAATATGCTATTATCAGTTATTCTATCTTTTTTCCACATTTGTAACCACACTTGTTAATAACATTCAAGTTCTAACAGTGTCTACTACTCAACTGCAAACAATATATCGAAGCAATCTACACCTTATTCATTTTGTAAGTTATATTAACGGCATGAATAGTGCTCTACTAACTACATTCTCAAGCTTATATACAAATCCTACCCCTCTCATTACAAAGTCAAGTGTTTTAATATTTTTTAAGAAAAAAAAAATTAGTCATTTAGCCAATAATATTTTCCTTGTAAGTTTTTATATGAATCATAGTAACAAAAGCAAAATATGTATAATTATGTATTTATACATTTCAAAAATCATTATAACTGTTTTCTTTGTTTTAACGTATTTATTGCAATCATATACTTCACACATGTTCACTTACCCTGTTCTGATCTATATACCACACTTACCTCTACTCTTTAGAAATGCCTGTAGTACCATTAGCTTGCACTTAATTATTCGTCTTTTTTTGGAGTATTGGTTTCCAAAGATCGAACAAAAAAAATATATAAATTTCAGTCTAGAGAAATGATTGATATTAATCTACAAATAGAAAACCTTGGACACGTAATTACTCCTGAAACCAATGATCCCTCGAAATGTATAGACATTCTAAAACCCTATAAAAGATTAAAAATATTTTCATCTAATATTCGTAGTATTGACCGGAACTATGATAATCTACTTGTAACACTTGCCGGTTTGAATAATATTTTTGACGTAATAATTTTAACTGAATGTTGGATTAAATCAAATTATACTCATAAAAACATTGCAGGATTTACGGTATTCAATACACAAAATAATAAGACACAGTCAGATGGAGTAATTGTCTATGTCAAATCCGAGCTGGACCCAACTATCTCTGAGTTATCCATTGAACATGCCAACTGCCTTCAAATAAAAACCAACCAAACCGCAATTCTGGCACTATATAGGTCACCTAAACACCAAAATATTCCATCCTTCCTTAAATCCTTAGACTTGGCCTTACTTAACTGTACATCAAATGAAGAGCTAATGGTAATTGGTGATATTAACATACATAGATTTACTTAAGCCTAAGGCAACGCAAACACTCAATTATAAAAATCTTATGACTCAACACGGGCTTGTTTCTTATATTAATGCTCCTACTAGAGTAACTGATACGACAAATTCATGTATTGATCACATATTTTTAAGAACAAAAAAAAATGCCCAGGGGATTGTGTATCAATCAACCATAACAGACCATTTCTCTGTAGCAATTGGCCTTATGCACAATAAACCCACTACCGGAACGTCACGTAATAATATAAAAATGAAAAAAGTAAATTTCGAGAAACTAACTTCGAAAATTAAATTAGAAAATTGGCACTCCACTCTAAATTCCAACGATGTAGATGTTGCTTTTAATACATTTTCTAATATCCTCTTGCAACATATTGAGGATGTCACCGAAGAATCCCGTTTGAATAATTCAAAAAATAAAAAACTGAAACCATGGATCACAGATGGCCTAATTTTTTGTATTAAAAAACGGGACAAGCTCCACAAAAACCTACTCAATAATCCAGACACTCAAGCCAAAATATTTTATAAAAAATACAGAAATGTATGTAATAATCTCATTAAAACCACAAAAGAAAACTACTACAAAGAAAAACTATACAGAGCCAGTAATAATAACAAAAAAATCTGGCATATTATCAAAGAAATATCTAATACCGATCACCCTGCACAACCACTCAATAAATTAAATATCAACGGCCAGGACATCTCTCTAAACGACCATCCAGACATTGTGACCAATCACATAAACGAGTACTTTTGTAATATCGGCAAAAAACTGGCATCACAAATTTTAAATAAGGCATCAACCGATGAAAATGCTCTTGCTAACATAATCTATCAGTCTACCAGTGAAACAGATAATATTCTCACACTTGACCCAACGAACTGTGCAGAAATTTCACAAACTATCAAACAATTAAAGCCCTCCCATTCATGCAATCATGACAAAACATCCTCAAATATACTAAAAACAGTTGAACCTTTTATAATCCGACCATTAGTACATATCATTAATCTCAGTCTTACTAAAGGCATATTCCCTAACAAACTCAAACTTGCACTAGTTCAACCAATTTTTAAGACCGGAACCCCAACTGAAATAACAAACTACAGACCTATTTCTATATTGTCATCACTATCAAAAATTATTGAAAAAATAGTAAAAAAAAGACTTATAGACTATCTTACAAAATACAATATTCTCTCGTCAAACCAGTATGGCTTCAGAGAAGGGCTAAATACAGACTCAGCTATTCTAGAACTTACATCACATATAACAAAAGCACTTGACAGTGGTGATAAATGTTTGGCAATATTTCTAGATTTAGCTAAGGCATTTGACACAGTCTCTCATCAAATCCTTCTGGCTAAGCTCCATAAAATTGGAATAAAGAATACGGCATTTGATTGGTTCAAATCATACCTAATAGATAGAAAGCAATGTGTTAAGTTACCATCACTTAAACCATCTCATCACATCAACATCAATTTTGGTGTACCACAGGGCAGTGTACTCGGTCCCACACTTTTCCTCATTTATATTAATGACTTATGTAGATCACGGACGTATATAAGGGGGGGGTCTTGGGGGTCCGGACCCCCCCCATTGCACCGCGCCGATTGTAGAATACGATAGTTTCTTAAGTCCGCCACAGTGCGGGGAGCGGGGGGATGGGCAGTGCCCCGCCGCGGCGCGCCGCCGCCGCCCGCGTTTCGGCCGCGCGCACCATACCAAGCTAGAATCTAGTTTAGTCTATTTTGTCTCTTCGCGTTGCGCAGTTGTCAGTTGTTTTAATACAGAAAGAAGTGTCGCATTTAAAAAGTATGAAACGATCAAATCAGGTATCTCTTTTGAGTTTTTTTTCTAAGAAAGAGAGACCAAATCCCAATGAACTTTTATCAAAAGACAATGTGGAATCCTGTCATATTGAAGAAGTAGGAATAAATAGAGCGGGGCCATCCACAGATACTGATGACGATGAAGTGAAGAAAGGTAAGTCTCTTGTTTATTTTATTAGGAAGGAACCCAGTTACTAGAATTTTAAAAACTTTTATCCTGCTCTTATTTTTATTCCCAGAGAATTTCTGTAAACAAATGTTTTGCCGTGAGCATAAAATATTTGACAAATGGTAATTTCAGTGTATATGCGACGTGTACCTAAGTGTTATAAAATCATTTCGCCTTTTAACAGAAAGAAATACAATTATATTTAACTAACAACTAACTGGTGCCCGCGACATTGTTCGCGTAGACTTAATTTTTAGTTGAAAATTCTTATTCTTAACATAACTTTTTAGTTTATGAACCGATTGGAATGAAACATAGACTAAAATGTTAAACAAAACCGCATACAAATCGATTAAGCCGTTTCTGAGATTAGCGTGGTCAAACGCACAGACAAACAGACAAAAATTTTAATAACTATTTTATTGACCTCAGTAACATAATTATAGTGCGTATGAATTGTTTTTTTTTTGTAAATATTTATGTACTTACAGAAACGGAACGCTTACGATTTAATTATAGTATGGATTAGAGTATTAGAGTCACAAATTATTATTATTATTCTTACAATTAAATATGACCAAAAAGCTGTTTGAAGATGGGTATGTGCTGTTGTTTTGTTTTAGTCAAATATGTCTTTGTTACAGCCAGGATGGATTTGTGTTCGGCTACGTCCGCAGCCGCAGCCAGGACGGGTTATGATATTGCGCTCTACGTATGTCATCCTCCAAGCAATGACGAGGAAAAGCTGAGAGCATTAAAAGAGCTTTGGACCCCTCCGGATACATTTAAATTTCCAGTCACTATCACTGGTAAAAAGAAACTTTCTTTTCAACGCCATTGGACTACCAGGTACTCATGGCTTGTATATTCAAACGTCATGCAGGGAGCACTTTGCAAAGTATGTGTTTTATTTGGAAAAAAGCATGGCGGTCGTGGTCAGCAAGAACTTGGAGCCTTGGTTAGTAAGCCATTTACTTACTGGAAGAAAGCTTTAGAGAGCTTTGATCACCATGCAGATACTAAGTATCATAAATTTGCTGTTGAGCAGGCAGCAAATTTTGCAAGGATCATGGAAGGAAAAACGTTTGATGTTATAGAGTGCATGAATGCAGAAAACAGTAAAATTGCCGAAGAGAACAGAAAAAGATTGAAAGCCATTGTTGAAACAATTATTCTTTGTGGAAGGCAAGAAATAGCACTAAGAGGAAGTCGTGATTTTGGAGAAATTGGGATAAATGAACCCGAACATAATGATGGTAGTTTTAGAGCACTTCTTCGTTTTCGTGCGCGATCTGGCGATGAAGCACTTAAAAATCATTTACTAACACAAAACATTCACAGTAGAGCCATGTATACGTCACCAGGAATTCAAAATCAAGTGATTGAACTATGTGGTAGTGCTATTCAAGCGCAAGTACTTAATAGGGTCAAAGAGGCTGGTTTTTTTACTGTACTTGCTGATGAAACACAAGACATATCACGGCGAGAACAATTAGCGTTATGTTTACGATACGTACACTGCTCATCTGGGAAATCGGTTATACGGGAAGATTTTTTAGAATTCATCCACGTAGAAGATGTTTCAGCTCAAGCTTTGGCAACGACTATTATATCACATCTCTTATCATATAATTTGGATATGGATAAATGGATTGGTCAAGGCTATGATGGCGCTGCAGTGATGAGCGGCCGGTTACGGGGCGTAAGAACAATAATCGCAGAGCAATACCCGAGAGCGCAATTCGTACACTGTGTTGCTCATGTTCTCAACTTAGTTTTAGCGCATTCATGTGAGATACCAATAATACGTAACTGTATCGGAACCATTAAGAGCGTAATAAACTTTTTTCGCCTATCACCGCTTCGCGACGGACTTTTGAAGAAAATTGCGGATCAAATTAATTCATCTCATTCAACGCTTATCTCTCTTTGTGAGACACGATGGACCGAGAAACACGTGGCTGTCGAAAGATTTGCAGAAATGGTTCCCGTTATATGCGAAACACTTGGGGCACTTCAAGATGCTGCTAGTAGCGACGTCGCTACTCAAGCATACCATCTTCAAATCGCTATGGATAACAGCCAGTTTATTGTTTCTTTAGTTATACTGAGAAAAGTTTTTTCATATACAGCAAACCTTAACAAAGCAATGCAGAAAGTCAATGTCGATTTGACCAACATTTGCGAATATACAAAAAATGTAAAAACGACTTTACTAAATGTTCGGAACGAAAGTCAGTTCGCAATTCTTTTTGAGCAAGCACAGCAGATGAGTTCAAGCGATATAGTAATGCCAAGAATAACTGGAAGGCAAACCCTGCGCAATAATATTGCAGCAGAAACTGCCGAAATATACTACCGACGAAATGTGTTTTACCCTTTCATTGATCATGTTATTACAGAACTCGACGCTCGTTTTAAACCACATGAATCGACGATCGAAGGAATTCAAATGCTGCTACCTGAAAAAACCAGTAATGACTCCAGGATAAAAGAAAATCTTAACAAGATTACACAAACATTTCTGGGTGGGGAAAATAAAGGCACAATATTTCTGAGTGAATATGAGATATGGCACAATCACTGGAAATCTGTAGCACAAAAACCTGCAACTGTGATCGACACCATCGATAACTGCGATGATCAGTTTTTCCCTTTAATAAAAAAGCTTCTAATTATTTTAGCCACACTCCCAGTGTCCACTGCAACCCCTGAAAGATCTTTCTCTACATTAAAGAGGTTAAAAACTTACCTAAGAAATAAAATGGGCGACGAAAGACTTACTGGTCTGGCTTTAATGAGCGTACACCGAGATCTGGCGGTGCAACTTGATTCCGAAGAAATTATTAATCAGTTAGCAATTAAACGTAAAAGACTAAATGTATTACTTTAAAGTAGTGTCCGACCGAACTTTCGGTTTCGGTTTCGGCCTAGTTTCGGCCAAAAAACGAGTTTCGGCTTAGTTTCGGTTTCGGCCGCCATCCAGCCGAAACTACGGCCGAAACCGAAACTGAATTCGGGAGATTTCGTCCTGCGGTCGGACATGTTCGGTGCACTGAACTGCGAGCCACGAAAACACTTTTTATTTTCATTATATTCAAATAAGTATTATTGCATTAAAAATATTTTGTCATTGTAGGTAGGATGGTACTTTTAAATTTTAATTATATTGTAGTTCATTAAAAAGAGTGCCATACAAAATGACCAGAGTTTAGAGGAAATTATTTTGTTCTTAAAATGAAAGAGTATTTTTTGTTTAGTGTAGGTAGGTACCTAAAGAAATTAGTGCACCTAAAAAAGTAATTTTGTTTTCTACCTTTTATTTTATGTTATTCGTTAATAATGTTCACACAGGTAATACCTAGATACTGTTTATTTTTTTATATTATTTACGAAGAAGTTATAACTTATTTAAAAAAGCACAACTACTTATTTGAAATAAGGAATGATAATTTTTAATTAATAGTAGTTGTAAAACAATGAATCTCGTGTCAGTTTTTTTTGTTTGAGAGAAAACTACATTTATTTTCATGTATAACTTGAATTTACAATATTTTGTTAGTGTTACTGTAGGTAGGTAGGTAATTTTTAATTTTAATTATATTGTAGTTCATTAAAAAGAGTGTCATAATAATACGACCAAAGTTTAAAAGAAATTATTTTGTTCTTAAGATGAAAGCTCTTCATTTAGCTTGAGAGAAAACGCTTATTTTTTTCATACATTAAGTATTATTTGCATTAAAAATATTTTGTTATTGTAGGTAGGATGATACTTTTTGATTTTAATTTTATAATTGTAGTTCATTAAAAAGAGTGCCTTACAATATGACCAAAGTTTAGAATAAATTATTTGGTTATGTGATTAAATAAAAGGTGTTTCAATTTTAAAACAAATTATTTGTTCTTAAGATGAAAGAGTATTTTTGTTTAGTGTACCTTAACAAATTAGGTATAAAAAAAAAGTTATTTTGTTTTCCACCTTTTATTTTATGTTATTTCTTTTTTTATGTTATAAACGAAGCGATTTTATTTAAATAAGGAGCGATAATTATGTTATGTTTATTTTTAGTTCAAATATCAGAGACTGAATGATTTATATATATAATATTTAAAAATAAAGGCTGATTGATTAAGACTGACTATTTTTTTCACGAAAACATGACCTTATATATTTTTTTTTAATTTGCGGACCCCCCCCTTATCAAAGCTATATATACGTCCGTGATGTAGATTATCTATTGATGGCAACATAATCACATTCGCCGATGATACGGCCCTAGTAATAAAAAGTAAAACATGGGAAGAAACATTTCATAGAGCCGATCTAACATTGCAAATTATCAAACAATGGTTAGATAATAATCTACTAACATTAAACATACCCAAAACGAAATATCTAACCTACAGTCTTAATATTCAAGGTCAACCTTCAACCAATCATATTCTAAAAATACACTCTTGTAGAGATATCTCTAGTTGTCAATGCAACCCACTAGAACGAGTAGATTCTATTAAATATTTGGGTGTAATAATTGACAGTAAACTCCGGTGGGAAGATCACGTAATTAACGTTACAAACCGTATACGGAAATTGGCGTATATCTTCAGATCATTACGAAATATTCTAAATAAAAACACACTAAAGACGGTATACTTTTCCTTATGTCAATCAATTATATCTTACGGTATAGTAGTCTGGGGTGGATGCTCTAAAACTATATTAGATACATTAATTAAAGCTCAAAAATTGATTATGCGGACAATCTACAAAGTACACTACATTCACCCCACGAAGGTTTTATTTAAGGACTTCAAAGTACTAAATATAAAATCCCTATACATCAAAAACTTATCCTCCTACTACAAATTCAAACATACGAAAAAAACCATTTTTGAATCAACCTATAACAAAAGAAATTCCAACCAATCCAACTATACTATTCCAACAACAAGAACCTCAATGGCGCAGTCACAATTTAATTTTCTTGCTCCTAAAATCTTCAACAATTTACCAATAGAAATAAAGTCAATTGCCAAATACGACAGTTTCAAGAAGGCGCTGGGGAATTTCTTGATGAGTGAGTGGGATAGTGTCGGTAACCTGCTTCTCGTACTCAGATAGAGGTGTATATATTGTTTACATGTGTGAGGAATAAGATACATGTATGTAAGTATATGTATGTTGTGTATGTGTATGTATATGTATATGCATATATACATGTATGTATGTATATATACTTGCGTGTGCATGTGTATGTATGTACATATGTGTACTATTTTATATATTTGTCTATATTTTATAGAATACTTTGTGAGTTATTGAAAACATTTTTTTTACCAAATTTTTTTATTTTATTATTCTACCAAAATATGTTTACACTAGACGTAAATTCTAACTAACCATTCCTCCATTGGGCACCATGAAACAGGCAGCTGCCTAGTATGGTGTTCTAATGTATCTTCTCTAAATAAATTTATCAAACATGTAACATGTACTTATAAATAAAAAAAATAAATAAATAAATAAAAAAAATGCTGAACCATCGACTTCAAGCTACTGTGAATTAATAACTGCAAGCTTAGAGAATGTATCTGTGTCTCCTGACCCTGGTACTTACTGTGACGACATTTTACCGGAAGAAGTCCGTCAGAAGTCGGGGACGCCCGAGGAAGACATGGCATGACCAAGTGAATCAGATACTTGAGTCGGGCCATGTCAAGAGTCAGAACAATAGAAGAGTATGTATGAGACGATGTATGAATGTGAATGAGGCAAGGAGTGTGTGCCAAGACCGAGTTGTTTGGCGGTCCGTCCTCTCTGCCTACCCCTGCGGAGAAACGGCGTGATGGTTAGTTAGTTAGTTAGTTAGTTAAGTCCGTGATATTTGGACTCGAAAAGGGCCAGAGTTTTTCCAAAATAAAAATAGTGACTTCTCCGAAACTTCTACATGTTTTCCAGATTCAAATGGTAAAACGAAAACTAGATATTTGACTAAAAATATTTTTATTCGTAAATTGACGAATGGTGAGTCTTTAGAAAGAAAATGGCTCCTTTATTCACCAGCAAAGAAATCTGTATACTGTTATTGCTGCCGTCTATTTAATACCACTACTGGTACTGGACATAATTTAAGTTCTCCCAATGGATATAAAGATTGGAAGCATATAAGTAACTTATTGATAGAGCATGAGAACAGTTTACGGCACAGGGAATTTATGATGAATTATTGTGCTAGAGTATACGTCGCCAGTTTTTGCGGTTTTTGCGTAGCCAAAATATAAGTTGACATATCAGCCAATGCACGCATCAAAACAAATATTTAAATATAATGCTTTATGGTCCTCAGAAAAGAGATTGAATTTTTGTGTATCAAAGTGCCCCTCCCTCCCCCTACCTATCTTTTCTATATTTTATACTTCAGTGGAGTATTTTTGTACTACCGAAGTAGGAATATTTGCTGTAGGAATATTTTCCGTGCCATATATATTTTCCTTCATTTGTGTCACTTGAAAGTACTAGTTTTTTTGGCGGTATTTTTATTATAAGCTTGAAAATCAGTAAATATGTTTATAATGATCCATTTATACCATAGTGTAATCATAATGTAAATACATTAGTGGAAGTTTGATCATTACAAAAAGGCAATTATCTATCTACAACACTTGAATTAGGATCTAATGTCAATGATTTATGTATGTACTTATTTGAAATTTATGCAGAGTTTCCTTTCTCTTAGCACCATATATTGGGTTCAAACAAATATTTTCTGCACACATATTCCTAAATAAGATCATTCTCTTATTTTTTTTTTAGATATTCTGCTACTGAGCCTCCTAGATATCTAGTTGCGCGTGAGGTTTAAAATTGAATAGCCTTAAATGTGTACCCTTCACCCCCCCTTTGCCCCTTGTCCCCTTTCCTTGACCCGGGCCCAAAGACAAGGAGTATTGTTATCGTTGCATTTGGTCCGCTAACATTCGTGTCATCTTAAAAACCCGCATATATTTGAACTCGGCTGTGATTGTTTTTGGAGCACACATCGTCCAGTTAAATGTTTTTTTACCCGCCGCAGTGAATGTCACTGTTTGTTTTGTGTTAAGTGTTAATGTTAAAAAAGGGGAATTGCCCCTTAATTGTATGCAAGCTGAAAGTGTAAAGAACCAGCGGCTAAGGAGAACGAGACCAGGGTAAGTCTTTGGCCTTTCCTACTCATTTTCCTCTTGCAAAACACTAAGGCAATTCAATTCGTTTTTTTGTTTGTCTTAGTCTATATCGCACCACCGCATCCGCAACCCCCCGCACAATTGCGAAAGAAGGATTTGCGCACCACCAATATCCGTTACCCTGCAATCATCAGACAAAAGCACTCAACTGTCGCGCTTTGAGAATGGTTGACGTTTGGTTGAAATTTACCAGGACAATTTTATTTTGAAATATTGCTTGATTGCAACCCCAGCCCGTCGCAGAGGACAAAATGAAGCAAATTCCAGGAAGAAATCTGTAAAATATTATGTTCGTGCCCATGATAAAACATTAGTAATAAAGTCAACAAAAAACCCGGCAACTCGAATTCTGACCTCACAAGTCTCCGTGGAGACTTCAATGTATTTAAGTTGAAGATTACATCGGAGATGACGGCTCTTCAAGAGAATATTGCTCAACTTGAGCTTCGTGTGGATGCCATCGACGCAGCTTCCAGAAAAAATCTGTTACTTCTACATGGCGTGAAAGAAGATGGACCAGAAGATATGCGATCCCTTGTGACCGCGGCGTTTACCGGCCTAGGGTGCCACGAAGACGCCATCAGGGGTATCGTCTCCACCAGGAGACTTGGTCTTTGGTTTTGATTATACATTAAACGGGACACATATCAAAGAAGTAGAATCTATCAGAGACCTTGGGGTAATACTGGATGTGAAATTAAACTTCATTCAACACACTTATGCAATCATCAACAAAGCCAACAAAATGCTAGGATTTATAATACGTTTAACGAAACCTTTCCGCAACCTTAAGCTCTATATTCCCTTTACACAGCGTTCATCCGTCCCCACCTAGAACACTGCACATCGATCTGGACTCCTTTTTACCAAGCTCACATTGAAAGAATCGAAAGAATTAAAAAAAAAAATTTTAAAGACTAT
Source organism: Hesperophylax consimilis (assembly GCF_061612785.1). Classification (NCBI taxonomy): domain Eukaryota; kingdom Metazoa; phylum Arthropoda; class Insecta; order Trichoptera; family Limnephilidae; genus Hesperophylax; species Hesperophylax consimilis. The sequence continues at coordinate 13,675,958 of NC_142849.1, forward strand.
AACACATTATAATATAAAGAAAACTTATGTACATTTCTCAAATTACACCGATTCTATTAATTACCACAACTTCAACTCCCTTCATACACGACGTTTGATTTTTGACCAAATCTTATTATTTTAAATTCTTAACAATGGCCTCGACTCACCAGAGCTAACCAATTTAATAAATATTCATATTCCAACAAGATCAACACGGCAATCCCATTTGTTTCATTTACCTACATATCGTCGGTGCATACATAATATGAACAATGTAACGTTTTTGACGAAAATGAACTAAATATACAGTTTTTTTTTCTCCACCTTCTACAATATGAACCATGTCCTAATAACCAATATTTATGGAGATAGAAAACGAATCATGTGCAGGCAGTCAAAATTTTGCATCTCAATAAGAACCATGTGAACTTATTTTACATGGTTCATATTAAATGTGCGCTTTTTTCCGCATCTATGGTCACATTGTTCATATTCTACATCTATGATTACACTGACAGTTGTCAAGTTGTTCCCGCATATTTTCTACCTTGTACACGCTCTAGCTGTTTTTGAAGTGAATAAATAAATAAATCCGACATAATATTATTGTTTGACGGTTCGTGGCCATTTGGTTTATAAAGTAGCGGTAAGTTATTATGTTTTATTTTATAAATTTCACGTATTTTCCTAAAAACAGTAACAAAATGTCATCCGAGGATTTATGAAAAATGGCTGCCCTTTGAAGCGTCAATAATTTGAGTCCAGTGTTGTGATAAACTTCGAATTTTGACACAATGTGGAAAAATATTAAAGTTATTTTGTTTTTATGTTTCAGGGAAAGTTTAATACTAAAATTTAACTCAAAAATAAGAGAAATACATGATTATTCTAAGCATTACATGTCATTATCATCTGACTGGCATCTGTAAGTATTTGTCTGTCTTTTAACTATATTTTACTATATTGTTGTCATATTTGTGCGTACTATGTAATGTATATTTCAATCTGTGTATCTTCTTTTACAGATAAATATATCTTTGACTATAATAAGAGAAACGTGTAGAGAAATCACTGTTGTTTGCTGACAAGTTCAAAAATTTTTATGTGAGTTCATATTTTTATTACTGTACTAGTACTGTAGCAGGAAAGATGTTGAATTATGTATTTAATTTTGATTTTGTTCCAGAATGTACCGAAACCGCACGAGGGAGATTGTACGTTTAAGTACGATACGTAGTTCTGTATCAGAGGTTATGGATGTTGGAGATCTTGAAGCAGTCAATCAAATGGATGTTGAAGATCTTGAACCAGTCAATCAAATGTATGACAACATGATGTTATGTCCTGTGACTGGAGAATTCATTCCAAACCTGTCGAATAACATTGGCTCCACACGGAACCATGTTATCTCTGGAGACAAAAGTCTGTGTGAATTAACTGGAGAGTGGATCCCAGAAAATGATAATACAAATGTTTCTTTACCATTAGATTCTGATTCACTTGTTCAGAAGATTAAAAAAAATAAGAGATGTAGAGTCTTGGGCAAAGAGTATGTCGGATATAAAAAGCATTGCGGGAAATATGAGCAAAGCCAATTGAAGTCAGCAAAGTCTATGGGAATAAGATGTGAACACGAACAACCCAAATTTGCACTTAAAAATTCTTTTTATTGTCATAAAATAACGGAAGAGGATCGCCTGCACACATTCAACAGTTTTTGGAAATTGAAAACTTGGTTGGAGAAGAGAGCTTATTTCCTGGGCTTTGTAGCAGTACGTGCTATAAGACAGCGTCGTCGTGAAAGCTCAGATTGCACGAAAAAGACACAAGGACGTGATGTATATCTGTTTACCAAGGACGGGGATAAATATAAGGTGTGTCACAAAATGTTTATGAATACGTTGAGCATTACAAAAAGCACTTTCAGGAGGTGGAGCTATCATAATCAAGTTGTCAATGACGAGGATAACGTATCCCCTAACACTGTAAGTAAAAAAGTTGCCAAGCATACTAAAGCAGTGGATAGTATTAAAAAATGGCTTAATCTTCTGCCAGTTGTTCCGAGTCACTACTGCAGATCACAAACAAATAGACGATATGTGGAATCGTTCTTTTTATCGAAGCAACACATGCTTTCAGTCTTCAGTATTTGGTGCACTGAAAATAATGTGCCAAAAGTCAACAGAAACTTATTCAGTGACGTTTTAAAAGCTGAAAAGGTTTCCATTCACCACCCACGCAAAGATCAATGTGATATTTGTGTGGGTTTTAAATGCGGTACTATTGGAGGAGAAGTTTATGAGCAGCATATTATACGCAAGGATCAAGCGAAAATTGCTAAGAATGCAGCAAAAGAATCTGCCAGTGAGACTACATTAGTTGTCACTATGGACTTGCAGAGTGTACTGTTATGTCCCAAATTACTAGCGTCTGCTGTATACTACAAGCAGAAACTTCAACTCCACAACTTCACATTATACGTCCTAAACAATGCATATGTCACTCTCTACACGTGGCATGAAGCAGATGGAGGTGTGACCGCGAATGAATTCACAAGTTGTATAATCAACTACCTGGAGAGCTTACCCCTACAGTATAAGAATGTCATCCTTATTTCCGATGGTTGCAATTACCAAAATCGGAACAGAATACTGGCAAGTGCATTGAGTGATTACTCTAAAAGGTCGTCAGTCACAATAGATCAAATTTTTCTGGAGAAGGGCCATACTATGATGGAAGCCGACAATGTCCATTCGGTGCTGGAGCATTACTTCAAGCCACCAATATATTCTACAAGTGATTATTTATCTCGCATGCAAATGGCTCGACCCAAACAGCCATACAATATAAAAAATGTCCACTTCGACTTTTTTTTAAATTACGAATCATTGAATACAAACCTAACATCTTTGAGACCGGGAAAGAAAGTAGGGGATCCCGTTGTCACAGATTTGAGGGCTCTTAAATACTTATCGTCGGGGGATATACTCTATAAATTAGACCAGTCGAAGGATTGGCTGGAATTGCTCCAACGCCGCAAGACTGGCTATGTTCCCCCATTGCCTCTATACACCAAACCCCTTGCTTTATCAGATTCTAAATTCAGGCATTTGCAAGAGTTAAAACTGGTAATAGATAAGGATCATCACCCATTTTATGATTCTCTAACTTATGTGTAGAATTGTGGGAGAAAAAACAAATAATTTAAGTGTGAATTATGTTTCCTCTTTTTTAGTAATTATATTCCAATAAAAACATCATTAAAAAATATAATATTGTGTTTATTTTACTATTATGTATTTCATTGAAGTATGATTTCATGCTATTAATATTATCGAGTTATTAAATTTATTCTTAAAGAATAAACTTACTAAAACTAGTGTGAAAAATGAGAGCAATGGTCCACTCACTGAACTTGTCAGGAGGTTACTAGTTTTAATTAGCAGAGCTCTAAGAATGTGAATGGTAGAAGAAGGCGAGGACGCCCAAGAAAGACATGGCACGACCAAGTGAATCAGATACTTGAGTCGGACCATGTCAAGAGTCAGAATAATAGAAGAGCATGTATGAGACGTTGTATTAATGTGAACGAGACAAGGAATGTGTGCCAAGACCGAGTTGTTTGGCGGTCCGTCCTCTCTGCCTACCCCTGCGGAGAAACGGCGTGATGGTTAGTTAGTTAGTTATCTTTAAGATATTTTAGAGATGGATTTTCTTCTGTGTAAATATGGGTGTTGTGATGACAAAGATGTGTGTCGTTAAAACTTGGGAATCTTAAAATAAAAAGTTTCATTCACATAATTTATACTTTTCCAAAATATTATACAAAAATTGATATAAATAATAAAACAAAATGTCATATCCTTTGCACACCACTACATTCACATAATATATTTTGTGATAATAGTCTCCCATTTTAAATCTCTACTTTAAACACAAGACTTGAATGAAATATTTTGACAGCTGCTATTGAAAATGAACAATGTGACGAAAACCGTGCACAGAATATGAACCATGTGAGCAAAATCGCATTAAAATGTGATTTTCTGATACAAAATAATTAATATTTGCAAATAACATTTTATTTTACTGAATAAAATGTATATTTCCTACTTTGTTCATAAATAGAACTTTCGTTTTCCGTTTCGTTATTTTTTTAAACAGTTTTTATCGATTATCTCAGAATGTACTAAAGCTTAAATTGTTCATATTATGTATGCACCGACGATATAGAACTAACTTTAGAAAAAATTCACCAATTCCACGTATATGTGCCCAATATAATACTAAATTTCAAAACATAGACATTTTTAGCAATACACTTCACAAATATCGATTAGAAGTAACACTGTCACGTCTGATGAGCATGGACCCTTGTCAATCACCAGGGCTATGATGGGGCTAAGGCAAGGAGACATAATGTGTAAAAGCATTGAAGAACCTTGATCATGTTGTCATGTCTGAAGGTGTTTGGAGAGTTCGCCAGCGGTGAGCAGGATGACAGGTCTCCACGAAATCCGTATGAGTTAGCTCCGGGTAGAGATTCGTGGGAAGGAGTGCGCGAAGCATTCCTCAATTAATCAGCATCCATTGAACGTTTAACGGGACAATGATGCTTCATCTTTGCTTCACCCCGACAGCATTCTTGGTAATCCAGTGTAGTCTCCAAGGCATTACTCCTCAAAACACTAATCCAAATAACTGATTGTATATTTTAATCTCACCAAACAACAACACTCGAACAAAGAACAGGCCGATCTCACACAGGAGTCAAAACGTTTGTTTTATGTTTGGTTAGTCTACACGGAAAGTCTGTATCCTTCAACATTTCAATCTCACCAAACAACCACACTCGAACTAAGAACCGGCTGATCTCGCGCAGGAGTCAAAACGTCTCTTTTATGTTTTGTTAATTTACACGGAAAGACTCCGAAGGATCGGTTCATGGTATCCGCGTGATCTTTTTAATTATTTTCAATCTCCATTTTTTTCTCGCCAAACGCCACGCGCACTACGGAATCGTCGTCCCCCGTATTGTCCCGATCTACCTACCCGCGTTATTTTTGCTCGCCCGTCCAACCGATCGCAGGGCAGCCACCCCAAAAAACTCTCAACAAAACAATAATCGGGCACTACCCTGGCAATCCAAACTTGCACAATTCTTTGACGTTACAACACGTACGATCAAAAATTAATACAATAGTATGGAATGTATCCAGAGGATCTCCTATCCTCATCCTAAATTCCTATTCCTCCCTCATCTAAAATATATATATATAAATATATATTTTTTTTATGCAATAAAACTCCATCTCCAATCAAATTAATTGTCTATGATTTGACTCAATAGCCTTTTTTGACAGCACCGTAAATAATATCAATATAGTGTCAATAAAACAACCTAATAACATAACCCGCTTAAAAAAACAATATATAGTGATACGCTAGACAAAGTGGCAGTATTTGTGACGGTGGCAGTGAAATTAATCATTTGTAAATTGAAGTGCAAAAAGAGTATTGTCATTGTAACCCAAAACCAACTTTGGTGAAAACATACAATAACCATAGACAATACAAAACTATTTCGCCATAGACAATTTACATAAATTAATATATACTTAGGGGCATTTTTGTTCCAACATTAATAAAAATATAATTAATAAACCAAAAAAAAAAAAAAAAAAATAGAAAATGGCAAATACAAGAGGAAAGGGAGTTATAACGGAAACCGAAGAAAAATTTAACATTGATAAAATTATACAGATTATTGAAAAAAAATTTGAATCCATGAAAAAAGAAATTATATCAAAAATTGAAAAACAAACCCAGGACACTCAAAAAAGCATTGATTTTATGAGTAGTCAGTACGATGAACTAATAAACTAGAAATAACAATTATACAAAATAAAAAAATTGAAAATGATTTTGAAAACATAAAAAAGGAACACCAGGAAAAGAATATCATTATTAAACAACTTGAAATAAAAATTTCAGACCTCGAATACAAATCTCGGTCTAATTTCTTAGAAATAGCGGGCATTCCCCAAAAAAATGGAGAGCAGCAGATGGAGATAGTAAAAAGAGTTGCGGCGGCAGGAATGGAAATCCAGCACAATGATATAATTGATATAAAAAGGACACATGATAGAAGGAACAATGCGCCACCGAAACTGCTAGTGGAATTTGCAGAAAAAAAGACAAGAGACAATCTTCTTTCTAAAAGGAAAAATATTAATTATGCAGCTATAAAAGATATCTCCACCGAACCAATCTATATTGTAGAGGAATTGAGCCCACATCAAAGGGAACTGCTCTGGAAAACGAAAAAATCTGCCAATGAAAAAATGTACTCCTACGTTTGGTTCAAAGATGGAAAAATAATGACGCAAAGAATGCCAACCGAAAAAATAATTTATATAGAACATGTAGATGATATAAAAAATATTGTATAACAAAAGGGCACAAAAACGATTACGAAAAAAATATAAAAATGGCTGACATTATATTAACCTCGGAACCAAATGATCTATCGAATTTAAATAACAACTCTTTCAATATACTACACAAAAACATAAGAAGCATAAGAAAAAATTTTGATGAATTGCAAATTTTATTGAAATATTTAAAAGTTAATTTTCAAATAATAATACTTACTGAATGTTGGATAAATCATAAATACATGAAATTGGAAATTGCTGGATATACAACCTACTCAAGTTTGAATAACAAAAAACAAAACGATGGTGTAATTATATACATTAAAAACGAAATAAAAGCCGAAGTTGAAGAAATTATTATCACAAATGCCAATTGTTTAAAAATTAAAATCAGTAAAGAAAAAGCTATATTAGCAATCTATCGATCGCCCTCAACAAGAAACATCGACCCATTCCTTAAATCCGTAGACGAGGAACTCTGCCTTCTTAAAGAAACGAAAAACATATTTATTATTGGAGATGTAAATATAAATATTTTAGAAAATGGACACCCTAAGCGAATTCAATATCTGCAGATGCTAGCATCCCATGGACTGGAAAGCTTAATAAATGTTCCTACTCGAAAAGTGGACAACAGTGAAAGTTGCATAGACCATATAATGAGTAAAACAAAAGACATTACTCAAACTGTTGTTTTTAATTCAACTATAACCGATTATACAACTATGCTTTCAATAAAAATAAACAAGTCAAATAAAATGAAGAAAAAACCATTAACAACAGAAAAAACAGAAATCAACTGGAATATCATTAAACATAATCTACAATGTACCGATTGGAAAAAACTGCAAAGTATGAACAATACAAACGATGCATGGAATTATTTCATAGAACTTCTTCAGAATAATATACTATCTAATACCACAAAAATTACTAAGAAAATCTCACACAAAAATGTACATATTAAACCATGGATTACACAGAATGTTATAAACTGCATAAGAAAAAGAGACGAGTTACACAAGAAACTTAAAAAAATTCCATACGATATACACATGTTAAGATACTACAAAAGATACAGAAACATTTGCAAAAAAGTTATTATGTGTACAAAAGAAACCTACTAAAAGAAAAAAATTGTAGATTGTAAACAAAATCCCAGGAAAATGTGGCAAATAATAAATGAAATAACCAGTTCTAAATCTGCCAACGTTACATCAATTGACGTGCTGAATATAAACAATGTTCCCAGGACATACGCTGATAATCCTGACCAAATACTTGAATACGTCAATAATTTTTTCATAAATATAGGATCAAATCTAGCAAAGCAAGTTACAAAATGTAATGAAGATGTACAAATAAACGAACCACCTGAGCAAGGAAATCAGCTCAATTTTAAACAAATTACAGCTGACGATATCAAAAACACAATTTCTTCTTTAAAATCAAATATTTCTTCGGGGAGGACACAATCTCAACCAACGCAATAAAATATCTCTGTAAAGAACTTATCGAACCACTTACATACTTAGTCAACATGTCTATAACGAATAGCATATTCCCTACAGCCCTCAAAAAAGCGATTGTTATACCAATATTTAAACAAGGATGTAAAAATGACATAAACAATTACCGACCAATAAGCCTACTAAATGCATTTTCAAAAATATTGGAAAGAATACTAAAAAAACAACTCTTATCCTACTTAGAAGACAATAAAAAATTATCAAAAACTCAGTATGGATTTAGGGAGAACTTAAGTACTAGTGACGCCATAGAAAAAATTACCGATATGATCACTAAAAGTTTAGACAGTGGAGAAAAAACTTTGGCAATCTTCATAGACTTACAAAAGGCTTTTGACACAATAGATCACAAAATACTTTTTTCAAAACTTTCAAAAATTGGTATGTCATGTACAACACTAAACTTACTAAAAAGCTATATGACGGAGCGTACACAGAGCGTCCAAATTAACAAGAGAAAAAGCAAACCTCTCCTAATCAACCATGTAGTACCACAAGGAAGCGTACTAGGTCCGATATTATTTTTAATATACATTAATGATATCTGTAACCTAGAAACAAGAGGAAAAATCATTAGTTTTGCTGATGACACAGTAATTTTATTTAAAGAAAAAGATTGGATAAATACCTACAAAGAAGCTGAACACGGACTTGGTCTCCTGCAAAACTGGCTTAAAAGAAACTCCCTGACGCTTAATGTCAATAAAAAAAAATATCTGACATTTTCTAAAACAGCCAGAGGGCAGCCGTCAGAGGACCTTAATCTCAAATTACATTCATGCCAAGGAATTTATCAAAAAAATCAAGGCTTATCATGCCTCTGTCCCACTATAGCACACTCCAAAAGCATCAAATATCTTGGAATTGAAATTGATGATAATCTCCGTTGGAACTCACATATAGATGTAATTACAAAAAAACTAACCAGGTACATATACTTCTTTAGAAACATTCGCAATATTCTCAATATAAACGATATTAAAAAAGTATACTATGCTTTGTGTCAATCACAAATAGAGTACGGAATAACTGGATGGGGGTCTGCCTTGAGCACTCACACAGAGCGGCTCAATATAGCACAAAAAGGAGTATTAAAGACTATACTGAAAGTTCCGCTTAGAACTCCGACAGAAGAAATATTCAAAAACTTCAATGTTTACAATGTACAGAAACTATATTAAAAAAATATTTTATTTAAACTGAAAAAAAACATATCCGAATACTCCACTGCCCAACATAAATACACAACCAGGGCAAAAAGCGAAAATATCCTGATTACTCCCAGTTTGAACACATCCTTTGGACAGAGAAATAATAAATTCCATGCTATAAAATTGTTCAATGCTCTACCAGATGAAACCAAAAAAATAAACGAAATGAGTATATTTAAAACAAAAGTCAAAACATGGCTTAGAGATCAAAGTAATAATCAACTTACAAACATTATGAAGACAATGTAAAGACAATTCAAAACTAAATACAAAAATTTAAGAAAAACTACAGGCCGCCTCAGAACAGGAAACCCTAGTGAGGAGGACTGTGAAAAAAATACAAAAAATATACTTATATTATACTTTAAACCTACATAATGTACAAATTTTGCTATTGATATTAATAAAAAAAAAAAATTAAAAAAAAAATAAAAAAAACAATTTTAATATAGGAGACTTTTTTGGCTTGACTGTATTTAACATGTATATCCTCTTCGGGCCCCGGGTATCATATGTGATACTCACTGTTTTAAGCTCACAAAATATTTCCAAGTCGTTATTTCCAATGGAGATCCAAAGTATCTGATAATGAAGATTCCTACCTTACCGGCTAGGAGCATTTGGACTGATTTGAAGTTAGTTTGAGTAAACTATTGTCTTTGAAACATCGTGATTTGTAGCTGTCAAAGAAAATGCAGGTAAGGTGTTATTTTATTATTTTAATCATCCAATTGTTATTAAAATTGTTGTTTGTTCAATTCACTATTGTTTAATAAAAAAAAATTATAGCTATCCTCGTTTTTGTTAGATTTAGGGACATTTTAAACTGAAGTATCATAGGTGATACCGCGGGCCTCTATGACATCGTTTTATTTTCATTTTAGGGTTGGTTGAGGATGAAATCGAAGCGGAGTTGCTACTTCCTATGGATCCAAATGATTCCGATTTGGAATTTGATTATGGTTGGCTGGGTGATGAGGATAGTGAGGAGCAATTCGAAATTCGGAGACCTCTTAGCCCTTTACAAGTAGAAGATGAAGAAGATTGGAGCGACGCTGATGATGTGCCACTAGTAGATCTCCAAAATGTGAATCGGCATGATCCAGTTAATAAGTGGAAACATAAACCTAATTTTGTCGCTACAAATTTACATTTCATAAATGGATGGAACCCAATAGATGTTGAAATACAAAGCTGTGAATCAAGAGAACACATTGAATACTTTTCTAAGTACATTGATAACAATTTTTTTGATGAAATTTCATTACACACTAATAGGAAATTTGTAAGGAGCACAGGCAAGACTTTGGACACGACAGGTACTGAAATAGGCGGCTTTATTGGAATCAGTATGATTATCAGCCTTTTGGGTCTTCCTCGCATCCGCCAGAATTGGGCACAAAAAACTAGAATCCCCATAGTTTCTGACAACATTTCACGCAAAACATTTTTTAATATACGCTCAAACTTAAAACTTGTCGATGATAATTGTGTGTCAGAATCAGAAAAACAACTTGACAGCTTTTGGAAGGTCAGACCAATTGTACTACGGGTTCAAAAAGGTTGCCTACAAAATGATAGAACAGAAAATATTTCTATTGATGAACAAATGATATCCTTTCAAGGTAAATGCAAGAACAGGCAAGTCATTCGCGGTAAACCTAATCCAGTAGGAATCAAAAATTTTGTTATGACTACTTCGCTGGGTATACCTTTGGATTTTTACTTGTACGAAGGTAAAGGAACATCGGTGGAGTCCGCTTTATTCCCAACGCCTGAAAAAATTCATGTTGGAGCCCGATTTGTATTAAAGTTGGCAGATACACTTCCTACTGGCTGCACTGTGTATACTGACAGGTATTTCACATCTATTCCACTACTAGAAAATTTGCACAGCAGAGGCATTCTTGGAAGTGGTACGTTAATGCTGAACCGGATACCAAAAGGAATATCCATTAAATCAGACTCTCAAATGAAACGAGCTGGTCGAGGTTCCCATGAATGTGGTGAGAGGAAGACAATAAGATATGTATTGTCAAATGGCTAGATAGTCGATCAATACACTTTTCTTCCACATCATCGTCAGTTCAACCTCTCAATCAATGTCGACGATGGTCCAAGCAAGAAAACAGGTACATCAGAGTATCTCAACCTGCCGTGGTCCAATCCTATAACAAATATATGGGAGGAGTAGACTTGTTGGACAGAGTCATTTCAAAGTATTCCATGCGAAACCGAACTAATAAGTGGACTGTGCGAATAATTTACCATTTTTTTTACTTTGCTGTAGCAGCATCTTGGCTAAAATACAGATTGGAAGCCCATGATGATGATGAAAATGGTGATAGTATTGAGATTTGTGAGAGACCTTGAAAACGCCGATCTGTGCAGCCTTTACCACACAAAGAATTGAGGACAAAAAAGGCTTTACATTTGCCAGTTATGATGAATGATCAGCAGAAGAATCGTTCCAAATGTCGTTTGCCTGGGTGTAAACAATTAACTTTTGTAATTTGTGAAAACTGTCAGGTTTATTTGTGTTTTTCAATGGATCGCAACTGTTTCAAAACTTTTCATTCAACCAGCTGAACTGATGTATTATTTTTTATTCAAAATTATTCTTTTTTTTTTCTTTCAATTACACTTTATGTTTTAGGTGATAGGTTACAGTGCCTGAAACCACAATTTTTGTAAAAAAAAAATCATAAAAACAAACATAAACATTACTATTTTATTTCTATTAGACTTGATTAATCTGCTTTTCGAATTATTAGCATAAAAAAGCAAAATTGAAAAAAAAACACAATATTTGTTGAGCTAGAGTCCCCAAGTAACATATATGATACCATCCCTTACTCCCAAGCCGGCCATTAAAAAAAAAAAAATGTGGTCCAAATATGATGGTAGAGAATACGAAAATAGTAGAAAAAAGTTTAAAAGTCTAAAAAAATGGTCTTGGGCCCGAAGAGGATAAATTTATATTTTATGTATAAGCTGTTTGTCTCTTACCTTTACCAATGAATAAATAAATTAGTGCCGGTGTGCAAAAAGGCTTTTATGTGTATATTACAAGTAAAAATTCGGCGTTTTGATGGAATTTTAAATCGACATCATGGCAGTGGGGAAATGGCGAAAGAAACTCGCGGGGGTGATAGAAAATTGAAAAAATATGAAGGCCGTAGAAACTCTGTGAAAAAATTCATAGAGTCCTTCAAAATTACCGAGTCCCACTACTGTTGGGGCAAATCTGAGAGACAATATTTATTGTCTCACATGAATATACAAAAAATGTGGAAAATGTACAATACAAAATGCGACGAAAACATGAAAGTGAAAGGATGTTTTTTCAGAAATATTTTTAATATTGACTACAATATAGGATTTGGTTCTCCAAAAACAGATGCATGCCCAACTTGTTCGGAATTAACGGAAAAAATAAAGAATGAAAATGATCAGTTTACGAAAAACCTATACATTATGGAAAAACGAGCACACAAAATGCGAGCAGAAGCTTTTTTTCAAACTGGTACAAGAAGAAAGGGAGGATCTTCTCACATTTAGTTTTGACTGTCAAAAAAATTTAGTGCTACCTAAAGTACCCGATCAGTCTGCTTATTACAGTAGGCAGATTTATCAATATAATTTTACCATTATCAAAGGCTCAAGTTTGAGTAAATTACGAAAGAATGACGTAATTATTAACTGCTGGACAGAAAATACTCGTCCTAAAGGAGCTAATGAAATATCTTCAGCAGTATTTAATTGTTTACGTCAAACTGACTTTACAATTTTTTTTTTTTTTTTTTTTTTTTTTTTTATTATTTCAATATACATCATATGGGTTACATTAATACATACATATTTTGCAAAATATAATATTAAGGTTCATATATGGTCATGTATACCTTATCAGAAAAGAGGAGCTCTTGTGCCTGATAAGGGAGCCACGATTCTTACTTAGATTCATAATTCATAATGAGATATAATAATAAAAATATAATAATATATATTATAATAATAATATATATATATATTTTTATTTTTGTTTAATATAAGTTTTTTTGGAAAAAAAGTTTGATTTTATTTATTTGTTCTTGTTGGTTCGTAATACAGCGCAATTCGGAAGGGAGATTATTGTAGTTTTTTATGGCTTGGTAAATATAATGGTTTTGCATTTGAGTTGTTTTAAAGATTGGCGTAATAAATTGATTTCCATTTCTCATGAGTTTATAAAATTCTTGATATTCTGTGTTATTTTTTTCTTTACACATTTTTATAATGGAAGTTTGCTTAAATATATCATCAATATTTGGTACTGGAAACAATTTAAAAAGCAATTTTGTTGGGAAAGTAGAGTTTTTTTTTAAGTATTAATACTGTTATTAATAATATTAATACTGTTCGATTAATGGCTGATGGGTGTAGCGGCCAAAACACAATAATGGTTGCCATGTTTTCTAAATGGTTGAAGGATCATGCACCTCCAAATGTTAAACGCCTGGAATTAATTTTTCCTGTTGTCGGACATTCATACTTGCCTGCGGATCGGATTTTTGGGGTGATTGAAAAAGAAATTCGTAAAATGGAAGTAATTACCACTCCAGAAGATTATGGAAATATCTTTTCTGAATCAGGTAATCAGGGGATGACTTTGAAGTGTTCGATTGGAAAAGTGCTTCCAAAGATGTTTTTAAACCACCATCTCAGTGGCATTTTAAATTCAAGGAAACTAAACGTTTTATTTTAATCAAACACCGTTCTTCAATCAAAATACAGGGAGAACCATTCTACAGAAACGATATGGGAGTACCTCAGTGTCTTTAAAAAAGGAAAACACTTTTCGGATATGATCCCAATGCCATGCCAGAATGGAGTTTTAATTAACCCATTAAAAATTAGAGATAGATTACTTGGCAAACATTTTGGTTTGAACTGGAAGAATCTAGAACTATTAAAATTTTATGAGAACATAATAAACAATAATGAATTAAGAATCATTATGAATGATGATGAAGATGAACTGTGTGAATCTCAAGTATAAGTATCAGGATTTAATGTATGAATCAATTTACAGTCATTTTGCATGCAAGGATTTCTGCATTGCATTGTTATTTTTTAAATATAGTGCTTTCCATTTCATAGAATCTAAAATTTGTTTTTTTGTTTAATGTATACACGTTAACCACTCAGAACATTAGAACGTCAAAAGACGTAAATATGATAATAGCGGTCAAGACATTAGAACGTCTTTTCACGTAAACGCGCGAGATTTTACAAAAATCCATTTATTTCCATTACTAGTATACGGATTGCCATGATTTAAAAAACAGAGTATCGATAATGAATAACGCTACGCGTCTGTATTTAAGAATATTTATGGAACATAGAAGTGCATTATCGAAGCCGATTGAATCTGTCATCTTGTTCGTTCATAATTTATTGCGTTTCTAAATAATTTATTAAAAATATTTTAGTTTGGACGGTTAATATTTTGAGGTGACTAATAGTTTTTAATTATATTTCTTCAATATATAAAGTGTTATTTCTTTATGATACTCAGAAAAAAGTACATTTTTCACGGCTTTGAAATAATGGTAAGCGATTCTTACATATTTTTGACGTTTTCATAAAATGTATATTTAGAAACGCAAATATTTACGTATAACAACACAATGCGATAGTGGATTTCATAATCTTTCCAAAAAAAATTTTAGAATGAGGCTACGTTTCCCAAAACGTGAGTTATGAAGCTTTTAGCAAAACTCGTAAATAACACAAAAATTATCACGTTTTGACAGTTCTCAAAGGAACACATAGTAAATAAATGTCTTTGTCTGAGAGGTTAATCTAACCTTTACAATATTATCATTTATTAAACCTATTTGTAGTTTTTTACCCACGTATTTAATGTATTCGCATGCAAGGATTTCTGCATTGCGTTTTTATTTATTTTTAATGTAGTGGTCTCCATTATATAGAATCTAAAAATTGGGCTATTATCTTTTTCTATTTTCCTGTGTCTTGTTCTCTTTCATATTTTCGTTTAGATTGTTATTATTATCTTCTTCTTCAATGATAGACAAATTGGTCTATTTTTACTATCCGCAGGTAATACTGTATTTTAAAACAAAAAATGTTTGGCTTTAAAAAGACTTTTATTTTTTGGTTAATATGAATTATGTTTCATCTATGCATATACAAATGATGTAATTTCTTCACTACACCCCTGGCAGAGAAGTATTATCAAACACGGTTTATGAGTTTCAAAATGTGACTAAATCCAAAGACTTCACTTTCAAAATGTATCTAAATCCATGGTTCAATATCAAAATGTATCTAAGTTCATTTTTAAATATTAAATAACTAATTAATTATCTATCAGATTTTTATTTCAAAAACGCATTTAAAATGTTTTATTTTACCTTCATTTTTACAAAACATTTAATTTTACTTTATTATACTTAAATGCTATGAAACAGTTTTCTTGCTTTTGCCAAAAATTTGGTTCGTGGAGATAAGTACGTTTTGATATTAGACTACTCATTTAGCGATTTAAAACAAATTAAAGAAATTCGCGCGGGACCTTTATTTTCGCCCGTTGTCAGCGGTCCGCCGGCGAAAAAAATAACCTGATCAAAGAGTGTTAAGGTATTGGAGGGAGTTGTGAAAAAATGTCAGGCATAAGTTTATTGTGTTACAAATAATAGCCATCTTGAACTTGAAATTATGTTTATCCATTGTTGACTTAATTTGCATGGAATAATTTAAAATGTCAAATTCTGTGGATATTGGATATTGAAAGAAATCGTAAACAATGCATTGAATCATGACAAACGTATTCAAATAAATTGACAATTAGTTTATGTTACAAGAGAGAAAAATAAAGAGGTTAAAACCAAAAGTTATCATTTTTATCGGTGCATTTGCGGGTGCAATAAAATTAACGAATAGGTACTTTTGCTTTAATTGTTTACTTTTTAAGTCTACTGATGAACAATTGACTGAGTTTGGAGTTCAAACAAATTAAAATTAAAACTTTTAATAGGAAAAGAACTTTTAATAGGAAAAGATCTTTAAAAGAAAAAAAAACATTAAAAGCTTCAGAATAGGTGGGAACTGGCAAATTAATTACATACATTGGCGTTTTTATAATATTCACAACGCATTAGCAATATGTCTTTGTTTTTCAATTGACTTTCCACTTCTGCACCCCTGGAGCCGCCTCTGGTGTTATATAAAATTTATTCACTGCTGATTTATCCCGGTAAACAGAATAAGGGGGTATTTCACTATGTCGGGCTAAATATCTGACTAGCTATCCGTTGGCTGGCTTTAAAGATCAGAATAACTTCGTTATTCAACGGCGACCGTTTCACCATTGTTTCGAGCTTCCGGATAGATAACACTCGAAATAGTCTGGCAACATCGCAAAATGTTTGCAGTTACTCCATCTACTGCCACGGCTGTCATGCGTCACAGTCCGCACACCGCGAAGTGTGCATTTTTTTGGTTATGTTATGTTGATTATCAGGTCATTTTAGATAGATTCGTGTCGAATTAATACATTGTTTCTTATTTTGAACAGAATCAAATAATTCAGGATGGATCATACAAGCATTCAAATTCATTCAACAAAATTCGACTCACTTCTCCGCTGTCAAACTCGGAATGTTTTGACGCCATCTTTGATTCGAGGAATAGCGCCTAACGTGAAGTTCGAGCACTGATTAGTCAAATCGAACTTTAACCCGAGCGTTAGCGTTATTCAGATATAGTGAAAACGAAAAAATGACTAATCCGCGGAATAGTGGTTAGTCAGAACATAATCAGAGATAGTGAAATACCCCCTAAACGTAATATAAAATATTATATACTTTAATTTCATCAACACCGAACACATCCTCAATCTTCGCAACAAATGTAAATCATCTTGCATTGGCGATCCGTATGATCCCATGAATTCTTTCATACTAACTCGCGAGTACTGTGCCACAGAGAGGCTTTGCCTGAATTGACTTTGTATTATAGCTACACATTATAATACAATGTTTAGTAGAAATATATTAATAAACAATAATTCCAGTATGAATAAAAGCACTGTAGCATACCATAAAACCTTTGTCAAAAGTTTGCAAAAGATGATGAAAAAAATTTTGTACACAAAATACATAGAAACATGTATTATAACATGGGAGGGGTCACCTCAATATCGTCAAATCAATATTATAAAGATTGGTTTTCACCATCGATTAGTTGCGAGTTTACACACTGCCATAAAATAAGTCATAGGTCAGTGTCAGCGATGCCTACAATATATAAATATACATAGAGACGTTATGAATGATACCCTAAGGTAGGAAATTTAAATATTCCGAAATTTGGAGCATATTTAAAAAGAGATATCACATATGGCCCACAGATGAGAAATTTTTAATCAAAATTGATTACATACTAATATGTAATCAAAGTATTTAATCAATTTGATTACATACTAAGATGCAATCTAAGTATTTAATCAAGTATTTAATCAATTTGATTACGTACTAAGATGTAATCTAAGTATTTAATCAATTTAATTGCATACATACTAAGATGTAATCTAAGTATTTAATCAATTTGATTACATTCTAAGATGTAATCTAAGGACGGGTTGTTTCGGAGAATCTGAACAATTCATCAAATTTCAATGTTCACTTTCAAGTTCTGTGAAAGATTTTTTCAAGTTCTGTTTTTATTTCAGTTTTGTCAAGCAACTAGCCTACAATGATATAAAATCAGAACTAGAATAAGTCTTTCACAGAACCCGAAAATGAACGTTGAAATTTGATGAATTGTTCAAATACTCCGAAACAACCCGTCCTAAGTATTTAATCAATTTGATTACATTCTAAGATGCAATCTAATTATTTAATCAATTTTAAATAAATGAATTAGTAAATTCACACAAAATATACTCATTCTCATAATAATTCAGAAATCATCATTCTCCTTCCTCATTCGGTGGTTTTGACAAAAAAGGAATTATGTGCATGCTAGGCTAACTCCTTGTATGCACATAAACCTTATTTTACATGGTTATCCAGATACCTTAAAATATTTATTTTTAAGTGCATACGATTGATGGCGGGTTTCTGCTCTTCGGGTTGCTGCGGCTGCCTTTTTATTGGCACTGTATTCTCCATTATTGATATGACAATCATCTAGCGAGGGCAACTTTTTTAGAGTTTTAAAGTCACCGAAACATTCCAAAGCTGCTTTTCTTCCTTCTTTGCTCCATTTCACTCTTCGTTGGTCCACAGGGGGATTCTGAAACACAGAATTGAAATTCGCATTATATTTTTAGAAGATACTAAAAAGGAATGTCAGTGGTAAAGGGCGGTACCCATTACAGAATGGTTAAAAACACGGTTTTTGTTTCATGAGTAAAAATTCAGAAGGCGGAAATGAATGATCCATAAATATTTAATTTTTGTCAATGAAATTAGAAAAAAAATTAAATATCAGAGCTTAAATGAAAAAATTACCTACAACTTACAAGAGACTATTTTTGCTATTATTTAAAAAAAACTTATTTTTCGTTATTGATAAATCTTGCGGTTTTTGTTATTTATTTTCTTGTTATTATTTACAATATTTTATTACTTATATGACTTTATTTTTGAGCTTGAATTCTGTCACCAAACACAAGAGACTTGTCTCTTTATGGTGAGGAAAATCTATTGACTGGTTTGACTCGAACAAACGTAAATGTTTGTTTTTTCAAAAACCTTAAATGTCCATAAGGTCTTCACCGATTGATTTGAAATTTTGACACAACGTTGCATTCAAATACGCGTGTTTTTTTATGTACCTATATTATATAAATGTCACCTGTGACAGGTAAAAACACGCTTTTTTATTTTTAAAAGCGCTATCTGTTAAGACGAAAAAGCAAAACGCGTTATTGATTCTCAATCTGCAAGGACAGACTGAGCCAAAGCAACGAGTGGTGGGGTACAGACAGCTAGTATATATTAAATATATTTGAATATTGTGGCTTTCCAGATGGATAGTGTGAAATGGCCATTGCAAGGCTTAACCATGAATTTGAATATGCAGTTTAAATTTAACATTACGATGGAACAATTTACTGCTACGAGACCGATCAGCAAGTCATAGCATTATATTTTGAGAAGATATTTACGAAAATTGGTCCAATTCCATTCAAATAATAATTGACATCTCTAATTATTGCTAGGGTGTAAAATGACTTACTGCTGCACCGTTTTTCTCCGGATTCATTGAATGACTCTGCTGTATCCATTGATCTTTCTATTTTTTTTTTATTTTTATGGTTTTTACGTTGGCACCCTGGAATAAATAATTGGTAATTTGAATGTGAAATAACACAATAATTTGCTATTATCCGTCTTTGATAAGTCCCAGATAAGTCTAGCACTAAACAGCTGCACTGCACTACAGCTGCACTGCACTACGGCTGCACTGCACTACGGCTGCACTGCACTACGGCTACACTACACTACAGCTGCACTGCACTACAGCTGCACTGCACTACGGCTACACTACACTACAGCTGCACTGCACTACAGCTGCACTGCACTACACTACTGCTGCACTGCACTACACTACAGCTGCACTACACTACAGCTGCACTGCAAATGAAAAAAATTGAGTATCAAGCTGTTATTAAATTTTTGTTTTTGAAAGGCAATACGCCAACGCAATTCAAAGATGAGTTGGACTCTGTGTATGGGGACTCTGCACCATCATTTACCACAGTGAAATTTTGTGCAGCTGAATTTAAACGTGGCCGTAAGAGCTTGGGAGACGATGAACCTTCGGGACGTACAAAAACTGCAACTACTGACGATAACATTGCTAAACTTCACCAAATAGTGTTAGACGACCGCCGAATTAAAGTGAGAGAGATAGCAGAGGTTATGAAAATGTCCAAAGAACGTGTCTGTCACATATAAAATCAAGATTTAGACATGAGAAAGCTATCCGGAGGCAATCACCTTTGTGAACAATTATTTTGCAGAGAAAAACACCGAGTACTATTTGGATGGGTTAGAGCAGGGCTTCCCAAACTTTTTTCAACTGTGACGCCCTTGGGAAGTTGCCATATTATTGCGACGCCCCCTCAAAGCGCCCATAACATTTTTTACTCCAAATGTGCTGAGGAATAGCTGGTTAAAGTTTGTCGGGTACGTGCCGATACACCCTGTATATTGTTTATAATTAATACATTGTGAAATAACACAAATTGACTGAATTTATTGCACACGCTGGGATTTGAAACCTGGATTCATAGCGTCAGATCATATCCAATCAACAGCAGAGGCCGTCAAGGAGACCTGGAACGTTTGACTGATTTATGATACCATTATTTTAAGAATCGCTTAGATCTAGAATTTAAGTGCGTACAATTACAGGCATTCCCAAAAGAAATAATGCAATTCAAAACTCACATATTTGGTCCGATCCAGGTGATCCGGTGATTCATACTGTTTTTGTAAATTAATGTCATCATCTGATTCATCTTTGTCGGTCGCAGCTTCACCCATTGCAGCTTCGAACAATCTGGATACGTTAGTAACGTCCCTGAGTAATCCTGTTGTATTTCTTTGCTGTGTCCCATATTTTGGGTGTGCTTTTTATGTTCTATGGACATTTGATTGAAGAGATCAGTATTTACATTAATTGATTCTTAACACTGAATTTTCAGAGAACACCTGCGGGTTCGATGACCCCCTTTTTCCAAAACAAAATCATAATATTGACAAATTTGAAAATACTGTCGATACTTGAGTTATACATTATTAAATTTAAATAATGTAGTTATTATTTAAATTTCTCCTACTCTCCGTCTATTGAACAAAATTACTTCACAAAGTGATTTCCATGCGATAAAGTCGAAAACTTTTTCCAAAGTATCGGTAGAGGTTAAACATTTATTTTTTAGATAATCGTGTAAAAGTCTTACATCATGCTTTGAGGGTAGAATAACGTGTCTCAACCTTCTTTGTTTAATTTGGTCTTCCATTGCAGGTTTGTTGATGAGTACTGGAATTTCTTCTTCAAAAACAATGAAGTCTTTGGCCATTTTTTTTAATCGTAATCCGATTTTTTTATGCATTCAACAATGTGCCATTTTTTTTGTGAGATTATTGGCAACGGCTGTAGTTTTAAACCACATCATTGATCTGTCCCATTTAGTGCATTCTCGCAGAGCGCTGATTGCTGTATCACAATGTCGTGGTTGAAATATTGACACAAAGTCATTTATTGATATTTTTATTGCAGTTTTAATCCTTCGTAGCAATCTCAGGTGGTGTCATGTTGTGTTCTTATATTGTTCACAAAGTTTATTTGTACTGTATGGATTTTGTAATATTATCGTCCTTCAATACGGGGAAATCTGTATGTCTTATTGATCTTAGCTCTATTATGCAGAAAGCCTGTTAAACTTCTTCCCATTACATTAATTACACGTGAACCTATCTCATGGGACTCATTGCATTTCTTGTAATGAAGCCGTAGAGTATGTTTCGAAAAGAATCCTTTGCAATTAGAACAGTGTTAACTTCTGGTGCAATGTGTTCCAAATAACGAGGTATAGAAAAGATAATTTCTCCATTTTGATTGAATTCATGCATCGCATTATTTGGGAGAATAATTTGATCGATATCCACAATCTTGTTATTGGGATTGACAGGAGTTGAAAAGACTGGTGTCAGCTGGTGTCCCTAAACAAACAGTAAAACGGAAATTATTACCACAAGGTTAATTAAAATTTTACTCTAGTATTATTGGTATTGCGAGCTGTAAAATTATTGTACGCAAGCAGGGGTATGTACAACAAACAACTTTTATTTGGTACCTACTTAAAACATATACTAGGTAGATATGGCTCAACAATGTCAAATCAACAATTTTTTCAGGTATAAGTAAGTTTTCTGCCTTGTGGGAACTTATGTCAACCGAATCAGTTCCAAAATCTTGATGTGTTTCTCCATTTTTATTAAAGTTTGCATTACTTGGGGGCACAACTTTTCCCCAATACCATCTTTCCATAAGGCTTGTGTACATACACCAAGTACAGGATTTTTTATTCGACTTCTTTTTTAAGGTTGCAAGAGCATTATCCTCAAACAAAAATTGCAACTTTGCACCATCACCGTCACCTAAAAGAACATTATTGAGGTATTGCATTTTTGGTTGGTACTATCAGAGAAAATAATGATTACCGTAAACATGCTTGTCTTGCCATGGCCATGGCATTTATACAAACATTTTTACGGCAGTGGTCAAAACAATACATCGCTTATTATGATAATTACGTTGATAATTCAAACCGAAATTACGCCATTATCCTTATGTTAATTGGTTCACATAAATATTTTTGATATTATAACCGCCGCACTCTTACGCACAGATTATGGAATAACACTTCGTTTCAACCAAATTATAACAAAAAATGTTATTTTTTTAATTAGGGATCACTGGCCACGCTTTCAACCTTTTGATTCACTTTTTACTTTAGAAGGAAACTATCTTCATTTGTGAAAAATCTAATTTTTAATTACGTTAAATGAAAATTGTATGAGATGACAACCATTTCCAATAATATCCGTCAAGCGATAACGCATAAATAAACCACTCACCGCAAACGCTACAACGCATTGTCAACGACATAAATGGATATAAATAAACCGTAAACGATATTTTCATATATTGGCAATTGGTATCATATGGTATAATAACATAAATCGGTAAAGGTTACGAATTCCGCTTCACTCTTAATACGCAATATTTCACTTTCAAATAAATGGATTTAGCTTTATTAATTCAAAACATGATTTATTATGTCGGGGGAGACGGAAAAATAAGCACTTTTAATTTTAATTTCGTTTATTAAGTCACTTACGCGATATGTCACACGAGATTTCAAAGAAATAAAATAATGTGACATTTGTCGGAAATACCACAACTAGTTATTTACCTAGCCAGTGCGCGGGTTAGGTACAGTACCTACCTACTAACTAATTCAGTTAAAGAAAATAAAATCTTGAAAATATTAAATTAATATATATATATAACCTAACCTAATCTAACTGTGATTTTCTATAGCAAAAAATGCCCCTTTAATAACGCCTGCTCGCGTCCCCTTTAGAGTTACATCCCAGTTTTCAAATAGTATGTGGGCTACGCTAGGTTTGTATAGACTGGTTTGTGATTTAATTCTAATACCTATTTTCCATGTTCTAACCTAACCTAACCTAAACGGAATACGTTTAATCACATTTTATTCTATTTGTTTGTTATTCGGGTTATTTTATTTAATTATCTGTTAATTATTTGTTATAAATAATACATTGACTTACATATTAATATGGATTAATTATACACGATGATATTATTTATTTAATATGGCAATACTAATTTTTTTGTTTGGCAGCAATATCTATGAAATATTTTGTAGGTATGAATTACGATATTATGAATATAATCCAACTCTTGATATGAACATAGTCGCTTTCGGCGGCGCCGCATACTAATTGACATATCGCGTAAGTGACTTAATAAACGAAATTAAAATTAAAAGTGCGTACATTACCGTCTCCCCCGACATAATAAATCATGTTTTGAATTAATAAAGCTAAATCCATTTATTTGAAAGTGAAATATTGCGTATTAAGAGTGAAGCGGAATAGGAGAAAATTAATCATAAATCAACTATCTGCGTCTGTCAAACTTTTCTTACAGTTTTTTAGAGGAAGTGAAATGGCGGGAAGCGGGAAGCATGAGTCGGCCACCTAGCGGAAAGAACACGCATTACACCGTTTGCGAACCATCTCTTTCTGGCGCACGAGTCTTATGGTAAAGTGAGCGAGAAACAAAAAAAATAAGCATCGCCTACGTCACAACATAGATTTTCAAAATGGCTACAGTTTGTGTTGACGTTTTGAAGCGGAGTTATACCCCCCCGTATAATAAACCCATAAATAAACCACTCGCGTGCACTCGCGTATCACTCGCGTTGCCATAAATAAATGAATAAACCAATCACCGCGTTGCTATCATAAATAAACCACTTTCGTTGGTATGTTGGTATTCCCGATTGATTCCCGATTGGTTTATTTATGTTCCCGATACTAATCGCGGGGCTAGAAGAAACGTGAATACCATTTAATTCATGCATTTTAGGTAGGCACTATTTTGGCGGAACACTGGAAATAAAATTTAAAATTTACGTATGAAAATATTATTAGAAAGGTCAAATAAAAATTGAATGCGTATTTTTTTAATGTATATATTTAATGATAGAATAACAAAACTTGAATAGGACATTCACAGAAATCGCAAATTTCAACGTTCATTTTCGTTCTATTCAAGTTCTATTCGGTTCTATTCCGGTTCTGTTATTATATCATTACAAGCTAGTTGCTTGACAGAACTGAAATAACAACAGAACTTACTCGAAAATTAACTTTAAAATTAGAAAAATTGTTCAAATTCACCAAAACAACCCGTCCTCGGTGTTTTTGACTAATGAGTGTGATATAATTTTTAAATAACATATATATAATATTTCAATCATTATTTATGTATCAAAAATATATTTTCGTATAATTAGTGCAGAACACAGATATTACAGTTAAAACAAAACTGTATTACCTACATTTATATTTACTTCATGTAAAAATCCACTGGGGCGTAAATAAATTATGATTAGCGCTAAAACATACATTCTTTTAAATTTTTTCAGTTTTATTAGTATTAATATTTATTTCCGTTTTTTCCGTATCCCAACTGAAATAAAGTGGCAACACTGTCGTACCAGTCTCTGATTGGATCACTCTTAAAAGTCGTCGTTGATTGTTTTGTTTGAAAATCAGTTGAAAATATTCAAAATATCCGTTTGTAATGATCGTTACTTACATGAAGTTTTATTGTTCTTGAAGATAATTGAGTAAATAAGTGTTAAAATAATTTAAAAACAGGAGACAATCTCCTTCTAAAACAGTGTAGTTTTTAGTGAAAGCTGGAAATGTATTTTCAGGTAAGTTTTTCGGTATTTTGGCCGATTGCACAAAATGTCAAACGGTTATGCAAAATGAAATTGTCGAGAAGGGCTTGACTCTAAACACTAGTGATACTACAGTTGAATTAAGATTTCAACATATTTATTTTAGCAAATACATTATTCTTCTGTCATTATATTTTATGTAGGTAGTCTCGGCATTATTGTTTCACAGGTTGCGTTTATGAACCCACAATTTCATCACTTGAAAATGTTCGTTATCTATTTGTTGATTTGCTTGTTTGTGCATTTGTACGTTTAGTGGGCGTAGTCTTTAAATTAACTTAACACATATTATTTGTTGTTTCTAATTAGAAGAGGGTTTCTAGAAATCGGGAATACACACTGAATATTTTCACAATTAACCCTTATTTACTGCGTCGTTATAACGATTATGTAACGCGTGGAAGCGCGTAACACGTCATAATATCCCA
Organism: Hesperophylax consimilis; assembly: GCF_061612785.1. Classification (NCBI taxonomy): domain Eukaryota; kingdom Metazoa; phylum Arthropoda; class Insecta; order Trichoptera; family Limnephilidae; genus Hesperophylax; species Hesperophylax consimilis. Next base: position 13,701,638 of record NC_142849.1, read on the forward strand.
AAAATAAATCGCGTTAATATTTTCTTTGGTAATTATTTACCCTTTCTTTTTTTCCAATGCAAAGCTCCAATGCAGTTAAAAAAAGTCGGCATTATTTTATCTACCATGAATGGGATTTTTTGTGAAGATTGTATTGCAAGAAGAAGTTACATAGCTATCATAATATCATCAAGTTACACAGCTATCATATCATAAAGGTTATATAGCTGTCATATCGTCAAAGTTACATAGCTAGCATATCATCAAAGTTACATAGCTATCATATCATCAAAGTTACATAGCTATCATATCATCAAAGTTACATAGCTATCATATCATCAAAGTTACATAGCTATCATATCATCAAAGTTACATAGCTATCATATCATCAAAGTTACATAGCTATCATATCGTCAAAGTTACATAGCCACCGTAGTCCAGCCAAGTTGGCCACCTTTGTTCACACATAATTCCATAGGTACGCAGTCCGAATTTAGGAAGATGTTGAGAGGCACGATGCACAAACAGGGATATGTGTCAGAACTTAATTGTTAAATTGTATAATTTAAAGGTGGACAACACTCCGGAGATAGTACGCAAAAAGAAGATAGAGGCTCAGGAAGTGGAAAACCCTCGTCTGATTCTGAAGCCCTTTTCTGCTCCTCCCGTGGTCACATTTGAAAATGTTTGCATCAACTCTAAGACTGAGAGGATTCTGGAAGTTTTCAACCCGTCTGCTATTCCTCTTCAGGTGTGTGTTTTATATTACTTAATTTTAAGGTTTTATGCCTTGTGAATGAATGCCTATGAATAAAAATCAGCTTTAAAATGTTGAGAGCAATCCAAATGTGTGCTTTATATTTATATGCCCCTTTTCAGGCTAAAAAAGTTATAGGTGATATATTATGCTACGTATACATTTGCGTACTGAAGCGCGAGCCTAACCACATATCTTGGGAAAGGATCGATACCAACCTATAGTCCTAAATCTAAACGAAACATGAAAGAAAACAAGACACATAAAGATACAAAGATAGATCACAACTAGGAAATGAACCCAGGATCTCTTATAGGAAACATTTTATCATTAAATTTTATCATTAAACGTAATGCAACAATGGCTCGCAAGTTTATACGCAAGATTTTATCATAGCTGGGCAAATTTCACAGGAGAGTGAAAAACTTATTTAACCCTGGATGGTTATTATATTTTTACCCTACACTAAGGTTATAACTCGTCGAATCGACGAACTTTGTTTTTAAGAAATTCCTATATGCGAACTATGCAACTCAAAAATACACCAAAATCATTTTTAGTAACATTTTTTATTAAAGAGTAAAAAAAAAAAAATAATATACAAAAAAAAATTTTTTTGTTGCATTAATCTTTGCATTAGTTTCCAGCCTCTTTGTTAGTTTTTTTAAGGAACTACCTTTTTTAAAATACAGAATAAAAAAAAACTTAAAGTAAAGTGACTTATTTCATGCACTGCCTTTGAATATAATATATAAAAGAATATAAAAATAAAAATAAACTATAGTAAAAAACCTAATTTAACACATGAGGCACAAAGCTCAACTTTGTGCTCACCGCACACACTCTTGGCGTATTTCATGCAGAAAGACTTTTTCATTCTTCGCTTGCTTGATGGACAGAAGTGACATATTTTGCGCTTCTTTGGTTCCCCGTCAACATTTTCAATTTCTGATTGTGGACTGGGTAAAATTTGCTGAATATTATGCTTTAGGGTGGACCGCAAGTTGGGTATTTCCAGCCTTTTTTCCAAAAATGGCATCACCAGCGATTCATGCTGTTATTGTTGTCGTCGCTAAAATCGATTTCCTCAAGACCGAAAACATCAGAATCAATGGGATAATCATCGTCACAATGCAATAAAACCCGTTCTATGTTCTATTCTCCGTGAGAGCTTTTTTGCTGCCCATATTGCAGTTCTAAAATAAATTAAAATTCAAAATGTTCACCGGAAATTAATCAGAACTGCTTAAAAACATTTTTTATGTTATACAAATTATAACACTTATTTTTTTATAAAAAAGTGGAAACAAACTAAATTAAAAAATAAGTGCCCATACAAATTCAAAAAGTCACACTAAAGTTATAACTCGTCGGTTCGACGAGTACATACCTGTAAATCTCTATGTTCGCAAAATGTTTACACCACGCACATCCACTCACAGCAAGATCTCGTCAGCAACTAACATTGTGTAAAAAAAGAGCGCAATTTGAGCAAGCACAAAAAAGTTATGAGAGAAAGAGTAAGAGAGCGTCGTCGATTCGACAAGTTATAACCATCTAGGGTTAAATACAAAATCATTTGTGTTTTTGGTTTGAAAATTTGATTGCTTAGAAACATTTTAGATGCTTTAATTAAATACTTCGAGAAGAACACATCTTGGCATTTTTAAATTATTTTTTTTTAACAGTCCCAACTGCTCCCAACTGTCTAGTATTTGTTTCAGTTGAGTTTTGCTAAGACACCACCGGCTGAGTTAGGTCTAGAGCTATCGTGGGAGGTGATGTGCATTGAGCCCGATTCGGTGGTCCTGCTCCACTTGATTTGGTGCCCTCAGACGCCTGCAGCTCAAAGGTTCAACATTCAGATCACGGACCAGAAGCGGGGCCGCTACGATGTCGTCATTATTTGCAAAACTTTTGTAAGTTGTTTCTCTACCGTAATGAATTATTTTTCACTGCTGACTTTCCCGCCGGCCAGATCTATTCACTTGAATCTTAATTTTGTAAATTGTATATAGATGTAATTTTTGTATTTTTAGGTCAGTAAAAAGCTCAATCAAGCCAAAGCTAAGAGAAAGCTTCCGTTATCTTCCAACGTCAAGACTACTACTACCGTTACTTCTAAGACGAGTGTCTTCACTTCCAAGACAAGTGTTTTTACTTTGGTTAGTTCAAAAAAGAGTCCCAAGGCTTCAAATTTTAAGCGCCATTCGCCCAAAACCAAAATGTACAGTCCTCGAGCCGGTGAAACAAATAGCTTGAGAAGTTTTCTAAATGTAGACAATTTGTGCGTACAAGATATCTCCATGAAATATAAACAGTCTCCGGCTAAAAATGTGTTGCCTCCTTACATTAATAACAAGCTCCCCGATCCCTGGACTTCCAAAACAGACCATTTTAAAGGAAGGGAAACATATCTAGTGCAGGATTATGAAGACAAAGAAAACGAGTGTTCCTATACTCACCCTCGATCTTTCAAAACGAACGGGAAAGGAAACTCAGAGGGCTTTTCCCCCACTTCCATATTCAACGCTATTGAAAATATGGAGTTCACACCCTCGAGAGTGTCTCGCCAATATTATTCAAAAGAAGTACCAATCATTATTGATAAAGAAAATATGTGTCATTTGACTCCAGAGTATGTATCAAAAGGAAATAAAGAAAATAACCGCAACAATTATTTTGGTAATAACATAGATTCCTTGATTGACAATCTAGGTTTTACACCAGTTCTGAATCGCAATGTGAACCGCCCCACAGGTGGTAGGAATGTGAAAAGCCCAAAAACGGCGATATTGGAGGTGTTTGACAGTCCTGACAAAGAGAAGATGAGAGTTGACTTTATCAGAAACAATCATACGATGAAAGAGACAATCGATACGCACACATATACCCAGTATGACACGAGACACGAACAATACCTTCAGCAACAGGTTCCTCATCCAAATACCGTGTCCGCCAACTTAACTCATCCAATTATTGATCTCTGTGACGTGAGTAATTTTTCTAAAATGGATGATCCTAAAGATGCCACATACTTATCGGCTAAACCTCATGTACTTGTCAGCAGAGCGGAGGAAAGTCTCCCGGCGTCTTCCAATTACTGCAATGTGAATGCGCTCACACCTAATGCACTTGATTATTCTAATTTTACACCCAATAAAAACTTAAGCGACATCAATGACTCCTTGCAAAACTTCAACCCGAAAAGATGTTCCACTGAGACAAAAGATTTTGACCACTCCTCCTGCCGGGGCAACAATCGGGTGTGCAAGGATCTGTTTGTGGGCTATTCTCCCGGCGACGGTATGAACATTACCTTTGGGAAATTGAGTTCTGATACATTTGCTAAAGGCGACTCTCCCATTGTGCCCGTAGTACCCAACAACCAAAGCTCTCCATATTCCGTAGCCGGCTCTCCCCCGGTCACTTACACCGAACCACAACTCCTCGCTTATATTCGAGTCACTCCCCGTCAACTACCTTTCAATGAAAACTTGAACAGTTTCAACGAGAGGGTTGAGATGAGAAATGCCATTAAGGAGAAGAATAATATATCCGGAGTAAGAGATATCTTGGAAGCTAACTTGTGGCAGAAAACTCCCCCCAGGCCGGCCAGCCCCTCCTCCCTTGCTCCTATCCCTGAAGAATGCACTTTCTTGTCAGAAGTCAGCGCGGCTGACACTCATAGGCACCCACAATGTGAGACATTTATAGTCAACAAAACTTTTGAAATTAGTAAGCCGACAAAGTGCGCTAGTATGCATAAGCCCATTCCCCACGACAACAACAGCGGCAGGTGGATGAAGACTCTGATGAAGGGAGAGGCTAGATGTACCACCGCCACCAGTGCAGTGAGGAATTTTACTAAGGAAGAAACAGTGGAGAGAAGTACCACTTTAGGCCAAACGATTCAAGAGTCGGATGAGACATACAATTATGTCAGCATTAAGAGTATCGCTACGACTGTGGACCCTTTCTTGGCGGCTACATTTCTCTACGATGAAAGAGCTTACAGTGAGTTGGAGGAGGAATTCAAAATGTGGCTCAATTACTTGTTGACACCGCCGGCAGATCTGGAGACAAACCTGGACAGCGCTAAGATCGACATCGGCAAGGCCTGGATAGAGAGCCGCAACAAGGCGGCGCCCGCTCCCACCAAGGAACAGGTGTCCGCCAAGTACCACACGTCTCACAGACTGGAGAGCCTGAGGAAATCTGCCAAGACCTTTATTGACAGCGCTGACATGAGCCAGGTTTTTCTAAAAGTTGCCAATCAGGTTGAAAAGAAGTTTCTCTCCATTAGGACAGATAAAAATATCCATCTGGATATAGGATTACAAAAGATTATCCTAAATCTACTAATGTGCTATAACCCTCTCTGGTTACGAATCGGACTGGAAACTCTGTACGGTGCTAAAATACCCCTTTCCTCCAACGATGACTTTATGGGGTTATCTGCGTTTATAATTGAGCGCCTTTTTAGGGACCCATACTCTAGCACCAGTACCAAGCACTCCTTACCCAATGTGCACTCTCAGCAGTACACGGAGAATGTGAAGAAGTTTACACTGAAGAAATTTCTGTTCTTGGTTTACTTTTTGGACCAAGCCAAACTAAATAAGATGATCCCTCACGATCCCTGCCTGTTTTGTAGAAACGCTCCATTCAAGGAGAGCCGACAAATACTTATCCAGTTTACTAAGGAAGTTTTGTCAGGAGTCGGAGATATAAATAAACATTTAAGGCCAACGGGGTATTTAGTATCCCACAAGCAAACTTATCTTCACGAATTCAAATATGCAGTCCATAATTTGGCTGTAGATCTGAAAGATGGAGTTAGACTGACACGGTTGATGGAAATCATCTTGATGAAGGAAAAGCTCACGGCCGGCTTGAGGACTCCACCCATTTCTCTGCTGCAAAAGCTACACAATGTGAAGCTCGCTCTCTCGGCGCTGGAGGAAGCCGGCTTTCAAATTGTCGGTGACATCACTCCTAAAGATATAGTGGACGGACACCGGGAAAAGACCCTGTCTTTGATTTGGCAACTTATCAACCAGTTCCGCGCACCTCTCTTCTGCACCTCCGCCCTCGTCATCCAGAAGTGGTGGCGCAAGAAATATATTGCAATTTGGATCAACAAGCGGATTGAACACAAGAAGACACTCCGACTCTTTAACGCAGCCACTAAAATACAAAGTTGGTGGAAAGCTATCATTACTCGCAAGCAGTATTTGGTTACGCTGCAGCGAAAAACCGATGCTTGTATTGTGCTGCAGAAGTACTGGAGGATGTGGACTTGCAGAAATTATTACAAAAATTGTCAAAATTCCTCTATTATCATTCAGAATTGGTTCCGAAGAACACTCGCAACTAGAAATGCCAGAAAGGTGCTCATTGAAAAACGAAAGTGTTCAGCAGCTGTGATAATACAACGCCGATATCGTAAAATAAAGTTACTCCAGCAGTTGAGAGCTGAAAATGAAGATCGCAGAAAATTCTTGCAATTACGTGAATCTGCTACTCGACTGCAAACCGCTTTCAGGGCGTACACCTCTATGAAAGAAACGAGGCGTGTGTATGTTACCTTAAAAGAAAGCACTGTCAAAATTCAAAGATACTACAGGGCTGTTGTGGTGAGAAGGTCTATTCAGAAACAATACTTGGAACTGAAATCAAGCACGCTGATTATTCAACGAAGATTCCGCGCCAACTTGCTGATGCAAACTTGCCAGAAGCAATATACAGACACTAAGCATGCTGTTGTAACAATTCAACAATCTTATCGCAATTGGGTGCTCGCAAAACAAGTACGCAACAATTATTTGTATCTCAGAGCTGCTACTGTTCTCGTGCAGCAAAAGTTTAGAGCAATATTAGCCATGAGAGCGGCCAGAGTAAAGTTCTTACAACAAAAACAAAGTGCCATTGTTCTTCAAACTTACGTCAGAGGTTACCTGCAAATGAGGAGGGATCGAGACAAGTATCAGGTTATTCGACTAGCTTGTACCATCATTCAACAACACTACAGAGCTCACTCCTCCATGAAGGCAGAGAGGTACAAGTATTTACAACTAAAACAAGCATGCTGCGTCCTCCAGTCTCACTACAGGGCCAGACTCAGCATGCTACGAGCCAAACAAGACTACTGCAAACTTCAAAAGGCCACGCTTATAATTCAGACAAGACTCCGATCACTCATGGTCACGAGGGCTTACAGGTCTGAATATTTGAAGAAGTACAATGCCATTGTGTATATTCAAAGAATGTACCGAGGCAGACTGGAAACCATCAGATGTCAGAAGGAGTTGGGTGATAAAAGAGAGATGGCTATAAGAATTCAGCAATGGTACAGATCTGTGATCTGCACAAGACAAATACGACTAGAGTATATTTCCCTCAAGTTCAGTGTCTTGAACTTGCAGCGCAGATATAGGAGTAACATGTTGTCTAAAGAATGTCGTGGAGAATTCTTGGCCTTAAAAAGGGCTACTGTTATTATACAAACTCGTTTCAGGGCATATCTTCAAATGAAGGGGGCTCGGAAAACATATTTGATACAAATTGAGGCTATTATAATGATTCAGAAATATTACAAGGGACATCTAAACACTAAAAAAGAGAGACAGAGATTTTTACAGGTGAAATCTGCAACTGTTAAAATGCAGAGGCGCTATAGAGCAAATAGAGAAATGATTGAACAAAGGAATAACTTTGATAGAATTCGTCAAGCAGCAATTGTTTTCCAACAGAGATTCCGGGCACTCATTGTCATGAGGACGGTCAGAACAGAATATTTAAGGTGGAAAAAAGCAATATTAGTTATCCAGAAACACTTCAGAGCAAACACACAGATGAAAAGAGAAAAAACAAACTATAATCTCCTTCGCCAAGCGGCTATTGTCTTGCAACAACGATATAGAGCTCTTATAATAATGAGAAAAATAAAAAATGAATATGTAAGGCAATACAATGCCATCTTGATCATTCAAAGATATTATAGAGCTAAAAAGGATATGGAACATTGTCAAAGAGAATATAATACTCAACGTTCTACGACAATCAGAATTCAGCGGTGGTACAGGTCTATCCTTTTTATGAGGTCTTCTCGTTCGGACTATGTTACACTTCGCACCTCCACTATTACAATACAACGAAGGTATAGACAGTTACTCCTGGCCAGATCATGCCGTCATTCATATTTGGAATTGAGAAAGGCTTGCACTGTTATTCAAGCAAGATATCGTGCCAATATCTCCATGCAGCATAACCTGCAAGAATATAATTCAAAACGAATTGCCGTAATCAGAATTCAACAATGGTACAGGTCTATTGTCTCGATGAGGTTAGCTCGTTCGTATTATGAAACACTACGAGCCTCTACAGTTTTACTACAACAGAGATATCGAGAATTAGTTCTTGCCAGATCATGTCGTCATTCATATTTGGAATTGCGAAAGGCTTGCACTGTTATTCAGACAAGATATCGTGCCAATATCTCGATGCAGCTTAACCTACAAGAATATAATTCAAAACGAATTGCCGTAATCAGAATTCAACAATGGTACAGGTCAATTGTCTCCATGAGGTTAGCTCGTTCATATTATGAAACGCTACGAGCCTGTACAATTTTACTACAACATAGATATCGAGAATTAGTTCTTGCCAGATCATGTCGTCATTCATATTTGGAATTGCGAAAGGCTTGCACTGTTATTCAGACAAGATATCGTGCCAATATCTTGATGCAGCTTAACCTACAAGAATATAATTCAAAACGAATTGCCGCAATCAGAATTCAGCAATGGTACAGGTCTATTGTCTCGATGAGGTTAGCTCGTTCGTATTATGAAACACTACGAGCCTCTACAGTTTTACTACAACAGAGATATCGGGAATTAGTTCTTGCCAGATCATGTCGTCATTCATATTTGGAATTGAGAAAGGCTTGCACTGTTATTCAGACAAGATATCGTGCCAATATCTCCATGCAGCATAGCCTACAAGAGTATAATTCAAAACGAATTGCCGTAATCAGAATTCAGCAATGGTACAGGTCTATTGTCTCCATGAGGTTAGCTCGTTCGTATTATGAAACACTACGAGCCTCTACAGTTTTGCTACAACAGAGGTATCGGGAATTAGTTCTTGCCAGATCATGTCGTCATTCATATTTGGAATTGAGAAAGGCTTGCACTGTTATTCAGACAAGATATCGTGCCAATATCTCCATGCAGCATAGCCTACAAGAGTATAATTCAAAACGAATTGCTGTAATCAGAATTCAGCAATGGTACAGGTCTATTGTCTCCATGAGGTTAGCTCGTTCGTATTATGAAACACTACGAGCCTCTACAGTTTTACTACAAAAGAAGTATCGGGAATTAGTTCTTGCCAGATCATGTCGTCATTCTTATTTGGAATTGAGAAAGGCTTGCACTGTTGTTCAGGCAAGATATCGTGCCCATATCTCCATGAAAAAATGTTTGAACGAGTATGACGATAAACGGCAAGCAGTCATAATTATTCAAAAGCGATTCCGAGCTTATTGCCTTATGAAGGCACAAAGAGAAATATACCTAAGAATGATCTGGTCTACAATATCAATACAGAGGATGTATAGAAGTTACATGCTGACAAAAATAACAAGAACAGAGTATTTGAATACTAAGATGACCATTCAATTCATCCAGAGGAAGTACAGAGCCAAATTGGCCATGGTGAAATGTTTGCAAGAATATCGTAATCAGAAATCTAGCGCCGAAATAATTCAGAGATTCTACAGGTCATACACAATCATGAAAACTGAGCAATATTATTACTCACAATTAAGACGACATGTTATTACGATTCAAAGTCTTTTCAAAATGAAACTGTGCCGGAAAAATTATCTGATTAAAAGAACCGCTGCAACTAAAATTCAGGCATTCTACAGAATGTTTGCAGCTAGACGAGAATACAGTCATCTGAAAAGTTGTACAATCTTAATCCAGAAGCGTTTCAGAAGCTACATCCTAGTAAGAGAAGTCAGAAGGCAATACTTGAAGATGAGAGACGGCATTGTCAGGATTCAGTCAATTATAAGACGAAGGATTGCACAGAAAAGATATCTCGCAATCCGCCGCTCAGTCCTGCTTATTCAGACACGATTCAGAACAAAAGTGAGATTAGAAGCCGAGAAAAGAGAATTGACTGTCAAAAACGAATGTGCCAGGATTATACAATCTTACTGGCGAGGATATATAGAGCAGCGCAGATACAGCAAGTTGAAAGAAGCGGTCATTAGTTGCCAGAAGCGCAGAAGGGCCATTGTTTCTATGAGACGAGAGAGAGATTATTACTGCCACGTGAGATGTTCTGTGGTTAGGATCCAGGCAGCGGTGCGCGGGTGGTTGGCTCGCCGCTCTCTCAGCCGTCGGGTGGAGCAGCATGAGGAGAGAAAACAGCGGCTGAAGAACTGCAAGGCAGCTACGGTCATACAGGTAATTAATTTTTGTTCAATCTCTTTCTGGTCTCGAGTAAGTCTTCTTTCCGAAGCCAGTTTGAGTATATTGGTTTTTATTAATCTAAAAATTTCTTAGTATATTCACATACAGTAAGAAATCTTTACTATTAAAAGCATACTTATTTGTAATATAATTGTTCCAATGTTATCGTCAATAGTTAAGGACCCCTCAGGGCTGGCCCTGAACCAAACGGTGCTTGGCGCTGGTAAAAATCTCAAGTGCACTGTATTAGGTTTTAGGTATTATCAGTGCTTTGGCTCCTTGACAAGTCGGTGCCCGGAGCGGACTGCTCCAATTGCGCTTGCACAGGGCTGGCCTTGGGACCCCTGCATACGACCACCTTTAGTTAAAAACTATTTCAAAATCCAAAAAAAGTCTCCCAGTGTCGTCACACCTCCAAATACCGTAGTGGATTTTGATGCACGCAACCGTTGCCGCAACTAAAGTTGCTTGTGTGCACAGAGATAATGAACAAAGACATTCTGCTCAAAACTGTTGATTTGTGTCATTATTGCAGTTTACTACAACTTAACTATGTATGTCTTTTATCATGTTTATAAAACACACATACTATTTAACTATAAAGTAACACATTTAACTCTTCAGAAACACTGGCGGGGTCACCGAGTGCGGCGACAGGCTGCCGAGCACTGCGCGGTGGCGGCCCTGCGGCGACGTTGGCGAGAAGGGGCTCTGCAGTCGGACCAGCAGACCTTGGCGCAGCGAAGCGAGGATGCCATGGACGTGCTCTGCCACTTCCAGGACGTCGCCTCCGTCATCCGGGCCTTCAAGACGCTAGGTCACTAACTAATTATCACTAACCCGACTCTCATACTTGTAATGTATTTGTTTGAATATGGTGTGTTTTATGGTTGGTTTCCTGTTGCAGACTATGTGACCAATGTATACCCCATGATGTACGGATCCCGGGAGACGGCACTACCATTGGTCACTCGCCTGGTGGCTTACATGGGCTCCACTAACCGCTCCGTGTCCACTCTGGAGACCTTGCAGCTGGGCGTAGCCATACTGCTGAACCTGACCAAGTTCAGTCCCACGGCACATTATGTATACAAGGTAAGGACCCAGGTGCCTATTATATTGGGTAATTGCATTCATCAACTATTACCGGCAGGAAGTATGAAATGTAACGAGGACGGCCTGTACAATGTCATCTGTTTCAGGTGGATCACTTGAACACCATGCTCACTCTGATGCTTCGCTGGTGTGACAAGGATAGCCAGCTCTGCCGCTTGTTCTGCACTCTTCTCTGGATGTTTGGCAAGTACGACGATATCAGAAAGGTAACATTCACTTTTAGGACATATTCATATAAATTAACCAATGTCAGTATGGTCCCGCTAAAGGGCCGCCATTCAGAATCAAAGTGCCGCTTAATATAATTTTAGCTATATTTAGAAGAGTTGAAATATGAAATGAAGCTTTATATTTCTTTCAGGAAATGTGTGTGATATTACGAAGTGGAGAACCTTACAAGATCCTTTCCAAGATCAGATGTTCCCTGGAGCGCAAGCGGCGTATGGACAGTCGCAAGCGCACGTCGCACGTGGGCCCCGCCCCTCTCAACTCTTCTGCCCTATCGCGCTCCCTCCTGGACTCCTCCTTTATGTCTCGCGCGCCCCCGTGCTCCACCCCCCTGCGCCCACAACATCCCCGCAGCCATACCCCCTACCCTCTCTCACCCTCCACCGAGCCTGACTACGGAATCTCTCGCTCTCATCACCCCAGAATATTTCAAGACGAAATTCAAGCGATGGATGCTGTTTTTTTCAAATTTAACTTGCCGTTAGCTCTCATTGCAGAAAATTAACTCTAAACTAGGTAAAAAATAATATTCATTATCTATATAAATAAAATTGATTACTCTAATAATATGTATTGTATCTTGTGCCATGACCAGGAGAACATAGGTTGGATGTGGAATGACCTGACTTCTTGAATGCCGCTTATGTAAGGATGACTGCGAGTGAATGATGTTAGTTTGTTGTATGTTGCTGTTATGTTTTTAATACAAGTTTGTGAGACAAATGAGATGTTTTACATTATAATTTTTATTCATGTAGGTTAAAAATCTTGTTACTAATAATAATTTTACTCTGTAGGTAATAAATTATAAATAAATTGAATATGTTTTGTTTTACTGGTATCAGATTAATTCATTAATACTAAAACATATTTTATTTACTTCTTCAAACACAGCAATATTTTGTGGCACTATTTTAAATAAAAATAATCAACACTTAGGGACAGGTTGTTTCAAAGAATTTGAAAAATCCATCAAAGTTAAAATTCAAGTTCTGTTATTTTCCACGTACTGTGAAACAACCAGCCCGTGATGAAATAATAACAGAACTTGAAAATTTGATGAAATGTTCAAATTCTGTGAAACAACCCATCCTTAGTTTTAACTACTTATATTGTTTAAATACAACTAACGTGTTAGAAAGGGTGTAAAGAAGAATTTAAATATTCAGAAAATGTTTTTAAATGACCCCCCGTTAATTTTGTTCCCATTGTAAATTATGCCCTATTACCATTATTATCCCACTATATCGTTAACTTCTTAAGCGTGCCAAAAGTACCAGTGGATATGAAAAATTTATATCCATTGGGCGCTGGCGTGTATCTATATGGTAATCTGACATTAAAACACTGGGACACACCAGGGATTCGGTCGCAGGAACTCGACATTCCAAAGGTTAAGTCTATATTTGTAATTTAGTTTTAAGCAAACCCTGAAGAAGTGAGCATTGCTTACGAAACATGTCCGTTTTATATAAACAATAAAATTGGTTAAAACAAAGCGTTGATTGAATATTTAATTTAAGTTAGAGGAAGGTTATTTATTATAAAGGACAGTAATGCGATGTGATAATAGTAAAAGTATATAATAATAAGAGGAATAATGTTAACCAATGTGTATGTGCAAAATCTATGTTGTTCAATGTGAGCCCTGACAAACAGAATAAAAATTGTAAATTAAAATTTTTGTGTTTTATTGACTTAGTTTGGAGTTACCAAGGCAAGCCATTTGACGGCCTGTATGTATCCACTTTAGACTAAACAAATAGATTGCGTCGCCGTAGAGTGGAAAGTCACTTGATTATCTCAAAATTGACAGTTTTGAGACAATGGGCGTTTTTGTGGTAGCGATTTTAAATGATAATAATTGTGGTTTCATTCAATAGTTTGTGAAAGACAATATTAGCGATTTCTAAACGAAAATCTGAAACAGAAAAATCAGAAAAGGATACGGTCACATCTAGGACTCGAACCCAGGACCCTTGTCTTGCCGGGGCACGGGTTCGAGTCCTAGATGTGACTATATGATACTAGTCATAACATGAAAATAAATTATGCATTGACAAACTTATACCTAATTTTTCTGTTGCATTCGATAAGTACTTACATATTATACTGAGGTCCCCGTCGTTGCCGGGCTTTCCGTAGAGTTTTAGAAATGAGATGTACAGTAATGTTCCTCTTTTGAGTATCAACTGTGCAAATTTTCATCAGCCTCGTAATAAAATTGTCCGAACCTGATAAACAATTTACCTGTGTTTAAAAACCTGCATTACTGCCAAATAAATGGTGTGACGCCATCAAACTGACCATCTGAAAAACTCTTCTTTATTCACTTAGGTAAACTGAATTTTGTTCCGGGGATCATTTTGACGCAAGTACAATAGTTTAATTTATGTGGTCTAATAAATCTATACTACAAATTTAACCTGTATTGTATTTATGGGAAAAAATTATTTGCGCGGTCATAGATGGCATTAATTTAATTATTTTATGAAAATACATTTTTTGCAAGTTACGCTTTAAATATATTTTGGCCGGGTATTTATTGCGCTGGCGCTATGCTGAGTCCGGACGAAAATAAAGGTCCCGTGCGAATTTGTTTTAAATCGCTATATCTTTGAAAATAATTAAAATATTTTAATAAAATTTTCTACGTAGTAACTCAGCATACCCAAGCTATAAAAGTACTCAACGAAAATCGAATATTATTTGAAATGCAACTCAATTAACCTGGTAATATGTTTATTACGGTCCGCCTATCGGTATTTACCTGCTTTCTAATAGACGCGACATCTCTTGCTCGCTTGCACATAGGAGTTGAGTGGGTGCGGAACGGAGAAAGAGATTCGAATCGGGTTTCACGGTCATAAAAACCCTCATTCCAGGAATTGAATTATTTCACTAACAAATAATATACTATCTTTTCGTTGAAATATTGATCCAATATTGTATTTGTATGCCTGTCTCGAAAGAATTCAGTTTTATTTGGACAAAACTATTTATTCATATTGCGTATGCACAGGCGCAAACAAATAATTCGTCTTAATATTTTGAAGCATAACTCGCAAAAAGTATATTTTCATTAAATAATAGTCATCTATGATGCGTAGATTATAACATACGTTATGTTTACCTATTTGTTTATACTTTTATGATTCAATCCCATATTTTCTTCCTAACAATGATAATATCACATATGCATAATATTATGTAAGCATTTTTTTTTGCTATTTGTTTTTGGGGTGTTGAGAAATAGCAAAAATACTTTTGGCCGTGAAAATCTTAAATCATATTATGTAAGCAGATTACAATAAGAATTTTATTGTTTTAATTTTTACAGGTGTATTATTTATAAAGGATATTTTGAGTTTAGTTTTGATTTTGACAATAACCTCAAAATATCCTTTATAAATAAAATACACCTGTCACCATCGGTCAATTGTAATAATAATATTTGGATGATTTGTATAGCGCCGTTTTCGTTACAGATGGTAGTTACGTGTTAGTATACAGGGTGTATCGGCAAGTACCCGACAAACTTTAACCAGCTATTCCTTAGCACATTTGGAGTAAAAAATGTTATGGGCACTTTGCTGTCCGGTAACATTTCTTTTTAATAAAAAATGTATTATTCATATTTTCACCACATGTCACCAATGTTTTATCCTTTGTCAAAGTTTGAAAACCCGTCTAGCAATATTTTGTTCGAGTTTCGTTGAATAATGTACGTACGTATCTACGTTGGCGCGCTTTTACAATCACAAGGAAATGGCACGGCACCATTCGTCTCATTTTTAACTATTATTATTTAGTGTGTACAAAAGAGCGAGGACACTTTTTAATGCTAATAACAGCTGTTGAACACGAGAAACTATGCAAATGACAGTGACGGAGTGTGGATTTTTTATTTATTTTTTGTTTTTAATGGAAAAAAATGTTACCGGACAGCAAAGCGCCCATAACATTTTTTACTCCAAATGTGCTGAGGAATAGCTGGTTAAAGTTTGTCGGGTACTTGCCGATACACCCTGTATATAATTTAAGAAAGCGTTTTGACAAAATTCTTTCTAAAAATAAACTGCATCCTTCTCACTAATAAAATTATTAGCATCTATATGCCTTGATAGATAATAAAATATTTAAAAAAAATTGTTACCTACACTATGATTTCCTTAAATAATAATATTTGGATAATTTGTATAGCACCATTTTAGTGCAAAACCACCTCAAAGGTTCATAAAAGTATACTTAATTTTTTCAGGCTTTTTAATTTAGTGTAATTCACCAGTATAACAAGTAAGAAAGTTTGGCAGACACAAATAATATATGAATGCAATTTTTTTTTTTTTTTTTCTTAAGCAATAATATTCTTCATTGGAGTTCCTTATTATAATATCCCGTGATTTTCCACAGGTCTGCGCTAGTATATCACAATATGTAATGGTGTTAATTGGGTCGAGATTTTCAGTTTTTTTAACTAACTCCACCAAAGATATTAGAAGAACGAGATGTGCTATGCGCAGTTCGTACTGAGTGGAATTGTTTTGCCGAGTGTCGCCGGTTTTGTTCACCAATACTACTGCACACTCGCTTGCGCTAAGGTATCCGCACTAATACATAGAACAGATTTCTGTGCGTACACGTCCCGATATCGTTCAAAGTACCCTAATTCGGTAGTACTCCGGCTACTGTCCGGCGGCCAACATAGCATATCTCGTTCTTCTAATATCTTTGAACTCCACCAAGGAGGCCATGAGGAAAATAATTTCTGTCAGGGCCTATGTCATCTTTGGGGATGCTGTGTAGAGGGTATTTTTGAGGAGAGGAAGGAGTACTATGGGTCTAGAAGAGACCTATATTGTAGGAGGGAGGAAACACAGAGGCCACAAAGATAGTAGTGAAGAATAAAAAATAAAATGACATGTCTAAATTTATTAAAAAGAAATAGTGTTACATTCATTTACAATTTATTGAAAGTCGACATGAGAAAAGTATCAGAGGTTTGCAGTTCCATTGAAAGCCAAAGGTTTCATTTCTTTAGGTTAAAACTTAGATATAGCTAGTATGTAGTAGCTATTACAAAAAAGTTCAATATTTAGATGGCAAGAAAAGAAATTAAATTGTCTTATTTAACTAACATCCAGTTATAAGAACATAATTCTAATTGGAAAAAACAGGCACAACCAGAGATAAAACATTTCAAATGGAATGGACAGTAAGTGACACATTCAACATAAATTTAATAACACCCAACTGAGTTTACAGTCGTCACACAATGTTCCCACTTCAATCTATCTACAGTTGCAGTTGGCACACGTCATACACTGCTTCTGAACTAGCCTGGTATTTCACTAGTATATTAGTTATATTGGCTTGCAGGAGCTAAGTGTTTCCTTGTACTGTTGATTCTAGGAAGTGTTAGTCAGCCAATATACTTTCGTGATTCGATCCCTGCGATGAAAACATCAGCAGGCACCTACTGTACTCAACTAAATGAACTCGACTCCTCGAGGAAAAGATGTAATCAAGTAATCTGACGCAATTGGTTATTCAGAGTAAATTCTATGATGGTGGGACTCCATTGTTGAAGATATAAGTGGAAGAAAAGTTCCCGTGGACAAATCAGAAATTAATTAGTGCGGGAACAATGAACCTGCATATTATTATACAAATGATCCAATACTTAGTTCAGTACATGTTTTATCTTGAATGATTTAGTTAAGGTTCAATGGTATAGGTATATTATATACCTACATACGTCCGTTAAAAAATTCATGAGATTTTCACACAATCTATTCCGGATAATGTATAAATCTCATTTGTTCACTTTGTACAGTAAAGGTTAAGAAATAGGCCTAGATGCTGGGAACATACAAATGAATGTTATTATTTTCTTCTGTTGCGATTGGACGTTAACTCCCTTTCCTAAGATATATAAAGCTAATACCACAGAAGCTCGCTCATATATGTAGCATATTTCCGCGGACGACTTAAATTAATCATAAGTCCCTCTCTCCATCATAGAATTTGGCTAAAAATAGTTTTTAACATTGAAACACTTTTTGTCTGCGGATATTTATTCCGGTCAACAGTCAGTCGACACATAATGGGATTATGTGCTCCTTATTATACTTGCAATGTATGAAAGCATACAGCTTGAGCCAACGAGGACGGGCCTCGGTTGAGATATATGAACTAGAAGTGTTGGTTTGTAGTGTTGTTAGGAAGACATGAGGAAAGAGGGGAGGGAGTGCCTAGCGGTAGTTGTTGTTCCTGCCGAAGTTGTTATTGCCGGAGAAGTTGTTACCCCCAAAGTTGCCCGGGTAGGGCCGCCCGCCTCCACCTCCTCCGCCTGCCGGGGACGAGTTGAGGAACAGCTCGATGTAACGGTTGTCCATGGTGTTCCGGTCCTTGCGCATTGCCTGGTTGGTACATTAATGATTAGATGGTCATCCATATGCGAGCAATGTCAAGCAAAATTAAAACTGACCTAAATATGTATAGTTGTGCAGTACATATTATAATAACATTGGTTTAACCTCTTGATCGCCGATGCTTAATTTTCACCGTGTGCCAGATAATAATAATAACTTACTTACTTGTTTTTTGCAAAATTATGTTTTTGTAAATTATACCATCTTACCAGATAATGTGTTTATATATTTATAAAAATAGTACATACTCTACCATAAGTAGTTTCCCCAGAATAGATAGTTATATTCAGATAAATGTTTTTTTTTATAGTATCCTTAAGGATACGCTCGCAAATAAGAGGTTAAGAGATAACATTAACGCCCCCAACTTATTTAGAATTAACAGTAGATGAAAGAAGAAACCACCAGATTTTGGTATCCCTCAAGGTACTGTTAATAGGACCAGTGTTATTTACTTTTATATGTAAGACTATATACTTATACTTTTATATGTAATATGTAAGACTTTAAGTTATTTCTGCTAATGACACGGCTCTAATGATGATTAAAAAAGCCGGGAAAGTGTAAAATTATGAAGAAAAAAAAATGCTAATTCGAAATTTTATTTTCGAGATCCGTGGATTTGGAATTAATGGGGTTCTACAGTAACTCTACTTCTACCTGATAGCTATTTATTAAATTATTGTGTAACTAATAGAGCTATTGTATAATATTTAAAAAAAAAAATAACTTACTCTGACGGCATCTTCGTGGCATTCGAATTCTACATCAGCCTTGCCGGAAGGTCGATCGTTATCAAATAAGATGTTGATGTTCAGTGGACGGATGGGCTTGAAGAACTGAAACATCACAGATAAACTTATTTATTTTCAATGCACATTTCCAAAATTATTTATTTTCTATATTATTTATGCCTCTTCCGACATGCTGTAGCACGAAAAGAACACCGTTACAGTTAAGAGTATGATCATTTTACCAAAGGTAGATTATTCTGAATAACGAATTATCTAGCTTAGTCTACGAGATAAAGAAGACCGTATACTTACGTAGGCGACATCATGCAGGGAGGCCTTGAAGGGCAGACCGCGCATGTGTATACTGTGCATGCCCCCGCCGCCCGCCCCCTTCCAGGGTCCCCCGCCTCCTCGCGCCCACACTCCGCCACCGCCATTGTTGCCATTGCTGACATTGTCACCTGACAAAATACACAAATATTTATCACACAAGATTTCAATTATATCCCAAGTGCAATCTGTTCAAGTCAAGATATAGAATTTTTAGTCACCTCCGCGAAAACCCCCCCTGATGGGAGGCCTCATCTTGTCCTGGAAGCGCCCCCCGTAGCGGTCGCCAAAGCGGTCACCGAAGCGGTCCCCGAACCTGTCATAGGGCCCGGGCCGTCCCATGGGTCCTCCTCGGCCCGGACCGCCGCCGCCCAGCATGCCCAGGGCTGTGCGCACCTCCTGGGGAGAGCTCGGGAACACCTCGATGTACCTGAACAACACCATCAACACCCTTCAGTTTTCAACATTTCCAATCCCATATATTTACAGAGTGTTTCTTATTTAGTATGGAGCCTTGATTTAATTTTGTAATCTAGGGTTATGAAAGCCTAATAAATTATAAACTTTTAAATGATTATTTTTGAGTAACTATTTAAAAACTAAAACAAAAATTTATCATTATACTTATGGCCGAAAAGTGAAAATGATTTTTTACATTTACAAAAAATATTTGGAGATAATGGAAATTGTTATCTTTGCTCTTACACTCCTTATAGATCTGTACCTAAATATCATAAGTGCTAAAATGGTAAACCAGTGATGAGCTGTCATTTGATTCACTTTGTGTTCACCAAACAAAAGAAAAATAAAACTGAAGAAACAATTCTTTATTGATTTATGGGTTTGACAATTTCTAAGAAAACTTATTTTTGCACTTAACTAATTTTGACCTAAGACCACAGATATATACACTTTGTTGATTTGGATTATGATATTTTAGACGTGCTACATATTCCAAGTATATTAAAGACAATGGCATGGCAAAAGTGCACAATGTAAGAGCTGGCATTCACCCAACTGCGGTCAGAGACCTCAAGTGACATGCTATTCATTTGGGGTTTTTGATGATTTCTCTGTAGGTGTACATTGGATATGATAAATAATAGAATTTACCCGTTCCCGCCTCCTCGCTCAGTCTCCAATAGCGCCCAATAGAGGAAATGAATAAGAATGAATTGAACCCACCGTCCCGTCCCAATGTAATTCAGCCTTACCTAACCTAGACAAGCACACCCAGATTCTACGATTTAGGGGCGTGAATAGCATTGGTATCTACCCACCTCCCCCTGCCCGGGTGTGACTGGCTTGCTCTCGCTCCCTCGCAGTCCCGTGTCCCGTTTCACGTGTATGGTGTTAGACAGTTAAGTAGTTTGATGTTGTTTGTATAAAGGTGTGTCTGTTTCCCCCAACCTGTGTCCTATCTCCTGGCGATCCCTCTCCAGCGCAGAGTCGGCCCCCGCGCGGTCGGCGAAGCTAACGAAGGCCTCCCCCGAGCTGCGCCCCGTGTGGTCCGTCAGGATGGTCACCCCATCCGCGCTCACCGTCAGCCCTGTCTCCCGTCCCGTCCCCAACCACCCAACCCACCCGGAAACATAACCAACAATATCCATCTTAGCAAGCAAGCACTTACGCCTCAGCGTGAGCGCCCCACACAATCATAGTATAATAACCAACCCCCATCGTTCTCAGCCGCTCCATCTTAATTCATCAACATGAATAAACTGCCCTGATTTATTTAAACTCATCACGTTTATCATATCAAAACTGAGGCATTTTTATATACTCAATTATATCTAGATTCCACAACGTTCAATACACACAGAGGTGGAGATATACATTTGATACTTCTGAATTTAGGAAGAAAAATGCGATAATATTTACATATTTCAATTGGTCATCTTTAATTAAATATGATAATACCAATATATGGGTCTAATAACTCTTGTTTCACGAATTACTTCTCCTTAAGGAGATCGGCTGTGCAAAAAAAGATTGAGGCAATAACACAACCAAAATTTAAAAATATTTTTTTATCCGAAGATATTGCGAATATCTTGTACGGGGATTCCATGATAACTCAACACACATTTTAAAATGTGATACAAAGTCAAAAAGCGATGAAAAAACTTAATATAAATATAACCTAGTTTTTATTTCATCACTTTTCAAGTGTTTATATCACTTTTTAAAGATGTGTCGAATTGTCATTTTGATGAGTTATACGGTCACCATTTAACAATGGTAACTTTTTTTAGTTTTCTTAACCCCTATGAGACGGATGAAATTTAGTTAATTTCTCATATCCAAATATAATATTGAAAAATGTTAATAGAAATAATAGACATACTTCTACAATCTCAACTCTTTTAGTTTTAGAATTTTCATTTACAGTAACGAAATGCATCCAAAACTTAGCTTTACACACTGCAAACTGCAGTGCACCTCAAGGTGGTCAATTTCACTGGACTGCAAATGTAGCCAGCCGCACTATAGGGGTTAAATAATGCTTTACCAATTGTTAACCTAGTCTAACGCGATACAGAATAATGTATTTTATGGGGTACCCAAAATGTAGGTAATATTTAAATAGATAAATTTAAACCAACCGAACGGTATTTATGATTATTTTGGGAAGACCATAATACAATATTTCATATATTATATGAATATTTGGTATCGTTGCTGACGTATTAATGAATCTGGAGTGTGTAAAAAAGTCATATTCAATAAATAATTTGATCATTTCACACATTGTTTTGTACTTTTACACACATAGAATACTCCTTAAAAAGTATTACTTATATATATGAGAGAGCATATATTTAAAATGAGTAGGTACAAGTGTTATTACGTTATGGATCTTGTGTTGGAAAATATTACTTATAACTTATAAGTAAAAAGTTTTATCCTATGCTGGTGGGAAAATGGTTCATTGCCAGAACATTACACACATCAGTCATAGTAGCGAGATTTTAATTATGTTTTTGACACAGATTTTAGAAAGAAAGTTAGCTAATTGGTTTATCATTGAAGGAAAAGATCTAGTATGAATTTTAAGAATACATATAACTAATAGTCTTTTTTTTTTAAAAACTGCATTTAGTCAAGTATTACTCGTCATTGGAAAAACAGCATTTAGAACTGTTTTCCTGTAATATCGATGAAAATAACAAATACCAGCTATTATCCGGCTGTTTTTTTTCGCTTCAAAATATTGACCAAATAATGTGACCTCTCGTCTTTATTTATAATATTAAATGGTGGAAGTGAGTGACCTGGCAACTACCTGTACTCTGTTCAACCTGGGTTAACGTGTGAATTCTTACCGCTGAAGAACTCGATGATCTCTTCCTTGGAGCAGCCGAAGGGCAGGCCACGCAGCTTTACCACACCGCCTCCGGCTGGCACAGTGGGGGGCACCGGAGAGCCACTCATGCTGGCTTGTGAGATAGCCCACTGCATCTCACGCTGCCCTGACACAAACACCTCCACATAGCGCGAGCCCAGGTTCTGTTTGTCCTTAGTGCGTGCCAGTTCCAGGTCATCCGTGGACTCCACCTCTACGAAGCAGACTCCCGTGGGTCTGCCGGGCCGAATCTCCGTCAGGTGCACTCCTGAATAACAGTACATTACTTAACATAACATCTGCCCTGACGATGGACACTGTAAAGCTGTCTGAAATGTTGGCCAAGGAAGGAGGATGTGCAAACCCAGTATAAAACCCAAAAATTACAGTAAATAATTCATTGAATTCTTAATGCTAAGTATACATACGCGAGTTGAACTGCCGAACTAAACCTCAACTTACGGGAAAGGAACGGAGCAAGCGCAAATGTCGCATAACGCCGCTTGCAGTTGCTTCGTTTCTTTCCCGTAATTCGTAGCTCGGTTCGCAAATGTATACATACCATTATGTGGGTCTGTTTACTTCGTCTTCATGATTTGAGAGCATAAAATGCAATCAGGTAGAAAGTGCCAAATCACAATTTTAGAGGCGGAACTCTACACATTACTTTGCGTCTACGTATACGCGTTAGAGTCTAGGCTCATTACTTGGATAATAACAGCGACGCAATAAAGTTTGCAAACGAATCTACTTTAGTATAATGTAGGTACCTGAGCACCCGTGGAAATTATTTTTCAGATAATGCATTGGTAGAGAAATCATAACTTACCATCCAATCCATTGCGAATATTCACTCCACTCAGGAAATCCACGACGTCTTGCTTCTTCGTGGAAAAAGGCAAGCCGCGTAACTTCACAATGTGGACCCCAGCTTCGCTACCTTCGGTGTCATCTCGATGTTCCGTATCACCGTCCATTTTCGCAAGAATCTGCTGTAACAAAACAACTCTTCTTGAAAAGAAACAACTAAACAATAATATTTGCCCCAGGGTAACGTTTGTTTGGGGTACAGGATACCTATTTAAACCACTTAGAGGCAAATTAATGGAAAATACAAAACAGTGATAGAAAATCCCGACAACAAACCTGAAAACCTTAGCATCCAATATGGCTGAATATGGCCAAAAATATTTATTATCTAGATCCATAGAGAAACCACTCACCATAGATCATAAATAAACCACCCCATAGATCAAAAAATGTGAATCTTGATTAGTGTATGGAAATATTCATTAGTGAGAGTGGTTTATTTATGGAACGAGTGTATTTATGTGGCCTAAATAATGGCTTTTGCATGGAATTTAACATTTTGTTTTGGTGAAGTATAAAATAATAAAAAATAGTGTACTTAGTAATATAGCAGTCCAAATTCACCTATGTAAAAAAAATGTAAAACGTGATTAAATACCAATAATAATATAAAAATATCAAACTATAAAAATGGTACATGTGTCGCTAGTACGCAGAATCAAAATTGTTGGAATACAACTAACAGATAAAAAAAACTAGACCTTGCAGGCGACTTTTTAATGGGCATCGCCCAATTTGGTAAAGTTCCTGAAAGTAGAGTTTTGCCCCTTTGTATGTACAACAGAAATTATTATAATGTGTGCAAAAATTTGCTTATCACTTAGGCACCTATTCATTTTTTCTATCCAATTAAAACTATTTGTGAATATCTACATAATATATGTATGTGGTATAACTTCGTTCATTTGAAATTCACTGGATGAATGAAAATAGTTTCTACTAAGCAACAAACTTTTTACTGACAGTCAGAACTCATGGAACGCCGCCGAAATTGTGTATTTTGACATCATTTTTAACCAATTTGGTTGAAGAATTCTAAAATATCAAGATTACCATTTACATATGTAATGTATATCATTTGATGCGCTGTACATTAAAGCTGCTGCCACACGCAAAGCTCACATCAAAAGTTAATGTACAGCGCATCATCTTTTCTACCGACACACGACGCTATCAAATATTTCTTCCTATGGTAGGAGAGGGGGTCAGTTGAATTCGAGAGCGGCCGAGGAACATAATTTCATCTGTCAAAGTGACAACTTTACTTACTGACAGCTTGAGCACGTTTTCGAAATGGATGATACTTGTCGCCTATTGCTGGATCTGTTGGACAGCTCATCCTCAGATGATGATGCCGCCAACTATATAATTATAAATGCTATTTATAAACTTTTAGATTTTAAACAATCTGTGCGTAAATAGCGCATTTTCACATAACCTGACATAACCTCTCCGTCGAATCAGGAAATTCGCAGTTCGCACGCCGATCGACGAAAGCGACATATAATAAATTATTGTAAAATAAGCTCAACTTTCCTCCAAGCCGTCCAACTTTTATCAAAAAACCGAATGATATTACCATATAAACACACTGAGATTAAAAATATGATTAATTTTGAAAGGGCGAAAATTTGTTTACTTCAAATTCAAATATTGATTATATTTATATTTTGAATATATGTTAAGTATGTTTGCCAAATAAAGTTTTTTTTTATGTTTCTAAATTTACTAGCACACATGACGATATGAGCTAACATAATAAATAAGAAATGCATTATTAGGCTGCTTATGTCATGGCTGTCAAAAGGAACACGAACTTAGTTGGTAGCTCCGTAATTAAAATGACCCCCTCTCCTTTTTACGGCGGAGAGGGGGACGCATAACTTTTCAAATATCGCGTCGGGAGCGGTTACGTAAAATAAATTCGGTTAGCGAAGTTCAGAACCACACTTATAGCGCGTTATCTTTTTACGTGTGTCGGGTCTGTATGGGATTGTATGACGAGCGCTATTGTGCTTTATATTATCTGTTGATGTGAGCTTTGCGTGTGGCAGCAGCTTAACTTTTGATGTGAGCTTTGCGTGTGGCAGCAGCTTAATAGTATGGTAATAGTCTCTCTTATCTATGGCCAAGTCTTCTGACATTTGACAGTTTGGTGCTTTAATGGTGCTATATCCAATGGTTCATTTATGGAGTACATAGTTACAAGTTGATGAAAAAGAATTGCATTTTCTTACGAATCATCGAACTTCGATCCTTTTAAATAATATAATTGATTTCAGGTAAAGTTTAAATTTCGTCTTTCTTCAGTACGTAAACCGCTCATTGATAATGTTTTAACGGAGAAATTATATTAACACACATAATTTATTGTATGTGGACAAATGACTTATTGTTTTTATGCGAACTGATTAAATATTATAAGCATTTAATGCCCAAATCCGAACATAAACGAAAGCTTGTCATTCGATGACATCTCAGTAGGCTATGTGTATGTTGACATAATTCTCATCAGTGTAAACATGTTACGCGTTACGCACTCCCATGGTTCTCTTGACGATAAACCTGTCGAATTTCACCACACGCTTAATACCCAAAAAAATATAAATGCCACCTGGTTTCAACTTAATTACTACAACAAATAACTATTGATGTCTTGGGAGATGGTAAAAGATGCATTTAAGTTAAATTTTTTCTCAAAGTTAAGTTTGAAGGTTAGGAAATACTCATAAATTATTTAAAATATATATACTAGTAATCTCTCTAATACTAAAAACCTAATTTGTGCATGTTTACTTAAACCCCCGACTTAAATAGTTGTCTTCATTAGATATTTAAGTTGAAAACAAGTGTTGTTTTTTTAAAGAGCCTTTGCCTGCAGCGGAATTTGTTAAAGTTTACCCTCACGACTCCCGGTGGTTTGCAAACCAAACGATTTGTTTACAAGGACCATTATATGGTAGAGAAAGTGCAACAGAAGGTTCTGAAATATTTATATCTTAGATACTTTGGGTATTATCCCTGGTTATATCCATCAGCCTTTCTGTCATATCTGTATTCCTGATATTATACAAAAAAATGATTTTTATGTTCCCGACAACTTCACAAGAGCTCGCAGGCACAGGACATAATACAATTAATATTACTAAACTAAATGTAAGGTTATTTATTGGTTATATTAACTGTTAATGTACATTTAAAATAAAATAAATAAATATCACAAGTGACCAGACTTTATAAGACCCGCATATTGCCGTGGCAAGTCTTAATACATAATGATTTTATTATTATAGAACAAATTCAATCCAATTCAAACAAAATCCTCATAGAGTATTGAATGTTTTCAGGATGAGGAAATACAAACGGAAATCAAACCGCGGCTCAGTTTCTTTAGAGACAATGATGAAGGCAGCCAAACTGGTGAAGAAGAAATGCCTGAACATCCGAGCGGCCGCCGGCCTCTACGGGATCTGTAGCATGAGCCTCAATCGCTTCATCAAGCGCCTAGAGTCCGTGCCCCAACCCCCGGTACTCCTGGGCTACGTCTGCAGTCGTCTTGTATTCACCACCCCTCAGGAGGAGGCCTTCGTCCTCATGCTCAAGGAGAGGGCCACCTCGCACCGCGTCACCTCCTGGGAGATACGCATCTTAGCTTTTCAGTTTGCCACTAATCATAACATCAAAGTGCCGCCCTCCTGGCAGTCCAACTGCCTTGCCGGGGAAGATTGGCTCTCAGGATTCTACAAAAGAAACGACCATTTGCTCGTGGACTTCATCCCCCTTCGAAGGAATAGGTATTTAAATCGATTGAAAAGAGAGGGCTGCGTTCTCCGAGACATTCAAAGTAACTTCAAACCGATTAAAGGTCCTCTCAAAAGTGAACGTATGTTTTATGTTTATGTGGATGATCAAAATGACACTCTTAATCTGGATATACCTGAAAAGCTGAAGAACCTCGCTTCACCGCCGGAGAAACAAATAAAACAAGAGTCTAAGGAAGAAATTAATTTTGAAAGTGAGGCTAATCTTAAATCGATTGATAACACTTTGGTTATAGAAAATGAGGAACTCTCTTATAGTATCAAAAGTGAAGATGATGTACAACTGAATGCGTTAAAAGAAAGCAAGATTATCAGTTTGTTGGATAAAGCAGTTTCCTTCTATTCCATCAACAGCCCCGAAGAGAGGACTAGTGATAAAAGCGTCAATGTGTTTGTGTACAGACCCCGGACACATTTGTTGGGGTTTCTTAAAACTGTAGATATTGATGTTAATGCCGCCAGTGGAGATTAACTGAATAAGGGCTGCCACACTATCCTAATGTAACGTGTTTGTTTACAGACCCCCGACACTTTTGTTGAGGTTTATTAAAACTGAAGATATTGTAATATTTAATTATTGAAGACAATATTAGCGATTTCTAAACGAAAATCTGAAACAGAAAAATCAGAAAAGGATACGGTCACATCTAGGACTCGAACCCAGGACCCTTGTCTTTCCGGGACACCGCTCTACCAACTGAGCTAATGGGACCCTATCCCCCTCGGTCACTTTTAACTGTATCATACTTCGAATAAGAACTACCAACATTGTCTTCATTTTTTCACCGCACATTTTTATTGGCAACTATCTTTATGTATGATCGCAAGATTCAACCCGAACTAAATGCAATCTAGACAGCGTCTTTTTAGATAAACCTATCTTATTTTTTTTTATTATTTTTTTTTTTTTTATGTGCGACATCTATTGACTTTTCTGCAAGTCTAGAATGAATATTTATTTTTCGGAATAACTTTATTGAGTAAAACCTCAAATTGTAGTCAAAGTGTAAAACCGAAAATCTGAGATGTGACCGTATCCTTTTCTGATTTTTCTGTTTCAGATTTTCGTTTAGAAATCGCTAATATTGTCTTCAATAATTAAATATTACAATTTGAGGTTTTACTCAATAAAGTTATTCCGAAAAATAAATAAAAAAATGAAGATATTGTTGTTAAGGGTATACTTAGAAGAATTCATAATCAGCTCTTACATAGATTGCAGTAATTTAATTATTTTAGGAAAATACATTTTTTGTAAATTGTGTTTTAAAATATTAAGATTATTTATGTGTGTATGCACTTGTACAAATGCATAAAAGGCATACAAATACAAAAATGTATCGGTGATTCAACCCAGTACATATTTTATTTGTTTAATTTTCTTGAAAGAATTGAGTTTGTGTACGAACCAAACTATTTATTCACATTCATACAGTGCACAAACAAATAATTCATCTTAATATTTTAAAGCATAATTTGCAAAAAGCGTTTTTTTCTTAAAATAATTAAATTAGCGCCTTCTATGAAAGAGCAGATTATGAATTTTTTTAAGAATGTATACCCAGTGCAGATTTTCATGAATAAAGGCTGCCACAGTATTTATTATAAATAACACCATTTTGACGCTCTTTCAGTGGATCAAATTGTAAAAACATTATCATTCAAGGGATGATTAACCATAATAATCTAAGAAAAAATACCTGATAGGTTTTCGAACTACAATTTTAAAATTGTTTGCATTTAAATAAAAATGTTTAGTGAGGTTTTTTTTTAAGAAATCATGATGTCAATTATATTTATTTAATGTTTTGTAAAACTCTATATTTATGTGAATATTTTAAAAGGTTATTTTTTTAATTTTCATGAAGTACAATGTATTACAAAATAATTTTTATTATAATTAAAAAAAAATATATGGAATAAATGTAGGTAATTAAATAAATTATGTACCTACCTTATACTTATTATTTATTATTAAGATTATTGAATATAATCATGGTATTTAAACTCCTTGTTGCAAATAACAGTTTTAATTTTTTTATTTCAGCTTATAACCCAAATAAAAAATTTTGTGAAAAAATTCCACTTAACACATTATAGTCGGGCGCTTCAAACAATAGACTCTAGCCTATAGCGGGTGTTTTTCGCGGTTAGCGCAAAAATATATCGCTTTCTTAAAATTGACACAATTTCTAAACCAAATAATATTTTCGATTGAAATTTTCAAAGAAATCAGATATGACATTTGATCATCAAAAATACATTATAATTGCTTTGATTACATCATAATTTCATCACATTTCAAAGCTGAATATAAAAACCTGATATTAATTTAGTAAATAGCATTCAATATTCAATATTTGAGAATTCCATGTAAAAGATAACATGTTTATTCATATCATATTGTTATATAATAAATAATAATATATATTTGCCATGCCCGTAATTTTACAATCGCTGGTTGTGTGAAATCTGATCGTGTAAATATTGAACAGTGTCGCCTAAGGCCGAAGGCGAACACTCAATAACTCATAAGTTTAATTGCTTCTTGTCAAAAAAGAGTCTTTTGCGGTTGCCTCGCCTAATTGAAGAGCCCATTCCACTTATGAATCACAGTATTTATTCTTTCAAGGAATCAGTACACTTCATATGTTGATAATCCATCACACATTATAAGAGCATGTATTACATAAATTCTTCCAAGTATATGCATGTATATAACAACAATGAAAATTGAGTAAACAAGAAATAAAAATAATTTTTGTAGGGATAAAGTCCTATACAATGCTAATATATTCAAATAATAAAATACCAAACAGTAAACAAAACAGCGCAAGAGGTATGAAAAATAGTCCAATACGTGAATGGACTCAAACTAAACTGGAGATTGAGATCGCATAAAAGCTCTAGATTTGTGGCGACGCCTTTACAAGCGGCACACTAGCCAATCCGGACAAGGCATCTCAAATAACGTCGACAGACTGTCGCCTAGCACCCAGGTAGCAAATTACCCTTCACGGCGTTTTATTTCACGCTGATAACAAACCTGTATAGTGCCGTTTCCCGCCAAAAACCGACAGTTGACAAAAAACGTCATTTGCCGTGTCCCGCAGTTGACCTACAGTCCGCGAAAAACGGCAAATGCCGTGTCCCGACGACAATGTTTTAAGATATTTTGTAAAGTTTCGTCGTGGTATGAACAAAAAAATTTTGTATTTGGTGATAAATTCCTGCAATATACAGAGTGTCCGGGGGGTAAAGTGCGGTAACTTTGGGAAGTGGTTCTACAAATAAAAAACAACTTTTTTAGAAATTCCAACATTTTATGGTAGTTTTTAGGTAAAAATCATTGAATTCTTCCATGGATAAATATTTTTGTATTGTAAAATAAACATTAGAAATTAGAAAAAATGTTATTTATCTTTTTTACTTCTAACATCACGTAGAATCACCTCCCGAAGTTAGCGCACCTTACCCCTGGACAACCTGTATATAATTATATATAGTTGTAACAATTGACCAGGGCAAATGCTTTACACAAATAAATGAATTTAACAACATATATTTGGTTTTTATTTATCTTCCCCCGTGCCATTGGAATGGATTTGTAGACTGGATTGACAGAACACTGTGTGACCATTTGGACCCCCTCAAGAAAAGTGTAATAATTATATTGTAACCATATCATACACTTCTGATGTTAATTGCAAAGCAAAAATATTACCAAACGCACAACAGTCAAGGATAAACTTCTAATTATTCATAAACTGCTGGTGTATTGCAAGTTATGCTTCAAAATATTGAGACAAATTGTTTTTTTGCGCTTTTACGTAAGGTATAATATGAATAAATAATTTTGTCCCTATTGAAACTCAATTCTTCCAAGAAAGAAATACAAATATAATGTTGGTTTGAATTACCGATACAACGTTGTATTTATATGTATTTCTTGAAAGAATTGAGTTTTTATATGGACATAACTATTTATTCATATCCCGTAAGTATTCCTTTTTCTCAACAGTCACCCGCATCTTTTTCTGTTATTCCCCTCATTCCTAAGCCAGATCCTCCCTTTTTATCTCAGCCCAATCCGCCCCTACTTTTTCTAACCTATATATACGTACGCGAGCCGAACTGCCCAATTAAACCTCAACTTATGGGTTAAGAAATGAAGCAACCGCAAATGGCATGAAACACCTCTTGCAGTTGCTTCGTTCCTTTCCCTTAAGGGCCCACTATTCGAATTTCATCCAATTTCCGACATATTTTCCTTAAAAGTTTGAAGTTTTTAAGCTCTTAAAAAAATATATGTTATTCTTTAAGATAGTATCTATTTGTTCCAAAAGCCGAAACGGTAATTATTTGAAATTCCCTCGATAGAAATAAATCGCAAAGTATGCTCCGAAAAATATTATTAACACGTTTATTTCTGTTATTTTACAAGTTATATGTATGAAAAAAATCACAATGCTTCTTTTAATGCTACTCAATAGACCCCAAAAGTGATTTTTGCTATTTTTGAAATACGCCGTGATTTATTAAACATTTTCACAACTGTCGCTTACGCCTATTGCTTTTAAATCATATTTATTATAGCGCGCTCGCTCCGACTTGAAGATTAACCTATCTTTATTTGTAAACTTCATTAACCTCGCCAACTCGAGGGCTTTGGGGGCAGACGTGTCGTTCAACGTTCTATGATCTACAGACGTGCGATTACGTGCAAATATTTGAATCTATAAAGATAATTTTTACGCGTGTAAAGTTTATGAGTTAAAAAATATTGTTTTTTCAAAGATGGGAAATACACGAAAGATATCCCGTATTTCAAAGAAAAAATGATATCTCATAAAATTATATCCTATCTAATAGGTGAGAAGAAAAAAATACAATTTTTGATTTATAAGCTTATATTTATTATAAACGATAATTTACTATAAAAATTAATAATTCATATTTTTATTTATGTATTGTGTAGTAAAAAGTTATTATTTTTTTTTTCAGAATAGGTACTTTGGGAAATAAAACTAATTCCAATGCATTAGAAATTACGGGGTAAATTTTTATTAATTTAGTTTTCTTGTTGAGGAATACCTATACGATCGTGATTTACCTATTTGTGAATTAACTTTCTACGTACACAAATACACACGTCACTTTACATCTGCTCTAATGATTCACACTGCAACGATGTCCGAAATATAATATAATATGTAATAATAATATATGGGCCATCTGTTTCAAATAACAATACTCGAACGTGGAATCCAGAAAAATAATAAACATGCGAGCGAAAGAAGCTATTGAAAGTTCTGAAACTGTGGGGAATTTAATTTAGTTCAGTGATGTTATTTTTTTATGTCGGAAGGAGGCCCTGAAGAAAATAATTTCTCTCAGAGCCTGTGTCATCTTTGAGAATGCTGTATAGAGGGTATTTTTTGAGGAGGAGGGAGTGAACCTGTCCTGAATGTCAACTGTACAATTTCTACCCAGAATTGACTTTATTGTACGTTTTTTGACTAACCGTACCTAGGTGTTCTATTTTCAATAAACTCTTTAATTATTTTTCAGATGTGAAATCTATACTCCGCTACAGACTGTTTTGCCCGAGTCTTGTAAAGATGTTAAAGCACGGAGGTAATAATAAAATCATTTGAGCCCATTACTGTTATTTAAAAGGTCACTTGAAGTGCAGTTATAATCAATGATTTTATTTTTTTCTAGCTTCCACGAACAATCTGAAAAGGCATTACCTAAGGATTATCTCTTAAGGAGAATATAGAAAATGTAGAAAGGTGACACGGATTTAAGATTTTCGATGAAATTATTGTGTTGTGAAATATTTATTTTGTTATTTATTACTTTATTTTTTTTCAAGTTTATCTGATGTACGTGTGTACGTAAACAAGAATGTACAATTGAAATCCATATCGGACCATCCTCCTTTTGGATGCGGATTTGGAAATCTTATTGTCATATCTGAGAAAAGATTTGGCCTTATGTTCAAAATACTGTTTGAATGTAACATGGGTCGCGCCAAATTTACAGTCAACACATGCGACCCAAAACCTAAACATACCATGGACGTCAATGTAGCAGCAGTATCGGGGATGACTCCTGCAGGAATTGGACTTGCTGAACTGTCCGAGCCTTTGACGGCTGTTAACATACCCCCGATTTCCCAAAAATTGTTCAACAAGAAAAATGTGTTAGTTTCAAGGGAGTGGGAGAAATGCGCGTTAGTCGCCATGACTGTAAATTTTGCCCTTGAGGTGTTTTTGCACAAAAACGGCGCTATACAAGTCATCCAAGTATTATTATTATTATTATTATTGACGCGACACATGTCACACTCCAACAATTTTTTTTGACGCTATGCCAACTCTTTGCTCAGATTGACGATAAGGTTTCCAGATCCGCATTTCGCTCGAAGCATGTTTAGGGTAATAAGTTTATAGTTTAGGGTTCGTTCACCGTATTTATGGGAGCATATCGGAACCACCAATCCTTCATTTTGAGTGAATCTTGTTTTTGTGATTAAATTTTATTTGACAATTTAGAGAAGCTAAAAATAAAATTGAAAGTTCACTGAAAGCTTAAACTATTAAAAGTAGTAATTTCATAAAAATGTTAATAAATAAAGCCCCTTTCACATTTTAGAATATAATTTTATGTTGCATACATGTTTTATTACTCTTTATAATTATTGAATTGTTTAAATGAATAAATAAATAATTACAAAAAGGTCTTCTGATTTGTAAGTCCTTAGGAGGCACTAAGGGTCTTTCTATCTATCTCTATAGTATAATAAATTTGATGAGCATAAAAATGTAAGCGTGTATATAATTTATATAAATGTACAAAAGTGGATATTACATGTGTATAAATATTATATTACGCATATTATACAAGATGTTGGGGGTAAAGTGCACAAACTTCGGGAGGTGATTCTACTTGATAGTACAAGTAAAAAAGAAAATAAACTTTTTTGGAATTTCAACGTTTTAAGATAGTTTTCGGGTAAAAAAGTTTATTTTTTTGTAAAGAAAAAAAACAATTTCTTCTTTTTTTTGGAAAATAAATTTTAGTGGAAAAAATTTCCATTTCTTTTTTACTTATACTAGCATTTAGAATAACCTCCTGAAGTTTGAGCACTTTACCCCCGGACACCCTGTAAAGTTAACCATATAAGAAAAACCTTATTGATATATTATATATATTATGAAATATTAATTGATTTTATAAAAGTTATAAATTAACTTTTTTTTAAGTATTTTATGTAGTATTTTAGTAAAATAAAGTAATTTTTTATACCTATACAAATTACTTTTTTGTAAAATTTAAAAAAATATTTAATTAATTAAATCCGTAATAAACCCATATTTTGAGAACCATCTTCATTTCAACTTTCTTTCTAATTTGATCCGTGCTAACTAAAAATGGGTTTGTTTTTCTAAAATGGCAATAGATGTCGGTAATTTAATTCCGTCATTTAAATTATTAAATCCCCAAAATTATTCCTAATACGAATTCAGACAGTGGCACCTCTGTCGGATTCTTTTAAAACTAAATATTGTTTTTTTTTGGGGTGTCACCCAAATCTAAATTCTTTACACGGAAGGCGCCCTCTTAATTCGTGATTCTGTTCGCATTTCAATTCGCAAATGTATACATACCATTAGGTCATTGTCTTATACGGGGGTCCGGTGGTAAAGTGCACAAACTTTGGCATTGGAAACATGATGGTAGAAGTAAAAAATATTCTAAACTTCTTCGAAATTCGAATGTTTTTTTTCCACAAAAAATATATTTGATAGAAGAATTTTTATTCTCTTTTTCCTGAAAACTACCTTGAAACGTTGGAATTTCGAAAAAAATACTAATCTTTTTTACTTCTATTATGTAGAATAGACAATATTACGTGAAAGAAACATAAATGCTATCTAAGTATCTTTCAGTAGCTGTAACATCATCTTGAATTGAATTGTTACAAATTTAAAGAGATATTTTGACATACTACGATATCGCGCTAGAAATTCAGAATCGTCCCAGAGAGGCATATTATTTGTACATAACGTGAAACAAGTAATTAAATTGATTAAAAACACATTTTTCAGAAAAGAGTTTCAGTTTCACTTGTGTTCGTTGGTAACTAATATATATATATATTGCTGTGGTAATAAAATGGACATTCATTCACATGGGAGTCATTCTCTAGAGTCAAGGGTCAAAGTTTTGCCGTTTTGTATAACCTTTTAGCATATTTATAATTGGCCTAATGAGCTGATTTTATGTTAATACATTTGTAGACACTTGTTTTCTTTTTTTGTAAAGTTTGTAAAAATCTTCAAGCAAAGTTTTAATCTAGTCTACTTAGTCCATCCGCTCACGGGGAAACTGAAACTGGTTGGCAACTGCCGGTTGCAAACTGGTTGTCGATTTGTTCACGATTTTACAAATTATCTGAGCTTTTATAACCATAAAATAATGAAGAACATTTCGACTGTCATCTGTCACTATCATATTGCATTAAAAAATGTCTGCAGAATCAAGTGATGATGAAGCCGCCATTATTTATAATATATATAATAAGATAGAAGCAAATAGCGAAGAAGATATTGGGTTCATCCTCAACCTCCTGGACAAATTTAATAGTTTCCTTCTCTGACAGCTATTGAGTCATGTACAGATTGGAAATTTCTTGAAAACTGACATATCTATGCCCTATGGGCAACTGAAATGTGCAGGCAATTTCCGAGTGACTGACACGCTGGTTGCGTTGCCGTTGAAAACTGGTTGCGCCGTGTGCGGACCGCCATTGCTATAGACAGGATAGCAACTTGAGTTGCCAACTAGTTATTTTTCAGTTGCCCCGTGAGCGGATTGACTTCTACGGTGGAATCTACCAGCTTGCTGTAAAATATGTTGTATATTATTTTATTGTTGTGGTAGTAGTTGTTTGGTGGTTGATGTGGCAGTTGTTGTGGAGGTAAATTTGGTGGTGGTTGTGACGATGGTTATTGTGGTGGTAGTTGTGGCGGAGGCAGTTGTTTGGTGATTGTGGTGGTGGTTGTTTTGGTGGTTGAGCACAAAAATCTAGTATTGATAATTATACAAAATTGTTTCATTTCTTTTTTTATCGCAAAACGAAATAAAAAAAAGGTTATAAATAAACAAATTTGATAATTCCCACTTTTGCTAATAACTGTGTTTTAGTTACGACGGCAGTATACCATTCACGGCTAATAACTAACTACAAGTCCTTATAATATAATAATTTACAATAATTTTATGAATATCACTACTTATTCTGTTTGGACTTTAAAATTCAAATTCAAACAGCTTTTACAAATTAAAAATAACTTGACAAAGGACACAGGATACTTTTGAGTTTGTGATAGCGCGTTTATTAAAGTTAAGAACAGAAGAGACTTTTGAGTTTGTGATAGCGTGTTTTTTAAAGTTTATATCGCACAAGAGTTTCAAATGCCGGAGTCTATGGCACTAAAGCATCCCATTTTGGGGTTGTTTCGGGGCTTTAGAAGTGGGGAGTTTGGAAACTAGCAAATAAATACTCACAGTCAAAAGGGCTAAATAAAGTGCATGAAAATATGATAAATGCACTAAAATAGACAGTATGCAATCCTCCTTGTATAAAAAGTTTTTTCTTCGCTTGGCAAGTATATAATATACATTCATATTTTTCTAGCTTGTCGTTTTGTATTCTAGATAAATAAAAATGTAAATGTTCGTTTGTTCAGTATCTCAATTCTCCGAGAGTTCTTCAATGATTGCTTTGAAATTTTGACATAACGTTGCATGCGAATACGCATGTGTTTTAATATACCTATATTATAGATGTCACATGTGACAGGTAAAACCATGTTTTTTTGAAAAACAGTGCAATCTGTTGGACGTAAAAGCAACATGCGCTATTGTTTCTCTATCTGCACAGACATGGCGGGGTACTGCTAGTTTGAAAATATGTTTATTTTATCTGTGGAAAAGTGCGTTGTAAATTTCTATGTCAAATAACATAATTTTTCATTTTCAAAGACTAAACACATCCCTAAACCCCTCCCCCTCCCTCAAATCCCCTCCCACCAAAGAACCAAACTAAATAAAACCCCATATTTCTGCACTTAAAAATTTAGTTTTAAAATAGCTAGTTAATGACACGGACGTGTCGAAACCGGTCACTAATTTTATAAAAATTTATACGTAACAAATGTACATTGTGAATTAATAAAACTCATTAAAAACAAAAAAATGTCTAGAAATTGTTACATAGTGAATGCCAAAGAAATACAAAAAATTACTAAACACATTGTCTGGTAAGACGTTACATTTAACAAAAACAGCATTTTGTAAAAAACTAGTAAGTTACATATTACGAAAATAGTGTCAACTGGTACGGTAATACGGCGGCGATTCACCCCCGGCATTCTAAGGGTTAATGTTCCAACTATTGCTGAATCTTTTATAACTGCATTTAGCACAATAAATTATAAGCAGCGTATTACTGATATCCTTAACAGCTAATTTAATATTATACTGCACTTGTACCCTTTGTGAACTGCCAACATTTAGAAAATAGATAAATTGGCATTTTCTAGTTAAAAGGTTGTACATCACTGATCTAAAACCATTATCTTGAACTATTTGTAATGTTTAACCTGTGCTTAGTTACAAATATTCGAATGGAGTACAAAATAAGAAGGTATAGCTGAATATAAATTCGGCTTGCGTAATATTTAAAGACAGAGATATGTATGTGTTTAGTTCAATTAAAAGACAGACAAATTTTGCATTGTATTTTTATTGGCAATGATATACAATAATAATATTATCATGAATATTTACAAATAATGATAATATAATGTAATTAATACAAAGAAGGAGAAACTTACAAAGATATAGGTAAACTATGAGGAAATATTATTTATTATTTGACCAAATACTTATGTACAAAAATAAGAATAATTATAAGGGAAGATACAATATAAGTTTTGTTCTTATAGCTTTCTAGGACAAGACTGGAATATAAAACATTTTAAATTGCTTAAACAAAATAAGAAGTATTAATCTATTCTTTTTTTAAATAAAACTATAATCCAAAGTTGGAGGACCTATGTAACTGTATTTGACTAGAAATTATCATAAACATTCCGTATACACATACACACACATTTGAGATATCGCACGCACACAACAGTAAAGCACAAGATATGGAATATAAGATAAATGCTTTTATTGGCCTCAATAAATCGTGAGTTCATTCTTTAGTCAGTGACTGAATCTAGTTCAAAGTGCATGGATTGGCCTCAATAAATCATGAGTTAATTCTTTAGTCAGCGACTGAATCTAGTTCAAAGTGCATGGATTGGCCTCAATAAATCATGAGTTAATTCTTTAGTCAGCGACTGAATCTAGTTCAAAGTGCATGGATTGGCCTCAATAAATCATGAGTTAACTCTTTAGCCAGTGACCGAATCTAGATCAAAATACAATAATTCAGTGTAACTAACATGGATTGAAATACCACAAATCACTTTAATTCAATACATTGCATCACCATCAGCAAAATTTTAATTTTTACAATCAACCAAAAGCATTATTTTTTTATGCACAGTATAGTTATTCATAACCAGTTTCGCTTAAATGAGTTCGATAAGCAGGAAAGCTAATGATAAACTGACGAAAATATTTAACCCATTCCCTCCGGGCGGCCACAATCTAACACGGCCTTCCCTCCGGGCGGCCATAGTTTATACTCAAAATATAATTCAATATAATAAATCCAGAATATTTATTTATAAAACCCTCAATGACATTGTTTATTTATTTTTTTACATAGGTACATAGAGTGATTCAATGTCAACATAACATTAAAAAAAACATATTAAATAAATAAAAAACCAAAAAGTAATGGCATTTTTACTATTTCAATAAATTCAGGAAAAATTTGCACAAGAATTAATTTAGTTGCTGTGGTCAGTTTTAGTCGAAATAATTTTGGATGGGATGGGTTAAATGACCATAAATACGAAACAACGATTGGAAAAATACACATTTCAAAATCTAATCTAATCTAAAAAGCGAATAAATTGAATGAATTATCTATCAAAACTTAGATGTTATTGTGCAAACATGAGTTGCTGTATAAAAATACAATATGGACTTTAAATTTATAGGTAGAGTGATGAATAATTAATTGAAAGGGTATATGTGTGCAGTATTTAAATAGCTTTTGATGATTTTGTTCCTATTCTCTTATCGTATTACCCGTCTTGTTACACATAATTAAGCGCAAGAGGTGAATTTTGTAGACGAAAATGTCATGTATAAATATGTAATATGCTTTACAATTTAAGCAAAATCAACATTGAAAACAACAAACTATTCATTACCGATATGCTATTGTCTTCAACACAAACATTCTCAAACTGGGACATGATAATATTATAACGAACTATGCTAAAATCAATGAAAGCATGATTGAAGTAGTTTTAGTATAAGTACTACCGTTAAGATACATTCGATAATTTATTATAAGAGTGATAAATTTAAACTAGGCTTTAAACATTTGTTAAGACGTTTAAGTAACATTTCACAATACTTAAGAAATTAAAGCATTAATCTAGAATCTACATCAATCAGTCATTTCGTACTTCAAACTAATATTACGGTTTGCCTCTGTTGGGGGCAGGATTAATTATTCCACCGATGCTACTTCGATCAGCGCCCATTCGGACGATGGGCACTTTGGAGTTGTACTTGTGGAGGTTGGGTGATGGAGACACTCTAATAGCGATACTGGATTTCTGCTTGGCGGGTGGCGGTATGGAGGACTCCGCTTTGGGAGAACCTTCAAACGTTGAACTTCTAATAAGTTTACCTTTAGTCGGTACAACGCAGGGAGTTACAACAGGCTCTGACTCTTCTGTATCTTGCGACGTGCTGCTGGAAGATCCGTTGGTAATCCAAACTCTGGTGTCTGGTTTAGTGCTTGTTTTCTTGCTCTGTTCAATTTTTTTCCAGAGATTGGCAATCTTACTGGTCACATCTTTAGTGTGAGGTTTGGTCAATGGAACAGCTACAGACGAACTAACACTGGAAGAGCTGGAACTGCTCTTGATAGTTTTGCATGTGAGGGTGATTGTTTTACCGCTGTCATTACTCTGCAAACTCTGGTTGGAAGAAGAGGATTTTAAAGTAGATGATGTCTTGGGGGCGAGATTACTAGAAGTTCTGCCATTGGGTTGCTTGACTATGGTTGGATCATTGCTTGTGGTTTTCTTCAGAGGAGGTTTGAATGTTGCTTTCACTGGTGGCTGAGGGAGTCTTGAAGGAGAAGTGTTGACAACTGCTTTCAGAATAGTTCCAGGTTTAGTCAGTTTTGAATTAGGCGTAACTTTCTTCTCTGCGGTTACGGATGCGGCACTGGTTGGAGAAGGAAGCGAGCCTTCTTCTTTTGTGAAAGTGCCTTGTCGAACCAGGGGAGCTTTTGGAGAAATGGCTTCCTTGGCTACAATAGGAGACTTGTTTTTCGGAGGAGTTACTACTTTACTCTTGACCACAGCAGTATTGGTCCTGTTTATTGCACTCACTGTGCTTTTGACAGACATGTGAGACACTTTAGCCAGGATGGATGATGGTGTTTTAACACTGCCTTGGACTTTGCTTGTGACACCGTTGGTGACCTTAGAAGTGATGAAACCTTTAGTTGATTTTCCAGTCAGAGTAGTTCTGGCGGGGCTCTTTCTAGGTACGGAGCTATTTCTCTTATAAGGAGATACATAAAGGGCTTTTCTTCTCCCCCTGATAGTTTTAGGAGTACTATCTTCAATTTCAACAGATTCATTGGAGTCTACACTCTGATCTCTTTCTGGTTTACAGATTTTGGGTTTTCCCTTGACTTGTGGAACTTCCACTTCAGAATCCGAGTACTGATTTTGATCGGCGCTTTCAGTTCCAGAATTTTGATCACATTCTATACTGTTCAAATCACCATTACCCACTGGGAGTTCATTGACATCTTTACTTTTATGAACATAATCGAAAGGACTTATTTGATTGGAAGAGTGTTTCATGTTTTTCAAGTTCTTCTCCATACATTTATCCACCGCTGTGGGACTTTCTATTACGGGTAAATAATTTCTAAAGCTCTTGGTAAAGGTCTTCATTCTTAAGGAGTTCAATTCAGAATCATCTTCGATGGACACGAGGCTGATAGTTTCGCAGTCAAGATCGAGAATTAAGGATTCTTCTCCTGTTGGCTGCTGATGGTATACAAAATCCGACGCTTCTACAGTTAACTGGGCCTGGCAGTAATCAGATCCGTTTGGTTGAGGTGAGAAACAAGTAGGTTTAGGAATGGAGGATCTCCGGGAGGTATCAGAACCAGATTCAAGAGCAGCTACGACTGTTTCATCCAATGTTCTAGTTCTGTATCTGTCTGCGTTATCAAGGCGTTTCTGTTTCATACTTTTCTTAGCTTCGAGCCTTCTCTTCAGTTCTTCAATTTCAGGATCTTTGACGGGGCTCTTGGGAGTGCTAGTGGTCTGAGCAGTTAGGCTGGATATGTTAACAGTCTGAGTTTGGTATCTCGCCCGGTCTTCTTGTCTCCTCTGCTTGGGATTAGAGCGACTCCTCTTGTCTCTGCTTTCTGCACTAGTCGGTGTTGATACATTCTCACAAAGAGCGCTTGACTCAGCGGGGGTGTGTGACTCTAGGAATGTGTGAGTTTCTGGAACCTTCTTTCTGGTTTCTTCTTCCGCTTCCTTTATCGCCATTTCAGCGGCTATCGTGTAAGTCTTGTACCTGTCTCTCGCTAATTGCCTCTTCTGTTTGGGAGTGAGATACTTCTTGTTCCCAGACTTGGTCTTCTTAGGAGTAGACTCTGCACTGCTTCCAAAATCAGATGCGATGGGAGTACCCGATTCCGAGCCTGAAGGAATATCGGGACAATAGGCCAAGGTATGCGTCAAACAGTTTTCATCGTCGTCATCGTCATTTTCTAAGGTTGATTCTGTTAGTTCGTCAAACAGTGATGGTGGATTGATATTTTCGATATCCAAATTAGCCGGGATGTGGCCCATGAGATGCAATCCATTAACGGGTTGTTTAAAGTCAAAGATAATAGTGGAAGTATCATCATCTCCTGTATCAGCCACTTCAGAAACAATACTGGCAACCGATATCATGCTGTTTTCCATATCGAAAATGTCGTCCATTTCTGAGGGTGGTTTGATATTCTCCAAATTGCTCACAGCGCAGTCGAGATTTTCCGAGCTTCCTTGATTACTGTGAGAATATCCTAGGGCTCTCTTGATCATCAGTCCCACGGGAAGAGATTTCTTCCTGTGGATTTTATTGATGTTTCTCTTGGTTAAGCTGGTATGCAGTCGGTCCCTTTCCAGATTGTCATCCCAGTTACCAGACATACTGTGGGTGAGAGATAAAAGGCTGCCCATGTGCGAGGGAGGCCTTACATTGTCCAAATCCAGCGAATGCAAGGAATGGCCGCTCTCTGTCAAACAAGAATAATCATAACTGCTCTCTCTAATTGCTCTAGATAACATCTGAGCCTCGTGCTCTATTGTAACTGAGTTTGTCATTGTACTGAATTTGCTCTCGTTTGTCAACATTGTTAGTGGAGAAGACTTATGAATAGAAACATCACCGATTTCAAAGTTCTTGCATTCCGGACTGACCTCAATGTGATTGTGTGTACCGTTGTTGGACTCAAACGCTTGGTTACTTGAATTTTCATCAGTCGGAGATAGATCAATATATTCATTATTCAATTGGTTAGTAAGATCAGGTCTGCTGGGTCCATCGCTGATAACAACACTTTCTTCTAGTAAATCTGGTAAGGCTCCGCATGTTATTTCATCACCCAAGTCACTTTTAAAAGACGCCAGCATTGGCACGGATCCGCTAATAGTCGGGAAAGAAATGTCATTAGGACAAGTATTTTCGTTCCATGTATCGGTACTGCTCTGCTTCTCTGAATCCTTTTCCACTTTCCCAGAGGAATTGGTATTCTTTTCGGTGATGCTTTCTACCAATGTAATCTCAACATCATGATTGGTATACTTGAATGAAGAACACATTGTTGTGGATTGAACCAAGGTCTTTGAACTGGCGAGCATCAATGATGAATCAAGAGTGACACTAGCCATACCATTGATAAGCACTTCCTCAGGGGACTCCGTGAAAAGATTGGAGCATGTTGAATGGTGCGATTGATTCAACGCATTTGCGCAAGATTCATTAGAGTGATTGTTTTCATCGGATTCCGGGGTATCATTAAGATAGTTGCTAGAATCTAGAGCTCGGCACTCGTTAGATCTATCAAAGATGGAATCGTTGAAAGAACAACTGATATCAGCAACTGCTGTGGGCTTTGGTAATCCGTTACCGTCCACTTGATCAGACCCATCTTTCATCGTGTGGTTGAAGGGAGAGACCTTGCATGTTTCTCCAGTGAAGGATGGCTTCCTGCCGGGTGGGCCTGGCTCCATCTTGGGCAGGGTGATTCGCTGATGCTTGGTGATGCTGAGCGGTGCCGTGGGGAGGCAGAGGGGGCCACCTGCTTTTCCTGCGGTGATTCCGACTTCCACCGCCATCTTTACGTCTGAGGCTGCCTGCGGTCTTGCTGCACTTGTGTTGGTCGCAGAACAACTTTCCCGGCTGGCGGCAGCCACAGACGTCGCTTGGACGTTTTTTGAACTGTCAGCATTTAAAGAATCTTTTCTCGACATGTGACCACTCGGTTGCCTTTCTTCATAAGAGCCTTGGTAATATACGTTAGCCGAGTATTGAGAATTTTTGTAAGGAGTGTCGATCTTGTCTTTTCTCTTAGGCATTCCGCAGTAGATGGCTTCTTCTAGTAGAGCCCTATCCATGATATCTTCTTCCGTCTTGGAGAATTTCTGCGTACAGTTCTTGAAGGCTCCAACGGCCACTAGGCTATCAAATTCAGGATCCCGTTCAATTTGTTTGCTTTTGCGATCATCTTTATTCCTCTCCAGAGACTTATGACTTCTGATGTGACTTTTTGGTAAATCTGAGCCGTTTCTATCGGCAGACCTAGCCTTGAAATTCTTGTCCAGGGTTTTGGAATGGATATCATCCCACTTGCGCGTAAGACGGGCTTTGGGCATGCCAGACTTGATGCATTGTTCCAAGAGGGCTTGTTCTCCTTCATTGGATCCCAAGGAATCCACACTTAGAGAGCTCAACGAGTCATGGCGGGTTAGAACAGTAATGTGCTCTTCAGATTTCTCATCCAAAGTGCAGGAGTCTTGCGATTTCTTCTGTTCCAGCAAGGAGGGACTCTTGGATATCTTGAAGCAATCGCTGATATAATTTGGTCCGTCTGTAAAATAAAATCAAATATATAGAGAACATGTATTTATTATAGAGATATTAAATTATAAAAATTATCTGCGTAAAACACTCTTCATGTGTCGGAGAGATTTCTTAGACAATGCAGCAGAGCACAGCACATAGATCACAAAGGAACTGATGCTATTTTCTCACTGTCAAAGCCGTTATTGACATTTTAATTTGATAAGATGCCAACTATCACACCTCTCGATGTACCAACTTTACAATGACAAATTTAAGTCTAAAACCATCAATTCAATACAGGGTGTCACTGTAAATTCACCTTCCGAAGATAGTGAGTGCACTTTA
This sequence comes from Hesperophylax consimilis, assembly GCF_061612785.1. Classification (NCBI taxonomy): domain Eukaryota; kingdom Metazoa; phylum Arthropoda; class Insecta; order Trichoptera; family Limnephilidae; genus Hesperophylax; species Hesperophylax consimilis. Next base: position 13,746,450 of record NC_142849.1, read on the forward strand.
CCCCCGGACACCTTTACACACCTGGACACACGGACAACTTTTATAAAAAAAAAATTTACAAGACATAATTTGAGGGTTAGGGCCAGGTTTAGGCCAGGTAATGATTTCGAGGTTATTATATATATAAATAAAAATGTAAATGTTAGTTTGTTTAAAATCTTATATCTCGGAAAGTTCTTCACTGATTGCTTTGAAATTTTGACACAACTTTTGATGTCACCGGTGACAGGTATAAACATGCTTTTATGAAAAACTGCGCCATCTGTTGGACGTAAAAGCAACTTATCTTCACTATCTGCACAGACAGACTGAGCCACAGTGGTGGGGTACCGCTAGTAATAATAATAAATGTTTTATTACAAGTAGAGAAAATGATATCCTCACTGGGATCTCCCATGCTGAGGAGTTCATTTACATATTAAAATTTAATTATACGAATAATATGAAGTTAATGAAACAATAAATAAACTATGTAGTTTTTTTTTGGGTGGTTGGGTGGTTTCTGTTTTAGTCTGTGATTCGATGTCAGTATGTTTTAATTTCCCGATCTTCCTATGTTTTGAATCCAGCGTTTTTATATATGTGAGTTTAAAATATTGTTGTTTTTGAATGAGAGCGAGATTTTGGGGTAGAGTTTAGCCGGGCCGGCCCTGAGTCAAACGTCAAAACTAGTATATTCCTCGGTACGTGATCACTATAATCAATAATATTAGGATAATTTGCATGGGTGTTGTAGCGCCATTTTATGAAATAATCTCAAGGGCGATGTGTAGGTGTTATCAGCGCCTTGGTAATAAGGAAGTTGAGTCCATTTTTTTTATTTTTTTTTTTTAAAGTTTGTTTTCATAATTAAATTAATTCTCAAAGTTTAAATTTTATTAAGCCCGCCAAAACGAGCGGAATCCGAGCGGTAAGAGGCGGAGTGTGGTGTGACGTCATTCGAACTGTGAAAACCACGTCGCATAAGCATTTTGTATCGAAAAATTTGTAATTCTTCAACAAGGAATTCCAGTAATTTTTTTACCAATGTTAACCGTCTATTAGAATTGATGTTATTAAAAAAAAAAAGAAAATTGGTTAAGATTTCATAGTTAAATTAATATTTTAAGTTAGAATATTTGCTTTTCTCGCCCGGTACGGTACTTGTACGGTATTGCCGTCGCTACTTGTTGACGTTCCCCGCGCGAATTCAGGACCACCGCGCAGAAAAGTAAAGACTAATAGTAAAATAACGGTTTACAGCCCAGTTCACTGTTTGACTTTTCTGGGCGGCCGGCGGCCTGAAGTGTATCACATGCTATGTGACATGTATAATAATAAAAACTTCTAAGTTATGCAATAAACAACATATTATTATAAAGCACTATACGAATATGTATCTTTAGAAATCCATTTCATATAATAATAACAACAAATACGTACATATATTTGACAAACCCAAATAAACCTTTGGCCTATACACCTCTCTCATCTAAACCGACCATCTCTCATGTAATAGAAAGAGATGCACCATAGGTGATCTGTTGTACGTTCAATCACGACACATGTGACGTCAGAATTCTTTCGACCAATCGTGGAGCGTATACAGTCTATTGCTATTGAATGCTTTTTCAAGAACGTTTAACTAATTCTAAGAATAATAATATAGAAATATATTTATATATTTAGAATCGATATTTTTTGATCTACATGAACATATTTTTTATAAGTCAAAATATTTTTTACTCAACTTCCTTATTAGGCACCTGGAGCAGACTGCTCCGATTGTGTCTGCATTGGGCCGGCCCAGGAGTTTAGTACCATGCTATAAGAAGCTTTTTATCCAAATTTTTTATCCTTGTATTGAATTCAGATTTTTTTTTTTGCATTTTTTGTTATAATGTTATTGTTTTTGAATGAGAGTGGGATTTTAGTGTAGAGTTCAGTACCATAGTATAAAAAGATGTCTATCTTTTCCATTCTAATAAACGTATTTTAAATTTTACACAACTGATGAACAAACATTAACCTTATATTAATGGTTGTTTATCAGTTGTGTAAAATTTAAAACACATTTATTATCAAGACCCCAGTATTAAGTTACTATGCACGAGACGATGCGCGAATGTAAATAAGGCAAGGAATGAATTGCGCGGTGTATCCTCTCTACCTACACCTCCGAGGGAAACTCGTGAAGGTTACATTGTAAAATTGTTAGTTAGTTAAGATTATTTTCCTTGTGGTCCTTGTGCCTTATGTAAATGCACGGGTGATGATTGGAGTGTAATTCTTAAGATTTAAAAAAAGGACGTTTAGATAGTTTGGGCGTGTAGAGCGTATGAACGAAGAAAGGAGTGTAAGCAGAATATATGACGCGGTGGTAGAGGAAATCGGGGACGCGGGTATGGATATCGGAACGGTATAGGAACAATTCATTGGATAACCAACGCCTCTGCCATACGCCACCCCAAGTGGTTCACTACGTTTGGTGATTTAACAGATTGATTGTCACCGGTAGGTAATTATATTAATATAGTTGTTAACCCATTGGCCTCAAACGGGCGTGTGTACGGCGATGTGTCTTAAAATCAAACGACTGAGGGTCTGATGTCTGTCGGCTTAAAAACGAAAAAGGGATACATTATTGACATCTGTGTTTAAAATTTTAAATGCCAATCGCTCTGTAGATAATTAAGCATTCATTTCGTAGTAATTGTCAGGACTCCGTTGGTACAGTTTTTTCCTGATATTTACGATTGAAATTTTGTTATATTTCAGCTTCATTGAATTTTTTCAAAATGGCGTGTGGTTCGGGAATTGACAAGTTTGTTCGTAAAACGCGTGGTGGGCGGCTAACATCAGCCAAAATTGAAAAAATATATATTATGGTAATAAGTATGATTAATGTACAACTTGTCTTAATCCAATTATAAAAAAATGAAGAAAAAAAATTGGTTTTTATGAAAAAATATTTTTATATCGTCGTTTAATCATATCATTATTATTTTTTTAAACACTGCATATATTTTTTACATACCTTGATTCAGTGCCGTAAGTAAATGAAAAAAAATTGTTTCGTTTGCATTTTTAGTTTAAAAGTTATGTAAGATTTAGTACACCACTACAGATTTAAAACTTTTGGTACAAAATTAATTCGGATGTGAAGGACAATTTTTTAGCTAAACAATTCGGAGGCCAATGGGTTAATTACCTACTGGTGGCACTGCCCACACAGTAGTGTGGTGGGCGGATTTGGGGAGGCTGGTTGAGAGATATCTTTTTACTTTCCAGCAGGACTCTCTCGACCTATCGCCTTGCACCGTGGGAGGGATGAATTCAAACATTTGTCACTCCTGGACACACTGACCCCCGGATTCCTATCCACCCCACATAACTTTTTCCTACCCAGATCTTTCTCTCCTTCCTTCCTTAAAAAACCCTCCGTCCTCCTAACAGCATCCCCAAAAATAACATAGGCCTAGAGGGAAATTATTTTCCTGAGGGCCTCCTGCGTGGAGCTAATGTAAATACTTGAATTGGGTCATGTCAAGAGTCAGAATAACAAAAGTGTATGTATGAGACAATTTATTTACTATGTGAATAAGTTAATTATCCTTGTGTTAAAGGCATTTACCGTTGTATTTAGGCACCCCGGCCTGTATAGCCATGTCGAGGAGTCTCCCATCATCGGAGCCCAGGTCCACAGAGCTGAGGGAGCCGGCGGGGGAGGCGTGGGGCGAGGAGTCCCCCCTAGAGGCCCCATCCCTGATGAGGGTGCTCTTCTTGGGCGATGCAATGTCTATGCCATTACTGTAACAAATACATTATATTATGACGTTATGCATTTTGCGGCATGGAACTGGCAGAGGAAGGATGAAAGAAAACTGAATCAGTTAGAATTGAGAATCCTAAGTTTTATTTGTCTAAAACCTTGTACGACCAGGTTACAAATGAGATCTGGAAAGAATGCAAGGCTGATTTAAGCGTAATGAACAAGATTAAGAAAAGGAAGATTAGATGGTTTGGGCATGTGGAGAGAATGAACAAAGGAAGGATAGGAAGGATTGCAAGGAATTCCCCTTTTATATGATGCAAGTTTAAAAATCGGGGACGCCCGAGGAAGACATGGCACAATTATGTGCATCAAATACTTGAATCGGACCATGTCAAAAATCATATTAACAGAAGAGTATGTATGAGATGACATACATATGAATGTAGGTCTTCATGCCCTGGCTACTGTCCATGGTGAAGTCGGAGAGGCTCGAGGACACGGGGTGGTGGAAGAGACTGCCCTCAGTGGTGAGGTTGTTAATTAATTAGTTGATGTGGACTTACTGATCCTTGCTGATGAGTCTGGCCTTCATGCCTTGGCTGCTGTCGATGGTGAGGTCGGAGAGGCTCGAGGACATAGAGTGGTGGAAGGGACTGCCCTCAATGGCGTAGGATTCCATCTCGTCTTGGGCCACCAGGTAGGCGGGTAGGGCATTCTAGAATCATACACAATAAATATATTAGATATTTACAAAACACATGTACACCAATCTGTGCCTTGTTTCAAACTGGTACATAAACACCCTCAGAATTGTGAATAGCCTAGGGAAGGGTTTACCAAACGTCGATCGGCAGAGATTTACTACCGGTTTGCGAAAGATGCGCTACAGATAATGAACCACTCGGTGGAATGCAGTGTAAATATTATGCAATAATATTTTTTTTCTAAGGATCTCTCAACATTTATTTTTATGTGTACATTAACTCTACACAGGAGGCCTCGAGAAAGATAATTTAAGAAAACATTATTCATGGCGCTCAGAACATAACAATGATTTCTTTCCAAAGCTTGCAAGAATGTGATTATTTAAAGATAATTTAAGAAAACATTATTCATTGCACTCAGAACATGGTAATGGTTTCTTTCCAGAGCTCGCAGGAATGTGATGCTTTAAAGATAATTAATAATTGCAGTCTGAGCATGGGGATAATTTATCTCCATGTTTTTTTATTTATTTTGTGTAAATAAATGTTACAGTCAGAACACCAGATTGGTTTTTTTGTGAAAAGAGGTTGATTGACTGAATAAACTGCAAGTCTGATTACCCTGCCAAGTTAACCGTGAATTAATTTGTACTGAAATTTGCGAAAAGATTAAAAACAACAAGGAACAATAGAAAAAGTCCTACAAATAGGACCAAACGAAAATGAGCGGCGGGACACAGTTATACCAATAGTGCGACTTATATATCAGCTAATGTATCAGTATTACGTAAGTGAAATATATGATGATTGTGAATCTTACGTAAATCGACTTTTTTTAATACGATTTAAGACTAATTTTAAAAAAATCGATCGACTATTTATGCTTTTCTCTGAAAACAAAATTAGACCCCAAACCAGTAGATCATTCTGTGACAAAAAAAAATACTGCACCGTTTAAAACCATACTAATTTTAGTTAGTAAAAATATGTACACATTACAATACCTGTGGAATTCTAGAAGGCTCTGGTCTGGTTTGGACTTTGCTCTGTGGGAGAGAAAGCCTGGGCTCTGCATAACCATCTTGAAGATTCTGTGAACAAATATTATTTCATTGAATGCGAACCTCAAACAGCTTGAATAGGGAATATCCATAAATTACATTAACTTTTGTAACGCTGACCTTTTTTAACACAAATCTTTGGTGAAACTTCACGGATCCACATACGAGGATAGTTGCAGATGGATCACATATGTGACAGTCACGTAGATGAGGTTTTCTTTTTTTATTTTTTTTTTTTATGTGACACCTCACAAGAGTGTCCCTGCCTGTGCAGTGTACAGACAGGGGAACTATGTCACCACCCGGTTGGGCGGCTTTGTGAGGCGGAATAAGGTAGGGGCTGTAGGAAGGGATTTGTTAATGCGGGCCTTGAAGAGGCTCGGATTATAGGAGGGAGGAAAAACAGATGCCGGTAGGTCGTTCCACATACGGGCCGACTTACACAAAAACGAGTCGTAAAAACGGCCCGTTCTCATAAAGCCAACGTCAACCGTGAACGGGTGTTCAGTTCGTGTCCGTCAAGTTTCACGTA